>NW_026637470.1:1482197-2964395 GCF_028554395.1 Pezoporus wallicus
ATGTTTGCCTTTGCATGTAGTTCCATTGCATGACTGGAAATCATTTCAGTGTCAAGGGAGTTGGACAGTTAATGTTAGCATGCAGGGAAAGAGAAATGCATTTGTTTCTTGTTTGAAATGACAAAATCATCAAGGAAGGGATGGAGGAAGGAGAGAAGCTGGGTGGGTAGGTAGTTCATTCTGGAAACTGTGGAAATGTTCTCCTTTAAGGAAGATCAGAGAAATACTAGCAAGTGTTTTACAAGCTGTTGCAGTTGTGATACTGGGTAGCCTAAGACAAAAAATTCAGTGTTCTGAAAACTGGCTCCCCAGGCCCCCTAAGTCAGGACTCCTCAAACCACTCAGTGCTTTTCAAAGCCTGACTCTTTCTATTTAGGTGGCATTTAAAGAAGTGAAATAGAGGAACATTAAAAAAGCATGGTAACAGGCAGAAAAACAGAAGACTCAAAAAAAAAAAAAGGCTGAACAAAAATATCTGAATGTATCTGCTTGACATACTAAAACAGTTCTGTTTTCTTGAAAATGTTTATTGGAAAATGCATTACAAAACCTTGTAACAGCTGGAATATGGTGATCTAATTGCTGTTTCAGTAGTGCTGTGAACATGCAAACATATTTCCTATGCAAAATGTCAAAAAGGCAGCAATCAAAGTGAGGCTTTAAGCTTCAAAACAAAGACACAATGAGCTGATTTGTAAACATTTATTTCTAAGGTTACATTTTAAACCAAAATAGAACAGCATAGGTTTGGAGACAGTGCAACAAATCTTTTTACAAAACACAAGGTCTGGAGAGAAAAGAGGTTTACTAGCTAAAAAAATACTTCAGCTTCATCAAGATTTCCTTCCCAGTGGTGCTGCAGCTCCCTGAAACCATGTATTTTTCCCCACTCAAGCAAGGAGCAGATCTTTGAGTAAGGGAGTGGGACTTTTGTCACTAGGACACAGAGACCCAGAGATCCTTCCTGTGCAGAACAGGAGTGGCTGCTTGCCTTCATTTGCACTACTACACCCTTTCTGTAGGTGTCGTTGGTTTGCCATGGGGCTCAGGTCAGTGGTGATGTTGTCTTTTACTACAGGTGTCGAGTGAGGGAGGTTTGGAGTCTCTGCTGAGGAAGGTCACAGGATTTGGGGTGACCTGGCAGTCCTGTACCGTTCCTGGGATGAATTGTTCAGGGGCTGGTTTTTGCTCACTTTGGTTGTCTTCTTGTAGGACAGGTGTAACTTCAAGGTACGGTGTGAGTTTGTTGTGGTTGTAGCAACCAAGTGCAGGGAGTGCCTGCTGTGCAACACAGATGCTGAAGTCCAAGGACACACTGTGACCTGGGAAGCCAAAAGAGCACTGTTGATTTTCCTGTGACTTGCACTGGTGTGGTTAGTGTAACACCATGGGCACTGCTTGATTTATACAAAATCAGAACCAGTTAAAATGAACGCACCCCCTCTGTGCATGGCTATGCCAGCAGCATACAATGAAAATCCTCTTAAATATATACTTGATAAAGAAGTAAATCAGTTTGAGGAGTAAATTTACTTTTCACCAAGGCCATCCATTTGTAAGATTCTTACTGTATTGTGCTTGCAAATAACATTTATTTCTGTAGTGTAAATATGCAAGAGCTCATTTTAATAAAAAGTAAGTCCTAAAATAAGATAAACCCCATGACTAGACTTGCATTGAAGATTTAAAGTGCATTCATCTGCTGTTTTTCTATATAAATATTCATTGGTTTAATGCTCTCAGGTGTTGGAACTTTTAATCTGCATTCAGATGGAGGTACTTTAATCAGAGAGTTCATAAAAGTCTCTAACTTTTTTCATTAAAAAAATAGAGTAGTTGATATAGCAGAGGGTTGCAAAAGCTGAAAACCCCCCTAAACTGCAGCTCTATGAGGGAAAAAAAGTAAATACCAAATGGCATTTTGTGCCATAATATCAATATTCTATTAAAAATAAATCTCTCACTGTTAGACCGGAGTCTCAAACAACCTGTCACTTTACTGCAGTCTTCAGAGATGACTGATAATGGGTAAAAAATCCCATAGCATCTGTTTACCATGTACTCACACAAACTGTTAGGAATGTTTTTAAATGTCAGCAGTAATGTATGCATGTATTAGCTATCACAGAGCAACAGCTCAACAAAGACAGCATCACTGCCACACTGGGGGCTCGCGCTCTAAATTAGAGAGGTCAAGTGGCGGGGATAGAAGCCGAGTGCGTTTGAAACCATATTGTTTGCCTTCTGAAAACTGCAAGAAATTGTGCAGTCAGCTGCCGTAACAGTGCCGACGTACAGAGTTTGTACACTTTGAAAATAGCTAAGTGGGATTATGGTAAATCTTTCAATTGCAAGAAGGTTAATCGTGAAAGGCACCGAATTTAAGGTCAGTAGGATGCGTGGGGGGTAATGTGGTTTAGGCTGTCTTTTGCATTAGCAAGGTATCGCATTCCATTTGGGAACCTGAGCATTCACCAAGTGTGGAGTGTCATATAGGTGTAGTTGCTGACTAAACAGCGTCTGTGTGACAGCGTTATTAGCAGCTCTGTATTACCTGACAATCCTGTACTGCTTAACTACAGAGACTTGCTACAGGGTATATTGTCCTGGCAAAGTCATAATGCTGCAAGCCACTTTTCAAGCTGAAATTCATAAATGGGGGTTTTCTTCCCCCCTGTTATTCCATAATTGAAAAATCTCATTTCTTTTTAGTGTGTGCAGGTTTTTTTTTGTTTGCCACCAGGCGCGTCTGTTGTTGAATGTTGGTTCTGCAGTCAAAATGTGCATCAAGTAAATACATCTTTTTGCCATAAGCTCGTGTCCTCCTGAAATGCAGAAAGTCTGGGCCTGTCTGGAAAGTTGCGTGGGGTGCTGGATATTAGGCAAAGTGACAGTCAAAGCAGATTGCAGAAATAAATTAATTCATTCTGCTGCCTTTTTTAGTCCCTCCTTGACAAGTAGCTGGTTCAGCAGACACTGGTGTTGACACAGATGGACTGCCGAAGTCAGTGAGGATCCTTGCAGACTGTGGTGGGCCTGATTGCATGGCCAGGCTCCCCTCCACATGGCATGTGAAACCCATTAGAGTGTGTAGTGTGGATACAATGATCAACGTGCCTAAGGTTAACACAAGGGGAACGGGGCAGAGCAATGGGCTATTTGAATACAGAGTGGACTTGCTCTGTCCTGTAGTGAGCATTTTGGAGCTGCCCATAAACATATGCCCTATATGGTTTATGGCCTTTTGTGAGTGAAGGGAACTCTACTGAGCATTTGTTAGAGTCTCCTGTCCTGACATTTCCTTTATGTAGGTATGGTCCATGATGGCTGATTGGCAGTTTCCGTAGAGTCGTAGTGGCCTTCAAATCTGTCAGTTAAAAAAAAGAAAAGCCAAAAAAGAGCAGAGATAGATCAAGGACATAGTGTTCTTGATGAAACAGACTGAAATCCCTGAACAACAAAGAGAGGTTTTTTTCCTTCTTTAATTATCTAGATCATTTGGCCAGCTGTGAGCCATGAACCCAGCTGGTCAGCCGTGGGTGTGAAAGGGACATCCGCCGGGTTGCTTTGCTAGTGTAACTCTTTAGTCCACATTGAAAACTAAACGTAAATTTTTCCTTCATTGCAAAAATGATCCCTTAGGCCCAAAGGCAAGGTATCCGGCATGGGCAGGCGGAAGAGTCTGTTTGGAGATAGTCTCACCACATGGATCAGCAAGGTCCCGATTCACCTTAGCCAGGGAAGCAGCTCTGGGGGCTGGCCAGCTTCTTGCTCGGGTGCTTTAGTTGGATCTTTGCAGAGCTGTGATCTGATTCTCTAACTTCCGCAGTGGGTAATTGCAGATGAATTAGAGCCTCAAGAAAGTAATTACGAGAGGCATTGTGGAACACCCTGCTAACCCAGCAGTAAATTAAAGCACAGACTGGGAACAACTGGAGATAGTGAGATTAGAGCTTGCTGCTGGAAATTATTTTCACTTCTGGTAAAGTGTATGTCTGTCTTTTTTCCACTTCTAAGGCTGAATGTTAGCCCTTGGAGTGGTTAGTCTAGAGATGCTTCTGTGAACAGCTGGGAAGAGATGCTCCATGTTTGGAAAAAGGTTCTGAAAGTAGATAGGAGGGAATACATTCATTCTAGAGCTGGAGAAAAGTCCTGTAAAGCAGATGGGAGAGACCCAAAGTTGAACACACAGTGAAAGACTTGGTTTGAAAAACTCTGCATTATTTTATATGTATGTATAAAACTATTTCATAATACAGATACTTAGGAGAAAAGACTTAGAATGTTGCAAGGCAGAAGACTATGATTTCAGAAAACCTGCTTTAAATTCCTCACTTGTGCAGAAGCAAACCTTGAAGAACTGTGGAACTCTTCATAGCGGGAGTAAACAGCAATTTCAGAGGGCAGATTTCTGCAACTTTGCTCAGGTAGCTGGTTCAGAAAGTATCCACAGGCTTTTTCTTTTTTTACTGTTAAATGTTTAATTCACAACCAGCTCAAAGGTACTCTTTTTAGGCATCAAAGAAGATACTACTGCAAAATTACAGTTATTTCCCCAAATTATGCATAATTTTTTAATATTGTGCAAGATATATTCTAAGACGCAGAGCGATATCTTTTGACCTTTTAGAAAACAATAAATTTTGTATGCCTTTATTAATACCATAATAAAATACAGAACATTCTCTATTTTTATATGAATTTTAACTCAGCCCACACTTGGATCTTACAGTGATGCACTGATTTTTGCCAGCAGAGGATTTAATCCAGTTCAGACTCAGCTTTTTTAGGCAATTGTGCCATTTGTGAAACCATTCTTAATTTGAATTCTCAGCTGTAATTTCAGAATAGAGGAGATGTCCGTATTTGGCAGATGAAAAGCCCCTGATAAAACCCAAGTAGGAGCATGGTACATTAGCAAGCAAAGCAGAAAATGGGGCTCCTCCTTGTTTCTTGGGATTAGAATAGCATCCCTGAAACAGCAGAAATCTGTTGGGATATCAGCACAATTTACATGTCCTTTCAGCTTTACTGCAGGCTCTTCATGGCTGGCCAGTCGTTCATTGTGAGCCCCTTGAGTTTGGAAAGTCCCTCAGACCAAATCAGAAATAACTGCTGCTAATATAGATGTTCCTATATTTGGGTTTTCAGTGCAGCTCTCTTCTCAGGGCATGTCTGCACAGCAGTGATAAATTGTAGACAGCCTCCTTTCCCACATCACACTCTTCTTTCTTGCTTGCATTAATGTATTTGCAGCTGAACAGAAGTCTGGAATGTGTAAGTAGTGATAACTCTTTATGTTACTTTAAAACATTTTCCTTGGCCTCTCATCTGGATATTTGAGATGGTCATAACTCTAATTCCAGAAAGAGATGAGAGTAGCCAAATGCTCAGAGGCAGAACATATTTTGTGCTGTTTTCCCTAGCACTTACCTGCTCCATGAGACTCTGCCTGAGAGGCAGCAGGGAAGGGGTGAGGTGTCCCCTGCAAATTGTCCTCCGCTCATTTTTTACTTATATAAGCTCAGCACAAGACCATATACGTAATTTATGTGCACACACATGTATGTACCATATGAGTTTATGAAGCGGGAAGAAGCTGTAACATGGTCTGGGATTACAGATACTGTCACTGAGCTGGAATTTGGGACATAATGCTAATCCCCACAGTGAGTGCTCAGTTTTGCCTCCTGATCTTGCATAACCACTCTTGATGTATGTTTGACGTGGCTGTTGTCCCTTAACATTAATTTTCAGGCAATGAAACGAAGGCATAAGCAGCTCAGTTTCTTCACCTAACCCTTGCTTTGTGAAGCTTTTGTGTAGTTCTCCAACGTCCTCCATCCAAGGTCCTTTTCAGGCAGGATTGAATTCAGTGTCTCAACAGCCATATATCCTGCTTTTGCACTGGGATAGGAAGACTAGGGCAGAAGAAGCTAAGTCATGCAAGTGATTGCAAAAGCTTTTCTTCTTATTTTAGCCCAGAGGTAAACAGAATGTGTGCTGAGAATTGGATGTGTTTTGGAAACTGGAAATACATTTTCAGGGCACTTCTGAAAACATTGTTTTGTATGAGTTTCTCACAGTCGATATAAATACTGAGTATTTTATCTGCAGGAAGTATAGCAGCTAGCACTGCATTATCTAACTGCTGTTAACATGCTGAGTGCCTCTGTTTCATGGTTCTTGGTTGCATGTTTTGGTGTAGCCCTATACAGTTTGCCAGTTTACACCTCCCTACCACCATTTTCCGATCAGACATTGTTACCTGCCTCTCCCTTGGGACTCAGGTAAGAGTGCATCATAGGCATGATGCATAATTCTGGTTTCAGTTAAGCTGATATAAATCCATGGTACTTTGCCTGACCTCTTGGGAATTTGTCTGGTTTTCATAGTCGGTGGTTGATATAGTTCAAGTTTTGCTTAGAGAAGAGTCTAAGAAGCAGTCTATTTTGGCTTAGACCTCACTTTTTCTCTTATTTTTTTACTTCAAGTGTAGGACATGAACATGGGTTTACTGGGAATGCCATACCCCACTTCCTGGAGGCACATTTCTTCATCTCCAATCTAACAACATTTCTATCTATTGCAGTGTAACATATGGTCCTGAGTGTTACTAAATAACAGTGATTTACAGTTTGTAAGTGTCTAATGTAATCTGCATTATTTAGAAATCGATACTTAATTTGAATTCATTATATTTCTACACCCTTAGATTTATTTATTTATTTCAAGGAAAGGCTGACTCTGGCACAGGTAGATGACGATCAGGTTGCTCCACTAAAAATCCTTGGAAGTCTTCCTCTAATTGTCCCCATACAATAGCCCTATTCTGTAATACTTGTGTTTCCTCATTGTTAGAATAAAACCTTGTGGTTTTGATATTGCTGGTGGTGATTTGTTTGGTGCAATGCTAATGACTCCAATGGATACACTTCTGATTTGCATTGAGATTGCAGAAAAGCAGGACTGGTCCCCAGATGGAGGAAAATTAAAAGTCCAGAGCTTGGTTGTTGCCTGCTTTGCGTAATACACGGTTGCTTGCAGGATGGGTGCAGAACTTAAGATTCAAGTGAGTGGGCAGTCAGATTTTTCTGGTTTTAAAAAGTAAGATGGTGGGTGGGTGCGGAGTAGCTGCTTGAGCTTCATCCCCAGCCTTGCCTGTGGCATCCTTGGAGACTATGGCATTTTCATGTCTGCAAAATGGGGTGAATAATGCAACATGCTTAAATCAAAGTGTTATTGAAAGGATTAATTATTTCTAAGTATACTGAGCATAAATGCAAGTACTAATAACTAGAATTTGTAAAATGTTAGTTTTAGAGCCCTGTGGATGTGTAATTGATAGACTGGCACTGAACAGATGAGAATTTAGAGATCTG
This sequence comes from Pezoporus wallicus, assembly GCF_028554395.1. NCBI lineage: Eukaryota > Metazoa > Chordata > Aves > Psittaciformes > Psittacidae > Pezoporus > Pezoporus wallicus. The sequence goes on from NW_026637470.1 coordinate 1,489,580, forward strand.
GAAGTTCTCCCCTCTTAAGATAATAACTGTTGTCATGAAGGACGAAAGAAGTTTGGTGTCATCAAGTACAAAGGAAAACTTAATGATTCGGTAAAACCAGAAGATGGATTGCTTACTTTCAGAGTAGGAACGTAAAGAATTTGCATAAAGTAATTGCAAGAAGAAAGTTTAAATAATTTTGCCATTCAGGGCACTTCTTTGTTACCGTGGTGCTTAGCACAAGGTCTCTTGGATGTATCCTAGACTGAGGTTGCTGGTCCCTTTTTGTGCAAAAGTGCTCTTGTAATTTGGGTGCCCAGCACCCCATCTTACTAGCTCTGCCTGCTTAATCTATGGACCGATGGTCCTCTTCATGGACCATTGGGCAAAATGAAAGGAAAATAAATTTAGCCAAGTGATTTCTTAGCCAGCACGTTCAAGTGTTACACAATACTAGAAAGACACCAGTCAACCCTGGTCTCAGACCCATGGCTTCCTTTTCTTTCCTTTTGAGAGTGCAGAATTCATGTCTTCTGGCTAGAAGCCTTTTTTGTTGCCTCAGCCTGTTTCTCTTGTACAATTTCTCCATCTTTTTTGCCTTCATTAAGAAAAATCCCAAGCATTACCCTGCCTGCTGCTTTCTGTGTGGAAAACCATTAAGAGGCAATGGAGCTACTTGCTGGAGCACAGCAACAAACAGAATTTGTGATTTTTCTGTTGTTATCTGTAGCAAGCAGAAATGCACTCTTACAAAATGGGGGTTCTACTTCACAGAGCAGGCTCTGACCCAACATCATAAAATACATGTTGTCTACTGGATAACAGGCATTTCCCATTCAGATAAGGGCATGTTTGTGATGTGTCACAAGGACACCTAACAAAAATACTAGAGATGCACTGATTTAAATTTTCTTGAAGATGTGGGTACCAGATGTGGCTGAAAAACTGGAGTGATTCTTGAAAATCCTGCTCTCAATTTGGTGGTTATATGTATGTGTTATACTTACAGGAAACAGGTGCAATGAGAGATGAACGCTTAAATTTTTCATCTTCTCTTATGGTAATGCTGGAAGAGTCTCAAGGAACAGCTAAAGACTACATTGGTACCTTTGCTTTATAGGGCCTTATCTGGAATCACTGGTGGAGAGGAAGAAATTGTATGAGGGGAAAAAAATAAGAAGTATTTAAAAAAGTACTTGATGCTAGGACCTTTTTCCCTTTGTTTCTCCTGTATCTTTATTTGTCAGGATTTCTGTTGTTGCCTTGGATTACTGAACACCTTGAAGGAGACTTTTTTTGTCATACTTCCAAGAAAAATGGAAGCAGAAAATGTAAGGAGCATCACAAGGACATTCTTGTAAGATTTCCCCTGGATCTGTGTGGATTCAAGGGTTGTGTTTGCTCAGGTGGCAGTTGCAGTCTTTGGTGATGGAGCTAAAGCTCACTTCTGAGCTCTGGAGCTGCTCTTCTCTTTGCGGCACTTAGTTTTCTCAATATGGTTGTTTCTCCTGCAACTTCCTAAAGCATTTTGTTTTGAGGATGTAAGTAATTTTAGACCCACACAGCAGGTGGCTGAGTGCAGAAGGAGAATGAACCCGCTGTTAAAATTCTCAAAGCGCAGCACTGCTTGTTCTTTCTTCAGTGAATCCACAGGACTCCTAAATTTACCCAGAGTCTGGCACAAGCAACTTAGTATGTTACCACATTCATCTATACATTAAGCTCAGTGTCACAGATAATGTCTTATTTGTTAGGAGGATATGAGGAGGTATTTCAGTGGTGAGCTGTGGGGTGTGGTGAACTTCTCAGACTCTGAAAACATTTTGTTACAGGTTTTTTTCCTCCAGGAAAGGGGAATGTCTGGTGGCCAAAGGCATAGGGAGGACATGTTCACAAATATGGCTACAGAAATAAATCTACCGTAATATCTCCTGAAGAAAGTGTTATCTAATGATCCTGTTATTAAACTAAAACCAACGTGAACGATTTTATGACAAAGTTACAGCCCTATTAAATTAAAGTATGTACTGTGTGCAACTATTGAAGTTGAAGCAGCATGCAATGAAATCCTTCATAAATGAGTACCTGAGAAAAGCAGACATTGACTGTAGGGGATTACACTCCTGGTAGGTCATCGTTGCTGCTACATGAGATAAATTTTCTAACAAGAGCAGGATAAGGATGACTTTCTTGTTCATCTGGGACATTTTTATCCCAAGTGGCCATTTTCTGTGGTAGCAGCCACTATTCCTAGCATATTAGGAAACAGGACTGGGTGAAAACATACTGTGTTGGCATGACTTCGATTTAATCTGCCATGTGAAAATGTGTATGTTTGTAGGGACAGAGTTTTGTCAGTTACACACCTCATATTTGTTGATGGTTGCTGAAGCAGTATCAACCTCTGAATTGAAAAAGAGATTTTGTCAGATTGTATGTCAGGGGTATGCCTTGGGATGATGCACAAGACAGATCAAACTCCCGTCGCTTCACCTGGGAGGTGCAGGTTTACCAGAATGGCCTGGACAAGGTGCAAACCCCACAGTGCTTGGGCACCAGGTCCCAGTTGTGTGTATTGGTCACGTGCCGAGTGTTCAGCCGGCACTGCTGGAGCAGCATGGCATTAGAGTTGTCTCAGTGTGAAGTTACCAAGGCAGAGGTGTGAGCATAGTTCGAGAATAGTATAGTCTTAAAAGCGTAAAGGGGACCTTTAACTTTTGAGCATTTTGACTGCTGTAAGCATTAGCCCAATGAAAGTTAGCACTTACCCTGTTCTCTGGTTTTCTGTGTGATACATAGTGGCCCTTTGCACTCTGAACCTTGCATATTGGTACAAGATTTTCGGGTCTGTAGAGCCCCAGGCTAACAGAGTCTCTTGCGGGCATTTTATGCTAGTGTAGCCCTTGCATAAGAGAGGCTGTATACGTCAAAGGAAAATCAAACCCTCTGGTTTCTACCATTGACTTCTGGTTACATGCACATATGCCATGTGGAGTCTAATTTCTTCCAGTCTGGTCTGTCTTGTGCCTGGCTGTAGCTGAGCAGCAGCAACCCAGTTCCACAAAGTGAAGGTAGGACTCATTAATCTCTTTTCAGCAGTTAGTGGGTCTTTGAAAGACAGCAGCTATGCAAGAAAAAAAAAACCACAAAAAACCAGCCCAAAGACAATAACTTATGGGGGAAAAAAGGTGATGCATCATAACTAACTTCAGTGAAATATAAGTCAGATTCCAACTGGAGGTGAGTCAAAACAGGCTGACAAAGTGCAGTTACATTGCTAAGCAGGGAAGTTCAGAGGAGTTCCTGTCAGATTTGCAGCCCAATGTATGTCTAGGCATGCTTCTCCAAGATGATACTTTGAGAATGAGATAGTAATGCCAATTGTCTGGATATGAAATGACAATATTTGACATCACTTCTGCTAATATTGCTTGCCAGAAAGGGACATTGGGGAATGATCCCTCTATCTATCTAGAGCTAGAATTGAAATCCTAATATTGATCATCCTTGCTCCCCTTGTCATTTCTGTTAGCTGCCTTTAGAGTTTACTTCTCCCTCATGATTGATTTCATAGGTTGCTCTTTGGTCTTACATGTAAAATTTAGCGTTTTACTGCGACTTTAAGATCGCAAAGTCTCCCTTACTATGCTGGAAGCACCCGCAGGCACCAGGCTATGGAGTCTTGAGGAAATGTGCTTAATATTGCTTGTGTAAATTTGTCTGCTGAAGGTCTATTTCTTTAAGGGGGAAAAAAAGTTAAATTAAGAAAAAGGTGGCTTTATTTTGACCCATGTTTTGCAATTTTCTGTGATTTTTTTAATAGCCTGCCTCATGCCTCTACCTGTAGAATTAAAATGAGATGTTGAGCAAGCATTCATGAGGATCTGGTTTTGTCAGGAGACATTTTCCTTCTTCAGAAAGAGCACAGGGGTCTTGCACACTTACCTTGCAAAGATGTTGATTCTTAACTGTGTAATCTGAGTTTAGTCACTGAAGAAGTTTAGAAAGGAACATAACACAAGCCCCTCAGGGTTTGAGGTCTCCACATTTTGTTGTGGTTTCATAAAGCTTCATGAATTTTGAGGAGACATGCAAAAAGTAAGGTTTTGAGGAGTTTTTTCTGTGCATACCCGTGAAAACAGGCCATACAGGTTCGCCACAAAGCCCTTTTTCCTTTTTCTTTTTTACTTTCAGTAAATATTTCACACGAGATTTGTGTCGAGAGTTAATATTCTTTTAGTAGATCAACAGATTTAGCTAGGAAAAAAAGCAGAATAACTCTGGGGTATAAAGAAGAATCAGTGCCCATTAAGTGTGTCTCAGTTTACCTTAGGAAAATTCCCTTACTTTAAGAAAAATGGACAGTTTGTACAAAGGAGGATATAGGTGATAGGTCATTTGTCTACATGGACATAGGAGCATAGAGCTGAACATTGAATCTAATACACTGCTGTTTCTAGAACTGTCTTTATATAATTTCTTTAATGGTGCTGATCAAAATCCATGTTAAAACTATTTACATTTTTCACCCATGTTATTTTAGTTGGAAGTCCATTCAAGAGTGCTGTTCCAAAGTTTACAAGTCTTGTTTCCAGGTTAAATAATACTCAACTATTTCTACTATAGTTATTTTCTGTATATTAACTTTATCTTAGCCATCTTCTCCTGTGCCCACTGAGGTCTGCATCCATCCCAGGAGCCAGCAGCTGGTGCCATGCTTGCGCTTCTAGAGAAGGTCTCAACCAGAGCTATGTATGAACCATCTTGCCCTTCCCTTTGATTGGCTTCTTGCTTCCCTTAACAGCTGTTCTCTTAAACCCATCTTCTTCGTCATAACTAAGGGTTTCTCAGGTAGGTAACAAATACTTTGCCAGAGTCCAGAGAGATAAGGTTGCTATGTTGTCTTGAAAACTAATCATACCACAGGAAGTTATTAGTTTGATTTAGTCTGTTCTTGATAAATCCATGTTGATTTTCATGCCATTTGCCATTTGTCTATACTTCTTTTAGGTATTCTGTCATGGAAGAGTTGTTCTAAAGCCTCACATGCTAGTAAGATCAGATGAATAGCCTCATATTTGCATGAATCACTTCCCCCTTTCTGAAGTGTGTAAGTCATTTTATCTGCTAATCTTCAGCCATATAGTTCCACCCTGGCTTAATCATTTGTTCAGATGCCCAACCTATAATTTGGTGTGCCAGTTCTTTCAGAAGTCGGAAGCTGTGATCATCCTGTTCTCCTGACTTAAAGGAATTACAGAAATGGAGGTTTGCTTCCACTTCGGTTTTGATTATTTCCATTTTTATACCCATAACTGCTTTTGTCCTTATCACGATCAGCACCATTATCTTCATTGTAATTTAATTTCTGTGGTAGAGTTTGCTACTTTTTCATCTCCTCCTGTTGTCTCTGCATTATTGCCCAGCCTAGTCCAAGGTGTTTACTGAATTTTACCACTAAAGGTGGAATCCTAAAACAACACTACTAATTAATCCATCTTCATGAAAATCAATAGTAAAACTCTCCATGTGCTCCCAAGGAAATTTTGCACAAGGCTTACATGGCTTTCTGAGGAAAAGAAGGTGACAGAGGTGTCAGGCATAACATTTCAATTGATCTTTAAAAATAGAGTTGGCTTCAAATTCACACTGCCCCAAATAATCATTTAATTTTCCTGCAAAAATGCATTTTGTCTTTTTTTAAGGCGAAAGAACCATGAGCTGGTATTTTTAGAGGAAAAAATTCCACCCAGACAATGTTGGTGTGCTGGCAGAATGATGGGAGCTGCAGACTGCATAAATACATACTGCTTGTCAACCCAAGAGATTGTTTCACTGCAAACCTCTGCTTAAATAGCTGCATTTTGCAGATGATATTTAACGTATCTACATTCTGAGGCTGGAAATATGCACTTAGGCCATTAGCTCCATAAAACCAGAGAGTCAAATCTTAACATCCCTTCCCTGGGACGGCTTGCATAACACTTGCAAGACTGGCCCCTCAGTTTGCAAAGGTACACGTTTAAAACTTTCTTTTCATTAGCAAACACAGAATTTACCTGGCAATAAAAGGTATCTTTGTATCATGTATAGTCACAGTAATGTTTATTTAAATATTATCTGATTTCCTCCACGCTTTTATTATTTACCAATAGAAAAAATGGCACCATTACTTTTCTTCTGAATTTTTAAAACTTACAGTAGTGCAATTAAATTACTGAATTTATTTATATTTAATTGTACTTTGCGTTTTAATGTGCTATTGGAGGACATTTCTTTCTGTGACTGTTAGTTTTCCATGCAACATAAGAAAATCTAAAGCTATATTAAGGAAATATATTACATGAGCAAGACAAAGTCTCATTAGTGTTATTTATGGCATGCTGAAACCTCATTAGGAGAAGGTATGCTGGATTCAAAAATGCGTTGCTGAGAATGGCTTTTTTGGGGGGAGTTAGGAGAGAAATTGCTTTTATTATGTTTCTTTATCGCATACAGAGTGGTTAGTGGACATGTTGGTTTTCCTAAAGCATAAAATAAATTAAGATAGAAGAAAAAGAGTAATTAATCTAAGTAGTAAGTATAACCTCATTGCAGAATGGGAATAGCTCACACATGGTCACAAGGAGTTTCTGTTTACTGTTCACCTTAGTTTCAACTAACCATTAATTTTTAACTTCTTTCACTAGAGGTAAAAACTGATATTTTTCAGCATAGTAGTTTGCATCTTAAGCAGTAATAATGTGCTTTTAGTGCACTTTAGACCAGGGATGAGTGAAACTCGAGGTGCAGAGTCACAAATAGCCCAATTTAGGTAGTAGCATTTGCTCTAATGAGAGCTATATATCCAGTCCTGCGTAAATATTGTTTGGTAGGCATACAAGCAAACCGTTATTTGCAAGTAAATGGGAACAAAAGGAGAGTCCCTGAATTGTCAGCCTCGGGCAGGAGGTCATTCTGTGTGGGTAGTATCCTTCCCCAGGCTGGTGCTGCTGCCGTTACGTCCCAAAATGAAATCTCTGTGCTCCTGCAGCTCTCCATCCCCACTGCCGCCGGCACAGACCAGATGCGAGCAGTTAGTTCCCCTCCTCTTATGCTCCCTCCTGCTGCTGGTCACTGTCACCGCTGCTGCACAGCTGACAAACTTCCTTACACTGGTGCTTCACCCGGCTGCCTCCTGACAGGAGCATTACCTGCTAGCCATGCACATTGTTTTGACTTCTTACGCCAAATCCACTTAGTGCTAGCGCTGCACACAGCTGCTCTGATGGCCCTGGGTATTCAGTCTCCCCGCGCTGTGCCTGTTGCTAAGACTCGAGTACCTGCAGGGCTCTTTGGTAATAAAACATCTATTCTTCTACTAATAGTTCTTCTTACAGCCACTCAGTGTGTGGCTGCTGTGGTGGCATCCGTAACATTTATGAATGTGGTTTATGTGGTTTGTGATAGAAGTTGGGAACTCATGCTAGCTTACCACCAAGGCTGGATCAGCTTAGTGAACCCACAAATGCTGCACACCTACTCTCCTTGTAGGTTTTATCCCCAGGTATGCCACCTTAGGGTTCCCCAGAGCCCCTTAAATGTTGATGGGATAACTTTATGGCAGAGTTACATCATTACTATAAGCATAGTTATCTATCAGTTGACAGCTCACTAATGTCAGTGTTTTTCTGTGATCCAAATCCTTACTTTGAAAGGATTTACGAAGAAGTAGGAGTTGAACTAGGTGCTGTTCCTTTTCTCCTTCGTTTCTCCACCTAGTCATTGCAGCTGTGTCTTTTGTCTTCTCCTTATGGTTGCAGTGGACATAGTATCTCATTACTGCAGTACCTACAGACTACATCTGAAATGATGACCCTATTGAATTATTCCCTGTAATAGTAGGAAGTCATAAATAGTCTTCGCTTAAAAGTGATCTATTTATATAGACAAAACAGATTGGGAGGGGGTAGAAGGAAAGCATGCAGGCAAAACAAATAAAGTGATGATTTTTAGAAAGCAGATGAAAACTACCTGATTTTTTCTGTTAGTTTTCTTCTTCTAAAAAGTTTCTGGGGAGAAGATGAGGGAGGGAGGGTATCTCGCTGTGAGGGTAAAGAGATGATGAGGCTGGAAGGGACTTGGGAAGAAGTAAAAGAAACCGTGAAGAAAATGGACTCTGGGGAATGGAATGGTTCAGCAGTTTAGTGGTCAGTAGCAGAGGGTGTTTGCTGTAAGGCCATAGAAAGTGGCTGATTACATCTGATACTGTCATTGTGCAAAGGGCCCAGCTACAGCTGATGTTCCCTTCCTGGAGCAGCATCAGAAAGTACTGCCCATCAGAATGAGGCCACCTTGCTCAGGTGGCACATGTGTGTGATCACACACACGTGCTCAGCAGGCACATGTGTGTGATCTCAGCACACTCCAAGTCCTTGCTATAAGTCTGCTTCCTTTGGAGGAAAAAGTACAAAAAAGAGGACAAAAGGAACAGGCCTAAAAGGTAAGGACAAGTTGAATTCATTCAGGAAAACCAGAACAGGGTATTTCAAATAAAGAAAGGAGAGGAGTAGATAAAAGCAATGAACTGATGAGCATCCCTTGGCTTTTTTCAAGAATGTCTTTCTGTTCAGATGCACATAGTTGGAGAACAAGCAAGATGATGTTGTACTTATACTTTAGGGAGATTAAAGCTGTGGATCTGAGGGTTGCTGGAATGTGTGGTATAAACAGTCCTAGTCTTTCTTCTTCCATCTGTAATGCAACTACCTTGTATTGTGTTAAGAGGAAGCTATGATGAAGTCTCATCCTCCCTTCTCCATCCTTACCCTGTACACTCTCTCCATATGGTAGTGGTGATGACAAATACTTCTATCCGTTGCCAGCCTACTCTGTGCTCTAGCTTACCATGTAGATTGACTAGTGCTGCCTCTTCTGTGACTAGACAAAATGAAGAAATCTTGCAAAAGACACTACTACCCCATATTCAGGAAGTGCGTATGTTCACGCTGTTTTTCTTATGGATTCCCAGCACTCCTGCAGCCACACAGGGTGTTGAGCACGTCCAGAAGGTGCACAAGCTAGTTAGAAAGAGTTGGCAATATTCCTGTATAACAAATCCAGGCACAGCCCTGAAAGTGGTAGCAGCATGAAGGCTATCTGTAAGCACCTCTGTGGACCAGAGCTCTGTGTTAGCCAGGGTATCTGAGCCATCCCTGACCCCTGAGCTGAAACACACTTTGTGTTAGTAGCATCCACTTGCAAGGTGAAAGAGGGAACCTGATGGCTGTGGAAGGGAACAGGGTGGCAGAACTTCAGCATTGCCTCTAGCTGTAAGTAAGTTGCAGGTCTGATTTAAGTAAATTAGGAAATCAAATCAATCTAACTCAAGTCCATGTGGTTCTTATGGGTTGCCGTCAGAATTTTTACTCTCTGCCATTTGGCGTGATACTGGTAACTTTCTTGACATGGGGAATGTTAGTCCATCCTTCTACCATTATGATCGTCATTTTAAAACATGCCTTTAATAGTAGTTCTTAATAGCACTACAATGTGAGTGTAGTGCATGCTAAAGATAGAAGACTCCAGACACTTTATGGTGAGCATAAGGAAAGCTTTGTGTGATTAAGATGAATACTTCCGTTACGACCACTTGTTTTTGCATGTATTGCTGTGAAAGGGGTAAGCAAAGAAACATGCCGGCCAGTCAAAGTGCTCTCACTGCTGGCTGAATTTCCCTTTGGGAGGAAAATGGACAAGCCTGGATTCCTTTTGCATTCATTTTTGGCATTTGCATTCTCAAATAAAGTAAAAAAGGAGTAATTTTCAAGTGTGGCCAAATTCCTGGCAGACCATGACACTTCCACAATAATCATCACATTGAGGGCTGGTGTCACATGGAGATTTACTGGCAGTACTTGCATAGAGGCCTACTTTAGAAAGAAAAGCAGGCATATTTAATTCCAGTTCCACTCTAAAGAGGACATGAGAGGAAAATTGCAATGAATTTGATTTTTGCTTTCCTTGCTTTTCACAAAATGAGGGTGTCCTGCAGCAGAACACAGAGGCTGCAAAAACTTGCACCTGTCCCTAGGAAACCTGCCTCAAGATTTGATGCAATACATCACTTGAAAGATTTATACCATTTTCCCTGTGCCTGTGCTGTACATTGTTAGTGTTACTAATCTTCTATTATCAGGAATAGAGCAGGCTATTTGTTGCTCAAGTGTCCGTGGTGATATGTGAGAAATTAATCTGAAGATGCTTGGAAGTTCTCCACCACGTCGGCATTGATCGGGTGGAGAAACTGCAGATTATCAGTTTGCAGTAATGCCTGCTTTTTATCATAATGCGTAAATAAAAGGAGCATAGTAAATGAGAGAGAGGAGTAAAATGTGCAGAAGGCAAGGCTCTACCTTGTACGCAGCACAGCAGTTGTTGCCCTTTTATAAATGGAAAATGAAAAATAGCCATTGGTGATCTTACTGAGCTCTTCAGGTTCATTTGTTAAACAGAAAGTGGTTGTTTTGGAGCCAAACACCTTTTTTTCTCTACTGTAATTTTTATTTCAAAGAATAATTTTCAAAGTCTTTAAGAGCAGCCTAGGTTTAGGCAAGGATTTGGGGAAAAGAAGAGGGGAGTAAAATGCTATGATTCCCAAGAAGCTCCGTGCTCTCCAGATGATATGTAGGTGGAAATGGCAAAACTGCCCCAGAGAACGAAGCAGGATGGGTTGATCTGATCAAAATAAAGCTTGAATACTTGGCTAGTGATTCTAAATTGATATTTCAAAGACCATTTCTTGTAAGACTCCTAGCTGTTTTCGCTAGGATCCCATGGCAGTTGCAGGGTGGTTGAGGAGGGGTTGTCCTCCTTCATAATGGTTGGGTTTACTCGATGCCCTTTGAGCATCAGAGCCAACACAAACATGACCAGCGGGCACACCAACCTGTGCTGCTGTTCACCACAGACAATAGTTATTTAGTTGTTAAAACCAGACAGCATGCTCAGTAGCTCTGCCGGGATGAGCAGTGACTTTAGGAGAAGGATTTAGAGGTTTGGGTTTTTTCTGTAATGAAAGGTTTACCATAGCATTTTCAGGTTATCTTCTCTATTTTCAGTAGCTGTATCACCTAGAATTATGTTATGGGAAAAAAAACACAAATGGGTTTTCCTTTACTCTCTTCCTGTTAGCTAGGTAGATCTTTGCACTCAGGTCTTCTGATTTGCATGGAATCATAAAAATTAGAAATGAGAGAGACCTGTTAGTGCTTCTGGTGAAGGACTGTTCTTTCCCTATAGACATTATCCTTTTTGTTTTATGTGACTCAGTTGATAAGACCAAGAATAATTGTTTCTGATACAGAGTTTTAAAGGTGAGCATATAGATGGTCACAAGATCAGTTTTGTTTGTCTTCCAAAGGTCCCAGTACAAACACTCCTAATTTAAATCCTGAAGTGGGTCTGAGTAAAATACATTTAGTTGCTCATAATGCATGTAGAAAAATTTTGTGCTTGTTTTGAAAGGGACTTAATTGTGGTGGACATCTCACGTCCCTCATTACATCTGCTGGTGCTCCCTGAAATCTGTAGCTGTGGCATGTTAGTGACTGCAATAGAGATGCTCCTTTTAGCACATTATTTAGTAATGTAATATCCTGTATAAGGGCCAGTTATTCAAGCTGTAAATGGAAGAGCTGAATTGCCCCATAAATTTGAGGCTTATTGATGTGAGTTGCTTCTAATATTTCTGTTGGGAAAAACCCACTTATTGATCACTTGGGGCACTGTCCTACTTCTGACATTAATTTAGTTGTAGATTAGGTTGGAATATATTACTTTCATAAAGATCCTGAGCGGTTGGAGTCACGCAGTGAAACCAAAGCACAAATACCAGCAGACTGTACAGCTCGTGACACTGTCTGAAATAGCAAGCAGCACCAGTGAACTGGCACGCTTTCGGTTTGGTTTCCACTGAGAAGGCTTATTACAGAAACAAACAGCAGGTATGGCTTTAATGTAATAGATCTCTTATTCGAGCTGCTCAGGGATCATCCTGAATGGTCTCCTTCTACGTGCTTTAGGATGAGTGAGGAGCCTTCAGCGAAGGATTCAGGCTAGTTTATATGCAGCACTGAAGTAGACTTTAGAAGGGATTAACGGAGCAAGTGGGTGAAGCCAACTGCAATCTTGGTGGGTGTGGTGGGTTGACCCTGGCTGGAGGCCAGGTGCCCCCAAAGCTGGTCCATCACTCCCTGGCTGGACATCGAGGAGAAGATATAATGAAAGACTCATGGGGGAAAATATAATGAAAGACTCATGGGGTTTGATAATGACAGGGAGATCACTCAGCGATGAGCATCATGGGTGAAACAGATTTGACTTGGGGAAATCAGTTCAATTTATTGCCATAATCAGTAGAATAATGAGAAAAACAGAGAATCAACAGATTAATGAGAAATAAAACCAAATCTTAGAACTACTTTCACCCCACCTGTCACTTCTTCCTGGGTTAAACTTTACTCCTGATTTTCTCCTTGAGCAGTGCAGTCCTTGAGGAGGAGGCTGCTCCAGCGTGTGTCCCCTCTGAGGGCACAAGTCCTGCAGCAAACTTGCTCTAGTGTGGGCTCTTCTCTCCATAGGGCCTCAGGTCCTGCCAGAAGCCTGCTCCAGTGCAGGCTTCCCGTGGGGTCACAGCCTCCTTTGGGCATCCTCCTGCTCTGGTGTGGGGTCCTCCACGGGCTGCAGGTGGAGATCTGCTCCACCATGGACCTCCATGCACTGCAGGGGCACAGCTGCCTCACCATGGGTTGCACCACAGGCTGCAGGGGAATCTCTGCTCTGGCGCCTGGAGCACCTCTTCCTGTTCCTTCTGCACTGACCTTGGTGCCTGCAGAGCTGTTTCTCTTCCATATTCTCACTCCTCTCCTTGGCTACTCTTCTGGTTTTCTGAGAAATGCAGCAGCATCTTTGGCTTTATCTGTGCTTCCCTCACAAAGGATGAAGAGGTCTCCCAAGGCCCACTGCAGTGTGATGGATGGCCATCTTCTTCCCCTCTGATGATGAAGGATTTCTCTCTCCAGAAATGGAAAGTGTTACCTTCTTTTCTCTGGAGTGGGAGAGTCAATCGTGTCAGCTCTGCTGTTCCCAACAGAAGTCCTTCAAGTCTTGCCAGAACAGGATGGTGAACTATAAGGCAATTGCATGGGCTTGTGTTCGGCTTCTTTTGGCAGTACCTGAGATTTTGAGATCTGTCTTGCTTGCAGACTGGGAAAATGTAAGTGGCAGATAATAAGTAGAGATGCTGTTTAGGTGAAAAATAAATAAAAGTAAGATTAATTTCTGATATTTACCTTTCTGTTTGTATGCACTGATTAGAGATGCAATAAAGCTGTAACTGTTTTAAACCCAGAGGATGCTCTGACTCTGAGCTGACATCTTTTCTCCAATATAGCTAACATCCATCAAGAACAACAGCTGCCTACCCAGGTAAAGCAGTAGGGTCCAGGAATGATCTTTAAGGCCATGGGAATTGCTACACCTCTTCAGCTTCCTAATGCATCTAGACTGGATGGAGCCCGGTTTCTGAAGGTGGCCTGCACCAGATGTTTGCAGCAGAGGGTAGAGAAGGGCTGGGTGAGTGTCAGAGCAGACATGCCAGACCTCTGTTATGTGCGATGTGAATCTCCAGCTTTGCAGGCTGGCGTATACTGTGAAGCTCCTATCTTTGTTAGCGGTATCTGCTCTGAGCTTGAATTTCTTACTTTACAGTTGCACTAACACTTTCAGAAAGTTGATACATTCTTTCCCTCAGGCACTTCTTTCAGCACTGAGTTCCACTCTCTAATTACATTATTTCACAAAAAGCATTTGATTTTGTTGGTTTGGGTTTGCCACCTTTGGCTTTTGTTGTTGTCCATACCTTGTTGTTTTGAGAGCCAGAAAGAATGGACCCTCTGCCTTTTTACCATTCTCTCCTCCTTTAGAAAAATGTATAGTGTATTGTGCTAATAATCTTTCTTCCTTAAATTAAAAAGAATCAACCCATTTTTTTTCTGTCACTTTTCACAGGAGGGCTTTTCCGTGTTCTATTTTCATTGCCCTTCTTTGACCTACTTCTGCAAAGGGGAGTAAGGAGCACTGTATACATTTTTCAATAGGAGGCTGGAAGACCAATATAAGTTTGTTTCCATTTTATGTGGTCTCAGATTTCTTCTACATGCATCCTAGCACGTATGGACTTCTTTCATTGTTAAAAGAAAAAGGTAGTGCTTACATGGCAGGAAGTAATTGGTGTGTGGCTGCATGTTACACAGGGACTTTTATGAACAGGGACCCATTAAAAGCAGAGTGAAGTGGTAGGCTACATAAGGGGCAGATACACAGCTGTTAGGAAACTCTAAGTGTGAACCCAAGTCTTCTGGTTTTTGTTCTACTGTTGTGATTGCATGGCAGTGTTCCCGTTGGGCGCATGGCCTAGCATGCTACAGAAGGTGGGATCCAGACTGACAAAGGCAAATTACCTATAAATTTGTTAAGCTTTTCAGGCCATTACCCCATGCTGGTTCCTAACAAGGAGGTGGAAAGACTTCTGAAATACACAGAATGAACCCTTAGTATACTTTTAACCATTCCTGGTTTAGTATCGCCATTATGTTACTATCTAGGGATCCAAATCAGAGTCAAGAGCATGATGCAAACATGTTACAGAAAGATGGCAACTGTCTCTGACCCAAACCCTGAAAATGAAGGGAATTCAGGATGAAGAGGAACATGTTTGAGTTAGTATTTCATTCTCAACTTGTGACAAAAGCAATTTAGTTGCTCTCTTCCTACTCCTCCTTTCTCTCCCTCTCTTCCTCAGTGGTGCTGTTTCAGGACAAACCTTCTAGCCTTAACCCTGAATTACTTTCCTTTGGGATGTCAAGTAAGAGGCTGGATATTAGAATCATAGAATGGTTTGGGTTGGAAGGACCTTAATGATCATTTAGTTCTACCCCGCCTGCCATGGACAGGGACAGATTCCACTAGGCCAGGTTGCTCAAAGTCCGGTCCAGCCTGGCTTTGAACACTGCCAGGAATGGGGCATCTACAACTTCTTGTGGCGACCTGTTCCAGTGCCTCACCACCCTCATAGTGAAGAAATTCTTTGTAATATCTAATCTAAATACTTATTTAGTGTAGGGGTTTTGTAGTTTAATTTGTTTTGGTTGGTAAAGAATATTCATCACTCATTTAATTCAGAAGGTATATATTGATTCCTTTCTCCTCATTTGGTATTTTCTGACATTTTATAGCACTTGCTATTGATTTATACAAAGTCTGTAGTCCAAATGTCCCAAGGAGTGCTTTATTCACTTGTCATATGCTGTTTTTCTTAACTAATAAATTTAACAGCCATGTACATCCAGTCTGTTAAGATCTCGTGGCTCTATTTGCAAAGAGATGACAGTCTGGCACTAACAAATGAATAATTCTTTCAGGCAGGAGCTTAGAAGTTGCAAGATAGGCAAGACAGAGAAACAAGCTCCTCCTTGACTGGTTAGCAAGACAAAGCAAGCTCCTCTACTCAAAGGACACTTAGCTTACAGTAGGGAAAGTACAGCTCTGCTTCAGCCTGTGGAATGTCACGCATTGTGGTGCTCTGATGGCAACTTTATTTATAGCTTGTCAACAGGTAATCAGTTAAGTGGCACATGCAGCAGTATATATGAGAGCAGGTATGTCTACACTGCACTGATGTGCCATACTGTCAGCGCACTAGGCACTGTAGTTAGTTCTGCAGGGCTGCAGCAGGGTGCAGGGACTCCATTAGAAGGGTGGTGCCTTCGGCAGTTGGCATCAGAAACCTCTGCTGGGGGCAGCAGTCTAAACTGTACTTCGAGAAGTGATCAGGGGATTTCATGAACCCAGGTCTCACTGAAGGTCAGTGGGAATAGGTCTCCTCCATCACTGGCACCTTTCAAACTGTTTTAAATTCAGGTTTGGGAATAATGTATGAGCTTCGTGTGAACTCAGATATATCAGAGAAGATGCTGGAGTCCTTTGGAGCAGGGTGCAAGGGGAAGCAGGATCTGCAGAGCTCTGAGTGCTTGAGAGGTACCCAGGCACTCTCTTGCTTGCTCTGTGGATGGTTCAGTCTTGGCCATACGTACTGCACTGCACTGCACAGAAAGATGTGGACTTTGCCTGAAGCCAGGGGAGGGGGAGTCCTCTGCACCAAACGTGGCCACTTGGGCATTAGGTGTGTAAGTCTGAGTCTCATTCTCAGTTCCTCCCACTGTCAGCAAGGGCATGTCCATGGTGTGGTGGTTTGTGAGTACTGGGAGTTTGACAGCAGTTCCCTGTGGACTTTTCTTTCCTATCTTTGGCCTGTTGATACAGGCTTCTAAAAGGGAGCCTGGTTGATGTAAAAAGCACTGTGTAAATAGCTTTAATACAGGCCGTGTAGGAAATTATGTAGCTGTGGCTTGGGTTTAGTTCAGGGACAACTTAAATTTTACTCTCAGTAACGACTGTATAATTAAAAGTTAAGAGGTACTTCAGAATTTTTCCCTTTCATGTATTCTCATGCAGTGCTCCTCTATCTGGGTAGTACTGAAGACATTTATAAGCTCTCCCTCTTCAGTCTCTTAGGAAGTGCTAGAGGGACCTTTCTGGTATAAATCTCATGCCTCCACAAGTTAAGGTGCCAGCCATGAGTCTGGCACTGAAAACATGGTATGTGCTGAAGACTTGCAATCCAAGAGGCAGAAATACATAACAATGCTCTGCACTGAGAGATCCAAAGGATCCCGTAGTAGGTTTGCTAGTCCACACCATCACCCTCTGATGAGAAAACTCAGAAATGAAGATTATTGTAAGGCTGTGATGGGTACATGTGGCGTAGATAGCTTTCGAAGGAGATGGTGAAAATTGCTTGGACTTACCTTTGCATTACCCCAGCAACAGTATCACTACTGGTATCCAGCATGATGCTGAGTCTCCTCAGAGTGGAGTTCACTGATCCACTGAAGGCAGGCACTTCATGGCACTGAGGCTTCTGGGAGGCACATGAACCCTTTCCTGCTTCATGGACAATCCTGGTCATGCCACTGGAGAGCAGGTGGCTGACAAGGAGATCCGGGTAACCTTGCCCAGGTGGAGGTGCATCCTTCTGACTCTGTCCAACATAGGTAATGCTACTGTGCTTGGGTGGATAGGCATGTAAGGGCTGTGTGAGTGTGAGAAGCCAGTCCTTACCCAGCACCCATTTCACAGCTCAAGTGTTAAGAAAAATTGGGATGTGCTTGGATAGCTGTTCAGTACTTAAAAACCCCTCGTGTTTTTCTCACTTTGTTTCTTCACACTGCTGGCAGCTATGTGGTGGTATCACAGGAATAAATTGTGGAAAGATTAAAAAAAATGTTAGCCTGTTGTTACAGTTGAATCCGCTGCTCAGGATGGACTTCTGAAGCATCCATGTTACCTTGTGTTGTTCAGTCTGTCCTCACACTAGCACTTTCCTCACTATTGGAGATGGAATTGCAACAAAAGCCTTTTAGACTCAGAGGTGTAATATCCAGAGATGTTTTGTTTAGAGCAGTGTAAAATCAAGTATGTTGTATGAACTTCAAGCAAGGTACATTTGAGCTGAGTACTGGATTACAGAGATTGATGTATGGAGCTTCTTTAACTGTGTGGAGTTAGATTTGATTCTTAGCAAATAAGTGACAGATTCATACGTAGGGGAAAATTGAAGTTCTCATTTTATATTGTTTTTATTATGTTTTCTTTGCTTCAGGCTCTAACATATCAAAGACATTGTGGGTGAAAAAAAGTAGTTTGATTTCCGTCAATAAATGTCTTCATATTCCTGCAGCTCATACACAGTTTGGGCTTTTTCATGGTGATGAAACAGACAACGGAACGTCACAAAATAATTCATTGCAATCCAGAGCATCTTAGATTGGAAGCATTGCTAATATTTACAATTATCACCAAGCCCTTTCTGTGAGCTGTCTATCTTAGATTTAGAGTTAGGCTGCTATCCTAGTACAAATATGTCAGTATGTTGGTTTGCATCTGTCTTTGCCATATGCAGGGGAAGACAAGCA
Source organism: Pezoporus wallicus (assembly GCF_028554395.1). Taxonomy (NCBI): domain Eukaryota; kingdom Metazoa; phylum Chordata; class Aves; order Psittaciformes; family Psittacidae; genus Pezoporus; species Pezoporus wallicus. Next base: position 1,507,633 of record NW_026637470.1, read on the forward strand.
TTCCTCCTGCTTTGTTTTTAATTTTTTTTATTGTACCCCTCCAAAATCAGACCAGCTGTTGCCTAGATGTTGCCTTTCGTGAATGACAGAGCTCTTAAAAAAGCGAGCTCATCTCATCTCAAGGATTTGTCATTGCCATTGTTATATTTTGTTATCATCTGGGAGGGAGGATTCAGCTATACCGCTGGCCCTTTGGCACCCTGTTAATGTGGTCCAGGCACTTCTTCACTGCCAGCCAGCAGGTGGGTAACGTTGGAGATGGGATGCATTCCACCAAGGCCAGGCCAGGGACTTTAGGTCACCTTTGCCTTGGTTCCATTTAAATAAAAATTAGTACTTTTTTTTTTTCATCCAGAAAGCAGAATTCTAATCATGAATTTCTGAATGCAAAGTCCCTTTGCATTGTTTTTTTTTGTTGCCAGCCTGATGCACCCCTCTGTGTCTGTGCAAGCATCTGGCTCTTTCTGGTGTTCTTACTGCTTTACCTTGTGCTCCCTGGGTCTAAAAATAACATACCCACATGTGTAAGTAGAGATGGCGTTCACCCGGTGTGTAACACAAGTCCTAAAGTCACACTGAATGCAGCAGAGACCCACACCACTCGAGCTCCTTCCATTATTTAACTAAAAGGAGAAAGGGAAGGGAAAAAATCCCATGGAGGAGAAATGTGGAGCTGCAGGATGGGGAGGCTCAGGATGTGGCTTTGATGCGGAGCAGCATATGCTGAGTACCGCTTGGCACATTCAGTTTTATGGTGAGGACATTGTAAAGCTGAGGAAGGCCCCAAATCTGTGACAATAGATGTCTGTGAAACCTGAGCAGTCTAGAAGAAAGGTGCAAAGGAAAGGGCTTTTGCCTGTATTTCAGCAGCCTTGTGCAGAGGTCTGACTCAGCTCAGGGAGGATGGCTGGGGTCTGCCGATGAAAATCCCCAGGAGAAAAAATGGGCCTAAAAATTAATTTGATTTTGTCTTGTCTGCCTGGTAAATAAACAGTGTGAATGGTGAACACTGAAAAACATCCTAATAGTCACCAACTTTATGAATTTTAACGATATCTCAGTATAATTTTTCACAGAAAAGAGTTGTTTTCAGCTAAAATCTTACCTAAAAATAGTCTTTCTGTTTTGCACTGAAGCAGTACTTCCAAACAAGAGTTTGTTCCTTGTTACTGCCTGAAACCTGGATTCCTAAATGCAATGAGTTGAGAGTTCTCAGCTAATCTGTGATAAATGCTATAATGAAGTAGCAGGGCAGACTCTATCTGTTGGGTTTTTTGAGCTTTTTTTTTTTCTAGTTTGGTAAAAAAAAAGCTAGAGGATGTTTTAAGGAGTTGATGGGGAGGCAAAACTGTGTCTCGGTGGAATGAAAGATGGTGGTACTCAGTTAAGGAGCAATAAAGAACGCTATAAAGAAAAGCTGGCCATGCTCAGGGTATGTGGCAGGCATCTCTAGGTGCAACATACCCAGAGCAAGTGCAAGCAATTTTTTCCTTTAATGCCTTACATTGGACTGATTTTTTCTGGTTTGGGGTTGCAATACTTGTGTCCTGCTGAACCCATTTCTGCATTGCTGAACCCAAGCTCTGAAAGAGCTCAGCAGCAACTATGGTAATGAGCCCATTTCTATCAAAATAGCCTGTATTATTATTCAGGTTTATTGGCTGCAGAGTGGTTCAGGAAGCACTTTTCAAACAGATACACTGAAATATTTTCTTTTCAACAGACCCAGCAGCTATTTGTATTTCCTTTGCTTGAATCCACACCCCGATGCAGTCTTAATTATAACACCACTAAATGAGACAATTGTTGCAATATGTGAAAAACCCACTTTCGGGAAAGGCATATGAGAATACTTTGGGTAGTATTAGCAGTTCTGCTATACTTTACAGCTAATTAGGGCTGTTCCACAGTGTCACCAGCCCTCTGTCATTGCCCTGCGAACTCCCCGGCTGCAGCGATGCATTTGCTGGACCAGCGGGAACATGTCAGACTGCAGTCACACTTCCCCAAATCTTTTCACGTGTGGATCCTTGGTGTCGACCCTTTCCTTCCCCTCCCTTCCCCTCTCCCCCCTCGCCTCCTCCCCACCCGTGGTGTGACATTTTCTTCATGACAGTCTGTCTCTGAAATGCACTTGCTGCTGCCTCGGTAAGGCTTACAAAGAGAGTGTAACAGCCAGTGGCCAATCGAGTTTGTGCAAGCTCCATCAGCTATGGATGAAACATCCACGAGAGAGAATAAGGACTTAGAAGAAAACTGGATAAAAGGGCTGCGACGGGAAGCTAGCTGGCAGGTTAGTGATACAAAGACGTGTGCTTGCAAGCGGATTAAATCTCAGCACTAAAAATCTCTGAACTTTTTAACCTAAGCATAGGTGAAACATATATGTTTATTTGTAGCAATGCCTGAAAGCATATTCCTATGAGAGCAGTTATCCGTGTCTAGTTATTTTCTTGGACAGAATACTTGTGAGATTCCAGAGCCATCTATTCCAAATTGTAGGACGAGGAAATAGTTTTATAAATCTGCAGACATTACTAAATGCACACTTGCTTAATAAAGCTCCTTGCAATAACAAGTTGCAGGTCCATGCTGTAGTATCAAAGGAAATACATGGCTCTTGTCTGTATATATGCACGTTTATTCCATTAAAAAATATAATATACCACCTGTAACCCTGTTACTTAATTTTGTCAAGTAACAAAGGGATTCTTTTAGCTTCTTTTAATGAGGCAGCATCTTGAAATGTACAATGCTTGTTTTCTTTATCATGCTGGACTCACAATAGATGTGTCTGCAATTCAATCCAGAGGCAGGCAGCTTTCATGAAAGTGTGCAGAGCAATCATGTTTACATTATGCAGCACCTTTCTGGAGTTTGCAGAATTAGACACCGTTTCAGACCTGCTAACCTACAGCCACAGTGTGGTTGTGATTGCTCTTTACATGACATCCTAAGCCTCATCTGTGCACTTTTTTCTGCTCTATTGCATTTTAATTAGTCAATCAAGAATATTAAAGAGATGTGTCACCAAGTTGTTTCTTTCCCCACCTTACTGCTTCTTACAAGGGGTTGTTGTTGTTGTTGTTGTTATTATTTCAGTGTCATTATAAAAAAATCAGATAAAGTGGAAATTTGATTTGTGCCTATCAGGTGAAGCTGCACAAGAGTCCCAGCTTGGTAAGAGTTACTGCAGCAGCCTAGACGCTACAAAGCATGCTCCTTTCCCCCAGAAGAATAGCTGGTTTAGTTTGGTCCCTTCCCTATAACTTTGGTCTAGAGAATGAAATACAGATCTCTTTTCAGAGGAGCATGGTACTCCATGTAATACTGCTTGTGGCTTCTATCGTGGTGCCTTTCTTGATCGTCTGTCGGCATCACTGACAAAATTGAAGTATAAAATCAGGATGTTGTGAATATAGAAGCCAGATGATCCCCCCTCTTTATGTCACTGTTGAAGCAAGTGTGGGGAGATGATGGAAAGAGGTGGTCAATGTTCAGACACAGAGTGGGAGACTACCACTGCCCTGAGGAACTGGGCTCCACAAGTGGTTGAAGGAGTGGGAGACCTGGAGGAGGTGAGGGAAAAGCAGGAGATCTGGGTCTGTGGAGGCATCTGCAGCTAGTCTGTACACCCATTAAGTGACCGGGAAATCTGTTCTTCTGCTTCCCGGGTTTGTGGTGTTTCTGCCAGGACAGATGAATGAAGATTGAGCTGGGAAAACATGGAAGCAATTTTTCTGTAGTGCCTGGCTGGAAACCAAGTGTGCCATGGCAAGAATTAGTTTCCAGTCAGCAGCTTGTGCCTCCTTTTTGGATGAGGGTGTGTTGCCCTACTACAGGATAGCGGTGGTAGTACGGCGAGGGAAGTAGTCACATGTGCTATAGGGGCCATACCTGCAGCCCTGAGATGGATAAATGTGAGACTTCATCTCTGAGGAGACAATGTCCCCTGGTGCCCCTACATGGGCCCGCTACTGTCCTGCTCCCCAGGCAGAAATGCCATCATCTCCATGAGGTTCCCTTTAGCTGGAGCACAGGACTGGTAGATGCGGATGTTTTGCTCTGCGACTACAGCCCTGTTACATGTGAGTGAGATTTTCAGAGAAGCCCCTGGGAAGGAGTTTATCTAGTTCACACTCTGACTGTGACTCATCCCGTATTTCTTCATGCTGCAAGGTCTTTAGGAGTCCCAGGGTAGGGCAGAGCATCAGTCTTGAAAGGAGCTGATTTAGAGGGAGCGTTGCAGAGCCAGAGCTCCTCTTCAGTCCTGTCTGTTGGGGAGCTCCAAGGTGATGGCGTACATCCTTTCTTCTTAAATGGGCCAAGTTTTTTTAGCACTAGACTCTTATATCCATATTTAGACTCCTAAATAAGTGTCCTGGTTTTCTGAAGTGCTGAGTGTCCTGGGAAGCCAACAGACATCTCAGTTTTCTTGGTCTTCGATGTGCAAGACCTGTGCTTTGGGCTGCATGGTGGTGGGCACCTGTCGTGTGGTCCTGGGCAGAAGGCAGGCTGTGATGCTCGGTTGTATCTGGGGGTTGTGATGCCTGTGAGCTGTCTTTGAGAACTAATGATGCACCTTGGAGCTGCTGTGTGGCCACCACCTCTCCCTGTGTCAGCTGTATGTGGTCAGTGGGCTGGGGGACCTGCCTGACCTGTGGTGGCACACACAGGGGGCACAGAGCAGTAGAGCAGTCCCAGTCCTTCTCACAGTGACAATTCTGACTTCACACTTTGAAAAATCAGGCTGCTTATTTAGCAGGCTAAATATAGGTTAAGCAGCCAAGCCTGAGCATCCTGCTTTAAAAATTGTGGTGATAGTCATCATCTATCCTACCTTTCAGCCCGCGCACTCGTCATGCTGTGAGAGGTCTGTGCAGTAGCCCCATGCACGTGAATAAACATCAGCTTGTAAGTAAAAGAAGAAAGCAGCTTACAGTATTTCTTTCAAGGGGGATACACAGTTTGGAAAACGGATTGCATTCTCTCCCTAAAAGGAGTCAGCTTTCTATTAAGAAAAAAAAAACAAAAACCCAAACCAGCCCAGTGCTAAAATCGTAATTCTGTTTATCACCTGGGTTTAACATTATATCTTCTATTGTTCTCATCATATCAGCCTTTGCTGTAGTGGTCTATATGTTTTTTCAGTTTTTCATGGGGAAAGGTGGGCTTTCTTGCTCCTCTTAGCAGACCTTCAGAACAGGTTTTCACAACCTCTTATAATCCCTTTTCCTGATGTTTCCTTGGGAACAGCTTCTGAAATCCAACAAATCTATAGCTGTCAGAAAGCTGGCACAGTTTTACCACAGGCCAGGCACACACTGGGGTGACCACAAGTGCGCTGATAGACTAAAGGTTAAGAAATCTATAAAGGTGTGGATGTCAATATTTAAAGAAAAAAGTCCTGCATATTTATAGAGACAAATGGATTTTCCTTCGCATTTATACATCCAGGGAAAGTTGTGCTCTTAGAGATGCTGGATAACTCGGGTTGATTTAAAAGGGAATTTTAATTCTGCAAATGAGAGCCAACAGTGATGCAAGATTCCCAGCACTTGCTGGAGCCATGAATCCCTCTGCTGACATACTGAGATCTTGAAAGCCACGATTTTGTTCCTAACTCATGGCTCAATCAGAGGACAGCCTCTGTCTCAAGCTTACTCTAAGCTGTGTCCTTGATGTGCTGAGTTACTGTATAGCCTAAAATACACTGCCTGTATTGCAGAGGAAGGGGCATAGAGCAAGAACTGTTTAAGTCGTTCCAGAACCATTTGGGATCTTTCATCTCAAGATGAGTGTGCAGTTGATGAAAAATAGGCATTTTGTTAGAGCCTTCAGCCGTTTGATGGTTGTTTCCTTCAGAAGAATAAAAGCAGACATGTCTTGTCATTTTCATTTAATTTTTAGTTTTCATAGACATTTGTGGGGAGTGGGAGTAATTTGGCTGAAATGAGAGTTTATCAGGCTTCAGTAAAGCTGGGAACACAGCAACACACAGTATGAACTGCAAGAGACACAATAACCCATCTTCTCCTTTACAGTATGGTTCCATTGAGTTAATACTAATTGGAAAAGGACACTGAGTAATCACTATGTACATATATATGAATTGTATATGCAGGCATGTATCTGTCCATCTGTGTGGGCACGTTCATGCTGTATGTTTGCATCTTCAAGGTATGGTAGTGCTGAACACTGATGTTTTGGAAAGGGAGATTCAAAAGTCCCTGCCTGAAGTAATATGTGAAGTTTTCATGTTGTTTCCTGTTCTGCCTAGGTCAGCCATTCTTAAACCTTGTGAAATTTCCAGTTCCTAATTTAATAATTTCATAAGATTTAGCTCTTTCAAATCTACTAAACCAGTGCAGAATATTAAGCTGTCAAGATTTTGTGGTTTTGTTTCTTTCGCTTTTCATGAGGACATGGATGCCATTCTGTGGTGATGGAAACACAAGTGAAAAAAGCGTGCAGATCCTTTTTTCTTTTAAATACTTGTTTCTACTGATCACAGTGCTGACGGCACTGTGCTGTGTTGGTGATAGCTAAAACATGGCTGTTAAACACCTGGTGATCCAGTCATGGAATATAATCTGCTACTACTTGTATTATTCCACAAGTCTTCCCTGTGTTCCTCCATAACGCTGGATGTTAAAAAGATTGGAAAATTTGACTTTGTTACTCAAAGTGTGCAAGATTCAGGTGTAATATATCCAATAGCACTGTTGTACTGTGTTTGCTGTGAACGAACACTGGATTCCTTCAAACAATGAAGTTGATGAAGTCTTACTCTCTCTCTCTCTCAATAGGGAGGAACAGTTACAATCAGTTACCTAAGACTGAAAACTTGTGAAACTTTGTTTTTTATTATTCCTCTGAGTATTGTATTTATCAAGACAATCAATTATTAAAAGATCTACTTCTGGATTAATTTCCAACCTTACAAACATTTTATTGCCAATTTCTATACTTAAGGTACAGCCGTGCAGCAGGTTCTCCAGGTGTGGATGGTCTGGCTGGACCTCCATCCCTTGGGTTACTGTGAAAAAGGAAATCCTGGAGGATTCATATGATGATTGGCACTGAGCAGGGGCACATTGAACTAGAAATTCTTCATCAGTTCTACCTACAGTTGTTGTTTTGACTGTTATTTTGTTTGATTTTGTACATTTAATACATATATGTGGTGCTTCAAAGTGCGATACTAGCATAGGAAACTTTTGTCTAGGGGTATTTGGGAGAAAATGCAGCTTATTCATAGAGGCTGTTAATGAATGGTAGTGCAGTTATATCTTGGGATTGTTAGACTTCAGTGCTGGCGTTTGGCTCTCCGTGATGTTACACGGGCACTCTCTGACCTTCAGAATACCACATTAGAGTGCCATTAGGCACTGGCATTTGAGGGGGACAGACTGTTGATCCCTTTTCAGAGTGCTGGCTATGATTAGTCCATCTTTGGGTTTGAGGGTTAGGCCCTATACCACCAGGACAAAATGATTTGCCTTATTTTCATCATGCCTAAGGAAATGTTCTCTCATTGATGCTCCCCATCAAGTGCAAGAGAAGGGGAATATTTCCTCGCGAAACAAGACTGTGTCAGACCTTCTGAAAGCTGGGATCAGACATGTTGCAGTAAGAAAAGAGACATAGATGCACAGGGATAGTACAAGGTGTCTTTTTGATAATAAAATCCCTAATTAGTATAAAGAGAAATAGGACCAATGTGTGATATTGTATGGACTGTAGTTTTAGAAATCAAACGCCTGAAGACTAAACCAAGGGAGAGGTTCTACCAACCTCAGTTATTTAATACCCTGTGAACTGCACTGTGCATGCTGTGCTTAGCTTGCTGCTGCTCAGTACTTTAAGCCCATTCATAACTGTTCACAACACTTAAGATCTAAAGATACACTCATCCTTTGATAGGACAAGGTCAATTATTCTCAATTTATTGCTGGTACCAAAGTGTTTATGCAGTTTTATTTATAAGCTGGGTTTATGTTTTTCTAACATTACGGACATGTGATAGTAAAAAAGGGCATTTCATTTGAAGTATACTTGTTCTGTGATGTATTTATATTAAAAAATGTGCATGTGTGTATTCATATAAATTATATAAACCAGGCCTATCTCCTGGTTTCCTCAGGTCTCATCTTAGCTTTGTTTTAACCTGCTAAATGCATGTTGTGCTATCCTTAGTTAATGTATGTGAAGTGTCCTGATGTGCAGATGTCTGAGAATAATATTATTTAACTGGATGCCTTTTTTCACTGCGTAGCTGGATTTGGTCTTGCGATCATTCAGGCTTCGTGTTTCTCCACTACACTACCAGGGCGAGCACCCACAATCACCTTTAATGTTTTCATCCTTTAATATTAGCCCTCTTCCAGCATTATCTATAGATGGGTGGCTCTGTTTCTGCAAAGCTTGGAGAGGCGGGAGGAAGTCCATCCCTCTGTCATGAACCCCTCAAGCCTGTGCATAAGAGCAGCCTGTGTTCACTGTCTGGCCTGATAAAAAGAGTAGATTAGACTAGACTAGAATAATTCCAGTTGAATGAGACCTGCTACAATCATACAGTCTGACTGCATGACCACTTCAGGGCTGACCAAAAGTTGTACCATGTTGTTAAGGGCATTGTTCAAATGCCTCTTGACAGGCTTGGGGCATTGACCACCTCTCTGGGAAGCCTGTTCCAATGTTTGACCATCCTCTTGGTAAAGAAGTGCTTCATAGAGTCCAGCCTGAACGTCCCCTGGTGCAGCTTGGAAATTTTTTCATGTGTCCTATCCCTGGATCCCGTGGAGATGAGCTCAGCACCCTACTGGTTCACTTATGGAAACCTGTGGGCTCCCTGGCTCATGCTCCACTGAAGGTTTCATTCTGTACTTGCTCAGCTCTTCTAAAACTTCTCAGCAAAGGGTTTATTTGACAACTGACCAAAAAAAAGAATAACATTTTTTACTGTGCTGTATGAATTGCTTCTCTATTATTCTCTGAAAATCCTTGAGGAAACATCTGAATAAAAAAGTTATTTCTCAGGCATAAATGTTCCACTTTTAAACCATATTTACTAATAGATATGAAGGTGATGGTTGCCATCACATACCCATGGCTCTGGTGTTGTTGCAGTTTAAGTGTTCCCTGAAGGCTTTATAGTATGTGAAGACTCAGGGCAATTGTATTTCAACTCTGGATGTGGGTAGTTGGTGCCTTAAAAGTTCACCTCCCTCTTCCCAGTTTATCCCAGGTAGAGTTTAGCCTGTTTAGATCTCTTTGGAAATTTAACTTCTTACTTGCATAGAAAAATACTCCCAGGCATGATTGAAAGGGGTGGACAAATTATTTTCAAATGAAACCCAGTATTTTTAGTTGTGTGACTGGTCTTTAATATATGTTCCAGCATATTTAAGATGGGGCTGTATGGCCAGCACTGAGCTCATGAAACTTCTGGAATTCATGCATGTTCTTACCAAAAAATGCTGTTTTGTTTTTTTTTCTTTTCTTTTTTAAAAATACTTCTGGCAGATGAATCCTATGTTTCTGTTAATTCTGTCTCCCTCCACTGTATTGCATGTGCTTTGCTATGACTGCTGGCTCATCATCTGTTTGCTGGAGGATTTTCACAAGCCCAAAACCTCTCTCTGAGCTGCAAAGGAGAGCAGTTGCAGCAAGTACAATTGGCATCTGCTCCTTCTTCCAGCAGATCCCAGTGGTGCTACCCCAGCCACCCCTGGGGCCAGTTCAGCCACCACTGAAGTGACAGGTGGCTGGGGAACCTTCCAGATGCCTCCACTTGATTCTTCCTTCTCCCCATCCTCCTTTTGCCAGATACTAGAAAACGGTAAATGAAGCTTTTCTGATGCTGAGAAGAATCCTCTTCTCTAACATGACTCAAATTGGGAACAGTCACCAGCTGACATGAGAAGTGACGTGACTAAACTAGGATGTCCTATTCAGCCTTTGGTCTTCAATATGAATGCTGCACAGCAGCTGTATGTGAGCTGTTGTAGACTTCCTTGATCACTTTAATTGGAGGACAGAAGGCCTTCAACATTTTAAATAGCTGACAGAAGGATCTCGGCCCCTTCCCTGTAGCTAAACCTGTGATGTGTCAGCCCCATCTCCAGGACAGACAGTGCTGTACTTTTGAACTTTTACCATATTATCTGCTCTGCTTTGCCCTAAGCTGGTTTTCTGGAAAATGAGATGGATTTTCCTTCTTGGCAAAGTAGCTATAGAGAGCTGGAAAATCCAAATGAGCTGATACATCTTTTGTTAGAGCTATTTTATTACTGAGAAATTTCTTTTTTCTTAGTTGTTTTTGGATGCTCATAATGTAGGCCCAGTTGTATGTTGTACCTGGGTTTTATGGTAAACTCACCAAATAGTATATGTTTTATATCTTGATTTAGAATTAATTCCAGAATAATGTAGTGAAGGACGTGATACTTCATATTCCACGTTTTGATTTTTTTTTTAGGAAATTAAAAATATTTGGGAAATTGATTTTTCAAATTGCAACATGAATTATAGGAGCTGATAAATGTGAGATTAATAGCTAAGAAAGCAGTCATTTCAGATGGATAATTTAGATTTTTATCATTTATTAATCATAAAAAGTAAACCTGCTGTATAACTAATTTTAGTTTTATCAGGAAGATGAATTGTTCCAGCTAATGAACTTATAGATATTCTATGCCAAAGGCATTCGTAGGAATCTGTTAATCGTTTAACTGTGTCATGGCATATGCTTTGTCTTCATACACCAATTAAAACATATTCCTCCACTGAAATGCATGTTGGTCTTCAATGCCTACAGCAAATTAGAACAGCATTTGTCTTAAAATGCACTTCAGTATTGCAGATAAAAAAATGTAATGGGGATGGTGTCTCCAGGTAGGGAACATTGCTAGGTGCCTGTACCACCGCCTTGTGACGGTGGTGCTCTTTGCAGCGTTTCGTGGAGCTGGTCCTACAAATACTGGTCGCATATGTTAAGTGGAGGGCTTGTGAATGGTCTCATCCTAATCAGCTGGGAGTACGTTCCTGCTTACGTTGAAGCATGGGCATAAACATGTGAAAATGTGGCTTAAATCCAGAACCGTCTTGATGGAGAAAGCCCTTGGCACTGGTGAATATCAGTGGTTGTTTAGAGCAGGTCAAGGATATCAGCTTAGACGTGGAGATGGTCGTGATGGATTTCAGGAAAGATAGGGCTCCTGTTTTGGGGGGATGAACTGTAGCAATGGGAAGAAAGGCAATTAGTTGGAAGGTGTTTGTGCTGGCCATCTGCACAAACCTGAGTGGTGCTAAAGCAGGGTTGGAAGGGGCACTCTGAAGGTCTGTTTTTCCTGAAAATACAGGAGGCAGTTTTCAGCATTTTAGCCTAATTCATGCATATCCTCATGAAAGGTTTGGTTTATTCTTTGCCATGTTCAAGAAGAGTCGTTGCTTTTTTTCTGGTTTCAGAAAGGGTGCAATTGCTGTTTTCCTGTACATCACAGTGTCATCTCAGGCTTCCTAACCCCTGGTGAAAGCATGCTCTGCCATCTGCTGCTGAGCATCTTCACTGCTGCCTGAGCTCCCTCAAAGAGCACGTAATGGTGCTCATGGTGGTGTAGGGGAGGCAGCAGCCTGTGGAAGAGGTGGTCTTCTGCAATAAAGGTGATGATGCACTGCTGAGAATCATAGAATGGTTTGAGTCCGAAAGGTCCTTTAAACCATCCAGTCTAACCCCCAGCCACGGGCAGGGACACCTTCCCCTAGACCAGGTCGCTCAAAGCCCTGTCCAGCCTGGACTTGAACACTTCCAGGGTTGAGGCAGCCACAGCTTCTATGGGCAACCTGTTCCAATGTCTCTCCACCCTCATCATAAAAAAATTCATTATGTCCAATCTGCAACCCCCCCCCCCCCCCCCCCCCCCCCCCCCCCAGTTTTGTTGAGGTGGTTTTGCCAGTCCTGCTTCTTTCAGCTGTGCAGAGCATCCTGCTTTCACAGAGCTCCTGCTGGCACTTTCAAGGAGTGGGGGTTAAGTCGTGACATCCAGCAGGATTTCTGCATTGTCTAACCTGGAATTTCACTGTGCCTCAGGTTCCTCCATGCTAAGTGGAGCTCCTCCCTTCCCACCCCTTGGTTGTTTGTCTCATATGTTTAGGACAAACAGTTTTTCATTTAAAATCTTTGAGACAGGCACTATCTGTTACATTAAACTTGTGTAAGAAATTATCTCGCTGGGACTTAGTCTTGGCAAGGGTTTAGAGATGCTGCTGTAATATAAATAACACTGCTGATTGCTGCTGGAGATTTTCCTGAGGATGGCACATACAGTTGAACCGAAGCTAGAGGTTAGAGGGTAATAATTGCACTCAGGGTTATTTTTAGTCCAACCTAGAAGAGACAGAGAGTTTTTTTAAATGGGTTTTTATATTTAAGGAAATTGCAGCTTTCTGGAAAAAACTTCAGAACTATAACAAAAAATGAGAGGCAAGAGGTGTGTAAGTTTGGGGGCTGGATTTCTATATTCTGGTCATTCAAAGCTGTTTGTTTCATCTCCTTTCTTCCTCCCAGTGAGGTCAAGAAAAGAAAAGTGTGAATGTGTTTGGGTTTTATTCACAGCATTGTCGTAATGTCAAAGCAAATACAGATACAGACAGAGAGCTGATGATGGATAAATCAAAAGACAGCAGACACTCAAATAACCAGCTCTAGCAAATCCAGCTCTAAAACACATTTTGTTTGGCTGGTTAACAACCTGTATATTGCTGTACCACCTATATTGTGTTATTTTATTTATGTCTTTAATACATTATCTGTGGGTGACATTATGGGTGAAGCACTGTTGCTAAAAGAGAAGGAAAAGTAATAGTTATTGCTATAATAAACAGCTTGAAAATATCTTTTTAAGAAGATTGCAGTAATACAAAAGGAAATAGCATTAGATTGCAACATCAATTATTTAGAACAATGTCATTATGTTCATTTTTCACCCTATTTCTTTTCTCAGAGATAAAATTCACTCTTTTCCAGTGTCAGTTTTCTGCAGCCATAAAGTGCCTGCTTGGGTCAAAAGTCCATAGCTTTCTGATGAACCAGGTCTTGAGACTAAGTGTGTCCTTGAATGGATGAGGCAGAGGTTCTCCAAAGGTGAAGATATGGGGTTCCTGAGTGCTCTCAGCATCATCCAGCTATAGCTCTGCTATAAGGGAGAGGTGCTGGTGGCCTTAGGTTTTCTGGGACTTTGAGGAAAATAGTAATTTTAGGCCATTTTGCCCTAGTTTTAGCAGGCTTCTGGGAATAAGAAAGGGAAAATGGATCTTTGTAAAGACTTGAAGAATGTTGCTGAGAAGGAGGGAGTGAAATCAGGTCCTTATGGAGCACTGAACCTGGTTTATAAATGGAGTGAGGAAATATAAGTCATTGTGCACTTCTAAATTTGGGCCTTTTGTATGGATATTACTTACTTAACTGAAGACAGAAACCTTCCCTGAAAAAGAAAATGCAATTGTGCTGTGCAGGAAGGATTGCTGGGGTTTCATTAGAAGCAAAGTAAGTAATTAAAAGGATAAAAGCACTTCCTTTTTCCTTTTTTCACTTTCTTTTTCCTTTTTTCCCTTTCTTTTTAATTCTGTCCACATGTAAGAATTACTTCATAAAGTAAGGAGGTACTACGTAAGCATGTGAGTTGAGACTATCACACTTCTTGGTTATATTGCTGTTTGGAAACAATGCTGTGAACAATCCACTCAGCAACAGTTTTGTCAGCGCAAGTAAAATCTTTGGTGGCACAAACCTCATAAAAATAAACAATATTTTATATAAATGCTGAGTAAATACACATAAGCTGTGAATACAGTTAGGATAGCTGTCGCTGCTTAAAGGTCAGTAAAGCATGGCATTAAACGGCACTTGTGCTCCCAGACACGTAACCCATGATAAATTTTATGCAGTACATTTCTGAAATACCTACAGACACATTTTCTTCAATAATTCACAATCCTTTAAAAGCCTTTTTTTTTTTTTCCTTTTGACAATCAATAGCAGGATGTGGTGTCTATAAAAGTTGCTGGTACTGGACTTGCACAGTCAGTTTAATTGGAGGACAGATGATGTTGAACTCCTGCAGCAGCTGATCTGTCCCCAAGCCCTTCCTTCCAGCTAAATGCAGGACATGCAGTCCCAGTCCACAGGATACCCGTGGGCCCTTTAGCCTAGTGTTTGGACCATTTTGTTCAGGGGAGGTTTTCATTATTTTTTGTCTCCCTTTGCAAGGTGATGGGTTTCTAGAGCAAGTGTAGGAGGATGCGTATTAGCATGAGATATTTAGTAGGAAATGTCATTCCTTCGACACGACTTTTTCCTGCTCCTGTTTGCTAGTGTAAAGTCAGCTGAAGTAAATTAGCTGGCAGATTTCAATGGAGACTGTTACCAGCGTCCTCTGCCAGATAGCATGAGGAGTGCCAAATTAGAATTGATTTCTCAATAAAATTGAGTTCAGCCTCCTCAACATAATCTAAGACAGAATGACAAAATCTCTCTCACACGCTTTTTAATTTTATTATTTTTGGTCAGTTTTGTTCTTGAATATGTTTGCTGCCTTAATTGCTTGTTATTATCTTCTTCCTTGAATCTTTTCCCTTGTCCAGGAGAGCAAAACCTCATCTGATTTTGTAAGCAATTCAGGAGTAAAATAAAAGGGAAAGGACATCTATGCATCTCCTCCCTCACCCCTCCTCACGCTCCTAAGACTCTTCTGGCAGCAGAGCCAGGAGCTCAAGTTCCCTCTCGGTGCTGTGACTCAGAGGCTGAGAGCACAAGAAGCTGTTTACAGTCCCATCCTCATTTCTCCTTCCCACTCACAGCACGTTGCTTTGGGAACCACCAACCAACCTAATTAAAACAAATTTTTCCTATTGCGGGAGCAATTCCCCAAATGCTCCGCCTCGCCAGAATCATGCTGTGTCGGCTCAGCTCGCTACCTCCATCCAGCTCCTGGAGAGGCTCATCTTACTGTAAAGAAAATCAATGCCTTCTAATGTGCCTTTAATTCTTAAATTCAGCGCATTTATCACACTACTTCTAGGGAACCTCATGTAACGTATGGAGGTGAAAAAAGTCTTCTGTTTAGAACACGTGTGTAGTAAGTGACTTCTGAGACATTATCAAAGCCTGTTACGACTGGGTGAAAGAGCTATTCAGAGTTAAATGAAGTGGAATTTTAAGTGGGGAGGTGCAGGTGGAAACACAAGATGGCAGCACTGGAAGCATTTCAAAAGGTCTGGAAGTGTAACCACCACCTGGAATTTGATGGCTTGCTTTCTGGTGAAGGACAAGACATTGCACCTAATCATTATCGCTAGCCTGGCCTTACAGTCTTGGAAGGACAGCAGGATTTCAAGGTGTCTTGACAACTGTCCTCTTTCTTCAGTGGCTGGGATGTATTTCTCATCCCTCATGAACTCCAGCAGCAGAGGTCAGTGAGGCTGGACAGCTGGGGCTGTTCGTGTCAGTCTTCTGGAGCACTGAAATCTTCCATCTCTGGAGCTCAAAATATAGCATGGCTTCTGAAAGCACCTCTGGTGCTGGTGGAGACACCTGTATTTGAAAGTGTTCATCTGGTCTCACTTGAGTGCTTGTAGTTTCTAGGGTTAAATGGTTGGTATGTTTATACCAACCCTGTTTCAGCAAAGACAGTACTTCTTTTTTAGAGCTGGTCAGCTTTTCTTGCCCCCCCCTGCCTTCTAGTTCCACTGCTTTCTAGCTTTCTCTTTCCATCAGAATGTCTGGACCAGCCAACTTTACATTCCCCCTTTTTGGAGAGCTGCATGCACATGTAAGAGTGAAAACGTGACTCTAGCCTTTATTCTTTAATTCCTTCCTCATCCCCCGTTGGTAGTTTGGTAGATTTTGGAGCATTGAGTGTCATTTCTGTTCTTTAATTCTCTAGGGCAATACTGGTTTGTAGCTGTCTCCCATGCTAGGCTGTCCTTTCTTTCTCCCTTTCCCTCTTCACTTGCTGAAGAGGACCACTTCTGTGGTCTCTCTGATCCACCTGTATTCTGCGTATTCTCCTCTCTGCCATAACCACACCTAAACCATAAGCTATGCTTTACAGATATTTACTACTAAATCTCTGAAAGAACTGGAAATAACATAACACAACACGTGTCACTACAGTTTTACTTACTTGTGAAACTGAGGTTTTCCTAATAGGAGCCAGAAATTAACTCTGTTGACATCATGTGGTGCCACATGGAGGTATCAACCTACCAAGTGGCTGCCAAAACCTATGGAGAGAGTGCGTGCTCTGGCTGTGAGCTTTCAGGCCTCTGAGAGCACTGGCAAACACTGCACCATATGCTTAATTTTAAGCATGAAAGCAATCCAGTGGAGATGGGTTGGAGTAGTAATACACAATCTTCAGCATGTTCTTAACTACCCATAGGTTGGTGGAGCATCGGAGTTGCTAGTTCTCCCAACCCAAAAGCTGTGATGGAGTAGGAAGTGGGATAACTGAAATATTCACTAACTAAATGGAAGACTTCTGTTGGAGAGGAGGACAGCTGTTTCCAGCTGTTTCTAGCTACACAAGATGGAAGTGTGTGGTTGTCTTTCCTGAGTGCATATGCAGACTGGCGTGTGGGGACGGTTGTGCTTTCTGGGGTTGGTACTGTCCATGAATAAGATGATCATCTCAGGTGAAAGAGCTGAGATATGAAAGTCCTCACCCACCTCTGGAATATCCTTTAGCAGACATTTATCTGCTCCAAAGCTCCTATCAGTCACATTTTATCCAAGATCTCCCTTAATTGATTTAGTCAAAGGCTAGGAAGGACCCAGTGGTGGTGTAGTGTATCCATTAGCAGGCTCAGAGGCCCCCTCATCCCAATGGATTTCATCCTGAGATCTCTCCCAAACACTGGCATGCGTTTGAGACTTGACTTGCTTTCATTCTTTCTTCTCTGTCTTGAGAGAATAAATGGATTAACTAGCATTTTTGAGAGAAGTCTTCCTGGCAGTTGTTGAATTTCAAGATGTTGATTCTCAAGGCTGTCTTCACAAGGGAGTTAGTCCTATCTTTTGCCAGCAGGTTGAAATTACCTTCTCTGTTTATTGTGTAAAAAAAAAAAGAGTATTAAAAAAAGAGAGAGAAAGCTAACAAAGCAAAAAAAATGGGAGCAGGGATTTGTAAAGGTGGATTTTGGTGACTGAGAGCTTATCCCATAGAGAGTGTATAGTGGGATGTGTAGCAACAGAGGAAAAAGTGCTAGGTCATCCTGTCCTCTTCTCAGGCATATGCATATCCCCTTGGTAGCGCAGGTTTATTTGCAGGAATGCTTTGTCCCTGAGTCACGCTGGTTGGAAAGAGGCTGTTACATATGCAAAGGGAAAAAGAGAATATACTTGGGTGCTTTGCCTTCTAGAATTTTCACTATCTCCCCAAACTAGCTATTTTTTGGGTTGTAGTTTTGAACATGTCAAGCAGTATATACATGATGTCCTAAGCATCATTGTTACTTAGTAATTTATTTACTATTAACGTATTTTTTTAATAAGCATTGGGACTTTCAACCCTTCCTTTGGGAAGCTATTGTACATTCACATAGATTTCACTGTCAGAGTTTTTACTGATAGCTTATATTTTCCGTTCCTTAATTGCTGCCTGTTTCTTCCTCTGGTGTCCTCTTGTACCTAATTACAAATGTTGCAACATCAATTTAGGAAAAATATCAGAGGAGGTTTCACAAGGGTCAGTGCTGATCACAATATTGTTTAATACTTTCCTAAACAATATATACAGAGCAATACAATTTGCAGATGATGCCAAATTAAGAGGGATCATAAACACAGTGGAAGGCAGAGAGAGGGAGATAACAAAAGGATATTGAGAGTTTAAAGAACTGTGCAAAAATTAACAAGATGAGATTTAATTTAGATAAAATACAAGGTCATACACTATGAAAGAAAAATACTGACTGCAGAATGGAAGATGCTGGTTAGAAAACAGCAATAAGGGTGATATATTTTACATTTATGTAGTTTCTTTCATCTTACGGAGTCCCAAAGAGCTTTACAAATTAAATAAATTAATATAGAAACTACACATAGGGATTTTTTTATTCTCCACGGAGACACCTCCTGTGCTGGTGCAGAATATGACAGCTATTCAACCGAACTCTGCAGTGGTGTGCAACAGTTCAGGACAAAATATTACAGGTCCCCTTGAAATGGCAGTAAAAGTTAACGGAAGCCACCATTTCTGCAGCAGGGCACTGCTTAAAACTGTTCCTCGGATGAAATCTGCCAGAGCTTTTATTTATTTATTTATTTTTTTAAGCTGCAGATGATCAAGATCTTGGTTTTACATCTGCCGTTACCTTTACTGCAGCAATGCAGAGATGAGCCCACTGACTCATGGTGGACACTGACTGAATGAGAGCTCGTATCAAGAGACAGTTGAGGAAAGAGCTGTGGGGGTTTTTTACTGGAAGAGAAAAATATATATGACCCATTTGTTAAAATGTATATAACGTTGTCTGTAGTTATTTGAAGGCTGTTCATTTTTACATGGGCAGGGAAGTTTAACTGGAGGGTGTATAAAACTGGCGATAGAAAAGGAAGACAAGCAGTACTGAATTGACGGTTGTGGGGTCTGTAGGAAAGGGAGAGTTGAAGAATATGGGAGACATAAATGAAGATGAAGTAGAAGGACAAGATGGAATAAGTAACACAGGAAAGGCAACAGCATAGAATCATGGAATAGTTAGGGTTTGAAAGGATCTTAACATCATCTGGTTCCAAACCCCCTGCCGTGGGCAGGGACACCTCACACTAAACCATAGGAAAGGCTAAGGTTAGCTTCTGTAACGCCTGTCACATTGCCCGCCATGTCCACATCTTCCAGTGAACGGTGGCACAATGGTGGAATTTCAGAAGTACACAGCAGAACTGTGGGAGAATACTGGGTTATGTTTGTTATTCCTATCCTGCTGACTCTAGCCAAGATTATGAGGGTGGACATAGGGTTTGAATTTGCTCACCTATAGATATATATATGTGTCTGATGATGGAGGCACATTGCAGGTTGTGTGTAGGGGCAACTCAGGTGGCTCCTTAGAAGCTGATGCAGTGTTATTTTCTGAAGGTCCAGCTTCATCAAGGAGTGGCTGGGGGTATGGCGTACCCAGTGTGATGGAGGGGTCTGTGCTCTCAAGTGCTTGCCAGCCCTGAGAGTTTGTGCTGAGGTGATCCCCAGAGGGACAGCTGCTAAGGAACATGTGACTTGAAGGTGGCTGGTGCATGCAGCGTGCTCAGCCTCGTCTGTGGGGAACCAGAACCCTTTGTAGCACCCAGGTCTGATACCTCTGATGCAGACAGCATGAACTCAGCTCATTGCCAGGCGTAAACAGGTCACATGCGTCTTATCAAATGGATGGGTCTCCAATTGGGGATGACTTAGAATCATTTCAGGCATCTTTTTTTTGTGGTGGGTTGACCGTGGCTGGACACCAGGTGCCCACCAAAGCTGCTCCATCACTCCTCAGCTGGACAAGAGGGGAAAATACAATGAAAGGCTTGTGTGTTAAGGTAAGGACAGGGAGATCACTCAGTGATGACCGTTATGGGCAAAACAGACTTGGAGAATTAATTTAATTTATTACCAACCAATTCAGAATATAATAACGACAAATAAAACCTATATCTTCAAACACGTTTTCCCCACCCCTGCCTTCTTCCTGTGCTTAACTTTACTCACGAATTCTCCATCTCTACTCCTCAGCAGTGCAAGGGAAAGGGAACGTGGGTTGTGGTCGGTTCATCACAAGCTGTCTTTAATGCTCCTCCCTCCTTACACTCTTCACCTTCTCCATCGTGGGTCCCTTCCACAGAGTGCAGTCCTTCAGGAACAGACTGATCCAGCATGGGTTCCCTGTGGAGTCACAGTTCCTGTCAGCAAACCTGCTCCAGCGCAGGCTTCTCTCTCCACGGGGCCTCAGGTCCTTCCAGGAACCTTTTCCAGTGCAGGCTTCCCACGGGGCCACAGCCTCCTTTGGGCATCCTCCTGCTCTGGTGTGGGGTCCTCCACGGGCTGCAGGTGGAGATCTGCTCCACCATGGACCTCCCTGCGCTGCAGGGGCACAGCTGCCTCACCATGGGTTACACCACAGGCTGCAGGGGAATCTCTGCTCTGGCGCCTGGAGCACCTCTTCCCCTCCTTCTGCACTGACCTTAGTGTCAGCAGAGCTGCTTCTGTGGCACATTCTCACTCCTCTCTTTGGCTACTGTTCTGCAGCAGGCTTTTTTCCCCTTTGTAACTGTGTTATCCCAGAGGCACTACCACCATTGCTGATGGCCAGCAGTGGGTCCGTCCTGGAGCTGTCTTTGGCTCTATTGGACATGGGGGAAGCTTGTCACAGCTTTTCACAGAAGCCACCCCTGTAGCCCCCAGCTACGAAAACCTTGCTATGCAAACCCAATACAACTCTAAAGCACCATTTGCCCTACCTGGAAGGCACTTTTGTTAGTAATGGTCTGTATGTGTGTGTCCCTCTGAATAGAGGTTTAGTGCTTTAACCTGCTGGGCCAAATTGAGAGTTCATTTGTCAGATTTGCCTCTGCTTTGTTTCTCTCTGCAATGGCACATGGTACCGTGTGGCTAAAAGCTAGAGGAATTAGAAAGGGCAATTTTCTGTGAAGATCCTGCAGTATTTGTTTGAACCTGTATGTCCTGAATCTGCTATTTTTGATTTTTCTGGTCAGCAGACAAAAAAGGAATAGAATTTGTTCTCGTCATCCCCTCCCAGTCCCTCAAATATTTTCTGTGCTCAGTTGGAAGAGGAAGTTCTTAGAGTCATATGAATATCTTGCAGTTCGGGTAAGTGCTTGGATGTGTAACTGCCTGGCCCATATAACCATGCACAGTGAATTTAGGTTGACACCTCAGTTTTGGAGTTTTTTTTACTTTTGGATTCCAGGAGTTGCTTGGCATTTTTGCTGAGCATCACCAGCGTGGCCTGTTATAGAGGGGACAGGTGCTACCGCGGACTTACCTAGAGGGTGGAATCCACTGGGCCTGATTTTCCACCAGCCTGCCCCTTGTGTCACTACTCACAGCTGCGCAAAATGCCACCATTGTTCTTCAGCAGCAGTTTCGCATGCATTTTGCACAGGGATGAGTGACTATAGAGGATGCAAGCCAGTGGAAAATTCACCTTGTGTTCTGTGCTCTATCTTAACCGAGGCACGAACAGGAACCCTCATGGTCTGTTGACTGTAAATCTCTAACTTTCAGATGAGCTAAGAAGGAGCCTTGCCATGGCTAAGCTACTGTGAATCACACTAAGCTTACTTCAGCTAAAATAAACTCCCTTTTTCCTCCTGTGTACATCCCTCCTCCTTCCGCGTGGCTGTGTGCTGGGGTGTGTGCAGTCTCACAGCATTCCCATGCTGCTGGGCTCCATGAGTCTTGGAAAAACTGCACCTTGGGCTTG
This sequence comes from Pezoporus wallicus, assembly GCF_028554395.1. Lineage (NCBI taxonomy): Eukaryota > Metazoa > Chordata > Aves > Psittaciformes > Psittacidae > Pezoporus > Pezoporus wallicus. The sequence continues at coordinate 1,529,125 of NW_026637470.1, forward strand.
CTGCTCCCAGCCACCGCAGGGATGCTGGCTTTGGGCAAAAAGAACTAAAAATGAGTTATTTTTAAAGAAGGGGATGGGTACTAGTCTGCTATGCTTTTAAAGTGTATTAGCTCTGCATTCAAAATCCTTGTGGCTGTGCCTGTGTGTGTGAAGTAGCTCAGGGTTTGTTCAGTTCTGGAGAGAGCGAGCACTGCCCTCAAAATCTAAAACCTGCTCTTGAAGATCTTTTAAGGGAGCTGTCAAACCAGCATCTCATTTGCTTTTTATTATGTCTGAGCAGTAGTTAAAACTGAAAAGGGAAGAAGCGAGGCACTTGAAGGACAGACTTTCTCTCCCCTGGTGCTGTAGAAGTGCCTCCTTCAGTCTGCTGCCATTTTGCTTGAGAGAGCTGGAGCACTTGAGTTATGGTGACATCTATTAGAATTCAATTAGTGGTAGTTCACTGACCCAAATTAACATTCTTTGTTAAACTCAAGTCAGTGTATATGTATGCTATTTCCAGGCCAAACGGACCTGCATAGAAAAGAGGCTCCGAATCTCTGAGCTTGTTGGCAGTGTCTTAGTAACTGGATTCAGAGCACAAGCTTATCTAATGCCAGTGCTTTAGGCTGGCTAATAGAATTGCACAAGTCTGTGGTTTGTAATTAAACTGTGTGGAGCTCTGACTCAAGGTGAGCAGGGAGAAGAAGGACGATGGAGGACATACTGGGGGCTCCCTGCAGCCTCTCGGCTCCTCTCCTCCACCCTGGGGCAGAGGTGGCTGCTCGGATGTGTTGGAGGTGGTGGATCTCCTCTTGGAAAGGCATCCTGGTATGCAAGGTGGGTTGGAATACTTCAACCTTGCTTTGTTTCTTATTTCAAGCCTTTGACAGACTCCTGACAGCATAAAATTCGCCCAGGTCCCAGACTGGCTGTCATTGGCTTTGGTGTCGGGGCTACATTAACTCATCTCTCTCATCTACCGAACTTTTCAGGTGCCCAGTCCATGTGTTGCTGAGTTTGTCTGAGTGACTTTGTCAGTGCCTTGCATAGGCAGGCATAACTGTCATAGAAATAGTATCACTACAATCAGTAATGCCATTCAGCATCAGGAGAGGAAGTTGAAGAAAATCCTTTACCATGGTGGATCTGTTCAGTGACTTGAAATGCTCTAGAGCTGTCCTTGTGGTTATGGTTTCCCTGCAGTTTATTTTTTGTTGAAAACCCTCACTGCACAGTGTTTACCTATCACTGGCTATGATTTCATTTGCAAAGAAAACAGGACTTACTAGCAAACAGTTGTTAATGATTGATTTTTACAGGGGAAAAAAACACCCTGTTTAAGATATTTTTTTACAGACTCTACTTCCACGCTGACATTTACACTAAGACGGTGGGCAGATATGTGTTAGTCTGGATCTGTTCCCATGTGTCACTTTGACTAGTTTTAAACTGTCACTGAGCATCTTAGAACAGTCAGCTTCATGTGTCTTGCGGATATCAGTCATTATATTTCACGTTTTAATTTTAATGGCAACTGATGTAGATGTCAAGAAGTGTTGAGACATTTGGGCATTGAACTCATGGATATTTTTTTCTTATTTAATAGGGTTTTGTCTCAAGATACAGTCAGCTATTATAAGAATAAATTTACTCTTGATGCAGGTGAATGTTTCCCATGTGTGTGGATTTGTATTTGACCCACAGAGAGCAAGTGCTTTTTGGGATGCAGTGATTTTCCTTCATTACCTGTGCCTGTTTTCTGTTTGGTAACTTAGGTATACACATTTTAAATTGAAATACACAAATCCCTATGAAAAAACAGCTAAATACATGTCAGCTTCCATAGAGAACATCTTTCTGATGCTGATTGTGCCCAGTACAAGGTAAAACTTCAGAAAATCTGTTTCCAGTATACTTGGAGGCATTTACTTAGCAGCAGCACAGATGGCACTTGAAATGCTGAATAATAATTGTTAAGAGCCAAGGTAAATGATGGAGCAAATGTAGAAGCGGACACAGGAATTGCAGTCTGTGTGGATTGCACTACTTGTGTAGACAGGTGATAAAATTTGCATGTGCAAACTCTGCTTTACTCCTGAAACGATCAGCTAGTGTGATTATTTGCCTGTGCTGGTACTGGGAGCAGAGGGTAGGGCAGCTGGCTGGGGAGGTGAGGAATGAAGTGCCCAGGTTGTACTATAAACTCAAAGCCCTGCTGGCCCTACTTGGAAATGACAAGTAAGGGAATATGCTTTGGAGCCATGGATGCTCCAACCTTTAGGCACTAAAATTTAACTACTTTTGGGTTGTCACAGTGTTAATGATGAGCAACATTATTTTTTTTTTTCTGGTCTCAAGTATCAAATGGCCATATTTCGTGCCATCTTTTAGGATTAAAGTAAGAATAGGTCTTGCTGCAAAGGCAGCATCATTCAAAGACTGTAGCTAGTCACTGCGCTCAGCAACACCATGTTAGCTCTCTCTGCACATCTCTGTTTCCTCTGTTTGGCCAGTCCACCTCAAAAGCTGTGAAAGCTTCCTTCTCCCATTTCAGCTCCTTCCTAGCAGCTCATTGCTTTGCTGCTGCCATCTGGTATGGGACCCCTTTCATCTGCGGATTCCCCATCTCTCTCCTGATAAGCACTAGCAGACAACGTTCAAATCTGTGGTTGGAGGTTTTACTTCTCCTTCTGTCCTCCTTCCACTTCTGAGACAAAGAGATGGTACCTGGTAATGCCCTCTACCATACGTTTCTGTTGCTTGAGCTACACATAGATCCTGGTCTAGTGACATGGCTGCAGTGGTGTGACAGAACTTGACTGTAATATGAAGGCATTTGGAAAGTCCTGAAAATATTTCTTTTCATGAGTTCATGTCCGAAAATTTGGGGGGGTGTGTTATGACTGCATTAGGGATGAAGTTTGCTTTCTTTACATTGTAAGTGAAACATCTCTAATATGCTTTTTCTCCATTACTCGTAACTTTGCATAATCCCATCAATAGATAAGAAGATGGAAATTTGAGTTAGTAGAATTAATGCTGTTTGTCAGACATTTCTGCTGCTCTTTTCAGTCCAGTTTGGAATATGCAAAAATAAAGCAAATGGACATTCTGTGGCAGAATATCTTTTTTTGATTGGTTTTACATGTGATATTAAAAAATCAGTGTCCATAGAGTAGATGAAATAACGTTTTATTACTCTGTTGGCTACATTCTCTTCAGGGGTCGATATAGAGTGGCATTTGCTCTGTGATGCAGAAAATAATCTGTTAAAGAAAAAAAATAGGTACATATGTAACCCACACCTAACGAAAAAGTCTTCAGACTTGCAAAGAACAATAGGATGTGACTGGAGAAGAGTTAATAAAAAGTTAAAAAAGTTTTAAATGGAAAGTAAAATAAGGGGAAAGCAGTTAGCTTCCTTCATCATCACCCCTCCCCCAGCAATAATGAAATAGTTCGTGCATTTTGTGGCTTTATTTGGGTTCACACTTCTCTTCAGAATTTTATTTTTACACCAAAATGCAACAGTCTTGGGAGCGTATTAATGCCTTGTGTTGGTATAATTAGTCTGCATTTTCACTTTATTAGTGGACTGGCTAATGTACTCTTAAAAGGCTTTATTTGGAAAAAAATCAATATATGAAGCCAAGCCGATAGAGCTCTTGAGAGTTTGTGCCACATATACATTCACACATAGAAAATCATGTTATCAATTTTCATTTGACTTTTAATCAATTACAGTGACAAAGAGATGATTTGAAGTCAATTTTCTGTTGGTGCTAAATTAGTGTTTGATCACAGATGTTTACTCTGTTGACTACTTTCTTTTGCAAAAAGCCTTGTAGAACTAGGCTGCAAAGACTGATGCTTCTTCTCCTTTTCAGGTGATTAGCAGTTTTTTTACTCTATTTTGCTGCTTTTAGCAGCATGAGGGATGCACTTCTGCTGGGATATGACTGTGTGGGAACCTCTTAAGATGAATATGGAATTTAGTAATGAAGCCTGGCATTTGAAAGAAACTTGGAAGTTTGCTCTTTGAATGGAGATGCTTCTTCTCAGTGATCCAGTGCTAAATCAGTTCTCAGAACAACAGACTCCTCCATCCCATCTGTTTAGGCTTGTAAAATGTATGCTAACAATAGCTTTTGACCAAAAGAACATTTTGCATCCTACTTATTTTTAAGTAAAAGAAGACAAAAGAAGGAAAGAAAAAGCTATAAAAATAAATGTGAAAAATAAGATGCGAGAGTCTTTACAAGAGAATCAAAGAGTCAATCCTGCAGCATTTCTGTTTGTTGGGTTTTTTGGGGGGTTTGCTTTTTATTATGCCCTTTCTTTATTTATCAGCTGTTTAAAATAGATAGGCCAAGACTTTTCACTCTGTATTCATAGGAGAGCAATTCCTGAGACTACATAGCAGGCACGTGTGGAAAACTACTCTGTCTTCTTTTGGATTCCCCAGCTGGGATTCAGAATGTTGTTTTGATCCTTAAAATCACATAAACCCAAGCTCAAGACCAGATTTTGAAGTGGCCAGTGCCCTCAGATGCAGCCAGATTTTCTAACAGCACAATTCTCATCTGAATTCTGGTGTGGGTTGCCAGAGAGCAGGTGCTAAATGCTGGGATTTTTTTATTTGTTTGAAATCTGTGTGTCGAACCGAGAGATGCAGGACGCTGAACATCGCTGAGAATCCAGCCATAGAAAACACTGCATAAAACACAAACTGTAACACACACAGCCCAAACCCATCATATAAATCAGCCTAAATCATCAAAGCGGTAGATCAAACAAATGCCTCAAAATTCAGTTCTCTCTCTCCTGTCATTCTCCCCAAATGCTTTGCATAATACCCTGAAGATCAGCAAAGAGATTTTGTCTGGTATGCAGTAAAGTAAGGAATGCATTTTATTGAGGACCATAGAACAAAATGACCTACTAGAAGCTTTGGCTGCGCTAAACTGAGGTTGTAATACTGGTGCCATTACAGTGAGAATATATGGGGATTTTTTTTCAGTTAGATTTTGGTCATTTATTGTTAATTGTACTTAAGGCTCACTGATTTAACACAACCTCTTCCACTAATAATCCCTGAATCATGACTTCATAGGTTGAAAACCACAGGGTATATTTGGAGTCTACAGCTGCCTGAAAAATGATAGATCTGATAAATAAATAAATACATTTGTTTTGCCTCATAACAAATCATTTATGTCATGAAAATATTAAAGGGTTAAGTTCCCTAAATTGCCAGCCCCAAAGAAAGTATTTCAGCTTGTATTCTTTGGGATTTGCCTTTCCTTCTCCTTTCATCACAAAAAAAGTACTGAAGAAAATAGAAGAGTAGGAAACAAAGTAGGAAAAGGGAGAGTTAACTGCTCATTTCTTGGTGAAAATATGGAAGAATTCTACACAACTTGTAATTACTTGCTTTTTTTTTTAGTAAGGCAAAACCCTTTTAACAGTATTTACCAGAACTTTTACATTAGTGATACTGGGATTTTATATCAGAGAAAGGTGGTGGTTTTCTGTTCACATGCCAAGGTGGTGAAAGCTCTGGTCGGTATATCCAGATGTGACCCCATATTCTGCACCAGCTTTTTGGAAAGGAGAGGGAGATGGAGTACTGCAGAGAGTTAATGAAAAGTGTCTGGACTCCCCTGCTGGACTTCCTGTGTGTAAGAGGTAGGCAAACCCAGCGCTGACAGTAGTGGGAAGGTTAATCTCCGTTAAACTGAGCTTTCCCTTGGCTGTGGTGGAGGAGCATGACCCGCAAGGTGGCATGGTGGGGGGCAGTTAGTCTTGGCATTGGAGGCTTTGCAACCCCTGGTGCCACACACCAGGACTTGCGGGAACGAGCTCTTGTCTATTGTAAACCCCCTAATTTCAAAACAGTGGAATTCTGGTCTCTGCGTGCTGCATGATGAACGGATGAAAGAGGAATTTAGCATGGGGGCTATGGAACTCCCTGCCTCTACTGAGGGCAGGTTTGGTGCTTGTGCTGATGTGCCTTGGCATGCCCATGGCTTTGGCTCTCTTATGCAGGCTTAGGCTTCATCCAGCTACATTAACTGCTGTACAAGGAGAAATGTTGTGACACTTAATGACGATGCCACATCTGCAGCTAGAGCCCAGCTGTTTGCACCCTGACCAGTGCATACACCCTTCTTTGAAACTTCCCCTATCACTTCTAAATTCAGTGCATTAGCATACGCAAATCATCTGCTTGTGTGTGAGCTGCTTTCTGTCAGCCATTCTTATAAAGTCATCTCAGTGAATACCGAAGTCCAGTATTTAAAAGACAGTGTCTTCAGACTGCAAGAGTTGGAAAAACGTTGCCCTGGCCATTCCTGTGCCTTGGTTGTCTAAGAATAGGGAGCTAATCAGATCTGTGTGCAATGCTGGTTTTGTTTTACAAACCTCCCTTTCAATGCAAGCCCAATATGTAGTAATTATCTCTTCTGTTACACTGTTTTCTTACAGCATTTTACTGTATTTTTGTGCTTAATGGGTTAATCTGAGGATCTGCTTCACTTCCCATATGACATGAAAACCTCTCTCTTGATTTTTAATCTCACTTTCTATTAAATTAAGTAAGAACTATTTGTATCTCAGGAGGAGAATTGGAACCTGGATTACTGTAGTTTTTTTGGCTCCAGTTCTACTTTACAGGTTAACGTATCCTTTTGGAAATATCATACATGGTGACTGTGTCTCCAGTAATTGTTCAGTAGGAGACATCTCTCCATGTACTAAATTGCAGTCTGCTTGTGGGCTGAGATTTTTCTGCAAGAGTGGATAAAACCTGCTTGCCTGGTCTTTCTTTCTTTCTTCTACTTTACTACAGGGGGGAATGCTCCCAGTGATGTCCAGGCCTCTTTTTCACCATCCTTTCATCTGATTTCCATTTGTCAAGTTTGGACTAGAATGCAAAGAATGAATTAGGCAGTCGGGGTGAATCTGCTCTATTGAGAAGGGCCTGGTTAAGTCTAGAGATAATGAAGGGTTTTGTAAAGCTTTGGAAAAAAAAATGACATTATGCATGAACCTATAAATCTGTGAGTATCAAGTGAGCTTTCTATATAATGTCACTTAGCAGGAGAAAAAAGGGCATTTAAATACTGTCAGAAATTAATGATGAGGGATGCCTGGAAAGCTTCACAACAGAAAAGTATCACATTCTCTGCTGCTTTACCTTTGTATTTTAATAAATACTCAAGCTAAATTTAGCTGGTGTGATTTGGAGGCAGTATTGCTTCAGCATTTCTGTTAGGATTGACCCTTTGCAGTTGGCCTTGTTGCTGGAATAGTTAGTGAGGGAACGAGCTACTAGCTCCATGTAGGAAGCCAGGGACAGGACACTGCACTGAAAGGGGATGGTCCTAGGGGTGATGGGGAGTGGCCCAGAGCTCCTCCGTGGCACAGCTCTGGATGCTTCTGTTTCCTGTGCCTTGAATTAATTCTCACCTGCCTTTCCAGTGGGTGGTGATGGATCTTTTGTGGCAATATCAGTCAGAAAGTTGGGGCTGTTCAGCCTGGAGAAGAGAAGGCTGCGTGGAGACCTCATAGCAGCCTTCCAGTATCTGAAGGGGGCCTATAGGGATGCTGGGTAGGGACTCTTCATTAGGGACTGTAGTGACCGGACAAGGGGTAACGGGTTAAAACTTAAGCAGCGGAAGTTCAGATTGGATATAAGGAGGAAATTCTTTACTGTAAGGGTGGTGAGGCACTGGAGTGGGTTGCCTGCGGAAGCTGTGAATGCTCCTTCCCTGGCAGTGTTCAAGGCTAGGTTGGACAGAGCCTTGGGTGGATATGGTTGAGTGTGAGGTGTCCCTGCCCATGGCAGGGGGGTTGGAACTTGATGATCTTAAGGACCTTTCCAGCCCTAACTATTCTATGATTCTGTGATTCTATGATTTGTAGTGAGGCTTCTGTCAGCCTGCATCTCTTAGCAGTCTGGCACTTAAGAAGGGGATATTTAACTTCAAAAATAGTTTATTTTATAGAAGTTCCAACCAGTGTAATGTTTATTAAAACAGCCATAAAATTCCCTGCGTTCCACATGAAATTCAGCTTGATAATGATAGTGCTGCTACTGTGATTATGCAAGCACACAGCAGCTGATTTAACATAGAAATAAATTCAAATAACATGTTCTCAACCTGTGGCTGTGCAGGAAATACGGGTCTTGAAAGCTGGTGCTGAAGTCAGAATGGGGATCAGCAACAGCCTGGACAGACTTTCAGCTTGAGGTTCCTTATCTGAATTTAAGCTGAGTCAGTTACCATGGTCTGATGGCTTTGTAGCAGTTTGAATAAAATGAAGGGGTGGTCTTAGATCTGTTTCCTCCTGTACCAGTAGTGCCAGAGATGCAGCCTCCAGGGGACGCCTCCAAAGGGAGGTTTCGCATGGAATGGGGATGGGGCTGAACTTCCCTCTTTTCATCAGGGGCATTGTCTTCAGCCACAGGGAGAGACTTCCAATCAGTGCTACCTAGGTTCCCTGAGTACATTTTGGGTGTGAGACCTAGGGTTGCCATTCCCACAAGGAGCCAGAAAGCTGTGAGCCCACATGCGAAGGGTTGAAATGGCACTGGAGATGATTACCAGTGAATTTTGAAAACACTGGGTGGTTCAGCTAGTGATTGGGATCAGAGATATTAAATGCCTTTAAAACTACCATTTCACATTTTTTAGTGCCATTTTATTGTGTTTTCATTAGAAAAATAAAAGGTCAGTATGCTGGCAGGACATTACATTGCCAGTCCTGGGCTCTTCAGGGCTCCATCTCTGACTATTTATTGCTTTCAGTTTTATCTCCTGCTGAAATTCACGTGAGAGAGAGCAAATAGACACATCCTGGGTAAAAGTTAGATGTAGCGCATGCCACAGTGAATGGATGCCTTTTAATTCTGAAGATTACATCCATCACATGAATGATATTTGGACTAGTATGCAAGTTTGGAGCAAGCAGGCCATGAATATTTAAAAGAACAGACCACAGATGAGAAGCCTTCAGGAGGCTGACAGTCTAACAGGTATTTGCATGTATCACATTTCCATAGAAATACAGCAACTCTATGAACCAGTAGCCACCCACCAAAGTCAAATTAGTGTTACTTGGGTGCAAATACAGTGCAGCCCTTGGTTCTTCACTCCAGCTTATTAACACTGTGCTCTACTAATTCTTACTCTTGTCCTGCTTTTAAACCTATTGCCTTTCCATCCTCACAGGAGAAGGTATGCCCAGGTGCAAATGTGGGGTACATACCTGGCTGAGGGTTAGGTTCAGATCAGAAGCTGCCTGCTTTGCTAGGTGGGAATGAGCCACATACCTTGATGGCCAACCAACCCCCAGGTCCACAGCCACTGTTCCTCTGGAGGACATGCAGGTTGTTTTGGAGTTAGCACAATCTTTCCGTGTCTTGGCACAAAAATCGATGATGTGTGTTTCTATATAGCCATGAGCAGAGGTTTGGAGCATCAAGGTGCAGTAAAATAACTGCAAACTTGCAGCTGGAGAGCTCACACCAGAGCTGTGCTGTGAAGCTCAGACCCAGTTGCCAACCATCCAGGTTGGCTTTCAACATATAGATATAGCCCAGGTAGCTAAGCCTAGCTAAATCTTTGCTTGGACCAGCAGTGTGCACTATTTCATCTCCAGCGTCCTAATCCCAGGTCCCTCTGGCTTTCCTCCTTTTTTTTTTCTGTAAGCATTTTTGTGACTAGTTAGTTTTACTCTTCTTCATTTTTGCCAAACCACTGCTTCAGCTGCAGCTTCATCCTGTACCATCTGCACTGTATTTTTCTTAGCTGCTTTGCCTGTAACTACGTGCAGGAGAAAATACCCATCTGTTAAAGGCTGAGGTATTAGACAGAGGGAGAGACAGTTTTAAATAGGTATTATTGGCATGTCAAACTAAGTTAAACAGAGAAGATAGACAAAAATTGTCCCAGGAAAATCTGGGTGGCATTTCATTCTCATCAAAACGTGAAAAATTATCAAAGAGGGGTGGAAGGAAGAGGCTGTTTAATCTGAGAGTCTCCCATTCTAGTTAGATTTCTGTTGTACTTCCAAAATATGATGATCCAACCATGACATGAAGATGACGATGTGCAATTGACTGTATCAAAAGTTCCACAGATGTTTATTTGAAGTTTAATGTTAATGAAATGCAGAGAAGTGCCTTGTACATTCTTGTTTTCTTCTTTTTTTTTTTTTTTTTTTTTTTTTTCTCTGTTCAAGTCCCAGTTTTCACATTTGGTCTTTCTAATAGGAGAAATAATTTATCTCATTTAGTACCTCAAGAATAGCAATCTTCAGAACATGACTTCATGAATGACCACAGTAGGAGTCCAGTGTTATAGAGAGGCCAGGACAGAGCAAGCAGAGAGGTTAAAAATGAGTGAGCCTGTAGGACAAAACTTCTCTACTGGGGTCTATTGGAAAATCTTACTCTGCAGTTTGTAGCCTGGCAGGTTTAAACTCCCTTGTCACCAGGACTGAATTTATCATTATTAAAAGTAGTAAGTAACATGTCATTGCCTTTGTAGCTGTGAGAGATAATTGCAGGCTCCATACTTTAAGGAAACATACTGAAGAAAAGACTATTTACATACACTAGGAACATGAACAGATTAGCTTCAGCTGCCCTATTTATACTGTCAGCCTGTATTATATTGGAGATTAGATAAATGTACATAAATCTTAGGCATAACAAATATTTGGCAGTGTTTCTCTGTCCTTGCATTATGCTCCATGTAGCCCATTGCAGTACTTGCCTGAGAAGGTGGGAGACACAGAGGTGTTTAACTCTTTCAGGGCCATTGGGCTAAGAGGCTGACCAAGCAAAATGGTTTCTTAATAAGCCACAATTTTTTTGTGTATTATTTCTGTCTGAATATTCAGGTTGGAAACCACTGCAGCTTAAAAAGAATGAATTGGGAGGAAGCATTATCAGGACAATATTCCATTACTGCTGTTGTTTTGTTTACAGTTATCAGTTTGCATTGCCAAGTTAAGACCATTCGGTTACTTGTCTTTTCCAAATAACTGATCCATTTACACTGTGAACAGGGAATAATAAAACCTTGAAGGTCTTAGTGGTCAGCACTGCCTATTTAAATATTTAGCATTATATTTTGTAATTTCCTTCTCTGTTTTTTTGTATTTAATTGTATTGATTTTTCTTCTTTTTTAATGACATCAGAACTCAGAAAAAAGAGTAGAAATACCGAGTATGTTTGTCTCGGTGGCTGAGTACGAGAGCTGGGCAGCCTGGAGACAGCTGGCACAGATTCTTGTGTCTCTCCCTGGGAGTCAAGTGTCTTCTGCTCGGAAGGAGCATCCTCAGGGCCATGGTGCAGTAAGGCACGGGTATGCTAGTACAGGGCTAGGAGGAGGTCAGAGTATATTTTCCCTTCTTTTTATTTCTCAGTGTTTGCCTTGTGTAAGGTAATAATGATTGCTCGCAGTGAAATACATAGCCTGAAAATTGGCACGTCTGTTTTCCCATCCGTAGATTGCAAAATGGGTTACATAAGTTTATGTAGCTCATGCAGAGTAGCACAGAGAAAGCTAGACTTTGCTGTTTAAAACATGGCCTGTTTTTTTGGCTGTCCAGTTGCAGGCATCTGTTGCAGCTTCTCCAGAGGCCCAAACATGCCTCTTTTGCTGCTGTTGTTTCAACACACAACATTTTCAATAATAAATACTGTTTATTAGCTCAATACTTCATCTGGTGTCTGACGCAGCAAACGAATCCTGGCGAGTCAGTGCCGTGGAACCCCTGTGATCCATGGGGAATTCTTGTCTGGGAGCATCAGCTTCACAGGCACAGTCACAGGGTGATGACCTGGAGAAGGAGGAGGAAATACACCTCATGAAGAAAGAAGGACAAGAAATTATTGAGAAAACTGTATTCTGGAGAGCTGAGGATATAATTTCAGGTGCTGTGTTTGGACAGACTTGTTTGATTATTTTCAAGCCAAAATGAATGAGTAAACAAATTTGTCAATTTTAGACCTTGATAGTCTTCAGCCATCCTTGATATGAAGACCTGCGAAATATTTCTGTTGGGTGTACTAATCTCTGTATAGAAAGCCTAAGACCACAACTGGTAGTCTTACTTTGTTAATGATCATTCCTAAACTCCTTAGAAATGGAGATTGAGAGGGATCTATGGACCACAGATTGGAAAGCGCTGTTTCAAGTGCTCTGGCTAAGTGCTGAATCTCTGAAAGTATTTCTAATTGGTTGCCTAAATAAACACTAGATACATCTGAGCTGCATAATCCTTGTGAAAGTTCAGTGGATTTTTATCATATACATGGAAAGAGAGCTGACTTGAAGGTGAAGGGAAATCTCCTCCTAGATCCTTCAGTCTGGATGTGTCCATGATATGTGTTATAGATACCTTATCCGTTCAGATCTTCCCTCTGCTTTCCTTTCATTTGTCTCCTTTCCTGACTCTCACTGGACCTGATAATGGTACAATGAGAAAAAAAAAGTGGCATGGTGTTCTATGATGTAACTTGGTGCTTTTATATCATTTCCCTATGGAAGCTTCTTTTGTTTGTTTATTTGCACTATGTCTGCATCAGAAGGGTTTTTTCTCTGGAGATTGTCCAAGTAGATGTTTTTTCTTGGCTATTTATTAGTGTTTTGCTGTATATTTTTATATATATCTTAAAGTGCAAGACATGAAGCATAGAGAACTTAAACTGGAATTACCTTGTCAATAGCTGATGCTGAACCTTCAGAAATGGGATATTTTGTCTTGTCATGTTAGCAGCTTGCTGCTGTAGATAGGGAGGATGACCCATGCTGTGATCATCCAAAAGAGATAATGGAAGGATCTTCCAAAGATGATGTCAATATCCCTGATGTTATTTTCATTGGGATTCCGAAATGGACAGCGTGATGTATTTCTCTGAATACAATTATACTTACACTATCACAATATGAGGCATGCCCGAGCGTGTGTGCTCACCTACTGCTTCAAAGTGAGTAGAATGATGAGGCAACTAGTGACAGTGAAAAATGCAGTTACTGAAGCATGAAAGGAGAGTCTGAAGGTAAATGCTGTTAGTGCATGGAGCAGACTTTGGGGAATTGTGACATCACAGCTTGTTTTCACCACATCATGAACCCAGTGGAAGGACAGAGCTTGAAATATGAGTGTCTGATGTGGTTTTGTAGGATAGAGGGTTATACTAAACCTGCTAAAACGGATTTATGGGGGGCAGAGAGTGCAGAATATTAAAGTGTCAGGTAAATAACAGCTTCTATGGGTGTTCCCATTTGTACCGTACCTGTAAAATCTAGAAGCTCCTACTGATTTTAAAATAATAGGCAAAGTCAATGCTAAATGGCCTCAAGAAAAAAGGGCACAAAAATCGCATAAAAAGTCGGGATCAATAGGATACCTCTTGCAGTACAATATCGAGCCTTCTTTCCCCATCCCCCAAAATAACATCATCAGTTACCTAGCAGACCTTTTACTTACTTTTGCTAATGGAAAACTGTGATAACGATCTTTGTATAATAAGGGTTTAGAAATAGCAGCTCCTGGGTCCTTATACCAGCTTTACCAGTCAATACTGTAGTTTTCTTCTCGAAAGGCAGCAGTCCTGGAGGCTGGTAAGGAATCGGTGCCACCCAATGTCTCTCAAAGGATTTTTTTTTTTTTATATCCCCTCAGATGAATTATTAAATGCAAATTCAGCAATGCAAGGGAGGAAAAAACAGATTATTTTCCTTTTGAGTTTGCTGATTAGTCAATTGCTTAGTTCATGGAGGATGCCACTTGTGTCAAGTTTCTCTATACTTTCATAGAACTGGAGCACGATACTTACCATATCTCAAGTGAATGATTTTTCAATTAGCCTGCAGTTCCTTGGCTGTATTCCCTTTGCAGTCCTACATGGGTGATGTAGAGCAAAGGTTTAAGAGGTTTTGGACAATTTATGATGTTTGGAGAGGCTATTTGTCAAGAAACAATATCTGCAACAACTTTTATGTTCAATTTTAGTCCTGGGTCTTTTGTTTATTTTTATGGCACTGTCTTCTGAGGTGTTAAAGCTAACTTGAAGGTATTGTTTAAAATGGCGAAATGGGTTGGAGAAAGAGGAGAAAAGGAACAGCGTTGAAAGAACGAGATGATATCAGGGGGAACACAACTGTTTTTATGATGGAGCTGTAGATGGGAGGGCATTGAGAATTGGTTTACTCTGCTAGCCAACCAGGAAAGAAAAGAAAGATCAGAAACAGTTGAAAATGAGATCATACGGTATGTGAACTATACAGACATCTTAACCATGGTTTTTTTATGAGAAGTCTTACTGACATTTGAAAAGTAGGGACCTATTCCCTAGTCTTAAGGTTGACTGACATTTAAGGCAGCGTAAGGCATGATTTCCTTCCCCTCTTTTTAAATTGAAGGTTTCATAAATCAGGGTGAGGGAGAAGCCTGGTTACATCTTGCAAAGCATTAAGATGCTGTGTAGAAATATGAAAGAAGTAACCCATGACATTTTAAACACTTTGCTGAGTCTTGTTTTGTTCTACATCTTTAGAGACTTGGATATGGAGCTGCACTGTGATGGGAAAGAACCTGAATATGGTTTAATTTCAGGTATTTATCATAGCAGCTCAAGTGCAGTTGCACAGAATTATCAGAACCAGGGAAATTCAGGGCTTTCTAAAAATGCTGCTGAAGAAGTTGCTACTTGGTAAGAGCAAGGCAGCATGTTTTATCTTCATCTCAAATGCAAGCAGGCAGCCAGGCTCACACCAGGGACAGGTTCAGGAATGGATGCACTTTCTGGAGTGGTTATACAATACCAGCACTGGCAAAGGGCACTTGGTGGGTACCACTGAGATCCAGGGAGCAAGTGCCTTCCTTCAGCCACTGAGCTAGTACCGTTGCTTAGAAAACATTCACCTTTATGTGTTTTTCTTCACTAATGTATTTCTCTTCTTTAAGAGGCTCAGGACACTTTCTGAGGGCAGTACCACAGCATGGTTTATAAAGCTGTTTTCTGGTGTCTTTGCTGAGTCTGAGCATCAGTCACAAAAAGCTTAAGCAGCTCCAACAGATTCAACATATAATCTGTATTTACCCCTCAGCTGCATTTCTTCCTTCCAGCAAAGTCTCAAAGTCTCAGCTGCAGTTTCAGGGTATTCATAATTATAGAAACTAAAGCTGCTTTCTTGTGAGGTTTTACGCCGTTCTCTAAGTATTTTCTTTCTTTGCCCCCCCCCCGCCCCTTCCCCAAGCTAACTTAAAGTAGTCATATAAGAACTTGATCTGGACATCCCAGGTAACCAAATGCAAGATCCCATGGAGTTGCTTAGTCCAGAAACTGGCAACATGTTCTGCGGTGGTTTGAAATGGGTTTCCGGGAGAGCAGCATTGCTCTGCAGATGGTCCTGCTTTTGTGGGTGATGATATCCAGATGTTGCAGTCAGGCACTGAAGCTGGTTTAGAGCAATTGTTTTATAGAGGGTAATAAAGAGCATCAGTGGAGGACATCAATATTTAGGTGGGCTCCTACTGAAACTATGTGAAGATGAGTGATATAAGTGACATAAAAATTCCCATACTGTAATTTGAATAGTAAAGAAGAGTGATTAATGAACTGCATGGCTTTTATAGATAACAGTCTGAGGATAAGACTGGTTCTAACACATCCCCACTATACAAGTGTCATGGGAGGAATTTGTATGACTTTTTGTGTTTCATTTGCAGCATCATATGTTTCATTCGTGTGTGTGTGTGTGTGTGTGTGTGTGTGTGTGTGTGTGTAAGTACTGGCTTCCTGTGTGCTGAGGAACAATAGCTGAGCAGTTTAGTTTAATATTGTGTGTATTTATCTCTTTCTAATCTAGAAATCTTTCTATGTTTAAGGTTAGAAAGCACCCATTAACATCTTAGTAAGCTTTTTTCACCAACATGAATGTTTTGTGTATTTCTGTTACTATTACCTTTTAAAAATAAAACCAGAAATTCAAGTCAGGATTCTTCACTGCTCTAGCGTTAGCCAGTATTGAGTGGGAGGACCATCAGGGAGCAATTTATGACACCCTGCTTCTCAAGTGATTACTGTTCAGGACACCAGATAAATGATAGTAGCTTCAGGGTTTCCCTGATGTAAGGGCAGCCAGCTGTGGTCCTAGTGGAGACCATCAGTTTGGAAAATCGAGGGTTACCCTTTCCGTGCCTCACCCCCATCACTTTCCTTAGCGCTCCCAGATTCCATCCATCTTTCCATCCTGTAGAAGTTTCCTCCTTTCCTTTGAAGCAGCTGAGGTTCATTTAGAGGCATGTGTTAGCCTAATACTGACTGTCCACTATGCCTTTCACATGCTTACTATCAGGCATATTGCTTTCTTTTGTAACCAGCTCAATTGGAGGATGCTCTCAGCAGCACCCACAGTGAGCAGGAGTAAGTCCTGATGGCCTTGGGGTGCATCATCTGGTTGGCTCCTATGTCTCCCAGGGTGGTGATGAAGCTAGAGGATGTGGTAAGTCTGTGGCAGATCTCTCTCATCTCTGTGCCATTTTTCAGGCATAGTGTAAAACTTGGAATTCCAGTATTGAAGCGTTTTCCAGGTTTCTAGTATTTAATGATGTTTGGCCATGTGGGACAGTATTAGTAAGAGTCCTGAGAGCAAGAAACCACCAAAACCTTAGGGTCTGTGTTCAAAACCTAGTAAGCAGAGAGAAGTACTCTGGGTCTCACACCTTTTTAGTGAGTGCTTTAAACCTTAAGCCCTTGACCTCATCTTCTTGTAGAAGTTTTCCTTCAGTTCCTCCAGATGATCCTCTTTTCCTCTTTTCTTGGGCCAGGGTTGTAGGACTCTGAAATAACTGCTTTGCTTGTAGAATGCTGCTTAGAAAGAGAAGATTTTGTCCTTTGGAATTACAGCATCAGTGACAAGCAAATCTCTTAAGGCTTTTGCTAAACAAAAAGGACAGTGGGTAATCCAGTAACTGTGTGAAAGAGATTTATTCTGGAACCAACTCACATTGCAGAAGAAAGCATCCAGCTTCCTCCATGCACCTTGACTTGTGAAAATGTGAAATGGAGGATTGAGACCAGGGTGTCCATTCTTCCTGCCTGAGCATTACTCTTGGGTTTGCCATGGGCCCACAGGGTTGCCACAGCACTGTGAAAGCTGGAGCACACCTATTGCAGTGGAGAGGTGAATCCCACCTCTATTATTATAGCTATAATAATAATTTTCTTGCTTTAACGTGGGTGGTGACCAACGCACATCTGTTACCTCCAGCTTAGAGAAGATGACTTCACCAGGTTTGAGAGGGAAGTTGGCAAACCTGGGTCCATCGTGATGGAGCAGCCTTTGGCTCTCTGAGTAGTCAGTGGGCAGAAGGTGGTACCTGCAGAGCTGTCTTTAGGTCTTTGGTTGGAAAGAATCACACTCTGCAGTTGGCTCTCTTTGTCTTAGTCCAAGCTGCCCTCCTCCTGACTCAGGTAGGTCAGCCAAGTCCTGGGGTTGGGAAGGTGAAGTGAGGCCTCAGAGGCAGGAGTGAGACACAGGGGTGAAAAGCAAGCGAATCAGCAAAACCTTCAGTGAGAATTCTGTGATGCTTACTGCCACTGCCTTTCCTTGACTACTGTTTGGGCTTGTTTCTTCCATACCGTTACGCTGGTGGTACTGAGCTTTGATGACAAAAGACTTGGTCCATCACCAAGCACTAATTTTTGGATAATTAATACTTGGCACCAGGGTAGCACTTAACAACCATGACTGGAAGATGACTGACGAAAACTCCAGGCATGGCATCAGCTAATTATTGCTTCTGTTGTATGTGCCAAGGACTTAGTATTTGTTACTTTTTTCTAGGGGAAGTGATTCCAAGTTTCTTATGGGAAGTGGAGGCACCACTGGGCTACTGTTAGCATTGCCATGGGTTTGAAGAGCAGACTGAGCTTGGTGATCCTGCCAGGCTTACATTCACCAAAGCCAGGCTCAGGAATTTTAAATACTCTTCTCTGGTGACAGATGTAACTGGCCCTCTTAACCACAAGCCTCTGTATTTTCTGCCCTTCTGTCCTTGTCTTAGAGACTCATAGATTTCATAGAATGGTTTGGGTTGGAAGGAACCTTCAAATATCGTCTAGCCCAACCTCCTGCCATGGGGTGGCACAACTTCCACTAGACGAGGTTGCTCAAGCTCAATTTATGGTATTTAAATACAGCAGTTTGTTTCTCCAGTGTCTTGTCCTTCACATCAGTTCTGTCTCTTAGTGTTCTTACCAGGACATTGTGGTACCTTCTTCTCAGTTGAACTGAGTCTGTTACTCCCCTAATTTCAGGCTCCTCCTTGGTGTTCTACTTTATTTCTCCATTACCAAAAAGAAAGAGGCTGCTCACCAGGTGAGTTATCCCAGTCTCTCACTGGCCTACATTTAACCCAGGTTTTTAATGTAAATGAGCTGTCTGGTTGGCTGAGGAAAGCTGAGTGCATGTGACAATGTGGTTTCATCACTGGTATTCTCACATTTAGTCTAGAAGGCTGCACTTTCATTAGTCCCAAACCAGGATGTGGCACATACCCAGTGCTGCAGCTGGGTGTCATGCTACTTGAGGATGAAATACTTTATTGAAGCACCTTGTCCTGGAGGCTGGTGGCCACGTGGAAGTGGACATATCCCAGACACTTATTTTATTTTCCCTCCCTATCTCCCTTCTTCCCTCCCTCCCTTCTTCCATCCCTTCCTCCCTTCCTCCTGGTAGTATTTCCTGTTTCTCCAGAACAAGTACAAACGTCAAAGGTCTGTGTGTAAGAGCCCTAGTCCATAGTGGCTTCTCTGTTCAGGCAAACAAGCACTACGCTAACAGTTTAGTAAAAGGTATTTAGGGTACCACATATCTGAGAGGCAAATTAAAAACCCAAGCTGTATTCTTGAATTTAAGAAAGCACAGAAAGAAAAAAAGCCAAGTGCTGGGTTCCTTAGTGGATAGCTCATTAACTTAAAACCAGAGTACGAATGTAAATTATAACCCTTCTTATTACTCATAACTACAGTTCAGACGATAACTTGGCGGTTTGCCCATGACTCTTTTATAAACTGGTAACCTCCGGAATAAATTATACATCATACATAATACATAATTGTCCTTAAAAAGGCAATAATTGTTCTAAAAGGTACAGTTTGCAGCATGTTTCACATGAAATGTGTGCCACAAAGCCAGACTGGTTGTGCAAGCTCCAGATTCCTGGATAACCTGTGTGCTCAGCAGTACTGGAATTTCAAGTTCCTGCCCCAAGTCTGTGATGTCCCAGTAAGGGACTATTTCACAAAACCAGTATGTGTTGTCTCCTTGCATTCTCCTGTGGCAGGGGTCTCTGTGTTACCTCCAGCTTGGGCTATGGCAGATGCCCTCACCTTTCCTTGATTTCTTTTTGATGAACCCTGGTGGATAGAGCATGTGTCATCCTGGAAGGGCTGATACCCTGGGGTAATCTCTGGGTATAAAACAGGACATCACAGTAAAGCCAGCAGCAGAAACACAGCATGAGAAACATCCTCTCCCCAGTCTCAGCACCTCTTCACATTCACAGGATTATGTGTACACGTGGGCTCTTTCTACTCTGATGATATTCAGGTGAAGAAGTACTACATCAGGAGTACCTTACTTGGAGGAGTTTGGCATTTGTCCTGCTAATGGACTGATTGTCTGTTCAGAGCTACTCTTTATTTTTATGGTGAATCATACAGTCTTGGTGCCAGTCAAATGTTTTTCATAATGTGCATTCAGCAAAACCCTCATGTATAGCATTTTGTGCTCCCCCCCAATCCGTTCTGAAAAAACGTGCTTCATCGTGGTTTATGCTTCCGATTTTTCGGGTTTGCAGTTTTATGTCAATGTTGGGTTGCCAGCTTTCTTTCTACAGTCAAACTTCCATTTAATTCTCTTTGCTTGTAGGTATTTCTGTAAGATAGGCAGCAACAAGGTTATGTGTACTTTGTCTTTTTGTCCCTTTCCCTGTGTTTATTTGTCTGCACAAGACACATTACAGGAAACCTTTCACACGGGAGTTGCCATGTCGCTATAATACTTGATAACAGAAAGTTATGTGAAGGTCTTATTGTGCTAAAATAAACCAGCCTTTTCTCAGGATGAAAAGATAAATGGTGGGACCTAGAAAATAAAACCCTTTAAAAATGACCTAGAGTGTAAGATATATAAACTACAGGAGAAGTACCCACATATTTTTATCATTGGAAAGAAATGTCGCCATTTTTCTATCACAGTAACAGAATAATAATACATTCAGTTAGCCAAAATTCGTACGAGCGAATGTTAAGATGCTAATAGATGTTGCAAGCCAGAACTTGAACAGAGAATACTGCTTTCCTAATGTGGATTTGCTGCCCTTCAAATTATTAGATTCTGTCAATCAAAGACTGTTTTCACATATAAAGCTATTACAGCCTGATCATCCTCATTTCTGAAGGGCAACCAAACTTGAATGCTCTTGGTGATAACATACTGGTTGCTTTATGCCCTGATTTTATAGATGGGTGTTAAAGCAAATTTAGTCTTAAAACTTTCTGTGGAAATAATTTGAAATGCAATTTGCTATGCATGTATTTATCTTCTCTCCTCTTGCTCTTCAGATTTTCCCACTGATATTGATCGAAGTGGATAAAAAATGTTATCTCATACCATTTTCTACCATGGCTCATCTCACCATCTGGTCTTGCAGCTGAGCTTACTCTAAGCTATCTAAATGAAGAGTCTGCAAGAAAACACATCTTTGCTCCTGGGTTAGCAGCCTAAATTCCTTGTAGATAAGAGTGGATTTGGAACCAGGTTACTCTGGCAGTGTAGGGCTTGTAGGCTGCCTGCATCTGTGTTGTCCTGCTACCCCAGACTGTGGAAGTCCAGATTCTTTGATGGTCAGCATTACCTCCCCTGTTCTGGCTCTGAGGTGATGAAGACAGCAGGCTTTGTATTCGTGGAAATTTCCCCTCGGTAAGGGGAGAGAGAGTGGGAGGGGACCCAAGGGACTGAATGTCATGGCAGCCCTGCCCCATGGACAGTCCATCTCCCTGCAGCTGCCTGGGTCAGAGCATTCACTGGGGCTCACTGTGGTGCAGCCACAGGATGTGGCAGCAGAAGTGTAGTCAATGGAGAGAGCTGAAAAACCACATTGCCCCACGAGATGGAATAATTTTAAGCCAATGTTAGTTAAAATGTCAGTGTTTTCTGGTACACTCTCATGTTTTTTCTGTGTGAAATACTGGATAATAATAAGGTTCTTGTGTCAACCTGTGTTAATGCCTGTTGAGATTTCTTGCAATGTTTATTAATTTAAGAAAGATGATTTATTTAAAGGCATAAACACAGAGGCAAAAGGAATGTTTAAGTATCTATTCAAGTTCCACATTTCTTACCTTTTCTGAGCACTTGATTTCAACATTCGTGTTACATTAACATGAATAGTATTCTGGGGAGTTGCGTGTGTTTTTGACAGATAATTACACATACACCAGGCATTGCTCTTGCTCCCTCAGGTCCAAACCTGTTGACTTTGGTGTTGCAGTGCTAAGTGTCTCATCTTTTGGGAGAAGGCCACTAGTTCAGGGTAGAAATAACAGTTACCTGATGAAGTTATCGTAAGGTTTACATCCATAGTGATACAAATGGGACAGACTACTGCACTTCAGTCACTTGAAACTTGCTCTTTCTAAATACATCTGTCAAACTTGCTGCTAAAATATCACTGAAAAGATAAAAGGTTGCAAACACAGCTAGGCAAAGTCCATTTCTTCCTCAATACAGTAATCAAGGCTTTTAGCTATGGTACTTGGTCTGCACAGCCTGCTTTTGTCAACCGTGTATGTCTGGGACCACGTATCAAACTGGGTTGTTGACTGGGAGGCTAGATTCACCTTCTGGCAGGCTGGATGCAGGGCAGCCTTACAGCTCACCAGTGCCTTACTCTGAATTTACCTGAGTGCTGGAAAACTGGGCAAAACATTCCTTCGGGATGCATCCTCCTCCTGCTCAGCCTAAGCCAATTGGATGGCTGGTGTGCTCCTGGCAGAGGCACCTCATCCCTCCCAGCCTGGTTGGTTTGCCTTGCTGTCTCATTTATTTCAGTCCCCATTTCCCACTCTGTGATATGTGGCTCCAGACAACTGCTTTTTCGATTTGCCCCACAAAGTTTTATCTTCCAGATGTACTCAGAGGTATATCAGCAAGTGCCAGTTATCATGTCCTTGTCAGCAAGAGGATGCCAAATGGTAACTGGCTTTTACCTCTGCAGCATGGTGCTTCCCAAACAGCATGAGACAAGTAATCAGAAAGAACATGCTTTTCCTTGCTTTAGCTCTAAGGAAATGCCCGCAGTTAGCCCATGATTTTAAGCTTGCTTTGTGCTGTGGCAGAGCCCAGCTTTACTGATGGTATCACTCCCATCAGGTTGTGAGAGAGTTACAGTGCCTCCTTCCCTTGTGTGGAGTGCCCCATGTTTGAGCGCTGCATGCTCCTTAAGAGGCTGATACCCAGCCAGAGCAGTTTACATTTCTTTAACGGCTTTTATGGTGTTGTGCATGGAGTTAGGTCTGTCTGAAGACAGCCAGAGTTCAGAGCAGTTAAAGCTTTTGAAGGAGATTACCATAATTACAAGTGATCAACGTTCAGTGCTTTCTCCCCTCCACCCTCCCTCCCTGCTCAGCCATTCCCCAGCGCAGTTTATAGTGGTGCACACTGCAGCTCCAAGAAGTGGCTTTATGGTGATGGTCACATAAGGACACAGCGCCCAAAGGGTGACATTGCTGCCTACCTGAAGACCATCAGGTTTAGGTTGCTGCTGTATTTCCACAAAGGCAACAGAACCGGCACTGTGCTTAGCAGTACTGCTGTTGATACTCCTTACCTGCATCTGTTCCTTTATATTTTAATCATGACTTCATCCTTTACATAATTGTGATTCTTGTTTTAAGTGCATTCCCCACAGGACTGCTTAAGAATGTGCCTACAAAAATCTTCCTTAGCCATCTTCCCTCAGTAACAACCCTTCCAGCACTTGCTAATGTTTTGAGGTAGTAGCCAAAAGTCACCATAGTGAAAAAGGGTTAAAAGCAGAAATACAGGTACATCCTGGATAGATGAATCCATTTTCCCCACTAATTAATAGCATACTTCTAACAATGGAAAGCTATTAAAACATGAAGGTATGTTCTGTGAATCACATTTATCAACCACTATACATGCTGAAGTTCCATTATTTATTCTGTATTTTTAACGTAATGTATGGATTTTTTCATTCAAATGCAGAAAGTAGCAACAAAAAACATTTTTTTGCCTCCATTTAAGTATATATTCATGCAAAAATGAAAACATAATAAGAACAGTACATTTTTATGTCAAGTGTAACCTTTATATGGTGTTCTTTAGATAAAACTGTGAATATTGGAAAAGGAAAAAGAAAGATAAGTGGTTCCTGTATTCATCTTAGTCCAAAATCTATTTTACCCACTGCTGGTTGCTGGCATTGTTTGATGATGTGACACAGTAACAGAGTATCAGATTATCAGAAAAGGAGATTCCCAATTTAATAGTTACTTGCAGAAATCAAAGGGTTTGTTTTTTTCCTTTATCTCAACATCTCAAAAATAAGTAGCTGTTACATTTCAAATCGTGTAGTCTTCCTGATTTATCATCATATCATGGATCACTTGCCTGTCTAACATCAGGGAATCCAGTAAGTCCCGTCACATAAGAAGAAAAGAGAAAATCCTATTGGATAATGGTTTACGTTCTCCCCTATGGTGATTTATTTCTGTCACAAGACTTAATTTTATCACGCGGCAGATGCTTCATCTAGATCAATGCAATACATCCCTGCATTCATTTGTTTCATACCAAAATTGTACCTGGTCTATTTTCCGATGCATTTTGGCTTATTTAGTGCATGGAGTGATTAGATGGTGTTTAATCACATGTGTAATTTCCAGTTTTCATAATTCTCAAGCATAATAAAGCGAGGCCCATGTGAAGGAGCATAATATTAAATTAAATTGCAAAGAGGAGCAGTTAGAGATGCAGCTGGTGTTAACGTTTCGATCTCCAGCGTGTCACGTCAGAGCACGTCAAGAGGAATAAGCCGAGCTCACTCAGGTGATCAGGTGATCAGCCCGGGGAGAGTGTGCCAAACTTTGCCTTGCATTAATTTCACCCAGGCTATAATGAATAAAACAGCCATCGCACCTTCTCCTTGGAAACATGCAGAAAGCCTGTCCAGCACGTTTTAACAAGAAATGCGTGGCCTATCAACACTTCCCCCCACCCCTCCATCTGCCACTTAATACAGATTATACTCTCCTAAATAATCATCTTTATTCAGTGGGGCAGCTGAGGTCCACAGGTTGGGATCCTCTGCCAAGTGTCATTACACCATGGGAGTGGGCTGCCCTTATCCATGCTGCTGCTGTCCAAGAGAGCCAAGCTGCCTCCCTGGGACACCGAGCATCCCGGGGCAAGGCTGTCAGACCGCTGAACTTCTCAATCAGCAGGGCATGTATGTGATTCCTGTCTTGACATTCTGCCTGGAGGACCATCTATTGTCAGCTGCCAGTGGCAAGTGACAGCAGAGCCGTGGCTTCTGGGAAGTTTATTTGCTTCTTCTCCCTCCTATGCTTCCTTTCTCTTTTTATAAATAAGCCTTGAGCAGCCACCCCCTCCTTCAGTATGGAGCGTGAACAAGTAAAGGTAGGAGCAATGGAAAGTTACCTAAAGTTTGTAATTTAGAGGTAGCACTGCAAGGGAATGAATAGATGGGGAAAGCGACCGAGTTAATGACAGTTCTCTAAACAGCTGTTGTACCATTCAG
The DNA here is from genome assembly GCF_028554395.1 of Pezoporus wallicus. NCBI lineage: Eukaryota > Metazoa > Chordata > Aves > Psittaciformes > Psittacidae > Pezoporus > Pezoporus wallicus. The sequence goes on from NW_026637470.1 coordinate 1,553,987, forward strand.
CTTCACTACTTCAGTTAATTAATCAGCACCTTGCTGGCAACTCTAGGGGAGATACTCGTTAGATACTGGTGGCAAACAGACAATGCTTTCATATCAAATATGTTCAACAACATCTAATACAGCGATAACTTCCACAAAAGAGGGCAGGGAATACGGAAGCTCGTAAAGGCGCTCACAAAGCAGCTTTTAATATCCTGGTACACATGGATGTGCTACATGCGCTGCTTGCTTTGTTATTGTTCTCCTGCTTAAAACACTGTGGACTAACAACTGCAAACTTTCGCATGTTTGTTAGAGGCAATATTTTTAAGACAATTTTCCTATATATATGTTTATGTAAGTAGCATGTATTGCTGCATTTGCGTATGAGGTCAGAGACCGTACAGTCTAAATGAAACTACTCTGTATTTTGCTGTGGGATGAAAAATGGGCAAACATAAATCCTTTATGCAAATATATGTTCTAGAAAGGCAAAATGTGATCAAGATCAAAAAACTCAGTTGAGAGAGTGCTGAGTCTATACATTAGATTGGAAAATGGCTGTTGTCTCACAGATTTCACTCTTTCCTCTTTGGCTTAAAAAGGAGATACATTGAATCCTACCTACTAAGTTGATAACAGCATTCATATTTTATGAGGAATAATGCACAGAAACCTTAAACCAATCAAATTACATCTCTACGTTTGTAATATATTTTCTATTTTATATTTTAGTACAGTCCTAAAATTGCCATTAATGAACATTAGCTTCAAGTTCAAGACAAAACTGGCTTTAAAAAAAAAGTTACAGCTCTGTTATGACAAAAATTTCCTTCTGCCATGCTGATTTAGTGGTAAATTGCAATTCAGTGCACTGTAGTTCCTTTCTTGAGACCTCTTCTCTTGCTTTATTCACTTTTCCGATTTAACCCTCCTGTACAGTAGGCAGTAAATTGCAATGAAAATGACAGCGCTTAAGAGACTGAAATGTATTTGCTGTCAGATGTTCCATACATGCTCAGTTTAATTTTTCAGTTGACTTTATTGATTTATTAAGAATGATAATAGCCTGCATATCGCTTCATATACATAATTGTCACATAAATCTCCAATATTACTGGCACGTGATCATGTCCACTGTAGAACGTAGTGAATGGGTTTAAATGTTTAATGTGATGTTGTTTGTGGAGTTCAGCACTAGGTGGTTTTATGGAGTTTGAGGTTGTTCTGGGTCCATCTGAAGCCCTGTGGAGGTGCAGGTAGAGGCATAACCTCAGGTAGGACTCACTGATGAAATTGTAGGAGTCACCAGTGCTCTTGAACAGGGCTTGGAATTGTATTAAGCAATTTATGTGGACAATTTATCCAGTCTGCTGCTACGTACTGATGTAGACAATTATAGCTCCAGCTCTTTAATGAAACGTACATTATGGTAGAAAGAATATCATAGCTTCTATTATACTCAAGGGAACTATAAAAGAGAAATGTCCTTTTTTAAATTAGCTTTACGGCACTGAAGCTTTTATGTATTTACATGCAAATACACTATTAACCCAAACTACTCGTTTTGAACTCTCTGTTGTCAGCTCTTGGGAAGTGTCACAGGCTTGTAGAAAAACTTCTTTTGTGCCTGCCTTTCAACATTGCTGGCCTTTCATGTTAATGGAGAGCTGCTAAAACTTCCACTTTGCTGTAGTCCTTCACACAACAGTGAGAGCAGGATGCTTTCTTAATCCTCCCTAATCTGTAGCAAAAACCTCAGATAAAAAAGGACTTTTGTCTAATCCGGCTTCTCAGGTATGGTTTACTTTAGATTTGAGCTATAAATATCTTCCTTTACTTTGTTCTTCTGAGAAGCAAACTGTTGAAAAAGGGGGCACGGTTTCATTTCTCAGCTGCCTGTTCGAGAAAGAAAGAAAGACCATTTCTAATTTGGAAGAGAGACGGGGATTTTGGTGTGTGTCCTCTGTTTGGTGAATGCACCTGGGAGCAAACAATGTTGCAGAGTTACCTTGTTGCCATATTAACCCCCATGCAGCCACGGGCATGGGGCTCCCAGCATGAGGTGCTGTTGAGCATCAGGAAGGTTTAACCTCTGTTTCCAAGGGTTGAAGACAGGTCCATCTGTGCCTGAAGGAATTGTCTCCATAAACTTTGGTTTTAATATTTTAAAAATACGTTATCACATTCATGCTTATTCATTCTTATATGCTAAAAATAAAAATTGCACTCTGGGATGGAGAGATGGGGTGGGGGAGACACTGTATGCTTGGGATGAAATAAAATTCGCAGTTTTGCCATTGACTTCTGTCAATAAAATGTTTCATCTGCATTTTCTCTATTTATATACTTCACATGTCTCAGATATCCTTAAATCACAGTTGTTCTTCAGCAGCAAACAGAAGTGAACTCAGCAGATTGTTTTCCTTCATTGCCTGCAGTGAAACTAGCTGAAATACCCACTCTACTGCAGTCCAGTGTCTTGAATACTGTTGCTTGTCTGAGGATGAAATTTGGAAAGGAAGAACAGTAAAGTGATGTAAATGCCTAAGAAATGAATTGTAATGACTTGATACAAGGGGGTATAAAATTAATGGACTGTCTGAAGGCTTTCAGCTATTTCTGTTTTCTCATGCAAACTTTGGGGGGCATTATAAATGGATATAAGAAAATTGCTGCTCAGAATTTACTTGATATCCAAAAGCAGGATTCAGCAAGGCTTTTCGTAAATCATTATTCCCTGGTAACAGTATTACAATCATTTCTGTATCCGGATGAGGGCGTCTGTTTAAGGTTGTCGCTAAGCTAAAATGAAAGTACATTTATGTCATCTACCTGGGTATGGCTTTTGCACATCACATTCCACATAGCCCCAGTCTTGATCATAGCAATCCCTGGACGTCTTTGTCCAGTCCAAATCAATTTTCCTTTCCTTTACCTCTGAAATCTGCTGAAAAAAATCCTCATTTTGAGGAAAAAATAAATATTGAGAAAATGTCAGTGCCCTGCAAGTAGGATAATTCTGAAATCTGTAATGTTTTCCATGTACTTAATGTAGGAGAAAGGTAAAGGGTGGATTTTATAATCCCTTGAAACCATGCGTGTATATCATAGATATAAAATTAGAGAGAAGAGGTTGAATTTGGATCTATAGTCATTCGGAGTCAGAGATTAACGATGACAGTGTCATCCGGTAATGAGGGGCTAATGGGGCTAAACTTCATCAATTAAATCCTTTCTGTTTTATAGATTCATAGATTATAATGCCAGAAGGGAACACTGTGATAATCTAGTCTGACCTCGTCTTACAACATATACTATCAAACTTCCCTGAAATAATTCTTGTTTGAACAAGAACCTTTATTTCAGACAGAAAGCATCCAACCTTGATTTAAAATTGCTGTGATTGGAAATGCCTGAGAAACCTTGATAAACTGTTGGAATGGTTAATTATATCTCTCTTAAAGGGGCATACCTTCTCTTTCCTCTGAATTTTTCTCCCTTCAGGTAGGCCTGGAGAAGCGAGGTCTTTGTGTACTATGGATGCGGTGTGGCATGGGTTGCCTGGGGGATTCTCATCCTCAAAGAAGTGCTTCCATGTGGTGGGGAGAGCAGGGGGTGAGCAGGAACTGCAAGCAGGGTACAGGTGTGTGCCCTACTCCAAGTCCGGAGGACAGAGGCAGCAGGGTCAGGCTTGAGCAGCACAAGGGCGCTCCCCATGGGAATCCTTGCAGCGCTCTGAGGGATGTGGTTTTTTTCTCAGCCACCTGGAGCAGGGAACAGTCTGTGTCCTGCATGGGTTTTAGCATGCTGAGCTCCCTGTACCTTGGTAGGGAGCTACTTTAGCTCAAGCACACCTTTTATCTAGGGACATCGGTTGTCCCTGAATATCATGATGTGATGCTATCAGCTAAGTAGCAGGGAGCACTGAGAAGAGAACAAATGGGCAAACTAACTCCATGACATGTTCAACCCTGTCCTCAACTCAGCTGCTTTTGCCAGCTGCCTTTTTGGAGGAGGAAGAAACAAGATGTGTTTCATGGTCCTATTGGAAGTGGAGAAGAGCATGTCAGTGCAAGGAGTAAATCATGGATGTAGCAAGGTTTTGTCCATAATAAGCCTTTCTCCTCTGCCCAGCCTGTGTCTGAGCTGGCCCCAGACCTAGCATGTTCCTCCTGTGGGGATGCAGTACCTGTTTAAGAAGTGCTCATCTAGAAAATGAAAGTGGAAAGATTTTCCTAGAGACCCAGAAGAAAAATTACTTCAGTTGGTAATTAATGGTATTTGCACGTCTGGCATTTTAATGTCATGCAAGGTTCTGCTTGCATGGAAAGTGCTGTGCTTCTGATTCAGATGTCTTGCAAATGAGGGACATAAAAATAACAGGAATCACACGTGTTAATGTGTGATGTTGGGATGGAGAATGTGGCTCTCCAGTGACAGAAGCACGCTTCTGTCAGTATTACCTTCCTGGATTTTCGTGTGGCTCATCCTGTGTTCTGCACATTTCCTGCAAGGAGAAGATCTGTATTGAGCAGAGTATTTTTCCTGTAAAATTTTGTGAAAAAGAGTTGTTACTTTCCCGATCCAGAAACTTCAGAATTACATTTAATTAGCAGGCTGATAGTATTGTAAATGTACTCACTGGGGGACTTGGAGTCTCCATGTGATGAGAAACAAAGACCCTCAATTTGGTGGCTGAAGAGGCTTGGTTCAGTCCCACAAGGGCTGGCCTGTCAGACAGAAGTCTGCCATTGCATTGCTCTTGAGAACAGGAGTTCTTAGGGCATAAGTTAGGCTGCCAGGAATTAGGGCAGCCCTCAAAACTGGTCAAATGAAGATTTTCAGTTTACATTTCAAGCCAAATGAATATTTATGTGCTTTTTTTTTTCTGTAAGCTGAAAAGCCCTGACTATCTCAGGAGGAGTTTATGGCCTTTCATCATCTTCACTGATCAGGATCAGCGTTAATCAGGTGACTTACTCAGAAAATGCCTTTGCCTCTCACCATCAGAACCCAAAGCTCTTCCTGTCCCCCTGTCCCCCAGCAGTTTTGGAAGATTTGTTTTGGCTGTGAGCAACAGTGAGAGAACGCAGAAGTGCCAGGCATCCACAGGTCCTGGGCTAGGCTGCTCTTGTAGCAAACATCTCTCAAAGAGCTTCCCATGTTAGTGGTACCTATGCAGCTCCAAGGAGTCAGCATCGCCAAAACGCTGCCTCTTCCTGAAATGCCGAGTGCTGCTCCTCAGCAGGAGCTCTGTCTCCAGAGAGGCCAGATGTGCTCCTACTGCTCTGAAATGGCAGATGAATAGGCTTCTTGAAGGCAGATGGCAGTTTCTTATGGATAGTGTAGTATTCCAGTAATTACTGTAGGAAAATGATGTAACCTAATGTGTATTAGTTCTGCTACTGTAATCTAAAATGTATTAATATTGTGGCAGTACCACTCTGTTTAATGGTTGCGTTAATACATACACTGTGGATATTATGGTACACTTGCATTTATATTGCGTACTTTACTGCAGTATTTACTATAGTATCACTTTCAAAATTATGGACAAAGTTGCCTGATTTCATGGGAGAGTCCTACCGCAAATAGTAGATTTCATGGCTTGTTATAGATTATTAGGAAAGTCATATGTGGGAATCGTTTATACAGCTTAAGTAGTTATCAATACAAATTTTAGGAACAATAAAAACAAACATCAGTCTCCCAGCAGTAGAACTATTAGGATACATATTATAGCATTTGTATTGAGGCTTCTGACCACTTGTTTTTTTCCTAGGTATCAAGTTCAGACAGTTGTGAGAGCACTCAGACACTGAAAATTAGACTGGTAGCATAAGTTTCATGAGGACGTGGGCAGGATTGCAGAAGTACCTTCTTGCCAACAAACCCAGATCAAAACATAAAAGAAAACAGTTCTTTTAAGCTGTGTCCAAAAATACCATTATAATACAACTAGTTAGTGCCTTGTACTTCCATACACTATAGGCGTAGTATGTTGTTACAGCTCTCTGGCTGACTTTTAGGGATATAAAGCAGTCCCAGTCCTCTCAGTTCTTAGGATCTTTGGCTTGACTTGTCACACGCATGTAAATTGTTGATTTCCAGTTCTTCAGTCATGAAGATACTCATTACAGTGACTCCTGTGAGTCCTTCCCAAGAGCAGCCCCTCCAGATGCGAGCGGTATGGAAGTAATAGCATAAAATGAGCTGCACTGGGAGGAAACAAATCCATCCATAATTCTTACTGCTATTTTCTGATCTTTCAGTTTATTTTTCTGTTATCTAGAACTATATTGAATTTTTTAGGCTGCAACACTGACAGGATCTGTTTAAAGACAATTAAAATGCAAAATTTAAGGTTGCATGGGGGTATGATTCTGTATAATTTACTATCTGGCTTTTGCCAAGCACTCCACTGTCACCAGCATAACATTTGGTAAATAACTGAATTTAAGGAGCTAGCCACAAGGTATTATCCACACCAATCTTTTTTTCTTTATGTGCTTTAAACAGATATATTGGAAATTTGTTAATGAATAGAGTAAGGCTTATTCAAAAGGACTTTGCATTTAACATTTTCACATGCTATTGAAATGTTAAACTTCAAAGATTTTTTTCTTCTGATTGCCAGGCCTTAATTAAAGCAGATTGTAAAAAAATAAGTGTGAGATCTGCAGGAGATACTTGGAATCAGAACATTGCGGTGATGGTTTAGTTACATTTTCTTTTGACCTCTGAGCACAGAAGTTACCCCAGCTGAGGCTCTGATAGTAAATCCTGACAGTGTTAAAGTCAGTAGCAAATTCACTCAATCTCTGGAAAATGGGCCCTACAATTACAGACTTAAGAAGCTCAATCTACTTACTTTGTCCAAGAGAAGGACGTGAGATGATGGGATGATGGTCTACAAGGTATTACCTGAAGGCGATACCTTTGACAGCAGATAGTTCCTTAATCTAGGTGCAAAAGCCAAGCTGAGATACCAGGGTTAAAAGATGATCCCAAGAAATTCAGAGGAGAAATTGGCTACACTTTCTCATGAGTTGGATCACTAGCTTCTGTGCTGAGTTGTGGGAGTGGGATGCATTCCCTTCTGGGAACTTTTAGGACAGATTACAGCTTCAGAGGCCTATTTCCTCTGGGGGGTGGAGGACCCTGCTGGGACCCCTGGTGCCAGGACCTGTGGGAAGTCTCCCTGCAACTAAGTGCAATCAGAAGTTTCCTCCTAGAGTTTTATCAGTTTTGGCCTTGTAGCTTACAGCCCCATCAAGCCTCACCAGGGCAGTGCCATTCCCATCAGGTGCACCCTGAACATGTGGGTATGTGTCACACATGCTATCAATGAGAAGTGAGAGGGGGGTAGCCGGAAAATCAAACTTAAACAGCATGTGGGTGATACCGGCCTATCCTAGGCTGCCACATGCTTGATGGTCCCAAAAACTGCCTGTTGCACAGTTAGCAGGGGACAGCAGACAAGCAGCTATTGCACTTTGCTAAGCACCTCACTTCTGCAAGGAAGAAGTTAGAATTTTCCTCCCCAAACTTGCTTGGGGGTGTTCGGTTTAGTGCAGGCACTCCCTCGCCATCCTTCCCTGCTGTCTGCCCCATGTCCCACTGGGGAGGTAAGGGCCAAGCTCTCCGTGCTGCTTCTCCTGTGTTATTGGGGCTTGATACGGTGCACCAGAACTGCAGCAGGAATGGGATGGGGGGAAGCTATCCTGGCATACGACCTCATTTGCAGTAGGATTTTTTTTTGCAGTGACACAGGTTATTATTCAGAAGATACAGTGGAAGGGGGTTTAAGATACATTCATGATTGCATGTCTGTTGTTATGTGTGCTGTACACAGAAGGATGATGTACCTGAATCACCCATCCCCAAAGTGTCCCTGACAAATACTTTGTGAGAGCCTTCAAGAGGAAAAAGAAAAACCCAGAACAAACCCAGTGTCTTCTAAACTTGCCATTAAAAGACCAATCCTGTAAGTGATTTTTTACAAAATGGGTTTAGGTTATTTTATCAAGCTATGCGTTCTCAGATCTTGGAGTTCTTTGCAACAGGCTTTAGTTCTGAGAACGTAAGTCAAAAAGTCATTATATTTAAGACTGATGTGGGTAGCTGTAAGGGAAAGTATTATGAATATACTCTTTTTCTTTTATTCTTATCCAAGCTCTATTCATCTCATGTAAATGTTTCAGAAGCATTTTGTTTTCATTCTGCCTTAAGGCATTTCAATTAATGCTCAGATATATGCGGGTAAAAGCTTTACCTTATGGTTTTTTACTCTGAATTCCCTGGTATTCAGCAGCAGGTTTAGGATATCAATAAGTAGCAACGACTAACGTGAAAAAATGAATTAAATCTTTTTCTCTTGAGAGGCCTCACACTTTCCATGTTGTTTTCGAAGGCTGGGCCTCCTCCGCCTTAGCAGGGAGAAGACCAAAGATAGGTCTCTGACAGAGATTCAGCAGGGTTCCCCACAGGAGTATTACCATGCCTGTAGCATGACAGTGGTCATGCCTAAAATGAAATCGACATTTTAATGACATCATGATTATCATTAAAACTGGGGACAGGACAGTTCTTAACTCATCCTGATGTACCATTGTGTTGCAGTGCTATTTATGATATGCAGGGGTATTTAGGAAGTGACGGTGTTTACAGCTGGCAGCACTGACCTGGCAGACATAAAGCTGTGGGTTAAGATAGTTTAAATAGAGTCTCACTTACTGCAATTATTCAGTGCTGAAAGTGTACAAGTAATTGTAAATCCCTTGGATTACTCCCTTCCTTCTCTAAAAGGGAGAAAAAAACTTTTCACAGCCTTGTAGATTTCTGCTGTTCATTTTAACACTTAAAAGGTCACTTTATAATGATATGACATGACATGGCATGCATCAATGGCTTTCACATGATATGAAAAGTTGGTTTCATCGTTGATTCTTTCTAATATGTTAAGAGTAATATTTATCCAATTTGCAGTTGTGGAGCAAAGTTGGTTCTAGTTGATTGGAGAAGAGGCTTTGGATGTGCATCACTGTGGAGTTTAAATGGCGTGTTTACAGGCAAAGGGAGAATTTCTGTAACACTGCAGCATTACTGTAACAATACTACTGTATATTTTTAAAACACTGATATTTTCACATAGATTCGTCCAGTAATATGGAGATCAGTTTTCCCCACAGGCAATCCAGTAAATTGACTAACACTTCTAAGTGTGGGACAGTCTGAAAAGGTTGGTGGTATTTAAAAGTAGATGAAAGAGTGTAAGAAAAACCTGAAGCCCAAGCAAACATGTTTTAATGATTTTCTGCAATGGTTTCATAGTCTCTTGATGTTCTCCAGTTGTCTTTTCTCTGCTTTGTAGCCTAGCATGCTACTTTCTGGCTGAAGTAGATGTTACTGGTTTGTATGTGGTATCATTTTGTTAGTAGAGTAATAATATGCATGTATATATTATATTGCTGAGCAGGACCCTGGGCTGGAAAGTGAGGAAGAGAAATTCATTATGAAACCTATGACAGACTTAAGCTATGTGAAACTGAGAAGAAAACATAGATTTTATCTCACCACCCTCATTTAAGCACATAGTGGACCAGTCCTCCTGAAGTAAATGCCTACATTGTGAATAGAGGTACACATAATTTAGATTCCTAATCCCTAATTAATTAGATTCCTAATCCAGATCTCCCTCTCTGCAGGCTTTCAAAGGCATCTATTTCTCTTTGTTGATTACAGAGGAAATTTCCACCTTCATCTCCATAAAAGTGATAGAGTAGGTTGAGCATTAGTGCTGAGGAAAGCCTGCAAACCGGTGTAACTGGGAGCAAGAGAATGAAATGTGACTTGAAATATGGAGCATGGAAATTATGCAGAAGTGTGTATGGATTTATGATGAAAAGGGGAGACTTTTTGGAAGCAGTAGAATGAAGAAAAGGGAAGGGAGCATTTCCACACTCAAATTGCACAAGGCAGTTCATCACCATCACTCATGCGCACTCACTTCAGCAGAGCTACAGCTTGATAATTTTATTGTGATGCCTATTTTCAGTGGAACTTTTAAGACCTAATCAGTGCTCCTGGACCATTGAAAGTTTTGAAGGCAGGAAACCTTCTCAAAACACGTCCATCCTAGAGCTGGCAGGATTCTGCAGAACAGCAGTGTCTACAAAACTTAACTCCAAAAGTCTGGTTCCTCCCTGGATTCCTGATTTTCCGGGAATCCAGTTAGCTAATAAAAAATGTGCAACATTTTCTCTTTCCTAAAATGCAGTGGCTATGTAAATACCAAAATGTTATCCTGGGTAATCAAACAATGGGAAAGCTGTTTGTGTGTACTGCATTATTGGTAATTAATTTACAACCAGAGGTACTTTAAATGTATATGCAAACATAAGTTAATTACTTTTTAAAGGCAAATGTGGGAAGAGCAAGGCTTGTAAGAGTAGCCATGTAGCTGTAGAAACCGTTAATGTTTCCGATGCCCTGTGGTAGGAAGAAATATATTAAAAATTGATTTTTGGTTTCTGCCTTTTTCTTGGTAACATTTACAATAAAGGATATAGCAGAAAGTAGCCTTTAAATTGATATTTCAAAGCTTTTTATGTTTGGAATATGTTTTTCCGTATTCTTAATGGGTTTATACAGCAGAGTAAAAAGGTCAGCTTCTGAATATGACGGTTTATTCTTCTATTAAAAAAAAAAGATGAGTTTAGCATTCATGAATTATTTAAATATCAACTCAAGTATTTGGCACACTGCTACAGTAAGTGGTGTTCTTAAAACAAGGCTCGGAAAAGTGTGCTGTCCTTTGAATGTAGCGTGAATGCAGTGCAGTAGGGTGGATAGCTTTAACTCTCCCTCAGCTTGCAGCAAGGTGTTGCTTGCGGCTGTATCCACACACTGAATGCGGTGAGTGATGAGATGTGTATTTATGGTACTTGCACCGCCATGATTCAGTCTTCACCCATTATCCTTTTCTAATTGAAGAGCTTCTCTTCACCCCAGAAAAGCGAACTGTAATGCTCTTCAGAGCTTCTCCAGACTCACAGCCACACTGTATTGAGCAAGCAGCCCTGTCAGATTGTTTTCTTTTAATCAGATGCTTTGGAAAATAGCAGTCCTTCCCAGGCTTTGAGGTACGTCTGGAACGCGGCTCTGAGGAACCACAGCAGTATGGAGTTGCTCTAGGCACAGTCTCATTAATCAAATGCTGGCTCAAACACTTTCTTTTTTTAAACAATTTTTTTCAAATAACATGCACTTTTGACTAATTTCGTAGAAGTGGTGTTGTCAGGTGGTAAGATTTACAGCAGTTTGTTAAGTCAGAGGAACTCTTAAGGGATATGATTCTGTGCAGGTTTTTTACAAGTGTTTTTTAAACCTTCAATACAGTCATAATGTTTTGAAGTGCTAATTGCCAAACCTCCTAAAGTGTATAAAGAATGACATTTCAGGCAGCATCATTGATCATATTTTTCAGGGAGTCCGTTGATGGATTAATAAACTGTCATAACCTTCTGTGCAAAAACCCTGTTGATAATAAATGGTCTGTAATCTAAAAAGCCTACTGCTAAATGAATTGAAGTTGCAGCAGTAACTGAAAAACTGAGTAACTATAATACCACAGTGGCGAAACCCTAATGTGGAAGTTCAGCTTTCCCACCTAAGTCTTTGCAAAGAGCTGCTCATTGAGGTCGAAAGCACATTGTCCTCTGGCTGTCCCGCACTGCTTGACTTGTAGTGGGGCAGTCAGGGTAGGCTCAGTGGGTCTGGGCAGCCCATCTGACCTGGAGGGAACCTTTCTACAAATAGCTACTGAAGACATGGTAATGCTGATGCCATTCAGTGCACTGTGGTAAAATGTTCAGTGCCTTTTTCTTGTTGGAATAGCAGTTGTAATACCTGAAAAGTGAAAATTTACACAGTAGGTGAAATAATACATAAAAAATAATAAGTAATTTAAGATCAGGCATCAAACATAGAGGTGTTATTTAGCACTGGTTTATATTTTTACAAACTTGGAGTCTTGTTCCGTGAAGTTTGGTTACCACAAAACCAGATGGATTCATTTGAACATATTTAATAGTGATGAAAATAACTCATTCTTATTTGCATTTATATTTAAGATAAGTTAAATAGCAGACTGAAGACAGAGAGGGAGGATGTGATACATACAGGCTTCTAATACAGGCAGGCAAGAGTCAAGTTAACTTTGTCCTCAAGCCATACCTACTAGGACATTTCCCCACATTCTGCCTCCCAGCTCATGTGTCATCAGCCAAGCAGGGACCATTTTTGGGAGGGGTTTCAAGCCATTGTGCTCACACACGACATATATGACAGGGTGGGTTGTCTGTGGGATACTGGATCCCCATATTAAATCCTTCAAACACGCAGCCTTCCCATGACAGTTCTGCATCTGCCTTATTTTTCACACTTATTTTTCATGTTTTTAAAAAATAGCGTTATCCTGTAGAGTGGTATTGCTAATGTAATTCAGTGTCAGCGCATGACGTAGAAGCACCAAAATAACTGTCTGGACCCTTTAATATGCATGCAGATATATATGCACACATGTACATATACATACACATGTGCATATGCGTGTATACGAAGGTTTTGCATTCTGCTCCCTGTAATACCATCAGACAAACGTACCCACCATACCCACGTCAGTCCTTTTTTACCATGCTGTGCTGTGAGAAAGAGTCGGATCCTATTGGTCCCACTCGCCTACTATGCTGCTCTCCATAGCACTGCTCCCCCCCGTTCTGCCACAGAGAATTTTGGACTGGCTGGGATGAACGCAGGTCAGCAGGATGCAGCCTGGAGGTGATCCTGCCACTGGTGATGGTCTTGACCTAAATTGTTACTGTACATAGTGACTGTAGATACAGAACAGCCTATTTCAAACAGTGACTTCCCTGTGAAAGGAAGGACACAGGGCAAACTGTGATTTTTACACCCTTTCTTTTATCATAATTGATGTTTCCATCTTACTCTTCTGTTCCTCTAAGTTATGACATTGTGTCCAAAACGACATTATGATATTCCCTCAAAATGTCATGGCATGAATGAGTAATTTCTGGTGAGCAAATCCCCAAAGGGACATTTTGAACTCTCTCTGCTCCTGCTATTGAATCCCATTCAATTAAACCTGGAAATCCACAGTCAGTTAAACGTGGGAGAGGAAAGCTTCACGGGATCTTCCCTGAAAGGCAGCCGTTAGCAGTAGGAAAACACTGAAGTCAGCACTCTTTAGTGGTGTTTCTTTTGTGAGACATCCATTAAAAGAGCTGAAATCTCTTGAGATGCTTCTGATAAGCACTGATATTAAATGCCACAGTCCTATCATGCGTCTTTAAAGGTGAGCGTTATTAATAGAGCACTGTATCTTTCCATTGTGCTTCAGCTGTCTTAATTCTTTGGTTTCTCTCTGTTACTTTGCTGACTGCTGTGTCCAATGTACTATTTTCTGAAATCGGAGTAGCTGTCTCTTGATGCAGAAGTAGCTTCACTCAAAAAGAAAACAACTCTCCCACTTACGCTTAGATGGCTTTGGTTACTTTTGTATCTAGTCTGTATTTCAGAATTAATTTGGTGGTGGTGCTGCTGCTGCTGTTCTTATCATCATCATCATCATCACCGTCATCCTGGGACCTGGGGGTGGCCGGCTATACTTCAAGCCCTTTACCTTAGAGCTTTTCTGGGAGGCATGTGTGTTTTGCTTTTCTGTGGCTAAAGCCTGTACAAATTCTCTAAGCCCTGCTTCATCTTTATCAAAGCCAGTGTAATCCCAGCCTCCACATAGAGCTTTCATGTGCACACTGTTCAGAACAATCCTCATTTTCAGACCCACAGCACGCTAAGTAGGGATTTTTTTCGGTGGTTTCTTCTGCATTGCTTCCTCTAGATCTCTGGTCCAACCGCTGCAGTTCTCTGTGCTGTGCTTAGAGAACTGCGCTCCAGTCACTTCAGCGTAAACCTTGCAAAGAGCCCATAAAGGCTTGGTTGAGCACCTTACTCAAGAGATTAAAGTGCTGTCAATGAAAATTATTGGTTCATTGTTCAGCATTTCCACATGCAATCAATAATAGTTCTTGTTTTCCAACAAAACTGCAAAGTAATGCTGCCATTGTCTCATTTATAGTGGGCTGTGGAAAATCTGTAGTGAATTACATTTCAGCTGAATAACAGGGATTATGTAAAGAACAGTATGCTTGGTGGACTATCAAGGCTAGTTGCCAGCTTGTGTTTAGCCATTAGCACTTCAAACTTCCATGTATTCTGTTCCCGTAAAGCATTCCGTGAGGTCTCTGTATCGAATAGGTATGTGCTGGTGTTATCATTTTGATAAAGTGTAATTTATCAAAACCTTTGGTTTGCTCAACCTTAGATTTCAGTTTTCCAAGGGTAGAACAAAGTGAGGGTCAGTGTGCCAGCTATTCAGCTGAACCACCCTCGCTTCCCAGGGTAGCAGATTAAAGGGCTGTGCTTTACCTCGATGGAGCATGCACTTTCTTCAGTCTGACAGAATGTTTGTTGGGGAAGGTTGCATTTACATTCAGTTACAGCAGAAATGTTTCATGCTTACAGGTGGATATTTTCATCTGGGTAGAGTTTACTGAGTTACTGAAATGTACATGAAATTGTACTGTGTAGTGCGAATGCTGTTCTGTTCAGCTAAAGAAAAGGGTGCATGAAATTTTGGTATAGACGGTTGGCTTTATCTTTAAGGAACATTAAAATGGACATCAAAAATGTAGTAATGTAGTGGGTTTAAAAAAAAAAAAACAGGAAGGAGAAGCACGCGGATTTCTGTGACAGCCAATTTCATAGCAAAAACTTTGCAAGAAAAATGTATGTATGTCCAATACTGATAAGACGATGTGAGTGTACATTTTTAGATGTGGTTCTCTTAGTATTCCACCCATCCACAACAGCACTCCAAGAATAGTAAGCACAGTCCCCAGCCTTCTTTTCATGAAAGAGGAATATATACCGGGCATGAAACAAAACTTCAGTATACAGAACTGACACTGCAAAGTTAAGGACCTGACATTGAAAGGAGTTTGTAAAATTCCTTTCCCTGGCTCATCCTTCTGCTGACAAGCTCTGTTCTGCTGCGTGCCATTTCAGTTTCCAACAGGGTATGTATTCGCTGCCTTGTCTCTTTTGGCGCTGCTAGACCTCAGTGCACGAGCTGGTCAGCAGCGGGTAAAAATGCATCTGTCTAAAGCAGCCACTGACACTTGTGCATCTTTAACTAATTTGTTGGACACGGTGTATTCAAATTTTAGGAAAGGTGCTTTTTGTCACAGAGCTCTGAGTTCCCTGCCTGAGATGCAGCTGTTGGCAAGAGGCAGCAGAAATACAAGTCAGGCACATAGTCAGTGGCATGAAAGAGAGAAGAGCCTGCCCTCGGACTTGCTTCTGATGGCAGCACGTCCTGAGCAGCTGCAGTGTGTTTCAGCTGAGCTGTGGCCTGCCGTCATTCAGGGCTCCTTCCAGCAGCACTAGTCTAAGAGGAGTCACAGCAAAATATTAGCTGTCTGCATAGTTGCTGTTTTTTCACCTGAAGCAACAATCCAGCCTTGTTCTCGCACAAGCTGTTTCTCAAATCTTTTAAACAGCCCTTAATAACATGCAGTTGCATGTAGGTAGACAGAATGATTCTGAGGAGGGTTTTCCCAAGCGTTTATTTTAGATGTTGGCTTAGTTATGACATTTATGTGTGACATTCCTGGAGGCTTGGTATTTGTGATCTTTGCATAGTCATGTGTAGGTACATAGTAATGTGATCTCCACATAGTTCACTGTGGTAGGTAGAATGTAGCTATAATAATTATGCTGTACTGATGTTTGATGGCGGGATGTTGTTCCTCCAAATAAAGTCATGATGAAAGAAAAAGAAGAGTGGTACCCTGATGCCAGAGAGGGAAACAGCGCCTGGAATGACCTGGCTGGCTGTGGTGGCCCATGGCTGCTGCTTCTTCACTAGGAATGGATTTTTGCACTGAACATGCTGTCAAGAGCCTGCTGAAAAAAAAAACCAGGGAGTCCCCATTTCTGTGGCAGCAGGCCTTATGTTTATAAAGCATGCAATATGTGGACAGATGTGGGGATCAGTGATAGCATCATTCTTTAAATTTAATAGCTTCTTGATTCAGGTGGCTTATTGGATCATAGAAGCAAAAAGTGTTAAAATCCCCTGGACTGAAAATCACTTCTTTATGGCCTGCCCACCCATACCACCCCCATTCAGAGATGTTATATACAAATATATCTATTCAGAGCCACCCCTCCCTTCCCCTCACATAAATGGCATTTCATTTTATTGAGATGTAGATAAATGTTCAGGGGAAGAGTATTCTGTTTTTTCAGGCCCTTCCTTAATACTATTAAATAATAGTGTAATTAAAGGCTCCAGGAATTTGCCATCTCTTTTCACACAGAATTACTTCAGATGTCTGGCACACACAGTCACCCTGTTGTTCAAAGCCATTACAGTCCATACAGTCAATAATCTGCAAATTAAAAATTCAATAAGTAGACGCATTAAAAATTGCATGGTTCCAATTCAGTCCATACTTCCAATTCAGGCTGCTTAGTGCTGGAAGGACATTTCTGAGAAGCAGGACATGGTGCCACTGTTGCAGCATGCCTCAGCCCATCCTCAGCCCATGACTAGCCATGTCGTAGCTACAGAACAAGGGCTTACTTGCAGGCTGTAGCGAATCTATACCTATTGTATGAATAGAGAACATAATGAATGGGCATAGGTGGTGATTTCCCTCCTAAGAAGCTCTCCAAGTAGCTTGGCATGCTGGAAAAGTTGGTGCTGGTCCGTGTATCAGGGGAAGCGCATGTCTTGTTGAGTTATCGGCAGCCCAGCCCACGTATTCCTGAAGCAGGCTTCCCTGCTAAAGCTGCTCCAGCCCATCTCCCTCGATCTCAGTCAGGAAGCAGTGTGGCTGAAAGTCATCCATTCTGAGAATCACTCGATGGGGATTATCGAAGGAAACTGTTGTTAAGTCTCCACAGACTGTCTCCTGTTTACTTGCTTGTTTTAATTCAGCCTGTTGTTATGGGTTGGGGGGAGAGTGGTAGGAAGGTTGCAGAATGTTCTTGCTTCTAGTTGTTCTGCTGGTGTTTCAAGACCTGGTTTCTAGTAGGGGATTTTTGTATGAAAGCTCAAGCCATCAGTCTTGCAAATATTGCTTTTCAGTTAGTAGTCCCTACTAGCGAGACCACTGTAATTCAAAATTTTCATTTTCAAAACATCTCTGAGCTTACCCCTGGTGGGAAAAGCTTATTACCTTTGCAGCAGTCGGGTTGTTAATGCTGAGCACAGGGAAGGTAGTTTTCCTTTCAAATAAAATACATGACCAGGAACTAGCTAATACGCCTTAGCTACACTCTGGGGGCTCCATGTTGTGCGCAGTCTTTGAGAGTAGTTCTGTAGGCACGGGTTGCTTGCCTCCTTTTAAAAGACATTTAAAACTGCCAAAAGGATAGCTCCCCCAAACCAGAAGACCCTCTTTGTGAAGGCCCTTCAGTCTGTACTAAGGTTCCTGTTCTACCCACCAGAAATGGGTATTTTCCATAGCTTTTTCCATCCCCACCTTTTTCCCTAATGTGAGAGGAGCTTCTTCACTGCAGCAGTTATGTCTCCTTTGAGTCCCTGTCAGTCTATGCCTTTTACGCAAGAGATGCCATCAGACTGCACAGCATGCTTAGGAAGATGTAAAGCCCCAGATGGCTGTGCCCAGCACAGGCTTGACTTGACAGCGGAGGTAAAAAAAAAAAACAAACCCAAACCACCAAAGCTCCCAGATGACATTAGTTTTAATCATGAATGATCAATGCTAAAATGTTTTAGACCTTTACTCACACATGATATTAAGGGCAGTTTTATCCTTAATTCTGATGGATCAGTGCAGTGTTACATAAATGCTTTATACGTCTCCTTCTTTTATCTCTGGTGAAACATTTATAGGGTGATCTATATTTCTTTCTCTCTCTAGTGTAGTGAAAAGCAGAAAGAACACGAAACAGGAATTTCCTTCTGGTGCTGGGATGTAGGGGGCAAGGTACTCACAAGCCCAGTGATCGATGGGACTGTGTGCCCTGTGCTTGGAGGGCCAGGGGCCCCCACCAGGCACTGGAGGTTCTGTGTGCTCTACCTGCATGCTGTGTTCCTGTCCCAGCTGTACAGGATGATGAACATGTTTAGGGATGCCTGGAAAATAAATCACATCAGTCTACTGTGCATAATACACACTAAAGTGGGAGTAACATTTTTATTCAAGGTTGGGGAAGGGATAGGGATGATGAATTTTACCTCTAATAGGTCTGAACCTGAGCAAACCTGATCTTTTGGAGGCTAAGATATGTCAGATCTGATAAGGATGAGCCACTCTATGGCACAGTGGTGGTCCTGGGTTCCTCTCCCAAGTGCATTTAGCCAAGCAGAACTTAGCCTGTTTATCCTGATAGTTAGAATCTAGTTTTCTATTTAATATTTACTAATAACACCATGCACTTACAGGGCCTTCCATCCAAGCACTTGACAAACCTTAATGGAATAAGCCTCATAGCACTCTGGGGAGGAAAGTGAATACCGTTTTGTTTATCATGCTGAAATAGTAAGATGATGTAATTGTACCTCCCTGAGTTTATTTCTTTTCTCCCATTATCTGTCTGATAAAAACCACTAACCAGCAAAAAACTATATTGTTTTAGAAATCCTTCTGGTAGTTTAATATAAGATTAGTAACCAATTTAGACAGGAGCATAATTAGCATAAACATTTCCAGTAACTCTCTCTGATGAATGCCACTGCATTTGGATATTCACTTGTAGGACATGAAGCTGTGTAATAAAGAGGTTTTCTCTACGCAGAGTCTGTGAGCAGTGTCTGTGAATAGAAGGAGGCTTAACCAGATGTTTTGAGCTTTGCTGAGACCAGCTCTTGCTGAGCAGAGGCAGAGCCACATTGAGTGTAGGTTGAGTGGGGCACAAGGTGATTTTGTAGGGCTTGGTGAGAAGTGCTGCAGAAGATAGGAGCAGCCCAGAGGGATCAAGTGTTGGATGGAAGATGCTGAGGGCACCAAAATGTCGTGCTGTCGTTCCGACTGAGAGGATGAGGAGAGAGTAATGAGAAGCTTTTATGTGCAGTGGCAATGGGAAGATCTCTATCAGGCACTCCTGGCATAGCCAGCTTTAGGAATAATCCAGAGAATTGCGAAAAAAAAAAAAAAAGAAAAAGCAGGAAGCAATTTGTATGGGTGATGTGTACTGTTAATGTGACGTATGTTGTGGCAGACAAAGAAAAACTGTAAGCTTTTCTCCAATATTGATACATGCTGGGCTTTAGTTACAGGCTGGAAGTACTTGCCATACCCACAAAGTCAGTCATCTGCCATTGGCACTGGCTATGCAATTGCCAGAATTAACACTGTGCTTTATTCAATTAAAAAAAAAACCTTGTTATTTTATATCAGGCTGGAACAGGAGTTTATTAGTCCTAGTTTGAAAGTAATGCACTAATGACAGAATTCATCAGATGGGGGTTTGCATTGTGAAAGCTGGTAGGAACTGTGGGAACACAATCCAGGATGATGATTTGGACTTGGTTTCACATTCCAGCCCAGAGTGCCTTCTGATACAGCACAACAGCTGAAATGTAAAAGGGAAACACATTTTACTTCTTCTGGCTCAGAACAGCAGCAGCAATTTGGCGAATGGGCCCACCATTCAAATCCTGGTGCATTTTAAATGACCAGGTGTCCATGCCTGCCTCATGCGTTGTCAAACCTAGGAGCTTCCTGCTCACTGCAGAGTTCATTCTGAGTGACCGCGTGGTGTGCAATACCTCCCTTTCAGTCAGTGTGGTGGTGTTTACATTTCCTCTCTGATCAGACAGTGAAGGAATACTTCTTTTTATTGCAAAGGATCCTGTTTTTTTCTTCAGATACTGCCAATGTTGGGCCATGTGGTATATCAATTTTGGGTTTTGAACAAATCCCTGCAGCAGACTGGTTGGTATCTTCTCATTAGAGTTCCTGAGATTTCTGCACAACCCCAGATAAAAATACCTTTCGATTTGCATTTCAACAGAAATATCAGCTGTATTTTAAACTGTATTTTTACATATCCATGTATGAATGAAAGTGTTGCAGTAAAACATCACATCAGATAGAAAAACATATTTTCTCCCTCTTTCTCTCTTTCTTATAAATGACTTTATCTGCTTCAGAGGGGAAAGCCTAGCCAGCATGCTGGACTATCTGTTAATTATAAGGATCATGTTTAGGCTGCTGCATTCGAAATTTATTTCTGAACTAGAAAGACATATATTTTCGTATGATAGAAATTTATCAGTACACGTAAAAATACCATAATAGGCTTGAAACTAAATACCTTGATCTTCAGGTTTATTCTTAATAGTATGTCTGAAATATTTGTTGAGACCCCTTTAACTTTAGTAAGCATTGATTTAGACCCTAAACGAGGCAACTTCAATTATTTCTGCTTTTTTTTTTTTTGCACCACTTTTTATATTACAATAATAATAAAACTAATAGTAACAATAATTATAACAGTAGTAATAGCAACTGTTAATCTAGGATATGCTTAAAATACCTCCCCTTGACATTAAAAAAGGCTAAGTATAATTTAGTTTGATATGTTTATGCCTTCACAAGTAATTCTTATTAATTTTAAACACATTTCTAGTTGTAGAAATTGGTTTTGTTTAGTATTCACTGCAAATAAGAAAATGTATTTCCAAAGGTTTTCAGGTGTGAAAAAAAATAGCAATTCTTAATAGAAACATAAATGTTATCTAGTGTTTTCAATACAATTAGAAGGTATCAGCAAAAAATCAGAGCCTTGGATTTGTTTCCCATTTCAGATAATATATTACAAGCACTCTCTAATAAATTTAGCAGTTGGAAATTGATTTATGCCGAACCTTTGTAGTATTAACATTCTTGGTTTATAATTATGAGCAAAAGGAGCATAACCTTTTCCTAATATATGGAAAAGAGAGATGAAATGTTTCAGGAAAAATCATATGTCACCGTTTTTACTTTCTCTCTCTCTCATTAGCCATGCTCTCTGTTCTTCAGTGAACGCTGATGCACAGTGACACATAGTGAAAGTACCAAGGCTGCAGCAAAACTCTGTGGTTCTGTCTCTTTGGGAGTAAAATGCATGGCCTTTTGGTGCACTCCCTAAATACTGAAGTATGTTACGGATCCTTGCAGGCTTCTGGGACCCTTATTAGTACAAAAATAACCAAGCCTTTTTTACCCTCTGCTTTAGAATGTTGACATAGAGTAATAAGGCCTGATTTTAAACTACCTTGAGTACCATTGTGTCACGTCTTTCTTCGTTTTTCAGAACCATCTTCAACCTGATAATTCTCATGAGGAAAAATGAAGTATATTAAGATAAAGGGGTTTTACATTGCATTATTCCTGTGAAAGCTACAAAGTACATGCTATTGTTCTGCATTGTTTCTGACGCTGAAGAAATGTCAGATCAAAAATGTTTTATTTCCTCTGTATCTGTGGTATCTCTTTACACTTTGAATTCCTATTAATATAATTAGACAGGTTGACACTTTAATCCCCAAACAACCCATGTGCATCTGTGCTGTCTATTTAAAGGGCAGCTCCTCTTCCCGGCTCCATGCAGCCTGCCTGGGCTGCCGAGGTCTGCAGAAGTGGAGCTGAGTAACAGAGCTGCTGTATGGGATCAGGAGACAAAAGCTGGTCAGGAAATAATTTAGAGTAGTTATTCTGGCTTAGGCAAAAAACAACAAGAAAAAGTGTTGTTTTTTTTTCTTTAATACTCCCAAGGCCTGAAAATCAGAGCGTGGGCAAGGTCTTCGTCTTAACAGCAGATGGGCTTTTTTTTGCCTTTCCTTGGCAAAGTATCACCTAAAATTACTGAAAAGCATCAGGTACCAAGCAATGAAGTGAGGAGGTTTTGGGGAAGAATATTTTTTGTCTGGAGAAAATACAAATTTAAAAGAGAGATTTCTGATCAGTAAGTTTATTTCTAATAAGTCTATTTCTAAAAAAAAAGATTACTTTCTATCAATACATTTTGCAATCAATACATAGGCTTTTAGAAACCCCACCCAGGTGCCTAAGAGGCACCCATCTCAGCACTGGAAAGCAGCTGCAGTTTCCAGCTGATGGTAAAAAGAGATCTTTCCTTTATCTCACCTGGGTGCTGTATGAGGTCCCAGAAACACATACAGGTGCCTCACCCTCCCCTCCCACATCCCCTCTGCAGTTCAGGAGCCCCTGCAGAGATAGACCATGTGCCATGCATAAGGGCTCAATCCAGAAGAGCATTTAATTCAAGTGTGTGAATAATCCTGTTGAAGTAATTTAAATTAATCGTATGCTTAAAGTAAAGTGTGTGCTTAAAAGCTCTGCTAGGCTGGGGCATGGTCTGCCCCCCTCCCACAAACACCATACAAAATCAGATCTGTGGCCAAGAGATCTGCTGTTTTAAGCAGGATTGCCTCCTGTGTCTTCTCAACTTCAGTTTCATCGGGTAATTTTTACTGTACTACTAGGATTTCCTGCTACATGAAATAGGTCCAAGTGTTGAAGAAAAGGTTCTCAAGAGGTTAAAAAATATAAAATGCAAAAGACATAGTAAGTGAAAATTGCAAATATGACACAATTGCTAAAAAAGTAATTAAAGAAATTATTAATGCTAAAACCAAATATGTTTTGTGTTATACAAGTGTATGTCTGGGACTTGCCTATTAACAAAACTGCAATACACAGAAACAGTGAAAATCCCTGTACATTACTAAACTGCTAGAGTGGAAAAATTAAACATGCTTTTTTTCCTCCCATCCACATTCAGTATAGTAAGTCTGTTCTAAAGACCATTTTTTTTTTTCTGTTCTAGTGTCCCATGTTTCTTGGTTTTGTTTGTGGCTGTTTTTCTATAAAGTTAGTGTCCTGAATACAGTTTGTCAGAAGATACTATCACATAGATAGTATATGTCACATTTAGAAGCTGATAAAATGGATTTGGATTTCCCCTGCTCTGCTGCAGTGTTCATGACGTTTCAGAAAATGTAATCTAAAGGAACTTTATATCTTTTTTATAATTTTAGGTATTTAAGACCTGGTTTTAGGAACATGCATGATACTAACTCCTCTCTCTTCCCTGTACTGCAAGAGAAAGTCTGTGTTATGTCACAGTTTGTGAACTGTAGCTTTTATTTTTGAAATGCTATTATTATTTGACTGGTTAATTCAGTTTTAAATGTCCATTCATTTTCAAAATATAAGCGAGTTCTGTTTACCTGATTTCTTACTGGGTGGATGTTGTGGTATATGCTAAGTATATTTATGGTTTAAAAGAATGATGATTCAGCAAACTCACTGCATAATAATCCTTACTTCACTGTTATACTGTAAGTAGTTAAAGTCAAGTGTACACGAATATATAATGTGTTCCTCCAGTTTTGTAGCGTAGTAATACATTATACTGGTGAGCTACCAAGACATTTATTCCAAAGGAAATGCAGAGTGATTTAGAAATGCCAATAACAATAACGCAATTACAGTTGCAAAACATCTTAGTTGACCAAACAAATATTTTCTAAATGCACCTAGAATATTTCTTTAGCACATCTAATTAAGTATATATTCAGCATATTTAGCATAGGACCCAATTAAGCACCAAAAGCATAGAGATATAAAATACGGCACTTGCCTTTCATGCACTCCAGCTTCAATTCAGCAACACTTGCATTTGGAGCTATAATACTGCTGCAAAGATGGGAAAGACAATACAAGCACAAGAGGCCATATTGTAAACTGGCACTGGTATCTACAGTAATTATAGCAATCATTCAGATGTTGTAGCAGTCGATACAGCTGAACTTTAGACAGGCTGCAGCTCTTAATTTATTAATGCAATATTTTTTCTTTATGAATTTCTCAAGTCAGTCTCTTCCTTGTATGTCTGCAATTAGCTGTGTTAGATTCTCTTCAACTTTGTAGGAATGCATCCTAGTGCAGTATTTACAACCATCTTTGAGTCTCTGGTTTGTATATCAAGGTGTCAAGATGTCTCAGAGGCAAAGAGCAGAACACATGCAGCAAAAGTGACAGTGACATGAAGTTACATCGCTCCAAACAGTAAATCATGATGCTGAGGAAGCGGAAGGCATTGACAGTAAGGTCTAAACAGAAGGACATTTTGACCTACGGCATAACACCAGATTAATGACTAGCTGATACTAACTGGCCCTATTTCCAGTGGCCGATAAAAAGCTGCTGCTGCTATTTGTTCAGCGCCTCCCCTGTGCAGTCTGGGTGCCAGGCAGGACAATGTGAGGGGCAACAGTGTGCCAGCGAGGCAGCAGTGACTCCTACCTAGGTGGACTTCCAGCTTCCCTTCCAGTGGGGGTCCCCTGCTCACATGCTTTGCCAGCTACCAGCCAATGGTCATATGTTCCTACTGGTGCTTTCCCAGGCATTTGCACGTATGCCAGGAAATCACTTGTCTCCTCCTATAAAGAAAAGTAGTGCTGCATGTGCCTGGCTGCGTGTTTCTGTCTGTCTGCCCTTGCTCACAGTCCAGTAGAGTGGCTCCTCAAGCATGGGGATTTTCACAGCTTCATCTTCCCATGTGGCTAAATAAAGCTGTCAGTTTTCTCATGCTGTCCTTGGTCTGGTGTGAAGCTTTGTATCAGGGTTAAAGAGGCAAGGTGCCTTTGTGGCAGCTGGAGCCTGCCCGTAGAAGTAAATCCCGTCCAGTACTGATGGGATGCCTATCTCTCCAATTCCTGAGCGGGTGCAAGCATTGGGCATGGTGTAACCAACAGCAGTGGCTCTGCCACAAAAACAGATCCCACAGTGATGTCTTGTATGAGTACTATAATTTGTGTGTGTTTCAGGATGGGCATATGGTGCATCTTTCTGAGATTTTTTTTTCATTGCTGACTGATGGTTCCTGTTAAAGCAGCATGTCCTTAAACTCCAGTGTATGCTTGAGGTTTAGGTTAGGCAAACAATAGGCAAATGCTAAAAGGAAAAACCTCCAAATGTCTCGTAAAGGATTTCTTGTCCTTGAAAAATTGATAGGCTGTCATTTAACCTTGTGGCAACTCTTCAAGCTGTCAGTCAGACACTGAACATTTGAGACTTGTGAAGTATGATACAGAGTAACAAAATGGTATCTGCTCATTCAAAATAGTGAGTATTGGATTAATCTCTTGAAGTATGTTGATAACAGATGGAATAAAAGATCACATGGCACAGCTCACATAGGCTACGGTTATCCCCAGTGTCCTGGTCAGTGTCCCTTTTCTCGTTTAATGCCACTGCTAATTAACTGGCACAAGTGCTTGCAGCCATATGTGGGATGTTGCTGGAAGCCTGCTGACTTTTGGCATACCTCAATACAATCACTACCTGTACTGCACTGCTTGTGTCAGGTTTGTGCTGGGGGCCCTTACCAATGGGCTTTTATGTTTACCCATTTCCTGTGGGTCACTGTGTCTGCTTCCAAGTGGAAAGGTTCAGTTGCCTCATCAGAAAACTACTGAGCTGCTCTGCTTTTGGTCTCCATGCCTGCTTTTCCAGCAGCAGCATCAGAACCAGTCATATCAACGTGAAAAAGGTACAGCAGGTAACACGGAGATGCTGGTCTTCTCCTCAAGTTTGCCTTTACATTTTGCACTTTGTGCAGGTATTTATTGTGGCTTGGAAGAGGAACTGTGGCTATCTAAGAGGGGTAGATACCAGGCTGTGGCTTGCTTTTCTCTTTGAACATCATGCTGCTGAGATTAGAATCAGGACTTAAAAGAAGATATAGGAATAAGTAACACTGTGATCTTTCAGAGGATGTTTTATTTTCATCTCTATTCGTTCCTTGCATGTGTATGAAGTGGGGAGACTTTGCTCCTTTGTACACCGGTGTTATTCTTCTGTCAGCTTTTTTGCATGCAAAATTAGGAGAGAAATTGTCCTAGCATTAAACTAGAGACCCAGGGACTGGGAAATACTCCTGCTCTCTACATGCAGCAGTACAAGGCTATTCTTCAACCTGAAGGGGCTATAGAAGGCAACACATTATGTTGGCAATTGTTGCAGTGAACGCTGCATCGTCTGGCAAGAGACTCAGCTTGATGTGGACAAAAAGTGAATTTCTCCTTTGTGCCTACATCCTTAGCTCCCTCGTGATGAAAATAGAACCTGCTTTAATCTTCCCGAGGCTGACGGAAAGATATCTTGCAGACTGCAAGTCAGCAGTTGTCCACACAATTGTTTGGCAAAATCTATTTTTAAAAGTCCATAAATTCCCCAACTAGACCTACCGGGATCTAACAAAAAAATATCGTCACTAATGTATTATCCTTTTAAAGAAAGACAATACTCTTCCCTCTCTTGTGGAAAGCCTGCCCATTTTAGAATGTGAATGCGAAGTGCCTCTGGAAAGGCATGGCAGGCCAGATGCTGCCCCTCCACTCTTGCCTCAGTAGTGCTTTGTGGACCCCGTTATGGTCACAGGATTGAGATGTTCCCTCCCAGCAGCAAGGATGCAGGAGTGGGGTAGTGAGGGACTGCCAGTGCCAATGTCCCTGCAGCAACACCTCGGCAGATCGCATACGAGTGACCTTCTTGGGTGTGCGTCAGCAGGGCTGGAAATACAAACTAGGAAATCAGGTTAAGCCTCTTCTCAGTTGCCGTTCCCCTGCGCATACCCTTCTTTCCTGCTCACTGGAGTGCGCTACGTGAGAAGCTTTTGCTGACTGTGGAGTCCACCTCATAATTTTTTTCCACTTATTAAAGTTACAAACTCAATGAGTTAAAATTGCCTGTCCCTGCCACTGTTCAAAAAACCTGGGAGATGTAAGAACACACTGTGCGCATGAGTCACCTGCACTAAGTACCCTTTGAAAATACAGCCCTGGGCTTTGATGTACAGGCTTGTATTATTTTTCCAATATCTTAAATCATTCACAAGTGGTTTTTAAGCTGACCTGCTGGTCTTTTATGCTGAAAATTGTACATGTTACCTCAAGTGAATCTGTAGCAGAGATGTTTATTTAACTCTCTAGCTTTACATGTAAGAATTTCATATGTGAAAGGGTTATTTGTGCACGAATGAGCTTGAACTGCAAACGTAAATTGTTTATGTAAATACCCAAATCTTACTGTAAATCTTCAGTGAGGAAGCCTCCTTTTTGAATTACAGTCCCCCACCCCTCAAAAAAAAAAACATAAACCAAACAACCCAAAATGAGAAATCATTATGATAGAATTAGGGTTTTCAACTTGTATTATTGTATGTGCCTATATTTAGATTCCCAAAGGGACCAATTTACTAATGTTAAGTATTCTTGCAATAAATGGGATGTGGTGAGGAGAGCACTACATATCTTTTCTTTTTTCTTTTTAAACTTAAGAGTTGAATTTCATATGAATAATAGTAACACTGGAGTTCCAAGTGAGTGGGACTTTTTCCTAAACCTCTTATTAATTAGGTATTATCATAAAGCAAAATACCTGCATTAATTTGCCAAAGGGAGAATAAAGATTGGTGTGTTGCAGTACTCACAAACTTATTCTGGTGGTGCTGCAATGCACAAAACTTCTAATAAGTTGGGGGAAATGATGAATTAGAAAACAGGCAATTAATGCTAATCTTTCTTTTTGCAGGTACATTTTATGCTGGTGTTGTAAGAGCAGAATTATTAGCTCTTCTACTTTGCTTTCAGCCATACTGCATGCAACATTCTGCGGGATGGTGTAGTAGTCTGTAAAATGCCTCCTCAAAACAATGCCTGTGGCTCATGAATGGCAAGAGGCTGAATTTGGGGGTGATCCTGTAGGCAGCAGACAGAGTAAGGCTGCTTGGCTGTTGCTGCCATCTCCTTTGTAAACGCCCAGTCTTCAGAATGAGAAGATGCTTTCAGAATAGGTTGCATTGTATTCTTGAGCAGCTCATTGTTGGGAGCCTGAAATTTGGATGGATGTGATTCATTTACTGAGGAAAAGAGCTAAACACTTACTAAAGCAAATGGCAATTTTTTATAAAGCTAATTATTCAAATTTTTCTTCATCTACAATTAAAATTATGTTAAACTATTACAGAAAAAAATAAAAAAAAAGCCCTATAATTTCTTGTGGTTATAATGGTGTCTGGTTAGCAAACTCTTGTTTTTGTGAATACCCAGTGCATGTGATAGAGCATGGGACACATTCAGAGTATTTGTGAAAATCTCTTGATGCAGAGCTGACACATATCATAAAAATAAGTAGCTTAATGTGTCTGTATACATTGTGAATGAGGATTTAATTTTTTTAAGTCCCTATTGTTCCTGGTTTTAATTTTTGAGCTGTTTCATACTGGTATATACCCAGGCACATGGGACACTATAATAATATTTAGGTAATGAATATTTGCAACTTTGGTTTAATTTCTATTGCCAGTTAATTTCAGTTGGCAGTGGAAAAGGTATGCATATGTAAGTACTAGATTTTCTTTACTTCCCTCCATTCCTCCTTCCCTCTCTTCCTTGTTTCTCTCCCCACTTCCTCCCCCATATCTCTCCCATCTCTCTCCCTTGGGTTTGAGGTACAAAATATTTAGTAAATAAATACTACTTTATTGTGTGTGTGTATGTAGCTTCAAGGTATAAAGGTACATAACTCCATGTGATCTAACACATCAGTGTCGAGTGATAAAAGCCAGTGCTTCCTGACCTGTGAGACTTGGGATTACCAGAAGAGAATAGCCACATTGTTAGGAGTGGAGGTTAAGGAGCTGGTTTAGCATATTGTCATGCTCTATGTTGAAATTAATTTTGAAACTAATTATAGTGCTTGCTTCTGCTATTCCTTTTCTTACTTGTGAATCTGTCTGCATCTCTTGTGTGTGTTTATAGATACATAAATTTACATAAGCATTTTTTCTTCTTCTGTCCCATCAAGCACATCCAGCAAAAGCCAAGCCCCCCTGCTCTAGATGGAAGTGTCAATATGCCAAAGGCATCTCTGGTTTCAGTAGCAGAAACAATAGCTACCCATATTTGTTTGTGTACCTTTATAGGCCACTATAAAACAGTTGCTTGTGTTGTATTGTATGTCTGACATGAAGTGATTCAAGTATTGCTCTACTCTCATCATCCAGTGGTCACTGGACCATTCAGTGGGCACAGCAAATCATGCTCCTGGTCTAGCCCAAATAGTTGATCTGGGCCTGGGGCATCCTGGTGTGGGCAGTAAGAAGAGGAAATTGTGGCAGGCTGGAAAGAAAATCTAGATGCGTTTTCAGATGATGTTATTTGGTTGCTGGAGTGCTAGCAGGTTTCTGAGTATATACAGGAAAATACAAAAGTTCTTCTGCACCTGTATGTGCACACAAGTGCCCCATGGCATGTGGAGGTAATTTCCACCATCTTCAAGACACTGGGGTATATGCACAGGCCTCAGCCATCATCCTGTTGGATTCTGATGTGCAAAGTCTAGTGGCGAGCTCCACATAGAACTGTGCCAGTTCCTACTGAGACAGTGGGAACCCAAAAATGGCCCTTAGAAAGGAGCCTTCTGTAAGCCCCTTAAACCGTAAGTCTCTGGGGAATATCCTGGGCATGAGCTTTTCAGTGAAGGAACAGGCAGATTTTGAAGGTGTAAGAGGCAGACACAGCCCATTAGGTCTCCCTAGATGAGTAGCTCTCCTCGCAGTACGTTGAAGTGACTGAGGGAGGAGTGTAGAGATTTCTGTAGCAAATCAGAGTTTCCCTGCCAGCAGCTAAATCCCATATGGGAGCATCAGCTGCAGTTCCAGACAGGAGTGGAGTCCTGTGGCTGCTGAAGAGATAGTGTTAGTTCCAGCCTTAAGATTGCTGAAACTCCCCACAGGGCTTTCCAACCAAGAATAAATCTGTTATTCCCTGACACAAACTGCTGAAGCTGGGTCTTCCCCATCTGCACAGTGCCCCTTTTTCCTCTGAACAGAAATAAGGTGTCTCTTGCCTTCCAGAGCTCCTATGGTTCAAGCAGGAACTGGTATTTTCCACTGGGTTAAGTTTTGTGAGCTTCACATACTCTTTTTATTATATTCTGCTCTGCAGAACTGCTCAGGAGATGGGGGACATTCCTTCCACCTGGATTTGCATGCCTACCTATAGTAGGGTGCAGCATTGCTTGTTGAGTGTTCACCCCCAATGTTACTTCACATTTGTTAGTACTGTAATTTGTGCTGCATCTTAAAAATCACTGCAGTGCTTGCTGTGAAGGTGTCCCATAGATGTTGATACTGCAATTTTTAAGGAGCAAAGATCATGACGTTTTTAAATGTTTGTTTAGGATTCTGATTTAAAGCCAGAAGAAAAGCCCCCCCCAAAATCTAGGTTAAAGCAGGAATACTTACATGCTAGAATAGCTGCAAATGGTAAGTCATACACTTAGTTATGTTTGATTAAGAGAGTTTATTGCTCATGTGAGCAAAATGTCTAGCCCCAGGCACTGTGTGGGTAGTTACTGCGCAAGCCTACCACCTGCAGCCATGCCAGAATACCCAAACCCCCTGATACCACAGTGTTTCCTGTCCTGAATAGGAATTGGAGGTCATGCCAGATTGCGTTGCAGTGCAGTGAAGTGGACTAGAAAGAGGCCACCCACCTCATTTGCACTTGTGCCTTACAGTAATCGGTGCTTGAATGTCAGTGGGTGGTGATAAAAGGCTAATTTACTAACCCCCAGTGCTGTGCGCACCGCACCCCCTTTCTGCACGTGTGATGGAGATCAGAAAGACTGCAAGGTTGCCCACTGTACTGAGGCCTCCATGTTATTTTTACTTTTTTTTTTAATTACTATTATTATTTAATCTTGTATGCTCCAGTTGAGCTACATTAATGGATTTAGAATACAGCGTATACTTAGGAGAATTCCACTACAATAGATAGATAGTTGGATGGACGGACAGACAGATGCAAGTTTAAAGCACAAGAGGATTTGCATATTTAGTTCTGCTTTACAGCCTCCTTTAGAGAGTGGGATTAATGATCTGCTAAATTATCACAGTTGAGAGTCTTCAGCATTAGTGTGAATTGTATCCTGCTAGAGCTAGTTTTACAACTTTTCCAGAGACATTTACAAATCTTACTGGGGGCCAGGAGGGATGGGAGGGGGGATATGTGGTTGTTGATAAAGCAGCTGGTGACTAAAGGAGAAAAATCAGAAAATCGTCCCTTTTCTGGCAGGTCTAGGAGCCTTTCCATCACCCACTGTATGCATTTACAGCGAGAGAAGGAAGAGTGTTCTCCAAGGACTGTTTGCTTTTTGAGTACCCGAGATGCTATGTTAAGCACTTAACTGCAAGTTGGCATAGAGAGATGTCTTTCAAAAACATTTATTTAGAAAGGAAAAAAAAGCTCATGAAGGCAAGTGAACTTAAGATGCCTAGCACACCTTTTGGTCCCTGATTTTAAAGATTTTATAGCAGTGTGCTTGAGCAAAGTGTGCTGCAGAGGATCTGGGGCAAATGCCACTACTGACTGAGCCAGCACCAGCCTCATAAACTTCCCCTTGATCTAGCCATTAAAGGAAAGAACATTACTTGGCATATTTCTTGGTTACACATATTGCATTCACGGTCCTATTAAATAATAATGAATAATAAATGGCGTAGTTTGGAACAAAATTCTGCACAGCTCAGTAAGAGTAGAGGGCTAGCATACCCTCTGCTCTCATGTGAGTGCATCCCAGAGCCCTGCCTAGGGTTAGAGGTCTTAAGCAGGGAGCCATTTCCAGCCATTTCAGTGTTGTGTAACACAGGTTTTGACATGTGCCAGTAGAAGAGAAAACACGCTTGGGCTGCAGGGAGGTAGGAAAAAAGGGTAGTGGCTCCTGATATGACACCAGGGAGTCTTCCCACAGCATCTGGTCTATACCCTAGAGGTGATTGATGCTTCACAAGAATAGTGCAGGAACTGGGGCCATCTAATTTGAGGAAACAAATTTATGCTTCTAGATTTATCCCACTTAAGGACTAAAGAGTATGATTGGTTTTGGTTCTCTGTGCAGTGAATAGAACGAGACAGGCATGTCCATCAAGGGATTCAGTTTTGACTGACTCAAGAGGTGCCAGCTTATGTCCACTGACTGTAGGCAACCCAGCCTCTGTATTCCTTTAGTGTAATAGCCAAGAGAGCAGATATTAATGTAATACCCAAGAGACCCACAGGTGCCAGGGAAGGAATGTCTGTTACGCAGTTTTCCTCTCTTTGCTGAGGGTGTCTTGCCGAGTGAGTGAGAGAGAGGGAGATCATCATTCTTGGCATGCTGGGACTTGATCCAGGCACCCCTTTCTGTTGTCTTCAGGACAAGGTCTGGGTGAGCAGCCTCTGCAGCCAGCCTGAGCTGACTGCTGGCAGCCAAGTACCAAACAATTGCCCTTTTCTCCCTTTCATTTTGAATGCCCTGGCTTCACCAAGCTTATTCAACACCATCCTTTTTGGCTTAATGGGAGGGCCATATGGGGATATGTCAGCTGCTCACTGACAGTTTAATGTGATAGAGAGAAACATTTGCTGGACACTTCGTAAGATTAAAAATCCAGATCTCCTCCTCAGGGGCCAAAACTTGCTGGTTTAGGAGGTACAGATGGAATGTGCTGCAGTTTATAAGGACAGAGATAATTCAGGAAAATAAAACAAAATTAATTTTGTCACTACTTTTCCATTTTCTTTTAACTTCCCTCTAATGCTGTGTTTCATATTTTTGTTTTGCTGATTTTCCTTTTTTCCCCTTGAATTCTCTTACTTCACACAGTAGTCCTTTTCTTGATTTCCTTTTCCTCTCCATGCCCTCTCCCCAAGCTGATGCACTTTATAAGCCTTGCACAGCTCTTCTTGTCTCTTGGTGGTCCAGCTGTTCCCACTGCCTTCTCTGAAGAGCAGTGTGTCCAGGCTGGCAGCTGCCAGAGCTTTTCCATATTGCGAGGTGCACCCTAGTAGAGCCCAAGAGTAGGACATGAGTGGTCTTGTACCACTGGAGCTCTGGCAGGATAACTTTATACTTGTCAAGAAGGATGTCTTAACATCTCTTGTAGCTCTGCAACAGATTTTGCTTCAGCTCTTGTTTTAACAGGGTATTTGTACCACTTCCTTGGTTTGCTCAGTACCAGCTCATAGCCTACTGCTGGACTGGGCTAGATGTTATTAATTATTTGTATTTATTTAGCATCCTGGAACACTAAGGCACCAGTGTGCAGGAAACTTTACACTCACAAACAGAAAAGGCAGTGCCCTTACTTCAAAAAAAAAACAGCAGACAGCTCTATGGGGAGTTCATATTGGCTCCCTCTGAGCTGACCTGGCCTCTAAGTGGTGGGTACAGGTGTGGTTCATAGGATACAGAAGAGGTTTTTTTCGTGCTCTGGGACTGGCCATGGGCATTTTGTCAGTGGGTTCAGCATAGCATAGGCATTTACAGCTGGAGCTCTTGACTTTCCTTACATTTTCATTGTTTTTGGCATATCTCAAGACCTACAACAACCAGTTCTGTCCCTTTTTAAAAGACTGATCTCTCACTACAATTTCTCTATTATTTCCTTCCCTTTCTTTGCCTACTGCAGTTTGCCCATTTTTGCCCTCCCTGCTGCTGATACTTCCAGCTGTGCCACCTTTGCCTATGGCACCCGCTTCCCTCCTGTTCCCCAGCTAGAGTCCCTCCTCCTCCTGCCTCACCTCTGCCCTGTCTCTCTGCTCTTCCACTTTGCTCAGGGTAGCTCACGCCTTCCTGCAGCACTGGAGGCAGGGAAAAGGCAGGAAGCAGTGGTCAAATAAAGGAAAAGTCACCCCGCATGGCCCCTGCCAGAAGTGCTTCCCTTACCCTGGAGCCAGCTTATGAAGAATGGAGGGGGGGGGAATCTCTGCGGGGTGCCCCAGCAGCCAAACCTGCCCTCTGCAGAGAGTGGGCCGAGAGGTGCTGGTGGGGCAGGAGGTTTTCCACTGCGGATGCAGGGAAGTAGCCTGTAATGCCAGCGCACCTTGTGCTGGCGTAAAACTATCTAAGTCAAAGTTCAGGTGAAGGGCAGCCATGTAGCCAGAAAGTCATGTGGCTCTCATGTTGGTTAGTATGTCACTTTGAACAGCTCTTATCTGATATTATTATGACTAACCTGGTGCTGACAGCATGGAACAGATTACAGGAGCCATGTGATGATTATTTAAGGCATCACTGAGTGTAACACGTAGCTAATATTAACCCACTCTTTCCAGGGCAGCTCTGTCTCTGAACGGCAACTCACAGCAGCACCCTGCCTGTCCCGGCAGTGCTTGTCACTGAGCTTACCTTAGGTGCCATATTTCAGACCAGACTGGTTTTTAATCATTCTTCTGCTTTAATGTAGCCTTCCAGTTTGGAGCAGTTCTGACTGCTTTTGTTTCTTGTTTGATTTTTGTTTCCTTTCTTTAAAAAAAAATAAATAAGGGCTCAGTTGTGACAGGTGCCCATATTTTGTATTTCCTGTGGC
The DNA here is from genome assembly GCF_028554395.1 of Pezoporus wallicus. NCBI lineage: Eukaryota > Metazoa > Chordata > Aves > Psittaciformes > Psittacidae > Pezoporus > Pezoporus wallicus. Next base: position 1,588,517 of record NW_026637470.1, read on the forward strand.
AGCACGTGCCAATAAAATTCAGGAGCCCTTTTGTTTTGTTATGGTTGATCTTTAAAGTTATTGAGAACAACGCTGAAGTCATAGCTGGCAAAATAGACCACACTGTTCTACATAAATGTCAGCAGTGCCAAGGCGATACTTTCCACGAGGTAACGATTCGCGTGATGACGGGGAAGGCGAGGCAAGCACACATACTGTACCCTTTAAACAGGCTGACACCTGCACGGGGCATTTCAAAAACAATGCCAAAAATGCAGTGTCGTATAAAGCGTGACAGTGGCCCTGGCCGTTAAAACACTTTGACAGATGTGTTAAATGCTCTGGGTGAGGATATAGAGGAAAAAGCTTGTGCTCCCAGTGGAATGTGGTGTGCTGGCCCCAGGGCAGGCTGAGGGGGCCATGGCAGATCCCCTCATGGCCGGTAAAGTCCACGGTGTGTCGTTTCCACACCTCATGGTCACGAGTAGCGTTACTCACTTGGTAACATGGACAGTAACGTTACACCAGCTGGAGTTACTGGAGCTGGCAGGATGGGGGCCGTGGCTCGTCTCACACCGGCCCACCCGCCAGCTCTCCCCTCAGAGGAGCCCTGAGCCCCACTGATGGCGTCCACTGGAGCAGGGCGACAGAAAGTTTAGGCTTTGGGATTGGATTCCCTTTGCACAAAGGGAAGATGAAGGAATATGAAATCAACATTATCGGGGCTGTGAAAGCCTTTCCCAGGGCTGTGAAGCCAAAGGAGGTTTGGTCGCAGATCAGGTTTTGGTCCTGATCAGGAATCAGGAGGAAGCCCAACAGAAAGGTGGTGTGTGCAAGAGAAGTTGTGTCCCTCCCCTGGCCCCATACTAGTGACCTCAGCCTCAGGAAGAACAGATGAGGGAGAAAGGCTGAGGAAGTCTGGATCAGGAGCACACAGCTGGTATGAACCCTTCCCTCCATTATAAACTCTGGTCCGAACCCAACTGCCATCACAAGGATTAAGGACTACAAAACATGGTTGAGGCTAATTACTAGTGAGACTCGAAAGGCCCAGAAGCTTTAGGAAAGGGGCTCAAAAATCCCTCAGATGGGTTACTGAGCAGTCTTTGTTTAAATAAAAAAAAATGAGGGAAACAAAAGAGAAACAAACCCCCTTTGGTTCTACTGACAGCATGTGGACATATGTTGGCAGAGAGCATCCATGTGGGATCTGTACTGCTTCAGGGGGGGAAACTGCAATAGCACAAGGATGTGTATGCTGGTGCGGGGCTTTGTTTCCTCCTCCAGCAAACTGCGAAAGGTAGAGATGCTAGGGTAGGAAACAAGAGAAAACTGATTGAACTGAATAATGGTAACACTTGTAGTAACAGCAGTAGTACTGATTCCCTGCGGGCTTTGGTCAGTACTGGGCCCCAGCCCTCAATGTGCTCAGGCTTCCTGGTCAGTTCACCCAGCCTACATGTATCACAGTTGCTCCATCTGTAAAACACAACTGATAAACTGTGTGATGCGCTCAGATCATCACTATTTTGCATTGTTTGGAGATTCTTGATTAGAAAGTGCATGGAAGGCCAATCCATTACTTTATTCTTTTCTTGAACTGAATTATGTTTTGAAAAAACCTTGTTTTCTGAAGAGGCTCTATGAAATGTTTGTCCTAATGCTCATTTATCGTGAGTGGCACTGATGGAACGGGTGCTGGTGTGAAGCAGATGTGTCTGTCTAATAGTTTACTTTGATAGCTCCTTTAAGAGGCTTCATAATCTTTATATTTTACCATTGGGTTTGGAATTTTATGCTCCTTTAACAGGTGTGTTACTTTGATCAGATGTTTTCATTTTAAGCTATTGACTTATGAGCACATGGCCTGCAGGGATTGATGTGCAGCAAATTGATTCCTTTAAAAAGATTTATTCTTATATTCTCTTTTTATTTAGTGGAGTTCACTAGAAAACATAAATGATTGATAATGGCAGCTCATGAGTAAAAATGAAAGTGTCCCACAGTTAAAACCTTTGTTTAGTATAGTTTAAAAGCACATCTGTGGAAAGAAAGTAAAGATGGGAATACATGTAGAAAATTTCAATCTGAAATCAGACAGCGTTTAGTTTTCCAGGTTAACATTTAACAAAACCAGCTTTTTAAACATTCTTTCTCCATTCAGCAGCCACTATTGTTTTTGCACTCTTTTGTCGTTCAAAGAGTTCAAGCTATTTGAAAAGGATGTGTACAAAGATTACCTTAAAATGACTCATTTTAAAAGCTCTCTACCTGATGAATTTGTCCTATTGGAACCAACATCCATTTTAACTGAATCCACTAAAAAAGCTCAGTCTATTCAGCCTTTGAGATCGAATGCAGCAGCAGAGTCCTGCCATGAAAATAGCTTGTGTAATCAGTGGAATATAAATGGCAACAGCATCTTGTACTCCCTTTTATGATGGTGGAAAGAGAAGGAATTCAGTGGGCAGCCATATGACCAGGTCCTGCATGACTGAGAAGCTCACATTTTTGCACTGCACTGTGGCACAGGATCTCATGTGGCCAGGAGGAGGTAAATTGTTCCTGTGCCTTGTGACCAGCATCTGTGTCTGGAGGAAGAAGCAGAATAAAGAACCATTATTTCAGAAAGGCATTAGAAATCTGTGTGATTGCTGGAAGCATTGATTAACAAAATATTTTCTCACAATGGCTAGCATCCTTCTGAAAATAAGAGTGGGGAAGCTGCTTGAAGTAAAAAAGACCTGCATATAAGTCTGGGCAGCTTATAGCTTTAAAGCATTCCCTATGCCAACAGGAGAGGCAAGGACATGACAATTGCTGAAGGCTTAATACAAAGATAAATTTAAAGCAGCTTTATTCTGTGTGTGAGCCTTCTACATGAATGCATGATTTGTGTTGGTGCCAATGTGGGTGGCATTCATTAGACTGGTTTTAGACCAGTCTGTGTTGCTTCATGAAGAGCGTGATGGGGTCAGGTCAGTTTTCTCTGCATGATAATCCACATCATAAAGGTACTGTAAATGATTCAGCGTGGTTTAGTATTATTTTCAGCCAGTGCCCAGGAGAGGCCAGGAATGAGCTAGCATTAAGAATGAATTGTCCATGCTTTGTACTTTTATGTAACTGTGGGTTCAAGTCACAGGGAAGTACATCAGGAAAAAAAGTGCAGCCTCAGATTACTATAGATAACTTGCCTTCCTTAAGGAAAGGTTGTGAACCAGGGTGGAGGGATTGGGCATGGGCTACAAACGCATTTGGTTTTCAGAAAGCACATCAGAGCTTCTCAGAGAAAATTATTATGATTCTGCAAGTTGCCAGGACTTCTAGGAAAGGTGCTGAATACCCTCTGCTTCCAACAGCAATCAGGGATGTTTCCTCCATTTTTGTAAGCAGTTGGCATGTTGAGTTTGCACTTTTAATTTCTGAGAGGATATAACGTGTTAATTTAAAGCCAACAATTCAGTCACAGGCAGATTATTGTTGTAGTTGGTAGCCACTGTGATTTTTTTACCGCTTGGTTTCTCTTTGATCTCTTACTAAGGCACCCTTACAACATTAATTTCATAAAATTGTTGTTTGAGGCCATACCAAACTGCCATTTTATTCTGTTGTCATCCTCAAAAGGGTCTGAATAAGTTCCTGATGTAGATAGCTATGTAGTTTTTGAAGCGATTGTAGAAGGCTACAAAAAGGCAGACTGGGATGCAGGGTTTCAGAAAGGAACAGAACAGAAGGAAAGAGAGAAAATGCACAAAAAGAAGAAACTGTCATTCCTAATTGTCTAAGTTTCATTTAGGCTGGACTGATGGCTTACGGTTGCTCCATTTTGTTTTGTAAAACAAAACCAAACCATAATTATTGTGGAGTTTTACTTATGGACCAGGAAAAAAAAAGAAAAGAAGCAGAGCTCTGCTGTTCAGACTTGGCTAGAGAGTCCAGCCAAGAACAGAGAGAAACACTGCCAAACACTTTTCCATTGAAGAGTTTTCTTGAAGCTTTAAGAGGGGAAGACCAGAGTACTGCAGAAAAAATTGCTAATTCCTGCTCAGGGCACTACTCACTTCCCTGCACTTAGGACCATCCTGCAGACATGGGCTGGGTATCTGTCAAACTGAGGCTGGGTTCAGTGGCTGTGTTTTGAGTGCTACACATGCACAGGGACCATTTGACTTGGGACTGAGATAAGCAGTATCTGCTGGATTTTCTACATGTATTTTTAGTAGTTTTAAAACCTTGGTGTTCTGCATTGCTGCAAATGGACTGTTTCAGCCTGTCCCTGGGCAGTAGGAGATCCAACATGGAAAGCTCAGTGGTGTTCATGTTACCATCTCATGACAGAGCTTACGCTATCAGCTATAATGTCATATTAGTACAGGCCCCATACTTAGGCTGTTCTTGCCAGAAATGTCAGTATCTTGTTTTTTTTCCTCATTCTTCAGCAGTTACATTCTCCTTCCAAGTACAGATACCTTTCTTTACTCACAGGCTTTTCTCTCCTTTAGGACTGTACAATCCCCATTATTTTAGAGGAGTCTGTGTCCTGAAAGAGGAGAAAAAAATGTTTATTTCTGGTTTGGGTCTCTTTTTGCTTTTATATATAAAGAAATGCCATGAAAAACCCATGGAAATGGAGTTCATTATGTTAATCCCATCTCTAAAAATGCTGCTGTGCTGCAGGCCTTTGTTGTCAATAAAATGTCAAGCAGTGGCATGTACAGCATGTAGTGCAGGCTTCAAAATGCCTCAGCTGTAGGACTGTGCCGTGTTTTCTACACAAGAGCTGAGAAAAATGGGAGGGAGTAATATCAGGTGCAAGCCCAAGTGTTAATACCATAAACCAAAGTGAAAAAAAAAAAAAAAAAGCACCAAAAAAAACCCCAAAACCTTAAAAAGAGTTTTCTTCAGCATATTTGCAAAGACTGGTTGTCATTCTTCACACTTTGAAAGACATGTGTTTACATTTCATAATTTACCCCTAGATTACCAGGGAAGTTGGTGTTCTACTTTGTTTTCTCAAAGGGGCAATATCTTCCTGAGTGTTAATGCCAGCATACAGCCTAGTAGGTTCAAAGAAGGGCAAAACCTTAAAAAATTGGGACCTTTTGGTCCTCTAATGTAGTTATAGCCATTAATTTATAATATGGGACCAGGTAAAGCACCAGAAAGCAAATTGCCTTTTTAATATCAAGAAGAGGAATTTTTCTTCAGCACTGACCCATTTTATGAAATTGTGGATTTTGTGTTATAAAGGACCTGATGCTTTTTTAGCACAACTGTAACCAGTTTGGAGATCTCTTCTCTCCTGTTGTGAGCATGCCTGGGATGCATTAATAATATGACCCTCGCCAGTAGAAAACAACAGGGCAGTGTTCAAAACCAGGCTGGATGAAGCCTTGGGTGAGATGGTTTAGTGTGAGGTGTCCTTGCCCATGGCAGGGGGGTTGGAACTAGATGATCTTAAGGTCCTTTCCAACCCTAACTATTCTATGATTCTGTGATTCTATAAAATATAACTTTCCTGGAGATGTGTTTTTATAGGTGTAATACAGAGACTAAAGCACAGCACCATTTTTCATTCTCCTAAGCACTAGAACCAGGAAACTTGCCAGAGCCTTGTCATGGGGTAAGGAGGGTAATGACTGTGAGCAAGTAAACTACTCCTGCCCTAACTCTGAAATAAGTATCACACGTTGTTTCTTAGGCATAGTCTTCTGAAAATGTTTCTATTTATTGGAAGAGTATCACCATCTTTTCTTCCCACACAGCACTGACACAGTGCCAGCCACTGGTATACATTAATACCAGATCTACATTATGGACACTAAATATATTGGAATAAGGACTGCCCATACTATCTATGCTAGTAAAACTTTTAAGACCAGTGGTTTAGTTTAGGACATATGAGGGATGAGAGTTATTGTGTGGAAGTTAGAGGGATGGGGGATGATGGTTGTCATTTCAGGTCAGGTAGGAAGGTCTAGCGTAATCCATGAGTACAGCATTTTAATTTCCATGTCACTTTCACACTGACTTCAGTGACTGGATGGCAGAAGAAAGAGACGTATTACTGTTATTACTGGATACTTGTGAGCCTGTGTCCTTCCCACTGTACTCGCCTGGACCGAGCTTTGCCATCTGTCTGCACGGGGGCCAGGCACTCTGCTGTGCAACTCCATCCACCTCTCCCTGAAGCAGCTTTCTTAGGTTTCACATAATTACGGTTGATATCTCTCAAAAAATGTTGCATGTTATGTTTTATGTTCCTTTTTGACACCTCGTGACAGGGTTTCTTTCTGCAAATCACCATGTTCAAGATGTGGAAAGAGTGCAGCTGTAAAATTAATTTCATTTGTACTTAGCCAGGTGTGGGTATTAAGAAACAACCAAAATCTGGCATCATAAATCCTTTTCCAGGACAAAAAAAAAATGCTACTATCGGCATCAGGGTTTCTGTTGTCTTCCAGGCTCTTTTTGTTGTTTCACTGAACATGCTGTTGCTGCCAGATTCCTCACAGCCATTCTCATTGTGTCTGCTGCTGTTCTGTGTGCTGATTCAGTAGCTAGAGGAGTATACCCTCCCTCTGTCCCTCTTTTCTTCCCTTTTTCTCTCCTTCCTTGTCCTCTTTCTCCAATATGGGGGCAGACAACCAGAAAAATACTTCCATCAGCACATAAAGAGGTTGCACTTGCAACCAGCTCTGCATCTACTGATTGTGACAGTGTTTTATCAAACCTCTTTTTTTTTTCCCACTGTGGGGGCATCTCTTTTTATGTGTAATATCAACAGGGACACTGTCTTTATGTCCAGATACGGGATGTTACAGGTAGCTCCAAGACAACCTGCACCTCCAGAAAAGTAATTTTCTACTCGGAGGAGGATCTGTTTTTCGCAGTGAGCCAGGGCTGTTGACAGGGCTTCGGTGGCTGGTGTGGTCTGCTGGGCTAAGTTTGGCAACAGCACAGGACTTTCTAAGAGTAGGTATAAGGATGAAGAGGTGCTACTGTTGCAAAGAGCCCTTGTGACTCTACTGACATTTCTACTTGGAAGAATCCCATTTTTAAGGGTGAGAAATAGCTTAGTTTGCTCGGCCGCCTGTGCTATGTTCCTAGCTCACGCTAATGCCAGTCATATCAGATCATTCTAATAATAAATGTGACAGCTCTGAGAATTTGGATTTTTAAATCGTGGGTTGGTTTGTTTTTTTTATGTGATATGTTGCAACTTCAAACCAAAAGAAGTTACTAGTAGGCTTAACCAGGTTCCAGGGCAGTACTTCAGCCACAAAAGCACCTAGTCTGCACCTGGATTTGAGCCAGGGAGTACATCTGCTATATATCTCTGAGAGTAAAACAGAAGTATCCTGTGCTGTGAGATTGGTATCAGCAGGGTCCCCTGTTTCCAGCCATGCACATTTGCTCTAAGTCATGAAATTAATTAATGGAGAAAATTTCTTGTAAAATAGAGCAGCAGTTCTGATTTACATGACTTCTGTGCATTTGCAAGTATTTTTCCCCCTATGGCTAGAGCTGTATTAACAGGTTTTGTTCTGATAGATGAACCAACACTGGTGTATTAAGCAGCAATCTCAGGGATCCAGTCTCTGCAATAACTTTGGCATTCCCTCCTGTTTATTTGCACCGATCCAGATGCCCCCTCCCTGTGCTGTCTCTCTCCCCCCAGCTTAGCTACTAAGCAACCTCTTGGTCGCTGCAGTGAATCAGCACTTCTGTCAGGCTCGTCCCTCCCGAACGCTGCCTCGGAGCACGACGCCAGTGTGGCGCTCAGACCCCGCGTCTTCTCCTTCGCCACCGAAGGAGCAGCGCTCAGCCCTTAAGGCAGTTTTCCTGCAGTTCTACGAAATAGCAAATAGTAGATTAAAAAGTCACACTGGCTTTTACTTCCTTTTAGGAGGAGCAGCTTTTTGCTGGTGGTGATCCAGAGGGTATTTGCAGCCCCGTTTAAAGCACTGTGGCATTCAGATAGTTTGTAATATGTGTAAGCAATACACTAAGACATAAAAGAAACTGAATCTAGACTCGCTGTACTTGGAAAATACGAACCTTGCAAGATTCACAGATCTTTGAAAATCTAGAGAAGCTCTCTGAAAGAACTGCAGAAAATAAGAAAAAAAACAATAAACACATGAGCTCTCTCCCCTCTCCAAGCTGCTTTGCAAATCCTTTTTTAGGTCATGCTACCTACAAAAGAAAGGAAGAGAAGGAATTTCTTGTATTTATTTCACTACAAGGAAGATTTTCAAACCCAGGAAGGTCCCTTGCTTCAGGGTAACCACCACCCCACCTCCCTCACCCCCTGCCGGAATATACTCTCTGCCTTTGAGAATGTTCCCCAGATTATTTTTTTTTATCTTCTTCAGTCCGGAAATACAGAGCAAGATGGTGTTTGTAAATCCTTTGCTTGGGATGAATAATACGTGAAACCACAGCTAGTTGGCGAATAAGGTGTTACTGAATTAAGGGCTCAGAGCATGGCCCACACGAAAAGGTAAATCCTGCTTCCTTGGAAACTGTGATAAGGCTGTTGTTGATGGGGTTGTAAAAGGGCAGGATCAAGCTCTGTGTCAGCTTTGAATAAATTTGTCTTAAATAGTAAGGGAAATAAAAATAATTTGCTTCCAAAAAAGGTTTTCTCATGACTAGTACAGTAGCAATATGCAGCAGGATTCAGAGGTCCTGAGTGTATTGTTGTTTTATCCTTGAATAGTTTTTTTCTCCTCTTACTTTCAAATCTGAACTTGGAACTTGGCTTAGATCCTTTGTGTGTGTTTTCATCTGTGGCTCTGCAGGCATTGTTTTCCTTAGCTTCCATTGATGTAAACAGTTAAATAACTGAGGGAACTGGAACCATGTAGTATTACTCCTCTTCATCAGACAATTGGCAATTTGCAGGCCTAATACGCAATATGTTGATTAATGCTTTTGTTACATTAAGGAGTTTATTTTTACCATACGCGAGACCTACTGTAGATTAGTCTCCTGCATACAGTTCATTAGATGTCTTGGATGTGGTTTTCAAAGTGATGTCAACCTTGCCCCTGCTTGGGAGCTCAGCCCTGCAGAAAATCACTATACCATTTATGCATGCAGTGCCTGCCATCTCAGGTAAGACACTGTGGGCCTCCAGAGTTGAAAACATGAGCTCCTAGTCTTGGCTCTGAAGTGCCAAAGGTCCCTGGGTAGTCTTGCTTCTCTCTGTAGGTCGTGCATAGATTGCCCCATTGATCAGTGGAGTGCTGGACACCTCAGAGGGCATTCACATGTGCTCATTTCATACCTTGTATGCTGGCGTGTTCTTGCTTCTGCTGTGCAGGGAGTTGTATGAAAGAATGAGTGCAGGTGTTGGCCCATAGCAGGTTGTGTGAATATAAATGGAGTCTGTATTTTTAAAAGTGGGCCATTGTCTTGGGGATTAAAGGGAAACTTGATCATCCGGTTACTACCTGCAACTGCATAGCCTGTGAATACACCGAGTATTCACATTTAGTGGTATGAGTTTGTGGTTTTTTAAAGTGATGGTTGTGGAGAGGGTTATCTCTTTTTTTCTTTTTTTCTATTTACTTTATTAAGCCAACTAGAAATGTTCAAGAGTAGGAGGTATTTTTGTAGGTCTTATGATCCCATTAGTTGAACAGAGAGGTAAGTGAAGAAAGAAAGCAGACCACAGGATAAACTGTGTAAATAAAATACAGAACTTTTGGTCTGGTAGCATCTTGCTGAGCAGTCTGATTATTGACTACCCAGCCTGTTCTGCTGATACAACCAACATAAATTCATCTTTGCTGGTTTTTTACCAATGCTAATGCCAAAGAACAAGAGGAGCTCTAGAAAAGGAGAGTTGGACTCAATTCTGGTTCATGAATCACATACTGAATTGTCAGGAAAGGAACAAATTCTGCCCCAATTGCCACTATAACTATGATAGGTTGTACTCGTGTGCCTCAGGGCAGAATATGGTCTGAAATGAAATAGATGAGGTCAAAATCTGTTTTCATTGATCACAGAGAAGGCAGTGAAGCTGTAGAAGCAAATGTGACAGCAAAATATTGTCAGCAAGGCCATTCCTCTTGCTAGTGATGCATCACAGCAGAAAGAAGGCTGTTTGATTTTCAACCTCCATGATGTGTTGGTCAGGTTGATAAAAAATATAATCTTTCTCTAAGCAAGCAAATTGAACTGAAAGTAAGACACAGTGAATGACACTGAGTTGCAAGATGCCATTTATATAAAAAAGTCTTTTTGCATGGCAAAAAAGGCATTTTGGTTTTGTTGGGGAAAGTACTAAATTTTTTTTTTTTTTACTTATATTTTTAGGATCTTGCGAAAGGGAGACCAGGAATGTGATTCCAGGAATAATCTTTTATTCCATCGTATATTCTGCAGCCCATTCCATAAAGATGGAAATAATAAAAAAGCAAGGGACACAATATGAGAAACAACTTTCATTCTGTTAGGGCTTTATAGAACAGACACTGAAGCAGCAAAGAACTGAAAGTGGTTTCTGAGAAGTGTTGACCTCCTTTCGTGCCACTTACTGTGAATTAAAGCTGTGAGTGAGAACTAGTTTGGGCATGTGGTACAGCACTTACAGCAACTGCTGCCAAGGAACAAGATTTGTGTTTCTAAGGAAATGCAACAAAAGAAAATGGTTTAAGAGGCAGTGACTGTCACTGTGTAAAAAAAAAAGTATCTATGTACAGATAGGAAAGAAAGGCCGAATTGGGTTATTCTATAACGCAGGTTAGCGTGTCTGTGAATTCTTGTAATGTGAGATTCAAAATCAAACAACCATGGATCGTGCAGGGTTTAGCATATCTCATATGGAGCTTACAAAGTTGAGCTAGCTAAAAGCAGTTGTGACCTCCTCTATGCCTGTGATTGTCTGTTGTTTGTCATTCTTGCAGGCATTATTAACAAGAATGACCTGCTATAGGAAAGGGATACATTTAGACCAAGGAAACTGGGGTTTTGTGGCTTCTTGGAACTCCATTCTTAGCAAACCAAAAGGAAAAAATCTTCAGCACATCTAAACCAAGGCTGCCAAATGGTATCACTTACCACTACCTTTAGTGTTATAAATATCTTAGGACATGACATCCACTCACTGATTTGTAGCAAAGACATTACGAGAATTGTTCATGCACTGAAGTTTCATTAAGGGATGAAAACCATAGCAAAACACCAAGGAAAGATATTGCTATATATACACAGTGTCTTAACTGGGTTTTTTCCTCTCCTGGGTTGGAAAGGGAACCACCTGTCCCCTTTGCTGATGTCAGACTGCTCCCTGGAGACGCAATGCTGTTGGAAAGCACACGATATTGTGCGTATTTACGCCAAGCTCATATCTGATTGAGATTGGGCTACAAGACCCGTGAGTTCACAAGTTTCTTCATCATACTCTCATGCATTAAACATGTGTTTGAACTCTGGCTCAAAAGCTGTGTGATCTTATGATAGACGTATTTATGTAATAGTTAAATGAATGATCATGTGCTCTCCAGCTCCTTTTCCATGCAAATGCAAAGGAAATTGAATATTATAATATTTCAGTGAGATGTCCTCAATAACAAATTACTGTTTAAAATAACCAATATTTGTGTGTATATCAATTGCCTAGTAGTTATTTTTGTCTGCTATTTGCATGATATGGAAAAGAGTTTTTCTAGCAAACGTTTTAAGCTACTTGGTGCTGCTTTCCTTTTGGAATGATCACAAGGGTGCACATTTAGGGACGTATTTTCCATCTGTTTTTTGAAGCTGGCAAAGCACGTAATTTGGAATAGAAAAGAAGTCTGAAAGTACCCATATTTGAATTAGTATGTGTTTGAGCCATTCTAGGAATTCATACTCTGTAGCAGTTGGTAAAAGTGAAGGACTGTATTGTGCCCTTGGATGCAGTATACAGGCAGTGCTCACAGCCAGTGGGAGCCCTGTGTGCATGCCCAGGGGCAACACCAGGCTCCCTGAGAGCTTTACTGCTGTTAGTGAGGCAGAACCTGAGACGATCAGGAGGGCTCTGTGATCCCCAGCTGTTCAGTGTGGTCCTGGGGTATGTGCGTTTTGTTTGAGATGGATCAGAGTGCTTGTGCATCTCTTCGTACATCCCTGAGAAAAGTGCTTGTCAGAGGGACCCACTGAGTCTTCTGTCCCTTGCAGTGGTGGCCTGGGGCTGCCAGTGTACCAGGCTGTGGGCTTGCTCAAGCGTCCTTTTGAATTTACATGAACGCGGGATCTTTGTAAGCCGAAGTCAAGCTTTGCTATGGCTTTATGACTCATCTACGGCTTGAGGCCTGAGCTTCCATGCAGATTAGTGCTGCCATAACTATGCTTCTTTTTGCAGTGGGGGTCTTTACCCAGGTTGCCATAGCTCACCTACACTGCTCATCCAGAAGTATCACCTTAACTCCTTATGCCAGCTCACCCTTTTGAGGGGCCTGCTTGTTGTACGTGGTGAATAAGGATGACAGAATCTGGTCTTATTGCTCTGGCAGTGGTTGGATCAATCTGGCATGGTTCACTGCAATATTTTCTTGTAGATGGGAATGAGGAATGCACCAAAATATTTGGGGGATGCTTGTGCTCCTGGGAATCGATGGGACTGCAAGCAGCTGGAATTAAAAGGCTCCAAGGAATGTGAACTGTCCTTCAGCCTTGCTGCAAAACCTCTAACTATGTGGAGTAGGGTAGATTTTGAGACATTTTGGTTTATAGTATGCCTGGGATGTCAGATTGCCCTGAGAAAAGAACTGCATTTTTTTTTGCTGTGGTGTTGAGTAGGATGGCCACACAACAGCTGTTGAGCCGCTTGTATCTCCTGAGCAGCTCAAGCACAAATTCCTGGGTTGCTAATCACTAACAACTGGATTTTTTTGGCTGGGGGCTGGCAGGTCCCAGTGGAAGACCCATTACCAGTCGATGCTGCTGAAGGCAGCACTGCTGGGTCACCACGGTTGTTTTATTGCCAGTGTGTGCCCAATTCATATTGTTATAGAGGGAGCTATTGGTATTTCATTCTCCAAAATCATCTTCCTTTTGGTCGGTTGGGTTTTTTTGTTTAGTTGGTTGGTTTCGTTGTTTGGTTGTGGGTTTTTTTGTTTTGGTTGGTTGGTTTGGTTTGTTTTTTGTTTTGTTGTGGGATTTTTTTAGGATATGTGATATATTTAGTGTAGTTCTTGACTTTATGATATGGATTTTTTTTAAGCGGAGACTGAAGGATAAGGAAAAACTGGCCATCCCTATCCTAGAGACAGAAGTTACAGCTAGAAATGAATTTTTGGATCATCTGTTTCATCCTCCAGTGCTAGCACCATTTTTGTTTTGCGCATACTAAAGCACAGTGTTGTAATATATGATTGATATTAATTAGGTTTCTGCAAAGTACTGCACTTCTCAACTTGAACTGAACCAGAAGTAAATATATTGCCATATATTAACATTTTATTAGTTGAGAAGAATAGGATGAAGGCACCTATGTAAAATCCAAAGTATGAGCTTCAGATTGAATTAATGCCAGCAGCACCTTGAGATTAATTTGGTTACTATGGGTACAGAATAAGAAATAGTATACCATAATGTAACTATGTTTGCTGATTCATTTCTGGCATTAAAATCTAAAACCACATTATATATGCAACAAAGGTGCTTTCTTCCTTGGAAGAAGAAGGTGGGTACATTTTAGTAATTAAAGTGAATGTTGCCCTCTGAGAAGTGCCAGTACTCTACTGGAAGAAAAGCTGCTATTGTTTTTCAGGATCTGCCCCATCACAAGTAGCATAAGTGCAATATACCAAAAGTGACCGAAAACCTAGAGAAAAGACTGTCATCCTGGGAAGCTTCCAGTCTTCTACAGTTTCTCATTAAATATTTCTTGTAACATGGTAACATCTGTTTCATGTACCATTCTGCTGTATTGGTCAAATACCAGTTTGCTATCCTCATGCCATTTGGTAGCTCATCAGTATGTAAGAGAGGAAACAAATTTTGCATCCTCAGATGTTGAAAGCTGGGTAATAATAAAAGAATGCAGTGGAAATACCATATATTCAGAAAGCAATTATTTTAAGGGGTTTCAGTTTTGACATGGCTAGATTAAGTATGAAGCTTTTTGGTTTTTATATTTCCTGTCAAGAATGTTGTTAAATACTGATACCACCTCCTAAGAGAACAACTTTTAAATACCAAAATGAAAAGGATAAGCATGAAATATTTTGGTAGATATATTGTGCCATAATGTCTATTGCCTTGTTCTTAATACAAAGCACAGTAGGGCTTAATTAAAAAGTGATTGTATGATCTATCACAAACCTGCATTAGGGATATGGATGCCAAGAAAATTAAGTTGAATAGGTGGTGATAATGAAATCAATATTTTATTGAATAGTTTTTATTCCTATGCCTTTGTTTGCTGTTCTTGCGTCCCTGTCAGCAGGTAAGACATTTTCCATCCAAAATTCTTTGAAAGAACTCATTTAGTCTGTTGCTGCTTTGTTTCATTGTTTGATCAGCGTTATTTTGTTCAGTTTCTGTCAGAGTAAAATGCCTTCATAAACTTTTGACTCTGTCAGAGCCGAGTCTGACAGTAAACAAAGAAAAGCAAATCCTTTCGAGCCGGTTCCTGCTAGGAGTAGCTAGCTAGCAGTTAGGTACAAGGGTGATTTTCTATTTCATGTAAGCAAAAGTCACAGTCACTCAAAGCCTCCAGGGCAGCCCCACAACCTGGTTTAGTACATATTTCTCCTGTTCCAGCTACTGCTGTGGCTTCAGGACCTGCTAAGCAGAGTTTTTAGCAGTAGAGATCATGAAAATATATTCACTGAAGCGTAATACACAGTGAAGAATATATACAATAAAAGTAAGATTTGTACAGCCTGGGCCAAAATCACCCTTGTTTTAACTTTATCAAGTTAAATGCTATTGATTTTTCAGCTACCACTGACCTGAAGTTCCTGGGATTGTGCTTGGGATGAATTTGACCTATGCTGTTAAGGCCAAGCAGAATCACAATTTAGAAAGCACAATGCAAAGGAATAGTTACCACGTATTCTGCTGTCTTGTAATTCTACACCAGTCACTCACGTCAGTGCAGTGTTGGAAAGTCTCATCTAAGCAGGTAGAAGTGTGTCTACAAGCACTGTAGCAAACAGTAAGACAAAAGAGCTTATTGTTCCCCTTCATATTTTTAAGAGTGGTATGCTGCAAATCAGACAGCTTGCTTTTTCTGAGCAGAGCTGCTGGGTCAGCCGGCACAACTTCCTTTTCACATCCCCACTTACTAGGTTCAGTGTTGCCAGTGTCCTTTTTATGGCAAAATCAAACAGCTAAAAGGGAAGGCTGCTTTTGATGATCTTGCTGCATGTCCCGAATGAAACACATATCGCATCCTGCAACGCGCCGCACATGGCAACTTACAGCTCATCTGGTGCCTGAATGTAATACACAACATGGGATAATGTGCTAGAGGAGAGGACAGAGACAGCACAAGGCTCTGAAAGCCATGAGAGGCACTGAAGGCTTGTGTTTCTGGTATGCAGCAGTACAGATATTTGAAAGGTTAGGTTCGGTCTATTTTTAGGTAGCTTTCATGTTGGGACTGATCTAAAAATGAAGGTGATATAAAAATTGCACGTCTCTCCTGATTTGTGAGTGATTTTTGACAAAATACGTTAAAAAGGCTGTTCCACAAATTGGACATTTTTTTTTCTGAAGTAAACCTGTGCCTCATATTTAGAAGAGGAGTCTTCATTTCTTGATTAAAATGCTAGTGCTGTCTGTTTCACTCCCAAGATCAGCATTTTCATATTTTAGCAAAGTTAAAGAAATATGACTTTCTCACTTATTCTTTGGAAAGATTTATTCACTTGTGTAAATGAATTTTAAGAAATTGGCAGGCCCTTTTATCTCGTATGAAATAAATCTGAAGATAAATTATCTTTTCCGCTAACGTCACCTATCATTAAAGTGGCTAAACGAAAATCAAAATGTGTTGCTATTTAGTGTCTGCTCACCTTTTTACGGGAGATGAAATTCAGCATGTTTACTGGGCAGGAATTGTCAGCAATGCTTCGATTTATAGCATTGTCCAGGATATAAATTAACAACTGCTGTGTGTTTCCCCCATTCTCCTGGAAGATGGTAGCCCTGTCTCCCCACAGCATTTGTCTCCAGCCTGCTGTGCATGCTCCTACCCTGCCTTAAAGAAAACCTGCAAACAATGTAAAATTGTGTTGCATTGAACTGAGGCACAAACATTTTTCCATGTCTTTGTAAACAGGAGTGCATGTGAGAATGAAACAGCTGGAGGTCTACCTCCAGAAAACCCTTGGGGATGTGTCACACTCATTCCTTCAGTCTGTGCAATCTCAGCTTAATAAATTGGTAATAATATTATGATGAAGTGCTCTTTGGTGTTGGTTTGCTGGGTTTTTTTTCAGAGGCTTTTTTGCATAGCAACTTGCAACATAAATTAAAATAATCTTCCCTTCAGATAGTTTTCTATTTTAACTTGGTTCTTTATTTCTCAGGGAGGAAGGGGGAGCCTGCAGTAGACAAAATGGAAAGCTCCACTCCGGTGGTCTCTGTTTCAGTGCAAATTCTACACAGTCCTTTCCTTTCAATGCTTTTGGCTAAATGCATTGCCCTGTCTTGCTGTTCTGCATGTGGAGTTTAACAGAGCAGAGACAACAAATAATGTTTAATTGTGTCACATTATCAGGGAATTTTACGGTGGTAAAGATCCATTAGGGACAAACACGAAAGTAACAAACTTGTCTTATCTGTTGATTGGCATGAAGTAATGAAAGTACAGTCATAGCTCTTTCTGGGAGGAGGTATGAATCTTCTCTGGTAAGTAATAACTTATAAAATAATTATGAGACTAACCAGTGCCTCCAGGGCAAAGGATGTTCAGCAAATACTAAATTTCTTGGGGAAAAAAGATACCCAAAATGGTGATAGATGACGAGGTCTCAGCATTTTATCCTGTTCCATTCACAGGGGGAAGCTGGGGAAGCCTGAGGAGTATGAAAATTAAATAAAATTAAAAAAAGGTGGAAATGTGTGGAGGAGTTTCTGCTTTGAACTGTCTTGGTCCCATCTTCTGTGATAAGGTCTGATTCAAAGCCTGCCTAAATCCATTTCAAACTTCCTGTTCCTTTCCAAAGGTTTAGAGCGTTATGCCTTCCAGCCACTTTAAAACATCCCCTCTGCCCCCCCCCCCCCCCCGCCTTTCCTGTTACTTTACTGCATTTTCTGATGCAGGCAAGTGATTTGGATAGAAGAGAATAAAATAAAATAAAATAAAATTAAATTAAATTAAATTAAATTAAATTAAATTAAATTAAAATAGAAGCTCATCCCAAACCTTGCTATGGCTAGCAGTTCTGCCCTTCCATTGCTGTAGTAGTTTGTTAGGCCTGAGTCAAAAGTGGAAGTACTGGCAAATTTCTCTTCAAAAGCATCGCTGGAGGAGGGTCAGCCTCCAGAGGCTTAAAGCTGCACTTTGTACAGCTAATAACCCATGGGCTAAATGCTTATCTTCCTTTATTTCAGTTATCAGAATTGGGGATGGAGGGAGGATGACATCTCTTGCTATTTGTGCAACTTTTTAAGATTAATGTTGCAGCTCCAAGAAAAATGAATAATTGGACTTTTGAGCAAAGAGTGGAACCATGAAACCCATAGGGATTCCTGTAGCACTAGTCACTAGTTTGCATATTGCAAGTTAACTGCAATTCATGAAGGGTTCTGGCTAAAAATAACTCCAGGACTCAATTTTGGCTGGCAGGAACTACTAGTTAAGAGTGAAGCTGATCCTTCAGGAGCCTTGTCTGTGTGACACTGTTGGCTGTTGCAGTGAGGTGACCCCATCTCCTCTTGGCCTGTCCTTGGCTGACTTGGGAAAACGGGGTGCAGAGGCTGTGGACAGCTGGGATAGGGGACATTTCCTGGAGGACAGGACTATCAGAGGCCAAGCAGTGAGTGCTGTCTGCTGTGCAGGGGAAGCTCTGCTGCAGGGGAAGCTCTGCTGCCCACTGACAGCAGACTCCACAGGAGCTTGCTCTCCACTGCAGCCAGGGATAACCCTATAGAGGGTGTCTTGGTGCATAGGCAGTGTGGAAAACAAACCCCACCAAACAAATCTCCTCCAGTTCTTTTGTGTGATACCTTCATTTTATTTTGTTTGCCTAAAATCGTAGCATGGCAGATCTGTGGCCTGTGTTGCTAAAATCCCATCAGATGACTACAGTTCAGAATTATTTCTGCATTATACTTTGTTTTAATATGAAAAATGCCAAGAGCTAGGCCCAAGAAAAAAGGCTGACTCAGTTCCACTGAGCTCTGTCTGAAGAAAGTCTTATTTGAAGATGAGAGATGTGTTGGTAAGGCTGTCTGTCATCTCTAGTTTATTAAAAAAAATTGCTAGGAGGCACTAAAGCTGTCCACTGCCTTTCCCTCTGTTCCTTCACTCAAAGGTGCTTCATTCACATCGACTTTACCATAGCGGTTTTGTGTAAAACAAGATTTGATTTTAGAGTATTTAAAGGTTACTGTTCTCTCCAGTTCTGCGCTGCAGACTTGTGTGTGCTCCACTGCAGTCGCCTTCCCAGCCATTTTAGAGAGCAGATAGGCTATGTTATGAAAAATATGAGGGGTTTTTTTCCTTCCACTACCTGCCGTGAGCCTTTGGGGTGCATCTCAGGGAGTGCTCTCTCCTGCACTGCTCTGGCAGCTGGGGCACCACAGCTTCCCTGCGAGCGGGGAGGTCCTGGCTCTGTGGCTAAATGGCCAGGTGGCAAAGCAAGACCAGAAACGGTGTGACAGTCGGGTGGCAGCACCAGCGAAGGATGAGAGCTTTGGAACCACAATTCTTACAGTTGCATCAGGGAATCTTTTCTGTACCGTAAGGTATTGAATCCATGGTGGTTGTCCCTGGGATCATCCTCAGATCCCTGTCAGAAAAAGTCAGTAAAAGCTAGCTTGGTAATAATGATGAACGAGTCAGGAAGCAGCAGCCGCAGGGTAATGCTCTAGATGCCCCAGGGAAGATGGTGGGAGATAGATGCTAGTAGGGGTAATGAGAAGGATCTGGGTGGGGTTTTCAGGGCCCTGCAGAGAATTACAAGTACAAGGTGTTTCCCCCTGAAGCTTCTTCAGGTTTTACCCTTTGTGGCTGAAGCTGGAGAAGACAACTACTCACCCCCAGAAGGGGTGTGCCCTGGAGAAGAAGGGCACAGCTTCTGAGTGCAGGGGGGGATACCCCAGCCGCTGAACAGCAATGTCAGAAGCTGGTTCCCTGGGTCTGGTAATATCAGACATGAGCAGGTTTTGGTCTTTTCCCTGGAATTTGAACACATAGAAGATAACTTTAAAGAAGAACTTTATGATTTCTTTTGTTCCAAGGAAGTATCAGCAGTGAGGTGAGTAAAGGAGAGATGATGATGATCTGCAACGGTCTGCGATTTTGATGTGGTCCTGCTTGTTCTGCCAACGTGCAAGAAGTTGCAAAGCAGGAATCTGTCTCCTTGGCTGGCCTGGGCAACTGCACTCAAAAAGCACCAAAGCCTCCCTGGGAAACCGATGTGTTTACGTGGCTCCGTTTCTCAGGCATATAGGGGCAATAAATTCTAATGTAGATGCTCTTTTAGAGATTAGTCTCTCTGCAAAACAGTAACACCTGAGTGAAAAACATTGTTCATGCTGCTTTTAAGAGGCCTGGCAAGCTGGATTTTCTTGCAAATCACAGCAAATGTGGGTCCTGGAGAACATATGCTCCAAATGTTGGGGGCAAACAAGTGACAAATGTATTCTTTATGTAGTCAGCTGGAGTGGCTTTGCTTGTCTTGTTTTACTGAGTTAGTGCAATATGCTTGTGAAGGCGGAGATGTTGAAGGAGGTACGAGAAAATTTAGGAAGATTTCTTGTAGTAGGTACCTGTGCTCCTGCTTCACTTAGGCACTCCTGGAAGGTTTTACTACAAGCACTGAGTTACAAAGAGTTGCAGTCCTGGTCAACACTGATAATCAGCTAATCTGCACTAATAGTGGATATTCACATCAGGTCTATTTGCATGTGAAGGAGCAAGTGATTCCCCTGGCATTCAGTGCTGTTTATTTGAGCCCTCAGCCTGTGGAGGTAGATGTGGCAAAATTCAACCTGGTGTCACTAATGTCAGTAATGCACTGCTGTTTGAAGAAAGTTATTTTGGGCTCTCCAATATACAGCTACTCAGACAGCAGCCTGTGGCCCATAGCTGAGCCAGGAATTAATTTGGCCCAGATCTCTTGAGTTTTTCAGAGAGCTGGTCCAGAGCACCATTGTGGGTTTCCTCTAGTAAAAACCCAACAAAATCTCAGTTCATAACTGCCCTAGCAAAATTGGAGAGGGCACGCTGCTTTATTCCATTGAGGAATTACTGCACCAATGAACCCACAAGTTCAAGGAGTTTGATTCACTGGCTTATGCTGTTGAGGGTGTATTGTGGGTAGGATGAACTGGATAAATAAGGAAAAGAATTCTATGATTCTAAGAAGCTGAGAAGGAAAAGAAAAGATCAGCAAACAAATAGAAGTGGAACAGAGAGAATGGAGGGAAAAACAAATACAGAACTGTGCAAAAAATAAGAGTAAAGATGCACAGAAGGAAGATTTCTAATGAAAAATTAATAGGGTACATATACTTTATATAGAACACCATTCACACTAACACACCTTTGGAGTGCTGTTTGTTCTTTTATATACAGCATTGGCTTCTCTTCTTCTCTAAGGCTATTCACTCGTGGAGGGTGGAGTGGATGGGTGTGTTGAACTGATGTGAGAAATGGCTTGCAAACCTCAACTGGCTGAAACTGTATATAAGTTTGGCTGTCCTTACTCCACTGGAAAATTAGAAAACTTTGCTGAAAATTGGCAAATACCATAGTCTTAGGGGGAAGGAAAGAAATTCTTTCTTCCTCAGTGCCAAGATGAAGGGACAAAGTTTTGGATTTCAAAATTGTGAGTGCTCCAAGATCAGTAATTTCTTTGAGAAATCTAAATTACAGGGAATAAAAACATGACCATAGTTAGGAATTTGGGGTGAAAGGAGGGAGAGGTAACATAGACTCATAGAATCATAAAATAGTTAGGGCTGGAAAGGACCTTAAGATCATCCAGTTCCATGAATGCTGAATCCAGGAAAAAGTCAAGGACAGAGGGCTTGAAGGTTTCTGTCTTTGAATTCTGTTCCCTATTGTTGCAGCCAGCTGTAACTTCCAGTCCTCTTAAAAAATGTATCAGGACTTGGGAAATTGTGCCCAAATGCCGTTGGAAGGCTTGCCAGAGCTTTCTTGAATTATGGCCCTTGAAGAAGAAAGGCAAAATTTGGGAATTGCTGGGAATAGGTACAGAGCAACCTGAAAACAGGGGAAGTGCAGTGATGCACGAGGTGGGCTGATGATGGACTTTGTAAAAGGACAGATTGGGTCAAAAGGACCTACAGACTTCACCATCTGAAAGAGGGTTTTCTCTGCATGTGTTTGTTATGGAACTAGAAAACGTGCGTGTGCTCAAATACTGCCCCACGAAAGATGCTTGTGCAATTCTGTTGTGTTGACAAAACACGAGGGGAGAGCCTTGCTAAAGCTATTAGAGAATGTTCAGAAGACAAGGTTTCCTTTGAGGGGAGCAGCTTAGGTGCTGGCTGGGTTTCACAGGCTTCATTTACATATGCTAAGGCTTCGCCATTCCCAAACTACACCACTGCTGAAATAGTCCTCCTTGCTTTTCTCCTCTTATGGCACTGCGCTCAAAAAATAGTGTTAAAACATGTTAAAAAAAAGATCCCAGTGAGTACATATATTCTATGGCTGGGGTTAGACACTTTGATTATTAAAAAATACAAGTTCTTTCCAAGCAATGGGGAACCCTTGTTGAAACCTTTTGCAGTCTTTTGTAGTTGGAATCGTGCTTGGCATCTCTTCCAGGTAACGCTGTAACTGCCAGCAAAGTTCAAGCCGTAATGTGGACAGGGCCATAGAAAATCTCTTGGGGACTCAGTTATTATTACCTATTGCTTGCACTGTCTACAGTGCACTAAGAAAGTTCTTCAATCTTTAGAGCTTGTATGGTGAAAGCACCACTAAGGTCACAGTTTATATTTATCAGTTAACTTGCTAATTTGAAGGGAAAGCAGGGAAATGGAAATGTAGAAAATAGAAACAACATGAGCAGGTCAAAATATCCAAAACAGCAATATGAAATGTTCCAGTGTAAATACGTTTCTATAAAAGGTGTGAATGAAACTTCAAAAAAAAACAGATGATGGATTCGGCACAGTCAATGAACACAATTATAAGTAGGTATTGAAGGAGAATATTCCACCAGCCATGGATCCACAGATAATAATTAATAAGAACCAACTCAACTCCAGGCAGGCAGGTGCCCAGCATTATTTCACAGTTGACTGTTCGGGGGTTGATATACTCACCTTTGCCCCAGATCTTAATAATTTACTGCAGTTTTATCATGAAATCAGCATATAATTGGGAAGGAAATGAGGGTTTTTGCCATCGTGAGAGCAAAGCAATACTGTTAATTTAATCATTCATAGCGAAGGCTTGCTGTAGTAATTCAGTATTTTGCTGTGGGTTTTTTTAATTAAGTAAAGTAAAAACAATGCCATTTTTGTCATCTGTGCTTGGTGAAAATATGACAGTGTGATGTGATGTGATATGCAACTTAAGCACAAGCTGGGAAAATGTACATTTTATCAGGATTGGCAATAATGAATTACAAGGGAACACAAATAAGGTAAGAATATATCTGAGACCTCCTACCATTTCTGAAGTTTCCAGTGTCTGCAGGAAAAGGCTATTTCAAGAATTGTACTTCTTTTTATTTATTTTCTCCTCTCAGGAAAATTGCCTTGGATAATAATTGAATTCATTTAGCCTTTAGAATACTCAAGTTTGCAAATAACAATGAAAATGAATATTTCATGACAAGGAGGATGATCAGTTATAGTTTTGTGACTTGGACTGGTAGCCCAGCACAATGGAGCCAATGCTTGAATTTCACAAGACTTTTTTTACACCCAGCTGAATCAAAAACCTGCAACTTAAGGCAATAAGCAAGCAGGTGGGGATCCTAAAAAAGACCTTTATTTGTGGGGTTTTCCCATGTTGTGGGCAACGTTTTGCAGTTCAGTTGTGTACCCGGAGTTTGTTGCGTATGCAGTGCAAAGGGGCATCATAAACCAGTTGTGCCTGCAGCAGCCCCTGTTGTCTAGGAAAGGCTATGTTGAGGAGACGCTTCTGTTAACAGCCTGTCTGTGTTTTCACACGACAGGAGCTTTTTCTTTTTGATTTGCCATGGGAAAGCGCTGAGTCCAGGTCAGGAGGGCTGGTGCATGATGTTCATACAGAAATGCATGCAGGGCAGCGGCGCTGATAGGAAAAAGCAGGCGGGGGTCTGAGTGGTTATGGGCAGGACCCTGGCGGTTGCTTGTAACAACCCTGGTTTCGAGGGGGAGGACACTGAGACGGAGAAGTCTGTAAAGAGCAGCTGAGAAATACTGTAATCTAGCTGGGAACAGGATCAGGCTCCCTCCTTCTAGCAGGTGAGATAACTGTGTGAATGTTTTTTATAGATACTTACTCCATTCCAGTGAAATGCGGGGAGGGGGGGGGGGGGTGTGCTGTTTGATTGCTGAGCATTTGGTGGTGTAAAACTAACTTGAGTTGCAGTTGCGGTGAGAAACCATTAACCTGACCAAAATACGTGACGAGGTGCAAAATCCCTCTGTGAAAGAAAGATGCAGGAAGGTGGTGTAACTTTTGCTGAACTCTGGGAGAGCCCCTCCAAAGGAAAGCGTGCCGGGGAGGCGGCGTGGGCACTGCAGAGGTTAGGCTCGGGCTACCCAGAGCACGCGGGCTGTAGCTCGGCTTGGAGTTCCTTCACTTTTTCTTCATAATAAGCACAGCCCTGCCTGTTGTCTGCTTGGAGGGGGCGGGGGGGGGGGGGGGGGGGGGGTATTAAAAAGCCAGCGAGCCAAGAAATGGAAGAGGATGTGGAGGAGAGGAGCGGTGGCACGGCGGGAGCAGCGTTTCGGGGGTGTGGCGTGGCAATGTGCTTTGAATCACAGCGCGGTGCCGCGGCCGCCCAGCTCTGAGCGCGTTTTGCAAAGATTTACTTCACTTCAGGCTGGGTCTGCCCCTGGGTGACGTCACGGGCTGGAGCAGCGGCACCAGAAGGCTGGATGAGTGACAGCCCAGCCTACTTTTTAATAGCTTTGTCATGTGACGGGGAACAGTAGTAAGACAGGTGCCTTCGGTTCACTCTCAGAGAGGGTCTCGTTGCCTGCATGAGTATCTGCTGCCTGCCTGACTCTGGACCGTAGTTTGCCCGCTTTCCTGCCGTTGCTCTGCAGCTGGATGGCGTGGGACATGTGCAACCAGGACTCTGTATGGAGTGATCTCGAGGTGAGGGGTGCGCGGCGTGGGGTGCAAGCAGCCGGGGGGCTGAGGGGCTTGGTGGGACCCGGCAGGGCGGCCGAGGAGGCAGACTTTGCAAACAAGTCCCAGTCTTATCTTAACTCCAGTAAGTTTGCTATTTTAAGGTTACTCTGCGATGCTTTGAGCAAATCAAAGCTGAGCTCCTGTCATCAGTATCTCCTGCAGTTGGAAACTATTTTCATGTGCCTCTGGCTCACTTTCCTGTCATATGCAATATTTATGCTCTAAGATATTGATATGAATCGGTGTCTGAAGTCTTTCCAGTGGCGTTTAGTGGCCTGGTTGGAAAAATGCCATGTTTATTTAGAATAAGATTAACAGTTCCTTTTCAAAAAAAAAGAAGTTAAAATTAACCAATGGCTGCATATTTTAATTGCTTGTTTCACTGTGCTCTGTCGAAGGTGTTTCCTTGTTTAACAGCTGCAGAGTTTAAACATGCACACAAGAATGAATACCCTGTTGTTTGGCTTTAGATGGTTTTAAAAGAGATTTCTGGAAGGAGACCGTTTCCCTGCTTCTTGTGGTATTGGAATAATGACGCTGTAGCTAATGCCCCATAGAGCAGGGTTTGCAGTCATTCCGAACAGTCCAACAAATGGTTAAATCCCACTGTACAGCAGAGACAACAGGATGAACCATGAGAATAGAGTTTATGCAGGACTGTGTGAACTGCTGCTGCTGCTGCCGCCGCCGCTGCTGCTGCTGCTTGTGTAAAAATAGACGGCAATACATCAAATCCACAGCTTCTGCTGGCTACAATTCATAAAGGGGGAAAAAAAAAAGCAAGCAGCTCCCTGGTAATCTCTGGAGTATAATGTGAGGTTTGAGGATTTCTGCATGTTTGCATTCAGCAAAATGGAGCATTACCTGAAAGTTTGGGCAACTTCCGAAGCGAGGCAAACTTTCTTTGGACCCCATGGAGAGGAATCCCAAATACAGACCTGCTCAAAGGAACTGATTCTCTGGCTGCGAGCTTGGAATAAGTGCTTAAAATGCTCCCCTCGGTCAACGGGGGAGGGAAAAAAATGTTGCAGGCAGTGCTTTTTAAGTAAGATGTTGCTGCCATAGAGAGCTACCTATCCAAAGTAAAAATGTTACCCTGTTCTCCAGTATATTTTTGCTATCTGGCGGAGCATGGGTGCGTATTCTCAAGCCTTTTTGACATGTTTTAAATATTTGCAGCTTGCCATTGTATCTGCTGATTTCTGTTTGCATATTGTAATTGCTCTTATCTTGTTTTGATTTCTTGGTAAAGTGGAATAGATATGGATAATTCATATGTCCTGTAGCTATTATGAGTCAAGGCTGTAAGTGGATGACTTTCTGGCTCCAAAGTCCTAATTGTTTCTGAGTAGCTGGAGTATCCTGTGGGTTGTTGTCTGGCTTGTAGCATGGGTCTCAGCTGCCGGAGCTTCATTTTTCCATCATGCATTATTCCTAATGCTGCTAGGAGCTGATTGAGGAACCAGCTTATATGGAAATACTGAAGATTTATTTTAATCACTAGAGTTCCTGTAATAATTTCAAGCTAGTAACAGAATAGATAATTTATGTCAATGGCTTTTTCATAGTACAGAGAGAAAAAAAAAAAAAGCAGGTTTGATCTTAGTATTAATTGTGTGGTGGATGGATTAACTGTGGGTAGGATTTTACCAATGTGTTCCTGCATTGCACTTCCTGTAGCACTACCGGCATCTGCGTGCTGCTTTGGCTCAGGGCATCACCTTTACCATTCTAAAATATCGCAGGCAGCAGGTACTGGAGGCAGCTTTCATTTTTTGAATCATTAATGTTTGCTGTCAACATAAAATATGTTATATTCTCGCTCGCATAATGACAGGATGGCATGTTGCTTAATAAAGGCCTACATCACTGTAGCTGATCAGCGTCCCCAGTGCTTCACAGCTTAATGAAGGTGATGTACAGTAAGGTTGCGAAGATTGATAGAGAGGATCCACATGACACACGCTCTGTCAAGTCTCTCCTTCTTCCCTGAGTTCATCCCTTCACTGTTCAAAAACCTTGTTAAAAATAAAACACAGATTATATTTTCATTAATACAATTAATATGGCACAAGTCCAGTCTTCCTTTTTTTTTTTTCTCTTTTAAATTTACCTTCAAAGGCACAAAACGTCCAAAAGGTTAATGGTGAATTACCCTTAATTGTAATAATTCATTATCATCAGTGCAGTTAAGCTAATTTATTGTTTGCGCCTGAAATAAGAGAAAAAAAGTCTGTTGGAGTGAAATAACGCACAGTAATTAGCCTTTTGTGTTTAGTGACTGCTTTATCCTCCTAAATGCTACTATAAGTTAAGGCTATAGTTATGGAATATCTATCATATCAAATAACAGTTGGAAGACAGTAAAATGTATGCGAGCAGCACAGGTGCACCTGTTACAGATGTATAGGCAAACAGTAAATACCAGCGTGTCAGATGAGGACAGTTTTAGGACTTGAGTGTTAAATCTGGCATCATCCAAAGGCCAAATATAAATTAATAACAAGAACACTTGCTACTAATGTGTCTCAGATTAGAAGCATAATGTCATATTCAGAAACATTGATTTTATTATCATGTCAGCATTGGCCAAAGCATATATACTTCATTTCAGCAATTACCTTTTTTTAAGTGGCATTGCAGGCACTGTAGGCAAATGAAAGCTGTGATGAGCAGGATTTTTTTTTTAATACCATTGTTTATGTTGCTTCAGAAGCCCACTGTCGGAACTTCAAAATGCAGATTACCAAAAGTAAACGTGTTTAAGTAGGTGGTTCACAGAGTGAAGCTATTTTTACAAATGAAAGCAGTACAGATCAGCAGGGTACTTTAGAAGTCTACAGCATCAGTTATAAGCTACTGACCTCCACAGCACAAACCTGAGAATGATGCTGAGAATCTACCTTTCAGTCAAAAACTAGATTATCCTTTAATGAGATCAGAGATTTCGGCCAAGCATCAAAAAAGGTCATCTCTACATTATAAGATTGCATTTGGAAGGTTGTGTCTTACGCTAAAGAAGAGAGAAGTCTCATTTTTTTTTTTCCTTTGCCCATAATAATCATAAAGAATTGTGTGCAGTGAAAATCACTTAAGTGGGGTTTTGACTTCTTAAAGTTCTGCAGTCCCTTAAATAGTAGGAAGAAAAGCAACTGCTATTTCAGAGCCTCATTTTGCAGCCTCTCAGCTCCCTTGCCCCTTGGCCTATTCCGTGATTATCTCCTAGTGTCCTGGTAGACATAGAAGTTGTCTGGTAAATTATAGCTCGCACCAGCTGCACCGAGTCTTTGTGCCAGCAGACAAAATCTTTGCTCTTGGCTGCGCTGCTGCATCTAGCCCGCACACTGCAGACGCGCCACAACTCCCAGGGACAAAATCCTCAATGAAATGCACCTTCAGCAGCATTACTGTGCAAGGCGGTCCTGGCAAGAGTGACATAACCGGTATTGAGCAATTCACATCCGTGAACACTGTGTTAGTGCCCTACGGACATCTGTCTTCAGAAAGCGGCACTTTCTGGGTTGACTTTGGTCCAAATAAAAGTTGGGAAATCATTCAAACCACCCAGTCAACTGATGGGAGTTGAGTAAGACCTGCCGCTGGCCATCCTTAATACAATGCTAGAAATGCTCAGAGTTGAAACCCTTAAACTCAGTTGACTTTAAATGGCTTTTAACCATTCAGCACCTGGTGCCTTTGCATCTTTATGTGTGTTTTGCAGTATACCCATGTCAACATAAATGTTTGGAGATGAGTTACAAGGATACATGGTACAGTGCAGGAGTAATTGTTTCATCGAGCAGCATTGAAGTATGGGACTCCACTATTTGTCAAGCATTACTATGTGTTTTCCATAATTAGGAAATGGTTTTGGTAGATACTTTATCATTTCAATTGCTATGCTATGGTGGATGTGTGTTATTAATTTTGTCTTGCTTAGTAAGTCAGTCAATACCCTATCATACTAGCATATAAAAGGACACTTATTCCAGGTTTATTTGTATTTATCACTACTGTCTTTGTAAGTTGTGCATGCAAAAACGTTTTGCACTGCTGAAGAGGTTCCACACAGACTAGACTTTGTTTGCTGCCTCAAACAAAATGTTTCACAGGCCCTCTGTGTTAGCATTACTGAATCAGAGGCTGCCAGAGGAGGAAATCTCATTTGGTTCTGTCACTGCAGTGTGCCCGCTGTCTGGGGACACTTGGGAAACTGTCTGGGACAATGTATGTGTTAACACCAAGAGGTGAAAAGCTGCGTGAACTCGCTATGCCTGTCACCCAAAGGTGAATATAGGGATGTTTCAGAATGCACATCAGCTGCCAGGACCCTGACATGTAACTGGGTGGCTATGGTCTGTCTGTGTATCAAGTGCAAGGGGAAAGAGCACAGCAGCATCTCTGACCCATACTTTTTTATGCCTGTATGGTAGCCACCACCATGACTGACCTCAAGGATTATGGTCAGGATCTGTAAAAGTGAAAATGTGACTGTCTCCAACTTGAGCTAGCCTCCAGGGCTGTAGGCTATAACAGGCTGTGCCTCTTTAACCTGAATGCATCAGGAAATGTGTGACAGACCTTGCCCAGAGGTATTCATCTGTAACTTCTACCTGCACTGGTTCACTCTGAAGCAGGAGAATAAAGCCATGCTTTGGCCTATGCTGTTGGATTTAATAAGGATTTGAATACAATTATTATCAAAGAGTATAGGGAAGGGGAAAGTCGTTGCCCCTGAACAGAGATGTGTTAGAGAAGCAGCTGATGCCCTCCTGTTTTCCCCTCCTCTTTGCATACCTGTATAGAGCTAAGAATGATCTAATACTTAGTGTTTTGGGTTTTTTTTTTTCCCAGGAAACAGAAGTCAATTCCAGTGACCCTGTGCCACAGCTTAATCAAGGCTTAATTCTTATCACGATATTAAAGTTAATAGATTCCTGGTAATTAATGAAACTATTTCTGTGTTGCTGTTTCCTGCAGTGTGCTGCTCTGGTTGGCGAAGACCAGCCTCTTTGCCCAGATCTCCCAGAACTTGACCTCTCTGAACTAGATGTGAATGACCTGGACGCAGACAGCTTTTTGGGGGGACTCAAGTGGTACAGCGACCAGTCAGAGATCATCTCCAATCAGTACAGCAATGAACCCACCAATATATTCGAGGTAAGGCAAGGCAATGCAAGTGCACATTGCTTTTTTTTTTTTTTTTTCCTAGCCTGCTGGACAACAGTTTTAATATTTTTCCCTTGTTGAGAGACAACAAATATGGTGACATGTATTATGGGTTCCGACAAATCCTTGTGATCAAAACAGGGCCTGTGATCTGGAGAGAGTGGGGGAAAAAGCCTTGAAAGGAATTAAATGGAACTTCTGATTTTTGAAAGCAAAGGGCTAAAGACTGCCTAGATCATACTGCCCTGTAGCATCACAGCGAGGAGCTGCAAAGGAAGGAAAACAAAAGTTGAAATGTGTTTGTTGTCTTCCGCTTGCATTTCCCGTCAAGAAGCAGAGTGCAGCACAGCACCTAGCTGATGAGTACCTGGAGCATTTCTAGTAAAGGTTTTTTACCACTCAGAGCCTTACTGTGCAAGGCACTTGCACACAAATTGAGAGGTCCTTGTAGCTGATGTATTAGGGGAGAAAAAGGGTGGATGTGGCAGAGAAGGAAGTGAGCGCTGTCAGCAGTTCAGGAACCAGCACATCGTTTAGGATGTTTCATAGATCTCCTGGTGGAGAGCAGTCTTAAAATAAAAGCTGAAGGGTATTAGGAGAGATTTAAATGTTTTCTTTGCAATTCTGCCTTGAGGATCAGGCTATAAGAGAGGAGTGTTTCTGTCTCTTTATCTCTGTCTCCAGTCTTCTCTCTTTTGTTGTGTAAAGCCTTCATGATTCTCCACTTCCAAGTGCCCCTCCTGAACCCTAACCTCCCTCCTTTCTTGATGGCAGGAGATGCTATAGATCATCCACTGACTGGGAAATTGGACAATAAATTGATTAGGTGTCAGGAAGACCTTGTGCAACAGCAGGCTATGGGTGCTGCCTCTCACGCAGCAGGACCACAGCTCCAGGAAGTATGGCTGGCCTGCTGGCTCAGGGAAACCCTGAATTAGCACACTGGAGTTTAAAGGCTGGGAAAGATTAACTAAAACAGTATAGTAAAATGCTGACCTAAGATGACCCAAACAAAATTCTTATTTTTTGTATGCAACTCTAAACCCACGGTAATCTTCCTGATGCAGTAACTCTCAATTTACACCAGCGTAACTGGTAGCAGAAACTAGTCCTCTCTGTTCCATTTCTATCACTTACACCTAAGTAACTTGAAATTAATATTATTCGAATCAAAATGAAATGATCCCTGCAAAGCCCTGTGCTTAGGCCCTGTTTTTTCATTAGCTGTATAATGTTCCACTCCTTGTTTTACAAAGTTTCCAAACCCTGTCTTGTTCTTGAATTGCGGTTGTACTGCCTCAGGCAGGGTAAAGTTTGCTGGTGTGTAGGTTTGGATGGTCAGCAGCAGGAAAGTGGAGGTGGGGGTAGGGGACCCATTTACAGCTAGTGTGGTTAGAGAGTGGCTTTGCCTTTTTTTATAACATGTTATTCATCAAAAGCCAAATGCAGAAGCATTTTCCTTTTCGAAAAATCAATTAAAGATGCAGACTTTAAAAGTGTAAGTTCCACTTAAGTAATATAATTAAGCATCTACCATCCCTGAGCGTACAAATCATCTGAGAAAAAAACGGCACAAACAGAACTAGATTCTTTCCTAACAGACAGATTCTGTTGTCTTCTTTGTCAACACCTGGATTTCCTCGCACTCATCAGCTTCAGTTGCAGGCTGCATCACTGTCTCTCACAGCACAACTTGGCCCATAGTTACCTGTAGGGGCAAATTGTGTTCTAATAGCATTTTGCAATACTGCAGCACAAAAATGGACCATTTTCAGCTTCATAATGTGATATATGTACATTTCTTGGTTGCTTGGCCTAGGAAGATGGGAATGAAAAAGTTATTTGCTCCTCCCATACATTTACCCTGTCCCCATTCTCCATCATGCAGCTGCACTGTTTCTTGCCTCTGCTGCCCTGTAATGTGACAACTGGGGGTGCTCAAGAACAGAAGAAGATGTCTCCTTCCTCCAGAGACTATCTCACATACTCTGTGAGGAGCTATTTGTTTTAGCTGAGAGAATGGAAGTTTTGTGCAGTTTCCCATTTGGTAATATCTAGGTTTTTCCATATTGATCTGCATTGGCTTCTATTTTTAAAGAAAATAACTTTGTTTCCTTTTTTATCTCTTTTTTTTTTCTCTCATATCACTGTGAGAGTAGTATGTTTTATCTAAATTAAGCTTCCAGATGAAGCTTTGTCATGCAAAAATAGAAATATAGTCTGTTTGGGGTGAAAGGGAGAGAACCAGCATAGCAAACAAATGTTGGGAAGTAACAAGAGCAGTGTTAACTGCGCAAGCTATACAGAGTTAATTGCCAAACCTGACCTTAAATGAAGCATGCTCTCCTTTGAGGTACTGATACAATACATAGAGCATTGTCTAGATGAGGACTAGTATTCAAAAGCCCTTTACAAAGTTCCTGGATTTCTCTGGCACAGTTTTTTTTAAGAAAGGCTTGTATTTCAGAAAGTGAATTTTCAGGAAATTATATTCCTGGAAGCCCACTTGTGCCAAGCACCCACAATCTGAGGCACTTTCAGTGGCAGTAGGAGTATCATAGACTAAAAATTATTAATAGTTATGGAAGCAAATCAGAAAGCAAATGAGATAAAGGTCCAATTAGTCTAGATAGTATGTAGCTGTAGAGCATAAATCCCTGCTCTCATCTGCTTAGGTGTGATGAGATACCAGCCTTTGCCCTAGTATTAAAACACGCATTTTGCAGATGCACCTAATACATGTCTGCGTTATTTTACTCACCTGCCAATGTAACCAGTACTAGTCCCAAATCAAGCCTGTACTGCCTGTCCCAGCACAGAGGTTCTTATCAATCAGTGTGGGCACATATGTGTATTATGAATATGTTGATTTCTTTCCATCACATCTTGATCACTTTTGTTTTTCACCTAGCTTTCTTTGCCTGTTGTTCTGACTGCTGGAAAGATAAAATGAAGGAGTTCTTGCCCCTCAGGGCACTGTCTGTTGACACAGGTTCATGCAAGTAAATAGTTAACAGGGTACCCAAGACCAGTTATTTAGATGGTGCACTGTATCATTCACTTTCATGTTTTGCTTTTGTGAAGAACTAGACTTTTAAAAGTCCTATTTGTAAAAAATTGATTTGGCTACTTTTAGAAAATCAAGATGCTTAGTTTTTCATTCTCAAAGTCAATGCTATGTGAAAACATGAACCATGTAACTTGATGTGGCACGGGTGAGAAGGCTTTTTATTCACCAAAACTGTTGTCCCCTGAGGCTTCCTCAAGTATACCGTACCCTGTCATGTAAGGTTAGTCAATTTTAAAATCATTTGTGACCCAAACTTAGCATTATGGAGAGAGAAGATACCTACAGTGGATATATCTCTTGGTTGTCACTGCTTACAAATAACTGAACTGATGTAGTTCATAGATACGCAATAACTGTTAAAGTATAATGAACTTGTGTAGAATCATTAAGATGTCCAAGTGTGGTGTTCTCATACTTGGCAGAACACTTTTTTTTGCCTTTAAAAGCCTTCAGAAAACCCACATTGTTTGTCCTTCTGTAGATTTAATTTACTTACATATCTCTGTATTCCAGAAAGATGCTCACATTTGATGACTTTATTTTAATTGTTTTGCATAGGTGTAGCCCAGGTTACTTTTCAAGACCGTGCTACGTGCCATGTATTTGGAAAGCCTGAATAGGCTACTATGTTTGATTGTAGGCTGCCAAGAAACGCTGTTACGACAAGCAATGAGAATGTGGGGAGAGAAGGAAATATGCAAGGAAATGCATACTGTCTTGCCCCTGGCAGCAGGGAAGTTCGTGGGGATAAATGATTTCATATTTATTTGGAAGGTTTTGCATCAGGAAGATGATGAGAGTAGGGGGGGTAAGGGAGAGCCTTAAACATCACCAGGGTAATTTGCATTGATTCACATTATAAACTCCCTTGTGTTCTGGGGTGCTGCCAGTCTCTTTGACTATTTTAGGTTATTCATTCAAGGTTTGCAGCCAGATTGATTAATGAATTACCAGATCTTGCGTAAAATGACTTGGCCTGACTTTTAAACAACCACCAATGTTTTCTTTGCCAGTCTTGTGACTGGTGTTAATGGGTTTCCAGAGAGCTGAGCCTATATAGACTTTCTGTACTGGCCTCCCTTAGCATTTTTTCCACTTTTTAATTTTCTCTGAAACTAGTAGCCCAGGGCAGGCAGTTCAAGGAGATATAATCTCAGGGAAAAAAAGACATAGTAGTCAAATCCTTGATGGCTGATGCCCTTCAGTGCCAAATCAGCATGATTTATCATAGCCATCTATTCAGCACAACAGAGGCTGGAGGTGAGCTGCATGGTGTACCTCACACAATATGCATAACTAGAGCTCTGAACTTTGAAGGAAAGCCTCAGAGCTATTTGCAAAGTGCTGGTGCTTAGTGAATACTAAATTACATTTAG
This sequence comes from Pezoporus wallicus, assembly GCF_028554395.1. Classification (NCBI taxonomy): domain Eukaryota; kingdom Metazoa; phylum Chordata; class Aves; order Psittaciformes; family Psittacidae; genus Pezoporus; species Pezoporus wallicus. The sequence goes on from NW_026637470.1 coordinate 1,622,625, forward strand.
GAAATAGTCTACTGCTACCAGTTATACTTCATTTTTATTCTTGACACAGACACCTAAATCAGAGAACAGTAACATTTCAGAGATTATGGTAGCAGTTTGGGTATGTTCCAACACTATAATAGGATCAGAATTTTAAGGCCTTTTTTATTATTACCAATAGTCACTTAGTTTCTACTGCAGCGTACTTTGTAGGGAATTACAGCTTTTACTAAAAAGATTAAAATGCTATTATGCAAATTATTGCAGTATGTTATTATGTTTACAAATTAACATCCATGGCTCAACACACAAATTAACTAACTATTCCATCTATATTATTAAGGATTTAATAAAGTAACTGTTGATAAAAATGAGGATCTTGGAACAGTTAATAGGAACTGATTGTGGTTTAACATAGAACTTAAACATTTTGTTTAATGTTCTGGATGGTATAATGGCAGAATAAAGCTTATCAAAGTGCTTAAAAGAACTGAGATTGTGTGAATGGTATAGCAGCATGTCCGAGCCTGTGGAGAGCACAGACTAAATAGCTCTGGGTGGTAGTATAGAGTAGGCAGCATTATCAGAGAAACTGAAAGTAGCACAGGACTATCTTGTATCAACATGTAGTTTCCTGCTCTAATTTAAAGTAAGAGTTTTGAAATTCAGATTCATACACGTTGAATGTTTACATGATAAGCACACATAGTATGCTTGGGAACTTGTGTCTCTCTAAAATGTATCCTGTAATGATGTGTTTCTATGGCAAATGGGATTTTACTTCTGAGACTACCGCTGTTTAGCAAAAAAGGGGAAGGCTGAGTTCAGGCTGAGATGACTTTACAAACAGCGCTGCAAATTGCTATTCCTAGTAGTTCATAAGAGATCATAAAAGCAAACAGATAAGAGCTACTGAGGTCCTAGAGAAATGAATGAACAGTATGTGGTTATGAGATAGATTTAGTAGGAAAGCAGACAACATTGTAGGTTTAGTACAACAATAAACATAAAAGGCAAAAGATGCAGATTTGGGGTAGGAAACTTTATAAGAACAATAAAAGGTAACAATGTATCATAAAACCTGCATGTGAGACTGGGAGAAAGACCCTCCGTTCCAGGGGAAGAAAACAGCAGAGTCTGGGTGAAAGTGCCAGAATTTTTATATTCCTAATTGAACAATGGCACATTTCTTGTGTGTTTGAATGTGTTACCTTTTCCAATGTCTCTGGCCTGACTCAGGTTTCTGCATCTACTAAATAGGAGACCAGCACAATAACATTATATCTATGGGGATGATGTATGTAAACTATAATCTATGACTAGCTATGCTGACATTTAAAAAGGCTCTAGCAGTAAGTGGAATTTATTTTACTCGAACCACCTGCTATGTAATTGGAAAGAGTTTATGCAAATGCTCTGTATCTAGTGTTAGCAAGGTATGCTGCTGCTCCCTTTCCTCTACTGTTTGGACAAACTACAAGCTATCTAAGCACGTCTCTGTTTTAATGCAAGAACCTTGTGTGTTGGTTGAAACCTTCAGGCAGGAAAGAAGTCCCAAATGAGAGAAAACCAATTGCTTTGAGAGCTTATTGTTTGATGTACGAGGCCACCACGACCGTTCCCCAGGCACACAATCAAGAAAATGCAACTGATCCCCTTCACATTCCCATTAAGGAGATATTTCACCTGGAGCAGCCATGGCTTGAGATACTCACCATGTCTCTGCTCTGCTGAGCACCTGTCCTCTTTGCAAGAGGGAAGACTAGCACTTACCAGAGCAGTAGTAAGCTAATTGGGTCATTAGACAAATGTCTTGGCCCAGGTTAAAACCAGCCCTTGAGGACACCGTGTTACACTGTGTTCCTCCTGGCTACATATCTAAATACAGACTGGTGTCAGCTGCCATACAGACAAAAATGTAATAGCCTCCCTTCACAGAGGTCATCTTAAATCCACTTTGGTCACAGTCACACTCCACATCTGTTTTAGTGAGAGGTAGCTTCTTAAGGTGGCATTTGGACTTCATAAGCACACAAACAACTGAGCTATAAATTGCTACTGCTGGAGTTATTTTGAATAAGTGTATACTGTTTCATATTTATAATGGTGAAGCTTCATAATATTCGCAGTGAATATATAACACAGATCAGTTCAACAAGCATGAAATTGTATGTTGTCAACTTGTCACATAAATAGAGCCATATTCTAGCTTACGATAATGTTGAACTAAATATTTTCTCCCTTGAACTGCAGCGAGGGCCACAAAAAAGTGGGACAGTGGCTCTGTCTTTTGTTAGGAAAAAAGAACACCACTCCCAGAGTCATTGCTATTAGGAAGTAAATATTCTTGATAAGTTTCTTCCGGCTTTTTCTTCCCCGTTTGCTTAACAACAGCCACAGAAAGTTTGCCTATCTTAGGCAAATGCTAATTGGCTGAACTGTTAAAGTTATTTCCCTTAATGGTTTTATTTCTAGTGTAACCTCTTTTTTTTTTCCTTTTTTTTTTTATTGTTGCTATTTTTGCACTGTGCATCATTGCTAATTGCTACTAAATGCTCCATCTTAACCCTGGCTTGCTCTTTCCCTGCTGCCCCATCCCACTTAACATTAACTCAGGTCCATGCCATTACAAAAGGATAAAATTGTAGCAAGGTTTAATGTAGGAATTACTTTTTTTTTCCTTGGTGCCACTAACCTGTTGTGCATGTGTAGGTTGGGAGGAGGAGATTGCATGGGCAGGTTTGTGGCAGGGACAAAGTTTTGGTATTGAATTGTATTGAACTATTTTTTTCCCCTTGAGCCGAAAAATACAAGGAAAAGCTTGTGTGTGCACGTGTGTTTCTGAAACCTTATCCACTTGTAGCTCTGTGGTTAATACACAGATGCACCAGATATGTGCAACCTTTCTGGAGGAGTGCCTCTCCCAGCTTTCTGAGCCTTTTTTTCCTCCAGCGCCTGGTGTGCAGATGCGTACAGGCTCCTAATGCCTGTGTTTGCAAGCGATGGACTGCAGCATTGGCATACATAGGGATCGGACTGTATGAATGCATGCTCAGCCATGGGGGCTGGTTTCAGGTCTTGGCGGAAATCAGTCCCTTCACAACACAGAGCTGGTGGCTTTGGCAGAGTTTTCCATCCTGACACAACGGAGCAACAGCCTAGCTTAGTAATTATTGAGAAATTAATCAGCAATTTGTGGTGGTGATGAGGCTTAAGGGCCATGTGCTTTTTGCCACATGCATTAATCACTGGGTTTTGTTTATGAAAGCACAAAACCAAAACCTATGGAGATTTTGGTGTTGTCATGAAGCCTGAGCTGTGTGATGCACTGGAATAATAACTTTCTATTTCCTCACACACATCTGTGCTTTTGTGCTTTACTGTGAGTAACACAATGGGGTGCTGGTCCGTAATGGGTACTTCTAATCACTAAGACGATAATCAGAAGAGCAGAGTATTTTCTGTGAGGAGCCACTGTGGCAGCCTTGGGCAAGTGTTGTTGACTTGTTGATTTATGACAGCTTTGAATTGCCTGAATTGCTCACATGAAGTTCAGGAGGATCAGCCCTTCCAAGCATGTTACAGGGTTAGAGGTGTCAAACGGGCAGAGAAGGCTTCCCACACCTTTACACTCTCTGCCACCACATCTGCTCCTTGAGGGCTCAGTGATACTGAATCTTTATAAGGGTTTGGAGGGGCAGTCCGTCAAGTAGTCTGATGGACTTCAGCTCTCTTGCAGGAGATACACTTGCATGAAAATCAAGAAACTGGGTGGAAAACTTGTTTTTCACCCAGGAGATTACTGTCAAGGAGGTGGTAATAACAGTTGTCTGGAGGATTGGTTTGGTCAGAGGAATGTTCTGCTTCCTGAGAGATGCTAGAAGAAACAAAGGGAATTTTCTCCTGGAATGGTAGTTTCTCCTTGAGGGAACTCAAAACGGTTTAATTGTGTCTGAAAGTAGTCTTAAACCTTTATGCAAAAAAACAAACAAACAAACAAACAAAAAATGAAACTAATTGTCTTCTCCCAAGTTGCTGTTTAAGCAGTGACACGATGATTCAGGAACTGCATTGGAGAATGTGGGTAATAAACGTTATGGAAGCAAGATTTCTCACTGGGATTTTGACATTGGTGAGAATGCTGCTGGCTTGCGCATTGCCACAGAGCAGTCAGTGACCCTAGGTGATGATGAGAGGTTTAAAGGTCTAATAGTATTCAGGATTATCTTTTTACTATTATTATTATTTGCATCAGTTGATTAGCTGTGTCTAGTTATGATGTGCTCCACTTTGCCAGGCCCTGTGGTTTGAGACTGAGTGAAGAGGACCTTGGGTCTATTGTCCTCACTTCAGGAGGGTTTGTTGGTGAGATGTGGGCAGCCAGGTAGTGCAGGTGACAGCGTGGTTGGTAGAGGATGAAGAGCAAACTTGGGGCAGGGAAGGGCTTTGCAGAATCACAGAATTGTTGAGGTGGGAAGGGGCCTTGGGAGGTTGTATGGTCCAACCCCACCTGCTCAGGCAGGGCCACTTAGAGCAAGAGGTTGAAGAATTATTTCTGTGTTCCTCTGCTGTTGCTTCTCCTCCCTTGAAATGTCACCTTATTAGGACTGGTAATGAGTTTCTGATCACATTTGGAAAACCTTACCCTATAATCTTAAGCAACTATGAAATCCCCAGGAGGCATATCTGTATCTAGCAAGAAGCTCATCATGAGCAAATCCTAGTTTTCAGAGGAAGACGGGTGGCAGTCAAGTGTGTTCTCAGTCTGGTATAGGTTTTCATGTCAAATGTTCATATAAGGAAACTTCCCTCTTGGGCTGGTCTTAGCTTCCACAGGTCCTTAGCCTGTTTTCACAGGCTTTGGGCGTGCACAAAAGGAGCAATAGGCTTTTATTTCTATTTTAAAACCTTTTTGTGGTTTTGTGTCTGCTTTACTTTTTTTTTTTTTTTTCCCATCAGGACTGATGTGGATTTTCTTGCCTGTATTGACTGTCCTTAAAAGCCTAACATGCACTCTTCACACTAGTATGAAGATATCAGGCAAAACATTACCAATTGTTACCTCAGTTGCATCTGGAGAAAAGCCAGAGAAACTTGTGGGTTTTTTTCTAAGGCATAAGAAAATATCACACTGTTCCTTAACACTACAAAGACATTCATCCATTTCCAGTGAAGGGCTGTCAAACTGCTTCTGCTTGTATGTGATGTCATTTTCCTTGCTATTGGTCCCATTCTCATATAGGAAGGGTCAGGTCAGATTCTTCTCTGAAGACCAAGTCTCCCATTTGCAGCAGGAAATAGGCAGAGAGGATAACATTACAAAACAGAGGCTAACATTTCAAAACAGCTATGCTGCCCCTGGCACAGTCTAGAGCATCACAGACCAATAACTCCTATCATGTCACTCTTGCAGCACCTTATTATCTATGTTTTTCTGTAAATCCAATCCGAGACTGTCATTACCAGTTTCAGGTAGGTGAACACCATCTGGGTGAAATAACCATGTGCCAGTGATGGGCTGGAGGGGGCTCTTGTTAGTTAATCATCCCTACCTTCCCTTTGATGAGTTAATTTGTCTGTTGAGCCATGGAGGAGCCCCCAAGAGCTCCCAGGAGCCCCTTGTTAAAATTCTGCCGACAAATGGGAAGATAGGGATGATTTCACTCCTCTTGCTGGAGCCTGTGCTATCTATGATACTGCTAAATCATCCATAATGCATAACTTTCTATGCAATCTTTTTGTTACAGTTCTGGCAGCACATTACTTCTTCATGCATTTACTTTTTAAACATTGTCACTGGATACCTAACTCTCGTGGAAATCTCATACCATGAATTAAGGTTAATTGCAGTACTTCCATGTGGCCTTTTAGTAGCTGACATGCTAGGCTCCTTGGCTGTGATGCTGGGCCCTCTCTTTCCCCACAGTTACTAAATGCAGTCTGTATTTACCTGTCTCATGGTAATGTCTAAAACCTCTGTAGTAGGGGTATAGTCTCTTTGTATGTATTAGTGACCATTCCTGTTTTATGACATTCCGAAGTCCTTGGAAGGAGCAAAGGTAGTGAAGGGAAGAAAGAGGTGATCCTTGGGGCTTGTGAGGGGAAGTAAACTCGAGTTACTCTTCCTTCAGAGGCCTGGGAGTGCTGCTGTCTAGCTAGGCTCCTCTTCCTCCCAGCCAGCTGAAAGTGGTTCCAGCCTGCTGAGCTTGTCCAGCCCAGGGAATAGAGTTCTAACCTACAGCACAGCTAGCAGATGCTAGCTTGAAGTTGAAGTTGTGTTGATGTGATCTGGGACTACCAAACCTGGGGAGAAGCTGCCTTAAGTAGTACATCCCACCGTGGAGACTTGTTTATCTCCAGACCTAAGAAGAAGAATTAAATTGAAAAAAAACCCAACCAACCAAACAAAAAACCACAAAAACAAACAAACAAACAAACAAACCCACAACTAGGAAGCTAAGAAATACGGTCATTTGGAAGATGCTCTGTTCCCTTTTATCTAGTCGGACAGGGCTTGTCAGCTCTGATACAGTGGTGTTACAAGCCAGATCAGAGCTAGCTGCTGCTATATCTCTGCATAGTGCTGATAGGTGCTGTGGGTGGATTTATTAGCTTTCACCAATATTGATGTTTGTCCTAGGCTGTGTTCTGAAAGAGAGCAAACCTCTCCTGCAGCAACAAAGGAAAATGATGGAGGGACACCGGAGTAAACCTGTAAGAGTCAGCTGGAATCCTACCAGCTAGAGGTGATCATAATGTAATCAGCAAGTTTCTGCAGGGTTAGCTGGCATCTCTGTATTGTGTTTTCAGAACTGGTTGGGAAGGATTATTTGGCTGTGTCTTGTACAGACCCAAATGGTGTCCAAGACTGAGTGCTCTGCTGCAAGTGCTTAGGGAACTTTCCCAGAGTACCAGGGATCCTAGCATAACGGAATGGCTTGGGTTGGAAGGGACCTTAAAGATTGTCTAATTTCAACCCCCCTGCCATGGGCAAAGACACAAGCAGGGAACGTGAATCATGTCAAGATCTCCACACTGAGTCATTTCAAGCCCAGTATGGTCAGAGCTAGTAGGCCGTGGAGGGCTAATTCTCAGCTGCAACATCAGCATTGCCTTACACCCTGCTCCAAGCATTTGCAGCTCTGTGAACACAGTCCAGATGCACTTGAACTGCCTCTCCGTGGACTCTGTCTGGACCCAAGAGGGCTTGTTAGGGGCATCCCCATGCTGCACAAAGATGGTTGTTCTCTTTCTGGATCTCTCACAAAATTAGACGTGAAACTTTGATTTTCAAACCCAAAGCTAAAGAAAAAAAAAAGACCCATCCCTAATCTTTAGCCTATTTCCTAATTTGTACTTTTGAAAGTTGTGTATATATGTTCTTAACGCCTCATATTCCGACATGCGTTGGCCTAGCAGGCGTGTCAGAAACTTTTTAGAATAATGGCTTTTGTGGGTACTGAGTTTTTCTGCCAGTCCAGGTTGAAACATCCAGGAACACTGCCTTCTCAAGCCTGTTGACTCCAAGGTGCACCAGGTGCATAGCAGGAACTTTAAAGTGAACCCATTCATTTGATCTCCCATTATTTCCTCCTAGGCTGTTGCTCTTTGGAGGGAATAGGCAAGCTCCTAGGATGCAGCTTGCCCTCCATCACTGAAAAATCAGCTATTTCCTACAGCTTCTGTCAGCTTGCTTTTTTTCCCAACCTGAAGTCACAGGGATGAACAAAAATCCACTCCTGCCTCTTGTCCTTCCCTACACCTGCTTCTGGGAGTGCAGTGACAGATATCAGTTTTATTGTGTGCCAGTGTTACCGCTCTGTTTGCAGCAGATTTAAGAGTTTACATTAGGCCACAGTGTTATCTTCCAGTTCTCCTAATTCTATCTGCTGGCAATCCAGCTACGTGGCTGGGGTGGCTGCTCCTGTCCTAAAGGAATTTGTGTCAATTTCTGCAGGGACAAATCCTCCCTGTGCTAAACCGCTTTGCAGTATTTGCTCAAACTGAAATTTGGACAAAGACGTTCTGTCCACATCCACCAGAAGAGATTGCTTTTTTTTCTGATGCACTTGGAGGTAGATGCGTTGGAAACTGCCTGTACCTGGCTGATAACTGAGACTGAGCATCTATGTAGCACAGTCCATGCCCTTTTCTAATTTGTCTTTGAATGACAAATGTGTCTTCACTGAGTCAGCAAAAGAAGAGATCCCACAGTAGCATTCATTGCCCTTCTGTCCGTTTGAATGGAGCTGCTAGGTTTTCCCAATTCCTCCTGAAAATCAGACTTTAAGAGAGATTTTATAAAGTTGTCCCTCAACAGTATTGTCCAGAACTTCATTATATTCTCTCGTCATTTCTGATCAAGACACATCATGTATTGTTATTTCTTTAGAATCCCTCCCTAACCTTACTGTTATATACCCAATTTAAAAAAGAATTCAAATCTTCTTGAAAATCCAAGTTACAGGGATTTGGAGATAGTCCAGATAGTCCTGATCACTGCCGCTCATAGAGAGTAAAGTCTAAGATTGTGGATAACCTCAAAAAAGAAGAGAAGATTTCATTGCATCACCCATGAACCATGTGTAAGTTTGCTGAGGTTCTCTTGGGAGTCTTTATGATGAGAAATTGGTCAAATTTTGCATGTCTTCAGTTTTTATTGCAAGTGTTCTGTACAGTTCTAAAATTTTAACTTTGAAACTGCTAACTGGTAAGCCAAACCTTTCCCGTGGAGGAGTCCTTAGCAAAATAGCTCAGTGTGTGAGGAACATGGCAGGACAATAGTGTGGTGTAATAGCAAAGGAGTCAGAACGCTCGTAGACTTGGAATTAAAACCTATAAAATACTGCTGTTAACTTAAATGTTTGAATCCATATGATTTTTTTTTTTCTGTGCAAAGAAAATGTGTCGCCTAGCATCAAATTTGTGCACTCCAAAATTCCTGGAGATATGTACCTCCCTTATTCTTTGGATATGTGCAATTGTTCTTTTTTGTCCTGAAAGCTACTCAACTAATGAAGGATCGGGGCCACTTCACCTGATGTTCTCCCTCTCTGGAATTCAATAATTGTTTTGCATCAGGAAGTAATTGTACCCATAGGTATTAGACAAACCTGCTAATTCAGACTCTGGAACTGTTGAGTACCTTCCCAAATTGCATTGTGTGGTTTGGTTAGATTATATCTTATCTCTAACCTTCTTGCTTCACTAAACATACAAAATCATCAGGACTTAATCTGTTGCTGGTGTTAATGGCATGATTCTTCATCCTAATTCCAATTCACTCTGCCTGATATCACACAAATGGCTTTAAGAAAGTATTTTATCTCTTATCCTGTGCCAGAGACACTTTCTTCCTCCATCACTGCTGCCTGGCTTCGTACAGACTTTGTAATAACCTTTGCAGGCTGTGGTACAAAAGTCTGCAAATGAGTGCCACATCTCAGGCTGTCACTTCAGCTCAGAAGGTCCCTAACACCAGATCCCTGATCTTGAGCTATTACTATAGCCAGAAAGTGTAGTCTTGTTCACTAGCAAAAAAAAAAAAAAAAAAAGAAAAAGAATATAGTAAAAAGGGGAGCAGCATTTTTTGTCTCTCTGTCTGGCGGGTGGTTGGACATTGCAGACACCCCGTGCACTGCCCTGTCAGGGCTCTGCTCCCCAGTGCTCTTGACAACCATTTTTCAGTCCTTTTCTGTCAACTGAAAGCTCATCTGAAAGTGCTTTGGGACAGGGACTATGCGCACTGTTAGTGGTGTCGTTGTGCCCTGCTTGGAAGTGGAGGTTGGTGTTGCTGGTTGGAGCCTTTCTCTCTATCATGCCTGTGGGCAGTCTCTGGCCTGGAGAAGCTGATTAATCTCTGCACATCAAATTCCGTGCTATAAAGCAAGGGTTATAATCCTCCTTTCTTGGTCTTGTCTGTTTGGACTGTGAGTACGTTTTGCAGATACTTTCCCTTATGATGTGACTGGAGATGATTCAGTGCAACAAGGCTGTTGTCATGGTAGTGCTAGAGTAACACTTAACCAGGAGAAACTTAAATTGCAGGAGATGGATAGTAATGCTAATCATCATAATGAAAATGGAGCCTTATTTTTGCTGCATGACTGTGGAAGGAAAGGCTGAGAAATAGATGGCTAAAATCTCTGAGTGCGTACTTTCAAAGACAGGACTTGCTGAGCAGCCAGGTGACAAGAGACATGTTGTTTATTTGACAGAGGGACTGTGAACTGAACTCCTGACTCGAAAAGAAAACTTGCTTCCCAAATGAAGACATATGGAGGGTTTTAATGGCAGCTGCAAGACATGTGGCTAGGTTATGCCACTATGCGTGAGCTTATAAAGGTGATAGGTATATATCTGGTGAGGGAATCTGTGAATTCCACCACTATTTCAGAGTGAAAGCATTTCTCATCTTGTAAAGAGAGGCAAAGAAAAATTGTGTCTGAGAGAACAGGCTCCACAGCAGTCGGATGTGATGCCTGTGCAATAAGGGAAGGAGCTTGTGTTCAGTTGCGTGGTTGGGTTTTAAGTTTGACCTTGCCCAGTGTTTGTATCTAGAAGTTGGCCTTCATCAACTAAGGTTTTAAATTATTTGAAAAGTGACTTATACTGAAACGTTGCAGTAAAACCAGGGAAGGAAAAAATACTGGGAAACATCTTAAAACACATGACTTTATTAGTTTCCATTTGGTACTCTTGTTATGGCAATCAATCAGCCCCATGCCAAGACTGGCTAATACCTGGTATATGGTGTGGAAGGCAGTGGGCAGGAGGGCAGTGTGTGGAGGCACTTCCTACTTGAATCTTGCAATGTTCCTGATTTGAGATCACGTAGCAAGTACCCACGGTGCTGTTACCTGCAGAGGCGTGGAGAGTTGAGGCAACAACAACAGCAGGGCTCTTACACTGTGTGACTGATTCCTGAGGTGATGTCATTCAGACTGACTGTAGCGCAAGTAAAATGTATGTAAAGATGGAGAACATTTGTGCTTTGCTTTGGGATTTCCTTGTTTTGATACCTTGTCGTGGTTTTCAGTGAGGAGCAGATAGATGAATCTTGCTTAAGACTATGTAAAGAGAACGACTTGTAGCCTCAAAAATTTTATATGTTTTAAAGATGAAGCGGCTTCCTTAAAGACTGTAGAGTCTTGCACTTTCACCCCAAAGAAAACACTGACAGCTGCACAGTTCAGCTGGCAGGGAACCATGTCAGACCATGTAGCCTTGCCTGTATGTGCACGTCCTCTTATGATACCAAAAATAATTTAATTTTCTTATAAGGTCCCAGGCAGTGAGCTAAAAATGTCTCACTCAGATATGCATTTTGGAATTTCAGAACTAAATGTAATAAAGCAGTTTTTTATTTTTACTCTCTTGATGACACATGCAGTGAGAGAGTGAGGACGCCGTGTTACAGTACCTTTTGATTTGCTATTTGCTGTGTGTTAAACATTTATATTTCAAAGAAGTGTTTGTACGTCTACTGAGTGTTTGGCAAATCCAACAGCTCATTAGATGTTAACAATAGCAATGCTGCTAAATACAAAGGATTCATAGGCAAAGTACCCCTCAGGCTATATCTCTGAGAGAAATAGCGGCAAATAGAATCAGAAACTAATTAAATAGTCAGCTAAAGCGAGCAGAACTTTAAAAAGCTCTAAAACTACCAAAAATGGAAACATATTACAGTCATCTACATTCACAGTGCAGAACAAGTTTGGTAGTATTTAAGATAATTCTCTAGTGCCTGCTATTTTTAGTCCAAGGGTGAGCTTCGTAAGAGCCTTTCAGCACTGCATCCCTTTAACCTGGCGTAACAAGCTAAGCCAGTAAGCTGTCTGATTTCCGTCTTATAGGAGGCAGAGAGATAGCTAAAACAAACGATTTGTGATACAAACGCTCAGCCTATCTTGTCTTAAGAGCTTTCTTTGTATAGATTTTTTTTTTTTTCCCAAATGTTCCACTATTAAGCACTGCTTGTCAGAGACCAAAATGTGAGGCCTGTGGCTGTGTGGAAATCATAGAAGCACAGGAGTGAAAGGAGGATTTTATAGACCTAGCCTAATGGAAATAAACATTTCTGCATTGCCACTGGTGAAACCCAATCGGGGCAGTTCAGGCTGTTGCTGTCTATGTGTCTGAGGAAAAATGAATGTATGTAGTTTTTCTCAGGTAAGAAAGGGCAGGCATAAAGAGCCTGATTTGCTTCTCAATTACACTTAATCTGTCCTGGTTTAACTCTGTTGACTTCCCTGGGTGATGCTTGGTTTGTGCTGCTCTAATCCAAGGGAAGTAAAGCTGGGGTCGGTGTTACGCTCCCTGTGCTGCCAGCGCTCGGGTTTGGGGCACCCTTTGCTTTTGAAATAGGGGCAAGTCCATATGCAGCCATAAAATGCTGCAGTGCTCCTTGCACACTGGTGGTTTGGTGCTTCCAGTGGATAAAACTTTGCAATACTCACAGATAGCTTCTTTTACTGGAAATTATGGTGTCCCCCCTAATGTGGGGGTGGGGGAAGTGCAACTGTGTTTACTTTCTTTTCTCCCCCCTTTCCTCTTCCTTTCCCTCCTTTCCTCACCCCACCTTTCCCCATGGTGTGTTTGTGTGTGATCTGTACGTATGTTTACAAAGCAAGATTTTATTGCTACCTAAACATGAGTGGTCCCACCCGCTAATCCCAGCCAGTTGAGCAAGACTTGGGCGCAGTAACCTGTCCTGTCTGAAACAGGGAGAAATAGAGGTCGTGCTGCCTGGGTTAGTGGTAGCAGCTCCAGCCTTCTGCCCCCCAGAAGTGTTACCTAAATGGGTTTTCTCTTCCCAGGACACTGGATCAGGAGTGTGGCTCTTTCATCTTGGGCTTCCAGTCAACAGCTCCATTCCTCTTTCTCTTCCCCCCCCCCCCATTTTGGGTGCTCATAGAGCAGGGCAAAGTATCCTCTTACAAAGGGAGGCCATCTGATTCAGGAAAGCATAGGCTGTGTTAAAGCCAGTGGTCTGCAGGCTCCCACCTCTGCTTTAGTAGTCAAATGGCTGCAATTTACGTACTATTCCTGGCGTGAGGCACATGGGATTTTGGCTATGCATCTAGCAGCTGCATAGTCTCAAATTATAACTTGGGTTAACTTCAGTAGAGATAACTTAAATTGAAGATGCGCTTGACATGAACAAATACATCAGTGCATTTCCAGTAAGGAATGTGAGCACAGCATCTACCACACTGTAGGCAAGATGAACCCAAGCCACTTTTAAACTTATATTAGTTGTATCAATGTAGTGTTTATGAGCAGAACTAACTTGATAAGGAGGAAGAATTGGACCTTACTGGCCTCTGGCTGGACTGCTGATAGTCTCAGGACATGGTAGTACAGATACAGTGTGCAGGAGCTGCTGCTCTCAGCTTGATCAGCAACATACCCGAAGAACAGAGGACCAGGTCCCCAGCTAGTGTAAATCTGCATAGCTCTGTTAAAGCCTGTGGAGAGATCTTAATTTACAGCAGTTGAACATCTGGGCCCAAGTTCCTTTTCTTTTGGTTACTAGCAGGATTAAATAAAAGTACCCCAAATTATTTATTATAGGTGCTGTGGCAGCATCTCAAACCCAATTGTAAATCAGGACACTGTTGTGAAAGGGTTGTGTGAACACATAAGAAAATTACAGTTGCTGCCTAAAGGGACTTATGGCCTAATTAATAATGGTATTTAGTGCATTGATAAGTACCACTGGACTTGACTGCCTGTTATAGGTCTTTTCTAAGGAGGGCAAAAATGTTGCCCAGGTTGATTTTCACCATTTCTTATGAAAAAGGGACTGGTTAACATCAGTACCTTGCAAAGAAAAAGACAGCCTTTTCATTGTACATGTGGAGGGCTGGTGATCAGGAATACGCATTGTTAAAAGATGAGCAGAGAATGAGCAATACATTCAGTTTTGACTAAGAAATAAATAGGAGAGAGGCAACTGCAGTGAGAACCATAGTGTGCATCACAGTATGCATGCATTACATAACTCTTCTAGGCTGATTGAAGGTAAATGAACAGGGTAGCCTTAGTGTAAATTAGCAAATTAGTTATACATTTTAGTGTCAAGTCCATTTCATCAGCAGTATCTGTGAAGACCAGTGAGTTCCAGGAAATACAGAAACAATCCAACAGTGGATGTTCTCTAGAGGAGGCTTTGCAACAGATAGCTCTTCTCTGATCTTTATTTTCTTTTAATGTTTTCTGTTTTAAAGTCACCGTCTCTAGTTTATAATTCTATTCACATGCACAAAATTGCATTGAAAGACCATTAAAGCCTTATCACCTAGTGACAAATCAAGGAAATACATAGTTAAGGATATTATGAGGTATCTAAACGAATCCACGTTTAACTGGTGGAAAATTCAGACACCTGACTTCGTCCTGAAGGGTGTCACTGTTTTTTGAGGCAAGGGCTTATTTGCCTGCTGGGACAAGCTTACATTTTGTTTTCATGGGACTGTAAAAGTGAACTGAAAAGCCTGGCAAAATGCACCTGTGATCTGTGCTGTGTTAAACACTATACCTGTTAGCACCTTCCTTAGTGTGGCATCTCCACACTCTTACCTGGTGCTTCTTTATAATGGAGCCTTTTACTGCTTTCAGCCTGGGATACTCACAGTAGTGGTACTTGGGGTGTTCTCTTAGCTGAGCATCTCCTCAGATATGGGAATGCTACTAAGGTTTTCTGAAACTTTTTTAGCTCATTAAGAGTATATATACCTAAAGATATTTTTTTTTCCTTTTTGTGGTGATTTCCTCAGGTATTTTAGGGCTAATGCCTACTATCTCTGTTTATTTTATCTAACTAAACCACCCCTGTAAATGTGTGTCACTCATCACGTCTGCTGGCACACACCAGGAGGATGGTGGAGCCATTGCTGTGACACTTGAAGGCAGGAGTATAGTTACATAGGTAAAACAAATACAGAAATTCATCTTTAGCGTTGTAAACAAGTTTTTTGTGTCGTGTCTGAATAAAGTCATTTAGCCACCTCAGACCAGATGGCAGCCATCCAGTTAGAACACAATAAAAATTGATAAGTAGCCCAGATGTATTAGTGATCCTTTGACACTGCAGGTCTAAGAAAAACTGGTGTTTTTCTTCCCGTGAGACATGACTTGCTTTTGTTGTACCTGTTCAACAGGCATGGCAGTAGGTTTGATGAAGTTGAACATGCTAAAAAATTAAAACACTATACAAAGCATTTAATGAACTTGATTCCTTACAAATGCTAATTTCCTGGTCAAATTAAATTCCAATTTTCTAACAGTAAAAGCACCAAATAGAAGTGTCATATTTTGTGGTTTAAAAAGGAGGTTTTGAGTGTGTGCTCTGTTCGCACAAAACCCAGTCTCTGCATAATTGAACAAAATTAAAAAATACATGTAAAATGCTTCTCTGCTATATTGTATATAATTTTACCCTGAAATTTATATTTGTGTAGAGTCATAAATCTCTAGAAAGAAGTAGGGATTATGATAGACATCCTGACACATCCAGTATAATTAAAGCTAAAGCAAATGCAACACTGAAACACAGAATGAACAAAAGCGACAAGATTATGCTTCACAGTTTGCAAAAGAGAAGGGTCTATACTACCACGCAAGTGCATTTTTTAGAGATGTCTGTCATTATGAAGAGGAAAAAGAAGGGTTTACATCAATTACATGTGTGAAATAATCACTGCAAACTATATCTAGCTCTTTTTTTTTTCCCCCAGAACATGCCATGCTTCCTTACAAAGGTATATGAATGCTGAAAAATTTTGTCAGTGCACAGACAGATTAATGTGGGCATGCACCATAAATCAAGTAAATAAATAAATCTGAGCAAGCAGTGTTTGAATATTTGGACTGAAATACTGCTGACACCGTCGCTAAAAGCTCTGCAATGGGGAGAGTCCAAATGTCTTCCCTATCTTACACTGTAGCATGTAGCCTTCCCCACCCCCCACTTCCCTCTTTTTGCAATACCCATTCCCTGTCAGAGCTCATCTGGATTGGGATTCTTGCTTTGGAACTGTAACTCTCTACCCTCCTGTGTGGTTTAGGTGTGTAATAATAATTACAAATCTCCGTCTGGGTTGTTGCTCAGGACTTTGTCACGTGCATGAAAGATTGTGTGTAAAAGGGGAAGGGAGGATGGGTGTGAGGCGCTGTGTGCTGCTCCAGGCTGGGAGGGCAGGCTGCGTAACCTCCCGCGCTCAGGCAGTGATCTACTTGTGCGGCTCAGGCTGACCATCCTGTGTCCCCCCTTGCCAGCAGCACCTCGCCCATGCTTTCCCACTAGTGCTGGCAGCAAGAAAACTTGACCTCCTTCTTTACTTCTCTGGTCATCTGGTACACTGAAACTCCCAGCCTTTCTTATGTGTCTCTTCATCAAGCTCTTTCTTTCCTTTGCACTTCTGTCCTTCCCCTGTTCTTAGACGTAGGTAGAGTTTTGATTCGATGTGGAGCTCTGCCCTGACCTAGCATGCTGCAGGCCAGACAAGACATGTCGGGTCTTCTGCTGCAGTTCCTGACCCATGAAGACCAGGTGATCTTACCTGGCACTGGGCAAGGCAACATCAGAATTTGTCCACGGCGTGCCTCAGTATTACAGACATGCAGTTCCTGGTAAGAGGTTTGGTAGTACTTTTACGGTGTCAAGTGCTGTACAAGTTAAAAAGCCCCTCTGGTGAGCTAAACCAGTCCAAAACATAGGTAATGCATTTATTCAGTAATCAGCAAATTAGCGTATGTAGTCAGTAAATGTTGAGGCCCAAACTGCTGATAAGATGATTTGCTTTCAGGTGTTTTCTCAATATTGTGCTCAGCATCAAGTATAAATTGAATAGAGTGACCTTTCGATACTGAGTCAAATTGACTGCATTTCCAAAGATTCTGTGGTTTCAATTACCATAAATTTTTGATATTGGGTCTACCACTGGTGCACTGATTCTAGCACAGCAATATCTTATCATTGGTCCCTTTAACACAGTCAGTGGCACGATAGCTTGTTCTCAGGTGATTTTTTGTTTTGCCTTTTCCCGGAATCAAAGATTACTATCATAGAAGAGAAAAATACAGTTTACACAAATGAAATTGCAATCGTTTGCTAAACATGAATGAATTTTGGTCAGAAGATGTAGAAGAAGTTGCAGGTTGCTAGCTGGATCCTCAGATTGTGAGATGAAAAAATGAAACAGTATCCAGTTTCGTAGAAACTTCTGAAGTGCAACAGCTCATTAGAAGCAATAAAATCAAGTGACTTTATGGTAGAAGAATGTTTACTGAGCTCTTCTACACTGAAATGTTTAGCTTAGAGCAGAAGGGTTATATTTTTCACCTGAAAAATGAGTCCATCTCACAGGAGCTACGGCAGCGTTACTTCAGGTTATCAAGGGCACAATCTTAAAGAAAACCATATTTACAAATGGCCTGTGCCATGGTTTTGTGTTGTGATACTTTAACTGCAGACACTTGACAGAAATCTGATGAGCTTGGTCGCTCAGAGAGAAAGTAACCTGAGATCAGTTACCAAGATTGAACGTGATAGCTTTTCAAGACTAGGAATTTACACCATGTTGAGTATATTAATAATAATAAATTGTTACGCTAATGTTGTTATACCCTGGAGGAGGGAGGGGAGAAATGAATGCTGCAGGTGCTCCCATTTCCTTCAGCCTGCAGACCTTGCACAGGTCATTCCTGCTGTGCTGTAATGTCCCTGGTAGCAATGCCGGGAGTTCGTTCCACTCCAGGGACCTCCCTCTGGAAGTTAAGTATTGCAGTACCTGCATTGTGTATAATTACACTATTTATTTAACATTGTTTGGAGGGAGAGTGGGATGGCACAGCATATTGCTTCAGATTGGTACAATACCTCCAGAAATCCATCTGGAGTGAAGCTGTTGCATAAATACAGTGATGTGATTGGTCCTACCCAGGAGATGCATATATGTGGTCCATATGTTGGGCAATCTGACTGCCAAAATCAGAAGGCAAGCTCGGGATGCCTCCTTCAGGATTCAAGTGGTCTTTGCCTATAAGTGCATATGAGAAGTGTGAGTATAGCTTTCTCCTTCAAGACGAGATAACTTCTTTCCTTCCCATGCCCTAAAGGCATTTGCACAGGGGTGATGATAATTAATCCCCTTATTTCTACTACATATAAAGAAACCTGGCTGTAATTTTCTCCTAGTGGGACTCCATTTTGTTTTTAAAGATAATTGATAGCTCTGGACTTAAGCATTTCAATTATGGGAGTGTCTCTTGGGGACCAGACTAACAGACCTTGGAAAAACATTCTAATGCAAATGCATCATGTGGATTTTTACTGTGGGACAGCAGAGGATGCATAAGGATTTGCAAGCAATTGAGCAGCAAAATAAAAGCTGAAATACTTCTCAAAATATATAATGGCATGGGACTAGTTGTGAGCAGTTAGGGTGGAAGAAGTGGTTCTCTATTTGGACCACTGATTCTTGTTTGGCCCTGGGAGAAAAGAGTGCCAGGTATGGCCAGCTCTGACTTGAGAAGGAGGCACTTGCTTTGGACAGCACACTGAGAAGGCTGCAAAATCACCATGGCAGCACTGTCTGTGCCAGTGCTGTGGCAGGTTGGCTCCTTTGGCTTCAGAAGAGGCAAAACTTGGGCTATAATTCTTCCCTTTCACTGTCCCTGATGTCAGCTCTCATTTTTCAGTGGCAGGAGCAGGAAGACCACCCTGGATTCTAATCCCTTCCCTCCTCCTGCCTTCCCTGTGCTTCTGCCCAGCTTGTGGCTTCCTATCCTCAGGTGGGAAGGCTTGGTTTGAGGGGCCAGGGCTGAGACACCATCTGCCCCTACTCCTGCACATTTGTTGACAGGAGGTTCTCAGCCCTGGCATGATGTTACTGGGTTTTTGGTGCATCCCTGTGTACAAAAAAAAGTGCAAATCTGTACCCCTCATTTCTCCTAGTGGTGTGAATCTTAACGATGTTTTTATTCCAAAATATGTGATAAGGAGTCAAATCTGTTGGAAGTCCCAGATGTGCTCACAAGTCATTTTTGTGCTTTGGAAAGTAGTGCCATAATGTATTAGTATTTTTAGATCTCTCAGACATTTTCAGCTGGAGGAAAATCTTTTATTGTCTTTGTTAATTGTGCTAATGAATAGATTTTAGGCTACTGAGGAGAAATGAGTCGATACGTTGAAATGGCGATCCCCTGTGTGTTGAGGTGTACACCTGGCTGCTCTGAATTGCGTACCAGGCTGGGCTGCTGGAGCAGTGACAGCTCCTACCAGCTGTGAATCTGTCCTGAAGTTTCCTGGGCTTTTTCCGAAGATGTGGCAGGCTGCCACTGTTCCCAGTAACTTGGGGCTGTGGATTAAACACATAGTTTAGACCCTGATCTTTCAGCATGAGTCATGAACAGATCTTTCAATATAATCTGCACTGTTCAGATTATCAGAGAAGAAACTTTAGAGCATCATTCATTAGCTGATCTCACTCCTTGAGGTACAGTAACAAAAAGCTGTGCATGTGATAATCTCAAATTAGGTGGAGGGAAATCAACCAGAGGGAAGACATTGGAGGTACTATGAACATTTGGAAAAGGTTTTCTAAATTATGTGATTGAGCCTTTTCTGGAGTGAGTCAGCGTACCAGTGCTGACTGTGGGAGAGCTACAGGAGAGTTCCACATCAGGGCATCTGCATGCTGGCCTTAAGGTTTCCAAGAAGGATTGGTGATGGTAGTGACAGTGGTTTTAAAACTTTGTAAAATTTTTAAAGGAAGAAAATTCTAAGGAAAAAATACAACAATTCTCAAAATATGCACCTTAAAGGGATGCATGTGAAGGACAAGGTGGCTGAGTCTCCACTGCAGCTCAGTCTTTGGCCTTTGCAATAGGATTGCTGACAAGTAACAGGTATTACAGACATAAAGGGATAAGCATGAGGTGAACCATCTCCATTAGTAGACAGAATAAGCAAAAGAGAAGGAATTACATGGGGTAGAGGATTTAAATACCTTTGTGTGGGTAAATTATCAACTTGTTTCATATAGCTTTTCACCGGCCAAAGAGAGATTATCTCTGGAGACATTTTACTGAAGGCAAAAACCCAATTAGAGTAAGATTGTTACACAACTAATAAAGTATTTTCAGACAGAGAATTATTTTTAGTGCTGTAGAAATATTAAAGTGTTAGAGCAAAACATGTAAAAGCAGAGAAAAACACAGGTTTTTTCCGTCATCTTTAGGCTCCTAGATCGCTCATTTTTGAGGACTGGTTGGTGTCCTGGCAGCTTACAGCACTAGCTAGCCTTCCCCATTGAATTCACCCAACCATAGTAACACCAGTGCCAAATCTTACTTCCTTTCAGAGCTAATGCCATTATGGATACACTAGAAATTTTTGCTGTCAGAAATGTGGAAGCACGAGCATTCAGTGACATACTTGGGCTCCTTGCCTCCTTCAGCAGGGTGAAGGTTTACAGGGATCAAAAAACCTCTGGCTCTGATGTCTTTGTGTTAAACTAACAACCAAGGATGTTGAGAAGTTCATACAATATGGCTCGGAAGTGATGCCTAACTGCTTCTGTATTAAAAAGACCCAATAGTTAGCAAGATGGAATCATTACAAATTGTTTTCGTGTTTAATAACTGTATGTATTTGCCGCGCATCTTTATGTTCAAAACTGTCCTCCACCCCTTTTCCTTACAGCCTGTAGTTCACTTAGGTGGTCTAAATGCTTAGAATCTCCTCCTTTAGACAAAAGAAAACCTTTTTCAGTGTGTCTCTGCTTGGAAGTTAGGGACATGATGGAGTGAGTTCCTGAGAGCACGCAGTGCATCCTCTGACCTCGGTGGACATTGAAGGTGCTTAGCTCATCCTGATGCACTGAGCCTGTGATGAGCAGGTTGGATGCCAGTCTGAAATGTGAACTTCTGTAGTGACAGTGCTGAAACCGTGAAAGAGCCTGCATTTGGCCGTGGCTTGCTTCTCCCCAGTGCTGTCAACACCAAGACTCAGGTTGCGATAGCAAAGCAGAAAGCTGCTGCTTCAGTGATTATTGCTCAGACGTTGATGTATTCGGCCATCTCTGCCTCCGCATCTCCCCTCAGCACTATTTCTGTTGTATCTAATAATTGTGTTTCTTTATAAACAGTAATTTAGGACAATTAGGAGCAATAGCATAGTTAAACCTTTAAAAGGTTATCTAGCAATGTCATTTTCTTGACTAATGTGTTCTTGCTGCCATGTCGTTTGTGAATAGACATGTGTTAGCCAGCTAGTGTGTTTCATCTGTGGTGACTTTGATTTATTTGCTCTGTAAATTGGGACTGAAGCAATAATGGAAAGTGACATTAATTGTTTAAGAGAGTCCTCTTTGTCACATCCTCTGCTTTCTCTGGGGTGTTTGAATGTTGAAACTTGTACAAAACTAATTGAAATTGCTGTGATGAGGACTCGTGTCCACTCAACTTTCTGTTCTTGAATGTCAGTGCACTTGAATGTCTGTTTAAAGCATAAGAACTGAGCAGCTAAAAGCAAATATCAGGGTTTCTTCTGGCATGCTATTATTAAAGAAGGCATTCCCAATTAGAAATAGGAACACTTCCAGCTTTGTTGTCAGCTTTATAAGCTGCAAGGCCTAGCAGTGCGCCCCACCACCTAGACTTGCTGAAGAAGTTCCTGGTGTGGGGTTGGGGGTTAGGCAGCCAGTGCCCTCCACAGCTAGATGAGGGCTGGCTCTTTCCACCGTTCATACCCCCACCTGCAAGGGACTTGAAATGCCACTGGAAAAAAAAAGCCAGTGCTTTGTTACATTGCAAAGTGCTTTTTTTTCTTTCCCTATAATGGCCTTTTGTATTTTTTAGAAGTGACACCATAATTTTCCTCTTTTCCTCTCAAAAAGTGGCAGTGAAAAGTTGGATTTGGAGCATGGTTTCATTCACAAAGTGGCTCCCCCCTGCTTATTTCTATCCTCTGAACACTGAATGATCACTGTACATGTGTCTGCTTAGTGTGGTGGAAATCACCAGATACAGGAACTTGTACTCTTTCTCAGTGACCAAGCCCCTTTTGGTCTATTAAGTAAATGCTTCTCCTTAGCATTAGCTTTGCCTGTTTATTTGCTTCTTGGGGATGATGCTGTAAGTGCCAGACCAGTTTGTGTTTTGCTGTGGCTTTCCAGCTCGAAGAAAGAGTTTTTCTGTAAGAAGCCATGAGGTATGATTTGGCAGAGAAGTCTGGCAGGAGCAATTATCTATGTGGTTTATGAGCATCTCTGTTCAGATAAAAGAATTACTGAAAAAAGTCCTGCTAAGGGAATACGCAGATTCCCTTGATTTTTTTTTTTTATTACTTTTTTTCTGAGGTGTGACTGGCAATGTCTTCTTGTTGACTTTTTTAGCTTCTTGGTTTTGTTCCTCTTACCTCGTGCATTCCTTGCTAGTTCGTTTTAAACCATGAGAGTTGAACTTAGCTGAAATCTCGTCACAGAGGGAGCCTGGAACGTGATGAGCCACTCTGAAGCTGGTGGAAAAACTCCCCATTTGATATCAGTGAAATGCTTTTCATTTACTTTAATAGCACTAGGATCAGCCTAGGAATCCGAGATAATTGATATGTCAAGATCAATTTCCAGTCTTTCTGCAAAATAAATATAATGATTTTCACATGATTCTACTCCTCAGAATTCTCAGTACTCTAAAAAATCTGTACCTTAATATACAGTAGGGACTATATTTCATTAAAAATCAGAAGACATTTAGATTTACTCAATTTGACAAAAAAAAAGAAGTCTTTTTGCTGAAATATGATATCTAATACAAATTAACATTACAGCCACATCTGATTAGGAATTAATCTACTTTTTGTAATTGCAGTCTGAATTAGATAAATGCATACAGTAGTTACAATGAGCACTCAAATGACATAACTTGAAAGGACAACTTCAAAGGCAACCTGCCTAATACATTTCTTTAAAAGAAACCCAAAGAGCCTGCCATTTACAATATGAGCCCTGGTGGCTCAGGAATGGGAAGTTGTTCGTTTGAATTTGGAGCAAGGATTTCCGGAAGTATGAAAGGGAAACCCTTTCTTCCTTACATGGGGACACATACGTGAACAATGTGTTCCAAATTTCACTGCTGTTTCCTTTTGGTCTTCTGATTAGCTGTCTTACTCATAGAATCATAGAATCGTTAGGGTTGGAAAGGACCTTAAGATCATCTAGTTCCAACCCCCCTGCCATGGGCAGGGACACCTTATGCTAAATCATATCACCCAAGGCCTCGTCCAACCTGGCCTTGAACAGTGCCAGGGATGGAGCATTCACTGGTTCTTGTAATTTTGTCAGGTCAATTAGCTGGTGTTCAGTGTTAGAAAAAAAGAGACAGCCTGGGTTGACACCATCATTAGGTGTCAGCAGCTTGGGTGCATCCTGTAATACAATCCCTGAGTGCTTACTTACCATTGTTAGCACCTGATTAAAAAAATAAAAGATTGTGGAATAAAAGTAAACCAGAGCAATACAATGCAAGTGCAAAAAGATTTCTCTTGAATGCAGAGATGGATCATTTCATTGCATCTGCATTATTATTACATCTTCCGAGATTCTATTGCAAGTTACTGCTTCAAGGGCTGGTTTAAGTAAGTTTTGACTGCTCTTTGACATTCAAAGGCATCACCTTGATCCTTTTCTCTCCTCACCTGGTTCTGCTTTTTGTTTTGTCCCCTCCCACAGAAGATAGATGAAGAGAGTGAGGCAAACTTGCTAGCAGTTCTCACTGAAACACTGGACAGCATCCCTGTGGATGAGGATGGATTGCCTTCATTTGATGCACTGACAGATGGAGATGTGACCAACGAAAATGCTGCTAGTCCTTCGCAAATGCCCGACGGCACCCCTCCAACTCAGGAGGCAGAAGAGCCGTCTCTAGTAAGAACCCTTCCTACTGTTTAACAGGAATTGGATATGCCTCTGGCTACCCACTGCATGGGTATGATGTAGTCACAGTGAGGTCTGGACTTTTAATTTAGACTGGAAAGGAAAATCAAGTAAAGAACTGAAAATTAAGTGGAGAAAAACAACCCACCAGTATAGGCAATTTGTGCAACAAGTGTGTTGAAGAGATTGTTTTTGAGATTCTTGTGCTAATGGCTGACACTTTTGCTTATCATTCTGCTGAGATAAGTCAGGGTAATGGTTTTAATACATATTTCATTTATTGGGGCTGGTTTTTGTATGTATATTTAGACGTCACTTTTGGTGATCTGTGAAGAAAGGCCCATTGAGTCTGGTGGGATGTGGGGCTAACCAGGAAGCACCAGCTTAGTGCTAAGCAGGGCAAAACTGAACCTTGGGTGAGGATGTGTGTGAAACCTTACGTGCATTTTACTCAGTAAAGCCAGTTTGAGATGTGATTCTGTATCTGCTGAAAGCCCTGTATCCCTGGCTTCTGTGAGAGCAGAGGGAGATACCTGCAACTTGACACTGTATCCATTAGGCTGTTAAAGTTAACGTCTCTGTCTAGATCAGAGGCCTTTTCTGTCAAACAGATCGCTGAGAATTTCATTTTGCCGTGGATTCAGAAATCCAAAACCCCTGTCATTTCTGCTTGCCCTGCAGTATAATGCAGTAAAGGCAGCAGAAATATGCTGCCAAGCCAGAATAAAATGAAACTTTCTTGCTCTGGAGAATATCAAGCCCTGCTTTCTGTTGTATTGTACTTTGCTTGCTGAATTGATATAGCTAACTTTAAGTTAACTATGCAAAAATGTAGATAAATCATTTTAATCCGTAAAGATGCCTAACTTTACTCTTTTCCTTCCACCTTCCTTTCCCTAATGTGTTTGTAGCTTAAGAAGCTCTTGCTGGCTCCAGCCAACACTCAGCTAAATTACAATGAATGCAGTGGTCTCAGCACGCAAAACCATGCAAACACTAATCACAGGATCAGAACAAGCCCTGTGGTTGTTAAGGTACAAACTTAATCTTTGTAATAAGGAAAAAAGAAAGATAAAGTATAACAAGGTCTTCTATGCTTTCAGCAACCAAGCAAGCAGTAGATACATATGTATTGTTTTAATCTGCCTACTATCTTGCAACTGCTTTTAAAAGAAGTGAACAGGTTATAGACTGGGTGCCAGAAAATCACCTGAGCTCGTTTATGCTCTGAATATTTCATTTATGCTTTTTCTTTTGGCAGTTGTAGTCCCCCTGTCTGTTACTCTGGCCTACTCTTGATACAGAGTAGCAGAGGCTACAATAATATTTGCTGGTGGGCTGGTTTTGCTTATGAGTGACTCCGGGATGCAGGACTGCCATTTTAACAGGTGTCTGAGCTAAGAAAAATGGCACTGGATTCTTGGCAAAAAATGTATATTAGCCATTAATTGGATAGAATGGGGGCTGTGACATAATTCTGTTAGCAGGCAGTATTAAACAATGTTTGTCTTGCCATTCACTGTAACTGAAAACAGAGCATTTAGGGGTACTTAAGAGAGTTATGAATACTGGGCTCAAGCAATCAGCAGCAAATTAAGGTTTAAACCAGCTTATTTTTTTGTTCACAGTAAAGGCGCTGTAGGGTCTTGTTAGTTACATGTTGCTGAGTAGGAACATTGAAATGTAGGAGAAATGAAATAAAAAGCTGCATAAATGTCATTTAGGAATTTTAAATGTAATTTTCTTTCCTTGTTCTGCAAACAGTTATTCACAGCTCATAGATCTAGTACACTTAGACTGAACACTTCATTGAAAATCTCATCTCTTCAGAAAACCTATATCCATTCTGATAAGGTTCAGCTTGCTAATTTTAGCTTTTTTTTTTTTTTAATTTTACTTTATTTTATTTATTATGTCCTGGTTTTAAGACTGAGAATACATGGAGCAATAAAGCGAAGAGCATTTGTCAACAGCAAAAGCCTCAAAGACGTCCTTGCTCTGAACTTCTCAAATATCTGACTACGAATGATGACCCTCCTCAGACCAAACCAGCAGAGAACAGGAACAGCAGCAGAGAGAAATGCACCTCCAAAAGGAAGCCTCATCTGCAGTCTCAGACAAATCATCTGCAAGGTAAGTGTAGGACCACAGAACACAATGTTGGTACTAGCAGTAACACAGGGGAGCTGAAGTACCGCAGCTGTGAATACCCTCGATACCTTTGTTCTTCGGTTTAGTATTGTAAATCCAGCATCTCTTCTGTGCAGGGAGAATTTTGAAATAGTATAAAGAAGTTAGAATTAGTTAGCTAGATTTAGCTTTTAAACAGTTTAATCCTGTCTCCATTGCGCCTAGCCTCAGAAAAAGAACCTTGGGGAAAAAAAGTTTAACAAATACCACATGTTAATATACTCTGCTAGCCGGAGATACTTATTCAGAGAGTACTATACCACTAAGAAATCATTATACCCCTAAACAAGCTAGGCAGGCCAGTTCATTAGTGAGCTGCTTTCTTTTTTGCTAGGGTAAAACTGAAGGCATTGTTAACCTGCCACATAGTCCTTAAGAGACAATAAATAGTGCTCTCACTGCTACAGAGAAAGCAATAAATGTGTCATTCCTGTTAAAGCTAGGATGCTGGTTTGTAATTTTATTTCGTAAATAGTTGAAAGTTTAGCTGCTATCCTGATCTTTCTCTCTCTTTCTAGATTCTTTATGGACAAAACTAAACACTTGTGTTGACTTTTAGTATCCCTCAACGCATAAAGAATTGGTCTATATTACAAGCAACATCTATGACAGAGATGCAAGAACTTAAAGCCCCCTCTCTTGCTTTCTCTCCCCCTCTTCCCATGCCTCTTTCCCCAAGATAAAGGAAAGCTGTAAAAGCTTAACAGCCCAAAAGGAGCTTTTTTTAGGATACTATCACTTTAATATATATCTACATACATATATTGGCCTGGCATCTAGAAGGCCAGGTGCCTATCTCAGTCACATCAGTGCAAATCCTGGATGACTCCAGTAAAGCCAATAGGAGTGATCTGGCTGCAACAGAGATCAGGGTATGACCCTGAATGTGTTTTCATGATATTTTCAAAGCAACAATTATATATGTTTTTTCATTTCCCTTCCCCCCTCCCTGCGTTTTCAGCCCGATAGAATTTAATCTTTCCCTCTTTACTATGAAGTATAAGCAAACTTAATAAAAATTATCTTCCCTTCCCACCCTTCTTGCAGCTGTACATTCTGACATCCTAAGCATAGTTTTCCCCGTTGCGATCTTGAATTCTCTGAACAATGTTTATTGTAAGAAGGAAATCCAACAGCCCCTAGAGCTTTTTGGATGCCAACTGCCACTCCTTCTGGATGGCTTCAGCAGTCTGCTTCACAGCAACATCCAGACTGAGCTGTTCATGTAAAAGCTGTGTCTCTTACTACAATGGTACTGAAACACTGACCTGCCAGAAGTTACAGTAGCTTTGTTAACACCGTTGGGTGTTACAGGGATACCTGATAAGGTATATCGTGTATAACATGCTATATGCACA
This sequence comes from Pezoporus wallicus, assembly GCF_028554395.1. Lineage (NCBI taxonomy): Eukaryota > Metazoa > Chordata > Aves > Psittaciformes > Psittacidae > Pezoporus > Pezoporus wallicus. The sequence goes on from NW_026637470.1 coordinate 1,650,097, forward strand.
TGTATTACACACATACATAGAAGTATGTGCGCACACACATAAACACAAATTATAAATCTTCCTGTTCAGATCAGAACTGCATTTTTTTCCCCAGCTGAGGCAACTTTATAGGTTCAGTGCAAAGAAGCAGTGCACATTGGGTTATGGAAGCAGCACAGAAGGAGAGGTGAGGGAAGACCAAAGGGACATATCACTAAATTACCACTGTTTTAACAGATGACTGTGGCTGTAGTGGTATTGCAGGTGAAATTGCAGGCAGAGGGAAATTACTCTCTTCTTTAATTCCTGCAGTTTAATTTACAGGGTTCTGAAATGTTTTTTCATCAAATTTGCCTCATGCACCAATATATGACTTCAATATCAATGGATTTGCATATAATACAAATACAAGAATATAATGCTTTCAGCTTGGACAGTCAATTCATGCAGAATCAACCTTGCAAATTTAACTGATATTTGCAGACCTGCAGTCATTTGTTCATACATTTAATCAAAAGTACAAGAAAATTGGCTCCTTCTGTTCTAAAAAATAATCAAGGTCTCATATTTTCTTTCAAAGTTAGGGAAAGCTCAGGAAGGATAAGTCAAATGGTATTTTCCTTTAGGGTTGCAAACATATTGCAAACGCATGGGAATGTCCACAAACCCATTCATGCCAAAGATCATTTGTAGTTTTGTACTGAAATTTGCCCATGAGGAAACTTAGTTCTTTTGAACCTGAATGTTTTCAATTTACAGGGACAAGCAACTTCATGTGAACCCTTTTTAATAAGAAAAAAACACACCACAGTAGACCTTGAAACTCTAATAAACAGGCACCATAGAAAATGATAGCGTCTTGACTAAATATTTACACTATCAATAGCTGTATGTGAGGATGACTCCTTTGCAGGAATACTGTTTGGTCAAGCCCTTGCCTAGCAATAAGAAAACTGATGAGTGTTTTGGTATGTGAATTTGTCGGTGGGAGAGCTCAGTGATTTCTGCCTAAAATGAAGTAGTGTGAGATAATGCCTTGCTTCTGTGACCATCTGTAGCAGGTTCGCTCTGTACCTCAGTGCTGCAGGATTTTATATCTATTCTTATGTAGGACTATTCTCTGGGACTAATAAGAGCTAGAATGAGACTTTTTAGAAGCTTAAATACCTCTTACACGCTCAACTTCCTTAGAAAGCCTGAATTGCTTTATCAATTTCTTCTTTATCCTCTACAAAGAAGTGTAAGCCTTTGTATAAAACTTTATTCCAGCACCCTACTGTAAGATCTGTCTATTTGGGTTTTTTTAAGGCAGTTTTACCTCTAGGTAGCCAATGGCAAACATTACTATCCCTAACATATATAAAATATACACAGAAATGTGTCAGGTTACATTCAGTTTTATGGCACTTGTTTTATGAGCAAATCAGCAGCAATGCTGGAGCAGACAACTCGTTGAGGTGCATCTCCTCACTCTGGCAGTCACTTCTAAGGAAGGTGAACCCGAGGTGAACACCTGAGCTTCCATTTCTAACTTTCATATGGGAAGGAGGAGAAACAATGTGCAGCTCTTGAGAATTGAGTTAATTTTAAAAAATAAATAAATGCGGTATTACTTCGGGAATGCTCTAGAGCTTATAAAAGTAATCAATTTGCATATAAAATCCTTTTAATGTTGATGGGAGCTTCAAGCCTGGAATGAATATGAAATACGCAGTAGTGACACTCTGGACAGAAGATCTGCAGTGCAGGAGTGTTCAAGGGGAACATTTTGTCTTAAGTAATTAATCTGCCAAAGAGATCCCCTGCTGTTGCTCTTGGTACAGCGCTCTCTGCGTTTAAACATCAATCTTACTTCTGAAAAGTAAAATTTGCAAGTAATATTATTTTAATTTTTAAACATTTCTCTGGCAATTAAAGGAATCTTAGCTGTATTACAGCATCCCAGTTCTTGGCTTGCTTTGGGAAAATACAAGTTTGCATGAATAAAAGCTACGAAGATGTGTATTTTTATAGCTAAGGCTTTGCTTTTTGTGTATGTTGGGATTGTAGTGCTGAGAGCTTCAACCCCAATTTAACCATCTGTGACTATGTCCATGGCTTGTCATAGTTTGCAGGATAATTTGCAGAAATTTGGACTATAACTGGTTGGACTCTGGCCTCATAGAAACAGCCTATTCTCAGTGCTATATATAAAATTGTATATTGTAGAATTAAAATTAACTGAATATTCATAACGTTCTGTTACTTCATAGTTATTCTGCTGCTCCTGTTTCCAAACAAAACGTGAACTGTAGTTTAAATTAACTCTAAGAGAAATCTCATTTTCACAGTTTATCCTGTAGAGTTCTTCATTGATTCTTAACTACTCTTGTTCTGAAAGGTTCTTGGCATTTGGGTTGTGTACTGTATTTCAGAGGCATAGTAATTGATGTAAATCATTGTTGAAATTTATGTGCCTTTTTAGTACCAGTAATAAGGAATCAGGATGGGTCTCCTTATTTATCTAGCTAAGATAGATACACTGAAATGGCTATTGAACTGTCATCAGAGCTCAGCCCTAACTGACTAACATAGGATTCCAGCTCCAAAATAAAAATAAATCTTTTTAGGATATGTTCTGGAGTGCTTAAATATTCCATAATTGCTTTCTTTTTCCCTTTAGCCAAACCAACAAGTTTATCACTTCCATTGACGCCCGAGTCACCAAAGTAAGTACTAAAAAGTGCAAACATTTATAAAAGGGAGGGGGGTTCAATAGATTTTGGCTACAGCAACTCCATTTCAGCTTGTTTTTATAAATGTGCCCTGTCTTCCAGTGATCCCAAGGGTTCCCCATTTGAGAACAAGACTATTGAACAAACCTTAAGTGTGGAACTCTCTGGAACTGCAGGTGAGAAATGGGGTGTGCTGGCTCTTGCTTTAAGCATGGCTTGTGTGTACGTCCATTTTAATATACCACATGTACACCGAGATCTTCCAGAGGTCTCCAGGAGGTTAACTTCAATGCAGTTTAGCATTGACTCTTTATCCAGTTACCTGAGAAGGAATGTGTTTGAAAATATGGCTCCAAACCTGCACAAGAGAGCATAATTTCTTGAAAAATATGAATGAAACCATTTATCTGTTATACTTCCCCATTTCCCCATAGATTTCTGTACTGCTCAGCACCATCTTTCAAAGATAGACCCCACAGCACAGTGTAATAGATGTTACAGATGGAAAAGTTATGTCATCCAGTCTGTCTCCAGGCCAGTCTAGGGCTGTACGTGACTGCAAGTTTCAGTGCTTTGTCAATTCTAGATTAATATGTCACAAATAACAGCTTTCTTCTCTACCACTGAAAAACTATTCCATACCTTAGAGGTAATTTTTTTAATTTGGTATTCATTTTATATTCTTGCTTTCTCTTTATTTCTTCCTTTAGCTTCCCACAATACCCCTTTATCCTCCTCCTTTCAGATCCATGGTGTTTGTACCTTTTGAAGACTTGTAGATTTTTTTTCTCGTGTTCTGGTTTAGTTCATGCATCACCCATTGTGCTCATTTAATTCAGCAGTTCTTCTTTCCACTAAAGCCAATTCTTTCAGACTCAGATCCTTTTTACTGCTTTCCTCTGAACTCTGTTTTTCCTCCATTTTCCTGAAGTGTCCAGAACTGAGCACAAGAGCACACGTTGAGATCCGCCTGATCTATTGCCAAGACTATGTTCTTCCTGTTGTGTAACACTGAAAAATAAGAGATGTAGTTGACACGTGTTTCTCCCAGGATAACAGTGGATTGTAAATTATGTGATCTCTAGCATTTTTGGACGCATTGCAAAATACATCTTCAGGTACCATAAATCAACTTAGTGCCTCTAAATTTAGTGGTAGCTTTACACAAGAGCAGGCCCAAGCACTAGATCTATGTATGTACTTCGAGCTTTCACCTCCATACAATCATCATTTCACTTTTTCAGAAAATTCTTTACTGGTTCAGCATTAAAACATGCACGCTGCCCTCTGCTATGTCCTGAAAAACTGCAGTCTTAATCATTCCTCTCGTGGCAAAAGGAAGCATCTTTGCAATACACCTTCTTTTCACAAATCCAACACAAGCACGGCAAAATTCACTCTATGCAGTAGGATAATCCCATTGAGTGCCACCAGGTCTGAAGCATGGAGAAGCCTCTTTTATCATTAATGGAGAGCAAATCTGCACGAGGGTGCCCATTTGTAAGCACACTGGTAAGTCAGTGCTTAATGCTGCCAACTGAAAGAGGCAGATGAGGTGACTACAGCAGACTGGTACAAGCAGTCGTTGAAATTGCTGAAGGGAGCAGTGTTTTCTCCCAGCCAGAAAGTCAGCAGCCTGCTCTGCCCATCAGCTGACGAGACAGAAAATGGGAATCGGTCTGACTCCTGGGTAGTCCTCTAGTATTGCCTCCGTAGTGGCAACATGAATGTTCATGGTATTACCAAATTCATTCTGCTTTATCAGCTGTGCACAGAGGAGGAAACAGAACAGCTCTGTGATTGTTTTAGAGAACTAGCACATTAAAAATGCACCAGAAACTGTGAAACAGCACAACTGGCCTAATACAAGAACAGGAATGTCGTGCTATAAAAATATGATTTGATGTTTTTTTCCCCTCTGAAAGTAAATAGAATCTAGCTAGAAAATAAACTGATGATAATCAGGAAGGGTAAGAGTTGATGGAGCATGTCTGCCCCAACTGGAGCTGGGGCATTGTTAATCAAGCAGAGCCACATGATGGTGGCTCTTGGACTTCACGTTGTGCTTGCTCTGGCCTTTGCAATGCGTGGTGAGGAAGTTTCAGGATATAGTACTTCATGACTTGGTAGCTGTATTCATCTCTGCCTTCACAGGTACAAGGATTTTATTTTTATACTCCTATATGTATATAAATCTCTAAAAATACGAGTACCTGTGCATGTCTTAACTTTTAAACTCATTTATACTGCAGTAGTGTCTTGTGTCATAAGTCTGCTTTTGTTGGAAGCAGACAAGTCCATAACAGAAACAACCTTGGGTACTGAAGAACTCAGAGTGTATGTGAGTAAATCATGGCAGAACTGGGACCTGCTTCAGTTAAAAACGAACCCCCCCCCCCCCCAAAAAAAAAAAAAAAAACAAAACCTAACAAAACGAAAAAAGAATGGAAAAAATAGTGGCAGTAGTGATTAATAACACCTTGGAGTTCCTTAGTGAGACCCTGACAACTCCAAATTATATCCAGGTAACCGAGTTGCTCATTGTCCTTAGATAGGGCAGCTTGCACTGTACAAGCACTATTTATTATAATTTAAATAGGAGTTGCCTTGATCTTACTGCTGAATTGAAAAGACCATTAGGAGTGCTGCTTCCACTATCCAAGCACAAAGTATTTTAATATAAATAGCAGCTCCCTTGATCTCTTTCCTGAAAAAAACATTGGTTCCCTCACTGATGAATTAACTATAGAGTAGAAAAAGAAATAAATAAAAGCATTTCCCACATGAGCCATCAGTCTTCGTCACACACACATTTTGGATTCATGTATCTAAAGTCAAACTGAAACCATTCTCTTGCTGATGCTATATCTTGCCTTACAATGGATTTGTTAGTAGTTGGGAATGTAACTTTGTCCTCCCTAAAACTGTCAAAACATTTATTTGTCACATTACAAGGAACAAATATTTTTGTAAAGTGTTTTCAAGCCACACATAAGAATTCTTTGAATGCACTTTAAATAAGTGGTCTGCGGTAGAGGATTAAGTCCATTGCTGTCTACAGTCCCAACTCCTGCAGCTGATTTCTAGGGCTATTCAAAGGAAAATGGACCAGAGCATCACAGTATGGAAGGAGCTCTAGGTGATCATAATGCAGTGGATGAAATTTCTGTGTAAGGCAGGTCTCATTTGGAGTAAGAGGATTGCAAGAGGTCATTCTCCCTTTATTTCCACGGCTAGCTGCATTTCCAGTGCCTTGCTAAGATGCGGTGGGCTTGAATCTGTCTAATGTCTTCCAGGAACATGGGATGTTTCTGTGTCACTGGAAGACTTCTCTCCTCTTTGTTACCAGTCAGGTTGAGGGGGCACCTGCAGGCACAGGGACTAGGAGAGTGACTCACCCTCTGGAGGTGGCTGTGTTAATCCTGGTGATTGAGGCATTCTCAGTGACTGTCTTAAGACTTCCTGCTGAACCTCTGAATGCCAGAAGTTAGATGGTGTGGCTCCTGTACGTTTGAAATTTATCTCTGTTCTCCCAGTGTCTTTCTACACCTTCACTCCTAAATACTCGAAGCCATCGTGTAAGTGCATGAAGTGAGATCACAAGCTTAAGTCTCAAGCAGTAGGTGGACAGCTATTTCCACCCTCTTATCTACAACAGGTGACCTGGTGAAATGTCTCACTTGCACACAGATCCCTGTGATTTACCAGCACGTAAAACTCCTCAGTGGTCTTCCTTCCGTGCAAACTTCTATTTCTCAAAAAAGATGACAGAAAAGGCTTTATGAACACAATCAACTTGAATAATGATTTGGAATTCATAAGCATCCTTGAGGATACTTATACCCTGCTATTTGCCCACTTCTAGACCTGAGTTATCTCTTAGTTGTATGAACAAATACTTAAAATCTATCATATAAAAACTTGTTTGACCTCAGACTGTTGGTGATAAAATGAGATGTGAGATGCCAAGAGTTGTCCAGAGGGAATAAAATCTAGTCAATTATTTGATATTTTCAGGCATCTGTGTGTATTCTCTGGATCACTGACAACAGGATTAAACTAAATACTCAACAAGCAATGCAGTTTTTTATTATATGATGGCTATTTAATTACATTTTTCTGGCTTTTGCAGTCTTGTGCCACACAAAAGCACTTCTGATTCTTCTACTGAATTGAGATGTTATCTTGTGCTCAGTGTTTTAAGTGACCTTAAATAATGTTTGCCTTGACAATCCGTTTTCAAACTTCTAAGGTATAAAAGAATTCATTTTCAATGCCTCTGATAAGCTCAATGCACATGTAGAAAGGTTCCAGGTCTGTGTTCCCAAAGGACACTAATTCTCAGCCCCCTCAAAGCATAACAAACGTCACCTAACATTTAAATGCCAAAAGTTACAGTAGAGGCTTAGAAAGATCCATGGCTATGTAAAACAGCATTGCAAATCATTCCTAAAAAGTCAAGATGTCATATTTTTATGCAAAAGCACTCCCAGAATTTCTGTTGGAGCTAAATGAGTTACTAAAGTTTTGTTTTGGTTTTTTTTGGTGGAGTTTTGGAATATATGAAAAGCATTTCACTCTCCCAGAGACATGAAGAAGTCTCTTGGCTAAGGTTGCAGAGTCGGCACACAGGCAAACACCTTTTGTTGCACAGGCTCGGGAAGGACAGTGCTGTTTCAGCAGCAGTGCTGCCAAATTGATGTACACTGTTTTCAAGCGCAAGATCACAGAGTGAGTTCATAGTATGTAGACAGAGCAAGGCAGAGTGCAAACGTACCATTTACCAAAGGCATTCAATTAAAGAAAAGTCCCCGCAAAGAAAATGGTTTTATAGCATGACATGAAAGAATACTTGCCTTTTACTTTAAAAAGAAAAAAGACTGTTTAATGGGGGTGATTGTAAAGTATGTACCACTTCTAACAGATTTGCTGTGCAGAAGTACATAAGTGTGAGTGATGTAGAGGTACTTGTTTATTATAGAGCACATTTCAATGCAGTAATCATAAATATTGCTAAGGTTGTGCTCTGTTGAAATATGACCTACATGCTCTTGATTGTTTGTGTTACGTGATTTGTCTGACACCCATTACATTCTGGGTAATGGCAGCCATTTGTTGCTGTGCACAGCAGGCTCTTTTGACAAAAGAAAATAGGCAGCAATAAAAAAGCTATAGTCTGAATTACATTCTGCACAGCACTGCGCTGCTGAGAGTTTGTGCAAGTGTGTTAACAATGCTCTGAACTGCCTCTTGTCAGCCTTCAGCCCTTAATGGCCATCTGTCCTTCCATAAATCTGTCAAAACCTGCTAAGTTCAAGAGAGAGCACAGAATATACCTTGTACTGTCAATGCTAAAATGTACACATTGGCAGTGAAAGTGGCATGTGTGAAATAATCCAACGGTGATAGAATATTGTAATGCCATTGATGTGGGATCATGGTCCTCAGTGGAGATTACCAGGAATTAGTGTAAAGATGAACAAGTGTGCAGCCAACTGGTTTTCTCAAAGTTCATGATTTGGAGATCGGTCGTGGGACATGCTGAGCTCTGTAGACTCTGTAATGTTGACATGAACTCAAAGCTTCACTCCCTCCTTCATTCCCCAATGGAGGTTTGTTCAAAAGTTAAATGAACATTTTCCAACTTTCATCTGTTCCTGTGTACTTCCTGCTTCTGCTGAAAACCAGGAAAAAAGCCAAAATGCAACGAGGAAGCCCTTTCTTAGGCTGTCTCCAGCAAAGTTCTGCCAGCAAGAAAAGCGCCAGTAAATTTAGCTCAGTCTGTACTTTTGTGAGGGCTTTTTTTTTGGTACGGCTTTTTTTCTCCTGCTCTAAAGATTGTTGGAGTCCTTGTCAGGCTTCTGGAAATAGTTGTACTCTGTGTTTAGCTTGCTTCCTGCTGGAGCTAGCTTTAAAGAAGTGAAAATGGAAACAATATTTTATCTTAAATATTGGATTATCTCTGGGGTTTCTTTGCCTGAAATTCTTAAATATGCATGTTCACTGTGGAGTGGTTGTATTTCTGCTTCATTCTCTCTAAAACTACATCCAAAAAATCAGTAATGAGCTCCAGAGCTGCTTCTCAGGGGCTGTATAATTTCATGAATAAAAATGACAGTTCTAAATCTTTTATCTAAAAACCAGTCTGCTTACTCAAATCCTTGTTGAATCTGAGCTCGAAATTTTAACTTGAAAATTACTGTGGAGGAATTTTGAACAGGATTATTTGTTTTACCAAAAATTCACTTGGTAGTCAAAAATACTTGTTAGTGAGGAGGTGGGTAAGGTGTGAAATACACACTGCTAACTCAAGCTGGATTTTTGTGAAGGAAGAAAAAATTGAAGACTCAAGTTAAAGGAAATAGTTTAACAGTGATGACTTCGCACAAAACTTTTTCGCTCTTAAAATCTGAGGTAACTAGAGTTTTAGGTATCATTATCATTGCCTTAGTTTCCCTGACTTTTTGTGGCATTAGGCTCATAACTATTTTTTCCAAGCATTCAGTCAAAATCAAGCCTCTCTTTCACATCAAGTATTCATGCTTTGGTACTTCTGCTTCTTTTTTCTGGAACAAATTCATTGCAGCTAATGCAATGGGACTCGCATTCTCCATTTATGCTCCTTAGGGAGCACTATGCATTGATGGACACTTTTCCTTCTTTACAACAGAACACTATAAAACATGTTCCATTTGCATTTATCTGCTGAGCTCTGTTGCAGTACAAAACGAAATTCCATAGCCATGTTTGAAATACACATTTCCTGCAATGTGCCTGCCCTCTCTTTTCATTCTTGCTAATGAAAGCTCATTGGTTTGGCTAGACGAAGAAATCTATGGCAGCATCAGCCTCTGGAGTAGTTAAGGATGGTCTAGATTTTCTAAAAATCCCTAATCTCAGTCTAATTTGTTAAATTTTAAGCATATATACTTCTAAATTACAATAGGATCAATTAGAAGCAAATTTTTCAAACGTAGCGTACTAAGTACCTTCCTGAAAAGTAAATATTTCCTGGACAATGTCTGCTGTTTGCTGTTACTCTGCCCTGGTATCCTGGGTTATCCCCTTGTACAGTCTGAAGAAATTCTATCGTTTCTACAGAAAATATTAAGAGTTATATTATACCCTTATAAAAATAGTTGCAAGATGCTGTGTTCATTCCCAGGTTTTACTGGAATGGTCCTTTCTGGCATTTTGTCTTCCCATAGTGATACAATCTTTTACAATTATGTGAACAATCCCAGCAGTTAGTGGTATCTTTAGCCTTTGAATACTTATCTGTTTCATTTTGACTCCCTACTTCCTGGCTCTCACTAATATTTAGTTCTAAATGCAATGATTCATTACAGTTGCAGTTGTCCTATTGTTCAGTTGGGTTTCAGTTGCAGAACCACATTTCAGGCAAAATGTATTAGTTATGCTTACATGAATGTATTCTACATACATTAGCAATGGTTTACTAAGTTAATGAACTGTAGAAACAGAGTCATTGCAGTTGAGTTGTGGAGTTGCTGTACTTCCTTGCTTTCAAGATCTGTGTCCTGTTGAGGTGCCTTTGGTAGCGCTCATTTTTCCCAGACTTGCTTTTATTCAGGTTTTTGTCTGCTAATTTCTTTAGGTTTTTGACGGTGCCAGTCTTTTGGCTTTTGATTTTTATATCAAAATCTTTTTGATTTTTTTTTCTTACAAGAAAAAAAAAAAGAAGTCTTTTGGTTTTTATCCCTTGATCTTTTCTATCAGACTCTACAGAGAGTGAGGCGGATGTCATGGAGACAGGGGAGGGACAGAAATGATGCTGAAGATTAACAGCAATGCATTAGTTCTGTTGCTATTGTTGTTACCAGACCTTTGGTGTCCCACGTCTTTATTCCCAGTATTAGCAGTGTTAAAGTGACATAGAACGGCTCTTGCATTGTATCATGTTTTAGAGAAGCACATAGCCACCTTTGTAAATATTGCAAGTGTGTTTAAAAAATACTCTGTTCCTCCTTTTTTCCCCCTTAGGCCTAACTCCACCTACAACCCCTCCTCATAAAGCCAACCAGGATAATCCTTTTAGGACTTCACCTAAGCCGAAGTCATCATGCAAGACTGGTGTACCACCTTCAAAAAAGCCCCGCTATAGTGAGTCTTCCAGTTCTCAAGGAAGTAACCCAATCAAGAAGGGTCCAGAACAGTCTGAGCTGTATGCACAGCTTAGCAAGACTACAGTATTGTCCAGTGGACATGAGGAGAGAAAGACAAAACGGCCCAGTTTGCGGCTGTTTGGTGACCATGACTACTGTCAATCAGTGAATTCAAAATCGGAAATACACATTAAAATATCCCAGGAACTTCAGGACTCCAGACAACTAGAATTTAAGGATTCTTCACCTGGGTGGCAGTGTCAGATTTGTTGTTCTTTAGAACAAGACCAGTATTTCAAGAAAGAGACTTTACAAACAAGTAATCAGGGATCCCATGGTAATAACAGAAAACAGCTCCAAGACCAGGAAATTCGGGCTGAACTGAATAAGCATTTTGGTCATCCGAGCCAAGCTGTTTTTGATGAAGAAGCAGATAAGACCAGAGAACTAAGGGACAGTGATTACAGTAATGAACAATTCTCCAAACTACCTATGTTTATAAATTCAGGACTAGCAATGGATGGTCTCTTGGATGACAGTGAAGATGAAAGTGATAAACTATGCTACCCTTGGGATGGGACACAAGCCTATTCATTATTTGATGTTTCGCCTTCTTGCTCTTCATTTAACTCTCCATGCAGAGATTCAGTGTCTCCACCCAAATCCTTACTTTCTCAAAGATCCCAAAGGATGCGCTCTAGATCAAGGTCCTTTCCTCAACGCAGGTCTTGTTCCCGTTCTCCATATTCCCGATCGAGATCAAGGTCGCCCTGTAGTAGATCCTCTTCAAGGTATGGTACAGCAAATTCGTGTATCATCATCATAGTTAATACAAAGGAAAACAGCAAAAACATAAAGCAACTTGAAGGAAAGAAAGAAAAAAACCAAGAAACAACTTAATCCTGTGCAACTTGTTCTGTTGCTCCTAAGCTGAATAACTCTGAAGGTTATGGGGTTACTACAGAAACACTTGTTGCCATTATCCTTTAAATATGCCAAGTTTACACTTTCTGAGTGGAGCCAGTCAAGTCAGCAGCAGAGCAACTGGGGAGAGATGTACACAACTAACCTTTCCCATTATCTGTGAGCTGCCCGCTGCCAATCTGACTGCAGTCCCTATCAGATGAAGTTGACAGTGGCTGACGCTCTGCTTTGTGTTAGCCTTAATAAGGAACATTACGGGGGGTGGGGGTGTAAATCACCAGAGGCCTCTTAGTTGACTAGGAGATTGCAAACTGTCACTGGAAAATCTCACTGGTAGCTTAGAAGAAATTGTAAGTTTGGAGAAGAGGTAGAAAATGGTGTCAGTAGATTCAAACTGAATGGCAGAGGTGAATTTGTTTCTTCCTGCAGATCTTGTTGTTATTATGAGTCCAGCCACTGTAGACACCGAGCATACAGAAGTTCTCCCTTACGTGCAAGATCGCAATCCAGATCACCGTACAGTCACAGACCCAGGTAGTGCATCTTGCCAGCATTTGGTTTGCTTTGCAGCTGGTTCTCAAGAGATAATGAAGCGTTCCAGAAATTGTGTTACTGATTTTGCATTCACAAATGCAGGTGCTTGATTTAATGACTAAGTTGTGTTTCCTAGATATGACAGCTATGAGGAATATCAGCATGAAAGGCTGAAGAGGGAAGAATACCGCAAAGAGTATGAAAAACGGGAATCTGAAAGGGCCAAACAAAGGGAGAGACAGAGGCAGAAAGCAATTGTAAGCACTCTGAAGATAACTTTCATTTTGAAATAGATCTCTGTTTCTTTTCACAGATTTCTAAAGATAGAACTCAGATTTTCTTTGTTTTTTTATAAAAGAATAAGTAATGCAAAAATCTGCTTGTGTATTTCTGAGTATTTTGAATTTCAGGCAAATACGAGTTTTGATAACAATTTGTGTTTTGGTGTTACAATACTAGTTTTTTCAGGTTCTATAAATTGCAACTCTCCAAGTTTTTCTCTTGTCAACAGATACAAAAGGCTTACTAGAAAGAGGTTTCATCCCAAGCAACAGACAATGAAAAGTGATCCAATTTCCTATACAGACCTATCAGTGAACCTCCATTTTATATTATATATATTACCTACCAGAGTGCCACTAACCAATGTTTATTTTCTATATTTCTGGGTTTTTTTTTGCGTAAGCAGTGTAAGGAGTTAGCTTGCGTACCAGTTGCTGGAGTTTCATAGTAGCTGTAGTTGTCTATATGGAGGGTGCAGACAACAGAATGCAGAACTGGAATCCAAAGGCATGAGTTTAACTTTTTTTTTAACCCTGTCAGTGTCTCGAGTAATTTGTAAGTTATTTTTAGCAAAATAAATAGTCTGAAGACATGATGTGATTTTAAAATGTCATTAACACTGGCCCTTTCATAATGAATATGTATTATTTAATTATTTTGTTCATCAAAGTCATGTGTGAAACAACTGAAATACCTAAGGCAAAGGAAATACCCGTGTGGGAGTGAGCAACTCTCTGGGCTGTTGTAGCAGTAGGACAGAAAAATGGCTAGTAAATGGACAAATGGCTTTTGCCCCTTCAGAAACTGTGTGATGGTTTTGATAAATGTAAATCTGGACTCCTCTTGTAATTGCTGAGGCCATTTTGTGTCTCACCTTAACATTTTCCTCTTTGTTGTCTGTCCTGCTCTTTCCATTTTGTTGTACCTTTACTGCTGTTCTGGCTGTGCTCTGGCTATCACATGAACTGGTACAGACTGGGACACTTGATCTTTGTTTCCAGATTTTGCCTTAGTGTTATGTCCGGGGCTCACCAAAATGAATAGGTCTTTTTTCCAGTGCCTTTAGTGAACTTTGTAGTAAAAGGTGATTTGTCACACGCTTGTCAGTGTTTCTCCTAATACTTACACCTCCAGAACTGGGAGCATGTAGGGATTGATGGAGACTGATGTAGTCTACAGCAATAAGAAGTTCTGGAAGGCAATAGATACCTTTATTTTCTGGTGGTTTTTTTTTTTTCTCTGCTACTGTTGTTCTTACTGAGCTTCATCAAACCATTTCACTTTTCTCTGCTCCAGGCACCCTATCTACAAAGTGTGGCTGATAGGTATATTTTGTAAAGCATGAGATTTAGAGCTGTAACATGCTCTGCTGTACTGATTTGAAACCTAGTGAAGGCAATGGAATTATTTTGCTTGGCTTCAGACAGGGCTATATTTAAGTCGATTGTTGCCATTTATTTTAAAATATCTGGTTTCCATCTGTTTAAAGATGTACGCTACGTTCCAGCAATCGTAACTTACACTGGCTGTTCTCTCTTAGATCTAACACAAATTAGAAATTCAAGTAGACCTCTGTCCTGGATGTATCTTGCTACTTCTCAATTACTGCACCTTACTGGTATAAATAAACGTGAACCCTCCTGAGGAGGCAGAAAATTTGTTCTATTTGAAAATATACAAATACTTGGCAAGTAGCTAATGAAGAGAAAAAGGGAAGAAAAGAAACTTAAGAAGCTGCAGATATGCTGTATCATAACTTCCTCTGTTAAAAGTTCAGACATTTCAGAACCAAGTTTAAATTTACTTTATTTCTAAAGTGAGCATTGTTCTTATAATTAACTTCATTAATGAGATTATTTATTAATAAGTATAAATAAATCAGAACTAAAAAAAATAAATATAAATAAACAGAGCATGGCAAAAAATTAAAATCCTGTCACCTGTGGAAGACCTGCAGGAGATGTAGGTGAAATCCTGTTAACTCCTTCATCCAAAGTCTATGAGCACTTTTACGTTAAAAATCTGTATTGAATCATACCAGTTTATCCCCTTTGCAAATAAGTAGGGGTTAGGGGACAGAGAAGAAAGGAAAGCCCTGATCCCGTGAAGTCAGTGATAAAACCTGTATTATTTCTGTAACATTCTCTGCTACTTTTTGTACTCCTTTTGGCTTACGGGTCACATCTGCGTTACTCCTTTCTTGAGGGAGGAACTCATTTATGGTCTAGCTACAAGGATCTCCTCTCTTTTTCCTTGAACTCTTTCTACAGTCCCATAAATTAAGATTCCTTTGCTCTCTGCATTGGGGAATTTTTTGCTTTCTCTCTAGCCCGTTCTCGTGCTGACAGAACTGGCTCAAGGCCACATACCTACAGATGCTGTTAAAAGGGTGGCCCAAGATCAGGCACTACTAATGCCTTCAGTGTTACACGGCATGTGGCTTTTCTTCATGAGAAGCACTGTGCTATGATCTCAGGAATTAGTTATAGAAAGGATGCACAGTGGAAAGGGAACAGAAATTATGACTGAGCTAAAAGCCGCCAGGTATTATTGGCTCAATACCTAGGAATTAGTCTCTGTGTGACAGCAAGAGTGGGAAACCTAGGGAAAAGAAATGAGAAGAAAATTCTCATATTTTAATCTGTCAAAGCCATATGTGAAGCAATGCCCTCTGATTGTGCAGACAGCTGGTATTTTGGCAGATGTGAAGACATAGGCAGAATGCTGAGGAGGCTTGTTTTAGAAGCCTGTGTTCATGCTATGTAGCAGAGATATGTTTAAACACCTGCCCCTTCACACACCACCTTTGCTGCAGTAGCTTCAGATCAGCTAGAAACCTGGGCTACCATTTCCCTTTACGGATTCCTGAATTCCTACCTAGCTTACAGCTGTATACAGGTGGCTTGACTTCAAAAAGTGTTGTGATATTCTTCTGCTCTTCCTTTTCTTCTTTTACCACTCTCCAGTTACTGAAGATTTGGTGCCTTTTTTTGTGGATTGGGGCCTTGATTTTGAGCAGTCATGCTTGAAAAATACGGGCTGAGCTTACAAGATTATTTTCCAGTTAGAGAGTAAGAACAATATTTTTGTCATTCATTCATTTATTTATACTTCTGATTGTGATGCCTTTGCTGAGGAAATGTTAGCATAGTTTAGTTTGATCTTGACTTGATTTATTTCACTGGGTCCCTGTTTTGTTTTAGAATGGGTCCTCACTGAGCATAAGGATGGTCTGCCACCAAGACTTACATAACTTGATAGTGCTAACCAGATCACAGTGGAGACACATTTGTCGTGAAACTTGAGGAACTGCAGGATAGAACAGTCTACTTAGGGCTTTGTAGAAACTGGGATCCAGCCCCCACCCAACACTGAGGACCCCATTTTTCTACTGATAACACCCCAGGAAATTTCTGAGTTATGCTGGCTTTTACTCCAGCAGCTCATTAGACCATGCAGCAAATATTTTCCAAGACATGGAGTCAGAAATACACATAGCACATTTCAGTTCTGGAGCCACCAGCTTGTACATACCATACTGACATGGTACACCAAGGCTGGGATGATCTGTCTGATGGGCAGCCTCATGTTCTGTATCTCTCCTACAAGGCCGCTCTGGCCATGATACTGACTTACAGTCACATCCTCCCTGCAGCTCATTTGCTGTGTGCACTGGCTGCTGCCAGGAAATATAACCAAATGAGCTTTTATACCTGAGTAGAAAAGTACTGTTAACATTACTACTTTTCATTTCTAAGTGCTGACAGCCTTCATGAGACAAGTATCAAGAGTCCCTGTCCCAGGGAGCTTACAGACCGAAGAAGATAAATGCACTGTGAGGCCACTGCATCAGAAAGACACACATAATTTCAAAGAAAATAAATAGCTCTACAACAGGAAGGCAGGAGAAGGGTGGTTTCATAAATGAGTTCTTGGCTTCTCTAAAGTCTAAAATCAGAGTCAGCCTATAATGGAGTGCATTTCCACTAATGAAGCATCCAATGTACGTTGTATATTTAGTTTGGATTTTCCTCTTGTTGCTCATCTTGATGGCCTTGATCCCAGGCACTGTTAACTTTCCTGTATGAGTTGCTGAAAATGTATCAGACGATTACCAAATCTTGAGGTTTACTGGTCCATCATTGTTTTTCTGGCAGCAACCGTGGAGTGAGGCTGAACAGTTTCAGTCCTCAGTGAGCCTCACAGAAGCATTTGGCAATTTTGTGCAACTTTTTATTTTTTTCCCAGTTTCACGATTCTTTCTTTTGCCATCCATACTGGCCCACAGGTCAGATTTACTCTCTAATACAGAATCTAAAGAAAAATTTTCATGTTATGTCAGAATCTGAAGCTTTAATGGCTTTTCACATCCATAGCTTTTTTATCTTTTAAACTCTGTCCAGCCATTCCCACTGCATTTTCAAAATGGCATCTGGCCTTCAGTTCTGAGAATATAAGTCTTCATGGCTTTCTACTGGAAGAGAGAATTCACTTGGTATGGAAGGTAACACAGGCATGGTGCTAGCAGAAGCAGCAGCACCTTTGACAAGCACATGGCAGACCATTACTTTAAAATGCTCTAGGATTTCTTCTCTCAGCTTCACATAAAGCATTACCTAGCTCTTGGAGAGCTAGGCTGCACCACAGATGTGCAGGCAAAAAGTGGTAGGGAAAATGGGAATGTCAACACTATGCAGCGTTACCCCTGCAGTGGCTGCCATCAGTGCCCACAGACCCTGCTTAACAGCACCATGGGCAGGCAAAGCAAACAAGCAGTGGGTGAAGAAGCCTAGTACAGAAAACATGCAAGAACTAATACATCTGTAGTGGTCTGTGCTTTAGTTCCTTGTGAAATAAGAATGAGGAGGGGCTGTTCACTGGAGAAGAGAAGGCTGTGTGGAGACCTCATAGCAGCCTTCCAGTATCTGAAGGGGGCCTACAAGGATGCTGGGGAGGGACTCTTCATTAGGGACTGTGGTGATAGGACAAGGGGTAACAGGTTAAAACTTAAACAGGGGAAGTTTAGGTAAGATATAAGGAAGAAGTTCTTTACTGTGGGGGTGGTGAGGCGCTGAAATGGGTTGCCCAGGGAAGTTGTTAATGCTCCATAACTGGCAGTGTTCTCATCCAGGTTGGACAGAGCCTTGGCTGACATGGTTTAGTGTGAGGTGTCCCTGCCCATGGCAGGGGGGTTGGAACTGGATGATCTTAAGGTCCTTTCCAGCCCTAACTATTCTGTGATTACGATTCTAAAACAAAAGTTTGGAGGAAGGCTTTGCAAGACAAAAAGATCCTTGGCATCAGTGGATGTTTTGCATCCTGATCCTGTTTTCTCAAGTTTTGGCATTCTAAAGCTTTAGTATTTTCATTTGAGACTTGAAATACTGCTATTCAGTCTGAGATTTTCTGCCACATCTGCATATTCAAATGTTTTTTACCTCAAGGAAGAAAGAGCAAGATTCTGAAGAAGGAGGTTTAGGTAAACCAAAAGAAGACAGACATGTTGGGTGTAAGGGAGTTTGTTGGACTCTTTCTTCATCGTTTTACATGGCAAAGAGATGAACTGCACTTAAAGCTTATGATGCAAAAAAAATCATCTGCCTTTTTGCAAGGGAAAAATGAATGATATCTTCTCTATTTTCCTGCAGGTTTCCTCTGCCCACAATAAACTGAAAACAGAAGCTTTTCTCTGTCATTCTCTAGGTTTTGAAGTCATAGATCATCTCCTCTAACAAGTGCAGTAAAAAGCATACTTGATATGCACATACGGACTTCTGCATGTAACTTATTATAAAATAAAGGTCTTTAGCATTTTGAAGTATGTTGTAATCTTGTTAGGCTTCTATAGCACTTATTATTAATGAGAATAAAAGGCAGGTGTCTCTGTGAATACAAATACATTTTTCATAGTTGCTTTAAATAAACCAAAGTTAAATAAGACAAAGACAATGCTGTATAAATACTGTGTTCTCAGTATCTTATAATATCATGGCACTCTCCTTAAAAAAATACTTGAACACGTCATGTGGAGAAGAAGGATATGTCACTGAAGCATATATGGTGCTTTTCTGCTTTAAATTTGAATTTCCTTAATTTTGCAGGTTTAACTTATTCCCTTAATGATAGTTTAAGAGGCTTTTTTTTAATGGTTCAGTTTTGTTTTATTACAGTTGTCTTAAAGGGATATTAGAGATATAAAGGTTATTAGAGGGATAGAAGAAGGAAAAATTGTGCAGCCATGCACAGACTTATGGAAGAATGTGCAATAGTTATTTCCATCACACTGTAATATAACAGTCTCCATGTCAGTGAGTGAAACATTATGTTTTTTCAGTTGAGATGTATTATCTCAGCTAAAGTATATTAGACAGTCTGCTGTGTTATGTTCTGCTCCATCTGGTCAGTCATTTAGGTTCAATAGCAAGTATCAATGGAACTGTTTCTTATCAAGTGTTTCAGTGCAGTTAAATTCTTGATTTGGTAAAACAGTCTGAAAAAGTAATTACTGTGCATATGCAGACTTTCCTGGTTTTGAAGTTTATGGCACCCAACCATACTGAAAATAAGCAGAATTACAATGGAATAAATGCAGATTTCTGTTGCTTGCACTCCACAGTCCCTAGTTCGCAGAAGCCCTAAACAGACTCCTCAGTCAGGAAGGTCAGGGCTCTGGACTGGAACACAGTAGAGACAGAGATAAAAAGCAGCAACTGTCTGTAAAGTACCCCTCTTCCCTAAATTTCTGGCCACCCTTGAGCACGTTTGCCGTTCTTTTAGCCATGCGAGCTTCTCCAAACTGCAGTGCTTTGGTAGAGGACAAGGGCAGCTTTTGGACAATGCACTCTGGAAGGCATAAGATTTAAACAAGAAAGTGTCTGTCACAAAAAGGTTACAGAAGACTACCAAGGCAGTCACCTTGGTTCCTTATGTAATCAAAAGCGACAGTAGTTTCAAACATCTAAATGAGATACTTACCTCATCCCATTAAGGAGAGCATGCACATACTCTGGTAGAGCAACCAGGGACTCCCACTGAACTGACCAGGGAGCTATAAAGGACTCAGGTGGTTCCAATGATCACTTCTTGTGCAATACCTTAGTGGGTAAGGCTTTTGAATAGGAGTATTTGATTCTGGGATCTCTATTTTCTGAACCTTTAAACTCACTTTGATTTCTCAGGAACTTAGATTAACTGGTTCCAAGCCCCTGAGATTTGTGAGATCAGGAAAGAGCCAGCGAAAATAGTTGACTGAGCGTGCTAGTGAGAAGAAGCTTCTATTGGGAGGCAGATACATTGGTTTCAGCTTTCTGCAGCAGAAATTGTTGACTTGTTTTGATTAAACAGTTCCTGGAAGCAGAGTGCTCTCCTGGCAACAGGAAGACCAGATTCTGGGCCCCCAAAATTAAGAGTTCTGATGGTCCCTTTATCTCAAATGGGTGCTCAGACAAGTAGAGAGGAAGCATCAGGATCATTTCTCTTTGAAAAGTGTTTTGGTCTGATAATCCTGTTGTCAGTGGTCCAAGAATGACTCCTGCCTTACGCCTCTGTGAGGACTCATGGAAAAGATACATTTCATGCTATATCTGAATTGTAACGCTATCAGCTACCTGTCTCTTCAGGCTAGGGTGCTTCTGAGCAAAAATGCAAGGCTATATTTAGGTCCCTGGAGCCTTTTGCATCACTCAGTTGAGGTACCATTAGCCTTTAGGCACCTCCAGGTTATGATAGTAATGAATTCTCAGCAGTCAGTATAGCTCCTTTGGCATCCAGCACCTACATTCTGCACAAGTCTCAGGTGCCAAAGCTGATGGTTTCAACTGACGTTGCTCCACTGACTGACAGATTTACACCAGCTGAGAATGTGGTGGTGGTGGTTCAATTTATGGGACAAACGTGCGGGCGTGTAAGGGATGAGCAGTAGGGCCAGTAGTGCCAGGGATCTTCAGGCCAGAGGCAATTTGAGACTGAAAGGTTGAGCACCCAAGCCATGTGTAGCTGGTGCTTTTTTGCCCTAATTACTTTAAGGTCAGCGTTTTGAAGTTCTCTTTTTGCCTTGATTTGCTTGCAGCTCACTAAAAGGCTCTACCTTCAGCAAACTGTTCATTCAGAAATTAATGAAGTGCCTTTCATGGGGTTTTCTAGTCTTTCTGTTACTCTGCTGAGCATTTCCACTCAGGAAGGAAAGATAGGACCATGGCTCCATTGTTTTAAACGTATCTTTGATGCTTTCCTCCAAGTGCCAAAGGAACATGCACATGGCACCCTAGTCTGTCAAAATCAGAGACTTCAGTCAGGTTGTTTTTCTGAAGAAACCAAAATGTAATGGTGACCACAGGATATATTTTATTATCCTGCATTCCCCCCCCCAGAAATATTTATTTTAATAAAAGAAATCTTCTGGACCCCTAACAGTTTTCCCTCTGTATTAAGGTATGGATTATGGTGGAACAGCTGATGATGAATCAGCTATTGAGTCATCTGAGTTTATAATGTCATGTTTGTTGTACATTTTGTTGTGTCTTTGGCACATTTATCCAATTATTGTGTTACTTTATGCTCCACAGCTAAGGTTTGCCCAGTATTGTATAGATTGGAAGAGAAAGCAAGCTCCTGGTTTGGAAGAGTTCACAGTCTTGGAGGGGAGGTAGAAAGGAAGAAAGGTGCAGTAGGATACCAAGGGAGCTGTCTGTCAGTGTGTAGCAGAACAGTGGCAGCAAACAGTGAAACCTTCCAGGAGCATGCCACCTGACAAATGTCGTTTAAATGTCATTTAAACACCTTCAATGCTTTCCACAAGAGAACTGTTTCACTTACTAGCAAGATCCACTGGGTCTTCCACAAGAGACTGCTACTGTGATTCTGCATCCTCTGCACATCCGTATGTTTGCATGCATATATGTATAGGTTCATCTCTTACATACCTTTTAAAAATACGCCTTCCCTGTTGCTGTTTCTCACCAGGAGGAACGTCGTGTGATTTATCTGGGTAAAATCAGACCTGACACAACCAGAACAGAACTGAGGGACCGGTTTGAAGTTTTTGGTGAAATCGAGGAGTGCACAGTAAATTTGCGGGATGATGGGTAAGAACTTTCGAGATTACTTCTTCTTTGGAAGCTGCCATATGTAAAAAAATTATGGCAGTAAGATTACTGGTATGGGAGTTACCAGTATAAGTGCTGTGACAGATGACATGCTGAGTTCAAAACCTTATTTATTTTCTTTCATCCTTATTTATTAATCTCGCTAGTTGAGATTTCCTGTCCCAGAAATAAGTATTTAGCTGCATGACAGGACAATCATGCTGATAAATGGATGCAGTACTTCTGGCATTTCCACTGCTGGATCTCCTACATGTTCTTGCTTTAGGGGTTACACTAATGTGTGTTAACTCCTTTCAGCTTTTGTTCACAACTGTGTTTTTCAATTGCAGAGACAGCTATGGTTTCATCACCTACCGCTATACTTGTGACGCCTTTGCTGCTCTTGAAAATGGATACACTTTACGCAGGTCAAATGAACCTGACTTTGAGCTGTACTTCTGTGGACGCAAGCAATTTTGCAAGTCTAACTATGCAGACCTAGGTAAGTATTTTGCCTTATGTGAATTGAAGTGCGTAACTGGAACCTTGTAACTCGGGAGAATGTAGGGTTTGCTGATGGGGGGTAAAGGAAGTGGTTTCCACTTGCTGCAAGAAGTTTAAGTCTGCTAATCTGAATTCTAATATGAACCAGCTTCTTTCAGCTGTTTCAGACTGTGAAAAATTCTTTTAAAGCACATTTCCATCATTACAAAAAATAAGTGCTTGATATTCAATAATACATTTCTATATTGAAATAATAGCACCACAGAAACCTCCTGCATGCTTTACTATTCACTGCTGTGCTATGACTGCTTGATCCTAATACCTGATTTGTTTATATGAGCAATAAACAGAGAACAAAGTAGATGCCTCACCCCAAAAAATTCATTATGATTCTTAACTTTGCCATGAGTTGTGCTTTAGATGTGTAGAACTTGCCAAAGACCATCCTTAACCAAAATTCATAGTTTTTCAGGTTTGAAAACTAGAAAGGCTTGTGACCACATCTGACCCTTAGTATAGCAGAGGTTACTGATCTCAGCTGGTGGTTCTCAAATCATGCATAGGCATCTATGTATGAAGGTGTGCTTTACTGTAAGGGTAGTGAGGCACTGGAATGGGTTGCCCAGGGAAGTTGTGAATGCTCCATCCCTGGTGGAGTTCAAGGCCAGGTTGGACAGAGCCTTGGATGGCATGGTTTAGTGTGAGGTGTCCCTGCCCATGGCAGGGGGGGTGGAACTAGATGATCTTAAGGTCCTTTCCAACCCTAACTATTCTATGATTCTATCATTCTAAGGTGTGTCCTTGCAGGGGCATCCAGTCATGATGTAAGAGGCTCCAATCTGCAGAGAGCTTAGCAAATATCTTGGTGTTTGCTGTCCCACTGATGCAGGGCAGTATGCATACCAGTCCCCAGCCCCTAGTATGCTGTGATAACACCAGTCCCAAGTGTGCATACTGTCTTGCCAGAACACATCTAGTCCTGTCCTGTGTGGGCAAACGTGTGGTGCTGTCCTATACTCTGGGTCACGGTGCGATGCTCCCCCTTGAAAGGATGTTTGGAGATGTTCAAAGTCTTACAGCGGGAATGCTGATGTTAAGTATATGAATAAAGAGACCATGCAGACTACCAAAACAGCCTATGTAATGCTATAATGTATTATAAGCTCACATCATTTAATTACCTTTTAAAATGTAAAGTATTCATTAGATGTTAAACCTTTCCTAATACCTGTATAAATAGACTAAAGTTATCGGAGATACTCTTTTCTGCGTAACATAGCAAGGGACATTTTGCCGTTGATTCTATATTAATCAGATATTGTGGGGTTTTATGAATAAATGACCACAGTCATTAAAACCTCTCATAACCCTGTAACACAGTGCTATTGAAATCTTCTGTGGGCTGCCCTTAACTTTGTACAGTGTGGGAAGAGAATACAGATATATTTTTTTTCTAACCAACTGATGTCTTTTTAGAATAAATGATAAAGATGATACACATTGTTCACAATGAATACGCTATAATTCACTTCAGTGGCTAAACAGATAATGTAAAGCTAAGAAAAGGCAATTGACTGCTGAACAGATATAAGGTTGATGTTGAAACTATAAAAGGTAGCAAGGCATTTGTTGAAATGTAGGCTGATAAAAACAGTAAAACAAGATTGAAGTCTTGACTTGATTTGACTTATCTTCAGCAGTGGAAGCCAAGGTCATCTCTATATCTCAGAAAATCTGGGGTTTGAAATAAGTTGTCTGAAGGGAACCCTCTTGAACATTATTCATCACTGGGAGTATTCCCTGGCAGGTCTCTCCATACCAAGTGGGATTCCCAGAGTATCTGTGAGCAGAGTATTTTCACTTTGTCCTGCTGACAGCTTGAGCTTCTGTACTTCAGACTGCATTCCCTGTATTTTGCAGAGTAGCTGATAGAACTACATAAGGAAATGGCAACATGAACTTTAAAATTCATGAGCTAGTACAAGGACAGAGAGAATTAATCAGCCTTGGGTTGAGTACAGAAGAAAGAAAACACTTGAAAATAGTAGTCAGAAGTTTTAGCACCTCTCCTCTGTGAGAAGATATTGTCTTAACACAATTTGTAATGAACATTTAATGCACAGTGTGTCTTATAGTGGTAGGTGGGGAATTCTGATTAATTCAACACAAGAAATGGCAAGAAAGGGCACACTCATAAAGGAGCTGTGACACAGGAACTGGGAAGAGTCAGGATTAAGCTGGGATGACTCCAAAAGGAGATCCAGTGCTTGCAGCCATGTCAGCAATTGCTGTACTGGAGCTGCATGGCCACAAATGTACAATCCCTCCTCTGTGCTAGGAATAGACTGATGTCTGAGCAACCAGCAAAGCTGGAGCATGTATTGCAGGTCACAGGAGCTGGACCATTATTGCTGCTGTGAGTTACCGTGTATGCTGCAAAGAGCGGAGGAGCCCACCTGAGATTGCTTGTATGGCGTTGCAGAGGCCCTGCCCTGAATTGCTCACACTTAAAACAAGGAAACCCCAAAAAGATCAGAATGGAAGCAAAAACAGAGATTCAGGGATGTGTAGGGACTTGTACAAGATCCTGAGGCAGGGCCAGGAGAAGCAGCAGTGTCCTTTCCATGCTTTCTGCAGAACCATCCCCCTGCTACCTTTCTCAGGAGAAATCAGTCTTGGATACGGTGTGATGAAAGACAACAGCTGAAAAATGATGGTGGAGTTTTGGGTAAAGCATCTCTCAGGATTATCTGGACTACTTTGAGACCTACACATAGCAGTGCTGAAGTCCTTGGAGAAACTCTTCCCACCTGCTCTTTATGTATATGCAATATATGGTTCTTCCCCAACATTGATGACATGTACTGCTTTTGTTAGGCCCTGCTGCCTACCAGAAAGCTCTTTCCATTCCTAAAGCTTCTCTGATGACCATTTCTGGGCTTTTATCATCCCCTAAAGTTGTGGGCTTAAGGGGATTGTTTCTGCAGTGTCTTGTTCACTTGTTCATACTGTTGTACGGAGAAAATAATGTAAGTAGTCACTAGTGGTTCTTGCCTCTTACCTAAACTTGCATCCTTTGGGTTTCAGATTCAAACTCAGATGATTTTGATCCTGCTTCCACTAAAAGCAAGTATGACTCCATGGATTTTGATAGTTTACTCAAAGAGGCACAGCGGAGCCTGCGTAGGTAACATGCATCACACCTAAGGAAAAAGGAGGGATGGTGAATACCTCATGGACGTCACGTCCTTCAGTAATGGACAATTGAAAAGTCATACTTAGGAATTTCTCCTACTTTACACTCTCTGTTCAAAACCATGGTTTACATGAACACAGCTGCTCAATGAGTGAAGAGGCAGGATGGCTGTCCAGTAAGCACACACATGTCCATGGGTGTCAGCTTTGCTTTCGCGGGTGGCCAGTGGCGGGGGAGCCAGGCGTTCCTTGCGAGTTCAGTGCAAATCACAAGACATGGCAGCAGTTCCACAGAGATAGACGAACGATGAACTGCAAAATCTGTACATACTGCATTTTAACGAAGAAAAAAAGAACAAAAGCGAACAAAAGCAAACAAAAAAACCCACCAAATTTGAGTACTATGGCTGCTGATGTCTGGGAATCAGACACTGCATTGTTATTTTTTTTTAAATGAAGCTTCTCCTCACAACATGGTGATAATATGACAATCCAGAAGAAACCACAGGTCCCAGAAGCCTACAATCTTTCAGCTTTGTTTGAAGGTTTTTGTTTTCTTTGGGGATTTTTGGGGGGGGGGTGTGTGTTTTTTTTTAGTCCTTGCAGAAGAGAAAACAGAAGGCTGAAGCTTCCCTAACATTTTGAAGTTTCGTCTTTTAATTCTGACACCCATGTAAATGTCTACAACGTTGATCTTCCACAGCAAAATTTTCAAAGCCTTGTTAATGGTCAAATGTGCAGCTTGTTCAGCAATTTATTCTAATGAGCGGACGTAGTGTTACATTATTAATGAGAGTTGGATGTAACTATCTGGGTGTGTGCACAGATAGTTTATTTGCTACATTCTCTAAAGTAGTTGAGTATTTACAAATGTTAAATGGAGTATTTTTATTTATGTACATACTGTATGACGATGTTCTTTTTTGTTACAGCTATGCACTGTAAATGCAGCCTTCTTTTCAAAAACTGCTGAATTTTTCTTAATCAAGAATACTCAAATGTAATTATATGAGGTGAAACAATTATTGTACACTAACATATGTAGAAAGCTGAACTTACACTTATATATATTTGATTGTAAAAAAAGAGAGAACCGTGTGGGTGAGGGTGTGCATGTGTATATGTGTGCGCGCGTGTGTCTGAGTGCACAAATGCTTTACATACACATTCATCCCTTCTTGGTGAGCTTCTGTAAGAATTTTGTCAAGAATTATCCTAGCCCAAAAGGTATTAACCACTTCTGCAGTATTTTTCCACATTTTTCTCATTGCTTGATTTTCTTTTGCAGTTTTATACACTGAATTTGTTAGGGGAATGAAATTTTCTCATCTAAATTTTTCTAGGAGATACCATAATTTTATGTAAAGTCTCTCAAATGGGTAATCATTAAGAAATGTTTTTATTTTATGTATCAACAGTAGTTTTGGAACTAGAGGTCAAAAATCTTTTTAAAATGCTATTTTGTTTAATTTTTGTGATTTTAATTTGAAAAAAATATGCTGAGGTACTAAGTAGAGTATGATTTTTACAGTAATTCTGTGTCTAAACGCTGTTCTTGAAGCCAGTAATCTTTTCATTGGCAGAGTTTAACGATGGAATTTATCTGTATTTTTTACAGTTATGCATCCTGTATAAATACCAATCATTCATTCCTTTGTTTACTAAAGAGACATATTTATCAGTTACAATTATCCTATTTATTATAAATTATAAGATGACTAAAATAATAAAAAGGCCAGTGGAAATTTTATACCTAGGATGCATGATGGTTGTCAGTCCGGAGTAAGTGCTTTGTTTGGGAATTCAGCTTTTGCAGAAGCAGTGGGTTGGTTGTTTTGTTCTTTTTTTCCTTTTTTTACTACGCACTAGCATGGCCTCAGATGTGCCCATGACATTGTTGCTGATGACATTGCTTCTGCTAAATTAAATAGAAACTTCAGGAAAGAAAAAAACCACAAGAGTAAACTTAACAGCTATTCTGAGCGTCAGAATTTCATCAGAACTCGGAAGTCTCAAGACTGAATCAGCAAAGTTTGGAATTTGCTTGTGAATGTATAGGTTTGGTATTCTAGTACTGTTTGGCATTCATGACTCCTCTTAAAGGTATGGCACACCGAACTATTTAATCTCCTTTCCCACTCCCAATCTTAGAAAACCGGTTCCACCCCCATGCCAGTGCAGTTGATTTTGATGGCTGCATTCATTTTATCACCAGCATACTGTGTTCTGAGAGATTCCACTGTCTGTCCTGTTGGATGCTTGCTTGATTTTTTGGCTTCTTATTTCTCAGTAGATAGATAGCAATAAAATAAAATAAAAAAAAATTAAAAAAATATAAAAAAAAGAGAAGGGACCTTTTTCAGAGGTTCTGTGTTACAACTGTAACATTCTTTAATCTGCATAATTCTTGTTGTTGCTCTGTAGGTTAAAAATGCAGGTATTTTAACTTTGTGTGAATGCCAAACTAAAAGTTTACAATTTTCCTTTCTGGATTTTGAGTATCTTCTGTTGTAAAGAAAAATATTAAAAGCAATAAATTATTTTTAAGAAATCAATATTTAGTATATCATAGTATGTGTTCAAGGACCAGATGCATTACCTATTTTGCCTTTAAATTTCTGTGATTAAATTTTAAATACATTCTCTTTTGCCCTGTATTGCTGACATGAATAAGTTCGTGTGGGCTTTGGGAGGGGATTATTTATTTTTTACCAAGCAGGCATAATGACATGAGTCAGAGGGTTGGTTTTTTTTTTTTCACTGGCCTGGCAAACATTCCCATCCTGAAGATGGCCTTCCTTTGTGGATTTACAAATTACATATGAAATTAATAGATCTAGGATTGCTGAATAAAGCCATTTGTGCCCTCTGTAGACACTGTAGTAGGTAACCTGTCAAAATATAAACTGTTTCCTTTTCTTTTTTTCTCCCCCAAGAACATTTCAAATTAGCACATGTACCACATTGTCACCGGAGGCAAATTGCAGCGTAGCTCTGTGTGTCCGTTAGATGAAGATTGTACTGTTGCTTTCATGCTGTGGTAAGTACCACATCCGCAATACAGGTAACAGAACTGGTACTTAGAAACTATCGTCTTTCCTAGAGCTGTAACAAAGTCATTTCTACAGAAGGTAAAATTATCCAAATTCAAATCCAAACAGAGGGAGCCTAAAATTGGGGAAAAAAACCTGTGCTAAACTACTGTGTAAAGCAGTTGGGCTGGCATCACCCGAAGCAGCAATGGGAGGAAAGTTTGTGCCTCTGGGATATAATACTTGGGTCAGTTGAAAAAAAAACCACAACCACACCTTCTCATCCCTTTAGATGTAAGTTTACAGTAGGTAATGATTATGTGTCCTTTTTGATGGCTGTAATGAGAACTTCAATCACTGTAGTGTAAGATCTGATCTATAAACAACCTAGAATAGCCATGTAATATAATGTGATGATTCTAAATTTGTACCTATGTGACAGACATTTTCAATAATGTGAACCACTGACCTGATGGAGCTACTGTAAGATCTGTACAGTAGGTGAATATGTAAAGCTATTGGTTGGACTACACTGAATGGGGAAAGTGAGATACCAGTTAAGCCCAAACTGGGCTGTTTTCCACCTGCCTATTCTACATGTACTTTTGTGGTTTAATTCATTGTATAAAATTCCTGTGATTTTTTTTTCCTTTTTTTTCTTTTTAATGTGCAGTACACATCAGCCTCACTGAGCAAATAAAGGGAAACGAATGTTTCAAATCTATTTCTGTTTCTCTTTTTTATCACAAGTGACAGGTTTTTTCCCCCTCAACTGGTCGTGTACTGGGTTTTCTATTACTCTTTCTAATGGTCATAATGATTTCAGATAGTCCAGATCCTGCCCGCGTTACTGCACTTTGGGCAGGGACAGAACCACTGGTTTTAAATGTATCTTATCTAGAAAGGTGCTATCAGCCTTTCTGCCATGAGTACACAAGGCTGCTGAAGGGCCGATGTAAACCTTGCAGGAAAACTTGAAAATGCTCAGTAGAGTTTCAGGAGTTGATGCCTCAAGCTAGGAGGGGGTAGGAAATGCAAAGTTTTTCAGCATGGCCATGTTGGCTCCAAGTTGTGCAGGCAGTAGGGATTGACAAGTCCAAAATGATTGGTGTCTTCCATCCTGAGATGCTAAATAACAGTACTAGGGAAAAGGCATCATGAGAGTTCTTTACCAGCCTCTCTTTCTTAGCAGGCGGGCTAGGAGGGTCAGGCAGGTAGGTGGCTGAACAAGTGTGGGTTTTCTGAATCTTTCCTGGACAGTGCAGGATGCAGCATGGTGGGCTTCCGCATTGGCATTGCCACTGGACAGGCAAGAGCTAAATGAGGGACTGGCAAAGGGTGTTCACAGCTCTCTTCTTTACATGCACATAAAAAGGGGAAGGAATTGCTTTTCTTTGGTTTGTCCAGGGTTTGTTCACATACTGCTGTAGTCCTACGGCATTGTGTCAGCAGCTTTCTCTGGGGGTTAATAGTGCAACTCTGTACGACTAAGCCCACTCACCTTGATGTGTGCCTCAGAAGGTACCCGAGGCATGATGTGAGGAGCAGCATGGGGTAGCCTGGTCGGGATCTTTAGGTAGAGAGGGCTGGTGCGTTCACTTGAAAAAATTGCCTTTCTCCAGACAACTGGCCTCCACCTCATCTCTGTTCCTAACATTGCTGTTTATTTTATACTCTATAATGATACATTTTTTACTTGCAAAAATATTTAGGTTTTGCATTTTTACCATTTACTAATACAGACTGTTGCACTTGGTTCTTGCAATGGTAGTAGAGCAAAGTTCTTTGCCGCATGGGCTTCATGCTATTGACTCACTGCTCCTGATGGAATTAATACTCAAAATGCAGTGAGCCAAATCTGTCCCTGATGTACTTCTTCAATGTTGCTGCTGTTCCTCAAGGCATGAATTTAGCCCAATACTTCTCTAGTTACTGTGATTTTTAATGTGATTTGTTCATCAGTTTTGTATTTTTGCATAGTACTTTGATGCTTGAGAAAATACATTCTGTTAGATTTCCAGGAAAGTACTGCTTTTTGCCTCCCATCCCCTCATTTTATGTTATTGAGGTTTATTGCATAAAATCAGGACCTTGTTTATAAAGAAATCATGCCTTCCGTTGCCTGTTCTCCTGGGTTACCATTTTCCCCCCACAGTGAATGCCACAAGCTGAGCACCTGAAATCAGATTCAGGCACCTCAATGAGTGTCCTGATTTTCAGGAACCCGGAGCATCTCACAGCTGCCATTGACTTCAATTAGACCTGCTGGCTCTCAGCCCTTTTAAAATCAAGGCACATATTTAGAGCCCCAGTTCAGTACAGCATTTACATTTGTGCTTAAGTCCATACTGATTCAGCAAAGCACTTAAGCGCAAGTGGTTTTAGATCCATTGAAGTCAAGCGCTTGGATGCTTTGAATAAAAATAGACTCCTGGATTGGGGCCTAAGAATCCAAATACAGACACCAAAGCCTAATTTTAGGCTCCATTTGGAAAACTTTGGCCTTGCCTTCCACCTTTAACCTTTAACGCTTACAGAAAACACAAAAACACCTATCAGGTCATAAGGAGAAGAAGGGGAGGTTTAGGGAAAAGAAGTGGAAGTGATGGAAAAAATTCTTCCTTGTGGAAAATGATATGAAAACTTTAAATCCAACTCTTGCAAGATGCCTTGGTTTATTGGTATTATTTCATGTCATGCTTTCAGAATCTCATTCAAGATTAACATGCACTTATTCTATTGTCCTTCACCATTAATTAATAAACTGCTATATTAAACTTTAACCAATGCCAGCTTCCCCTGCTTTTCCAGGAGTCACACTCTTACCATTGATATTCCATGTTCACAAGCAAACTAATCTATAAATCAATTTTCTCTACTTTATCAAACAGCAGAAAGTAATAAAGAAGGTCACAAATAGTACAGTAGTTCCTTGGAGGTTTGTAACATCATAATTTAAAGCTCAGAAAGATTGAATCAAAAGTTGAATTAATCCCTAAGGGAAAAGATTCTATATAGATTCTATTGATAGACATAGGGCAGCCTGTCTTCATTGGGAGCTGGTATATTTGTTAATACTTCAGGGCAAAGGAGACTAGTCTTCCCAGCAAAGAAGAAAATGAAATCCTCCAAGAGAGGAAGTCAATGTGTCCTCTGTGCTTCCCATTGCTGTGCTCTCCTTACACCACTCTGCTGAAAAAGAGGGAAAGCCAGCTCATCTCTTGCTACATGATGTGCTTTGCTAAAGGGCAGTGTCTGTGCAATGCAGTTATGGAAACTGCAGCTGGATGGAATACTTGCATAAATCATAAATGTTCACTTGGTTGGTGTTCATTCCTCAACTGATGCTTTTTCAGTTTAACAACCTCAACCTAAAATCTGTTTCTGAACCCAGAGCAAAACGAAAGGTTGGGGGTTTTTATGTGACAAATTTTTGTAAAGTTACAAATATTTATTCTGCATCTGGAAACATTCCTCAAAACATGTTTAGTTTTTGAATCCCTTTGAATTCCTGCAGCTTCCTTTCAGCATGTGTTTGAAGTCGTAGTTCTGCAAAGGTATTTCTGACTCTTTTTTAGTGAAAAAATAATCCATCACCTTAATGACACTACTGGACCTGATGAATTGAGCTCTTCCAAATTCAAATTGAATTAATGCGGAGAAAAAGACTCCCATGTAAAAGCAAACAATTAAAAATACAATTCAGTAATGGCCTCTGTTGGAAAAGTTATCCCCACAGGTGTGGTAAGCAGTGAGATCTGAGATGAAATGTACCTTTTTGGAATGAGTGCATGGTGAAGTACAAGATGATAGAAGGGTTTGCACTTGCATACTGACTGTTTACTGATGGTATTTGCTAGCAGAAGTAACTGAGCTGCTCTCTGGCAAGGGCAGATGAACAGAAAGCGGGTACAATTCCAGCCTCTCCAAAATCAGTGACTGAACTCCAACCTTTGTCAGCCTTTTGCATTAACCCCGGCTTGTGTAAACAGTGGACAGTGATCAAATGTAAATAATCTCATGTGCCTTATTTGCGTCATGATAGATTGTCAGCGAGATGTAGCGTAAATGAAAGCCAAAGCTAAGGATTAAGAAAAAAGTCTCCTAAAGAGCACAATGTAAATTGCAATTAGGGCCCTTAATCAAATAAAATATTTGCTGCAATTTTTTTTTTTACTGTGTGCATTCCATTCTCTATTAAATTAGTGCTTGATAAAGTCATAAAATTATTACAGCTGTAAAGTTACTGTGCTATACCTTCAAGGCAAGGCATTCAAGGGATCTTCTAGTTGTCCTCGGATTATTGACTTTGGCATTATGAAAAACACGCATTGGTGCCTTATACTAATTCTTTCCTACTGCATGTGCCACTCGGGCCTGTGCTTATTCATGCAATGTGTTGGCAGTAAATTTATTAAAAAAGAAAAATCAACCACACACTTGAAAAGTAATGGGGTGCTTTCTTTCTTTTTTAACTGTTTACTGGGACAATACCACAGCTCACTGTAGTTTTCTATTGCATGAATAATGCATTGTTGTAGCTAGGCATGCCCTCAGTTCTACACTCCTGCCAGCAAGCAGTGGAGTGGTGAGTGCTGTTGCTGAATAATGATTAATTACTCGCCCTTCTGAAGGAGCCTGGTTTTGTAAACTGGTCACACAGCGTGTTACGTGGATTGTGTCTGCTACACAAAAGGTTACTTGCAATCACATAATGAGACATAATGATGCCCATCACAACAATTCTTTGGTACAAATCTGCACACAATGGAATCTGGATAGAAACCCATTTATTTACGTATCCTGATTGCCAGAGGGTATGAAACTTCACTGCATTGCTGCAGTGCTGCCATTGCTCCTTCTGCAATGCTGACATATTGGGTGAAACAGTGTGATGGCTTCTTCAGGAACCCCCAGCCACGGCTTCACAGCATTGCCCTGTGACAGCCTGCTGGCAATCTCTGAGAGGGACTTGGCTGCTACTGTCTGACAGCTATGTGAGTGGGATGCTATGCTGATGCCTGTCCAAACTCTTGGTGGGAAGCTGGGATGCAGTTCCTCCCTGCAAAGTCTGGAGTTCGCTTGCAGTAGGGGGTAGGCATACCTGCCTGTGCTCATACCTGTCTGACCTGGGAAGGGTAAGCAGGGAATACAAGTCTTCCAATATATTGTACTTTGTTGTGTGATCAAAGGAAGGACATTCAGAAGCACCAGTCTACAGCCTAGAGTCACATCTTTTCTGTACCTTAGGGGGGGAAAGATCTAGTTGTTCTAGGCTCCTGGTCTCTGGAAAACAAGAAGTGCTTGTCCAGGGCTGTCCCAGGGTCATTGGGATCACCACTGGCAGAACCGATGGCAGAGCAGTGGCATCCAGACCTGCCTGGTCTCAGCAGGAGGCATTTGACTGTCGAGGCAGGATCTGTGTGCTGTTTTGAAGCTGCCTGTGTGTCATCAAGACCCTGTTGGTCAAGCTTGTTAACCATGCTGTGGAGGTTTGAGTTGCTAAAGGCTTGGGGCTTGGTAGGCAATAGGCCTTCTCTTGCTCTGGAGAAGATGGGGAGGCTTGGACGTGTATCTCTAACCCACAATGATATGGCAAAGCTGGCTGCAGCAGCCCATGGTGGCTTCTTTCCTTTTGCAGTGACCTGGATTGCCCAATAGCTGCACAAAAGCACTGTCCTGATCTGGTCAGGTGGGTTGGCTTGGAATCAGAAGCTGCATTTGAACGGGCAAGGAAGTGTGTGGTTTGAGCAGCTCACTTTGGACACTCCTACACTACTGTTGCATGTCTCAGTGTTCACAAACTCTGTGGTGTCTTTTAGCCAAACTGCTCATTTTGTCCACTGTTGTCTCAAGAAAGACAAAATGTTATGTTTATACATCAGCATGAGTGTGGTAGAAGATTAGGTACCCTATAAAACTTGCTTTCCTTTAAATGAGGGGGACTTCACTTAAGCGGTACGAGTTTCTACTCCATACATGCAGCAATGAATGAACTGCCTCCCATGACCAGATCATCAGCAGTCTAATGAATTATGTGCTTACACGCAGCTAGAGAAGGTTGTTGGGGGGAAAGACCAGCAAATGGCACCACTACAACCAGTGTGGCAGCTATTTCCCCTGACATTTCCCACAGCCTTCAGCTTTGCCCGATAGCAATGTCACAGCCTCAGGCACCACTTTGCCCTCTGACACATGACGGCTATGCAAACCACGATGGAGTGCTATGCACCCTTTCAGTGAGCACAAGGCAACCATGAGACACTTCGTGGGGTGCCAGGGGCCCGGTGGAGCACACCGGCAGCCCAGCAGGAGGGTGGCCAAAGCACCATGGGGGGGGACGCTGTTTGTGTAACAGCTGTCGTACACCGAGTCAACAGCTGGCATAATTCTGCAGCTAATTTCTCCTCCACAAATAGCTCCTTGAAGAGTAGATCATGCACAGGCTGATTTACTGCAGCGCTCTCCCCATGCGGGTTCTCTGCTTTGTAATGATCTCGCCCAGGCGGCTGTGCAGCCCGTCCCTCTGCAGCAGTGGTAACAGTGCGTCTGCCTCCTCTGGTTTCGTGACACAAAACGTGATGTGCTAGACTGCCCCACCACCAAACCATGCTGAAACGGACCAACATGGTCATGAGTTCCTGGGGAATGGGAGCCCGGAGGAAACAGGGCAGGCAGAGGAGCATGTAGGCAATGGGAAACAATGCAGGTAGGAGGCAGAAGCGCTTGAGTCTCATTCCCTCAGGAAATGAGGGTTAAAAAGCCCCCAGTGGGATCCTCCATTCTGATGGCTCAATAGTGTTGATTTTACTTCCTAGCCACCCAGACGTCCATCTGACTAATAAGGTGTCAGTAGTTTCAGATGCAGACCTTTGCATATTTACAGCTGGGCATCTGTAATGAGATTTTTGTGGAAACCTTAATGAGAGTGGACAAAAAATGGATATGAAGCATCGAGCATGAAGCCTCATAGCTGTGAAGCTGCACTGAGAGGCTTATCAGACATATATCACAATCCCACCAGCTCTTGCTTGTGCTGTTACTAAGCTGTTGACATTGTATGAAAGCTGATATATAATTGAAGAGCCTACATATTCATTTAACAATGGAAAAGGCATAGCAATAATAAGACTGCTTTGTAATGAGCCTCCTAGAATGCCTCTTCATAGCAGGAGAAGCTTTGCAGGTAGCTATTTATGCTTTTACTCGAATCTCATGGCACTGGTCTTGCTCAACAATGTTGGGGCTGATGAGATCGGATGAGGTTAAGCTGCCACAAATAGCTGCTGACTGGCAGTTTATTCCCTCACTTGTTCAACAATGCCAGACTCACTATACGTCTGGGAGGCAAAGAATACAGTTAGGCTAGACAAATAGAATAGGAACCAACAACAGAGTGAATCCTGTGCTGTCATATACATTTTTTATTCACATTGCATATAAATCTTGTCCAAGCTCGTGGGAGAACTTTAGCAGCCCCTTAAACTCCCATTTATTCTCCACCCTTCTCATTCTTTCCACTATTAAGAAACAGATTTATTTTCTGAAAACTACTCTTAATCGTTGTGCAAATAGCAATGGAACATTTATATTTAAAGTAATAAATAGAAGATTCACATTTAATGTGAGATTCAAGATTATTGGGACTTATTTGTGTTTATGGCATCTAACACAGATGCTATTCTCAGTCCCTAATAGAAATGTTAATTATGGGATTTCATTATTCTTACTTAGATTTAATTTGAGGTTTTTTCCTGTGCCATAATGTGCATGGGATAATTCTACAAAGCATGAAATGAAGACATTCAGTGCCCCAAAATGCTAAAGATAGAGAAAAAGAAATCAGGTTTAACTGAACATGGCAACAATCTGAATATCTGTGAAAAATGCGGAGTAATAGTGAGCGTGGAAATCTGTCTCTTACTATGCTGGTTAGTGATGAATCCCTAGAAGAATCAGTCATAGCTTTTTATGATAATGAGAACATAGTAAAGCAGGGGTATGGTCAGCTCCATAGTTTGCCCTTTGCTACAGAACTAATATTGTCAATTCAAGTACCTCTGAATATAGGAAAGTGGATTGTCAAGTCCTATTAGAGTGGTTCTTCTTGGATGAATAAGGAATGTTTTCTCTTTCTCCTGGTTATGTTTGCCTTTATTACTTTATACTGCCAAGGGCAGTATCTGGCCCTTGGAACTATTTATTTCTTGTGTGCAGAGAGAAATATTATGCAATATTTCCATTGCTCCAATTTGTTCACACAGGTTCAAGTGATGCCAGGGAAACTATTCCTTTGGCCAAACTGAAAGTTATATGGATCTTTGGTTCCTTTACCAGGGCTGTAAGACTTGTGTAACATTTAAGCTTTTAAGGTATGTTTAATCCTCAGTAACCTGCTGGCGTGCCTGCTCTTCAGCCAACATATGCATATATACCAGATAAGCATGTTTATATGTGATTCTATATACAAATCAATAGGCCGATATGCAAAATAGGTATGTGAGTGTAGACTCCTCATCTGGGACTTGTCATTGAGAAACTCATCTTTTACAATAAAATATAAGCTACAATAATAGTTTTTTTCTCCAAACAAGGCTGCAGGATATATCTACATCCTTATGTTGGAGATTAATTACTTTTCATAGGCCAGCAAGAAGCTCTGATTTCACTTGCACCCCGGCTGACATTGTTGCAAGGAGCCTTTCAAATGGAATCAAAGGGAATGCCTTCTCTCTGGTCATCACAGCTCACTGGCATTCACAGTGGTGGTTGTAAACAGGTCAGGAGATACGCAGTACCTGCTGGACTCATGGTAATTTGAGCCCTTCTAATCATTTGTCTCAAATCTGTTTTCTATACTTTTTCAGTCATAGTAACAGAATTCAGGGCTGCCTAAAAAAAAACATAGTTGTTCCTTAAGCTGTTATTTAGAAACGGATTCGTGTGCTCTATAAGCTGTTGGTGATGGGCAGAATCAGACCCTCTGAGTTTAACCCAATAAGCGCACTAACAGTTAAAAGATGGAAAGCAGCAGCACCTGTGTTGGCTCATACTGAATTAGCACCTTTGGAAACGGCTATTCAGGGATGTGGTGTCTCCAGGACTGTAGGGCCCATAGTGTTTCCACACCACTCTGGCTCCTTCCTGGGAGCAGAAACCAGCCTGGGGATTCAGGGAATTGCAGGCTTGGTACCGTGCAAGTACAATCAGAGACCACTTCAACTTGAAGCAGATTGTCATTTCCTTAAATCTGGGATGGTCTATCAGCCAGTCTGAGGTGTGTGAACTGGTGCTAAGATACTTCTAGCTATGAACCCCATCCTCTATTTATACAAAGCCATATCTGGCAGCTGATCAGGGGTTTGATTTGTTTTCCCTGTTTGCATACTTTCATTCTGTGATTAAAGTCATAGCTGGCTCCAGTATTTTAAATGTTGCTTTCAATCCCTGGTCATAAAACAGGAAAGAGTGTCCTCCAACACATTCAGTTCATAGTGATGACACTGTGAGGATTTGTTCTGGCTTTTATATCTAAGAATGCATTTTTTTGTTTGCTTGTTCACTTATTGCAGCACAATGGGTACTTGCCAATAGCATCTCTAAACTGAAATAGTTAATGTTACGTGCAACAGCACCAGATGGTTCCTCAGCACAGCCTTCCCAAATCACCCCAAATTGCTACAGTCTTGCAGAAAAGGATGGGAGCAGGTTGGCTTCTGCAGGGGTGGTTAGGATGTTCACACCAGTGGTGACTCTGAGATCTGAGTTTTGCACTCTGTTGTATGCAGGCTCAGTACTCAAAAATCCCACTCTATTTTGAGTGTTACCTCCACTGTTTTTCTGGGGTAAATAGCCAATGTAATTTCCTTTGATGATATCTGACTTTATATTTACAACATGTAGCATCTGTTTATTAATAAGATCTATCTACTCCTGTTTAAGAAATGTTTCTATTCAGATCTGTAAAGAGAAATAATTGCTCAATTCTACTGAATTTCAGTTATTAAGGGAAAAAGTATTTGAAGATTTGAAGATGATACCTTTGCTGCACCACTTGATGGCTTTACAATCTCTTCCTTGTGTTTTTATCACTTCAGCATTACACTGTCTTTCCTTCAGCTTTTGATGAAATTGCCTCCTTGATGAAATCACTGGAAACTCAGGCCCTGGAAAAGTGTTTTATCTGAGATACCAAAGACAAGTTTGTTCCAAAGACGTTCATGCTTTACAGTCTTAGTATTTAGACCTCTCTGGTGATGCTACAAAGTCTCTGCAAATGCTCGTATTGTTTATCCTGGCTTTGGGTTACTCTGGTAGAGAGATGTTCCTTTGTGAATTAAGTGCTCTTTGAGGATAAAATGTTCATCAGAAGTCATCAGAGTTACAATATCGTAATTTTCATCACATAAATTTGAAAAGACATAATTTGTATATTTTTTACCTACTTTCCTAGGGCATATGTAACAAAGGGCTTTTTCCCACCTCCTCTGTTGAACTTGGTAGCAATCATGTGATGGGGCAGAGAAGAGCCTCCAGCCAG
Organism: Pezoporus wallicus; assembly: GCF_028554395.1. Lineage (NCBI taxonomy): Eukaryota > Metazoa > Chordata > Aves > Psittaciformes > Psittacidae > Pezoporus > Pezoporus wallicus. The sequence continues at coordinate 1,689,010 of NW_026637470.1, forward strand.
CCCATTCGCCTGAGTATCTGAAATTAGAAACCTCTTGTGGATTTTTGGCATCATTTTACAGCCATACATTGTTTTATTTCCCCCCTCTTTGCACTTCTCCTTACTATATGGTGCTCCCTTCCAACAATATATAGACAAAATGCAGATATACAAATAGAGGCAATTACCAAAGTAATTAAAAATAAAACTACTGATGTCTAGTAGTATATACTACTGGTGTGTGTATATATATATATATATATATGCATGTGTATCTATAAACACATGCGTATGTTTACACTATATTCAGTGTGTTCACTGAAAATATTCAAAGCTTAAACAGGAAGAACAAATTCTGGAAGGAGCTGCATATCTTTCACAGGAACAACCTCAGCTGACCCTTGAGGATTGGTCTGATAGATATGAATTGCTACTGGCATTATGCTATTGGAGAAACAGGGCTACTTTGCCAAAAAATGAATCTATTTAGTCATAAACACTTCAGCTATGTTGATTTAGGGTTTATCTAAAAAAGCCCAGCAGGTTTGGTATGAAAGGAAGAATGTTAATTTGGATGGCAATTGTTTTTCAATAATGCTAATTTGGACTAAACATCCTGATTTACATAAGCAGACAAAGGCCAAATATTGGGCCAAGGAGCACAAAGAAACTTGGGTTCAGTTATGGGGACAAACAGGTTGGAAACAGAGTTCACTAAACCCAGCTTTTTCAGCCTTTGGCAACTTTCAGTCCCTAAGCATTTTCCAGAGGACACCTCTGTCATTGAACTTAACCCAGGACGTGTATACTTACTTTCCTTAATTGTCCTTCATAGAAGTGTTGAAAGTAACCTGAGGGGTTCTTGGACCACAGGCTGAAAAGCCCTGCAGTGCTCCCTCTGCTCCTTTCTTCCTCGCTCTCTCCTTGGTTCTGCTTTTCCCCTATGACAACCGTCTCCACCTTTGGAGTCATAGGAGATTCTTGTTCACCCTGGTATTGGCCTGAGTCTGCCTACAGGCACTTCACTGCTCTCATCCAATGCTCCTCTTGATGCGTCTTGTAACACAGCCCCTGATGCAGCAGGTGGGGTTATTTCTCATGAAGAATGGGCAGATTTTACAACCTGGTCCAATTTAGGTCCAGGGTCAGGGACCTGCATTTGTTTTGTAGCTTAGGCTGGGAATTGAACTGATGCCACCCATGAATAAAAACTTCTCTTGTGAGCTTGTACATTTGGGTATGTGTGTGTTGACAGTCAGGCAAAGGTCTGTCCAAGAGAGTCCCTACTGTTGCTGAGGGACGTGTAGTGCTCTACTCCTTCCCAGCCCACAGTTCCAGTTACCACAAGCCCTCCTTCCCTCGGTCTCATGGTCAAAGTGGATGCCTAAGGGCAATCCACCAAATGATTGCTTGAATCTGCCTCTTCTCAGTGATAAAAATGGAAATATCCATTTGAAAACAAAGCCTTTATCCTCCGCTGTTTTTGAGTGGTTGGTGTGGTAAAGCTGGAGAAGGCAAATTGAAAGTTTGATGAATCATTTTTTCTTTAATGAATGAAAAGTGAAATTATCTTTAAAGCAATATTTAAAATTATGTTATTGCTATTTCAGTTAAGTTCATCAAAATGCAACCTACAGCTAACACCTATTCACAATAAAGTTGCTTAATTCAATTTCTTGAATTGTCATGTCATCTTGTCATTCAATTTCTTGAATTAAGCAACTGTAATTCCCATATACTGAATTTATTTGTCTGGGCTGTGAATTAAGGGTATATACAATGCAATCCTGTTTTTTCCAAGCTTGTTTTCTAGGAATCTGAGTTTACCCTGCATTGTTTATTAGCATATATTATGTCTTTACAACATTACGTCATTGTAATCTATTAACATACTATCTGAAAGCCTAGGATATACAGAACTTTCAATGATGATAACAATATTGGTTTCTTTTTTATCAAAGCACATTTTCTCCGTTGGAGGTATAAATGGCTAAACACTCTAGAAGTGTATAGCCTGTACACTGGCTGTATTTCACCTGGCCTTAGCTGCACAACAATTAGTCTGCTTGGGTACATGGGCTTGCCCTCAGTCAGTGGTTTTCTTGTGCAATTTCCCAAACCTTGTAGCCCACACAACTTGTACAGTGATTAAGAGGGAACAAATGCTACTTGAGGAGAGGATTTCTCTCCATTAACTATGTAGGAAACAAGGGGCTGATTTAGAAGCCTAAAATTTGGATGGATGACAGATATAATGAAACCTGCTCTTGGGGTGTACCACGCCTCAGCCCCTAGCGGTAGGTGTGTTTTTCATTACCTGAAGAACACACTCCTTTATTATACACACATATGTGTGAGTCCTCTGTGCTGAATAAATTGCACCCAATAGCTTGCTCATTCTTAAAGAAGCAAAGGAAGTTTAGTTTTGATAAGCAGAGACCCAGTGAAGGCTTTGCTCTTTCTCCTCAAATTTCCTTCATATTTTCTCAGAGAGGAATGACATCGCTGCTTCTGGATCACTGCAGCAAAAACTCTTGTGGCTGAAAGAGTTCAAAATACAGAAATGCATTCCCAAGCCCTCTCCTCAGCCCAGAACCCAGCACAGGCTTTAGTTTTTGCATTGCACTGGGCTGTGATGCAGTATTGTGAGAGAAGTCTAACCAAAATTTTAAAATCTCACCAAAATCCCAGGCATTCCTTTGCAGGCATAAAAAGGTGCAAAAATCCATGCAAATTTTTCCTTATTCATCTATGACAGAATGGAATTAATGCACATGTTGATTTACTATCTCTGAGGAGACACATCCTTTTTGCTTTTAAACCTAAAAAAGCTCCAAAGTGCAAATCCTTAAAAAAACCTAAGTTTCTGGCTCTAGCGAAGTAAAAGAGTTTCAAAAGAAAAGCAGATGTTTCCTTAAATTAATGAAACAAACACGTCCTACCACTGGCACATGTTGACATCCTATAAATGACACTCCTGTATTATTTTACCTTATCTTTGTGCTTAGGCCTCTGATCAAGGTTTAAATACGCAGTGTATATAAAGAGCCATTAAGACTTTCTAACCTTGTTGGTGCTCTACTGTTCTTACTTATTGAACAGTAATAAAATTAGCCAAAGGGAACTGGAAGTTACACTAGTAACTGCGTCAGAAAAAAGCAGTTGCTGCGCAGCCCATTTCTTGCTTAGGCTACGTGTCCTTTTCCCACTGGCAATCATACACTACACTGTGACCCCAAAGGCTGTTTGCTATTTGTTTTTCACACATGCCTATGCAGGAGCATGGATTTTCTAGAGTGGGCTTTAGTTTGCCCCTGGCCTTTTAGGCATTCTTTCAAAACCTGTTCTTGCAATAGTAACCAATTAAACTAGTTCCTAAGAAAGAAGCATGTTTCAGCACTTAAGTTAATTGAACTGTTACAAACTAAATATGATTCCAAATTGTTTCTGTATTCCAAATCACTTCATGCATGCAGATAAAATGAAAAAATTACTAAATCGTTTTGAAATGTGCAAATCAGGCATACAATACTGACATTTAGATCTGTGACCTGATCACAATGTAGTAAGTACCTTTGAAAACTTTGCGAACTTTAAAGCTGTCAAACGAAACCCTTGAACCACTGCTTGATGTGATATTCAATAAGTGGAAGTCAGGCTGCAATCAAATCATGGAACTGTCTCCATCAGGGTTTTAGTACCAATTTGCCCAGAAAATAATCTTTCCCTGATTCATTTCACGGGCCAAGTAAGAAAGGAGGAATGACTTAATGTATAAAACACCATACTTTATTCTTTGAGACCTCGGTTTGAGTTCAATTTCTGGTCCTAACTAAAATGAGCAGCTCAATTCCCAATGAACAGTAGCCCATATCGTTCAACTACCACACACAATTAGGCACAATTGTCTGGCTCTGCTTAGAAGAAGTTGAAGACTGATTTAGCATGGAGACTAAATCACTTCTTTCAGCTGTAAAGTGGGGTGGCCCTCTCTTTGACTTTATGACAAAAACCCCAAACCATATTGTTTCTTTATTTCAGCATTTCTTTAGTGCAAGGAAAGTAAGAGATAGGAAAAGCCTCATTCTGTTATAATAAAAGCCAGATGGCAGCCCTAATTTGCAGCTATTCTCTTTTATTAAGAAGCTAGTAACTACCATATCTGGCAGAGTGATTGTGAAAATACTGGTACGGGGAATAAATGGACACTGCTAAAAACAGAATAGGAAAAAAGATGATTAAGGGAAAAAAAAAAAGCAGTGATGCTGGAAGCTGGCAAAAGCTTTCTTTTCTGAATCCTGGAGCAGGAGAAACGCTTGCTGGGTAATACATCTATCTAGTTGCATGTCATACATGACCACAGTATTGAAGGTTTTAGCTGTCCTGGGATTTAAACGTGTTGATACTGGGATAAGCTGCACTTGTACAAAACAGAGTGGTGTAAACTATTTTGCCAATGGTATGAGTGGAGAAGCTCTAGCAGAGAGGTGATTTGGAGAACATCAAGTCTTGCCCTGTAGCACAGAGAGGAGAGGGTGATAGCTGGGCGAGTTGTGTGAGCAGCAGAGAGAGCTCAGCGAGGGGTGGAGGGAGCTACAGAACTGCTAAGCAGGGGATTATAGGGAAGTTGAAGAGAAAAAAGAGCCCGCATCAGTGTGGTGTAAAGAGAGAATTAAATTAAGTCACTAGGTCTATTTCACAATACACTAGCAGAGGATATTGGCTAGTCCTATGGAAAAGAGAGATTTAGCATCCGTACCTAAGCCCTCCTGAAACGTAAGGATCAGAATAAGCCTCTACTATATTCTTAGGTATAAACAGGCTATATCAAGGACTGGAAAACCATTAGTGTGGTGTACCACTTTGAGAAACAGGTCACAGTAGCTTGGCAGCAGGAAACACAGGCATGGCTGCACTGCCTTCGGTGCCTGAGCTGGTGCAACTGTAGTTACCTCCTGAACTCCAGCTGGTTGGGGCATCCCCATGTAGCACTTCACCATGACGTACAGACAGGAAGCATAGTGGGTTACAGAGAAAGCTATCAGCCCTTGAACTGCAGATTTTTGTTCTACTCTGTGTACTAACATTAGACCTCAGAGGAAATTCACAAGCTTTTATTTTAACAGTGGGGGTTTTTAGCTGTTCTCAGGGATTCCATTAATTTTCATTATGAACTATAGTTGCGTCTTTCATCTCAGGAAGAAAAGACTGCAACTGGAGGTGCACAGCAGCTCTCCCTTTTTAGTTGCTGGAAATAAGTTAATAAATGCAGTCACAATACTGAGTACCGTTCTCATTCTTTATTGATATCAACTATACTCTAACAATGAATTCAAAGTGCTGCTGATGTAAACTCTACCTGAAGCCTGTTTGATCTCAGATAAGCATCTTCATCCCATTCTTCATTTCAAGAAAAGAAAATCTTACCGCACAGCAACATATTCATCTGCTTTGGGTTCAGTTCAAGATAAGCCATGCTTTGCAGAAAACCTAATTAATATCAATCACAAAGAAAACAGAAATTGGAAGGAAATGTTCTTCCATTTCTTGATAAACAGATCACCCATGGCGTGTACACAAATGGACATCCCAACTTGCTTTATTATGGAAGTATCAGAAAACAAACAGCCCTGTAGGGGGAATTTTTAAAGAATAAAGGGTAGATGCACACTCATTCTGATGTAGATAAAAGTAACTTCATCCTCTTATATGGGAGTGGAATGGTGAAAATCAGACAGGAATTGCATCCTGAAAGTGGTGGATTTAGTGGCATTTAAGAGTGTTACTCTCAACACTCAGAGCAATAATTATTGATAGCTCGTAAATACATTTTTTTAAAATTCCTACAATGGCACTTGTTTTCTCCTTCCTCCTGCTGAAAGGAAAGCCGTGGCTTATGACCTAAGAGACCTTATGGTCTTCATTTAGGGATGAATATTCATATTTGGAAAAAATCCTGTAAAATCAGAGTAGCTGGCTTCTGTCACAGGCCCACTTCACAATATAGCCTTTCAGCTGACCTTTGAGGAATTTTGCTGTTGCCAGCACACTTTCCCACTCAAGGATTTGAGTCTTGCGGCTGGCCGTGTAGCACTGGCTATATATCTACTTCCAAAAGGTACAGGATTTGCTTTAGATCTGATTCACAAAATTTTCTTGCACAAAGAGTTCTGCTCTTATCAGTGCTCTAGGTCATTTTAGGAGACAGAGGGTTTGGAGGAAAGGTAACTAATCTTTAGAGAGGTCCTTGTCTTGTCCATCAATCCACCTTTAAAGTCCTTGATGTTAACATTTCAAGTGACAGTAAGGTATTTACCAAGCTTGGAAAGAAATACAAGTGTCAGATGGTTAGTTTTATGAAGGCACTGACTCAAAGAATTTGTGTGTAAAATACTATTCCATTTGGCCACAACTGAATATAAAAAAATATTTAATTTTATTGTTTCCTTTGAGCTTCCCAGTATTTCCACCTTTGTTTTTGCTTGCCCACAGCTGTCTTCGTATGATCAACTTTTCTAGCTGAAACTTTACTAGGGTTTGCCCACACAAAAATAACCAAAGGACTGAGCTGTTAATATACTAAATGTTTGAAAGAAAGGTCCAAACATCAGATCATTGGAATGGCTGGTACACAATAGCTGAGGAAGCCTCTTTTTCTCCCCTTAACGCTCACTGATGTGATGTATGTGCGCACATCCTTTAATCTGTTTGAGATCATTGCTTCATCGCCTCTCCTTCATTTAGTGATATGTTGGGTTTGCCTTTGAGAATCATTTCTTTTTGGCAGGTTGTGGCATTACTGAGGAAGTTTCTGATGCAATGAGTCAATTTAAGGACACAGAAATCTACTGCCCATGCCAAAAAGACCAGTCCTTTCCTTACAAGAGGAAAAAGTAAGAGAAAATAAAGAGCTGGAAAAGCTGCCTTAACAGCTTTGAAGGAGATATAAGCATGAAGAATTAAAAGCATTGGCTAAAGATGAAGCTCCAGACCTTGGACTAATTCCAGATTCAGGAAGTAAGCCATTAGTACACTGTTATTGAGATGCTGGTCCATAAGCTCTTGGTGGTCCAGACAAGTAATTCCTGTTGTTACTTGTTGGCAAACATCATTAGCAAACTGCAGGCCAGTCCTTAGATGTTTCTGAAAATCAATGCATCTCTAACAGGGAAGGGAGAGGGGAGAGGGGGAAAAAGAGAAAGATTAAGAGAGACCATGCTTCCTGATTTTGCTTTTTCCTCTTTTTTTCTTTTCTTAGTGTTAATCTGCACTGACACTAAGATATGACCTATCCAGTCTATGTTTAACTGCCGTGTCTATCTAGCAGTCTAGCTGCATCAGTGCTGTCTTACTGCCAAAATACATCCTCAGACTCTCTATTTTCTTGAACCTCTGCACGCATTTTCTGCTGAAGCTTCCTTAGCTGAAAGATAGCTAAGATATATATGCGCGGTGTGTCTGTAGTAATAAACCTTGCTACAGCATGGACCTACTTCACAGAATGCAGTTGGATATTCTATTAAGCTGTAAATAATATGGGAAGTATGCAGATAGATGGATTTATGTTGCTATTTTTCAAGTAACAGTGGCTTTGAGGCATACTGCATGTATCTGTCAAAATAATACACACGGCTCTGCAGTTAACTGTTTAAAAAGGATTAAAGTTTAGCCCCTAATATCTTCTCTCTGATGCTTTTCTGTTCAAAAGTGAATATTTGGGATAGAAAAAAACAGTCCAGACAAAAGCATTTCTTCTACACTCTAGGAAGTAAAATAGAAACAAACCTGTATTGGAGCTCAGGAATTATTTAGACACATTCCTTTTTTTTGGTTGGGTTTCCACAAGGCAAGAGATCCATACTGTTCATAGTATAACTCATTTCTCCCAGCACTTTGGATGAAACACTCCAACCATGCCAAACCCCACCCCAGCCATGAGCTAAGGGGAAAAGTCTATGAGAAGGTTTTGACTATATAGAAGCTACAAGGAATTTGTATGAATTTTAAAGGTAAATATTGTCTATTTTCTACTTTTTTATTTGTCTTTCTGCCATTTTGATTGATTCTTCTACCCAGCCTTCTTTTGGCAGCATATGATTCTCTGAGTGAAGGAAACAGAGACTACATGGCTACTCCTCTGCAGCTGTATTTCCAAGCTAGCCACTGTTTATTGTATTATATGTTATCAGTCTACATGTATTACCCTATGATTCTGGATAATAAGTCCTTTCAGCTGAAATCAGAGATGCTGTACCCTCAAAGAATATTAGAAGCTGGGAAAACTTAAACCAGCTAATAATAAGGTCAGGGTGATCAAAATAGTCCCTATTTAAACAGAACCCATAAAAGTGGCAATTAGACTAAGGACTGGTACTGCTTTACAAACTCTAGAAGTCTAATAATGGAGAACAGGAGTATGAGGCTTTAAACAAGGATTTGGCATATCATAAACTTTGTGGAAGAATGATATCAGACAGAATCATAGAGCCATTTAGGTTGGAAAAGACCTTAAAAATTATCAAGTCCAACTGCAAACCTGACACTACCAAGTCCGCCACTAAATCATGTACCCAAGTGCCACATCTATACGTCTTTTAAATACCTCCAGGTATGGAGATTCCACCACTTCTCCAGGCAGCTTGTTTCAGTGCTTGATATCCCTTTCATTGAAGAAATATTTGCTAATATCCAATCTAAGCCTCCCCTGATGCAACTCGAAGGAGGCCATTTGCTTTCATCACTTGGGAAAAGAAACTGACTTCCACTTGCTACAACCTCCTTTCAGGTAGTTGTAGAGAGTGATAAGGTCTCCCCTGAGCCTCATTTTCTGCAGGTTAAATGACCCCAGTTCTCTCAGTGTTCAGTCTTATAGGACTTGTTCTCTAGACTATGTAATACAAGGGGGCAAAGTCTGCAGGAAAAAAAAAACATTTCTTGGAGGAAAAGCAGTGGTGCGAGATGTAGAGACTGGTGTGAGAGCATTTAGAGAGTTAAATTTTTATGAATCAGCGTATCAGCAGATAGTATGAATTCTTACAGACAGAAATTCTGTACCCACATGGAGAAACGACAGCACTGCCTGTTGACATCAGCCACCTGTTCAGGCTGCTTGTAATACCTTATTGTGACAAACAGCATGATCAAAGAGGCTATTACGATAGGACACTTCAGTTGTAAATCAGAATGTAAATTAGGATGTCACAGACACAATATGATGCCGAGGTTAAGTTTTTGATGCAATGAATGATTGTGTAATGGAGAGACAGCCAGGAGTCCCAGAGGAGAAAAGCAGCTCTTTGCTACCAGAATATCTGGTTCAAAATTTTGCTATCAGAAAGCCAGCATAACAGTGCCTATGATGTACCTATACTCAAAACCATCCTTGGACAACAAAATCCAACAGAAAATGAAAATTAAAAGTGAATATTTAAAAAATGGAAACTTCACATGTTTCTTATTTAGCCTTTTACTATCTTAACTATAACTGCAGCAGTAAGAACTCTTCTTGTTGCCCTTGATATCTCTTGTAAGCGCCAGCTCCCAGTGCACTTTGACTTTCCTTGCATGACCATTCTTACATGTACAGGCCTTTCATATGTCCTTCCACAGGCTGAGAAATAAAGAGAAATAAGAAATAAGGAAAGTTCACAAGTGAATCTGTGGCAAAATGGGAAAATTGCTAAGGCCTGTGATTCACAGCATATGCATAAGAGGTCTAGAAATTATCTTGAATTTCCTGAGGATGTTAAGTTATTCAGTTTAAGGAAGATCAAAACAATGGTAGATTGTTGCCAAAGGATTCTACAAAGCCAAGCTACTGAGCAAATATATTTGAAGTCTGTAAATGCAATTTGACGTGTGTTTGGGAAAACATCTACACATTATATTCATAATGTTAGCTCTATGCTTTGTACTGGTCAAGCAAATAAGATGAATAGCAGGAAGCACTAAGAAGACAGCAGCAGCAAACTTCATTATATCATTGTTTAGACTATTGTGACCACAACTTCAATATTACATAGAGTTCTCTCTCTTCAGTCTTGAAAAGCATATTATAGCATTAAAAAGGCTGCGAAGAGGAAGGATTATGAGAGAACCAGCTTCTGTATGAAAAACGACACTCGTCATAGGCTTGATATTAGACATTAAACACAGGACACACATGTGCACAGAGGGTACAGTTAGCTCTGTGTGTATAATGCCCTTATTTCATAGAATAGGAGCAATGCTCAGTCTTTCCAGTTGTCCCAGATGGCCCATTGCAGCATAGAAGTATCCTCCACTGATTTAATAACCTGAAAGAGGCAAAATCAGGCACTAAGATAAAGAGAGATGTATTCCTAATGACCACTGGTCTGTCCATCTTGAAATCAGAGCAGGAGTGTCAAACATGTGGCTGGGGAGAATCAGAAATAAAAAACAGAGGGAAATTCATTTTCAATTTCTCATTTAGAATTGCTAGTTTCAATCAATGACAATTTTAAGGCATTAAACACATTCCAGAGTAACTTGTAAAAAACCCCCAAAACCCAACCCTGCAGTTGCTGACATTCTCAGAGGTTTTTTAATAAGATCAGGGTCAGTGATAGGAAATAAGCAGGAAGATGAATAGGATGTCAAAATTAAATTGAATTCAAGAAGAGTTATCTTAAGTTCCCAGAAAAATAGAAACTTGTGAAACTTTGTCTCAAGCTGAAAGGGAAATGCATGTTTTAGCTTAGAAGGTAGCAAGAAGGCTGATGACTGTCTTTAGAGGTATTAACAACCCATGCTATTTTAGCAGCTTGAAAAACACCTTTGTCCTTTGAATTCTGGAACAGATAAGGTTCTACTAATTTTTAATCTAATGATTTCTGCTGCATAAGCTCTTTCATTTCTATTCAGGAAATCCAGATTAATTGTTTTAACCATCTGACTATTCATTACAATCAGAGGATGTACTTCTTGTTAAAGTTACGGAATTGTTGAATAAAATGTCATTTTAACAACCCATATGTTCATGTTTTTGTTTTGTTCTCTTTTTGCTAAATATTGTAGCACTTCGTCTTCTGGAGTGTAAACACACTATTGTCCAGGCTGTCATTAATCATCATTGTTATCAATGAACAAAAATCCAGTGAGAAAACAACAATTGGATGCCTAGGACTGCGGAACAGTTCAGGTTTCTGAAGGACCATGTTGACTAATAATGTTACTCTCATTTGGGAATTTGTCTATGCATCATTTATGAATTCTGCTCAGATCTGTGGTCTTGCTATATATTTGCACCATTAAGAAACTGTCTACTCCTTGAGCTCAAGAAGGCAAAATACTGAGTCTGAAAAAGAGCATTAAGACTCTTATTAAAATCAGTTAGTTCTTCTCCAACCAAAATAATGGAATGAATTCATCTCAAGAAAGCAAGTTTTTTCTAGTTTTCTGTGGATTAAAACCTAGAGTTTTAAGGGCCAGAAAACCCTTGAAACTAACAAAATGGCCAAAATGTGTAAAGGCATGGCTGAGTAAAGAATGGCTTGACAAACAGGGAGCCACACAGGAATAGATCTTTCACTGAAGTTAAGGACTGCCAAGCTAACGGCACGACTGGACAAAGTGAAATAAGGAAAACAGCATTTCAAGGACTCTGAGCTGGGTAATGCAGTCAGGAGGGACCTGGAACTCAAAAGGTGAGTAAGATCTGTGGGAGTCTGAGGCAGAGGATGGAGGTGTTGCATGTTTTACATAAAACTGTACATCTTCTGTGAAATACACAAAGATCATGTGGTGAGTCCTGTCAATTTGCTTTGGGTAGCTTGTAGACTAACAGTGAAATTGCCTCAAGAACAAAGGTATAGGAAAAGATGCTTTTAAGCTTTTTAGGAGCTCTGTTTTGGAAGAGACTGTCTCCTATTTACAGGTAAAGCAAGAAATCACAATGTTGTATTTAATAGGAGTATTGAATAATATAGACCCAGAAATGATGACTGGAGTCAAACTGGGAGCAAAGGAGAACTTGCAATTGCAGAGACCCAGCTTGTAAGTACGTCACAGCAGTTTGGTGGAATCCGATGAAGTGACTGAATGAGCTTCATAAAAAGTGTTTGAGCTCATTTCTTAACCAAGTTCACAGTACAAATGGTAGATCTTCTGTGTCTTCTGCCATATTCCAGCTACTAGCTTAACTGCACTGTTGCTCTAAGTACCCAGTAGATTGATTTTATAGTTACACTTATCTATATAAAATTAGTGCTGTTTTCTACCCCAAAACTTGGGATTTTCATTTACGTTCTGCTCTTAGCTGAAAACCAGCATTTTATGTCTCTTTAATCTACAATACAGTCCCTTAACTAAATGTCATTTCACACCTTCTTGGTTCTCCAATAAGGTGTTCTTGCCTTACAACCCTCTAAAAAGCACTGTTGTAGGGACTTAGAGCATCATTAGTTTCTATGCTTAAACATGGAAAATGATATATAAGAGCTAAGCTTTATTATTCTTAATGTTTTCATATGCTTGCAGGGAACTGGAAGTCTACAGGGGATAGAAATAGAAGTGGAAATATAGTAACATTTTACTAATATAGGAGTGGCTGTGAGAGAATGAATGTTACACTCCTGAGCTCAGGGAACACTCATGCTGAAGGAGACCGACTCACTTGAAATCAGAAACCGGAGAGCACCTGCATGTGCTAATGGGACGCACAGGAAAATGCTGGACTCCTTCACTATGCCTTTTTATACCTCTGAACTTGAACCCCAGGATATAAGACTGCCTATTTGACAGTGCAAACTTGAACTTGGATGTATCAGGCCATATGATGTGAGGGGGTGGGATGGTAATTGTGTGTTGGGTGTGGGTCCTGAGCCCCATGAAGCAGCAATCACTGACCAGCATGATCAAGAATGAATATTCACCCTTGCAGTCATGCATTTCTCACCAAAAGTCTTACCCTACCACCACTGTCACTGTGTGAAGTGATGGCATAAATCTGTGTATATACATACATATATATACATGAGTCTCTGAATCAAAGCTGTAAGCATCAGGATGTTGTACTGTGTATTTACTCTGGGCCTATTGGAAGAAAATATTAAAATGACTGATAAGTTTTCTGTGTTAACAGTTTTTAAAGAAAAGTTAGGTATTTTGTGTCACTGTGCAGGAAGTTTATTTACTTCACTAATTTAAAATCTAATGACTTTCATGGTTAACACTGTTTTCTTTGCTGCTGCTTTATCTCTTTTGATAATGATTTAAGCTTGAATGTAAGTGTGAAGGGTATAAGTTTATACCTGGAAAATCACTGAGGTGCTCTATTTGATCATGCAGATCTGTCTTACAAAGACCTGAAGCCTTGCAAGGAACTATATGCTACATTTATTCCAGTGACAAGATCCATTTCTTTAGTAATGCTCTCACTGAAAATGAAAATTGTCTGCTTCCTAGTCCTAGAAATACATCATTTCCTGTATATTTCTTCCCTCTACCTATTTCAATCCCTTCTTCTAATCTAGTCAGTATTATATGTATCTGCACTGGTGACAATTCAAGGAAGTGAATTTAGAGTGGTTCACTCCACTGAAGGCCTGACTCCTTTGCTGTTGACATCAAAGGGAAAATTCAATGATTTCATTAGTATATGGAATCTGCCATAAATACATAAATAAATACAGAGACTAGGAATGGTCAAACTATTGGGAAAAAAAAAAGGTTAAAGATACCTGAACAAAATTTAAAAGAAAGTCTCACTGGGAATAAAAAACTATGGAGAAAATTGAAGTTCTTCAGTGTAGGTATGTACTAATTTCTCAGGAAGTGTTCTCAGTGAAACACTGATGCAATGAAGGGTTTCTCCATATTTCGCTATTTTCTTTGGCTCATGAATGTCAAGGGCAGTTTGTGTTTCTTTCTGGGAATGAGGTATCCTCAGAAGTAGCTTAGGCATATGACACAGCCATGACTCATTTCTTGACTCAACATTGAGTTCAGAGAGAGTAATGGAGGAGGATGGATAAAGCCAGGGCACAAAATAGATCACCATTTCAGTCAGTTTGCTTGCTCTATAAATGAAGTGGACAAAATTCTGAATCTCGGAGAAAAAGTAGATTATGGTAGCAAATTGCATAAACACTGCAGAATCAAAATTTCCCTGTAAAGCTGTAAATTAAAGGAAAAAAAGAATAATTTTTTCACCCACTTAATAGCTTGCATGCAAATGAATAGAATTCCATTTTTTTTGTATTGTATTGCTTCTGTATTGAATTAAATCTTTGTCCCATTTAAAAGCCCAGTCTTGTTCTGTCAATCTCTGAAGCAGCTATTCAGCAGCCAACCAACACAACAGAATTTCTCTATGCTGAAAGCTCATTTTCATTTTTGCATTGTATCCTAGTCTCTTATTATAATGGTGCTGTTATCAGAACTATAGACAAGCATGTGTCAATATTTCTGTGCCAAACCCTGTTTCATTAGTAGATGTTTGTAACAAGACCATTCTAATTTGTATAATCAAGATGAAGCTAAATACAATTATTCTCCACCCTGACACTAATTTCCTCTAAAAATACGCTTTATTTTCTCAATTACTTTTAAAAGATGGACAATCAAAACTGTGCTGAGAAAAAAGTGCTGAGGTTGCAAAACTCCATGTTGCTGGCTGCTCCTCCTCAGGCAGAAGGGGACAAGAAAGAGCATGTAGGCATTTAACTCCAGTATTTTGATAAAAACACTGGAGACCAGGGAACTTGTCATGCCTGAAGGAAATTTTTGTCTTGAGAATGTTTTTTTTGACCTTGGTATATACAAAGTAAGAGACTATCTGTAGCTGCAGATGTATTTTATCTTTCATTTAAATAATTCTGTTTGCAATTTGTACTTTACATTGTACACCACTTTGAGTTTTGGGTTCTGGTTCCTCTTCGTGAGTGCAGAGAACCTAAATTACAGTTATGTCTATGCCATGTCTATTTTCAGGAGAAGTGTTTGTAATTGACCATGGCCATGAGTCTGAAGGGAAAAGATAAGCTCACAGAAACTATGGCTTCATTTGCATACTATTTTTAGTAAAGACGAATCCTTTCATCTTTGTAATGACTTCACTTCTTGCACAAGGTTAACTAAAAATAGAATTTGTTTGTCCCTTGGTAGTATATGGCAGTGAACTGTACTGCAGCTGTCCAGCTTTCAGATCTGCTGAGTTTTGAAGTCCAGAGCTCCTGACATTTGCAGACCTCACAGGCCCTCCTAAAATAATCCTGAAAGTTAACTGATGACCAAAAGATTGCTTGAATTCCACCTAATATCATGGTAGATTTTCAAAGAACTAGGCATTTCTTTCAATGCTGAAATTGTCTAGTAACAACAATAGCAAAATAGTCTAATCGCAATCATTATTGCAGTTTTAGCTTACAGTGATGCCTATGGACATGAGCCTAACAGCTTGGTGCTACAAAAGAGCCCCTCTCCCCTCTTCTCTCCCTGTTCCTCTACCCTCTCCTGCACCCATTTGCATTCGTCCTACTCTCTTCCTTGCACTAGTTCAGATGGGTTTTGGCCTTTCCTGTGTTCTGATTTATCCACTGACTAAACAGGAGAAAACTACATTTCTGCTGACTTAGTTTTTTCTTGAGCCAGTGAGCTGAGTCAATTCAGACAAGCTCTGATGGTAAATGGTGGGCACACACAGCCAGGAGCATTGAGACAGAAGAAGGGGGGGGTGTTTTGTGTGTGTTTAGGCAGGATCTCCCTTTTCTGCTGGTAGTGAATTGTGCCCATGGCAGGGGGGATGTAACTAGATGATCTTAAGGTCCTTTCGAACCCTAACTATTTTATGATTCTATGATTCTATGATTATCTTACCCAATTTCAATGAGCTGTACCCTGTATAACCTACAATACAGCAGTAAGTGTAACTACTGCCATTTCCCCTACATACTGGGCCAGAACTGAGGTTCAGTAATGTTTCTGTAAGAAGTATTTGAAATATTTTTTTGCTCAACACCATTGTTCAAGTTCATAGCCTGCTTGTGAAAGTGGTTTGCTGGAGCTGACTCTCAGGGGAGTGCTGGGGCAGTCAGATTAGCACCACACAGTGCAACTTGGATGATATAGCTGGTGTCCTTCCTGGACCCTCACAGCTTAGCATCACATGCAATGGTCACTGGTAGGCAACAGACTCAAATGGCTGCTCAAATCCTTGTGCTGGAGGAGCATGTTAGACCTGCTTGACTAAAGCCTCATTTTGTTTTTTTTTCAGTGGGCAGAAGAGGAGGGGATTTAGACATCAAGTTTTACCCCTGGATAAATGCAGGCCAGGTGAAATTTGCATTTATTAATATTTCTTACCAGAATTTCTCACTAAAAATCCCTGAATAAATATGAACATTGGCCTCTGTTCACAGGCTTGCTCTTTATGCTTTCCCATGTTAGTAAATTTGACTCTTACTAACAGCAGGTGAAACTTCATGGAATAAGAGATTGCTTAAAATCTTGAACTCTTTTCTTAATGGATTGGTGCAGGCATTTGTGAATGCATATGGTTGAAGTTTCATTTCAGTTTTTAACTAATAACTCCATATAATTTTTTACTATATGTCCTTGTTTTAACACAAACAAATAAAGCCCTTACTTTGGTAGGCTGATGAGGATGAACCCTCCCTGATGAGGTGACCCTTTTCTGCACCATTTATTATATGGCTTCATTTTCTTGGCCATGGATGTCTAGAAATGTACCTGGCTTTCTGGATGACAATTTCCCAGAATTACAGTATGCGTAAAATTAGGAAACAACATCAAAGCATGAAAACTTTCCTATTCCTGACTTTATTTCTTTGTTTATGACATAGGAACCTGGTTTAGACATTACTTACAGAAGCACAGAATAGTTCCGGCTGGAAGAGACCTTAAAGCTCATTCAGTTCCAAACCCCTGCCATGGGCAAGGACACTTTCCACAAGACCAGGTTGCTCAAAGCCCCATCCAACCTGGCTTTGAACACTTCCAGGGATGGGGCTTCTCTGGGCAACTTGTTCCAGTGTCTCACCACCCCTTAAAGTGAGGAACTTCTTCCTAATGTCTGATCTAAATCCACCCTTTTTCAGTTTAAAACCATTCCCCCTTGTCCTGTCACTACCTGCCCTTGTAAAAAGTCCCTCTCCAGATATCTTGCAGGCCCTTTTAGGCACTGGAAGCTGCTCTAAGGTCTCCCCTGACCCTTCTCTTCTTCAGACTGAACAAGCCCAACTCTTGGCCTGTCTTCATAGGAGAGGCGCTCCAGCCCTCTGAGCATCTTTGTGGCCCTCTTCTGGACTCACTCAAGCAGGTCCATGTCTTCTTTCTGCCCCAACATTTTATTTCCTTTTTTTGTTTTTTATTTCCTTTTTTTTGAGGCTATGTATGGGTTCATGGAGTAAAACACGCTGTTGTAGTTTGTGAATTCTGCTGGTTTATTCCACCCACGGATCACCATTCTGTCTCTGACTTCGTATTGCTCAGTGCAGGTATCATGCTCTGTCCTTTCCTAAGCAGGCTGAGTAAAAGTGCAGAGTGAAGTACACCAGTGTGACTGCAGGTCCTGGTTGCTCATTGTGTGCTTGACAGTTCAAAATGTTACCAAAATACCAAATGGAGTTGGCAGCATATTTAATGCACTACCTTTTACACTGAACTCTTTGTTTATTCTGTATTCATCAATATTTCCAGTTGTGTCACACAATCTTTTTTAATGCTTAATGTCTCAGTAAATATGATTTTTCTTTCCAGGAGTTATGGACCTTTCTTCTAAGTTAACATTCAGTGTTATATTATATTAAATGCTCATTGCAGCTTGGCAATTCCAATCAATCAAGCACCGTCTCTCTATTCTGTCATTGTACCCTCTACCAGTGGAAAAGTTTAACTACCCATTATTTTGAAAAATTTGAGAATATGAACTCTGCAGAAGCAGCTAATTGATTGATACGGTGAATGCTCTGTAATAGAAGAGTTTTCCCTGGAAAAGAAATGTTAATCCTAAAATCACATTTAAAAAAAAAAAAAGGTAGTAAAGGAATTAAGTTAATTATCACACAATTACAGTAATAGAAGAAAAAAAACTAATCAGACATGAACAGCTTGTATAACCGTTAACCAGGCTATGGTAAACCATTGCTTAACTCAGACTTAAGAGATCCATCATGGGATTCATGGCAGCCAGTTAACTAATGCTTAAATAATTCTACAGTAATTTAAAGCTGTGGTAAAATGCATCACTCAAGCAAGCAGTCACTCTCAGTCTCAACGGTTATTTTTAACTGGTATGAAGTTATGCTAACTCTCTCCTCCCCTTCCATGCCTAAACTGCAAATGCTAACAAGTCTTTACTAGCTGTCTGACACAGTATGAAATCCTTTTCTAAAGCCCAAGCAAATTACATTAATTGTTTAGGTTTTTTTCTGGAAAAAAATAAATAAATCTCCACTGAAAAGTAGTGTCAGATGAAGTTGGCACACTTTGCCTCGGCTGAAGATGCGTTAAATCTATTTACAAAGATATAAATCTTTGTATTTACTTCCACATCCTTATAATTTTTTTTACTTTGAAAGTTGTTAAAACATTGTATACTATTAGGATCAATCTAAGAGCTGGTAGCTTTCCAACTCATATTTTCTTGCATTCTCACTGACTATATTCAGTCAAACTAGGGGAAGGGAGATGACTAAAATGAACATGACTATCGTGAGCACTGAAGAAGCAATGGCAGTCAGGAGTGAGGCTGCTTCTGGAGTGTTACAGTGCATGAATAAAGGCTCTGTTTGTTTAGTATTTTTACTTCTAACCTGAGGATCAAAAGTGGGAGTGACCTGAGGAATTATACTAGTGACACAAAGCTGGGTGGCATTGCCTTTGTAGGGGAGGATCAAAATATCATGCAGGAACAGCTGGAACATTGAGGATAGAAATAAAAAGAAACAGATGAAATTTAATAGTACAAAGTTCAAGGTCATGCAGTCATAGCCCCACAGGAATTTCTGCCAAGAACTGATAGCTTGTATTTTGGAAACACCTGAAGAGAAGGAAAAGATTGGAGGCTACAGCCTTATTATAGGTGAGTAAGAAAATGAAATACCTTCTGTGTTTTGTTTTGGCAGCATAACTACTTTTTTGTGCCTTTCTTCCCACATCTCACAAGGCACACATTCCTGTCCCTGTGCCAAAGATTTCCACCTTCTCCCTGGTGCAACAGGATCACTGTGTAAAGTACATGATGAGGAAAAAAAGAAGTTGGAAGCTGTTTCAGGTGAAGTAATTGCAAAATGTCCAGGGCATATATGGAGGCCATGTTATGGAGAGTGCTGTGGGCAGCCCTGGTCAAACATGTGCAAGAAAGATTAATGCGAAGTGGAGGAGGCGCATGGGAAGACTGTGATGCATATTTTGGGGCACAGAGCTTCTGTCTTACTAGAAGTCAGAAATACTTCCTGGCTAGTTTTGCTTAACAAAATGGAGTTCCTGAAAGCCTCAACCGCCAGAGGAGAAAGGATAGATAAAAAGGAGAGAAAAACTATTTAAACTGTTGAAAAATTTTACTGTGACAACAAATAGAGCCAAAGTAACATTTCTTTAACACGGGTATATTTTGCCCTGTGAAACAGAATCTAGTTCCTAATCACCAGGTCAGTAAATGGCGGAGCTCTGGTCCAGAACTGTCTGCCTAGTGGGACAAAAATCCATTATTGTCGGACTGGAGATTGATTTGTTATGAAAAATTATTTGATATGGAGCCCGTGATAGTAGGGGCATGAACTGTGTCTCAGAAGGTTCCCAGTCATATATTCCTGGGCAGTAGAAATCATCTGTTGTAGGCAATATGCAGAGGACTGATCAGCAGTGGGTACCTCACAACAGCTTTTCTGCTTAAAGATTTTAAAGTTCAGAACTGCTTTTTTGCCTTCAAATACACATTTTGTTTTTTTTTTTTCTGCAGACATTGTTTTATGAAACCCAGGAAACAAGAACTGATTCTGTGGGAAGCAGATGAAATATTTAACATATGGCTGATTATAGGTGACATCAGTAAATAAAGACACAATAATTTTCTATATTCTATTCATATTTCTTTTTTTTTTTTTTTCACTAGAACATCAAGTATTTAGAGAAAACCAGTCAATTTAAACAGTCTTCTACAACTGGGCAGGCAGCACAAAAGAGCATAGTGGAAATAAGACCTTTTGCGTGGATTCCAGCACCCTGCTGCCTACTTCCCTGCCCAGGTAGTGACCACTGTCAGTGCTAATGAGAAGACAGCAGTGTGCCTCTCTTATAGCTGCTTTCTCTTCCTGTAGCATGGCTTCCCAGAGAGCATCTCTGAGTAAGTAAGTTTTTAGTGTGGAAGAACCCACCTCATGCAGCAACTCTAGGGATTGCATCATGCCATCCCTTGGACACTGGTGCTCCAGATAATGAGAAAGTGGCAAACTTGGCCATGGGGCCACGCAGAAAAAGGGAGGGCTGGAAAGAGTGACATGGAGAGAAAATGACAGTGTGGTGTTATTCCAAGAGGTGTGGTGTGTGAAGGGGCCGCATGTATAATTGTCTTGTTACATCTCAAGATTAAAGCATTTGAGAATTAGTTTAAGATCAGTTATTGAATAGAAAGGGCTGCAAGAGAAAGAATGTCATTCTTCATTACATAGGCTTGAGATGAGATCCGAATCAGACCTGCCACATATATTCTCTCAGCTGCACATGCACATAGACAGAAGAATGACAGCTTGATACATGTCAGTCAGTTTCTTTACCCCAAATAAACTTCTCCTTCTATGGTATCGTTTGCTTCAAAGCAATGCTGACAAGGATTTATTGAATTAACCTAAATGGCTTTAAGCCCCAATTCATGCTGGTGCAGCATGTCTCTATCAGGGGTTTGCACTAGTATAACTAATTGATTTAGTTACAGATGGGAAAATTTTCTTAACAAGAGAAGGCCTAAACTGCTGGCCAGGCTGCCTTTGTTGTTTGCAAGTAATCTCCCTCAGCCTGTTGTTCGCATAAATCTGTGCTATTTTGGAGTCCCATAGAGCTAATTGGCACAGAAGTCACGCAATAGCATGGTTTACATTTCTTGCTTCTTTTCAAAATGGGACTGTGGGATTTTTTAAAAAAGGGACTTTTCATGAATTGTCTGCATTTCTGTGAATATTTCGTTGCCTCCATCTCAGTCCTCATGTACAGTGTGGAAGAGCAATTCATTTGATAAATGGGCTTTTTCTACCTGGGTGCAGGGGTCAGAGTGTGCATTAGTGCTCCTGGAGTGGATGGACTGGATGCACAGCATCTTTGAATCACATTTCTGCTACGAAGTGTTGTATTAACAAATCTGACAGCTGCTTCCTTTGGCTATCCTGTAATACTCAATATGAATATTCTCTTGTTGATCTCAGTGCTAAGCTTATCTGCTACGGTGTCCTTCTGAGCTGAGCTGAAAACCCATGCACGTGTGTGAAACCAATATGATGAAAGCCAAGCTGATGTTCATAAAATGTTCATGTTCTCACCTGAGTGAAATTAAACTGAAAATTAAGAAGCTTTTTTTTTTTTGAGGGGAATTAGATATGAGGTCAAAGTTTAGGTAAATTTGGTTTGGAGGCTTGTTGATGTAGAACCTGGGACAACTGGTTCTTGGTCCTATTTATTTTATACACACATTTGTAACCACAATGAGTTGCTGAAAACTTTCAGGGTAACAGTGCTGAAATTTGGAGACAATGATGCAACTTCCAGTCACCTCCAGCCATCACCATCAACCCTCCAAACAGTGTTTCAGGAAAATTTTTGTATAAGATAGGACGGAGCATTAACAGTTTATTTGGCTGTTTGTTACCTCTCCAAAACCTGGGTTTTTTTCATTATCAGATTGATTCTTTTTCAGTCCTAGTCTGTCATATTGTTCCTGCAATTATGAAGTAGCAGTGGTACAACTGAATGGGCTCAAATGATTCATGTTAGTTTAAGGAGTATATAAGTATTGCAGTCCTTGCCACAGCAAAAAAATCCTTGGTATTGTTTATGCTGTTTGCATTTTTGAACAGTATCCATTTTGCATTCTAATCCTAAGAAGAAACGGGTGACAAAGAGGGGAGTTACAGAAGTTGACAAAGAGAGATTTGTAGGTGAGTACATTGTAGTAATATTTTATATGCCTAAATCTTTAACCTATGTGTCTAAAACAGTTTTAAACTGTTCATAGAATTGAAAAATAAAGGGTTTTCAAAAGAAAATAAGCACGGGTAAGAGATATTTTTACTATGCTAAGTAGTCTTGTTGCTGCCTTTTTGCTCAAAATAATTCAGAAGAAAACATTTCCACAGCAGGAACAAATAATTCCATTCTCTAAAGTACATTGTTATGTCCATATACTTTTTTCCTTATTTATTGTAAAAAAATAGACATGAATAGGCAATGCAATTTTCAAGCAAAAGATGTTGCTGCAGCCCAGAAATGTGAACTATTATCATACAATTTTGTATATTGCAAAGACTTTTGAAAATTAGCTAAAGGAATGGGTTGATAGTTGGAGAAGGAACTGGGATTTATCTTGGCTCACTTACAGGATTGTGACTAAAAGCCCACATATACCCTTTTCAGGCATAGGTTTCACACTATCGTTGAGTTCTTCTACTTATTTTCCAAAACAAATGTTAAAAGTTGTTTCTAAGTAAGTGGACTATACAACAACTTCAGAAGTTATTCATTTGCCAGTGAAAATCTTTATATGTATATATATGTATCAGCATTAAATTTGCTCTGCAAAGTCAGTCAAAAGTGGCAGAAACTACTCATTTTTATGATCTGGATATAAATATGGATTTTATTTTTCATTGCAAGAAATGTCCTACCATTTCTAACAATGCTGACCATTTCTCACTGCTTGTGAGGTTTGCACCACAGGGTTTTTTTGCATTAGGAGGGTCTCTGACTACTTGACAAAATGCAAGGCTTAGCTGCGCAGCAGCCAGAAGTCAGGCATGGGCTGAAGAAACAGAATTCATGGTAATAGGCATCAATGTTCCCTATACACTAAATGAAGCAGATAGGCTCCAAGGATAGGATTTACAACAACCACCATAGTGTGGGGGAACATTTAAGCTAGGCAACACTGTGAGCTGTTTCCCCATCCATTTTTTAAGGTATCAAGCTTTTTGCAGTCCTTCTGCGTCTCAGCTATTTTAGTTTGCTATCATTTTCTGCATTTTTCCTGATTTCCACACTCTTTGTTGTCCCTAACTCCTCTGTTTTGTACACTCTGTGCTGAATAATACTATGAGACTGTTTCTATACATCTTCCAGTCTTTCCCTAAGCACCCCACATAATATTATACAGCAGTTAATTCTCATGTGCGTGAAAGCTCAACAATCTCATGGATTTCATGAAAAGTGCTCTCTGGATGTCTGCATTTGTCTTTCCCCCATCTTTTCTGCTTTGTCTACAAGAGAAACCCCTGATGTTTCCTTACCTAAAGGAGCACTAAGTTCAATTACGCAGGCACCAGAAAGCACTTCAGGGGTGAGCTTGCTCTAGAGTGCTTGCTACCCCTTGATGACCTGCTGTCATTGAAAGTCCCTCTGTATTTGAAATAAAGTCTAGATCTGAGGATATGCAGAATATGGGGCTCAAGGGGAAGAAGGCTGAAGGAAGGAGGTGGTAGAAGAGATTGTCCTTTTCTTCGGTGGAACACCCAAGGCTGAGTTTCATGCTTTCCTTGGGCCAGGGAAGCAGAGATAAAATTCACTAATTTGTTCAGTCATTGAGGACATCTGTGCCAGCATATCTTAATTCAGGTTTTCCAAAGCCCACTGTACTGTCTCCTCCAATTCATTATGCTCTCACATCTCTCTGGCGCAAAACAGGTCCTCACTCTTAACATAAGGGCTATAGATCTCTTAACCTATACTTCTCTGGGCACCTGTGGGACTGCTAAGTATGTGAGGAAGAATCACCAACATTTATTGACTACAGGATCCAGACATACACTGTGAAGGATGGTTTACAAAGGAGGCTACAGGTAGCTCCCGTTCTGACACTCAGGACACACATACATTTAAATTACACTGGCTTTAGCCACATACAATATATCTTAATGAACATTATACCTTCTAAAATAACATATTGATTTGAAATATATTGTATATTCCATACGTTATATAAAACATGTGACATTCTTTTAAATTTCACATAAAGTCTGTGTCCTTGAGGAGCCAATACTGATTACACTAAAAAAAGATTAATCCCTAAATAAAGTTAAAATAATCCAGATACACAAAGCACAGAGGATACGGTGGGGCTTGTTGGAGCCTAAACTCACCTTCCCCTTTCTTATTTCTGCTCGCAATTAATGCAAGTAAATTAGGTTTCTGCTTTTTCATCATCTGTTTTCAGGTCAATGTCACAGAATCATAGAATGGTTTGGGTTGGAAAGGACCTTAAGATCATCTAGTTCCAACCCCCCTGCCATGGGCAGGGACACCTCACACTGAACGATGTCACCCAAGGCTCTGTCCAACCTGGCCTTAAACACTGCCAGGGATGGAGCATTCACAGCTTCCTTGGGCAACCCATCCCAGTGCCTCACCACCCGTACAGTAAAGAAGTTCTTCCTTATATCTGACTTGAACTTCCTCTGTTTAAGTTTAAACCCAAGGTCCTACACCTGGGTTGGAGCAATCCCAGGCACAGCTACAGTTTGGGCAGAGAAAGATTCAGAGCAGCCCTGTGGAGAAAGACTTGGGGGTGTTGGTCGATGAGAAAATGAACATGAGCTGGCTTCAGTGTGTGGTCATGGCCCAGAAAGCCAACTGTATCCTGGGCTGCATCAAAAGGAGCGTGACCAGCAGGTCGAAGGAGGTGATCCTGCGCCTTTACTCTGGTCTTGTGAGACCTCACCTGGAGTATTGTGTGCAGTTCTGGTGTCCTCAACATAAAAAGGACATGGAACTGTTGGAACAAGTCCAGAGAAGGGCCACAAGGATGATCAGGGGACTGGAGCACCTCCCGTATAAAGACAGGCTGAGAAAGTTGGGGCTGTTCAGCCTGGAGAAGAGAAGGCTGCGTGGAGACCTCATAGCAGCCTTCCAGTATCTGAAGGGGCCCTATGAGGATGCTGGGGAGGGACTCCTCATGAGGGACTGTAGTGATAGGACAAGGGGTAACGGGTTAAAACTTAAACAGGGGAAGTTTAGATTGGATATAAGGAGGAAATTCTTTCCTGTTAGGGTGGTGAGGCACTGGAATGGGTTGCCTGGGGAGGCTGTGAATGCTCCATCCCTGGCAGTGTTCAAGGCCAGGTTGGACAGAGCCTTGGGTGACATCATTTAGTATGAGGTGTCCCTGCCCATGCAGGGGGGTGGAACTAGATTCTCTTAAGGTCCTTTCCAACCCTAACTGTTCTATGATTCTGTGATTCTATGATTCTATGATCCTTGTATGACCCCTTCGGATACTGGAAGGCTGCTTATGGGGTCTCCACCTCATACCTATAGTATCTGCTTACCAGTGTAAACACTGGTCAGCCACAGATCACCTGACAAATCACCCAGCATTGGACTTGCTTCATGGGAGCCAGGTCAGCACCTGGGCCTGCAGCCCCTGGCTGAAGATGGACCAAGGCACACTGGAGTGGGGGAACAGCAGACGGTGAAGATGAAAATAGCAGGAAATGGAAAAAAAGAGCAAAGGAAAGTTGCTAAGAATTGCTCCTAGGGGCCAAGCTTTAAAGCAGTGGAGAAATATAGTAAGGGAGGGGTATATGTTGTGTTTAACGTCAGCTTTTTCCTTTTTCCTTAAGCAAAAATCTTCACTGGTTTAATATTTGAGCCATGTTGTATTTGCGTCTACTGCATTAAAACACCTAACATCTAATGTGCAGTGTGGTAACAGAGAGCCTTTTGTTACAGAAAAAAAATATTCTATTGCTTTTTAAAGTTTCATTTGATTATTTTCCAGAATATAAATATGTATAGATAACTTAATTTCTAAGCGGCTGAATTCTGAGTAGAACCTAACCTCCCCCTCCCCTCTTAAGGTTCTAAATTCCTTGTTCTTGAACACATCAAGCTGCAGCAGGTGGGAGGTGACACCAGAGAGTGTGACCCCTTCACTCCTCTGGTAACCACCACTCCACTTCAAGTGATGGGAAATTGCTTTCTTCCACTGGGGATGATAAACCTGGAATCCTCTCCAGACAGCAGTCTTCTATAATGACTTCTTCAAAGAATTGATCCCAGCTCTCTCTTCTCTTTTAATGTTCAGGCAGGGAGAGGTAGTTTCCTCAATTCCTATTAGAGATCAGAGCACTCGCTGAGGAAGTGAGACACCCAGGCTCAATACCTTCCGCAGTATGACATTGTTCAAATGTGTCTCTCTAATTAGTGGGGAATGTGGAAAGAAGCCTCCTGAAACTACTTGAGAACTTCATGGTTTAGCTGAAAGAGCCGTAGAGTACTTACCAGAGGCAGCATGGACTGCATCCCCTGCTGGTGCTGTGAGCAGGAACCTGGTTGAATGCTTTAACCAGCAGACTGTTTTGCAAATAGGACTTTCTAAGGAGAAGTGGGATGTAGCTGGTGCTTTGGATTGTGGAGGAGTGTTTGGTGGGAGATAGGCATTCTTTGCCCCAGGACAGGCACTTACAAGCACATCTGGGAAAATAAATGCCTGGAAAACTTGCAGATGAAGAAGGGATATGCCTGATAATTCTGGGTCCTTCAATAAACCTTTGGTGGGTTTAGAGCCCCTAACTTAGGGATACGATGTTGCTGGATCAGATCATTCCAGTGTAAAGTTCAGGTGGTCAGAAAAACTGAAAATGCATTTAAATAAAAAACTTAAATGAAAACGTTTTTAATTCATTCCCTTCTTCTTCTTTCCTTTTTATGTCCCCTTATGAATTTGAACTCTCAGAATTTGTCTCTGGAGGACTCCTCTATTTCATTCCTTAGGTTCCTCAGATTTAGAGAAAAATATTAGAGTTTTAACTTCTACACTGGGATTAATAGAATTCAGACTGCCTAGCTGCAGGGTAAATCAGCACAATTTCCCTCTATGCCCAATGCCAGTGTTCTGTCATAGATGT
This sequence comes from Pezoporus wallicus, assembly GCF_028554395.1. Lineage (NCBI taxonomy): Eukaryota > Metazoa > Chordata > Aves > Psittaciformes > Psittacidae > Pezoporus > Pezoporus wallicus. The sequence goes on from NW_026637470.1 coordinate 1,716,075, forward strand.
GCTTAAACTCCATCATTAAATGTGGCTTGCAGCACAGGCTGTGTGCTAGCAGTGGTTAGCTAAGGGGAGAAAGATACAAATGAGGACCAAAAGGCTAAGACCCACCTTCAAACAACTTGTGACTATATCCCCAGACTGTGAGCCGATCTGCTTTGCTGATCATAAGTGTTATATTATTTGGATGGACTCTTTTAAACTCTGCCATTTTTTTGGCGTTTAAAAATAAAAGGATAAACAAAAACACATCTGGTCTGCAAATGTGCATGCCATGTTTGAGCTTGATGCAATTTCGAATTAGTTGTTAAACATTGAAAATCAGGGTTCATAAGGGAAATGCCTACTCAGCTGATTGTAGTGCGACTGGTGCAGCTATAATAGACGCCAGACACTCCTGGAATAGCAGATAACTGTGCATGGCTACGCAGGCACAGACAGAAAGAAAAGCCAGATGGTGTACTTAACTGCACTTAAAATGATTGTGTATATCAATAATGAATGCCCAAATCGGATTCTACCATAAAAAACAACTATATGTGCATACTAGTAGAACAAATGCAGCCTCAAACAAAAAAATGTGTGGATTCCATCACTCTAACAATGGCTTTTATGATCAGTTATTTTGTATTTGCTTTAGGTTTTTAAAGTCTTAAACATTAAATATGGTAAAACACAGTAACAAAAATAAGTAAATCATAGGGGTAATGCTGACAAATAGAAAACTACCATTTATAGCCAATTTTCTTTAAAATACAAATGGTGTCTGTTGCTCAGATTGCTGGCAAAAGTTGCTGGATGCTACAGTCTTAAAATACCTGCCTTCCTTGGACATCAGAATGAAATCCTGGCAGGATCAGCTGACTTCTTCATCATTTCAAGGTAGATTAAGTTGCTTATTATGGGTGAAAGTTAGACCTTGTGTTAATCGATGGAAGATTTACTGTCAGCCACAGCACCATACTTTTAAATAGACATTTCATGTAGGACTTTAAAATATGGAATTTTTACTTTATTATATGGAAATTATCGTTCCCATAGTTATTCAGTCTTCAAAAAAGAATTTGCTTGGCTTGATTAAATAAATACGAACAATTAAAGAATACAATTCCCTTTAATTCCTCCATATGCTCACTCCCTCATCCCCTCTCTCTAATAGAAAGATTCTGAACCGCTTACATTGAGTGTATTTATTGTTAGCAACCCCACTGATTTCAGCAGGAAAGCTTTTGGAGGAAGATGCTAATCATTTTGAGTAAAGTTAGCAAAAGTTGACCATAATTCATCATCAAATTCTGTCAAACTCAATCATATTAATCAGATTTGTCTCAATATCTTCCCTATACATGTTCAGATGCCACAGTATGCAACAGTACTAGCCCAGATACATTGCCTATGGCCTTATTAACTTAGTGTTTCTTCCCATGGTGTTTTCTCTTTGCATGGAGTGACATGTAGACATCCCGTTCTAATGCCTCCACTTCTGGAACTAGCAGAGTTTCCTCTAGCTGCAGTAATAGGAGCTTCGGTTGAGATGACACTCAGAGTTTAGGCTCTCAAATCTCTAAAGTACTTTTGAAAATTGTATGTGATATCTATTACCTCTTCAAATTGCAGTTCAGTGGAGTAGCAGAAGAGAATTGGACTGCCTTTCATTACAGTTTTCTGACCTTTTATCTGATGTAAAAACCTATTTTTAATTGCCAGTATCTCTGCCAACCCTTAAGAATTGCCTCGTATTGCCTTAAATGAGCCCCAATGGGTGTGAGCATTATGACATTGTCTAATTACATGGTCACATTTGAATTTCATTCTGAACTATTTGTGCTTCAGTCTGTGCACAGGACAGAAGGTGCTTAGCTCAAAAGCAAATATTCAATTTTAGTTCTCTTCCCATTGCTCAAAATGTCCCCCATGCCTTATTTACCGCACAGTATCCAAACCCTGCTATGAAGATAATTACTATGTCCCTTCCAGGCTTCCAGGTTTTTCTATGGTGCCTGTTGCTATAGTACCTGAACATTTTGCAAACTTTAATGAATTTATATGCATGAAACCTCTCTGAGGTGAGGAGTAGTATTATTCCATTTTGCAGATGCTGAACTGAGACAGAGAGAGCTGAAAATAAAAACTCCCAGTCCTCTAATATGTCAGATTTGAGGTGATGTGGTCTGATTTTTTGGTGTGCTACTTTATATGTTCAAAATTGCACTGCACTACTTGCATATCAGAGGTATCAAATCAGTTACTCAGAAAATCAGGAGTGAACAAATAAAGCAAATAAATCACTTGCACAGTACATATGACAGTGAAATAGATCCAGCTTTCCAGATCACTGTTACGTTCTCTTAAATTGAGACTGTCTTTCTCTTCCTGAAATCCTTGCCCAAACAACCAATTTTTATAGCAAAAAATGTGCATAGTTTCTATAGGCAACATGCTTCCACTATACAGCAAGGCATGTCTAAATCCTTCTCCAAGCAGAGCAGAAGGAAACACTGCAAGCTCTGCAGGTCAGATGGTGACGGGGTTATTTAAGGAGAGCTCAGCAAGGGCAAGGCTGTGGCAGAGATAATAAATGTTTTGCTCTGATGCTCCCTGTGGGAAGACATTGGTGGAGCCCCAAACCCTTCGAGAGGACTCAGCAAGAGATTGTCTTAAACTGAAGAATCTGGAAGAAGTAATTGAATAAAGAGATAGAATAAACACTAAGAAGTCACAGAGACTGTATTATATATCACTGTATGATATTCTCAAGAGAATTAGGGGATGAAACAGTTGAATTATTGATGATGATGTGTAAACTTTCTTTTAAGATTCCACTCATTCCTGAGGAGGGGAGAGTGGTAAATGTGGCACAGATTTTTAAAGGGGTTTCTAGGAAAGATCTCCAAGCCTGTGAGCCTGATGTCTGTACTGGTAAATAAATAGAAGTCCTGATAAAAGGTAACAATTAGTGGAAATGTGGATAAATCTGACCTACTGTACAGAAAAAACAGAGTTTCTGTAAAGGCTAGTCCTGGTCTTCAAACCAAATGGAATTCTCTTGAGGGGACAATGAGCACGTCATTAAGGGTGACATTGTTGCTATAATCTGCCTGGATTTCTATACAACTTTTGACAAAGTCCCTCACCATAGGATTTTAAGGAAATGACACTTCCATGGCATAAGAGAGAAGGTCGTAGCTTGGATGGATAGATAGTAGGCTCAGAAACATAAACAGAGAGTAGGAGTAAATGTTTGTTTTTCAAAATGAAAGGAGGGCTCCAGGGTTTTTCTAGGACCTTGGTATACAACATGTCTCTAGGTGACCTGGAAAGCACAGCAAACATCAAGGCGACAAAACTGGCTGAGCTGAGGGAGTCAGGCCCTAGTCTGGCTATAAAAAAAATGCAGAATGGGAATGAGACTAGGAAATAAAATGGCAGATAAAATTCAATATAGATGAAGTGGTGCAGCCAGGAAATAATAATCCTAAATTTATGTACTAAATAATTTCCTCTGACCTACCTGTTATAGCTCAAGAGTGAGACCTTGGGTCTTATCACAGAGAGCTCCAGAAAAAACATCAGTACTCAGCAACTATCAGAAAAACAAACTGGATTTGAGGGGAAAATTAGGAAAGGAATAGGAAGGAAACCATAAAAACAACAGTAGAGTTCTGTAGCTGTGGTCCAACTGCATGCTGAATACTCTGTCTTGTCCCCTAGTTCCAGAAGTGTATGGTAAGACAGAGGAAGACCTAAAGAAGGAAATCAGGGTTGATCAGAGTCACATGGCAGTGTTTGTACCAGGAAAAGTGAAACAGAGATGGTTTCTTCTGACTGGAAAGGAGAGGACCTGAGTGTGGGACAAGAGATGCCTTTGAAATCATGAATGCTATAGGAATAGATGCAATTGGGAAGTGATGGCTCACTGCCTCTTCCAGTACAAGAATCAAGCGGCCATGATGTGTTTTCACTTGTAGGTAATGGACCTGTAAATCTCACTGAACAATGTTGTGTGCTTGAGCAGCTTCAAGAGGGGACTGGGGAAGTGGTTGGTGGTGGGACAAAACAAGTGGGTGACAAAACAAGAGAAACTACAGAAGGAGCAGGATTCCACCCCAGATGAAAAGTGTCAGAGCTGAAAGGCTGTTGCGGGAAGCCTGGTTCTGTTTGCCCTGTGTAATACCCTGCCTGGGGGGTCTCCATCTATGGCATTGTCGGAGGCAGAGTGCCAGGCTGGCAGTACCCTGCTCTGGAGCTGCACGACTGCTTTGATGACTTATCTTGTTGCGAAGAAAGCATCAGATTCAGGTATGTGGTCAGGTATCATAATGCAAAGAAGCTGAATTAGGTCATATCCTCTCCTCTGATTATAGGATAGAAGGATGCCTGATTACAGCATCTTGGGATTGCTACAAAACAGGCATTGCAAAATCAATGCCTTGTTATATTTTGAAAACTAACTGAAACTGAGAAATCAAACCCACACCGTTAGAGATGGTGAAGCTAATGAGGACATTTTCAGTTCCCCTGTTTGAAACAAATACAGTGAAAGCTGGGGGTCTGTTTAGGGATACTATTGCATTTCAGAAATGCTCACAACCACACTGAACATGGGGCATGTGGGAACAGACAAGGAGTAGTCCAGAACTTAGTTTCAGGTCTTGAGAGAAAGTAGACATCAATCAATAGCTGTAAGTAAATTGGACCTGGCACCTTAAGTGCCTTAAACATTAGAAGTTAAACCTGAAATGGTATCCTGATTCTTAAAGGAAGGTAGTAAATTACTTGCTGAACAAATGGGTGACATAATCAAAATGAGTAATGCTGCTGAATCCTGAAGAAAGTGCGGAGTCTGGGAGTAAGGAGTTGGGAGACAGGGCAGGAGTGGATTGCCAGTTTCCAAGTAAGCAGCACACAAAACACAAGCTGTGCAAGAGGCAAACTTGTAAAGAAGACTGTCTTTATATTGTGAAAGTCTTCACTGAGTGTAGTAAGTGAAATCACAGTTCTCAGGCAGTTCACTTTATATAAATTTTGCTGTTATCACCAGTGTACGCAACAAAACCCACAAACCCATATAACTAATAACATAGAACAATTCTCCCTCTTAAAATTGAGATGAAATTAAACTAGATATATTTTCCTTTAAAAGAATCTCTCATTATTATCTTCAGAGTGTTTTTCTGATAGTGAAATGAGTGATAAGATGGTTTTAGATGAAAAGGCAAGCCTTTTAATTTACTAAGGAAAAGCCCCAGAAGGCTGCTGTGACTGGCAATATTAAAACTCGCTCTTCTGTAATTGACTTGCTTCTTAATCTAACTTATTTTCTCAGCATTAGTGTTGGTCATGACAGTGAAACAATATTACTCACTCTAAGAAATATCAAAGACCTGATTTTTTTTCAGAAAATAAACTGCAGGGCCAGGAGACAGCAAAAAAGAATTTTCCTTGTACAAAGCGTAAGCCAATGTACGTATTTTAAAGTCACTTTTGAGACTGACCTCAGGTTGCCCTGCAGGAGGGCAATTGACCTCAATTTCGAGATTGACCTCAGGCCGCCCTCCTGTTCTACATGACAGTGTATGGCTGCACCAAAACAATTAATTAGCAATGTGGAGGTCTAACAAGAAGTTGTTTGCAGATAACTCATCTCTCCTTTTGTGTCTGTCCCTCCTTCTTGCACTAAAACAGAGGATGAAAAGAGCAAATGGCCTGGTGTTTGGAGCAGGGAATCTTGTCACAGGTGGTGGCAGATATCATTGGATGTTTGCCTGTAACCTTATATAGATTTGAAGTACAGCAATTGGAAGCAGAGCTGACCTTGCACCTGCAGGTTTGTCCCTTGCTGGTCACCAGGAACAGGAGAGTTGCTGTGGGTAACTGCCTTTTGTAGACTTTAAAGAAGTTCTAAGACTCTGAGAGTCATTAGACATAGCCGAACAATATCTTCTAGATGAGATCAAGGTCCATTAGACATATTGACTATAAAGACTGCTTTTTCTCACACCTATCATTGTGGCATTCAGTCAGATCTGTTGGAATTATAGTTCCTGTCATACAGATTTATTTTGCATTCATCAAAGGAAACCAAGATTTTTATATTACTGTAATTGGAAATATATTTTAATTTTGTATGAGGGCATGAGTGTTACATCTTTTGTGAAGCTGAAATTTTGATAGCAGCGAATTTCTAGCTTCCTACTGGTAGTATTATTAGCTCATATTAATACTCTTTCTCCACTCAGTGAAGACTATGTACACCAAGGACCATGGTTCACATCACTGTACAATGTAGATAGACAAAAGCAGAACAGTAAACACAGCATCAGTTCTTATTGCAGTAGCTTTTGATTCAGGGCTGTGTGAAAGTTCCCCAAGCACTTCTGTTTTTCATATCTGTGGCATTTATGAAGCAAATATCCACTTGCAGGAGTTTTTAGATAGTTTTTATTATATTTTCTTGCCACTGTTACTCTATGTCAAGATCATGATAAGTAATTCTCTTGCTGAATGTTGTAAAATCAAGTGTAAAACTTGTGCATTATATATTTATGCAAAGTGAAAGCTAATTTGGCCTAACACACTGAGAAATATTATCCTCAAAGCTTTACTTTTATTTCTCTAGTTGAGAGTTTTCAGAAAGAATTACAGAATCCATTTTTTTTAAGACAAGTTCTGTATGTCTTTATTACAGTAATAATTTTCCTGTTTTTCTTATTTGATAGAATTATTTTTTTTTTTCTGACCTAAAATAATATACCTCTCACATCAAAAGTTGTTACATATTAATGAAGACTAGGCTGTTTCAGAGTTTGCATGGAAACCTTGAAATGCCATTAAGGTGTTGCAGGAAGAATGTGGCTTGTTTTAATCAATGAGTGGTTCTTATTCAACTTCTACACAATGCTTTTGCAAGCTATAATGGTTCTTGTAGAGGACAGTCCTTAAAAACAAGCTCTCAAAAGATGTAATCAAAACTTAGTTTCCACTCCATAGAAACATCAACAATTAGAATAGTATTTTAGCTCCAGTTTAAACTGAAAATTTCAGTATGACAAAATTGTCTTGAAAAACCTTTTTATGCTATTCATCTCTGCCTGGCTTGACTAACCTGACATTCTTAATTTCAGTTTGTAACTGTTGTTACTGTTTGTAACTTTCATTCACCTGCAATGTGCTAATTGAGTGACAGAAATTAAGACAGTAAACCTTGAGGTTGCCTCTTTGCACTAGTGGTGGTGGTGTGAAATGGTTGCTTTAAATTTGCAGAGAGGAATTAGATACTTAATTCAAAGAAAGGGCCTGGATTTCGCAGCTGAAAGCAGAGATTATCACCTCTCATCACTTCAGAATTAGACAGCAAAGTACTCTTGCAGGTAGACCTTAACTTTTACTTTCTTCGGCATCTATGACTTGGGCAGCTTGTTGGCACTGAAAAGCCCAATGTAACACTTATTCCTTTGTGTTTTACAGGGAGTCTAGAGGTTACTGCTGAAAACTAAAGATTACCACACCTGTTGTACAGAAAGACCTACCTAATTTGGGAGTTTATTACAACTTTTGAAGTGACTTGGGCAACTTGAGCCAGATCTTTGAAGGAATTAAAAAAAACCTCACATAAATGTCCTTAGTGACATGGTTTAGTTGTGGACTTGGTAGTCGTGGAGTAACAGTTGGACTTGATAATCTTAAAGATCTTCTCCAACCTTTGTTGATTCTATGATTCTATGATTTAAATGTTGAAAATGTCAAGAGCTTTTGATACCAAGGCATTTTACACTTCTTTCTAAGTATTCCTCTGTATCTTTAAGAATGGAAACACCTTTAAATCTAGCCTGAAGACCCTTAAAAATACAACTAGCTTGCACAGCAGGAAGGTGGTCTGTTTCCAAGAGCTTAATTCACTTATGAAAGTGGGCCCAAGTTTCCTAATTCACTCTCTTTTAAAATGTGATATTTTTTCTTTCCTTCCAACTGTTCCTTGTACTTCTCATGCTCTATGTATAAACATAAAAATGAAAGAATTTATAGCACAGTTATAGCATAAGTCCAACTTGTTTGATTTCTAGCTGGCATGTAAAAGCTGAGTAACATTTCTAACATTTTGAAGTTGGGAAATGGGGATCACATTTTATTTATCTACCTGTGCTTTTTGAAGACCAGCTATTCCATTTTATTGAAATACGTAATCTTAGTATGCCAGACATCAGTGCTATGACATGTCATCTGTACCCATTTCTTTATCCTATCAATCCTCGCACATTGCAAAACCAGTTAGCGTAAAGAGTAAAAGCAGTTAGAAGACAATGGAGAAATTGCAAACTATTCATCTGTGTGTGTGTGTGTTCCCAATTCTCACTCATTCCCCAATATGTTTATAATGGTGGAAAAACATGGCTCTCCACTAGGTACTAATCCATTTTGCAAGAGGTTCCGCTTCCCTCTAAGCTTGTATGAGCCTGGCACCATACTGCTACCAGCCATGAAATAATGGTCTTGGGCTCCTTATATCAGTGCAATTGTTTATATCAATTTAACAATAGCATCAGTTGTTTATACAAATATAAAGGAGATTTAGATCTCTAAAGCCCCCATAAAATATAGAAAGTGACTATATATTTACTTTATCAAAAGTTTGTCTGCATGTTACTTTGTAGGCAGGTAAGAACTCTTTCATACTTTGTTCTTCCTTCAAACTACCTGGGAGCGACTTACGTGTAGTCAGAAGCACATCATATAAACATGTGCTTGGTGATTTCCTGATGATAACTACAGGACAGACCAGCTGAAATCACTAACAGTTCCAGGCAAAATATCACACGCACATACTAGGAGTAAATAAAAGTCATGCCTTATCTGCACAGAAGCCTCCTCTGCTCATTTTTTATAGATCTGCCTTTGACATGTATTGCTGAGGTTAATTGCATTACACAGGTGCGAGGTTTGTGTGAATGGATAAACTGGGCCCTACATGTTTGAAGTAGCATACTTTGTTAAGTCATTCATTAATTGAATGCAAAACAAATGCCATTACAATGGAAGGAGGAGGAATTGTTTATATTATAACTTCATCTGGCTTTGTACCTGTTTAATTGGGAGGCTCCAACAAGCTCTTAAATGGCATATTCGTCTCCTATTGACATCCTCCATATCCATATGTTTTTAGACACTGCAATATGAATTATGCTTATTATGGAAATGACAGCCAAATCTATTTTACTCCTACAAGTGATGTGCCAAGACAGCCTATGTTCTGTCAGCAAGCATTGCCAAAGTACAAATGCATATGGCAGCAGACTTCTTTCAAGTTAAAACAGAAATACTGAAAACTGACTTCACTAATTTATCAAAACTGCTCTTGGCTCTCCCAAGATTTCTTCTGGCAGCAGTAAGACATCCTTCTCCAATGCAACTGGAAACTTTTTGGAGCTAAGTCAATATTTTCATTCACAATTCATGTTAACACTGGACCTGAACATTGCAAGGAGCTGAATCTGTTGACGGGGAGGCAACCAGTACTTTCCAACAGAGAAATCATGGTCCTGCTATAATGGTTTGCTGTGATTGCATTGGACTTTATAAAATTACTAGTTTTAAAAAAATGTTTGAAGTGCTACTAACTGAATATAGGAATTTCTCCTCATATTTCCCACTTACTGCAAATAAATGCACCCGGGAAGTCAGGATAGAGAAAAATGAATCCAACTCCTTCCACAGAATTTTAAGTCATAATACTGAAAACAGTGAGAATAGAGTCTTCCTCTGCTTTTCCTGCAGAATCTCAGCTGCTTGGTAGTCCTCTGATAGATTTAGTATTTTAGTAGTTTTGGGGCATGGTTCACCATGCAGGATAGCTGCTTTGCTCCTTTTCTTTGCCACACTCACATTTATTCTTGTTTTACTTCTGAGAACTGGAGGGCCCCACTTCTTTAAGCAGTAGAGAAATAATCACCCAGCAGTTGTAAGTTTTATGAGCCTGACTTGGAAAGAGAGCTGCGTGGTTTACATCTGCACGAATTATTTACTATGCCATTTGTTAACGGAATTCACTGATAAAGCTTTTCAGTGCCATTAGACATTTATGAATGCTGCTGTCATGTTTTTTACCTTTTCTAGCTCTGCTCAGTATATGAAAGACCCCTTTTTATAAACATTGTATTGGTTTCTTGTGTGTAGCGAATCAATTAGTTAAACACATTTTCGTTTTGTGTAGTGCAAGCATCCTGCTGGGTAAGGGCTGTTTCTGAAGGTGAATGGATCCTAAATTTCTTCAGTGGAGTAGCAGTGACACCTCTGATAGATGATGACACTGTAATAATGTAAGGGATATTGTAATGGAGATTTCAGTTACTCTCTCCCTGTTTTAAAGTTTCTTGGACAAGGATGGAAAAGCCACTTCAGCCACTCAAAATATCAAATTCCTTTTTATGGCAATTTTAAAGTTGATGCCTATTAGGTACTACTGATCATACCCAAACCCTTAGCCAGTATAAATCATTATAGGCCTTACTAGTTTCAAAGATTATATTGATTTACACTAGTTAGGTGTACAGACAGGGCCTTCAGGGCATAACCATTAGGAAAGAGCAAATTTCCTGGGTTTTATTCATCTAGGTCATGACCCAGAATCATTTTTTGTAAGTCCCCTGAAAAATACCTCTCTGAAATGTAGGCACTAGCAAAATCAGTCATATTGGATTCTGGTAAAAGAACTCCTTCAGAAAGTGGTGAATCCCACCTATTTTTCATCTCCTTAGGGATCTGAGGTTACATACCTAATAGTTTCATGTGGTTTGGGTATAGTTTCACGTGGTGTGGTACTTTTAATATATAACAAGATCGCGGATCTGAGCTGAGAACAGAATATTCTTCACTGTTTCTCAGAAAATTCAACCTCGAATTTTTTTTTGTTTTTCTTCATATGTTAAACTCCAAGCATGTCCCCTCTGAAATCAGTGTCAAAACTCTCCTTGGCGTCAAGCAAGAGCAGGGCTGAGTCAGCTGACAGCTCTGTTTTGAGCTGCTCCTGCAGGAATGCGAAGGATGAATATACACAGAGTTGTATCACTCGATTGGAGGTCCCTAAATTGGATAGGTCTGCCCCTGCGTCTGGCCATCACTTGGCAGACATAACGGTGTTAAATTTAGCTTTGTATTGATTGTAATTTGTTGTAGGATGCTGGGCAGGGAAGAAGACCTAGAAATGGAAGATTATAATGTATTATTGCATTTTGAGTATTGATATTGTTTCAAATTGTTCCCTAATTTCTACAGGAATATTTTGGGCACAGCCACATGGGAATGCTAAAAATAACAGCCTTGTTCCACCTTTTGGAGACCCAGAAAAGGGTTAGATTGTGTACTGTGTAATAGAGTTAATTCCTTTTGTAAGTTGGGAATTGCTTAAGATCTGTCTGAACTTAACTATTTCCTAAATAACTGCATTTAGATTAACCAAAGTCTACAAATTTGCAATAACAGATTTGGAAAGTGCCTGTTGATAAGAAATGAAGAGTTACAAAGTGTCCACTTGAATGAAAATCTGAAACTGCCAAATGCCAGAGTACTTCACTTTCATTAAATAAACTATAATAAAAATGAAATATGAAGAAATATTTCGTTTAATAAAGAAGAATTTTCCAAAGACTAGTGCAAAACAACAGGTGTTTCCAGGCTTTCCAGCAACTCTACAGCTGTACATCTGCACAGAGCATTTGATCACAACAGTAGGCCTGCAGAAGCACAGGTATACCAATAGGGTATGAATGAGAAACTAGGGGTACCTGATAGGGGAAATGAATCAGCTGAGGTCACCCAGGCTGAAAGAACCTACAAAAATGTCTTTGCAGGGGAAACAAGAACCAGCTCAGCCTTTCCCTTTTATTTTGCTTAAAAGTGTAAAATCCCTTCTTTTGCTTGGGGACCACCAGCAGATGGCAAGGTTGGGGTCAACCACTTCAACATCGTTGCAGCACAATTAACCCAGGTGTGGATATGAAGCCTATTGCACACATGTGAAAACATGTAGGGATGATAACTGGAATCCATATTGAGTGTAGAGGGATATGTGAAGTGCTTAGATGTTTCTTCTTTGCATGGATGCGATATGTGAAGTGCTTAGATGTTTCTTCTTTGCTTGGATGCATCACAAAAACTGCAATAAATATACTAGATGCCAAAACACTTTGCAGTTCTTTTTGAAACAAAATATAACAAGATAAATTAAGCACAAAGGAATACCTTCCCCATTTTAAAACATTTTCTAAACCACGTTTTATGGGGTTTGTCAGACAAGTAGCCATAGATTCCAGTCAGAATCACTGTCCTTCACAGTCCCAGTTGACTACAAGGTGAAGAAGTCTAAGGCACTTGCTGCTTTATAGACACTGTACCCTGGAGCACTGTCCACTTACCTGAAATAGTTCCAACTTCTCCAACTCTCAGTACAAAGGAGTATGACCATATGTGCACAATAGTGCATACAAGGCATTTAGTCCTTTGGGGGTTTGTCAGGCATGATCTGCCCTTGGTAAGTCCATGCTGATGGTTTCCACTCACCTTGTCCTTCATGTCTTTGCACTTGGCTTCCAGGACACTTTTCTCCCACTCATTATCTGGAAACCCAGGTTAGGATGACTATGTTGTTCCTCAGTTCTTCCTTCTTCTCCTTGTGAAAGAGACATGTGGTGTTTGATTTATTCCAGACATCAGGAAGTTCCTCTCAGTGTCACAACCTTTTGAAGATGAAAGGGAGTGCCCTTGGCCAGCTCCACAGCACCATTAGCACCCACAGCATCCTAAACTGTTCACTGAGTCTATATTACTCTATTCCATGTAGTGCCTCATTCCTGCCGTCTCTCACAGGACTTAAAAGGCCAGGAGGTGTATGTGCAGACTTTATCAGGAAAAAGCTGAGGCAGAGAAAGCACTCAGTGTCTCATTCTTTTTGCTGTCACGAGGGTCTGAGTCCCACTGTATGCTCATGTTTTTCTTTTTCTGATAATATGCTTTTCTTGTCTCTCATATTGCTTGCTAGTTTTAACTTCAGCTGAGCTTTGGCCTTCCTAATTGCATCCCTGCAGGTTTGGGCAATGCCTTGGTACTCCACCTGGTGTGCTCACTCCCATTTTATCTTGAAATAGAGCCTAGGACTTGTATAGCTAATAAAATCCACGTTGTGCACTGCAAAACTCCTTTTCCTCTTCATGCCGTTTGCTAGGATCAACTCCAGTCATCTCTGGCCACCCCGTAAATCAGTTTGGTTGCTGCCACCTTGTGATCACTGCCACCTTGTGACCAGCCTCTATAGAATGCCAAATTTTAACCTCTTGTGGCAACCTAGAAACCAGGAGGTGGAGCCAAATTATTGTGCTCCTTATGATAAACAGAAAATGTCTAATGAGTAAATAATTGATTACTAGTACAACTGTACTGAACGAATATTTGTTTTCGCTACATGAGTTGTGGATCTTTTATCCAAAGAGCACTTCACAGATGCTTGGGTAAAATGATGCTTAGTTCTTCAGTTGTAAGGAAAAGCTGGCGCTCCTAAGAAATGAAATACAAAGGTGTACATCTAGCACGTTTACAACTAGGATTATACAGAATGAGACTGGCAGAACATACAGCATTCACCCTCCAGATGTTAATCACAGTAATGCATTATACATAATAAGCCTTTCTTTCCTCCTAATGGTGTTCAAGAATAAATAGGGAGTCTTAAGTGCTTACAAGCTACAATAATGGAAGCCCACTGTGTTATTTCAGAAGGGATAAATAGACTGAGATGCCCATATATGAAAGCGACAGAGAAGAAAACTTCAGAGATATAAATTAACTGAGCTTTGTGAAACATGGTTTTGAAATAAAACATTTTCACCCTCCCCCATCTTTTTACAGGGTTTTTTCACTCAGATAATGTAGATGCTTAAGGTACAATAATAACATCTTTAGAAGATTGTTAGATTATATGAAAGAGGAAATAGTAATATACATAGAGAGAGATACTGAGAAAGAGGGTATGTGGTTTGAGTCAGAAATCCTCTGATCTCAAAAGAAGCAGATGATGCAGATAAAATGCAGGCTTCACTGGCACAGCTAGCGGGGAACTTTTATGTGTACATAAAGCAATTATAAAAGGTGTTTGATTTTGCATTAAAGCAGCCAATTAGTTCCTTTTTTGACTAAAAATATGTATTTCCACTTTTTGTATTTTCAGCAGACAACAAACCAAAATGAAGCTTTTGGGAAGTCATTGACTAGAAAAAGCTTTTAATGTATTTTAGTGCAGGAATTTTGGTGGGGGAAGTGCCTCCCACATGGAGCCCCCTTTTCTGCTGTCTCACAAGCTACACACAGAGGCTTTCCAACAAAACTGGCAAAGATGGTGGCTTCAGAAAGATGCTTTGCTTCTGGAATCAAGTTGGACATTCAAAGTCAGAGCCAGGGCACTCTTTGCTAGGCAGCCCACATGAATGACATGCTGGCTATAGCTGCAGTGAACCCGTGCTCTGAGGTTATCCCATGTAGGGTTGTTTGTTGTTTTTTGCAAGAGTACTTCTCTTGAAAACAAAAAAGGGTCAGGAAAAGCCAGCAACAAGTAACTGACCATGACACAGAACAGGGAGTGCTGGGGCTGCAATACATCAGAAGGTGCTGGAGTTTGGTTTTTGCTGCTGTAATTGCACTGTTGTATTACACAACGCATTTTGCTCTCATGTGTGAGCAGCTTTCAAGAAGGTTTCTGCAGCATAATAGCTTCCCATAAGAAATGATTTCAAAGGGGAACTCTGAGATATAGATGTAAGTGAGCTGCTGATTTTAACACATTTTCATAGCAATTGTTTCAGAATTTTTCAGAATGTTTTAAAATATTAACACTCAATTACTAAGGGATTACTTAGAGGTAAACACTGAAACTGGTCTAATGTTCCTCCATTTCTTGTAGCCTCTTGAAAATCACTACTGGTATTTCCAGACATTATTTAAACATTTTTAAATAAAAACTATTAACGTTGATAAAAGACGATAGTGGAGACAAGATTAAATTGACTCATGAGGATGCAGAAAACTTGCACATAAAAGGTCTTGGGAGGCTTTTTTTTTCAGACCTGAGGATCAAGGTTGCTATCCTGGCACAGAATGAAAGTGGCATGCCCTGTCAGAGATATGTTTGGCAGCATTTTAAGGAGTTGAGAATGCTTCATTCATATTCACAAAAGCACTGAAGTAGGTCAATCACCACTACATGTCGGGCTCATGGAATATACCAGTAACACTGATTTTTCAGCCTTTCAGCTATTGTGAATCTAGCCACATTCACTGAGTAAGGGAGGTTCCCCAAAGCTCATTTCAATATCCCGTATGAAACGATGACAACTCTGACATAAGATTTTGAATGAATAGGACCAGCACTAAGATTTTAAGCTTCATGTGAACATCTTCAATTGGTTTTGATGAGATTTTCCTGAATCTTGTGTAATGCATTTGGAGACATTTTATGTGGTTATTTTCTTGGGCAAGTTCCAGAAATCGAAAGACAATAAGACATATCCTTCTGACCAACCTTGATGATTATCAAAGGAAGAACTAATTTATTCTGAGCATAAGCTATGCCTTTCTTACACTTTCACAGTGTATTCTTCAGATGGTAGCAGATGAAGGGAGAGGACACAAGCAATGCTCTTGGTTCATAATACAGACCTTGTCTTTTCACACTGGACATAAGCTGCTAAATCAAATACATTTCTTGCAAGTATCCCTTCAAGAATTTTTATGCATGCTGTTGTTAATGTGAACAACCTTTATAACTTGATACTCAGCTATTTTTAAGAATTTCAGGTAGAAACAGCTCTGTAAAAAGGATTGGGGTGATGAATTCAGAAGGCTCTCACTGGAAGCCATGCTGAAAGAAGGTATTTCAAAAATAACTTTCTTATAGAACTCTTAAGTAAAATATACCTTTATTCTTGGCAAAAAGAAATGCTGTAGTTAGATGCTTACCAGTATTTGCACCTCTCTTTTCTGACTATTTTCTTTTTTTCTTTTTGCCAAGGATGACTCTCTAATTCCAAAAAAAAAAATAGAAATTCTATCTTGTAGAAGCAGAAAAGATCAACTTTTTCAGATAAACCACAAGGAAAACCTCTTCAAAGAAACAGTGTCTGAAAAACACATTCAGAAACTGAACTCTTTAAAAAGAGGAAACTCTCCAAACTCATTATAAAGGTTGAAGGTGTGCTCCTTTGTATGGGAACAAGGTCAGTTCTGAGCCATCCAGCTCCTGTGTTACTCTGAAGTTATGGACTTTTCTTCCTACTGAAAACAAGTGAAGGAAGCTGTATAAAGGCAGATGTGGACTCTGGGAGGTTATCTGGTAGAGGCTTGAGCTAAGAAGGGTTTTGTTTATGATAATCATGGCTTTCTGTGATACAGAATAAACAACATTGTAATCAGAAGGGTTTGTTTTACCACCAGTCTACTAGCCAAAAGCAAGAGAAGCCTTATCTGCTGCTGTGAAATCACGAATTTTGGTAGCTGAGATTAGGATCTGTGGGATGTACTAAGCAGGGTGATGCTGATGTTAGCTGGCTTCCCAGCTGAAGTGCCTTACGCAGCAGCTAATCACCTGCTTCTGAGAAAGAGGAGGTATGGGGAGAGTTTGTTTTTCCTATAAATTGATCCCGGATCCTTTCATTCCTCAATATAGCTGTACTTGTTTAGTCTACTGCGGCCTCTTAAGGCTAACATGGAATGAAGTACAATAGCATAAGGGTGTTCACAGCCACAGCAGTGCTGTTAGCTGTGTTCTTTAATAGATTTGGATAAAACCTCACTCAGCAAATAGCATGCTGAAAACAAATATTCTCTTTGTTGTCTTAGGATATACTGTCCCCATTACTGTATTGCATTTGTTCTCAAAACAGACCCACACATGGTCACATTTTGATCTTTGAACTTCGAGCTGATCGGTTGTCAGATGCAGATGCCTCAGTGTGAACCTTAGCAAAGAAACAGATCATTGGATTTGAAATAGCAGGGGAGTGTGTGCTTTCCTGGTGGGCAAGCCATGTGGAAGCTTTCTAATTTATTCATAATTTTACTAAAATCAGAGGTTGTAGGAAAAAGTAAATTAAGTAAACACCCAGCTGAACGCAGTCTGTTTGAGCTGCTCCACACTGCACAGCTAACTGTGAGAGGGAAAAAATACAGTCTTAGGACAGCAAAGGCTGTGAGTCCAAAAGCTCAAGGAGTAACCAAAGCACCCAGTACATTCTTGGGCAGTTTATAAGGATGGCAAAAACCATTAAATCCATTCCACTGCTGCTCATTAGATGCTGCTGCAGAAATAAATTAGTTGCACACAATGACCAAAATAGTATTCCCCTTTCTGACACCAGGCTACACCTTGGTTTGGACTGTGCAAGAAAACAGTGCAGATTTTCACCTCTTGTGATCCCGTCTATGAACATTAGGACTTGGACACCAAGGGCTATAGCCACTGAAATCTATGACAAATATGGAATTTGACGTTTCCCTGCTATGCATTTAGGGGCAAGCCAGATTTACCCTCCTTTCCTGTCTGGATGAGGAGAAAGGGTTGGACTTTGGTTTTGTCCTTCTGTTTGATGGCTGAAGCTGTGGAGCTAGTACTGGGGTTTAGAAATTACTCTCTCCTAGAAGCCAGGAGTCACACTGTTCCCCAGGCCACTGGTAGGACAGCCCAGGCCAGGGAGCCCTGTTAACTCGGGGCTGTGCCTGAGTTCACAGCCTCTCCACCAGCCATCTCCTGGAAATCTTGCCTGGTGTGTTTGCTTCCCTGGCTGGCAAACACATTTCAGAAGGGGTAGAAGGAGGGCACGTTCATTCAGCAGGCGTGCCTTTGGCCTACCAGGGTGCAGACTGAAAAGGCATGATGATGTAAATAGGAGGTTTAATATTTCACTAAAATGTCAAAGCTGAAAACGCCTGCTGGAGCAATGGAAATGCCTCTGTGTAAGCTGAAGTAAAAGCACAAACCACTGTAAAAATCTTATAGCATTAATACCAATATTCACTGTAGATATGGTTAGTGATATGCAGGCAGCAGGTTTTTAGTTCTGTAGCATTTTGCTGACTTTACAGTAAAATGGTCTTCCTTGCTCAGATTTTAATGTGCTATGTCAGGACTAAATTATATAGAGGATGCCTGGGACTTTCTGTCTTGTGGTCTGATTCTGTAACAAATTTCACCCTTCTTTTCCTGAGAGAGGGTAATTAATGGAGTGTACTATGATTTCCATATGAGATAATCTTCAGAGAACTTTTTTAGTTGTGTATATATAGCACTGTGAATCATTTGACTTTAAAATCGTACGTTGTGCAAAGCTTAAGCAGTACTGATGATCCATTTTTTTTCTGCAGAAGACCTCTTTAATGTATTTAGGTTTTTATTTCTTACTGAGGTGTGTATTTTTATTTGCATTTACCTAGCTTTACCTTTCCTATAGATAGGAGTAGGATCAGGTTAGCTAACTTTTTAGGTAATTTACTGTTTGTTAAGTGTATGCTTCAGTTTCAGAGTGCAGATCAGTAAAAACCTTCTTGTTACACTGCAGAAAATCTGATGATGCTCATCTTAGCAAACTGAATTGACACACACTAGTCATGAAGCTTTGTATTTATTTATTTATTTATTTAGCTGAAAGACAGCACAGAGAATAGATCTAAGAAAGGGGGAAATATGAAAACAAAGAATGGGAATTCTCTGCAGCCTTTTTGTCTTTGCTCACCTGCAGTAGTAAAAGTTGCCTATAAGTGTATGTGGTAAAATAATCATTTGTCAAAGAGGTAAACTTACTGTACACCACTATTCTGCATTTAAAAGATCCCTAGTGTACTATGAACTATATAGTGTTCATAAAAAGTCATACTCGAGAGTCAAATATTCTTCCTTCTTCAATTACTGTAGTTTTCCGCTGTCTCTAAGGATGGGCTATTAAACACTCAGTGTCAAAGCACACTACACTGTGTTTGTATGATGTACAATATATTCATTAAGTCACTTATACTTTTAAAAAAATAATTATTTTATTTCTGGTTATATGTATGTATGGTTATTATGGACTCCAAGAAAAAAAAAGGAGTCCCCCAACAGACAGGCAGTCAGCAGGCAGAGTGATTCTGAGGCCCCTCAGTTCAAGAAGGACAGGGAGCTGCTGGAGAGAGTCCAGCGCAGGGCAACTAAGATGATTAAGGGAGTGGAGCATCTCCCTTATGAGGAAAGACTGAGGGAGCTGGGTCTCTATAGTTTGGAGAAGAGGAGACTGAGGGGTGACCTTATCAGTGTCTATAAATATATAAAGGGGGAGTGTCATGAGGACGGAGCCAGGCTCTACTCAGTGGCAAACAATGATAGGACAAGGGGTAATGGGTACAAACTGGAACACAAGAGGTTCCACTTAAACTTGAGAAGAAACTTCTTCTCAGTGAGGGTGACGGAACACTGGAACAGGCTGCCCAGGGAGGTTGTGGAGTCTCCTTCCCTGGAGACATTCAAAACCCGCCTGGACGCATTCCTGTGTAACATTATCTAGGTGTTCCTGCTCCAGCAGGGGGATTGGACTAGATGATCTTTCGAGGTCCCTTCCAATCTCTAACATACTGTGATACTGTGATACTGTGATACTGTGATACTGTGCTTTAGTTCATGAAACCCTGAGGTCATTTTTGCTTGGACATTGCATAAAGTGTGCCTGCCAGATTCAATATATACAATCCAGTGCCAAGTGACTGAAATTAGGGGTTTACTGTTTGATCTTTTAGGCAAGTAAGCAAATTGTCATTTTCATTTCTCTATAATTTCTGGGATGACAGATCTGGCTGTTATTTTTTCCAGTCTACATTTATTAACCAAGGTATAGAAGGAGTCTGATCAAAGGTAATTAACGATTCTAAACAAGATTTCATTGGGGTATTGGATCACATTTCCTGTACACATGTCAAGGGGAGTATATCTGAAAAGTACAAGGCTGGTTAAATGGAAATGTAGCTTCCAGAGGAAGTTATTTTCTTTTAGGGGTAATATGCTAAAAGGCTGAGATTACAGAACTATTGCTGAAGGAGCAGCATGCTCTTACAAGTTGCTAAGTGCCCCCAAGCTGACATCATCATTAGTTATTTATAGCACAGTAATATCTGATGATCCTAGTCAGAAGAGAGGCCTTCTGATATTATCCTCAATCCAAACTGGAGGAATATCCTCAGTCCCAAAAAGCTCACAATGTCATTTAATCTCATTGGTGTTGAAGGCAATCAGAACATCTAATGTGGAGCTTCAAACTCATACAAAGAAAAGCTTTTGCATCTCAGAGAAACCTTTCTTGATGGGTAGATTAATAATCCTTGATGAAATATTTTAATCAATTTGGCTGACACAGGCAAGTAGTATGAATGGAATGGAATGTGAATCAAAATGATCTTATACCACCATTCTTCAAACTAGCATAAATTCAAATGTAATAAGGGCAACGTTTCTTTAATTTTATTTTTTTAATAGTGTATTTCATGATCTTAGAGTATATGTGGACACACATAGTCAAGAAAAGAAGTAAGAAAGTCACAGGAACATACATATTTGTGTGTTGCAATTTCTGTCAAGTGACTGTCGGTGGAGTGAGCAATTTGAGAATTCAGAGTAGTGGCTGGGCTTAAAATTGGAGGTTGTGATAAAACATTTTTGAAGGCTCTCCATTTTACGCAGCATTTAAGTCAATAGAGCTGCTGTGTCTACCTTACAAGAAATCCATCATTTCTTACAAGAGAGTGAAGAAGTTCAGTTTTCCTATTTTTTAGAAAGCACTTTTTCAAATCTTACTAATCTGTATTCCGCAAACCACCACTAATGGCAGGTTTGTTGGAGTGTAAACCACTCTCTACTTTGCCTTGGGCTGTCTGGTTTGTTCAAGTTACCCTGGAACAGAAATAGCTGTAGTTTTGGCAATATCAGTCCTGCTTTACTATAGGGAATACATCACTATTTATCAGTGAGCATTTCCAAATGCAAATGACCCTCCAAATTAGGGATGTCCTGCCTCTTAGAACCACTACTAAATGACCACCTGCATGTGTTCATATTCAAAGCCGGCCTACTCACCCCATATGCATCTCCTCCAGTGTTTTATTCGACAATCTGCTTCAGCTTTGCGAGGGAGCTAGAAAATTATGTATTGCTCATTTTGTCAAAGTCATCATTGATGACAATTCCGGCATCAAGAGGCTCATTTTGTTCTGCAGATGTTTTTTTCAAATAGAAGATAAATTGTGGTTTATCAATCCTTTTCTTTTCCTTTCTTCTTTTCTTTCTTTCTAAGCATGATGTTACATGCTATGCTGCTAGGAATAGGAGTAGGAACACATAAAGAATAAATTAATACAAAAAATATTGAACCTTAAGAGGAAATCCACTGCAAGCCTACAGAACCCATTAGTATGTTATATTTAGCACCAGCATAATGGACAGGAAAAAATACTGAGTTGTTTATATAAAAGGAATGGTCTCATTCATATTGGATAACATCCCAAATTCCAAACCATGATTTACAGCCACTGGCCAACCCACAGCTATTTTGTGACACAGGATTTCCCAAGCTTCTAGGGTGGCATCTTCAGATGAAAAGAACAAGTGACCTCAGAGGTAAGATACTGCAAGAAGCTCTTTTTACATTCTGTAAAAGTGCAGCTTGTCCAAGGGTTATACTTTACACTGTGAAAGGAGCACTCTTCGCTGCCAGTCTCTTGAAGTCGGCAGTTACTGTTTTTATTTTCAGAACACCACATTCACAATAAATTTAGGTTTTCAAGACTCTGTAGTTTCCATTGACAAATGAGGTGATCGTATTTTCCAAGAAAATACACTTTGCCATGCTTTTACTATTTTTTAGTGGAAACTGTGAAATTCCTTGAAACTAATCGGGAAGACACTTGTCCTCTACAGAATGTCTTAACTTTTTTTGGTGGTCAGCTCCCTCAAATATTTTAGAGATATGTTGTCATCTTTTTGAAAAGAAATGATGGTATTCCTCCTCCGTAACTGGAAATGAGATGTAATGAGATTTTCAGAGTTCAGTGTATCAAGAAAACTAAACTTAAAACAGCTGGTTAAGTCTCACAGAGAAGGATAGATATGCAGTCAATGAACTGCAGCTCCCTTGAGGTAGTTGATCAGAAAGGCATACAGACGAGCTATTCAAAGGCTCAGGGATGGGGTTAGAAAAATTAAAGCCTACTCAGAGCTGAATCTGGCAAGGGACAGGAAGGACAACAGTTAAGGATCAGTCCCAGGTCCCTTAGACCAGAGAGAATGTCTGGTGCAAGGAAAACTTACCATTACTGGAGGAGGATCAGTCCAGAGAACATTTAAACAAACTGTACACACACACATCCATGGGCCATGATGGGGCCAGAGGAACATAAGAAAAAAATCTGTTTGCTATAGGGGGTGGTCAAACACAGGAAGAAGTTGCCCAGAGTGGTTGTGGAGTCTACATTCCTGGAGGCATTAAAAACTCAAATAGGCAAAGCCCTGATACACCTGCTCCACCTGACCCTGGTCTGAGCAGGGAGTTGAACTAAATGATCTCCAGACATGCCTTCCCACCTCAACCATTCTGGGATCCTGTGTGATTCCGGATGAGGCTGTGAGACAGAAATAGTTGTGATTTAAGCAATACTTAAATTTCTTCATTACTGTAGGGATTGTATTAATTTTTAGCAATACAGCATTTCAAATGCAAGTGATACTCCACAGAAAAATACGTTTTAACCAAAGGCACAGTTTACCAATAAACCCCACATGTCAGACAGCTGTTTTTTTTTTAACCAGGTTAAATATTGAAAACTTCTGGAAAACATAACCATTTCATTTAAGATCTTTATTTCCACTTTTTTTGAAAATCTGTCTTAAAAAATAACCCTAAGCAGCAATATAATCTGGTAATTTAGGTGCACACAGGATATTTCAATAATCAAAGCATTCTGGTAAACATTGTCATCATCTAAACTTGTGACAGCTGCACAAATAGTAAGACCCATGCAAATGTATCTGATGTGAAAAGGCATTACTTCCAATTGTTCTTAACTGGGGATAATTTTAATCTGTTTTTCAAAGCTAGGAAACTTTGTGTGAAAAATGTCCACTGCACAACATTGTACACAATTCTGCTACCAGCTTTTAGACATCTCTGGTGCTTGCTGTTGAAGCTTCGGTGTTATAACTTAGATGAATACTGTGAGAAAATGATCAATATGTAGTTAGTAGATTTTCTATCCAGAACAGCCTTACAGGACAGAGAATACAAGAATCTTGACCTCGTAGCAATTTAGAAGCGAGAGCCAGACTACCTTTATGCCAGTTTAAGAACAGGGGCTAAAAAGAATCTGTGATGAAATATTAGACAACTTGTAAGAAATTCACAAAACCAGATGCTCGTGCATGTCCTTTTGGAAGGACGGTCTATTTGCCTCTGAAGAGCTCTGTAACTAATTTGTTGAAGACACTAGATAATGTCACACATAAAAGTAGCCGTGTCACATTTTCAGACTGTTCAGAACCACAATGCTATGAAGCTATTATGGAACAAGAAAAGACCGTATGATATAGTGGCCAAACATGTCAAATAATAGTTTTGAAACCTCTTAGAATAGCAGCCCAAGTGACCAAAAAAATAAAAAAGTACAATAAAAAGAGAATGCAAATCTACAGAGTTCCCACAGGACTGTTAAGAAGAGCAGAGATAGGCCTTTTCACCACAAACCATGAATCTTTTTAACACTGAAAACTCTATAGACTCTTGGAATCAGAAAAGCTGCTGGAAATCACTGCAGTGACCACCTCAAGTAATTGGCATCTCACCCAATGAACCATCGCAACTAGATGGCTTTAAATAATGGAACTTGGATGACTTTTCATAGTTGGTAGAATATGCCAAGGAATATGAGTTTTTCCATATCACAACATCATTATATTACTGCTAGACTAATGGCAAAGTCTGAGTAAGTCACTGTTAACATTGCTAAGATTTGAATAAAAAAAGTTGAAGAAACAAAGAAAATATTCTTTAATAGAGGAACAATTCCATGCAATCTTAATTTCAATAACACCCAAGTATTTCTGAATATTCAGCACATGAAGTACTAAATTGTGAACTGGCTGAAAAAAGAAAACTTGATAAAAAACTGAGACCGCTTTGCCCAAACCAACCTCATTAGTGCAAAAAAGCCAAATATCCTCAAACACTTCCTCATTACAACATGTGTATATGAAAACATGTAACCTGTGCCGAACTAGCATATGTTACTCAGATAATACAGATAGATTGATATTTCACCAAACCCAATAATGCATTTACTATGAGTGCAAAACAACAAATATGGACATAGAGGATGATGAAATAACTTTTCATGGAGATCCGATGAAGAAAAGTTGAGAACGAAGTTTGACAAGCAGCTGAGTTACACAGGAATAGCTAATGAAAACAACTCATCTCCAAAAGAAACCAAGTGCAAAGCAGACTCTCAGGTTGGAGTGTCAGTAGAATCCTTTCTCTCCCACAGAAGCTATGAAGTATACTTACTTCATCTAAATATTCAAGGGAGAAATAGCACTTTATTTCCCAATCATTTGCTTAGCAATGCCTGATAAAATCAAAATACATTGCTAAAACTTGGCCTACTACTCTGGCTTTTATCTATAGACTTAAAAAAAAATTACTTTAGTTTTATGGGAGTCACTGTAAAGGTTTAGCCAGAAAGAGATAAAAAAATTCAAATAATGGTTTAATAAGCTTTCACCAGATTGTCATAGAGAGATGGAAACCTGAAAGTGTAAAAATAACAAAATAACAAGCTACAAACTTGTCAGCAAATACAACCCTCCAAAAGATCTGAGATATGAAAATTATTAAAAAACTCATTTCAGTTAAGTTTTATTTTAATAATTTTCTTTATATTTGGAAACCAGCTAAGTTTTACTAATCTCCTAGGGCCTTTTGTCATTTTTGTGTGTGCCCCTCTTTTATTCCCTTCCTTTACAGTGCGTTTTACATACTGATTTTCAGGCACAGTTTACTGTTTCCTGCAAAGAGCAGAACTCTTGGAACCAGCAGTGAGAGTTATTGTTAGCACACAGATAGATTAAGGCAAATCACAAAGTTCCTGGCAATCCAGGAACTATATAATGTTGACTAGCTCCAGCAACACCAGCAGAAATGTCATAAGCCAGTGCTTAGATTTCAGCAAGCTCATTCCATCCAGTTCTTTCCACCTGCGAATGGGCTAAACCTGACCTTATCACATCCATAAGCACTCCACTCCTCTCGACCTGGAAGGAATGTTTGGGTGGTTAGTGTCAAGTCATTTCTCTGCAAACACCCACCCCCCAGATTCCTGGCTGGGGTGGTGGTGGGCTGAGCACCTCCCAACACTTCAGACTACATCTGAAGCATTTGCTCCTGGAGCACTCAGCACTTGGGTGGCTCAGGCTTTAGAGGGGACACTGCAGTGCTGCTGAAAAATAGCTCTGGAGGTTGTTTCATCTGCAGTGTTACTGAGTAAGAGGGGTTACATGAGGAGCTATTTCAGGCGCTTCACATTTCTCCTCGACTCTATGCTGGCAAAATTTACAAGTGGAGACAAGCCCTTATACACGAGACATAAAAAGTAACAGAAAGGCTACTGCTATGGAGTGCTCAGTATTTCCAAGAGTTAAACATACTCAGCACCAGAAGAATGGGCGACAAACTCACCTTCTTGCTTTTCTGAATAGCTGAAAATAGGAATTGAGTGTAAAAGTGATTTGGCTTTATCTTGGTATTAATCTGATTGGCTAAGATCAGGGCTCAGCATATGCTTTTTCCAGCCGGACCCAGGCTGTGCTGCAGTGTATCTGGCTTCTCTTCCTCTGGAGCGAGCCTGGAAATTCTGCAACAGCTTCCTTTACATTTAAAAAAAAAAGGTGTTTCCTGAATTAAGTATGAGCATGACTAATAACACCAGGACAGAGGCCTGTTTATTTATTTTACTATGAAACTTAATTCACTATGCCTTTTTCCCACTTCTTTGGCCTTCAGTATGCTATAGATTCCTGTCCTGCTTGCAAACTATTGCATTGTAGATAAGAGGGAACTGGTGGGTCTGGGATACTCAGTCACTTGGGAGAAGCTAGGATTGAGGCTTAATTGTATTAGAAAGCTTATTCATTCAAAATGATCAGCAGTGAAATAGTTAATGAGACTGAAGTGTAAGCTATCTGTAATGTTTCAGAGTTAACATTGATTGGGATGAACAGAGCAGTTCACAGCTCTCAGAACTAATCTCTCAGCCTGAAAGTTTTGTTCACTGTTCTGGAAGGTCACTTAATTACCATGAGAAGTACAGACGTAATCGGATGATGAAGGTTAAACTCCAGGATGTTACTGAGTCAAGGACTGGAAAATCAAAGCAGATTCAGCAGCACACACACATGAAATAAATGACCTATGTTTGTAGCTGTTTACATCAAGTCTCATTCTTCAAAATAGACAGTGGGACTCTAATCACCAAATATTCTTTGAGTTGTGAGGACAGTTTTTTGGTATTTAATACGTTCCATTTACGTTTTTTTCCATATGAGATGTGTTACTGAGGATTATTACCCACTGTAAATACTAGTTGGAAAGTAAGTAGCCTGTTCCAGTGATTGACATCGTGTTAAAAAATGAGTGAAGTTACACTGACATTAAGCATGGTTTAGCAGCCTGAGTAGACAAAAAGTCTTTGGCATAAACAAAACCCCTTTGATTTTGTGTCAGTTAGTTACGGTCAGTAGGAACAGGAGTGTAAGTGCACTAAAAAAGATATCCCATGTCACTGCATCTATTCTGTTAAGCAGTCAGACAACATTAATCCTTTTCCAGATGCCCTAAGGTGGACTAGACTGTCAACATAATGCAGCAGTCCTTCAGCTGTATTGGCAATTAGGTTTTACATGCTCTGTGTTGGTGCTTGTCTCTTCCACACCATTAGCACCTATGTATGAACACTAATACAACTCCCCCATGCAGATAAACCTGGAAAACGCGCTGAAATGAAGAGGACAACATTTAAACAATACTCCTGGGAATCCAGAACCAAGGAAACCTGTTTTCCAGTCAGGTTTTGCCCCAGTTATATATAATAAAAAATCTTTAGAATTCATAAACTGTATCTCTCATGTAGATTTGTCAGCATCTAAGGCATGTGAAGGATATGCATGCTCACGTGGCAATTTTTCTTTCTCTTGTGGGGAACAATTGAATGGAGTTTTTTCTTTGTGTAGTTATATAATTTCATAAAGCTTACAGGTTAATTATTTCATTAATTATACCATAATTATATTAATTAATTATTAAAGAAGTGCAAATTTAATTATTTTAGAGAATAGGGTAAAGGTACCCTTCAGTCAAATTTGTCTGAGACCAACTAATGAATTCAGAAGTTTTTAGCAGGGAGGTGGAAGCTGATAGACACAAATATGCACACACTGTGACCTCCTTGGGGAAAAGTCTCTTCTCATCTCAGTTTATAGAATCTGGAGCTGTAAAAGAGATCTCTACTATCTTCACACTGGTACTTGTGTTTTGATGCTACTGGATCTTTTTGGCCAAATAGCTCTGTATTACTCATCTCCTGATTAAGACAACTGTATTTGGAGTAGCATTACAGACAAATTTACTTGTCAGTATCTGCTTATGGCAAATGTGATGGTCCTGCAAAGAAAGTCTTAAAGCAGTTGGTACGAGGAATTGTGGGGGTGTCACAGGGAAGCCCTACCTGAAGCGCTGGTTGTGTTTGCAGCATCTCTGTGGACATGACTTATCATCATGAGTCAAGACAGCTTTAAAACATGGAGGCCTCTCATGTTTGGCTCAGCAGGCAGTACATGAGACATGTTGGCAGCAGTCAGGCCGCTGCGTCTCACAGCAAGAAACTGTCTGGTTTGCAGGCAAACATGAGCTAAAAAGCAGACGAAAGAGGCTGCATGAAAGTGCCACTAGAAATGTTCTCCCACAAAATCACTGCCTTCTGCAAAAACCCTTGTGTGAGAATGGAAACATTGGAAATGAGAACTGAGCCTTCACCTAGAGGTCAGCATGTTGGAAAAGCACTTTCTCACTGGTAAAATACATTAAAGTGAATCAGTGGTAAATTCTGGTAGCTAAAATATTTCCTATATAGAGTGACATTGTAGAGGAAGTTCTTTTTTTCACTTGAATCTGAGAAACCTTAAGGAAGACCAATATTTATATAGCAGAGCTGGGAACTCTGGTTCTGCGCTAGAGAAAAAACATCCTGTCTCTGGAGAAAAAACAGATCCTCCTGTTGCAGGCTGTGTTCCTGGGATGCCGTGGTGGGAGAATGAGATCTGAATCCAAGAGGACTTGCTCCAAAGAGCTAGACTATTGAAATGCCTAGCACCAAAACAGTGACAGGTGGTTGCACAGAACAAGCACATAGGTTCGAATAACCTCAAGAGAAAAAAAAGAGAAAGGATACAGTGTGCAAAGGTCCACAAGCAGCATAAACTGTCTGCAAAGTAACTCAAAATACACAAATAAAAATGCTCAGCCTTACAAGCAGTCATTCAAGAGAAGTGGGGGAGAAAAGGTGATGCTCTAATCTCACCATTACCAGAGAAAACTAAAATGGCAGTACACGCTGTGACTGAGAACAATGATTTCCAATACAGAGAAGGCTGCCTGCAAAGTGACTTTGGCAAATTCAAAAATGTGGGCTGATTCAAGTATATATATACATTGCAGAAGAAGATTGCCAGCTGGAAGTTGCCATATTGGTCGGGTTACTAAATAAACACCAGCCTTTTGCTGTCCAGTAGTCTGGCTGAATTGTGGCTGCAGCATAGCTCCAGCACCACAAGTAAATGCTAATATCAGACTTCAGAAACGCAGCAAAGGACTGATGATATTTAGCAAAAGCTTCCTAAGGCCATTGAACACATTCAGGCTGTCAGTAAGAAAACTCTTGAAACTGGCAATGTTATTGCTTGGAGTATGTAACTGTTGACACAAAGGGATACCAGTGGCTGCCAAGCAACAGGGTAGACCAAATCATGGAGCTCATCACAGGACACACTTAAAACATCTGGAGAAAAACAGAGCATTCATCTTGGGGTCTGTGAAGAATTTAAGCCTAAGTACACATTTCAAGGACGGGACACTGTGGGCAAATTCAAAGTAGAAATGCATCACTATTTGTAGCTGTGGGAACTACTGAAATGCAAAGTACCATTAACCGTGATGAAGTCATAAGAACTGGCAAAGCTGCAAACTAGAGATATTATTATGTTCATTGAAACTAGCACAGAGTGAATCAGCAGCTGAAAAGTAGTTAGAAAGTCTTCAGGTAAACCAAGGATCTGCTCTGGGCCAAAACCACAGAGCAGAGTGCTTGGAAGAAGTCAGTATCCATTCCCACTTACTGGAGACATGCTGCTGTGATTTATTCATGGTTAAACTGTTTGCGACGTCAAGAACAGATTCTGGCATGCTAAGCTAGTGAGCCGTCTAGCTTCTTGACAATCTTTGCCATAGCTATTGGCAGCTGTTTTGGGGCATATAGGCATTGAGCTAGGCCTGACGTGGACTGAAAATGGACTTCTAGATGTAAAGAGTATAGCTTATGACATGATTGTCATAGAAGAAGCAGCTGGTGAGGCAATTCGGGTCCATGAAGTCAAACTTAAGCAACTTCATAGCAAATACTGACAACAGAATATTAAACTACACAGGCAAACTTAGGTGAGAAGAGCTGAGTTTGTCTTTTACCACATTTTCTGACTTTCTTTCTCAGAGCTGTGAGAACTGTGAAAATGTAAGAAAATGCCCAGGCTGGCAGACATAAAGAAGAAATTGTGTAATTTTCAGTGAGTTTTCACATTCTGCACATGCTCGTCAAATACCTCTGAACCTTTAAGACAGACACAGCAATGCAGCATGGGACTTGTAAGAGAATGTAAAATAGCTACTTAAAAGAATAAATAAAACTGTAAGCAAACACCAGCTTTAAGGTGCTAAGGAATTTATGCCATAGCTGGAGCTACAACATGGTACCTTAGGAGATGCAAAGTGGCCTTTTGCAAAGCTCACTATAGAATCGTAGAATCATAGAACAGTTAGGGTTGGAAAGGACCTTAAGAGCATCTATCCAACCCCCCTGCCATGGGCAGGGACACCTCACACTAAACCATAGCACCCAAGGCCTCATCCAACCTGGTCTTGAACACTGCCAGGGATGGAGCATTCACAACTTCCTTGGGCAACCCATTCCAGTGCCTCACCACCGTAACAGGAAAGAATTTCCTTCTTATATCCAATCTAAACTTCCCCTGTTTAAGTTTTAACCCGTTACCCCTTGTCCTATCACTACAGTCCCTAATGATGAGTTCCTCCCCAGCATCCTTATAGGTCCCCTTCAGATACTGGAAGGCTGCTATGAGGTCTCCACGCAGCCTTCCCTTCTCCAGGCTGAACAGCCCCAACTTTCTCAGCCTGTCTTCATACAGGAGGCGCTCCAGTCCCCTGATCAGACTCATGGCCCTTCTCTGGGCTTGTTCCAACAGTTCCATGTCCTTTTTATGTTGAGGACACCAGAACTGCACACAATACACCAGGTGAGGTCTCACAAGAACAGAGTAAAGGGGCAGGATCACCTCCTTCGACCTGCTGGTCACGCTCCTTTTGATGCAGCCCAGGATACAGTTGGCTTTCTGGGCTGCAAGCGCACACTGCCTGCTCATGTTCATTTTCTCATCAACCAACACCCCCAAGTTCTTCTCCACAGGGCTGCTCTGAATTTCTTCTTTGCCCAACCTGTAGCTGTGCCTGGGATTGCTTCAACCCAGGTGTAGAACCTTGCACTTCTCATGGTTAAACTTCATGAGGTTGGCATCAGCCCACCTCACAGGTGCGTCAAGGTCCCTCTGGATGGCATTCTTTCCCTCCAGCGTATCAACTGAACCACACAGCTTGGTGTCATCGGCAAACTTGCTGAGGGCGCACTAAATCCCACTGTCCATGTCAGCGACAAAGATGTTGAACAAGACCGGTCCCACCGATCCCTGAGGGACACCACTCGTTACTGGTCTCCAGCCGGACATTGAGCCATTGACCACAACTCTTTGCATGCGGCCATCCAGCCAGTTCTTTATCCACCAAGTGGTCCATCTATCAAATTGATGTCTCTCCAATTTAGAGACAAGGATGTCGTGTGGGACAGTGTTGAATGCTTTACACAAGTCCAGGTAGATGACATCAACTGCTCTACCCCTGTCCATCAGTTCCAAAGCCCCATCGTAGAAGGCCACCAAATTGGTCAGGCAGGATTTCCCCTTAGTGAAGCCATGCTGGCTGTCACCAAGCACCTTGTTGTTTTTCATGTGCCTTAGCATGCCTTCCAGGAGAATCTGCTCCAAGATTTTGCCAGGCACAGAGGTGAGACTGACTGCTCTGTAATTCCCCGGGTCATCCATTTTCCCCTTCTTGAAAATGGGGGTTATATTTCCCTTTTTCCAGTCGTCAGCAACCTCACCTGACTGCTCTGATTTTTCAAATATGATGGCCAGTGGCTTAGCAACTTCATTTGCCAGCTCCTTCAGGACCTGTGGATGGATCTCATCAGGTCCTATGGACTTGTGCACGTTCAGATTTTTAAGATGGTCTCGAACCAGATCCTCTCCTACAGTGGGCCCAAGGTCTTCATTCTCACAGTCCCTGCATCTGCCTTCCAAGCCTTGGGTGGTGCAGGCAGAGCCTTTGCCAGTGAAGACCAAGGCAAAGAAGTCATTAAGAACCTCAGCCTTCTCCAAATCCAGGGTGGCCAGTTCTCCTGATTGCTACCTGAGGGGGCCTACGTTCTCCCTAGTCTGTTTTTTATTTGCTATGTACTCATAGTATCTCTTCCTGTTATCTTTCACATCCCTAGCCGAGTTTAATTCTAACTGGGCCTTAGCTTTCATAACCTGGTCCCTAGTTTCCCAGACAACATCCCTGTACTCTTCCCAGGCAGCCTGTCCTTGCTTCCACCTTTTATAAGCCTCTTTTTTCATTTGTATTTTCCTCAGCAGCCTCTTATCCATCCAAGGAGGTCTCCTGGCCCTCCTGCTGCACTTCCTTCTAGTTGGGATGCAACACACCTGAGCTTGCAGTAGGTGATCCTTGAATATCAACCAAGAGTCTTGGGCCCCCCTGCCCTCTAGGGCTGTATCCCATGGAACCTTCCGAAGCAGGATCCTGAAGAGGCCAAAGTCTGCTCTTTTGAAATCGAGGGCAGTGAGCTTGCTGCACGCTCTTCTCACTGTCCTGAGGACCTCAAACTCAACCATCTCGTGATCGCTGCAACCAAGGCTGCCCTGGAGCGTCACATTTCCAACGAGCCCTTCCCTGTTGGTGAGCACGAGGTCAAGCATGGCACCTCTCCTTGTCGGCTCCTCTATTACTTGCAGAAGGAAGTTGCCTTCCACACAATCAAGGAACCTCCCGGATTGCTTGTGCCAGGCCGTACCGTCCTTCCAACAGATATCAGGGTGGTTGAAGTCCCCCATGAGAACAAGGGCCTGCGAGCGTGAGGCTTTTCCTATCTGTCTATAGAGTGCTTCATCCACAGGTTCTCCTTGATCAGGCAGTCTGTAACAGATCCCCACAGTAATGTCTCCCATAGCTATATTCCCTTTAACCCTGACCCACAAACTCTCTGTGGACTGCTCACCTGTCCCCAGACAGAGTTCCATATTCTCCAGCCTATTCCTAACACAAAGGGCAACTCCCCCTCCCCGCCTGCCAGGCCTGTCTTTTCTAAAAAGCCTGTAACCTTCTATTCCAACACTCCAGTCATAGGAGCCATCCCACCATGTTTCTGTGATGTCTGTTATATCATACCCCCATAGACGTGCACACATCTCTAATTCCTCTTGTAAGATAATAGAGCCCTGACAGGCACAGGGAAACGTTACATCAGATTTGAAAGGAAGTGCTGGCTCTACTTCTTGTAGTGAAAGGTTTATTTTGAGCACAAGATAGACTTCTGCCTAGACATAACAGAACACCATAGAAAAGACAACGCGAAGGCAGCAAATGACTGACGCACACCCCTCAGAGTCAGGCAAAAGATGAAGAAGGAGTGATGCCCAGATAAATGACTTTAGGAAGCACACATTTAAAACAACTTAACAGAAGGATTTTCCGCATAATCTTAAAGTCAAGATTGTTGTCTTGGTCTTTTTAAAATTATTATTCTTTAAATTATTTTTTCCCTGAAAGCAATCCAGGGAAGTTCTGTGTTGTACAGGTTATTGGATAGAACTGTCTCACTCATTTTTTCATTTATTTCTTATAAACCCATGATCAATCTTAATAGCTACTTACCCTTTTTGGTAAGAATTTTCTTCTTATGTTTCTTCATTATAAACAAAGACAATTTTTAGAACAGCTGAAGGAATTACACTGTGCAAGATCTAAACTTAATTCATAGATTTATAAATTTTACAATTTCATAAGTATTTCTAGGCATTTACCAGACTGAAAGGTTCTTAAAGAGACTAGAGCTCTAGCCAGAGACAGAGGAGAGATGCTTGCAGTTCACTGCTCATCACAGACTCCCTGTTTGAACTTCAGTTCCTTGCACTGTACATCCTGCCCAATTTTTAAAGTGTGTGTAACTGCACTTACCTATCACAGCGCTGTCCGATGCACTCTAACGTCTGAAGAATGCTCTGAAATGTGGTAAGTTTGGACATACATACACCATACCTATACAAACCTGCAGATACTTAATCTTTTTTGTGAATATGTCTAGATCTTAATGATTAAATAGCATCCAATTAACTACATAATATTATTTACAGGAAAAAAGTTTAATCACATTCTCATTAGCAGCTTATCATAATCAGTCATTATTTATATACAAACCAGATGAATTAGCATTTTATGTGCGTTGAGGATATGACCATAAATGTAACTACTACCTACCTACCCTTTTACATTACTGACAGCTAAAATTTTTCTTCCTGCATCACCTCATGAATCCTGTAATCCTCCTGTGTTGCCTGCCCCTTCTCCCAATGTTCATAAACTCTCCTTTTTTTTCCTGATTTCCAGACAAAGCTGTCTCTTCAGCCAGTCTTCCTCCCCACTGGCTCATCTTTCAGGACATGGGGATGGCCTGCTGCTGTGCCTTCAAGATTTCCTTCTTGAAGAATGTCTAGCCTTCCTGGACTTCTTTGCCTTCAGGACTGCCTCACAAGGGACTCTGTAAACCAGTCTTCTAAACAGGCTAAAGTCTGCCTTTCAAAAGTCCAAAAGTACCAGTTCTGCTGACCCCCCTCCTTACTGATCCAAGAATTGAAAATGCTATCCATGATCGCTATGCCCAAGACAGCCTTCAACTCCATCACCCTGGTCCTTCTCTGTTAGCAAACAAGCCAGAGAGGTGCCTTCCCTTGTTGGCTCACTCACCAGCTGTGTCAGGAAGCTATTTTCCACATGCTCCAGGAACCTCTAGGTCTGTTTTCTCTCTGCTGTATTATATTTCCAGCAGACATCTGGTAAGTTGAAGTCCCCCAAAAGAACAAGGGCTACCAAATGTGAGACATACAAATCTGCTTGTGCTTTTACTGAAGGAGCAAGGCCATGTCAAGGCAAAAGTGTCAAGATCAAGCAGGACACTTGTTCTGGCTTCATCCTATGCATTTAATGCACCAACTCCAAATGACTGCAGCCTGCATTCATTACTTGCAACTTTGCCTCTTCTGTCAGAAGCCGTTTCCTTGGAGAACAAAGAAGACAAGAGAACAGTACTGTTGCCAGCCAGACTTTCTTTTCAAGACCATGGCAGTAAAAACTAGGCCACATGAAGGAAAGAGAAAGGGAAGGACCATTATTTTTGTACAGTGCTCTCCCAGAGTCCCAGGGGAGTCTCAAGAGTCTGAGAATGCAGGGTTGTTTTCCAGATGCACCCGCTGTTTCTCTGTTTTTTTCCAAGGTGAGAGTGGAGGCAGAGAGCCAAATCATATGACACCAGTTTCCTATCCTCTTTTGACAGGAAAGTCTCAGAATTCATACAACTCTGATACATTTTCTCTTAAGACATTACCCTTCTATAGTGGATTAGACTGCAACTGAAAACTTTTAACCCCAAAAATGTCAACATGCAATCACAAAAAGAGGAATTTGATGATGACCTAGGAAGCTGGTTGGCAAAAAGTTCAGCTTTTCCTCAATTTAAAAGCAAACAAGAAGTACCATTTTTCTTGAGGGGGGGTAGTTTTGGTCTGATCAGATAATATCCAATCAAGCCTTCTCCTTTCAGCATGGGGTGGGGAAACATAATGCTTTCTTTCAGTTTCATGATATTTTGTGTTAAACCTATTGCAAATTAAGTTGACTGCCTAGAGACTATACCTACTGCTTATAGCTTGCAAGAGAGACAAGGCAGTGTAACGATCTGTGACTGCATACCATACACGTAGACTACAGCCATCAGTCAACTGCATAATCTTCAGTATCAAGATCCATTAAAGTCAGTGGGAGATATGTTGTTAAAATGCTGTGTGCAATTTGGGAAACACAGGGGTTAATACTATAGAATCAAGAAATTAAGTTTAAAAAGAGGTGGAAAAGAAGCTGTTAATGCAGAAGTAGATACAACCAGAGTGTAGTGCTTGTGGCTGTAGATTACTCTTACATTTTTGCCACATAAACATTTTGAAAAAAAATAAATGACAATCTATCATGTCTTAGGAGGTGGGATTCTTTTCCTTTTCCTATACTCGTCAAAATGACTGTTTCCATTTATTAAGAAATAGTGGTTTTTTTAAGTTATTGCATACTTATGAGTATATGTCACTGCACCATCATCTCAAATAACTGACTTTATTATACAAATAACTCACTTCATTGTGTGGGTCGTTGGGATCTGAAAGTGTTAAAAAAGAAAGTTAAACCTTAATTATGGGCTGTAAGCTGCTAAAGGAAGTATAACAGAGTGTAGCAATGACATCTGGACTAGTACTACTGCACGTAATGCATATCTGTCACTGACAACTCACTGGGTTACATTTAATTCACAATCATCAGTCATGTCTTCCCTTCTAAGCAAAAAAAAAAAGAGACTACACCAGCATCAGCAGTACAAAGCATGCCTTCACAGCACAGATTCTTCCACGTGCCATGATTCAAGTGGATGACCTTACAGATGTAAACGGAATGGACAAATGAACGCCAAAAAACAAAGAGGGACGGAGAATTTCATGTGTTTTGTTAACATTTAATCTATCATACCCAATGAAGGTTTGTAATTGTTCTCTTGCCCATACACTCTCAGTTTCTGAGTTTGACTCTGCTTTTTTTTGGATGTGGTGGAATGCCTTTATGCTCTTTCTATGTAAATCAGGGCACAGCTTGGATTTAGCAAAGCAGATGCAAGCACTATCCATCAGCCGAGAGGAAATAAGTGTTCTCCTTCTCAAAAATCTAAGAACCTGAAATGGTTACCAGATCAGTTCAGAGGCTGGCTGAGCCTTTGCTCTGTTTGGTTGCATATTTGTCTGTGGAATATGGAGTGCTGGAATAAGCAGTGTTGAACAGAAATCAGTTTGAGTAAGAGCAGGAAATACCAGCTTTGCAAACTTTGAGCACAAACCCACTGTCTTAAAGTTTTATACTATACCCTCCTTTCATCTTGAAATGTGTAAGCAGCAACTCACAGGTGTCTAGAAATGTTCCTTTTATAACATTAAACAGTTCCTTCCGTGGCTCCACAACAAGAAGATATATGGACACAGCTGATTTTCACTTAACAACTCAGTTGAGGCAAATGAAACAGCAGAAGCTATGGTAAATGCAGACCTCTTTGATCCCAAACTAAATGACAATTTTAGCACTAACACTTGCCCAGATGCTTTTGTTACAGATCAGAAAACCTGTTTGGCAAGCTCTCACTCATTTGGCCATAAGTATTTCAGTAGCCCTCCCACTAGATGTAGTTTCACCACATAAGTCATGTTTCAAGTCGGAGTGAACAGATGAGCTTGTCTTACTCAATCACTAATATTGATTCACACGTTCACACAGAAGAAAATGCAACTTTGAATAGTCTTGGCAGAGCATACACCTTACACATGCACAATTAAAGATTAAAGAATTAGCAGGTGCCCTAATCGAAACGCTGCAGGGTGGGTTCTACAATTTGACCACACTTCATTATCTTTGTCCTCTTCCTGCTACAAAGTGACCTCTGACTAGGTGCATATTTTGCTAGATTATGGCAATTAAGATTCTTGTTCATGGTAGATTGACTAGAATCTCTTTGGACTATCTAGTGTATAATCTTCCTTCATGTATTTCTACTATACTACCATATGCATTATCATTGGCCCACTGAATACCATTTTATTTCAGCTTTCATGTATACATTCTAATGATTTTCCTACTGTACTGCCATTGGAACTTAATGTTGAAAATAGAATCTATTTTTCACTGGATCTAACACAACATTACAACTTGTGACACATTTGGTTAGCTTTCACTAATAAATATGAATTAATAATGCACTTTCTAGCCCGTTGAATAGTATATTAACAAGTTAAAATCACATAAAATGATCAAATAATATATACTGTTCTGAAATAACTAGGTATTTGAAGAAACTCCAGTCATATTATTGTTTGTGTTATGGCACTGTCTGAAAGTCTGGGCCTAGCTGTGCTAGACACTGAATAACAGTATTATCTGTATTTACAGTCCTCCTGCCCTGCCTTAAGCACCAGTCGTTCTCTGCTTGGCCAGTTTCCAAAATCCTTCTAAACACTCTTAGAACTCTGCCACTTCCAAATGTTCCACTACCCACCTGGCCCAGGAAATACCCTTAAATTCTTTTTTTCAACCTATTCTTCACCTTACCTTCTCATAATGTCAAAAGAAGTGGCCAAGTGCTGCACTTGCTAATTCTCAGCTTGGTTTTCCTCCCCATCTTTACTCCACTAACTCAATCCCAACAGCCATTGTTCATGGTGTTGGTGTGAACCTTTTCTGCCACCACTCTCACCAGGCTTGTAGGAAAATGGCTGTTGAAGCTGCTAAGCTACTCTCTTCCTTTTGTCCCCATTACAGTCTTGGCTGATCAACACTGCCAGATGCCTTGGGTCCTCAATCAACAGTTCCAGAGCTGGTTCCCTTGCACAATGTGTTGCTGCTATGAAATGGCAACTAATTCTCTTCATCCCACCACATCATTCACAGAAACTGATAGGGGATTATATTTTAAGAGGACCTTTCAAAAGCATACATCTAGCATTACATTTTGAGGCAACAGTTGCCTTCAAACTGAACAGTAGAGTCTTCCCATTCTTGCTAGTGGGTTCCTCCCTCACTCCTTGTTTCATCAGCACACTTGTGGATGGCTTTTAATAAGAAAGCAGTGTAATGTCATCAATGCATACTGAGCCCTTCATTTGCATATTTGTAAAGAGAGCTATTAATTCAAGAAAGGGGTAAATAATGGATGCTAAGGAACATCACCCACAACATGTCATTGCTTTTTAGAGTGGCAGCATGTTCGTGTATTCAGTATACTCCCAGACGAATTAGAAGGGTGCATTATACTGAGATTTGTGGCAGATCTCTTTTAGTATTCATAGGTGTGCTGGCATAATACAATTCATTTAGATATATGACACATCTGTGTAATTCGTAGGTGTTGACTGTCTAACCTTCAGACAACTTGATGGAAAAAAATAATTCATCCATAACAGAGACCTTTATTTTTCAATCCATAACATTCTATTTAATGTATTAGAAGTACATGAAAAGAATAGAAAAACAAGTAAAACAA
Source organism: Pezoporus wallicus (assembly GCF_028554395.1). Lineage (NCBI taxonomy): Eukaryota > Metazoa > Chordata > Aves > Psittaciformes > Psittacidae > Pezoporus > Pezoporus wallicus. The sequence goes on from NW_026637470.1 coordinate 1,754,958, forward strand.
CAGGAAGAGAAATAAACACCTTATTGTACAGCATTTCAACAAATAACATAGTGATGGATTATTCCATATTTTCAAATCCTTTATAGTGAAAGTTCTATCTCTATCAGCCTTTCCATGGGTCTACCTTACTTATCTTTGTGATCAAGAAAAAGAAAAGCAATTGTAGCCCTATATAGATATAACATTTATTTTTCCAGCAATTCAGACAACTTGAACATGACAATACTGAAGAATGTTTTGAATATTTCATGTAATGATTAGGATCATCTTCAAATATAATGCTGTACATTTGCATGCCTTAGCTGTGGTTTGACATATAGTTGTATAATGTATATACATCACAAAAGTTTTTATAAAAATAAAACAAAAATTACAGATATTTAAGGAAGGACAACAAAAAAAAAACATAGGCAGCCTTCTCCTGTAATTGTATGTCTCTTCCATTTAAATAAAGAGTAAGGTTTCATTGCACTGAATAATAAGACCTTTCACTTCAAGAGGCATGGTGCATTCTGGGGCATTTTGCCACCCATGAGCATCAGAGTACCAAGATGCTATTATCTGCAGCATATGAACTAGTTCACAACTATCCCAGGGCTAGTAATTTTGTGTTCTAAGAAATGTAATTTATGATCATATTACAGTTCTCATCTTTGCACTAAGAGTATCTCCCAGGCATCCTTCACAGATTATAGTCCCACCTGGATCAAGAATAGGTGGTCATGAGCCTGGGTGTTCCTAGTGAACCTATCTTTTTCTTTTGTTTGTTTCTTTTTTTATTTCTTGAAGTGTACGCAGTACACGGCTTGCCTGCTCATTGCTCCATGAAAGAAAATCTGTTTGTAAGAGTTTTAGGTTTGAAAATCTGTCCTGTGGAAGCAGCCCCTAGGCTGAGCTTCCAGTTTTTTTTCAGGAGTCTGCTTGTGTCTGTCTCTCCCAGCAAACCCATAGTCTTAGCTTTTTCATCCAGAACTTTGCTCCATTCTCCAGTCTCCTGCTTCTTTGGCCCTTGTGGCCTTCATGGCCTCAAGCTTCCTTTCCTTCTGCTGTGTGCTGCATTTTTCTCTATAGGAGGGCTCAGATGATCCTATTGGGTACAAAAGTGCTTTTAGTGATCAGTAATTTGGAGTCAATAAACTTCTTTAGTAGCAGGGGTTATTACTAAGGGAAACTGTGCTTAGCTCCATTTCTAGCCTACTTCCCAACCCCACGCTTCTCTTTGCAGGGCACAGCAGAGCCTAAGCATTTGCCAGTCATCCAGTTAACAACAGCAATTGCTCCAGATAAAAAGAGCTACATCATCATTACCAGGAGGCAGGAGTGAGTCTAACAGAACACACTGCATGAACAATTGGGTAATTGGATCCCTATTGGAAGTGCAGCCGAGTAATAATTTCAGATGGCACCAATGTTGCTATAACAGAAATTAAACCTCTATTATATTCCAATGAATCCAGTTCTAACCCCTGGTGAGTGGTTCAAAGACACTGCTGCATCCGTGCATACCTGAACTTCTCAGGAAAGGCTAATCCACTTTGAAATTGATGCCGAATTAACAAAATACTCCATTCCTTCGGAACTCAAACTCTTCAGTTTAGGCACACAGGGACTGTGAGAAAGCAACCTTTTTCTAAAATACACACCAGAAAGAAAAACCTCCTCTGCCATCCAGCACATTTTACATCTTTTGGCTGGGTGAGTGTGAAACATTCTGGAGCATGATAGCATGCACGGATGTGCTGTGCTACTTTTTTTTTCAGTAATGAATTCTATGCCTGCCTGTTTCTGTTCCTTTGTCTATTTTTAATTCAAATATGTAAAAGTTTTTCTTAATACAGACTCCCAGGTGTCAGTTGCTGCCTGGAGTTCCTTTTCTTTCCTCTATTGTTCTTTTAATTGTTACTTCAAAACAATTAGCTGGGCATTCATATGCAAATGAATGCAAATATACAGGGGATTGGGTGTGAGAGAATACCACCACTCGTTAATTTCCACTTCAAGGTTTGCTGGTAGGAACAACAAAATTGCTTAACAATGTATTTTTCCTGGGCCATGAAGGGTGAACTTGCAGTGGTTCCAGCAGTCCTGCTGGCTTGGCAATTGTTAAAATTCTGCTGCTTCTTAGTAAGATTTTTATTTACTTATTCAGTTGGGTCTAGAGACTGTGCTACCCTTGTCACCCTAAACTCTCCTTGCCCTTGCTCATTTTCGCTCAAGGACAAGCCTAATAATTTGGATACAGTCCTGATTAGAATATAAGGTGAATTATTAATAGTACCGCTATTAATGTGATCCATTAAGGGGTAAAACTTCTCACTTGAAGGAATTCCTCATGTCTCTGACAAAATAAAACTTTTATAATTTATAAAAGAGTATGGTATATTGCATTTGAGCCTTAGAAGCAAGGTACACTGACTGATAGGCTGGGACAAGGGATGAATGCTAGAGAGACTTTGCCAGTTGCTAAAATAAATCTCATCTCTTTTGGAGCAGTTGTATTTATTGTATAAATCTGCATTCCCTTTCAGGCTGTGTAGTAAAACTCCTTATGAAAAATAGTTGGCTATTCAGCATTCAGAACTGCTTTACAAAGATAAATACCTTAGCTTTTCAGATCCAATTAATATACAGAAACCAATTAAAAGACCAAATCTTGCAATCATTAGGCAGGAAAAATTCAGAGCCCCAGACTGTCCTGAGCAGGAAAACCCGCAGCACAGCAGGAAAACTTCATCATTCACAGGTGACTCTCCCATCAGGACCACCCCCGCCCGAGGGGAAAAATTGCCTCCAGGAGGTGTAAGTTTAGAAAGACATTTCTGAGGTCATGGGAAGTGATTAACTTTTAACTCCACAACTACCTCTTTTTTACATTACCTTAGTGTTCTTCTACTTTTATGTCTGAAAATCATCTACACAGCAATAAGGGACTACAGTATTTACCCCTCAGGGCAGGTAGCATCTTTGTTATGCAGTGTGATTCCCATGTTTCACCAGATACATTCCTCATGGAAAAGAAAGACATCTGCTGGGTGGTGAGAGCTGCCTTGGATTTTCTGCTCCATCACTAAGCAAGGGGTGGGCTGACTGGACCTGGAGGTGCAGCTCTCTTTAGAAGTTTAAATACTACTCTAATCAGTGGAAGTCAGATGCTTGTGTGCCTTTATCCAGACTTTAATTGTCTTGTACCTTGGCTTCCCACTTCTGAGACTGGGTAATCACTGCCCTCAGAGTGCTGTTGCAGGTACAAACACATTTAAGACTGGGAGGAGCTCGGGCACAGTAATGATAGGAACCATATAAATACCTCGGGCAAAGAGGCACTGCTATTTATACTGCAGTGCAAATAAACAGTGACAAAGCAGCTATCACTGATCTGTGGAATTTGATCTGGGGACTCTGTCCCTGTGAGTAGCATAGGACTGTATTCAAATACTGCTAGCAATGCACACTGGAGGAGGAGACATTGTACACCTGCAGAGATGGCAATGAGAAAAGGGGAACACTGTCACCCACCAGTTCCTCTATATAGAGGAGTGGATACTGTCAGTGATAATGTGGGTGGCTACCCCAAGGAATTCACATGTTGTATTCAAGGGAAAGAGGGATGATTTGTCTTCTTACCTTCATCCCTGCCCTTCCTCTCTGTGTCCTCTGTGGCCAGTGTTCTATTTAAATAAGCCTTTTTTTTTTTTTCCCCTCCTTCCATAGGCATATCAATTTATGATCATTTAGCCTTAAGCAAAGAGTTAGGAGTTTTGTCCAAAACAAATACACAAATGCCAGAAAGGGTCTTTAACCATAATACTTCTATTTTTCCCTCCTTAAAACTTGGAGAAATTGAAATATCTGTCTTCATTACAATACAAGCACCTGTGGAAACTTGGAAGGTACTGGATATATCTCCTTATGGGAAGAATAAACGTCTCATCCCAGCAGACTGTGCCCTCGCTGCAACCTGTTCATACTTCACCAAGCAATATATTTTATCTTCATATGTGGTTGAAATAGGGCAGATTCCTGGGACTTAAACAGGGAAATAAAACACATCCATCTTCCAATAAGCACGCAGGAAGTTATTATTAGCCAGTGGGCTAATAGTAAACCACACTGAAATACAAGAAAAGGATGATTTGAGCAGGTGAGGTTTTAAAACATGTTTTACCCTGAAGTTTCCACTAAAGTTTTGTTCTTAACATGTTTGTCTGAGACCTTTGCCTTTTGCTTTATGAGGCTGACAGTTGCAACTTGAAAGTCCAAGGAATATTTTTGTTGGAAATAAGACATAGATGCTGTCAGGGTGTTTTTAACAATTGCCTGTTTGTTTTGGTAACAAGATTCAAAGAATGCATTATTTATAATGCCCTGATATGCACATATGGCTCTGGTTGTATGCAGCAATATAACAGAAGTGCTTTCTTAGAACCTGATTACACGACACTCCCAGATCCCTGCTGCTGCTGGGACCAGAATTCCATGCAATTTGAACTAGCAAAGCCACTAGAAGAATCACAGAATCATAGAATGGTTTGGGTTGGAGGGGACCATAAGCTCCAATCCCCCTGCCATGGCCAGGGACTCCTCACACTAGACCATGTTGCCCAAAGACTGCTCATTCCCATCCCATGCCCTCTTTCCCCTCTGCTGGCAGCACAGATACTTATGCTATGTTTTGAACCAGATTAACGAATCAATCCAGGTTAAAACTCATCTGGCAAAAAATCCCCAACAATTTTACTGCTTATATTATTATGCTTATGGTGGCTATGGCCTTAGAGTCCCTCAGACTGCGTGTTCCTTTAGGGCACTTTATAGTTGTCCTTTCTTTGCATAGTCCTTTAGTTTAAAAGAAATGAACAAACAAAAACCCCACCGCTACTTACTCTAATAATACTACTAGCATTCTTGGTCTTTACACACACCAACATTATTTTATATATTTGTTTTAATATATACATTCATGTCAGTAGTAGTATAATGTGGTATACATCACGATTATGACCTATATTATATGAAATGTATATAATATATACATATAGAAGTATATAAACACATATATATGTTCTAGGTACTAAAATCAAAAGTGTCCTTTGTGGTTATTGCACATAGCACAAATGTCAGTCTGCACAAGCAGAGATATAATGGAGTGGTCCCTTTGGCCATTTGATGCTTTTGCGCTCTAATCTCACCACCTGAGCAATGGCTGATGGAATTCAGACAAAGAAAATGTCCAGTTTTATCTCTCCTTCTGTATTCTTTCAGCACTTTGGGGATTGATCATATAGGGCCATATTCAGATGCTGTACATTACAGTAAACTCCAAATGCCTGGTGTTTTCCACTAACCAGTGGAAACCTTACATCTTCAGAAATACATAGGCAGTAGGAAATACTAACACTAGGCTTCCTGAAAAGAGCCTGCAAACTGACTGAGCTCATGATCTGCTTTAGGGATGGCTGTTCCATCTAAACTTGCTGCAGGAGCCCTGGGCTTTCATTACTAGCCAGCAATGCAGCCCCAACTGTTTGCTCAGTGTGTTTCATAGTTGAGAAAGGAAGCCTGAATCAGTTTCTTCCCACTCCTGTACCTGGATCTTCTGATTAGAACAATGTTTCTTTATGTTCTTTGTTCTTTTTAGCAAACTATTGCCAGGTGCTTACAGGCAGATGTCCCACATTAGCCCTTTTGAATTTCCCAGGACATCAATATAAAGCTAAAAGATGTTTTCAATAAATCTGGTCTTTTAGAGGCAGGTAGCTGTGATGAGTCTCCTGATGAGTAAAAAGGAATGGTTATAATTTAAAAGAGGAAGTATTCCTATGTATCAAAGCCTTGGCTTTAACATAATATATATCTAATATGGGCTTATGCAGTATAAATAAATAGAGCACAAATAGTGTAATGCCATTGCCAACATCAAAGCATGCAGATTTCAGAAAGGGAAAGTTTGATTAGAATTTGATTCAAAGTATAAAGCTGTTCATATCTCTGCAAAATGCATATATGTGTATATATATTTATTCTTAAATATGTATTAATGAGTTCTTTTGCAGTAGTACAGTTTGTAAAGCTCAGATCTCTTGTCTTTAGTGTGTTCTAGTATCCTTTTTCTTATGTCTGATTCTCTCCGTTAAGAACATAATTCTTCTTTTTAGCAGACAAAAGGCTAGACCCTACTAGCCTTTCTCCTTGATAATCTTTTTACATTTTTCCTTATCTCTTCCTTTGCATCTGTTGTCTGATTGTGACTCTTACACAGGCCTTCACTCAAGGTTAGTGAAATTAAACATTGGGCTTAATAGATAGCTAGTAACAGTAGTTTATCTACCAAGATAAGCTTCCAGATTTTGGATGTCTCAAATTTCTTCTTTTCCACTTTAATTATTTCAAGACATTGTTATTTGAGGAGTTAGTGACCCATCTCCTTTAATGTTGCTTACAAGCAGTTTCCCTATATAAGACCCTGCAATAATTTCTCTGGCAGGTTACAGCTAAGACAGTTTTAACATATTACTTTCTGGAGCAAAAGGCTATACTTGTTTCAGAATGTTTCATATTCTGTGACTCCTAATCTTCTACATACTGGAGATCCTCTGTTCATTTCATATGCTGCAAGATATTTACGTTTGTAAATGTACCTAAACAGTGAAAGCAGCAGGGAAATTTGGGGACAATACTGCAGGCTTCACTCTGTTATCAAGTCAGGGGAGAAAAAAGTAGATTTGCAATGTATCTTTACATGATATTTTTGCTACCTTCAAGACAGCAAAAGCAGGAGTTTGCCAGGACATTTAGAGCTGAAGTTGCTTACACATGGTAGCCTGAAGGGTAAGACGTGGGGGTTTTGTAGGACATAGCCTTCTAGGCTAGTTATCATAGAGCAAATTTACATTCCAGGCCAATCTAGAAATTCACAATTTTTCCACAAAGAACAGGGTCTCAAAGAGCCAGTGGCTGGACTTATGCCTCGTGCTTTGTTGGAAACCCTCCTTTTGCAGGATTCTCTCAATCAGAGATTCAAGTTGAAAATCCAGTTAAGAGCTGCTGCTATGATCCAGGGCTTCCAGATCCTGGCAGTCAAAGACAGGACACAGATATGACACCCAAGTGCCTGGGATAAACAGAGCCTTCTTCAAAACAGCAAACTTCTGCTACAATTAGCTTGAGCTTGTTTAAGCCCTGTTTAAGTCAGGCTCAGTTCAGAGCTAGTGCTTGGGACAAAGTCTCCTTGTCTGAAACAGTCTCTTCACTTGTGCATAGTAAATAAGAGCTGCAGACATCATTAGGACATTAGACATCTCTGATGAGATGTGACTGGTTACATTGTGTGCGACAGACAGTCATGACTGCCTGCTTCAGAAAGACTTTTCATGGCTCTGAGTGACCAACCCGCAGTGCCAGGAGCTCACTTCCAGACTTCTTCAGCTAATCGTATAAACAAATCTGCCTTCCATCCCCAGCTCCTATGGCTCATAGCCCAACAAAAGGGTGTCTGGGGACTACTAGGACTGTTATGTCATGGGACATTGGCCTCTGCTCCTGACTAATGTTCTTTTCCATACAAAAGTTGGTGCTCTGCTTTGACATGCTTTGTAATTATTCTCTGTAAACCTGTGCTATCTGTTGCTGCTTAGCCACTGCAGATCAGTGTATCAAAAGCTTAGCAATGCTTTTTGGGTATTTCACCTTTGGGTATTTCCTAGGTTCTGGTGGAGAGTCCAGGTACTGCTAAAACCTTGTTTTAATGCAGTGGGCTGGGGGCTTTCCATTCTATAGCCTGTGGGTTTAAACAATTGAAGCCGCCACCTTTATTTCCCCACTGACACACATGGAACAGGAACAGTCTCAGTTGATGCTAATTTCTCATCCAAATGGTTTGTTGTTGCTTAATTTATGCAAACCCAGAATTCAGCAGCTGAATTATTCCCCCATTTCAGGTAACCTTTCCCAATATTATTTAACAGGCTGTTGTCAATCAATTCTAATTTAGGATTTTTTTTCAGTACTTTTCTCCTCATCTAGGTCTAATTTTCACAATCCATCTCTTTTCAGTTGCTCTATAACGTACCTCATCAGCTGTAATCTTCTTCAATATCTCACCAATTTTGGGACCTTCCTCCATCATTGTTTCTTACTCTACTCTGTTCCTGCTAGAATCCATTTTATGAGCCTTTTCTTCCTACCAACTAACACCGCAGCCCCAAATCACATACCTTTTACAGTGACATCAGACATATTTTTATGTTTGATATGTATTGTTTCCTAAACCTGAACTGTTTCTGCAGCCTGCAAACCCTCTTAGAATGTAGCTACCATTTATGCTGCCCCATGACACAGTATACCCAACTGAAGCTTCAAAGACCAGGGAAAGAAGACTGGGCAAAGATAAAGTGGGGCTTTTGTTAAGCAGAGTGTTTCTGCATCCATCTTTTTTCCAGGCAAAACCTCTAATAATTCACAAATACTATAGCTTTCATGTGCTGGGGCACAGCGCCAGTGTTGCAACTGCTGCAGAAGGTAAGAACAAAGGCAGAAGATAAGGAGTTTTGCTGTAGGGGGGGAAGGGAGGAGTGAGGAAAAGAAAAAAAATCTTTTGCATTCCTGGAATGATTGTGACACAATCATAATAATTCGGAAATAATTATATTTGTTATCAGTCAACATAATTTCCTGCAGTTCTACGCACGTCATTTTCCTTTTCCAGCAGTCAGACTGAACAAACGGTTCTGTTCGTGCTATTATTTTAGTAAGAAGCAGAGTAATGTTGGTTGAACTAACATTATAAACACAAGGATATCACTTAGGAATTCTTGAAGATTGGCATTTAGCCTATTGTTTCCCAACATGATGCAACCATATTTATTCATTATCACTTTTTTTCCTCATGTTTTGCTGCAAAATGTCATGGTGCTGCAGTATGGTAAGGACAAACACTGCAATATGGTTAAAGACTCACTCTTCCAGTTATTATCCAGAGCCCATTACTGTAGTATTGGAGTGCATAAGAGAGACTATTTAGTAGGTAAAACAAAAATAATACAAAACCAGTATCATGCTGTTTATTCCAATGCTGTAGGCTAGAGCTCTGTGTATGACACATTTAAAATGACTGATGGATTTTAACTTCCAACTTAGGAAAGAGGATGCAGACCCTCCTGCTGGGGTATGATTTTCTTCCACCAGACAGATCCCTGGATCCCCAGAGGGACTGGTATGTCCTTGGAGAGGTAGGTCATGTTACCTTCAGTTTTCCTTAGAGACTCTGTTGGAGAAGGAAGGCAATTTTAGCCTGGGCCATTCAACTCCCAGGAGTTTTGCCATAGGAGATGGAGCATGTTCCCTGCTTTCAGCAGGCACTTTTCAAATGAGACTTTTGAGGAGCTGCCAGTTCTCTCTGGCATTACTCTCTAATGCTAGGTGTCTTGCACTTGTATTTGTAGAGGCTCACAAGAACCGAGAGAAAACTTCACACCATCTATTCTCTTCCTAAAGTCTCTAGGCAATATACTGAACAAAAAGGTACTCCTGCTGGACAGGAGTACATAGCTCATTAATATAACTGGATTAGAATTTGGTCCTTTATGCTTACTATAGTTGCTTTACAATCTGCTTTTATTGTTGCTCAGATATGTTCCATTGCCATATAAAATGATTAATATATAAACATAAGAGAAACAAAGACAGGCTAAAGAATCTCTACTGAGTTTACTGAAAACTGAGTACAGGAAAATGAGAACTGAAAATATACATAAATAACAACAGGCTTTTTTATAACAGCCAGAAAAAGAGGTAAACCAGTTCTAGCCCTTTTGTTCCTTCCCTCCCTAATATAGGTCAGTTAAGGTATTTACTCATATGCATGTCCAATTTGGTTTTCAACACTCAGTATAGAGAAGCATGCAGCCTTTTTCTAAGACATGAAAGATAACAGTGTAGGAGGTTACAAAAAGTTTGATAGAAAGCTCTTTGTTGGATATAGACTCACACAACATTTTTGTTAAAGATGCAGGAGCAGAAAAGTAGCCTGCCAATTGAATTTGCAGGTTTTATTAAACCAGGAAACACAATGAGCACCAGTGCAGATAAATATGTAATGGAAACTCAAGAGGCTAAACAGTAGGAAAATGAAGTTCAACTTGGCAAAAGTCATATAGGATAAGTTTTACAGAAAGGCTACTTCAAGTTAAAATCCATCACATAACTTTAATGGGGTCTAGGGCTTAAATTACCTTAAATGTTTTTAAGGTATGGTTTTAAATTTATGGTATTTTTGGACACCTAGCATTTATATGAAACCATTCAAGTACACTGTTGAGTCCTAAGCCTTCAGTCTTCTTTAAAAATTCTTCTATAAAAACTTGGAGTAGTGCGTAAGAGAAGTTTCTGTGCCAGACAACTTCTTTCCCTTTAGTCTCGTTTCAAAGTCACATTGATGAGAACAAAGGAAGTTTCTCAAGCAAGAAGAGCTGGAAACAAGCTAATGAGAGAGTTTTCTAGTAGCCAAATTGGCTTCATCTTTACAGGGATGTGGCTGCTTATGTGAAATAGACTCAACAGTACCCACTGCTAGATATTATTTCTTTAATAATTGTCATTACACAAACATAGATGTTTCTTGCACTTTCTAGTTATGTATCTAAGGACGTCTGGCTACACACAGTTATGAATAAATTCTAAAAGTTTATGTAGTTTGACTGGAGGAACTGTAGCACTTCCTACAATTTATGCACTAATTAAAGGCTTTTAATATTTTATCGAGCAATGGACACTCCACTTAAAGGCTGATTCACAGATAGGCTCAGCACCCCATAGCTCCAATTGAACACAGTAGGACCTGGAGATCTCCACAAACCAGAGAACTTCCTCCTCTGATTTGTAAATTGGCAGGCACCAGGTGAGCACTAATGTCAGCAAACTCAGGCAGAAGAAGAGGAAGCACTATTTATGCAGTGTGTAACCAACCAGTTGTGGAATAACTGCCATGGAAATTGCTGAAGTAAGCATTTTGGGAGGATTAAGAAGGGATTAGGTGTCCATACGAACAGGAGCAACATATTAAGTTTGTAACCTTACTATGAAGAGTTAGAAGGGTAATGATGCCTCATGCGTCAGAGCTTAAGTTGTTGAGCAGTGGGGGTCAGTACAGATTGTCATCTCTATTACAATACAGTCAACAGTTGAACTTGGTCATCACTGTTTTTGTGTTAACATCCTTGTATTTAAGAAGGAAATCACTGAAGAACATGAAGCAATGCTTTCTTCTAGTGTGACAAGACATATGTTTCTGTAAATACAGATTTGTTCTCCTTTTTGTGATGCTTTTGAAGTATGTCATTGCTGAGAAGACAGAAAATGGTGTGGTCATATGCTGAGGAAGAAGGGTTGCACATGAATTTGTTCCTGCTCTGTTAGTTTCCTCAGTGCTACTCTAAATAAAACTGTTACTGAGTAGTTAAGATTTATATAACCTATATAAACATCAAAAAATACACCCCTGCAGTCACCCTCTGTATCTTTCTTTGCAATACTTCCTCAGTGTTCCCTTACTCCCCCATGGTGGCCCATTATTTCCAGCTTGCAGCATCATGCACTGCCCTGACTCAGCTAGTCACCTAACCATCCCTGACACTCACTGACTTTTCTTCTGCGCCATGGAGATGGGTACATGTGTATTAACTTATTTTTCCATGCACTCAGGTTGGATCAGTAAGGCCATTTTTTTACTCAGCTCTACAACCCAATGCATTTGCCTTTCTGTAGCATCTTGAAGATCTCAGGGACCATGCTGAGGTGGGCAAGTGGAGGGCAGCAGTTCTTACCAAGCTGAATGGTTGTTACTCAAGGTGCTGAAGGGGTTCTCAGACTTCAGAAGGAGCCTTTCCACTCTCTCAGCAAAATGGGGCTTTGATGCATCAGCTTTTTCAGCACTGGGAAAAGGCACAATACCGCTTAAATGAGATCCTCAGTAAAAGCCTTTAGAAAAAGCGCAGATCAGGTTTCTTTCAACAATGCTGAAACTCTTCTTGATGGCTGTTGTTTGCTGTTATGCTCTGTTCATATTAGCCATGTGCAACAGCAGCAGGATCATAGGGAAGCAGCATCATAGATACAAGACAGATTCCATCTGCTGAGATGGCCACAAGGCTCTCAGAAAAACCACATCAGCTATCTTCTTAATTAGCCATATTTGTTTTAGTTATACTCAATATAACTAACACAATATAACAGTGTGCTTACCTCTGAACTGTTTGCCTTGCTTCCAAAGCCAGCTGTGGATTTCAGATGGAGCAATGAACAACTAGCAGTAAAGATAAAAGATTGGAGAGGTGGAATAATCACTTGAATGGAGATAGCAAGACCCTGCATAAAGATAGGGTAGTAGATCTACAGTACTTTAAAGCAGTAATTTAGAATTAAGTTCTCCTTTTAGCTCTGAATCCTTTGGAAGGATGTGATACAGTACACCTATAGTTTTGAGATAGATGCAGGAAAATTTTAAACTTGCTAAGTAAGAGGTTACTAACAATTGGCAGGAGGAGCAGTAGTAATGTCTAAGCCTCTAGAAACCTGAAAGGATGCCACTTCAATTGGATTTTGTGAAAAAAGGAAGAACTGCTAAGGCAATGAAGTTCATGCTCTTAAATAAGAAACAAGGAGCACCCTCACTAAAGGCTTGCCTTTGATATATGGAGACGTATCCTAACAATTGTTCCCTTTCAGGTCTTGAAAATTTAAGATTATGTTTATAATGCACCTTGTTGTAGCATGCAAATGATTCAGTCTTGCCTGCAATTGTATTATACAGCAAAGCAAGGACCATCTGAACTAAAATGAATTCACAGTATTAAATCAAGTACTGAATCACTCATTTTTGTTTGATTTACTCAAGCTATTGTGTTCTTCTTCTATATTACTGAAAAAAATTAACTATACAAAACATGTCTCTGAATACCACGATATGTAGGCTCACTTTAGGAAGCAATATAGATCATTCTGATTCTTAAGAACCCAATTAGACTTGCATATTAAAATACCCCCTTCTCCTCTCAAAATTAAACACACCCATATACTGGCCTATGAAGTGGCAAGCTGTGCATTAGTTTCCCATGCAAAGAGGCTATTAAGAGGACAAGAGAAATTAATTTCAGCTGGCTACAACTGCTTTTTAAAAAGCTAAAATACTTTTTATTGGAAGACTTTTAAAAACCAGTCTGTGAAGGGGGCTGATTCATTTTGTGTATGCTACAGCTCTATCTTCATTTGGAGATAAATTATCACATTATACTCTTTGCTATCCCACTTGCAAATTAAGTTGTCATTCAACACCCCATAAAAAGGCAAGCTGCAACAATCCATAAGAACAAATAATGCAGCTATTCTTTGTTTAAAAAAATGTCGGTTTATATATGTATGGTTTTGTCATTTTTCCCCCTCTGTCTTCCCTCCCTATTCTTTGTACCTGAGTACATATTGACAAGATACTTGTAATTTCTGTCCCTACTAGCTGAACACCATTAAAATCCTATTGATAGTAAATGCAATTACTTTTTCCAGAAAAGAAGTATTTTAAATATATATTTTCTAAGAGTTCCCTTAAAAAAAAAAAAAAATCCTTTTGGACAAGAAAGCTTTGACTCAGAAGAATGTGAGTTCCAGAAGAAAAAAGAAATAAAAAAGAAAATGGCTTTTCCAAATTGGCACATGAAGAGAAGTTTCAAAAGCCTGCTGATGTATTTTGTTTTTACATTACCAAACCCTGATATTTCAAGTCCAAACAAAATGAGTATTTTAAAATAATGATATTCTAAAATAATGCTAAATAGGCAATTTTAGTGGTAAACTAGTGGTAGACTGCGTGGGTATTTTACACACCAACAATAGTAATGTCATGCTTACACACCAACAATAGTAATGTCATGCCAATAGTCAAACAGCGCTTTTACAAGATGAGGTCTGACCACACTTTATCTGACTGTAGTAGCCTGACTACCCATAGACCTCAGTATCTTTATATAACTGATCAGGAACTTCATCCCTAACAGATGGGAAAACTGAGAGGAGGGGAACCAGGATATTTGTGATACAGCTGATAAAGGAACTGACACCTCAGGCACCCATCTGAGTGTTATGCTCCCCAGGTGTGCTCTCTGTCTCCTGAGGAGGACTGCCCAACTAAATTCTCTATCATCTGACTTGAAAAAATAAATCAGAGTCTAGAGTATTATTCCTAGGGCTGATAACGCAATGTAGTCTTTTCTCCTGCCAAAACCCAGCAGAGTTGTCCTTTTCTTTTTTATTATTATTACTTCACAATACACAAAATAAACTGCCAGAGAGTGTCTGCTAGTGGACTGCTCTGCAACAGCAATGAGTAAGTGCTAAAAATAACAAGTCTGCACTGTAATATGATAGAGAAATTGTTCTGCAAGGTCTTGACTCTGACCTTACGTTACCTGTGTCAAAACAGTGCAAAAAAAAAGGCAGAAGAAACCAGCCAAGTCCCGTCTAAAATTACTGCTGGCACCAGGCCCACCAAGCAGAGATCATAGTATATTTCTATAAATAGAATTCAGAGGAGTTGTGGAAGATTTGCAGATCCTGTAATTTTGCAGCTGAAGCTGGTGACTGGCAGCTGACCATGGCCCTTGTGGCTGAGAAGCAAGAGGGATGACTCTGAGCTGTCCAAGGGAGATCTACAAGCAGGTTGCAAGGTACTTCAATCCTTGGAAACTGCCTATCTTTCAAAAGCTGTTTGTTATATCAAAATAAATGTCAGGGAATACAAACATGGCAACATGCTCCAGTTTATCAAGTGAAACCTCTAAAGAATGTCTTGAACCTCTTTGCCAATTGCACAAATCATCAGCCTGCTCTTGGACATGCTTACCAGCCTTAGTGGGTATTACTTATACTAGAAAGTATCTGAAGGGTCAGGACCTGAGAGGTATTATTTGTACCACAGTGCCTAGGGGCACTAAATAGGAATTAGAATACAAGGCGTTGAACAAGGCACTTAAACATGTAGCAAAGAAGTTCTGGCAATCTGCAGTTTGAAGTAGACAGCAGTGAGTGTGTACCAGAGAAATAGGGAGAAGAGGGATGAAAGTAGTGTAAAAGTGGTCTGAGGTTAAATACTAGCACTATTTTTGAAGAAATAAATATTAAAAGCAATGTCATATGGACAATACAAAAATCTGTCAAAAGCTTGTTTTCAAGGCAAAATATATATCTGCTGACAATTACTCTGTTTTAGGTGTGGAGGTTGGGTTTCCTGGTGCAGTGACATTACAGATGTCTACAAATTGTATCTTACATCTAAGTTGTTTACAGTGTGATTGCAAACAGCGAGTGTATTGTTTCAACATGGTTAATGTTTATGAGCTGCATTTCATTTTATAAGTGCACACAGATTGCCTGAAAAGTACCAGGCCATTCCTTTCGTAAGTTAGCGAGGAAGAAAGATGAAAGTCTGCGTACTCCCTTCCAGTGTAAAATCACACAAAGGGAACAAAATTACTTCAAGAAGCCTCCAGTTGTTTGGGTCTTAAGTTTCTATAAATTTACCTTATGTCCTCCTTATGTCTATGAGATTGTCTGAGGTTCCAAAAAGGGCGATTTCTTTCCCAGAAGAAAATACAGACTGGGAATCCATGAGAAATCAAGACTGTGATGCTGTAGATTCTCAGCTTAGACATGCAAAAAGTCTTTTTCCAAAGGCTTTCCTCTGGCCACCACCAGAACCATCAACAAAGTCCAGCTGGCTGCTGCACTGCTTTTGGCTCCATGACCCATGTGTGCATTCTGGGAAGAGGGGACACATGAGGTGTAACTGGATTTAATGCTGCTTCAAGCCACATTAACTGTACTCAACATTTAGAGCATATGGTTCCAAGGTTTCCCAGTGGAAAATATTATTCAGACCTGCTGCTCCTTAGCTCTTTGTACATGCTTTTTTATGCCTCCTATTTCCCTACGACCTAAAACCCACTTGAAGATATCAGAGAAGGACATGTGAAAGGGAGAGGTAACATCAAATATTACTTTCTTAGCTTCATTTCCCCCCCTCTTAATTAGATAAGACATAAAGCAGAAAAATTGACATGCTGAAAGTAAAGATATCAAGCAACAAATACCCTCTGTGTTTCACATTACGCAATCAAAAGAATTATTATTTCAGAATGATGATTGGGGTGTTTTGGTTATTTTTACTTGTAGTTTTACTCCTATCTCTGCAAACTGCCTCTATGGAAGTGAATTACAGAAATATACAAACAAGCAACAATGCATAGGTAGAACTGGATGCACAGTTTACTAGCACTGTGTTTCTAGTTCATAGAAGAAAGCAGTCACTGAATGGACCTTTCACATAAACCTCTAGATCACTCCATCCCAGCAGTGGGATGTGTAATGTTAGGTGTTCTGTGCATAACTCTTCCTGAACAGTTAGACATGCATTAGTTAAACTGCCAACTAGATTGCAGATTTTTACCTGCTCAGCTGTTGAAGAGTGTGTCTTGCCAGCGATGGCACAGAAAGGTGTCCTGAGGAAGAAGCAGAACACCCTTGTTAAAAGCTGTGCATCTAATTTCTTATGCAGGGTTGTTTTTGCTCATTTTCCTGTTCTTCAGCACTTAATGATTTTTCTGTCATCAATGGAGTTTTAATTGAGTGGGATTAGGGGTGGATTAAAGGATCTCATCAGAGCTCATGCTCCCTGCATTTACTTCCTGTTGAGTCCTCTCAGCAGAAGAGCTATTGACATTAGAAAAGTGAAAAATACTTAAGACAGCGACACAGTGAGGGAGGACTCAATTGAAACGTAACCAAAGAGTTACAAGTGTAAAGGCAAACATGTCATAAAATCTTGGAGATCAGAGAAGGACGCGGTTTATGACACTTTGCCTACTCCTTGATTTCACCTGGCTGTATGGAAGAGGTTTATATTATAGCAGACACAAAAACATCACCTCAAACCCTTCCTCAACTGCTTATGGATTTTTATTTTTTTTTACTTTAATTTTTAATTTTTTTTCAACAAAATACACTTTTCAGCACATAGCTGAATCAATATTAAAAATGTTGCAAAATTCACAACACAAAAAGCCAATGGATTTACATTTCATTTTGTATTTACATTGGATTTAGAATCAAAACTCCAGTAGGAACATAAGCCCTTTCTTTCTCCTTTTATGCCAGGGAGAAGTAGGATATTGAAATTATGCATTTATTTGGGTTAGTTCTCTTTTTACTTTTTTTTCTCGAAAATATTTTATCTATTCAAGAGAAAAGCGAGAGGGAATAGAGTCTCTGAAAATAAATCTATTGAGTACTTAGTCAGACATGGGAGAAAATCCTGACCCAGCAAAGAAAAGAAAATATTCTCAGTGATTTCAGTGGGCACAGTTTCATATATTGCTTCTCACATAGAACAAAAGCTTAGTTCTGTCCTGCTTTAATTGCCAGGAGTTACACATGCAAATCCATGGCAAGATTGTAACTAGAACATTTAGGACTAATTATATAGCTCTGGGAACAATGACCAAATCTCATCACAAACAATTCTTTATCTTTTAGACACTATGAAATCTTCTCCAGCAAAAAAAAATTGCCTCTCAGATATACACAGCCGGTCTCAACTCTGATATGCTACTGACATTAATAGGATACATGTACACAGTACATATGTATATACACACATGCAAGTGAGAATTTACCACGAAGCTCTCTGAGGATATAATAGCAATGCTTTCTCTTCCACATCTGTACTTGAAAGAAGCAGTGACATTTTAGTCTCTCAAAGGGTATTTTAGATATGGTTCATGATATGGGACAATTAAGTCCTTCAAAGTTACATGTATCCAAAGGGGTCCAAAACACCCTAGTCTAAAATATATTTTTAGGATGGACATCCTTGTAAAATGTGCTATATGTAAGTTTTACTTTAAGCATAACATGGTAGGCCCATTTTCTCTCTTCCTGCAATTTTTCCCAGCTGCCTAGTGACTTGCCTACATAAAGGTGATTGAAAATATCAAGACTTTGTTGGTTGTGCTTTGTTTGGTTGATTGGTTTTGTTACTATTTATTTATTTACTATTATTTATTTAATCAGATTTACTACAAGACTGGGACATACCCTTTTCCAGATGAAAACCTGTCTGCAAAGGATGAAAAAATATTCTTCATTTTACTCATGCTTTCATATCATTGTGAATTTATTTTCTACTGAATATATGTAATAATGTGAATCTGGCTGTGGGGTGCCTGTAACTCCTTACTAATCAGCACATCTGCAGTGAATGTCTGGGATTTGCTGACATCTAGTAGCCTGGCTAGCTCCACTGTGTATGCATAGTAGCATTCAGCCCTACAGGGCTACCAGGTGTCAGCAAATTTGAGGAAAGGCTTCTGAGAGACCAACTGTATTCACACTACACAGCTGTTTTATGCATATGCAATAAAATAAATCCAACATCAGTTACCTTATAATGGCACTAGACTTATGAAGATACTCATAGCCAGGAAATCCCAGACAAAATTTGGTAGTGCTATACTTAGTAGCCTGGATTTCAGACAGATGCTTAGGGTTTGTGAAATAATGCTGTAACAATTCAAACTTGTTGCTAGTAATTCACATGAAGACATGTTAGAGACAAAAAGGGGTGCCAGGTCTACATCTCTTTGGAGTTGGAATGTTATGGACTTGGTCAGGTGGAGCACAGCTGCACTTATTGTTCCCAGCATTCAGAAAACAAATATTATGGAGAATACAGCTGCTAAAATATATATCTGCTAAAATATATATCTGTATATCTGCTAAAAAAGAATCTCATGTGTTAATCTATATCTGATAAACAGAATATCACAGGTCCTTGACTATAATGTATTTCTTAGTAATTTATGTTTGGGGGGGGCGTTTGAAAATACATGATTTTAAGCTTGCGACTTTGAGCCCTGGGTGTTTAAAACCAAGTAGCATTGTTTAAATGATGTTAAACCATGAAAATGATGATTAGAGTAACTCAAGAGTCAAATTCAGACATCTATTATGTGCTGCTGAACTTCAGGTATAATTTGGTCTGTCTCATGTTGATGCTAAAAATAGGAATATTGTAAATGAAGTGGAAGAAAAATTATGGCATGGGATCCCATGAGATAAAGCCTGCAGAGCATCAGTCTAGTGGTCAGATATAATATAACATGGCCAATAGATTCTCCTGAAGTGCTTCTTGCTGTTACAAGGCAATTACTGAAAATAGGCAGAAGAGGAGATGCTTTCAGCATTGTGGTGGTTTAACCCAGCTGGCAACTGAGCTCCACTTGCTCACTCGTCCCTGGTGGGATGGAGGTAGAGAACCAGAAGAGTAAAAGTAAGAAAACCCATGGGCTGAGATAAAGACAGTTTAACAGGTAAAGCAAAAGCCATAGACGCAGGCAAAGCAACACAAGGAATTAATTCACCACTTCCCATTAGCAGGCAGGTGTTCAGCCACCTCCAGGAAAGCAGGGCTGCATCACATGTAATAGTTACTTGTCAAGACAAATGGCATCACTCCCAATATCCCCCCCTTCCTCCTTCCTCCCCAGCTTTCTATGCTGAGCATGATACCATATGGTATGGAATATCTCTTCGGTCAGCTGGGGTCAGCTGTCCCAGCTGTGTCCCCTCGCAACTTCTTGTGCACCCCCAGCCAACTCACTGGTGGGGTGGTGTGAGGAGCAGAAAAGGCCTTCACTCTGTAAGCGCTGGTCAGCAACTAAAACATCCCTGTATTATCAACACTGTTTGCAGCACAAACCCAAAACTTAGCCCCACACTAGCTACTATGACAAAAATTAACTCTACCCCAGCCAAAACCAGCATAAGCATCTTCCACGAAAGCATATAAATGAGAAAACTAAAATTCATTAGATGCTTTGAAGTTCTCTAAAGCAAAGGAGATCAACTCTTAAGAGTGATTGAGAACAGTTACTGCCTGTGCTACTGGTCTATTTTTTGGGGGGGTTTGTGGTTTTGTTTTTTTTGTTTGCTTGTTTGTTTGTTTTCCCTCAAGAGACCTTCGAGGCTGACCAGTCCATAAAGATGCTGGAAAGGAAATGTAATTATGTTAAACCACCAGCTGTAGTCAGAAGGAGACAAGGAAAAATGTGTACATGCAGATCTCATCTTCTCCTTCATAAGTTTGGTTTATTTCCTTTAACATTTTCAATTTGCTAGTTGAATTGAAGCGTCATAGTTACAAACTCAGTCTTGGGTTTCTCATTAACTGAAACTGACAAATACTAAATTTACATTTATGTTTCAGGCCGTAAGAAGAGATCACAGAAAAGAACTGATTAATTGCATCTCCTTTTGGTTACATTTATTTTCTTATTTGCAATCATTGTTCATATTTTCTGGAAACTAATTTTCTTAGATTAACAATAGAATTGATTCCTGCCCTGGAGTGGCTATTTCAAGAATATTGGCCTTTTCTAGCTATTTTGCTAGCTCAGTTGAAATGCTTCTAGCTCATTTGACAGTAAGAGTTCAAGTTAAGCATGTAAAACTACCACTGTGAGCAGAAGGAAATTGCCTTCCTCTGCTTCTCTATGATACATAGAACTGCATGATTTAAAAATGTGATAGGACATTCATAGGTAAATCTGACCACTGCAAGAGTCAGATGGGGAAGAAGAGCAGCTTCCATATCCTCAGGTAGATGCAATATTTTAATAAAATATCATAGTTTGCACAACTTGTTGAAATGCTGTAAGAGAGAGCAGCACAGTCAGAACTTTGAATAAATTAGATGATATGATTTAGATGTGTTGCAAAGAACATCAGAAACCTGTATATAAAGGGGCTTTTCGGATCAAGGCTTTGAAATAAGCTGGATTTGTAATAACAAGGTTTTATAAAGCATCCAGTCTAGAGGAGCATACAGCTAAAATATTTCAAGGCTGAAGTTTTCCATAATAACAGAGAAAAGAAGTGTTTCTTCATTAGAAACAGATTTAACTCTGTACCCAAGGACATCAGATTGACCGAACCTCCCCATAGATACAGGGAATTCAAAGTGACAACGTAGCTCTCAGATTTCTGATGAAGTTTACTTTTCTCACAGAAATTACAGGATATATGCCACCTTTGTTAGGCACATTAATGAGTTTTTGACACAGAGCTGGAGACAATGCTCTTTGTGCTTACCAAATAGGAAGTTTTCTGTATTCAGATCCTGTGAGACAACCGGGTCTTTGCATGTATTTCCTTGTTCCTTTGTAAGGAGAATCCAAGAAAAGCAGGCCAACCTGCTTAGTTTAGTATCATCTTTTGTTTGGATAACTTCGGTTGGGGAAATACAGTGAGGAAGGAGCAACATATAGTACAAAGTCACTGAATGTATGTTTTTACTAACTTTGAAAAGCTCCCAGGGAATTCATTGGAATCTATGTAAATCTAAAGTAGAAAGAGTTACTATAGTTACTAATACAATGGCTACTAAATATAATTCTCACTATACAAAGCGCACATTCTGAGATCCTATAAGGTGGAAAGACAAAAGATCTTTAATTACATTTGCCAGGGTAATAAATGGTTGGCTTCCTTTTATATAGTTCCACTCTAGAAAGAGTTTGTGCATAACACTCAATGTTTTCAACAATTCAGCATCAGCCAGGAATATAAGAGTATTCTTTCTCCCTCTTCTTTTTTAATTTAAAGGTTGGCAGTAATTTTTCATATCAAGGTCATGACTGATGTGGGTTAAATTTCACTAAAAATCTTTTCAAGCATTTTGAGTAATGTTAAAAAATATGGCATGCAATGCATCAAAACATTTTTCTAGGCTTCCTGCATAAGTAAATAAACACTAGGGAAATGTGGAAGCATTCACAGCATTTTGTAACAAAGTTTCAGACTGCATGTTGCAGATTTATATGCCTTATAGCTTACACTGCAATGTATATTGCATTTTATTAAAATACACTGTGGGTGGGGAATAGATGGTGATCTAGTACATTTGTGCCTTTGCCCATGTCAATTTGAAATGGAGATCAATTCACTAAGAAACATATCCAAGCATGGATTATGTACTCTGTCCATCAAGTGTCAGTTTCCTGGGGAAATACTAATAGCAAATACTCAATCTTAGGCCAAATGTCAAGGCTGTAACGTCCAGCACTCTGAGTATGGAACATGGGATTACAGAAACATCTGCCATTGACAGGCAAATGTTAAAGCCACTGATCTTTAGCAGTCAAGATCTGAACAGCACAGAAAATCCCTCCAAGACATAATTCCTAAAGTAAAACAAGATGAGGAACAGGTGAAGCAGCAATGTATTTTCCTAAAAGAAAAAGAAAGAGGGACGTCTATTGTCACTCAGGTTAATAAAAAGGGTAGACAGGTCACCGGCAGCTGTACAGTGCTGAGCTCTCTTCTTGTTTGGTTGGTTGGGTTTTATTTTTTTGTTTTTTGTTTTTTTGTTTTTTTTTTTGTTTTTTTTTCTAGTTAGCGGCTTCCCAATTATCCTTACTATCTGACCATTATAAAAACCTGGGGAACTGAAGACACCTGCTTTTTCTCACCATGTTTAGATATCACAGCTAGGTGTTTATGAGAAATGTCTAGAATCCTTGCAGTCAGTCCATCCAGAATAACTCAGACCACTCACTCACCTGAGGTATCTATCTTCCTATTTTGACATATCAAGAGCATGGGTCCCTAAGCAAGGTACTGAGTTTATAGATTTGTGAATGCAGCCTGTGCTGAAAGGGCAAAGAAAATAGGCTCTTCCTATGGGTGAAGTGAGATTCTGAGAAGACCACAACAGGAAAAGATTCAGTGATGCTGTAAAACTGTCACAGATCAGTATCAGGAAATGTTAGGAAATCACACCATACAGTCTTAAATCTAATATTTTTATTTACTTTTCAAATCCGTGTTAGGTACTATCTAAGCGTGAGGGGTGAACTGTTTTCTGAAAGTGCTTATCTTTCTCCTAAGGTGTTTGCATTAGACAGCTAGTTTAGATTAGACATTTTATGATTTTATACTGTTAAACTCAGGTGAGATGAATCCCATATCTAATGGACATAGATAAATAGGAATAGTTAAACACTGTGAGATCCTTTCAAATGGAGGGAACAATTCTGGGAGGATATGCTTCAGTATTTCTATGTGCTCAAAATAACCTAAGTGAACTATGTCTTGGAAAGATGGACGCCATTGGGAAGGTGACAGACAATGGCTGATAGTGTTTGAAATGCTGTATACAGTAACATATATACTATACTCTCAGGTGCACAGTAAAGGAGCTAGATAATGAGATGTTAGCAAGTATTTACTTTTCTTTGCAAAAATGATAACATCTACCATAGCTGTCAAAGTTAAAACTACATAATTTCAGTATAATTTTTGCTTTTCCAAATATTATTAATGTATTTTCATTGCTGTCTTGAAATTAATCAAACAGACAATGGCTTATTTACCTTTTAACTGTTCAGTAACCAACAACTACAAGAAACTTTTCTGTATTTTCTGGCTTAAGGCACCAGTGGCCACAGAAAAAGATATACCCTTTCAGCTTGTTCCCCTTCAGCTGTTCCTAAACTGAAAGAAGACCACTATACTGCTGGCAATTTACGAACCTTTTGTCCTACTAAGATATAGCTGTGCATAAATCTTAGAAAACTGTATTATTTAGCTTGTTGCAGCTCTGTAAAAGAGTGTGAATAATACAATATGCACTTCTCTTACTTTTCTAGCAATCACACTGTTTTCTCAGTTCCTACATTTCTTAGCAATAAAGGAAGGTTTCAAGAGTTTTGTTCTTAGAACCTAGGCTAGAAATAATTTTTATGGTTTGCTCCATTTGCATGCTATCTCACATCTGACAGTCCACTATGAGCAATTGAGAAACTTCTTCTGCATAAATTACAGTAAGCCTTATGGCAATTATTGCTATCTTTACTGATCCATGCAAAAGCATTTCTTCTCTCATTCCAGAAAGTGCAAAGCCTCTTCTTTTTAGAGAGTTGTTGACCATAGTAAGGTTTTCAGCGATATAGCTGTGCAAGTAGAAGTTAACCAGGCCCCTGAGAGGCCTGGTTAATAGAAGTTTTGCTACTTGGCAGAAGTGAATGAATTGTGGGTAAGACAGTACACATAGTTTTTTACCTAGAAAAGGCAATTTTTCTTTCTATTAATTAGGGAATAGAATATAAACATAAGGTTATATGTTATACTGGAGCACAAAAAGGCCAAGTCCCAGAGTTGTTTTGATACTGGACATTGTGTTAAGACACCTGCAAGGTTAGGCATCATCAATCATTTTAACAATGTTAATATAGAAGTGAAGCAAACTGATAAGATGGGGGGCACATGTTCAGATAGGTTAAAGAAAATGAAGATGTGAAGTAAACGAAATGGGGAGTATAAAGGCATGTTTAAAAGACAATCTTTTTGGCTTGCTTTCTGAAGATGGCATCTTTGGTTCCTGTTATTCACCTTGTCCTGCCAAGTTGCAGTTTTTGTGATACCAGCTTGTTAAAAGGTTTTTCTTGTTTCTGTTTTTGTTTTGGTTTAGGAATGAAAAAGCTAGCTAAGGTCTTGGTTGACTTCAGCTGTGTGTACCTACAAAAAGGGAAGAACAACGTTTTTCTAATAATGTCTTCAGAGGCACAAAATGAATAAAGGAGCAGGTAGCCCTATCTTTATGAGACAGCTAGCAGGTTGTACCTTGATTTGTTGAAGGACTGTTCCCTCTGGATTGCTGTCATGGCTGTAAGCCATGTGCTGGGCTGTAATTCAGTCAATTAAAACCATATAAATAATGTTTAAATGCTACTTAAGACCACGCTTACTGTCTGCTCTGTACCTATATGGTGCAGACCAGTAGACAATAAATACCTAATATAGCCAGTATTCACCACGTGATAAATCTATGGGACAAAATAATCTTTAGATACTAAATAGTTTACTGTGCAGGATACTGGCTGCTGTTCTGGAAATGTGTCTCAAAATGTGTCTTCTTCCATTTCTGTAGGAGCTGATAGCATACCTATGCAGTTTTTGCAAATACATCTTTTAGTGTCTTCTGGATTTAAAGGTGCTGCAAAACTGGTGTTACCTCAGCTCACTTGCAAAGCTTGACCTCTCTCACAGATACCTCAGCTTTTCAGGACAGATCATCATCATGCTGCAGCTAAGGCTCTTCAAGGATGGCCCACAGTCCAAAACCAGACTACATATAAGCCCATGACCTAAGGAATGAACAGACACGAGGTGACTGTAGACACTTGCTAGCCTGCTCTACTGAATATAGACACCTGTTGAAATTGTGAAGGGATTGCATGAATTGTGAGCTTAGAGCAAGCTTTGTATTTTGGCTGTTTAATTCTTCAGGACAGCTCAAAAAGGGAATTGTCATTTTTATGTTTTGATTTATATCATCAAAAAATCCCTAGCCTTTTCTCAGACTGAATTATTACAGTGAAAGTAAGCAACATCTGCAAAGTTTTGATAAATTCATTCAACCTTTTTTTTTTTAGCCCTACCACAACAGAATGAATTAAGGGCTATCTCTTAAAATAAGTGATAGATAATAACCAGGGGGCATCAATTACAGTGGTGAGGCATGCCTGCTTAAGGTAAGAAATGGAAGATAACCCTTATTTCTTTTGTTCATCAACTAGAAGTAATGAGACTTTATGCTTGTCATTCACCTGAGATTGATATAGTGAGCCTTGAAAGCCTGACCACTTTGTTCTGAATGCTTGCTTTCACACTTCTGGGTCACTTACGAACAAAAAGAGACAATTGTATTGAGATTTCTGGCGTTTGTTTTTGGTCCCTTTCAATTCCTATCTAAC
Organism: Pezoporus wallicus; assembly: GCF_028554395.1. NCBI lineage: Eukaryota > Metazoa > Chordata > Aves > Psittaciformes > Psittacidae > Pezoporus > Pezoporus wallicus. The sequence goes on from NW_026637470.1 coordinate 1,780,811, forward strand.
ATCAGAAAAGAAGTAATATCATAATTTTATTCATGTGGCATTAATGTGTGAATTGGTATAGTATTTACCCTGTGAATATATGAGGTATCTATGCAGTTGAGCATTTACTGATTAAGGTTCTGATCTAAACTCTACTTTTACATCACGAATCTGCTTATGTCCTGTTGAAGTCAATGTTTTACAAACACTTTCTGAAGCCTAAGCCTGATTGCTTGCCTGATTCTGTGCTTGAGACATCTGTTATTTTTAAAGGATTTTTAAACTATTGAACTATTTTTAAAAGGATTTCTAAAGGATTTTTTTCGAAGTATTTATAAAGGATAGGAAAAAAAAAAGTGTTTAGTAAAATGCAGGAAGATACAACAAAGTGTAACAGAGCGAAGCTGTGCAGAGAAAAAAGTAACCTAGACAAGCAGAACAAGTATTTACTAAATTATTAGAAAGTTTCCCAAGGAACATAGGAAAAGTCCCATGACTGACTGTGCAGAAGAATAATCTGCAAGTAACGCGTCCCTAGAAAATGCTGATTTATCTACTATAGTGGGTTTTGGATACTATTTTAAAAGTTTTTGAGTGGAGAAAATATTTGTAAAAAACTCTATTTTGTTTGAATTATCTCTGTTCAAAAATGATGATGATGTTAAGAACTGAACAAAATAAGTACTGCAAGTATTTCTTTGAAACTAATCTCTGCTTCTCATTTTGGGGCACTCTGGCTGGGTAATCCAAATCTTCCAGTGCATTGCTCCAGCAAACTGATGGAGATGACTGGGTTTCTACCAAGTCAAAGCCACAGGATGACAGTGGAGGATTAGATCTAACATTGAAAACATTTGTCCTAAAATATTGGCATTCATTAGGAATTTATGAGTTATTTCATCACTAAATAACTTGAGTATCTAAAGGACAGTTAGCCTGATATGTGGGCAATCTCCTGTTTTTCTTGGAATAGGACAGCTCTGGGAATGAAAGATCAGGACTAAAGTAGGACATATATTCAGTTTCTATACAAGGGACTGAATATACTTCAAACCATACTTATTTTGTTTTATGTGTTTGCTTTGCTGGGGCACGTGTTACTAGCCAAGGCCTTCAAAGTCTTTGGCAAAAATTGCAAGTTTTAAATAAATAATTGGCAACTAACTCTGCACATAACAAACAAAATTTCCACCTCTGCCTCAAAAAGTAAAATGAACATTGCTGCAATGTAATTCCCAGTACATGCAGCTTTGCATGCACTGTTTTAACTCTTCTGATTTTGAAAAGAGAGCACAGAGGCAGTGCATAATCAGAAAACACTGGTGCTAAAAGTCCTCACAGGTCCCCAAAGGACCTGGTAAAGTATTTTAGAGCATCAATTGTATTATGTATCATAATATGAAACACTTAACTAATCTTGGGAAGTGTATTTTAAAAAGCCGCAAGGTCCTAAGAACACATACTTTTCAAATATAGCAATATCAAAGTGTATCAATATTATTCTGGTGACAGCATCAAAATTTACTGACAGCTAAATGGACCCAAACCACTTTCTTTTTCACTTGTTGGGGAAATGCTTAGCAACTGTAAATAAATTTCCTGGCCAGAGCCCAATTCATCTTCTAAAGTGAATTAGAAAAAAAAACCAAAACCAACACTTAAAAGCTAAAAATATAATGTAAGGTAAAACTTTTCTCAAAAGCTCAAAGAAAACCCTTATTTTTGAAAATTACTCAAGCTCTAACAAGGTCTAACCAAACTCTTGGGACAGAAGCAAGAAAGTAAATGGGTTATTTTACCAATAGGAATAAAGTGCTAAAATACAGAATTCATCAGGAATATGATGATTATGTGTACAGTTACATACAGTGTACAACTAAAAAAAGATTAATAATAATCTTTATTTAGAATCTTCTCCAAAAATATTTATCCTATTACTCTATGCAGCTGTAGTAATTCTATTAATACAAAAATATTTCTGCAGCAAGGATTACATCATTAATTAACGTGTGAGCTTCCACCTTAAGTTAGCAACAGAAATGCCAGCCGGTAAGTAGCAGGTGCCTGTATGTGATATATGTGATACCTTCATAGGGCTTGGCAAGCAATACTTAGGAAACCACAAAATGGATTAGTATACCTTAGCCCAGGTCTTCAGAAACTGTAAACTGACCTTCCCTGCACAGAGTATGGCAGGTGAGACCCAGCAGGGATTGCCACTGCCAGGGCTGTCAGCAGGGAGATGCTTTGAGTCTGCACTTCTATCACAGAGCTGACCAGAGCACACACATGGAAGACCCTGAGTCACTGTGCCTCCTGAGGAGAGCAGAGGGGTGCCCTGACACTACTCAATGGGTTTATAATTCTGATTACTCTGGGTTAGGGAGGGTCCCCTACCCCTCCTCTTTAGCCTGTAAAGACAACTTGTTCCTTGTCTACATGGCCATGTGGGTTCCCTTGGTAGTCACTGAAGAAAAGCTGGTGTGTCTGAGGTGGAGTCTGTCCAAGTCCATTTTACTTTGTAGTCCCAGGATTATTACATAAAAAGGTACCTTCTTTTTGGACACCAGAGGTGGACATAAAACACGTATCTTTTTATTCACAGTAACAGCTAGTATGACCTGGACATCTTTCACTATCCGCAAAATGAACCTTGCAGCCTGCTTACTACCAGTGCAATCTCAGTGAAAATCTCTAATTATGATGTATTATGTACTAATTTACTGGAATGAAATTTTCTGGACATTTAAACAAATGTTTTTTGTATTTTGTTGCAGCATCTGGACGTTTATATTTAGTGATCTCAGGTGGTATTTTTGTTGTTTGTTATTTAATGCCAAGCCTAATGGAAGTGTCCCATTTTTGATCTCATATGAGCATACAAGCTTTTTCTCTACTAGTCTATGAGGTCCAAAGAAAGCCTGCTTGGATCTTTGCAGACAAGAGTGCCATTTTCTAATGTAAAGTGTAAGATTTGATGCTACTTCCTCATCTTTCCATTATCTCTGTCCCTGCGCACTGTGAAGATGATAACTCACAGCAGTATATAAAAACTGAAGTAATGTAAGAAGCAGAAGTTTCTCTCTCACACACATCATGTACATTCTAGTGCAGGAAGTTCAGGATGGCCAACCCAAACTATTCAAAAACATGTAAGCCAACTTCCAAGCATTATGAAATAGAAGAAAAATAAGTTGTGTGGAATGTGTGTAATCAGAAGTACAAATACCTGCACTTCAAATTATATAAAAATATTTACATATTTAGATTTTAATAAACATTTCATTATTGTTCATAATTTTTTTATACTCACAAATATCTATATGTATATACATACATGTATGCATATGTGTATCTACGATTCTGATATCTTTCAGTTTTTCAATCATTAGGCCACAGTTACTACCACTACACTACCTAAGACCTGTAGACCTAAAAAATATACTGAAGCAAATTATCAATAAATGTTTCACAATTTGCAATGTTTTACTGTTCAATAGCTAAAGAAGTATGGAGGAAAGAGTCTTCTATGTGGAAGCAACTAGATGTCTATAAATTTTCAAGCTGCAGAGATTTTAAGGTATTTTTCCCCTATGTACAAAAAATTAGACAGAAAAAATCAGAAACAAAAATGCAAAAGTCAAAAAAATACCTCCTTTGTTACACTTATTTATCCAGCTCTGTCTTATACTCTATTATATGAAAAAATATTCCTTTCCCAGAGAGAAAACCCATTAATATTTGTAAAATGCTTAGATATTGTGATGAGAAGGATCCTGCTAGTGCTTAGACAGATGTATCTGCAACATCTGGCAGCAGAATTCACAGCCCAGTCAGAGGTCTGGCCTTGATGACGCTGTTTAATTATCTCTTGGCTAAGGAATGTATGTCTTCCCAATTATCTCTCATAATCCCACCGAGATCACGTCTGGGAAAAATATTGGGTAAGTGAAAACTTAGCCCAGGGAATTGATGAGATGAGGTAGATCTCAAGCTGCCATATTCATGAATACTCAAAGTTTTAACACATTTTTACAAGCTTTGTCAGAAGGACATCATTAATGTTTCAGAAGTTCTCCTGATTTCTCTTTATTGCTCTTTGGTCAGTGTCCCTGTAGTTTTCCAGTGTAGCATTTTTTTATTACTGGAAGGAAGACAATATGTCTTGCTGCTAGGACACTCTTTTTCTTCTTTAATGAGTTGCAAAATAAAGTGTAATGTAACTGTGTAGGTATCCTTAAACTTAGGCATTGAAGTAGAGCAACAATCAATCCTAGCAGTCTTTCGGCTCTCTTGAGCATTACCTTGATCATATTTCTAAATGTTCTGCTTTACTAATAGACCATTTGTTACTATTAACTGTAGGTAGAATATTCTACCTTAGTTAAATCTATCAAGGGGTAACATTTAGGTTCTGATACACGAGAGTCCTTAAGAAAGTTAATTACCGTGACTCATTCCTTCCTAATTTCTACAGGTTTGGTAATTCTGTCTACAATGCTATTTTTCACAATCAAGCAAATATCTCTCAAGAAAATCTCACCTAATCTAACTAATGCATTTGATTCCACTGAGAAGCATCCAAACTATAGAAAGATATTCCACAAAATACCATTGTATTAGATAGAACACATTTTTAAACCGAGAGGGAAGTAAATTTTGGCATTTAAGGCACATACTTGCTTTAAGCAATGTTTTAGATAGAGTTTTATATTAAAAGTATATAAAACATGCATGGGCATGTTTTTCCTCAGTTATCCTCCATGTGATTTTTTTGCAGTAGCCTTTGAGCACCTGGTATTTATTTCTAGCCCTACAAAATTTTGAAGGCAAAATGTTTTACTGAATTTTTGTTAAAAAATGTGAACACTAAAATTGACCATTACTTTGGCAAATGGCAACTTGCATTTTCATGGCAAATGGTCTGATCCAATGTGACTGGCTTGAGCTTTGTTCCAAGGATACTGGCTTGATGAATATTTTTTGCAATACAATATTGATAGTGCAAAAATAATAATCCTCACTTAAATGTATTGTTTCTGTTTAGCATTGTGCTTACAGAAATTTGAAAATTTAGTGAAAGTCCTATTGGAAAACATGTTGTCTTTTAAAGAAGTAGCCTAAAATTGCATAGGTGGAGAAAGAACAATATGCTTTTGGCTACATGAAACAAGATTGAGTCATTGCTGATCAAAGCACCAAGTGAAGGCTTGACCATTCCTTTGCTACTGAGGACTAAAAGTCTTTTTTAAACACCAGGTGGCAAAAGTTTAATCTTACAGGTACTGAGATATTGATTTGATTGAAACTGAATTCTGTAGATGTTTGAAAACAGTCACACTACCCTTGCCATTTAGAGTCCTTGTTTTCCATGGGTCATTAGCAGAAGATTTACCCACAAGTGAACCTTAGTCAGACTTAAGCAGTGGAGGGCTACATTTTTTCAGCTATGACTCAAAACCGAGTCATTTTACATCCTTTTACACCTGCCAGCACTTTTAAAATGTGCACTGTCATCAGAAGCTGATGAATGTATAATTCAGGAGATAAAACTAGGATTCTATTTAGACAGACAGGTTCTATTTAGGCAGAAAAAACTTAATTTTAATTTGATAGGGGCTGCCACCTATGGCTTCATACTGTATATATTGTGCTTGAAGAACTGGCCATGTCATCAAAGGGCTTCCCCTTGCGCGTGGCACCAGCAGTCAAAAATAAAGCCCTTAAAGCCTAATGCCTACAGAATGAAAAACTTCTTAATGATCTGCTAGATCAGTGACTAAAGAAATGACATAATGGCTTTTTTTACTATATGAATTCAGTGAAGGCACAGAAGATCATATACCATAGTAAATCAAATCAAGAAATATTTAAATACTGTTTGATTCATAGATCAGTGATCTGGTAAACTGTAATGGAGCTTTCTGAGTATTATGATCTAATGGAAAAAATGCAAGTTCTGTTCATCTATTAGAAAGCAAGAACCAGAGTGAAGCTCTAATGGCCTACTGTATCAAAGCCTTTGTGGAGCATTTTTAATTAACTGTTAATCTGCTCATTAGTTGGGATTAATGCAGAAGGATCTATTAAGATCTACTGTCTCAAAGAGTGAGTCATGCCAGGAGACTGTAAAGTCTGAAGATATATTACCCAGTCACAGTACCACATTATAGACTGACAGAAAAATTGCATCCTTAAAAAATAAAGCTGGCTCTGAGTAATGCTTATGCAAGCAAATATCTTAAATCTTTTTTAAACTGCTATTTTCTCCAGTTCTGTAATTAATCAGAAGAGCATAATCTAAGATTTTCTTCCCAAGTCTCCTAATACAATCATGTGTATCAGTTTCTGTAACATCATTTAAGAAATCCCAGTTATGCCATCCTGAAATAATATTTCATCACATTTTGTCCTCATAACCCTGAAAAGTTCTAAAGTCAAATTACTCAGGGAGATGAGGTTTTTTATACAATGACTGGAAACTTAGTCTGTTCAGCCTTAAGAAGAGAAGGTGAAGGAGAAACCTTATTGCTGTCTTCAGGCACCTGCATGAGAGATGTAAAGAGGATGGATCCAAACTCTTCTTGTAGGTGTGCAACGGCAGAAGAGGCAAAAGACAAAAGCATCAACAAGGTAAATTGCAATTAAATATAATTACTTCTTTTTTTTTTTTAATGAGGGTCATTCAGCTACTGGATCAATGTGCTTGGAGAGGTTGAAGACTCTCCATCCTCGATGGCAGACATGGGCATGAGAAACTACATATAGCTGGACCTGCTATGAGCAATTGTTGGTGCTGTATGGCCTCCTGAGGCCTTTTCCAATCTCAATTCTTCTTTGATGCCACGATTCCATAATTGGAAATCAGACAATCTCTGCCATGAAGTTTTCAAATTTCATATTAATGTAAAAAATATCTAAAATCTTGAGCAAAGTGTAAATATTTGGAAGTATTTGCAAGAGGACATTTCCCTTCTGACAACCTAAAGAAAAAAAAATTAGAAAGAGTCATTCATGTTATTTATGTACTCTTTTTGAAGAAAGAATAAGAAATTAGAAAAAGAAGATGAAGGTAGTTAAGAGAAAAAGTTATCTCATCTCAGTATTTCACCTGTCCAGATTTATCAACCATTATCGATATAGCTGCAAACTTCGAATACACTACTCAATATTCTGCTGAATCATGCAGAAGAATACCTATTGCAATAAAGATATGTCATTACTTATTTACCAATGTTCTGGCTATATTTGGAAGTGATAGATAGGTAAATAGCCCTGTAAAGCACATAATGAATTAAAGACTGATAAGTTATCTCAAACCTTTGAACATAATAAAACATGTTCTACTTTTCTCACACTGTTGAATGGCTTTATTTGCCATATTAGGAAGTAAAAAGTGCTTCTGTTTTCCTTTTTTCCTAGAGGGACACATATCAGCTTTCTCTTTCAGATCTGCCTTCATAATCCTTCTTAAATTGAATATTTTCTCACATTTAAATAAAACCCCTAAATCTGATATCTGATACTAGTTCAAAGTGAGGCAATCAGCTAAGAATAACTGAAAATAATTACTCAAAGAATACAAAATAAAAATCAATAACATGACAAATCAAATTGAAATTTCCTCTGAAAAGAGCAATTGATCAAACCTTGCAAGCAATATTTTGATTTTTCTTCTTCACACTGTGGAGATTTTTATAAAGCTCATACCATGGTTATGATTCACCTGCGATGTCAGCCTCACCTGCAGACCTCTGAGTACACATTCCTCCACATTTCTATAGACCCAATGAAATAAAAGGTTTTTTTTTAGGAGGACAGCTATTGAGTCCTGGTGCAAGAATTGTGCCTAAAGCTTTCTATTTATGTTGTCTGGTGGTGTGTTTGACAAAATGGAGGTCTTCGCACTTCTGCATTGTCTAGAGAGAGCGCAAATGCAAATCTGCCAAGGTGCTCCCACTGAAAGCAGCCATGTTTTATTTCTACTGAAATCAGTAGCTACTGAGGTGGGTAGGCCATAGCTGTACTCAGTGTTTCGGAGGATGCTCATAAGCATTTTCAAAGTGATTAAGCACAGTGGTCAAGACTTTGCAGGTTGAAGACCTTTTTGTTAGCTAAACCACTAGTGTCCTGTAATTCATGTTAACTATAGTATAATTCTTCTACACATCAGGTGAACTCTGCTTTATAGCAAATTTTAGATAAATATGACAAGTTCTAGCAATTGTAACATGGAAAGATGGTTGTGACCATATTGCTGAGCCTTATCACTTGTTTTCTCAGAGGTGTTGTCCAACATTTGGTAAGTTTGCTCATTGCACAGAGCCCCCTTCTCCATCTTTAGGCATTTCTCCCTTTTGGTGTCCACTCTGTTTTGTTTTAAATCATACTCAGGTAGACAGGAGCTGTCTTGCCAAGTGTGATGGTGGAGCTGGGATTTTCTGAAATGCTAAGATACAACTTCAGGAATCTGGATCACAGTTTAAGACTAAAAGACAGTGTGGAAATTACAGAGACATCAAAACTCTTCAATGTCAGATACAGGCAATTAATGACTTAGGTAACCTCTCTGCTTCCTGTGAGAACCATAGAATAGCCCAAGTTGGAATGGACCTTGTAAGATTATCTAGTTCGCCCTTCTGTGGGAAAGGGAGCCTAGATGATCTTATCTAGCATCCTGTCCAATTGCATCTTGAAACTTCCAGGAACTCTGGAGAGGTTGTTCCAGTGAATGAGTGCTCTTATGGTAAAAAAAATGTTTCTTATGTCAAAATGGAACCTATCTTAGCACAATTTGCACCCATTGCCCCTTGTTGCTCCACGTTGCTCCATGTAAAAAGGGACCCTCTGCTACCTGTTTTAACTGGCCTTGAAGTGCTTGAATACTGTGATGAGCCTTCTCTTCGACAGAAAGGACATAACTCCTTAGTCTTTCCTCACAGGGCAGCTTCTTTAGCCCTATGATCGTCTTCATGGCCCTGATGTGGTCTGGTAGGAAAGCCTGGGGGCAGCATTACAGCTGGGGCCCCATGAGTTGTGCTCCGAAGACCAAGCCAGAGCATCCCCAGGCACTCTGCCTGCTGCTAGTCATTGGATCAGGTAGAAACCACTCTGTTCTTGGTCAGCTTTGTTCAAAGTGCTGCCACCCCTGATAGCTGACTGCTGCTGTTGCCTTTGCTCACCACTTACCCTTCTCAAGGGTACTGTCACTGCTTTCAGTGTTGAATGGGTTGTTTACACTTCAAGTACTTCTCTGTACTTGTAACTAAACTGTGGCCTTATCCTGTAGGGCTAGATGAAGCTTATAGGCAAACAACATGGTCAACTGGGCCTAATTTATGGTAACTACTAGACCCTGCTCTAAGGCTACTTCCATAATCTTACAGCACTCTTCATGTACCAACAGAAACAGAACTTGACCTTCTTACCCATTGCCTACCAGAACAGGGGTAGATTTGGCCACCATAGAGAGCATTTCCAACACAAAGGCCTGAGGAAACACCCAAAGGGAAGTGAGAGAGCAATGTGATCAGAAGCAAAGCTGACAACCTAACATCAGAGCCAACAATAGAAGGAGGAAAAATTTGTTTTCTCTAATGCAAGACTGTAAAGTACTTATCCAGCTCTGAGCCCAGTGAAAAGGAAGAGATAGCCAAAAAACAGGCAGAATGTTTCACATAAAACGGTCTCACTACTAAGGAAGTGAGAGGCAAGAGAAATCTTTCTGAAAGGAGAGGAAAAAGCTAGACGTTTATTCTATTCATCAAAGGAAAGGAAGAAGCAAATGAATCAGAAATCAAAGATTGAATATCATTGGTCTTGCTGACAAAGCAATCAGCAATCCCCTCACAGCAAGTACAGGGGTTTGTTGAACAAAGCAAAGGAATTTAAAAGTCTTGAACAAAATAGGGTTTCTCCATTTATAAAATTAGACATAATTTTAGAACAGTGTTTGATTTAGGAGCTGTAAGGAATTTCTGCATTAAAAATATATAAATCCCAATTTTGTGATGTACAATTAATAATGACTTTGTCCAAACCCTCTCCAGCCTCTTTTGTAATTCTCTTAAGAAAGCATTAAATGAGGGCATTTTCACTTTAGTTGAAAATCAATGACACTTCAATGAAGCATGCATTTCCAAAACATTATGCAACTGAGAGGTAGCTCTGCAGCTTAGTCAAGAGGCCAGGACTTCCGAAGTAATAATGCTGGTTTAGTAGCAGAAATCACAGAAAAAAAGAAATCACAATCAACAGCTTCAAAATGTATAGGTGTCATTGTTAGTCCCCTGTGTGTCTCAGGGTAAACCGCTGGGGTACTTGTCTCAGGGTAAACCCCTGGGGTTCTTCAAAATGAAAAATGCAGTGCTCAATCAATACAAAGCAAAGCAGAATGACATTTAAGGTTTCTTTTTGGGGGATATTTTGTGAAAATGAGGGGTTTTTACTTCAGCTTTTTTGTATGAATGGGAGGAAAGAGAGCAAGTGTGCAATGCAGGGAAGAAGCAAGAATCCAGAGTTTTATATCTGACTATGCCTCTGGGTGACCATAGAACGAGAGCCTAGCACTTCCATCTAGTGCAAACATCCTGTTCCTTTTAGATCAGATCATAATCTCTCTGTATCTTCAGCATCTGTTTGTACCACACCCTTAGGTGGTTTGCACCATCCTTAGGGGTGGCTGAAATTGCTTTTCATTATTAGAAATAATGAGTAGGTGTGTACCTCTACTGAACTAAAAAAAAAGATCAAAAAGGAGAAGAAAAGGTAATACAAATATCAGTTAGCAACTGCTGAATACCTCACTTCCACTGTAGTCAGGAAACACAACAGAAACTCTGAAAATAGAAACCAGAAACTGGTGTTCCATGACACCATAAGGTGGATATTCAAATCAGTTGCCACCAGTCCTTTCCTCTTCCAGCTCTTCCTTGCTGGCCACCAGCTCTGTCCTATGGAAATATATGGATTAATGTAGTTCTTCTCTTCCTACTCTTCAAATTTTGGCTGTAGTTCTGAAAAAATAAAGAGAAGTCAGCTGAGACTGCTTCCATGAAGTGGTAAATTATCTAGTGGCTAAAGCTAAGTTGCTGTTAAACACCTCACGTTATCTCAGGTACCAGTTATACAATCCCTTATCAGCAAAACTTTCTGTATGTAAGTGAGTGTGTGCATGCATGTTCATGTGTTTAATAATAAGAAGCTCACATTAAAAAGGCCAAAAGGGAATTTCTAATACGAAAAGACGTGCCTGCTTTTGGAGAAATTAAATGTTCCAGTGAATTACAAACATAAAGCAGAAGAAATTATAAAGTAATTTATTTGTTTTAATTAGAGATGGGCCTGAGCTGCTAAATTCTTAGCCAGATCCAAATTATGGGGGCATCTGGAGCTGGGGTTATAGTTTTGGCTCATAGACTTTGAATCAGTCTAATGTGAAGAGCAGATAAAATCTAAGGGACTTGGTCCCCTGCCACAGCATACAAACAACTGCTATGGACTTTAAAGGCAGCTACTCAAATCCTATAGCAGAAGATTAGGAGTCAATTGTTATTAGTTAGTGCAATGTATTCAAGATACTTTCCTTTTGGTCATAACACTGAAAACTATCCTGTGTCACTGAGACAATAGTAATTAATTACGTGCCTTCAGTGGTGGGAGAGCTGAAACACACAGGTTTTAACACTAAATTTTAACACAGACTCCTGAAGAGCTCTCATTTTTCAGTAAAATGAAGCTTTCATTCACAAAATTTATATTTTAGAACTCTTCTTATCAATCACAAATGGGTGGTCGAGTCCAGAGGAAGGGAGAGAAGAGGTAGTGCAACCGTAGGCAGTACTCAAAGCTGTTTATGAAGCCTTCTAACCAGTTGGTTACACATTTAGAAGGCAAGGAACAGGACTATGGGAAATTCTTCAAGACCAAAGTATGGCATGAAAGTGTCTCGATACCTTGCATGATGGAGACTGAACAATGTGTTTCAGGTCTAGAAGAAGTCAGTTTGTGTCTGACTTTAAGGGCCACATACTGGCCCTGGAGACCAAGAGGCTTACAGGATCATACCTCACCTTGCTTCCTGGCTTATGTGCTCCATTTCAGAGGAAAGCTGAAACTTGCACCCAGAGCTTTTATCCATGTTCTGCAATGATGTAGCCAAAGCAAACTGCAGTGCAAGCGCAGCTGTTTATGACTAAGCCTGAATTTCTGCTTAACGGATCATAAAAATTTACCAGTAGGTTCTGCTCAGTCAAACCTGCAACAAGAGCTGACCAGGTACAGCGGTGCTGTCGTGGTTTAATCTGTCTCCTGGCATTTGCCATCATTACTAAGGCAATAACTGGAAGGCACAAGGAAACAGAAGACACAGCATGTAGATAACCTGTTAAGCAAACAAAACACAGCAGAAGTGTACGTGATGGCTGAGATGAGCATATGTGTCTCTGAAAAGGAGACAGGAAGCAGAAATCATCACCTTTCACACACATCAGTGTTTGGGCACTGATTTGACAGAGTCTCGGGGAGGAATGGAAATATTTGTGTGAGAGATTCACCCTCATTCTAGCAGCAAGCAGAAGTGATGTTAAGAAAGATGCTTTGCAAGGTGGAAAGTTACCAACAGGTGAGAAATATTGATCAAGCGGTGCCAGTAAATTGATACTGACCTTCCAGGAAAGCTGCTGCTACCATCAAAGCCTCTGGCCTGAGCCAGTCACACACAAACAACAGAAGGTATCACTGCATCGCTGCTTCTGGTTGCCGCAAGTTCAAAAAGAGTGAATAAAGCACACTATAAACATGAACATATTCCTGCTAATTAAGTAAAAACTAAAACAAAATCCAAAACAATTATCAAGCAAATGAAGGTAGCTAAAATCAGCCCAAACCCTATAAAATCTGCAGAAAAAAGCAGCTAAAACCATGACTAAAGCAGACCTCAAAGCACAGCAGCCATCTGTGCCAGCTAGAATCTAGTAATAATGCAACTCCTAATAGCAACATGAATAATAAAAGTAAAACTCTCATGAGTTGCTACAGTTTTTTGCAGCAACAATAATAGATTTTTCTCTGTGGTCTCTGCTCCTTATGTATGGATCATTATAACTGTGCTTAACATTTGCAAGGAGGAACCTCCTTTTAAATCTAACTTGAGGGTATATTTGCATGCAGTGGGTTAAATCCAGCTCTGGGAGCATAATGCTGGGCTCTACGGATTTCCAGGGAGACTTCCTCTCCCACTGTTGTACTTTCCCTGTCAGGAATTCATATCACAGCTGTTTCTACGAAGATATTAAGTGAAGAGACAGTATGGGTGCACATGGTTTCTTTGCTCCATCAAAAGAAGAATCTCTCTCTTTCCCTTTCTTTGCATCCCTGAATGCTCCAGAGATCCTCTTGCTCTTTGGTGAACTGAAAAGTTCAAGAAACAAGCAATTGCAGTAGAAGCAGCAGGACAGCTATTGCTTGACAGGGGAGTGTCTTCTGGCCTTACTGACAGCAACTGAAGCAAGAGCAGCAAAATGGGAAGGCTGGCTCAGCTGGAGTCTTCTGAGAAGTCTGGGTTTTCAGAAAAATGATAAAATTGGGTGAGAATTCAAAAGTGCTACAGAAAATGCTTCAGAACGTGAAAAAAATACTACTCACCTAGAATTACAGTACTTATTCATCTTAGTAAAGAGGCCAAAGGACAAGTTGATTAGCAATGCCTAGGGAAGCTATATGACAAAGGTACAGAAAAAAAAAAAGTCTCAGGAGGCAGAAGCTGGCAGTATTCAAGATACCTCTGTGTCGACTCTGTGTTATCAGCCTCATAGAAGTTTCTGAAAGTGAAAAGAAGAGATCCCATAAAAGAACTTTGATAATGGTAAAGGCTGACCAAGTCCAGTGGAGCCTAAACAGTACTTTAAAATACCCCAACCATGGTAATAATATGATTAGTTTTGTAAAACATGCATGACAGTTATTCCAGAACTTAATGAAGGAAGTGCTGCAAGAGATTGACTCCTTAATCAGAAAAATCTTTTCTAAAGTTTTCCTTCCCATCCTATGAAAATGATCCATCATAGCACTGGTTTTCTCACCTCTCTGTGAGGAGGAAGGAAGGCATGGCAGAAAATGTCTCTTTCCAGGAAAGGAGAAATAGGAACATTCAGCAGCATCATATGGTGGAAGAGGGAAAAACAAAATTTATAATGAAGATCACAACTATTCAGGAGAAAAGGATTTGAAGGTTGGTTGGGGTTTTTGAAACAATGTCCTGTGCTCTCTTTATTTTCTGCAGACAGAAATTCCTTTAAATAAATCTCTCATTTTACATCTCTAATATGTTTAAATATGTGTGTCTTTTGAGAATTACGATGTCTGGGCCTGGCTGGTGCAGAAGAAAGCTGCTCTCCTGCATACAATTTTTAGACTCTCCCTGTGGAAGAAGTACTGTTAATTTGAGGCAACAGCTTCCAAACAGAGATTGCCCAAGAATGAATTCCTTGTGCCCCCATTATGTCTGTTCCCAGCTGGAGAATCTTTCAGCAGATACACTGTGCCTTCACAATTCTCTGCTAGGTGAATTTTCTGCCACCATGTTAAGCATTGTGCAATGTCCCCTGTGTAACATTGACTGAAATGTAGAAACGATCAAGTCATCTGAAAGGATATGGGGAGGTTTTAATTTCCTGAAATAGACCTGCTGTTCAGGCAGTATTGCCTTCTCTGTAATAGCAAGTTCAGGAATATCAATTTCTAAATTTGTCTATTTAAATTAGTCCATTACCATTAATGCCAATTCTATTGAAAAACCACGAGTCAGGCCCCCCAAAAACCATGAGAATTTAATGGTGTAGAAACATTGCCCCTTTTTCTTTGCCATCTGATTTTTTAAGCCATTTGGAGACAGGTTTTCAAGTTCTCCTTCACAAAGGCAAGATTAAGAATTTACTTTTTTTCCCTCTCCATGAGAAGAAATAATTTCTTGTCATTGTATGAGTTCAGGAGCTGAGCCAATGTAAAACTGCAGGAGCTGACAACACCACCTGATGTTTTTTTCAGGTGCTTCTGTCACTGAGAGATGCTGCACACTATCATGACCAAGTTAATTGGTTAGATCTATCCAAGTGCCTGTGCACAGATGCTTAAGTGCACAGTCATCAGTTCATATAAAAATAGAACTGGAAAGAGCTTCCTCTGGTCCACCTCTTTGGTTATGGGTGAGATCTTCTAAATCTGTTTCATTCTTGCACAGCCTGTTCTTAAAGATTCCTGACAGTGGAAGCTCAATCATCTCCTCACAGCCTTATATTTAGAAAATCATTCCTAAATTGTAACTTGAGTCTTCGGTGTTGTAATTTAAGATCATCTCTTCTCAGCCTGTGAGATATCAGGGAGAATTTATTGTTCCGTTCCACTGTGCAACAGCCTTGTCTGGTCTCCTGACAGTTTTTCTTAAGTTTAATAACTCAGCCTTTCAATCTTCTCTGTTAGATTGTGTTTTCTAGGGCTCTGCTCATTCTGATTGCTCTGCTCTGGAAGTCTCTCTAGATGGTTCACTTATTGCTGAAGCACAGCACCCAAATTTGGATGTATTATTTTAAGCCTAACTAAGACTAGGTAGGAAGGAAGGACCATTCCACTTCTCTAGCTGTTAAAATTCTGTTTATGCATCCAAACATAGTATTAATCTTTTTCGTATCAGCTTAGTATTGCTGCATATGTTCAGTTTGTAGCCCCCTCTGGAATAGTTCCTGAACCAAACAGCTGCTCTGATTCTTGGATTATGCAGCTGCCTATTCCTACCTGTCATTAGTACTTCACACTTACTAAATAGCACTATATATTTTTCAGACTCTTTCTTCAATTTGTGAAAACCATCTTGATTTCTAATTCTGCTCCTAAATGTGTGTGCAATTTCTCTCAGCTTTGCATCAGCTGCAAATTTAATAAGCACATTGTTTATTCCATTATCTGAATTGTCAGTTTCTAAATAGAACAAAATCCAGAGCAGACTGTTGCAGAACCTCATCTGACAACAACTTTCTGGATAATGTTCCCTAACCCAAGCTTTCCCCCATGACATCATAGTTTCATTTAGGCTATATCTTCTTAACAAATCAACAACAAAATCCTTTCTCAATCAAAACCTGCCACTTCTAATTTTTTCCGTATGCAACAGAAAAAGTACTTTTCAAGATTAATGAACTAATCCTGTTTTAAGAATGTAGGTCACTACTATATTAATTTTCAAAGTTTAATAAATATTTAAGGTCATCTGTAGTTACCTTCAGAAGATTCTTTTATATTTCCACAGAAAATGCCTTTGCTGTATCCCAAATACATGTGCCTAGCTATTTCTGCTGCCGGTCTCCTCTCTGGTTCCTAATTCTAAGATAATGCAGAGAAATAACGTCAATTATACTGGCTCCTAACAGAATCATTACAAGTAAGTTCATGTACATTCACTTCAACATTTCAAACCTGTTTAAAGGAGGTACACAAGTATAGCCCTGGAATATAGTATTGCACAACTGATAAGAGTTGTCAGTGATGATCATTCAGAACAGCGAACTAACATTTGAACATGATTCTCAAATAATACTGTCAAATAATTAAAACCAATTATATTCAAAAGGCTCTTGTTTTGTAAGAGCATACCTTTGTTAAATTATTCTTCTTAAAAGTTTTGTTGAACTTCACTTGTACAATATTTCATGGAGAGTCTTACATTTCTTGAGGGGTTATACGTGCATAAAGCTGACCATGGTTTCATGTGCAGACTCTATACTCTGCAGTGGGCTTTATGCAGGAGTTGGTAATGTCATGAGGCTCCATGCAAGTTTAAAGTCCTGGCTGCCCATTTCAGTATGGGTTCAGGGATTCTCTTTATAACCCCTGGAGTAATTTACTTGTGGATCTGATCAATGGAATCATCTTTAATCCATCACTTGGGTAGCCTGTTTATTTTGTGGAACCACGCTGAAGCAGTCCAACAGAAAATTATGTTAGTGAGGGCTTGTAATTTGTACACAAGTCTGGGGAAGAGCACTGAATCAAGGAAACGTAATTTTGACAGTCCTGGTATATAGTCTATTTTGGTTAACCAAAAGGAACACATACATTTTCTACATTAGAGAAATTTCCATTATTTTTCTCTCATCCATGAAAATCGATTTTGATGTGATTACACTCAGAGACTGCTTGATGTGCTTCTGACAGTACAAAATGGGTAGAAATGGTGAGTGGTGTTGAATTGAGGATATTGTTGTTAGCTGAACTCTGTCACAAACTAAAAATGGTAAGATTAAAGTACACACCTTTTATGTATTGAGCAGGGGAGCCTCAGAAAAAATGGTGATTACGATATTCTTATGTTGAAGATTGCAAAGATTTGGAGAGATTTTGTCACCTTCTGTTTGCTATAATCACTGACATTTGCTGGACTGGAAGGAGGTCACCAAAACTCATCGGATGAAAGCAGCCCTTAACAGTAAGCAATAAGGCTATGCCTAAACATAGGTAGATAGATGTAAAATGAAAAGCCATGGTATTTGGAACTGTACAAAACAATGATGGTTTCATTGTGTTCACATTGATTACATTGGGCTCATGAGTGGCTTCATGGACACTACTTTCCTTTTATAAATCAGAATTTGACCCCATATTTCCGTATTTCAGATAAAGCATAATTTTTCATGAAATGTTCACTGTTGATCACTATTTAGGAAGATTCTCTCTTGCCTTCAGAATTTTCATTGCTTCAAAAAAAAAAAAAACCCAAATCACCTCAGACCAAATAGAAAGATAGAAAAAAAAGGTAGTAGGTGAATACCGTGAAGCCTCCAGATGCCTGAACCCTCCTCTGAAAATGTTTACACGTGGTAAGACTGGAACTGGCTAGCTGCCTATTGAGGCACAGTGGTTGAAAGCATGTCTGGGGGCTGTCACGATTCACTTTAGTGGATACTTTGCTTATAGATAGGTAAAAATAGAAGAAATAATATATTTTCAACAAAGTTACAAACCCAGGATGCTATCCCAGCTGCATAGGAAATTTCTTTCATCTGAATGATGTTTTAGCAGTTTCGATGTTATGTATTGGGAACTGAGGTTTTAGAAAAGGACATTCAAGAAGCTTCTCTGACTTTTTGCTATGTCAAAAGTACCATGGTGACTGTTACTCTTTCTGTCCAGGGTGACAAGTAACTATGGTTCTATCGGTCTAACCCAAAGTCTATTCAGACTTTATCTCATATTTTACAAGAGTCAAAAATATTCTATTTTGGTGAGTATTTTGGTGTTACATTTTAAATGTAAGGATAAGCTGGTTCTGATTTCATTCATTCTCAATAACATTTTAATAGAGTTAAATAAAGATGCAATCAATAGGGTTATATATATAATAAATCAGGTGCTACAGAAATGCTATAAAATATACACAATTAAATAGCAATTTATATCCATCTTAGTTACTAGCTAGTTTGAAGAATCGAAAAGAGAATTACGGTCTGGATTGAGCAAAGCTCCAGGCCTGTGTTAAGCTTACAGTTCCCACTGACAGTCAAATCTAGCACATCAGTGAATGTTTTTCTGTCTGAAGTCTTTAATCTCTCTGAACCTCAGTTTTTACATACAAATAATAGTTCTTTATTTCAGAATAGTGCTGCTCAGGTACATCTGTTAATTTTGTGAAAACATTCAGATATAACGGTTATGGATATATGCACATGCAAATATTTTTCTGCCAGTAGCAATTGCACTTCTGTCTGTACTCAACTGTTATGTTTGTCCTTCTTTCTTTCAACTAGTACCTGCTCAAGTTCATAGTAGGTATTTCTCAAATATTCATGAAACGTGCATTTGAAACTAGGGTCCCACTACGTGTCATTTTCACGGTCTTCAAAGGGAAATGGTAAGTCTCATGGCTCAGGGTAGAGGAACCAGAACATACTTTCTGTAGAGCAATAATAACATGTATCTGGTCACTGTAACTGGTGAAGATGATTTTGCCAATATTTTCCTTTTAACAAAAAACAATGAAATTTAGTACCTGCTTTTCTTTCCCAAACATTTCACAGTCCTTGTGCTTGTGTTTTTCAAAACAACAGAAATTACATAATCTAAGCCAACTAGATCATAGAATCATAGAATGGTGTGGGTTGTAAAGGATGTTAAAATCATCCAGTTCCAACCCCTCTGCCATGAGCAGGAACACCTCACACTAGACTATGCTGCCCAAGGCTGTATCCAGCCTGGCCTTGAGCACGGCTAGGGATGAAGCATTTACCCCTTCCTTGGGCAACCTGTTCCAGTGCCTCATCACCCTCACAGTAAAGAACTTCTTCCTTGTATCTAACCTGAACTTCCCCTTTTCTATTGCTAGAGTCCCTGACGAAGAGTTCCTCTGCAGCACTCTTGTAGGCGTCCTTCAGATACTGGAAGGCTGCTGTGAGGTCTCCACGCAGTCTTCTCTTCTCCAGGCTGAAAAACCCCAACTCTCTCAGCCTGTCTTCATAGGGGAGGTGCTCCCACCCCCTTATCATCCTCATGGTCCAACTCTGGACTTGCTCCAACAGCTCCATGTCCTTCTTACGTTGAAGAACTGCATACAGTACTCCAAGGGGGTCTCACAAGAGCAGATTTAGAGGGGCAGGACCACCCCTTTTGACTGTTGGTCAGAATTGTTTGAAAGAACTAATGTCTCATCCAAAGGCACTCAAGGACCAAATGTATCTGTAATACTGAAATAATACGTAGTATGGAGATTTGGAAAACTACACTATAAGCTGAGGATCCTTTAACTTAATTTCATCTGTGTAAAGGTTTGAGTCTGGTTGAAGCCATGCAGTTTGTCATCTGCATGACTTCAACTTTAATGGAGATATATTAATTAACATCGTCAGAGAATGACACAATCCACCTACTCAAGTCTCCATTTTCACAATGGATGAACTGTTCATTGAAGGTATTTATTGCTCTTCACTGACTACAGAGGAAATCTAGACAGCTAGCTAAGTCTAGATTAAATAACAAGATTAGAATCTCTTTTGAAGAGATAAATTTAGGAGATGAATACCACTTCTACACTTTTAAAAAACAAACCCAGCTTTGAATGCCTTGGCTGTTTCTGAAAATGGAATTTCATTACTTTTGAAATTGTTATTCCCTCTATACTTTTACAGTGTGAATGATGGGAAAGTATTAGACAGTAGTTATATCTTAATAAAAAGTGCTTAACAAGCAAGAAGTATTTATATAGTATCCTATTAATCTAAATTAAACTCAGTGAAGTCCTTCTGGGATACTTACATGGTATATTCTATCCTTAATGTGTTCACATTTCTCTCGTTACTGTTAGTCTGAAGTATGTGTACGTACCAAGAGAAAATTACCTCCGTGGGGTTTTATTTTAAAACCGGACTTGTAAATCCTACTATTAGGCCAAATTTTGAAGTCCTTACTAAGTTTTTTTTTTGGTCATCACTCCATCAAGATTTCCACAGGCCACTTTTTACTTTTAATGGTTTTATCTGTGATTACTATAAGTCTCACATCTAATTTTCCTGGTATGCAAATGTATCTCTTAATATAAGCTTTATCTGCAATGCAATTTAGATTGCTTAGGGGTATTTTATTTTTATTTTGTTTTGTTTGCTCTCTGTGGTTCTGTAGTAAATGCACTGCTTTGCTGCGCGGTTTTCCCCTCTGGTTGCTTTGTAATAACTACAATCCAGTGACTTCCTTTTCTTTTTTTTTCCTGAAAACTTCCTCAGTCTGTAAAGATGGGCTGAACTAATTCGTGAATTGTAGGTAATTCTTCAGCTTGGGAATTGAACAAGGAGATCTTGTATTGTAATATCTTTACATACCTTTCACTGATAGGTCCCTTGTATCTATATCAGGTTGCACGCTTTGCCAGTATTGAGAAGCTGAGGGTGAGTTTAATGGAGATATGTTTCTTTTCAGTGATCCCCTTCTGATTATCTTCTGTTTTAGTATGGTTCACAGTAAGAAATAAGAGAAGAAAGAATACTATTCCCTAATTTCTTATTCCCAGCTACAGCCGACAGTTCACTGGAACTTTGCCCTGATTACTAATTTGCAAAGGGAGCAGTAAGGGTTGTGGAGGTTATTATGCCCATTCTCAGAAGTTTCCACTTTTTATGTGTTCTCCCTACTTGTCTCACAGCATTGTCTTTTGCTCTTTCATACTAAGTGGAGCTGACATAGTCAATCTGTAGTTAATGTGAACCTTTCTCTCCCTCCTCTATCATCTCTCTAAACAACCCTAATATCTGAGAAGCAGAAAGAGGTTTTGTGTGAAATATGGAGAGTTAAGCATAATCCCTGTTATGTTTACATTTCTGGCAGTATATTCAGGAACAGTTTATCACAGAGGCACTCTCCTGGATTTTTTTCTGAAGATGTCAGACAAATCTAGCCTTCCTTTCACATGCAAACCTCATGAAGTTCAACAAGGCCAAGTGCCCTGCACCTAGGTCAGGAGGATCCCAAGCACAAATACAGGCTGGGTGGAGAATGGATTCAGGGCTGCCCTGAACAGAACGACCTGAACAGAAGGGGTGTTGGTTAATGAGAAACTGAGCATGAGTGGGCTTCAGTGTGCACTCACAGCCCAGAAAGCCAACCATATCCTGAGCTGCCACAAAAGGAGTGTGACCAGCAGGTCGAAGGAGGTGATCCTGCCCCTCTACTCTGCTCTTGTAAGACCCCACTTGGAGTACTGCGTTTAGATGGAGAGGGACTTTTTAAACTGGCAGGTAGTGACATGACAAGGGGGAATGGCTTCTATCTGAAAGAGGATAGGTATAGGTTAGATATTAGGAAGAAACTTTACTGTGAGGGTGGGGAAACACTGGCACAGGTTGCCAAAGAAGTTGAAGCTGCCTCATCCCTGGAAGCGTTCAGGACCACATTAGAGAGCTTTGAGCAACCTGATCTAGTGGAAGGTGTCCCTGCCCATGGCACTGGGGGTGGAACAAGATGATCTTCAATGTCCCTTCCAACCCGAGCCATTCTATGATTCTATGATTTCAAATGCTGTGTTTTGTTGCATGCCATCTTACTGCTCCCTGTCTTTGCTCCTGTCATGACTGCAGTGCAAGTATATAGTGAAGAAATTCAAGCTATTGATCTGGACATGCAAAGTAACTTACAATCTTAGCTTGTCCCACATCTCCATTTTTACTTTCCATGCATCTTCTCTTCCCTATCATTCACTTAATATTTTTTCACTTTAATGCTCCCTTTGTCTCCTTTACATCTCTGATTGCTTCTGTTATGTCTTGTTCATTTGCTGTCTTGGTGTTTCTTCCTATCCTCTTTTAAAATACTTCTCTGAACAGTTCTTCCTGTCTTTTCTCACTTAATTACTAAATTCCCATAACAGTGATCTAATATCCCTGACACAGCAGGATTTGATGTGGTGAAAAGCCAACACAGGAGCCACCAGCCTTATCCTTGCCTCACTTGGTGAGCCTGTGACATGTTCTTCAATGTCACAGCATGAGAGAGAATGACTACTACTTTTTTGATTTAGATTAGCCCGTTGGCTACTCTTATTCATGCTACTCATGCAGGTAAGGAAAGAGTAAAGTTTACCCTAAGAGCTGGCAGGTGCTCAGCCTCCATCCAACTTCCCTGCAGTCTCATTGGAGAACACACATGACCCAAACAGAAACAGAATGGAGAAAACTCATGCTACAAAGTAGAAAACCGAGTCTATGTGTTAGCCACCATGGAGGAGGTACTTAGGATAAGATATGTTTTATTCAGTGTTTTAAAATATTGCATACATTTGTGGTTCTCTTTTTGAATCCATTTTCACACTGCATTTTCATTCATTTTATTAGAACTCTTAGTTTGGGCTAAATTCCAGAGTCCTGACTTGAAGTCAATGAAAGGTTAATTTGAATACAGACTAAATAAAAATTGAGAAAGTGTTTATCTTTTGGCTCAGTAATAGTACCTTGCCTGGAATTCTGACCTTGCAATGTCTAAGATACACAGCCCTGAAATAGCAACCAAGAGGAGATTTGGTCAGGGCACAACTGAAAGCAGATGGCATATATAACAGAAATCATTGAAACCTAAAAGCCCTGCTGAGAGCGATATATGACATTCTGAAGGAAATCTGCCTTTGACACACTGTATGATCATTTAAAAATTGAGACTTCTTATGAATTGAGAAAAAAAACCACCAAAACCCACACCCCAGGTCCTGCTGGTCTCTGCTCTGCATTTGTATTGCAGAGCAAAGCAGGAGCTATGCTTCCAGCTCCCGTAAATAACACATCTCCTCATACATTTACCTCATTCCGTTATGGTTGCAGGAAAGGCGAAGAGCAGTTCCTGTTCACTTCCCAGGCTGGGACTCTTCTATTTAGAAAAGAGAGTCCACTGAGAAAAGACCAATGAAGAGGAAGGATGTGGTGTCCAAGTGGTATGCCTGTGACTCCTTCCCTTGCCTGTAAGGATTAGACCAACTGCTGAGCCTGACATGTGGTCTAGCCAACAGGACACTGTCTGCCTTTTTTCCTCAACAGGTAGAAGATTTTCCATCCTCCAGCTGTGTAAAGAGTAAATATCACTCAGCCTTGACTAGTCCTAAAAACCACACACAGGAATGAAAAATCTGGCCTTGTTTTCAACAGTACTAAACAAATTCACTCAACTATTTGTTTTTTGGTTTTGGGTTGGGTTTGTTGGTTTTTTTTTGCCTGTTCATATAGTAACACAAAAGGGTGTTTTAATCTGGATTTGATAATTATGTCTGCAGCCTATGTAAATGAACATACTTAAGTGATGCGCAGTATGCTATGATGTTTTCTGCAAGACAAACCATATTTATGAATGCAGTGCTGTAAGCAGAAAAATTCAAAGAGGGTTTGTAAAACATTAACTACTCAAATGTAAATATTAAGCTATGATATCCGCATGAAGCTAATCAACCCAAGCATTCTGTCAAAGACCACATGACAGGCTCGCTCATCCCTGACAGCATAATTGACACTCTTAATCTCTTGAGAAGTATAACTTTCACAATAATGTACAGTACATACAAATGCAAAGAATTTATAAACACCAGCTACCTTTCACTGAGATGTTTCAGAAACAACGTTTAGGCTGTGTAACTATGTTTTTCATAATCTCTTATCTTATGAGCAACCTGCAGTGATGCATACTGTGCTTCCATTCTGCAAAGCAGTAGTCTTGAGAATAAAAGGAGCTCAGAAACTAATTAAAACTCCTATCATAATGCAGAGGGTTGAGTTGAAGTTACAAGCTTAAGTGTGACATTTCCTAACTGTGGAAGATCTGACTTTGCAACTTTAGTAACACTCTTTTTTTTGTTTGTGGAACATCCATATTTGGATTTATCCGTTCATCATTTGTAAAGCAAATATGCATCAGATCTCTGTCTCCCATTTTGAAGTTCACTTTGAAATAGCAAAAAGATGAACGTTTCACTCAGAAGTTTTTTTAAGAGCTAACACTGCCTTGTCCATGTTGTGGTGTCCTTGGATGACAGTGACAGAACATAGGATCTGTATGAGCTCTAATAGAGCAGAACAGAGTCAAGCAGAGCTTTGACCTTTTCCTGAAGATATCTTCTCAATGGTGAGAAGCTTTCTAGTTTTATATAATTTGCCATGTAATTATAAGAATAGATGCTTTTAAGGTGTTTTGCATTAGTTTGCAGAGAAATTAATGTGTGGTTGTTTTTTTTTTTCCCCAATTGCTATCTGTATGCTTCATGACTAATGAGAATTTTGGAAAAAAATTACAGAGGGAGAATATATTGCTTTTTTTGATAGAGTGAGTTCATAACATGCTTTCTATTTACATGGAATCTTCTAGGCCTATTAAAAACAGACTGCATATTATAATCTCTTAATTTTATGGGCTATGCATAGAATACCCTCATTTTAGGTGTATTTCTACAGTACTGAAGTAGTGGATCTCCATGTTAAATTGCTGAGGCGAGTAGCCTGAGCAGGAGGAAGCTCAGCGTCCAGGAGCCCCAACTCAGAGCGACGAGAGCCACTGAGGGAGCCTCAAATCCTCGACAAGACGGGCCCAGGAGCCGGCAGCTCAGCTGACGAGAGCGAGCAGCTGACTCACATGGGACGGAGCCTGAAGCAGCGGCACCAACCCTGCCCCAGGGAGCGTGAACGACCAGAGCAGGTCGAGGTGGTTCGTGGGGTCAGGCGAGCGGGATGGTGAGCACTGGTCGTATGAGCAGGGCCCGGTCCGGGAGCTCTGCTCTGGCTGCCCCGGCGGTGGCCGCGTAGGCACCCAGACAGAGCCGATGAGAGGGGAGGCTGCAGTGCAGAGCTCGGGGTGTAGAGAGTGCCTGCACTGGTCTGGTGAGGGAATGGTGCACAATGGGCAGGGCTGCACTCGGTGCTCCCTGGTGGAGGTCCTCCTGCAGCAGGGGCTGAGCTGCGGGATGCTGTTAATAGACTGCGAGATGTCAGGGAAGCTGAGAGGAAGCAGGAATGCTTGCTCCAGGCCCAAACTCTTCAGGGGCCTCAAGCATCCACTGTAGCTCATGGAGGAAAGAAGGAGGCCGTTAACCTGGGAAGCTGGGAAACAACAACAGCAAAAAAAAAAAAAAAAAAAAAAGAAGGAAGAGGACAATTAAAAACAACTGACTTCCTCCTAAATCTGTTGTCCCCACCCACCCAGAACTGCCCTGCTGTCCTGCAGGGGGCTAATGGGGATGCACTGGTAAAGATCTCTACTGGTGCTGCCAGGAAAAAGCGGCCGGTTGTAGTAGGACAGGACTCTACTTTGAAAGGTGCAGAGGCACCCATCTGTTGGCCTGACCCGGTCTCAAGGGAGGTGTGTTGCCTACCAGGGGCGTGGATCAGGGATGTTGCAGAGAGGCTGCCAGCTCTAGTAAGTCCCATGGACTATTACCCACTTCTAGTGAGCCATGTGGGTGCTAGGGATACAGATAGTAGTAGCCTGGAGAGCATCAAGAAGGACTACAGAGCCCTGGGGGAGGTGGTTAGGGACTCTGGAGCTCAGATTGTCTTTTCATCAATTCTCCAGGATGCAGGGGAAGACCCTAAAAAGTCTAGGAGGATTGGCCAGGTTAATAAATGGTTAGAAGGGTGGTGCCAGAGTCAGGAGTTTGGGTATCTAGAACATGGGACTCAATTTAGTAGTCCAGGTCAGCTGGGGGCTGGTGGAGCTGGTCTAACAAAGAAGGGGAGGTTTTGGTAGGAGGTTTTGGTAGGAGGCTTGCCAGACTGGTCAAGGAGGCTTTAAACTAGATGTATTGGGGAAGGGGGGCATCATTCCATCGCAACGCTCCCAGTCAGCTGCCAGCACCTATAATAAATGCTCAGAGCAATGTAGAGATATCCCAGCCGCTTCAGCCAATGAGCCACCTTCAGTTGGAGCTCAGCTCAGATGCCTCTATACAAACGCCTGTAGCATGGGGAACAAACAAGAGGAATTAGAGATGTGTGCACGTCTATGGGGGTATGATATAACAGGCATCACAGATACATGGTGGGATGGCTCCTATGACTGGAGTGTTGGAATGGAAGGTTACAGGCTTTTTAGAAAAGACAGTCCTGGCAGGCGGGGAGGGGGAGTTGCCCTTTGTGTTAGGAATAGGCTGGAGAATATGGAACTCTGTCTGGGGACAGGTGATCGGTCAACAGAGAGTTTGTGGGTCAGGATTAAAGGGAGAACAGCGATGGTAGACATTACTGTGGGGATCTGTTACAGACTGCCTGATCAAGAGGACTCTGTGAATGAAACACTCTACAGACAGATAGGAACAACCTCACGCTTGCAGGCCCTTGTTCTCATGGGAGACTTCAACCACCCTGATATCTGTTGGAGGGATGCTATGGCCTGGCAGGTTCCTCGATTGTGTGGAAGACAACTTCCTTCTGCAAGTAACAGAGGAGCCAACAAGGAGAGGTGCCATGCTTGACCTCATGCTCAGCAACAGGGAAGTGCTGGTTGGGAATGTTGTGCTCCAGGGCAGCCTTGGTTGCAGTGGTCATGAGATGGTTGAGTTTGAGATCCTCAAGACAGTGAGAAGAGCATGCAGCAAGCTCACTGCCCTGGACTTCAAGATAGCAGACTTTGGCCTCTTCAGGAGCCAGCTTAGTAAGGTTCCATGGGATACAGCCCTAGAGGGCAGGGGTGCCCAAGACTCTTGGTTGATATTCAAGGATCACCTACTGCAAGCTCAGGAGTGTGGCATCCCAACTGGAAGGAAGTGAAGCAGAAGGGCCAGGAGACCTCCTTGGGTTGATAAGGAGCTGCTGAGGAAACTTTGAGGGAAAAAAGATGGAAGCAAGGACAGGCTGCCTGGGAAGAATACAGGGATGTTGTCTGGGAAGCTAGGAACTGGGTTATGAAAGCTAAGGCCCAGTAAGAATTAAACTTAGCTAGTTATGTTAAGGATAACAGGAAGGGATTCTATAGGTATGTAGTGAATAAAAGCCAGACTAGGGACAACACAGGCTCCCTCTGGAAGCTATCAGGAGAACTGGCTACCCTGGATTTGGAGAAGGCTGAGGTTTTTGATGACTTCTTTGCCTTGGTCTTCACTGGCAAATGCTCTGACTGCACCACCCAAGTCTTGGAAGGCAGATGCAGGGACTGTGAGAATGAAGACCCTAGGCCCATTGTAGGGAGGATCTGGCTGGAGATCATCTTAAGAACCTGAACGTACATAAGTCCATGGGAGCTGATGAAATCCATCTGCGGCTCCTGAAGGAGCTGGCAAATGAAGTTGCTAAGCCACTGTCCATCATATTTGAAAAATCACGGCACTCAAGTGAAGTTCCCGATGACTGGAAAAAGGGAAATATAACCCCCATTTTCAAGAAGGGGAAAATGGATGACCTCGGGGAATTACAGACCAGTCAGTCTCACATCTGTGCCTGGCAAAATCTTGGAGCAGATTCTCCTGGAAGGCATGCTAAGGCACATGAAAATCAACAAGGTGCTTGGTGACAGCCAGTATGGCTTCACTAAGGGGAAATCCTGCCTGACCATTTTGGTGGCTTACTATGGTGGGGCTATGGAGCTGATGGACAGGGTTAGAGCAGTTGATGTCATCTCCCTGGACTTGAGCAAAGTGTTTGACACTGTCCCACATGACATCCTTGTCTCTAAATTGGAGAGACATAAATTTGATAGATGGACCACCTGGTGGATAAAGAACTGGCTGGATGGCCGCACACAAAGAGTTGTGGTCAATGGCTCAGTGTCCAGCTGGAGAACTGTAGTGAATGGTGCCCTCAGGGATCGGTGTTGGGACCAGTCTTGTTCAACATCTTTGTCACTGACATGGACAGTGGGATTGAGCGTGCTCTCAGCAAGTTTGCCAATGACACCAAGCTGTGTGGTTCGGTTGATAAGCTGGAGGGAAGGAATGCCATCCAGAGGGACCTTGACACGCTTGTGAGGTGGGCTGATGCCAACCTTGTGAAGTTTTACCCTGCCAAGTGCAAGGTCCTACACCTGGGTCGGAGTTATCCCAGGCACAGCTACAGGTTGGGCAGAGAAGAGATTCAGAGCAGCCCTGTGGAGAAGGACTTTGGGGTGTTGGTTGATGAGAAACTGAAGATGTGTTGGCAGTGTGCACGCACAGCCCAGAAAGCTAACCGTATCCTGGGCTGCCTCAAAAGGAGCGTGACCAGCAGGTTGAAGGAGGTGATCCTGCCCCTCTACTCTGCTCTCGTGAGACCTCACGTGGAGTACTGTGTGCAGTTCTGGTGTCCTCAACATAAAAAGGACATGGAACTGTTGGAACAAGTCCAGAGAAGGGCCATCATGAGGATGATCAGGGGATGAAGATAGGCTGAGAAAGTTGGGGCTGTTCAGCCTGGAGAAGGGAAGGCTGCATGGACACCTCATAGCAGCCTTTGAGTATCTGAAGGGGACCTATAAGGATGCTGGGGAGGGACTCATCATTAGGGACTGTAGTGATAGGACAAGGGGTAACGGGTTAGAACTTAAACAGGGGAAGTTTAGATTGGATATAAGGAGGAAGTCCTTTCCTGTTAGGGTGGTGAGGCACTGGAATGGGTTGCCCAAGGAAGTTGTGAATGCTCTATCCCTGGCAGTGTTCAAGGCCAGGTTGGACAGAGCGTTGGGTGGCATGGTTTAGTGTGAGGTGTCCCTGCCCATGGCAGGGGGGTTGGATAGATGCTCTTAAGGTCCTTTCCAACCCTAACTCTTCTATGATGCTTTCTGTTTTCAGCAGCAAAGGGCTTTCTGGGCCTCCAGAAGCATCAAATCAGAATCTCCTCTATGGGCTAGAGCAAAATGCCAAATTTAGGTGTGATTGGGGGATTTGGGGGAGAGGATATCATTCTAAATAGCTTTTTCTAGCTGCAGTACATGTGATGGCAAACAAATCATCCTCAGTTTTGAGAAGGATCGCTGCATCAGCAAACAGTAGGACTTTCTGTGTGCAGGAGCCCTGCCCAGGGGGCTGTCACCTGGCCTGGGCCTTCAGCACAGACTCACTTCCAGGGGATTCAACTTCACAAAATGCTGAGTGCATCATGGGTATCTTCTAAGCTCTCTCCCCAGCCAGAAAATAAAGCAGAGACACAGCCATTTTAGTTACAAGGGACCTAGGGGAAGACTACAGAAGGACCCAAAACGTTATAAACTTGGTCTTTTCTAATTAAAAGATTTTACACCATTTATAGATCTGCAAGCAAATATGGCTGGCAATGAAAGATTCCTTCTAACATGGAGTGTTGGGGGACATTATATCTCACTTGCTCTTCCTCACATCCTAAACATTTCCATTTCTGTTTTGGTTTCCTCTCTCCTTTTTCCATTTCTCCTGCTATCTCTTAAAAATACAGAATAAACATCCAGTCTTTAACGGTGACTTACAGCAAAGTTAGGAAAATATAACCTTCTATCACATTAATTTTAATTGTTGGCCACAGAAATATTTGTTTTCACCAAAGAGCTTTGACTTATGAAAAATAAATGAAGACATTTTCAACTGCAAACAGAAATGTGACTGTATTGGGTTGGTTTCAATGTTAGCTATCACTACTATTTTTATTTAGTAGTAGATTTTTATTGTTAAGTATTATTTCCTGTACTTCTGAGATGCTTGTGAGTTTAGTTGTTGTGTATATAGAGAGTAGAAAGATATATCTTATGTTGATTTCAACTGGGTTCTTTTTTCCTTTTGCTTGCTTACACAAGGTGCAGAACTATGTGTATTTTTTTTCATTACCAAACAGCTGCATTTGAGTTCATTTGGTTGCAAAGCTGTTTACTTTTGAAATTACTTTATTAATTGAAAAACTTGTAAATATTGGTAATGTCTCCTCCTCGTGTAATTGCTATCACATTTTTATACACATTCTCTTTATATCTGTTGCATACCAAGCCTGTTCACCTACTTCAGTGAGGGGGAATAAGGTATGATAAAGAGGGAATAAGGTGATAAACCTGTATTCGTTAGCCTCATTTAATCCTTGGATCTCAAATGCTGGTAGAAATATTAATGAACTGAGATCATGACAACATTTTCAGGTAGGACTGCTTTATTCACTTGAAGACTCAGATCTGGAGAAGTTGCACCATGACTGATTTAAACAGGCTTCATCTGACAAATGCAGTCTGGATCCTATCACTGTGATAGAACTAAAATAATGCACAAGGCACTTTATTCCTAACCATGTTCTTTAATTCAATAATCTATAGATTGCATTTTCCACCAACCCTGATTTTGAAACTCTTATTTTTTCCTGCTTGGAAAATTAGAGATTGTCCCGATGCATGTCACATCTTATTATTTAGTGGAAGAAACACATCTGAAATCCTGAATAAACTACAGACCCTATTCTGCAAGCCCTCAATTCTTACTGGGAGCTCTGTTGAAGGTCTTGCAGGATTGGTTCAGAGAATATGTGAGGAAGACAAGAAGGAAAAGAAGAAGACAAAAATAGAGATTGAAACGGATTTTGCGGGGACAGAGATATATTAAACCAGACTATGCTTTCTATTTTCAGTCATCTAAAGGAAGTTCAGTTCTGACTTCAGAAAAAGGATTCAAAGGAAAACATACAGCCAAGATTAGTGTTTGCTAGCATGCTTCACTGTTAAGTTCAGTTAATGTGCTGTTTTAAATGTCAGCTCAGAGAGAACTTTCTGGAATAAAAGAACATGCCTTATTTCTTCCTCTCTCCCTCTACCTTGTCTTTCACACAAATATACACCAGCACATTTTACAGAGCCCAATAGATTTCACAGTGTCTAGATGAGATACAGTGTTAACCACAAAAGCTTTTGGCCTGAGCTAATGAGTCTGTTTTCTCTTAAACATGACTAAGCTGACTAGTAACCTGTTAAAAGCCAAGCTTCTTTGTAAAACACAAAAAGAAACAAAACAAACAGTCTTTATAAATAAATTAAAATTCTAACTAAAAAGCTAATTATAAGGGTATTTGTTTTGTTTGAGGTAAGGCACATCTATTATCATAAAGATAATTAACTCAGTCTGACAGATCTAATAAAAGGACAAGTTTAGCATTGGCTTAGCCAGAAGCCCAAGGCAAGCAATTTTTATAATTACTAGTTATTGTAACTGGGCTCAGAGAAAATGGTCTGTGATATTTAAACAGTAACGTTAATTTGCATTTAGACCCATTTTTTTCCTCTTTCCCAGGCAAGATCTATTTAGCTGGAATGAGTAAAAGAAACTTGAATAACTTAAAAAAATAAGAATGGCTCTCTCCTTAAGAAAAACTTGGTCTTTTTATGCCTGGATAATTAACATCCTCACAAGGTAAGTGCTTTGGTAGTCACAAAACAATTGAACAGCTTAAGACAGTTTTAACACACAGAAAATGTAGGGTTTTCAGCCTGAAATGATGTCTGTAGTCTGTATTTATTTGGGGCAACTGTATCTTTTAATGCAGGTACCTGCTATATGTACCTCTACTGCTTATGCCCCCAGCACAACCCTACTGTTGAACAGATGAAGAAAGGGCTGGAGACAGGGGAGGAAAGCACTTGGCTGCTGTAAGGAAGTGCTCCCATTCACAAAAAGAAAGGGAGCAAAATAATGCTCAGGAATATATGCATAAGAAGTAAATTGCTCCTGCAGGCTTGGTGTAGTAGCCCTTTAACTAATGCTTACCTCAACATTTCACAGCACATTCTCTGCAAGAAAAACAAATCAACATTTTAAAAGGAGAAAGTTATTTTTTAACTGCTTCTGTAATGAAGGTTTTAGAAATAAGTAATAACTAGAATGAGAAAATACATTGGTGATATACTACAAAAAAAGCACTTAAAGTACTTGCCATTCAAGTGTGAATTTTGTTACAGGCAGATAATGTTAACCCAGTGCATTTTGCCAGCGTAGGACCAGATCTGGGGAGCACTTTAAGATCATATAAGCCTAAACTTCCCGATTTTTTAAGTGCTCTGGGGCTGATACACAGCTCCTGTAAACTGCCCTGCATCCTTTGAAAACAGTTAGAGTCCTACAGCACTGCATGAGTTTCCCATGAGAAAGGGGCCAAAGAGAGCATGAAGTCTTTGTTCACAAGATGGTTGAAAAGACAAATCTGAGGCACTCAGGAATCAAAGGGTCCAGACCAAGGCTTGTGGGAGCGCAGAAAGAAGCAGCCGTGGTTTGCTGCCTTGGTTGTTGCTCTCCCTCAGTCCCAGTCTGGCAACAAGAGCTATAGCCCAGATGCTGTAGAATTAGGGCGTACTTCCCCAGCCATTAGCTTACAGCCTTTTTCATGTCAGAATATTTTTAAGCTACTTCTCCAGTTTCAGGTCCCAGTAATTTGTGTTATCATTTATCCATTCCATATTATATCAAGCATTCAATTTTGTCATCAGCCCTGCTTTCTTTACTGGTTAGGTTATTGGGCTTTTTTTAATCACATCTGATGGGACTGGCAATTGTTTGTTCCTACTGCATACTATCCATGTAATTGGTATGGGTGAGATATTGCCCTTTTGCTGCCTGATTGTCTGAGACTGAAGGCACTGCCCTACCTTTTTGTGCTTCACTCTTAATGGGTTTGATGTGTTTTTAAACAGCTTGGCCAAAGTTTTTATAATGGGAGGCTAAATTTAGGATCATAAATGCCTATTTGAACTCTGAAATTAGCATACACTCTATCTCATGTTTGTCTATTGGCTGTATATTAATAATTCAGGTTTTGTGTTCAATAAAATGTACTTTTTCACTAGATAAGAAAAATGAGATTTGTATCTATTTTGACTGAGGATTTTGATGATTTTTAAAAATTTATTTTTTCAGCCTCTTGTGCTTTGAGAATTTATGAATTTATTTATTCAGAAGGCTCCCTGCACACTAACATCCCAATGTGACTTTATGTATCCGAGTAGACCTACAAATACCATCAGGATCACTTACCATCTGAGTAGCTATATGTGCTTTGCTGGGGAAAAGCTCAGAGGTCTGATCCTTAAAGATAACAAGCACTGTCTGGGCTACTGACTAAACATCACCTGCAGAGATTTGGCTCTTTCAAAGTCACAGCCCATTAAGACCAGCAAATACTCATCTCCTGCTAATGTGGAGGAGAGAAGGTTCAAGGCTGAGGATTGATTTTACTAACTGTAATCTAAAACATAATCTCTGAGCTCCTGAATCCTTATAGACATCAATCTTACCTCATCAGTTCCAGGAAAACGTTACTACCTACCTCTGTCAGACAGAAACAGGCAGACAAAACTTTTCTTTTTGGTCTGTATTTATGGTGCTTGAAGCCAGAAGACAGTCAGACCTTTCTTGGGATTTTGAAGTTTTGGCTGGGAAAAAAAAGATCCTTCCTCTTCTGAATTGTTGTATGCACAAAACCCAACATGATACTTCGCTGTTCCCATCTACCCTGAGTTTTGGAAATTCTTAAGTTGGTTTCTCTAAAGCCCTAAGATTTTATTCATAGTGCTGTACTGCAAAGATTCTGCCACCATTTCTGAGTGCTCTGTGCAGTGATACTCAGTTTTCTTGGTGGAGGAAATTGTTGGTGGCAATTCTACAGATTCTGTTTGCTTCTATAAATACAAAAAAACCCAAACCAACCCCACAAACACTGGGGGAAATTCTCACCTTCCTTCCTCCCTCCCTCTCTCTCTCCCTCTCTCTCCTCCCTCCCTCTCTCCCTCTGTCCTTCCCTCCTTCCCTGCTTCCCTCCCTCCAAAGGAAAATAGATTTAAACTACATATGTGCTAATCTGTAGGAGACTCCAGAACTCATTGATCTGTGGGCAGTGTAGATATTAATCTGCCTGGACTGGGAGACTAAAAGAATGAACAATTAATTAAATAGCCTTGAGATTATTTTTCAAAGCAACATTGTAAGCAGTGATGGCTTACACCTCAAAAGGTTTTTATATTGGGTTCAATTCAGTTTTCAACTCCCTAGATTTCATAGATTGATCTCATCATTGGAAGCATACATAAGAGGGAAAAATATGAGGCAGTATTTTAAATTAGACCAATCAGCCCAGTGGGAAAAAAACAAGAAAATATTTAGGAAATGTATTTTTATTTTGGTTCTGAGAGTCAATACGTATTCTAGATATGTTTAAATGAATCTATAAGAGAAAGCATCGGTGTTCAGACAGTTTTGAAAATATTATTTTGAAAATAATAATTATTGTAATGATCCATAATAAAATATAAGGGAAATTGCAGAATTTCTCACATTTTATTGTTTCAAAAATGACGATGTAAAATTAGTAACAATTTCAAGACAATGCATTTTCTTATTATTGTCATAACTTTTACAGCTGCTGTATAAAACGACCTTCCTAAACTGACATGCAAGGTGATCCTGCCAAATCCCTCAGAGTCATTTCTTCTATGACACCAGAGAAATAAAAGTGTATAGAGAAGTCCAGGTACAGATTTTGTACACCAGCCACCATGGTACTGCATAAATTGACCCATAAATTGTATGCATTCATGTATCTTGCCCTCTTTGTTCTTTGCTTATTGTGTATTCTGTCAATGGAGTAATCTGCTGGATGATGCCGTTTTATCAGGCTTTGAACTAAGCAAGAGCAGTGTAAAACCATACTACAATGCAGACACCCATTTTACGTTGCTGCTAACAGAGGCTTGGTACTGTGTTAACAGTTATCCATCTATTCTGATCATCTCAAAGGACAGGAAGGACCAAGAGGATGCCCCAAAACTTGTCTTTTCCAGCATATCATGGAGACATAAATTGAAAGCTGTTTGGGACTGCATATCATCGTACTATCAAACAATGAGCTACTTCCTGGATAGTACCTCTGGATGTGATGGCAGCAGAAGTAACATGGCATTAGTTGAGTAAATGGGTGTATAAAATAATTGCAATGGTTTCTATCAGGGTTTTAAAGAAGGCTTGTATGCACTTCTGTAATGCATTTTCTGCTGCAGTTTGGCAATGTTCTATCTCTAACATTAATAGATCCTTCTTAGATCTAACAGCCACATGGTCAGCATTTATGAACTACTTACTGAACCACTCTTGAAGTTATGCCAAGATATCTATATACGCATGTTCTTTCTGCAAGCCAGTGCTATAAGGTCACGGGAAGAGCAAGGTCAGAAGTGATTTGTCTCATGTTCTTGGGGGTGTGTGTTACTTTGACTGGCCACACACAGACACTAAGCTGCACACAGAAGAGCTGGAGATAATGATTTATAACAAGCCAGTTATTAATTGAATTTTTGAATCTTCTTTTTTTTTTTGTGAATTGTCCATGAATAGACCCTGATTTTCCTGAATGCACTTGTTACTCAGAGTTATTTGCTGACACAGGAAACAGAAACCATAAGAGATGTTGGCTGGGGCTTATCTTTCTTTCTTAAAGGCTGAACAGAACTTAAAGCCTAGCCATCGTCCAGGAATTTACCACGAGGGCATGTGAAAGAAAAATGGAGTGTAAAGTCAAAATATGGGAAGCTGAGAAACAGAGATAACCATCATAAAAAGGTTTGCAGCCTCTTGACCTCAGCAATATTACCAGCTACATGCCATGACTTGATCTTTGGCATTAAACACTCTGCTGAGTAGGTGTTTGCTTTGTCACTGACTTTCTGGCTGTTTTTTTCCTGCTGCCTCAACCCTTAGGCTGCTGCCAAACCCTCTTTCATTTCTTCTTCTTGTCACATCCTTCAACTATTAAGGTAAGTTTTGGTTACAACCCGTCCTGAAACATTGTTCAGAGCTCCTTCCCAGACATTTTATGAGTAATCTGAAGGTAAAACACTCATAATTGCATTTGTTCAATCATTTTGATCAACTCTTTTCATCCACATTATAATTTTTGGTGTATCTGCTGCTTTATCTGGAAATGTGCGTATGTACAGTCATGCCCTGAAGCACTTACAGTCCGAAGACAGAGGAGGATGGAAGACAATAGGAAACAATTTCTGTCCTTCCTTTTTGGTATGCCTGTGGTTCACCCTAAAACTTCAAGCATTTGCCTTAAACCTGGAACATCCTGGATGGACTCGGATACCTTTGAGTATAAAACTAATGAATAGCCCATTTGTGAGAAGTGTAGTCAGGTGGAATGCGATTACACACAAATTTGAGTAGGAATTGAAACAAACATTCACAGAGTGTATTTTGCAGTGTTCAGTCACACTGGCTAGCCCATAATTGATGGGACTGTTTCTAGTTAAATGCAGCATCTAAGCAACTGAGGTGTACAATACCCGTTGCAGTTTTGTACTTAACCGTATTGCTTCCACAAGTGTGCAGAGAGGCTGCGTGAAAAGAAGGTTCACAGGTACAATGCAGTGTGGCCCAACATGCACAAGTAGTTTCTGAAATCTCTGTTCCTCTTCTCCACATCTTCAGCAAAAATCCCCCCAAATATGGGATACTGTTCTGGGAGTTCCATGTTTGTCTACCTTTTGAGAAAGGATTTAGGGGTTATAATGAATTATAAGAATAATACAAGTCAATGTTGTTATACTATGTAAATGAAAGAGTATCATACCAAGATATCATCTCAGAAGAGTTGAATTTTGGCCTTAGAAAAGGTGTTTTCATTATGGCTGGTTCTTAGGTTGGGGCTGGGGTTTACACAGCAAAAGGATGATCCCACTTCCTTACTTTCATCACAGTGAGGCTGCTTTGAAGCAATTATTGCCTCCTGGTCACTTCCATCTGGTTGATGGGAGTGAGCAGAGAAGACCAGGAAGACCAAACATGTATTTATACCCCCTCTAGCAGGTCCTTTCTAGTTCTCAGTGTGGGATCTGTGATTCCATTACAGGTATGTTGCTGTTTGATGCTTGATACTAATTAAGACAAAGTGTTTCTTTTCCTTTTCTTTGCCTGCCAGTGAGTCTAGCACAGTG
This sequence comes from Pezoporus wallicus, assembly GCF_028554395.1. Classification (NCBI taxonomy): domain Eukaryota; kingdom Metazoa; phylum Chordata; class Aves; order Psittaciformes; family Psittacidae; genus Pezoporus; species Pezoporus wallicus. Next base: position 1,818,173 of record NW_026637470.1, read on the forward strand.
AAGAAATCTGAAAAATTCAATTGAAGCAATGAAAATTAGTTCCTGTGCTTAGGGGAATGTGTGGTAGTAGCTATAGGCAGTATACTGTAACTATCTGCACTTGCTTCTTTTATGCTTTAGAAAGAGAGCTAGGCTCATCCTCATGCCAGCTAATAATGGTCTCTGAAGACAGAGCCAGTGGAGTGAGACATGCTGCTCCCGTGCTGCAAGTTATCTTACTGGCTTCCACTCCTGATCCCTGGGATGCAAGGGAATTTCTAGCATAAACCTCAAGCACTTCCGCAAAGCCACGGAGTCAGCTTAAATGCTGAAATTATTAAGCTTCTTAATTCAGTCATTTTATTTCTTAAGCCTGAATCTCTCCCCAGAAAGTGGGGGAGAAAACTCAAACATTTATTAGAATAGTCACTTATCTGACTGAGTTCAGCTTCACTGTAAATAACTTTTCTCCTTTCTCATGAATGTTTGTCCACTCTCTGGACTCTTGATCTTTGGAAAAGCTTTCCTGAAATTTGGAATTTTAGGAAAGATAAAAGAATGTGTGCAAATGAACAAAGTCTGGCTTTCTGGTAAAATACATATCTTTCATGAGCACAGGCAGGATGATCCCACAGTTGATTTACCTTGCAGAGCTCCTGTACCCTAACCTTGACTCTGCAAGTATGACATTAGGTTACTCTACATCACCTTGGCTTGCTAGGCAAAACACAATCCATGAAATACTTGGAGTAGTGTCAGGGAATATGGTATTCCTGGTCTGAAACTGGTATAGATGGCATCAAAGTATTATTATTGTTAACATTAAAAATAAAAAAAAATAAATTTGCACATTAAAAATATTTGTCACCTTCTGAGATTTCTTCCTTGAGCTTATGCTCAATTATGTAATACTGCATGTTGAACTTCCAGCAGCTCTTTGCACGTGTTTTGCTGCTTAGGTCTAGTACAATATTTTGTTTGCCTTGCTCTTTCACTTTATCTTTTATTGATTCCTTTCTTTCTTATTTGTTGCATTTACTGTTCTTCATTTAATCCTTACCTGCTTAGATAGTCATCTGACCTAGTTTTATGATATGGAGTAAAGTAAATCTTACAATGTAAGTGTTCTCTGCTTTCTGTATTCTTCCCTGTAATCTGTGTTTTTCTGGGATTTTGATTACTGGGGATGGCTTTGGTTAAGGGAGCTTCTGTTTCTCTGAGACTTACCCCCTAAGTGACTGGGATCATGCTGTAAGCAACTTCTTTCTCTGAGTTCTTGGGTACCCATTATCTCAGTGCTTCAAAAGCAGACTTAATTCTTCAATTTGTGAAGATAACTTTGTTTTTAATTATTCAGTCAGAAACTGCCACTGAGGTGAATGAGGGGAGGAGGGGAAAAAGTCCCTGTATATTTTACATTGGAAATGCCTGTTCAGTAAATAGTTTTCTGGTTTTTGCAGTGTTAAGTGACTTTGGTTAAATACTTACTTTGGATGGGAAAGAAGCAATCTCTTAATATTTTGGGATTAAAAAGTCAGCAGAGATTTGTTCTGATGCTATAAATCCCACTGCCAGTTTAGTGAGACTAGCAATGTGTAAGAACATTAATAAATGAAAGCAAACATGACCATCAGGGAAGAGAAAAGATTCTTTCTTCTCTTTTCCACTCTGTGCTGATTCCTCCAAATTAGAGCTGAAGGAAACCCGGAAGGAGTTGTATTAATATCCCAGACCTAGGAAAGGTGATGGGTTGCAGGGTGCTTCAGATCAGCTTTTTATCTGTGCTTTTCTTTGTTTATGAACCTCACAGCTTACTTTTGTTAAACAGCTTATAATCAAGTCTATGTAAGATGCTGACTGCTCAGTGGTGTGGCTGGTTTTCATGCCCTGTCTTGCCCCAAGACTTGCTCACTGATCCATATATTCTTATGTACCTGGATTTTATCTCTCATTTTCACACTTGTATGGTTTTTCTTTTTGGATGATTCTGGCAGTTATAATTGCTATGTGACATACAGCCTGAGAGGTCTATCCCAATGTGAAAAGTTCATATACATCACATTTTCAGGTATGAATTTCTATTTCTGCTATGCAAGGGAATATTAGTGGGATTTAACTATTGTTATTACAAGCTTTAAACAAAACCTTGTGGAAGACAGTCAACAGTTCCTCATTTTAAAGACATCTAAAACCACATCTATATGGAAACAGCTAAAACTATAGGAACCTCTGGCAAAAGAACAACTGTGACCCATGCAGCTAAAGAGACTTCTTTTTCATGTCTTCAATTAACAATCAAAAAGACTGAAGAAAGGAGAGCAGCAACTTTATTTGCCTTTGTAAGCAAAGGTCACAACAAAACCCGGAACTATTTAGATATAACTTGTAGAATCAGTGGCAGCTTGAAATGTGTAATGGCTAAAAGAAAAGAGATGCTCAATAAACTCTTGTCTGAAACTAGAGCTGTAATCAAATAACTTACCCATGGCTGTTTAAAATATACTGTGTTCTAAGAAAGGATTTTGCAGATTCTCTGCACCTCTTATCACATTTAAAAAGACCCAACAATACGTTGCACCTTCTTCTATTTCTTCTCTAATGGAAATCACATGCTGCTAAATATTAAAAATTGATATTTGCCTGAATCATTAATTGGATAAATAGCTACTGCAGGTATGCACCACTGTTTGTATTCACAAAACAATAATGAAATTTCAAGATTTGGTTCTTTTCTTTTTTTTTTTTGAAGTCACACACCTTGGAAACATTAAAATATCAGCTTCTATTACTAAATTCAATATAATTCTAACCTTAGCAGTTCTAGGGTAATTCTGTAAAGCAATAGTAAAGGCTAGTTTAAAAATGTGGGATTCATAAAATACAGAAAACAAAGTAGCCATCCTTTTTGTTGTTGTTTGTTTTTATTCCCTCAAGAATTTCAAAAGTTGGGTTTAGTAATCCTTCCTATTTTGGGAACAGCTTTTTAACTTTAATCATTGCTTGTTACTCCTTTAATTCAGAATTTGGTACCCGTCTATTGATAGAGTTTAATTGTTGTACATTTTTGACAGTCAGGGGGACAATTGCAATATAAGATGCAGGGATGGGGCTTTGTGAATCTTAGTTAAGCTACTGAATGTTTCCCATATACTGCACTGAAAATGTGTCCCCAAATGTTCTCTTGAACATGTCTGTTCTTCTTGGATTCCCCAAAGTTGCATAGTGCGTGCCTGCTTGAACTGTGATCCCCTGAACACTGCACCACAACTTTGTGCGGCTGCAGCACTGGCTACTCCCCTTGCCATCCAGAAACTGCTTTGCTGCTGTGCTGGTGCATTTAATTGCCAGCCTCCTGTGCTTATGAATGGGCTATGTATACAGATGTGCTGTCACGGTCAGTGTAGCTCTACCAGACAAAGTGTGCCGTTGTAATACAGGACAGGTGCCAGGTACAAAAACCTATGAATGCAAGATTTCTTCTCTGTACACATCCACATACAGAAACAGAAGGACGCTGGGCAGTAGGTTACTCCCAGGCAAACCCACAAGAATAAACCCCTCCTACTTTCTATCCAGGGATTTTTATTTTTATTATTTTTTAAACTGAACACATGAGATTAAAATAAATAACATGTATCCAAAGTAATCAGCTCTAGTATAAACAGTACAAATGGACAGCATCTGTATCTTTGAAGAATAAATGTAAGATGTCCTAAATTCTTTAATCTGAACCCTAGAGCTGAATTGCTGCATGGCTGTAAGCAAACTACTGTGGGATAGATTCAGCCTGCTCACTGGCTGGCTGTGCTGGGGAGTTCTCATCTAGGTGCAAGTGCAGGTAGCTGAGGACAGAGTCAGGCCAGTAAGTCTGTCTTTTATCACAAGATGAGGGTAGTGTTGCTTGTGGAACGGAGTCCCAGCGGCTTCCAGTCTTTATAGAACTAATAGATGACTGGTGTATCCGCCTTATTGCTTGCATGCTTTTTATTTCCATATATATATTTTTTGATGCTTTGAATTAAAATTAATCCCATGAATAATGCACATATAGTACTTCAAAATAGCTGCATGTCCTAGCTTACATTTGTGTTGTCCGGGTATTGAAGGCTACAATATTATTTTATTATTCATAAAAATTCATTTCAGAGGACACCAGGAAGTGTTAGCTTTGTGTTAAAGAAGAAAACCTTTCCATGGGAAAGCCTGATTTTCTTCACAGACGGCTTGAATTTCCAGAGTTTTCAAGTTACAATATTCCTGCCTGAATGCTTACCCCTTCAAAACCAATTTTCCTTGAATTAATATGCATGCTAGTCCCAATATTACTATTATCAGCTTTTTTAATTTCAGAAATTATATTTTCATTTCTGTTTAAAGAAATTTATTGATACCTAAACAGTTCTACTGAAGCTAGAAGAGTCCCCAACCTAAAATACAAGTCTAAATACTCATACAATTTTTTGCTTAAGCAAATATTTTTTTACAGCCGGGCAACACTTAATCTAACCAACATTTACTCAGATCAATATATTTTAATTGAAAATAATGGCAGATAGCTTAAAACAACAGTTTTTTCACTGAACTAAGTACATTAAATCAATACTTTGCCAAAAATTGCTATATCTTGTATAAAAGGTTTTTTTATTCTTAGCTAAATTCATTTTATTGAAACATATGCATATTAACAGTAATCAAAATACTGATATTTAGACACTGCTGATGGCATCAGTACGTTTAGAAAACTACAGGCAAACTTGCACAGAGAAACTATGCAACGCAAGGAGCTAACTTGCTGGAAGTAAAAAAAAAAGGTGTGGGTTGATTCTTTCTCTCTTCTATGAACTATTCATTTGATCTTGGGTAAAGTAGTTAGAGGACTAAGTCTGGACTTTCAGGTAAGTGGGGCACCTCTCTGCTCAGTTGTGCTCTCTGTGCAGTCGCCTGGTAGAACTGAGTTTGTGTACATTGATTATTCTGGGAACTTACAACCAGTATGTGGCCATTTCAACAAAGTATCTCAAGTTTGGTGAAATTTGTCATTAGTGGCTATTGTTGCAAAGTCTGTCAGTGTAAGAGAGAATTAAACACATTGAGATCTGTGGAAATCAGCACACCTCTTATCTATTCATAGTTCAGGCTCTTGTATGTGGAACAAGGACAACAGCACTTCTCCAAAGCTTGTCTTCTTACACTATAAGCTCTTGGGCTGGTGGCTGTCTGACTATCTCCTGAGAAAATATATCGCAACACAAGGCCTTGGTCACAGCTATCATACTGGCAAGCTAATTGTAAAACAGAATTGGAAGAATGGCTTAAGCAAGAAACTGATGACATTTACCCATCTGGTACCTTGGTGTTTTGAGCAGGCTATTCACACGAGCAGAGACATACTACTGTGCATAGGAGCTACAGCACAATGACAAATGGGTGGGGCACATGGTCATCTGGCACATGGTCATCTGTTCTGGTGTTCAGTTACAATTACAGCAAAATTAGTCTACTGATTGCATGCTTAAGTTTAGTTGATGAATCTGTATACAAAATTATGGTTTACTGAAATGCACTGTGTTTGCAATGCTTGCTTCTGTTTCCATGTGACAGATAAATTTTCCTCTTCCATTCCTCTTGTGTTGATTGAACATGCAGATATATAAAAGATGACCATAACATACAGGTAAGTATGTTGAACCATTGCAAAAAATAGCAGCCAAACTGTAACCACCAGTCCTGCAACCATTTTCTAAGGGAGTTCCTGGCCGTGGGTGCAGCTCTGATGGCTTCACTGAAATCTGTGCAGTGCCAAGGGCCAGCCTCCCTTACAGAATTGCACTATGGGATGCAGCCCCCCTGCTAATGTTAGAAATGGCCTCCATCTTCTGCAAAGGTGTTTTCCAGTTCCATTTGGAAAAAACTCTGTAACTGCCCCAATAACTTTGCAAAAGTGTTCCCTGATCTTTTTCACATGATGAGTGAGCAGAAGCCACTAAACCAATGTAATTTCTTAAGCAGCAATGCCTTTCTTACAGTCTACAGAGAAAATTTCTTTCTTTTCTTCTATTTAGTTTCCGTGAGCTAATCACTAAGGAAAGGATTTATCCTTTAAGAAGAATCTCACATGATGCTTTAAATAATGTAAAGCTTTGTTTTTGTTTTATAAAACCTCTTAACAAAAACCAAAACAAAACCAGTCTTTAAAGTTCTGAAGTGGCTGCCAGGACTTTCTGCCCCATGGAAAGCTAAGGTGGCAGCCACATGACATGTGTCCAGGATTTTATGAACCCTGCAATAGGTTAGAAAATCTGTCTCACTTTCAGAGACATGCCATTGTATTCATAAGATGGTCTGTACCAAGAGAGAATCAAACTGAAAGATGCAGCCTTTACATTCTGTAATAGTTTGCTTTAATTAAAATCAGACATGTTCTTAAGCAGAACTCCAGACCAGAACATACTCTCTTCAAACTTTGGGAAAACCAGAAAATGCAGTGGTATTTTTTGAGGGGGAGGTATCTAGATCCCTTTAAAAATAAAAAATTGATTGGACAAAAGTTCAAAGCTGACAACTGGAGAGCTATAGACTCGAAATTCCTTGAAAACTAAGTAGATGGACCATACTATTTTGTGTTCATGTATTTATTCCCCATGATTTATGACTCCCACAGATCACTATCTGAAATTGCAGGCCAAAATGCTGCAATGAAGAGCAGAGGAAGTAAACAACATTGACATTTCAGAGCAAAACCTTTTCAAGCTCAGTTATCCCTGTTGTTAAGGAAGCTACTGATGTAAGGGAAAATTTTGGAACAGAAGAGCAAACAAAAACGCTTACCTCCTTGGTGGAGCATGAGGCTGTTGATTCTTTTAAGAAATATATTTGATAGCTCTGTTCTTGGGCATGCAAAGATTGGAAAGATTATTAATTGGAGAAAGAGAAGGAGGAGAAGAAAAAAAATACTGTGTCGTGGTTTAAGTCCAGTCAGTAAATCAGACCCACGTATTTGCTCTCTCACTCCCCCTTTCCTCTCCCCTGCTCCCAGAGGGACGGGGAGGAGAATTGAAAAGAATGCAATGCCCATGGGTTGAGATAAGAACAGTTTAGTAACTAAAGTATAACACAAATCACTGCTGCTACCACCAATGATAATAATGATAAGGGAAATAACAAGGGAAGAGAATACAACAGCTCACCACCCTCTGACCGATACCCAGCCAGACCCAAGCAGTGATCTCGCACTTCCAGGTAACTGCCCCCAGTTCTACATCCTGGCTATGACGTGCTGTGGTATGGAATAGCTCTTTGGTCAGTTTGGGTCAGGTGTCCTGTCTCTGCTTCCTCCCGGCTTCCCCTCCTCCCTGGCAGAGCATGAGACTCACAAAGTCCTTGGTCAGACTAAACATACTGAGCAACAACTAAAAACATCGATGTTATCAGCCCTGTTTCCAGGCTGAAAGTCAAAAACACATCACTGCACCAGCTACTAAGGTGGAGAAAAGATGACTGCTGCTGCTGAACCCAAGACACACTGAAACCCAACCAACCAAAGAAACCCACTTTCAAACCATCCAAACAGATGGCAGACCAAACCAAATCTTCCTCAGATTTTGTAGGGTATCACAGTTGTAGATTTTCATCTGAATGTGGTTGGCTCCTTCTCTGCATATCTGTGGCAAGCAGTGCTTCAAATCTGAGCAAACATGTCTTCTTATTCAAATACTGTGAAATAGATCAGAGTGTCTGAACCAGGAGGAAGGGCAGTCTTTCACCATCTAGCCACTCCTATTATACTGGATTTCTGCACGCTTTGCAGTCTTCATTTAGCCAGATCTTAGACCATATTCTTTAAATAAGTAGCAATATCCATTTGAAGGAACAGGTTCCTTCACAACAGCCAAGTGCCATTACGTATTTAACAAGTAGCACAATCCAGTTATATGTTCAATTAATCCCTCACAACTGGCCTGGACTTGCTGCCCATTAAATACTTACACAGTGATTTAGAAAAGGTGGTGTATTTAGCAAGAAGATGAAAGGGCGGGAGAGATAACTAGTCTTTTTCTAGCTAGAGTTTGTAAAGTGTTCATTATACTGGACAATTTTATTCATTGTATATGATACCCCGTCAGTCTGGGCCTGTGGGTATTTTATTCATGCATATACAGTTTGCAATTGTGTCAGTTCTGCTTAATTACAGTGATATCGTGTGGATATTTGTACAAAGCCTTGAGATATAAAATGTAATTTCAGACTTTATTAATCATTACTAATAGGTTAGGAATGCTTGGGTTGATCTGATTTTGTGGGGTTTTATGATACATTTTGTTTTTAAGGCAGTCTGTAAGATACAAACTCACAACCCCACGTATAACGTATTCTGTCTTGTTGGTTAGTCCTAAACAAGGGTTGAAAAGAGAAAACTCTTGCTAGCACAGAGCATCAGCAGTTTTTGATTATACCGTTCTGTGATACAAGGTGGGCCTGTGAGATGACCTACAGGAGGTAGTCAGCACTTTTTGAGTTAGTACCAGCATATTTTTACATTTGCTTCCTTCAGTCTTCTATTCTCTTTTGAATGGATCAAGTTCCCTTTCTTTGGATCTTTGGCTTTGTACATTAGCGCATCCCCAAAGAGTATTTTGTCAAAAAAAGCAAAACACTTTGAAGACAATTTTAAGTTCTTTTGAGAGTTATAGCCAATACTTCGTTTATGTATAGTGATTATTTACTGAGCTACCAGTCCCAAAAGGCAAATCTGGGTAGATACCAGAAAAATGCTTTAGATAATTGCTAGCTGGTTTGATCTCCTGGTATTTTGTGGTATTTTATACTGTCTTAATGGCATCACCTAAGATTCTTTGGGCACAAAAATGTTTTGAACTGCGGTCCATGATAAACTGTAAGAGAGTGATTTTCAAATTCCCATAATAAGAAGCTTTGTTGAAATTGTTCTCATGTCCAGGTTGTTCTCCTCAACAGTATAATAACAAATGCCTATAACAAATCTCACAGCCATAAGATCATAATTATTGTAAGCCTAAATACTACAAGTGTTTCCATTTAATCTTTCCCATTCAATGTATTTTGAAAATTAAAACAGTTGCCTGCTGTGTGATGCTTAGAAATGTATTCTTAGTTTATGTGCTCAGATGTTTGCTAAGAATCACGTCTTTCAATATCAGTACTGTTTAGTACTCTAGGAAGACCTCTTGTTTAATCTTCTTGATGCATCTATTTGAAGAACATATTTTAAAGGATATTTATTTTTTGGGGGTGCAGAGGGATTTCTAAAATGTTGATGAGGATAACACCACACTGAAAATCTCAAAGGTCCAATAACAACTTGCTATCATTATGAGCGGATAAATATCAACCAAGAAAATGTCAACAGTCACAACTTCAGTAATTAAAAAATATATATAATTGTGTCCATGACATGAAAATACCGTCAGCACCTGGAACAGTCAAGAAAGCTTCAGTATATTTTGAGATCTGATGGCCAAGAAAGGCTAACTACTCTTCTGTGGTGTTTTTAATAAGAAAAATGCTGGAATAGCACGTTAGACTATTGAGACACCAAACTGATTTTTCATTACTCCACACTCTACACGCCTCTTCTGGAACCGATGCTGACCACACAGTTTGGTATAATTGAGAGGCTGAGCTCTATTTCCATTTGATATTTTCCCTGCTGTTTCAATGGTTATATTCAGATACAATAGCCTGAGATAATAATGCAAAATCCACTTACTCTCACAACCATCTTTGCTATCTAAATCCATTGTACTGCTTGGGATATAGTTAGCTAATTATTAAAACATATTATGTTTTAGCTAATTATCTAAAACAATCAATTTCCAGAAAAACTGGCAGGCCAAATTCTCATTCATACCCAGGCAGTACCAGTGTATTGTAGCGTATGAGAGTGGATTACAGAAAACACTGTCAAATTACTACTTTTTAATGGTGGGTAATTCATGTGCGGGTTGTAGGAAATAGCCTAACTGCTTTACAGATAGCCATTATACTCCTTACCCTCTCTTTATCTTGTCCTTTAGCTGCCATTTTCAAGCACAGCATTTGCTATGGGAAGATCTAGGTATCCTTGCAAGACCTCTTTCATCTCTTTGCAGATAGGATCTGGCAAAGAAGGAGCACCACGTTATTTTAACACAAAGACAACTGTCACATTATTTCCCCTGTGGCCAATCACCCTGCAGGGAACAACTTCATCTATAATGTACCTGCTTAACATACTTCATTAACTCTGTCAATTACCAGCTACCTCAGCACCTTTTCTGTTGGCATTACTCAATTTATTCGTATCATGTCCCAAGCAGTACCATTTTAGGAGCCCCCTTCGTAATGCAAGTAAGGAGATATTAATCTTAAAAATGTATATTAGGAACAGTTAAAATAGATTTTCAAGATGGTTTATGGCTTGTTTTTCGATGGTGTTCAGCACCTACTACTATGGAAGAGCTCCCTCTAAAAAGCAGACATATGCCTGTTAGAGGTGACTATATTTTTCTTTGACAGACTTACCAGGAAAGTTCTCACTGCCAAGTACAGCAGCTAACTTTTCTAACTTAATATACACTTTAAAGCTAAACTTGAAAGCTAAATAAACAGACATAACTTTAGTCACTTCATTGAGGCTTGCTAGGTTAGGAGCTAAAGAGCATATTTACCCTGGGGTACTTCTACAGGCAATGGAGAAAGACTTGCCCTTCCAAAAAGAAATTCAGCCTGCCTGAACTGACCTTTAACCACTGGCTGGGTGGGACACTACTCCTTATCACAAAGCCTTAATTAAATGGCTTTTCATTGGATGTAGCACTTAGAATATCCTTGTGAGAAACAGGATTTTTGGTTTTGTGGAGAGAGCCCAAGAGAGGGGAGTTTCAGGTGGCAGCTATGGCCAGCAGAAAAATGGGGTTGGATGAGAACCTGAAATTTGGGTTGGAAGTAAGGTGACATTATGATTTGGTCTCTAAACCCAGGAGCAGGTACAGCATAGGAGAAAGGGGACTTGGGAGTCCCAGGGCAGCAAAAGTATGAGGAGGCTCCAGAGTAAGGGGTGTAAAACTAGGAAGAGCATTTGGTTGAGCTAGTAGTCCTAAATATATGTAATTGTCTACTTGATTATTAAGCTCTACTTATGCTAATTGACTTCAGTGATTGAGCCCAGATCACAGGAGAAAGGAGCTTGGAGGGGGAATGGTGGGTACAAAGACTCCCACTCACCGAGTGCACAATTCACCGCCATTGTTGTGGAGAAAAAACAGATTTACAGGATTGCTCCCAGGATTGCTCTGTGCTTCCTTTCCTTTCCTTTTCTTTTTTTTTGCTTTTTTTTTTTTTTTTCTCTGCCTATAATATGACAGACTTCTTCAAAGGAGACTTTTGAAACTAAGAAAACCTGTATTTTCACAGAAAAAAAATCAAACAGTAAATGACCTAATGCCTGTTACAAAGAAACCTGATTAAAGTGAATTCAACATACAGTTTAGAACAGACTAGCCTCAAATGTTCTGAAAGGGAACAGATGAACCAAGAAAATTGAAAGTCAATGGAAATCATAAATACCTCCTGATTACATGGAGTTTTCCCAGTTGCTTTTCAAAAGGAGCAAGGAACATCTCATCTCTCTGCCCCTGCTCTAATTAGGTTGAAAGGCAAATCCTTCAAAAGAGGAAGGCATGCTTGAGTTACCCATTGCAGCAGTGGAGTTTGTTGTGAAGTTGCAGGTTTCTGCATGTACCAACTTTCTAAATTAATGTTATTTTAACTGAATATTTTCCTGCTTCTTTTGCCCTCTTGAGTAGTTTGGTTTTTTTTTCTGGCTGAATCAGTATGTTTCCTCCAACTGTGGCTGCTTCATATTTCTGCAGGTATTGATCAGGCAGTCTCTCTGATCAGTTGGAGAGCAAATGACATTACCTGTAATCTCATGCTACGATGGTGTAAAAAATTAAGATTTAGTACTTCATTTGGCATTAAAATACCGTAACTATATATTAAGAAACAGCAGATACCTATTGCCATATGCTACATGTGTACCTTCACTATTTTTCAAGACACCCCTTGCATTACAGCATTCCAAGTACACTTGGAACATGAGTATAGCCTAAGTACCTAAGGAAGAAGGGTCTCCATAGCAAGGATCTTCTCTGCAATTAATTATCGCTGGGCTAAGACTCCTTGTACCACCAGTAGAACTTTCATTTAAAGTGAATGCTTTAAGTACAATAAAAATAAAAGGTTGTGATTCTCTGATGTGCCCATGACTTGAATTTTTCAATTAATACGGAGGGGTTATGGAGTTGCAATTACGCCAAACTACTTCCACTCCTGTAAAAGCTGTTTGTTCATAGCCAGGTGTAGTACTCATTTTTAGGCTTTGTTTCTTTTATTTTTCCTCATCTTAAATAAAAATGAACAGTGTGCAAACACCAGCTGACTCCTTTTTAATCTGTCAGCACATTCTTTACATCTGTGCATAAACATTATTATCACAAACTCAGAGTGTTACTGCAAAAATTATCAGACCCCTCAAAACGTCTCTGCAGCTTCCACTGGAATACAACTTTAAAGCATTAATATGAAAACATGCATATTATTAATGTGAAAACAAGGTTTAGGAGGAAAAAGAGATAGGCTTTTCATTTTCACAGAAGGTTACCCAGGGTTTCCTTCACTATCGTGTATGCGTGGGGTAAATCTTTTGTAGTTACTGTTGTCTTCTGACATATAGTTAGCCTTGATAATGTTTCCTATTGTTTTCACTTAAAATGTTAAGTGTTGATGAAAAGTTATGGTCTGAGGGAAAATGATATAGGATGTGGCATATTTCAGAGATTTTAAAAGATTACCTTTTGGGAATGGAACCTCTAGCTGAGTATTTGTGTGTCTGTAGGAAAAAACAGTCATCTTTTTCATGTTTGTAGGGATGACCTTTTATGCTATATAGTACAATGTTTTGAAGCGTAGTTATTTTTAATTGCTTTATATGCCTATTGAGACCATTCTGCATGTCACTTTGTTATATACAGCACCGAACCACATGTGTTTGGTCAATGAATCTTCTGGTGCCCTGATATTTATGTGAAAAGTCGGAGCAGGAGATGTAGAAACATTGTGTTCTGGGTTTTGCTGTTGGTTTGTTTTTTTTATTGTTGTTTGGTTGGTTGTTTCTTTTTACTGTCCCTCTAGCTATATACCTAATGAGGTGACAGAAAGAATTAAAAATGACAGATTGTTTTGGCTGCATTGGGGCTGTCTGAGATATATTTTACTATAACACAGCTCAATAAACTCAGCTTGTGGAAAGCCCTCTGCACGTGATCCATTGCTGCAGCAAGGGTCCTGGTGGAGGTTTAAAGAAGAGTGGGTGGTGAGCTGGGCAGTCGGACTGCTGTCAGCCCACTATGCTAGCAACTGTGTGCCAGCACTCCTCTGGGGATGCACAGGGCTGACCAAGCTGCAAAGCGCTGCTCTGTAAACATCTAACTAGAAGTTGTGTGGGCTGCCTAATGCATACACATTTCTGTCCAAACAGCTTGTAAAACTGCAGCTTCCACTCCATAATGTGTTGGTGAGTGTGGCTGAGCCTTCTGCGAACCGACCCTCCAAACCTGGAGGCAGTGGAGATGTGGTGGTGTAAACAGCCATCATGGGGATTCAAGGTAGCCTCCTTGTCTGCAGTAATAAACATCTTGGCATCCACATGCCCTTTTGCTGCTGCATGTCTGGTAGAACAATAAAATGTATCAAAGAGATTCCTCAGGACAGAATGGTTAACTACAGGTGTTAGACTGATAGCCGGTATAATTAAGAAAAAAGATCTGTCATTTCACAGACTGTGAAGAATAAATTCCATATATCCATGTGTAATCTTTCAAAGTGCCTTTATCTCCAGAGCCAGCGAGGGTGACCACAGAATACCCTGAACCCAATTATATACTTTCAGATTATCATATTTTTATTTCTCAAGACATAGGGCTAATAAGAAAAATCAAAAAATGTTTGAACCAGAGTAATTTCAAGTGTCAAGAACTAGTTTTTCTTACAACAAGCTCCCAGGTCTTGACAATGTAAGCTGTTATCTGCTTGGTTTGATTCCTCTTGCGGAGTAGAAATGAGAAACTAGGGGATTTAAAGTGACTTTGTACTATGGAATCAGCACATGCTTTTGAGACCTGAATTTGACACTGGTTTTGAGGTGGTTTGTGTCTTTCCTTCCTTCCCTCCCTCCTTCCCTCCTCCTTCCTTCCCTCCCTCCTTCCCCCCTCCTTCCTTCCCTCCCTCCTTCCCCCCTCCTTCCTTCCCTCCCTCCTTCCCCCCTCCTTCCTTCCCTCCTCCCTTCCTTCCCTTCCTTCCTCCCTCCCTCCCTCCCATCCTTCCTTCCTTCCAATTTTATTTTCTTTCTTTTCTTTTTTTTTTTTCTCCCCAGAGCGGAAGTTGCAGAGGAGTTGCAGCTGATCACCATCAGGGAGTTTCTATTCAGTTCTTTGGATTGGAAGGACTTAATCCTGTAAGAGTCTGGGTGAAGAAAGGATCCAAAGACAAAAGCCACATCAGAAATTTACTTTAGGAAGAAATATAAGTTTGTCAACAATATGAGCAATAAAAAGGGGAAGGAAGAAATGTGGATTCCTCTGCAGTAGGAAATAAAAATAATTCTGTTTCCCAATCATTATTTAAAAAAGGATTCAGAAGGTACCTGGTTTTATTCTCTTTATGGTTCCTCATGTTCAAGGAGCAGTACACCTACGGATGTTAAGGAAAACCACATGGCTCCCCACAGATGGTGTTTTGCATCTATAATTTTATAAAGCATGAGGAAGCAGCTTGAGCCAAAAGGTCTCTAGTTTTTTGACTGCAAGGTTGCTGTTGTGGTCTGCTTTCTTGAGGTGCTGAGCAGCCATAAACACAGACGAAGTTGTCGGAGCCACACCTTCTAATGCTATGTTTTCAGAGAGAGAGGTATTTCAGTTCTTCATTCTCCAACTGGCTCACCAAAGAAAGAACTGGGAAGGCACAGAGTGTTCCACCCTCCCAGCCAGGGGCAAACTACTGCCTGTGTCAGCCATAGGAAGAAGCCACTTATAAGTAAAAACTCTGCAATGGCAAAGGTAGCCTTGCTCCCATTAGGACCTGGGTGAAAAAGAGAAAGTGGGAATAATTTCATTTGGATCTCATCCCTAGGCCGGCAATTGCACTTGGGTCTTGGGCAAACTCATCAATTCTGAAAAGTAAAAAAGAAGATGGAAAAATGCTCCAAGTAATCATGCAAAGTAGAATTCTGAGGGTAGCTTCAAGAGAACAAAACAAAACTGTTTTCACTGAGATCAATCATGTTAGTTTTCTTTTTTTTTTAGTCCTAATTATCAGTGCCAAGCAGGAATCAGAGATTAGACACTATTGAAGCTATTTTTAAGTTTAGCTTATTGAAACCTGTTCTTTTCAATGAAGAACAAACTTAGTTTTTAGATTCTCTGGTATATTGCTCATAGTATCCTGAAAGGAAAGGAGCAGATGCAGATAATTCCTCTGGGGACCAAGATCATTGCAAAGAGTTCAGAGAATCACATGCATGCATTAAAGTAGTCAAACATTTGAATGTGGGGTGGAAGGGATCTGTTTCTTGATTATGCAAAAAATTTGCTGCTCAGGTTTTTTTCCTGAAACTCTGGGTTTGGGAGTCCTTTTCTCACTGTGAGAGGATGACAGGCTAAAGATTCCTTCTGCTCTAATGTAATGTGAAACAGGGTATGGTTTTAGGAAATTACATCCCTAGGCATTTAGATTAAAGTTTCATCAAGAATGGCAAATGCTGCATCAGGATGAGGAGGGATTTTGGACTGTGCCTCCTGGCAAGGTGGCATCCCAGGTAAAATCTTTCATGACAGCTGACCATGGTCAGGCAGTTTGTGTGGGAGGGAAAAGCAGAAGGATCAGAAAAAGGGCATATTCTTTTCAGGTTGTTTGTTTTAATCTCAATTGAGTCTACTCTAGGTTCAAAAGAAGGGCCTGGGAAAGAAAAGATATCAGAAGGGGAGAAAAGAAAGGCAGGCACAGAGAAAAATGGCTGAGGCATGTTAGGGAACAGTGGAAAACATGAGGATAGCAGCTAGACCGGATCCAAAATAGAAAGCAAACATAGCAAGTGTGAGGTGGTACAAAATAAGATATAAGGAGGGCAGATATAAAATTTCTGGTAATTCAGATTTTTTCTTTTCTTCTTCATGAGTATATGTTTAATCTCTTCACATTCATAAAATGCCCACATTTATCTAAGAAATGAAAATATACACTTTCAAGAAGCTAAATGTTAACTAAATGTTAACCTTCATCTATGCTTGTGCTCTAATAGAGTAAGTCTTTGCCTCTGTTAGCAATTATGATGGACAAATTAAAGTAGATTTGTAGAGTGAACCAGTGTGTATTAAAGACCCATTGACAACATTATATGCATTTCAGGCAGTTCTGAAAAATTCTATTCCAGCCCTCTGGGCTGGAAGGCCATTCCCAGCTGGAACATGGGATGTGTGCTTATAGGATATATCTCTCCCTCTTTAGCTTTTAATGAAGAAACCTGGTTTCAGCAACCAGGTCCATCGAATGTCATAAACCAGAAAGGCACTGTAAGAGGGGATGACAGTAAGACTCAAATGCTTATGTAGACTTCCTGAAGAAGTTAAACATTCTGTATCCTTTCCATGGACAGCCTGTATATCTGTCAGTAACCCTCAAAACAAATATTTTGTACAGAGCTACTTTATGTCACATCTTGAAACTTATTCAAGATCTACATTGTGCTTGTATAGCAAACTAAGACTCCAAAAGGTTTGTGCATTATTAATGACATTGTGGAAGTGCTCTAGAATCAGCTTTCATCTAAATAAAGGTGATGATGTTTATCTGTACCCTTTGTATTCATTGTTGTTTTGAGTGCACAGTGCTTCCTGTTGGTATGTATGTTATTGATTTGCTGACTAATCTTTTTATCTGATCAGTATTGATTGTAACTCTGAGTCTATAACCTTTAGACATAGTGATGGTGTGGCTAAATAAAACACAGATGCAAAATAATTAACAAGTTCTGACACTGGTGTTTCCTTTCCTGCAAACAGCTTAAGCAAGTCTTACATTTGACAACTAGAAGCAATATTTTTAGAGAAGAGTGTAAATAGAAGATGAATATACAATCTTTATTTCCTTAATATAAATTACTCATGAAGAAATAGTAAGTTACCTTGGGGAAATCAACAGCTTCTTCAATTGGATTCCTTCTGTCACTGCATGGACACAGTCTTGTTTGATGTCCTCCTACCATTTGTCTTGTATGGAGTCTTTTATCTAAATCCAAAGCAATGCAGCCATCACCACAGCAATTCAATAATAGCTCCACAGGAGCTGTCATCCACAGTTTGCTATTCATCTTGTAAAGCCTTTGAGTTTTCAAAGTATTCACTAAAGTTGGTATTTCAATGCTACGGACAGATCACTTAAGGTTCTTTTGTATTTTCAAAACAGAACAAATTGAGGATGAGCAGATATTGAAATACCCAACTTATTGTACCTACTTGCCAAAGGAGATGATGGAAGTGTCAAAAGGTAATAAGATAATCAGACCCACCTCCTAGCTGTAAATGTCTGACTTTGTGGACTTGATTGACACTTTCACTCAATACTGGCATTGCCTGTGGAGAATGAGCCCCTTCAAACAAAGGCAAAAAAAGACAGAGATGGAAAAATATTTAGAATTAGCCACTAGCAGCCCCAGGAAGTGAAAAACTATTATGTGATAACAACATGAAGTATAAGGCACAGAGAAAGCTTATATCATTTCTACTTAAGTAAAGATGCCCTTTGTTCCATTTGATATAGACTTAGAAATCAGGGGTCATTTTTGACTTGAAGGTTAGTGGCAATCCTGAAGGAACTCACATTCATCATGAGTTAAGAGCCTGGATGTAGGTGGCTGTTTAACAAGGTGCTGAGATATAGAACAAGCTGCTGAGATTTTGGTGGAGTTTGGGAGGGGTTGTTTTTGTTTTTTTTTTTTTTTTGTGGGTTTGTTTTCTGTTGTGTTTTTTTCTTTTTTCTTTTTCTGTTTTTGTTTTTTGTTTTTTTGTTTCAAATGCTGTTTTATCTGCCCCAGTCTGAACGGGTATTTTATCTGTTAGCATCTGGTTTGATTGATTGCTTTAAGCAGAATCATAGCCATCTTTGGGTAATTCAGTACAGAACAAGATATGAAGTGTATTCTTTGAGACTGAGAGTTAGCTTGGGTAAGGAAGCAATGCTCTTACCTGAGCTCAGCCTTGGCCAGGATGCTAAATTTGTATATAACCTTTTCTAATGAGAAGTACCATGGTTTGCTTAGTTTACACAGATTGGCATTTTATCTGAAGAAAATAGTCTCCATGAGAATATTTCAAACTGAAACTACTGAAGGAAAAAACCTTCCCCTGTCAGAACCAATGCTACTTCCATCAACATCAAATCCATCTTTATTGAAAAGCAAAGAAAAAAATTCCATTTTTAAAACTTTCCAAAATCCAACCATATGATTTTATGGGATTGCCTTAGATTCAGGGCTCTTTGACACAACTACCATGTGTGTCTTCCCCTGCTACCTTTTTGGTAGCTTACTGGGTGGTTTCTCATAGTACATACTAGCATTTAGTGGTCTGCATGAGTATAGGAACATGGCTGGACAGAACAGTTTGCCTTGTCCCTACCCTCTGATACAGAAGAGGTGAAGATGGGTGACCGGGAGGCAGTGTCCTGAGCTACTGACCAGTTCTGCCCTTGATAGTCCTAGTGCTGTCAAAGAAATCTGCATGCTGGTGCCAGCATCCTGTATTGATCTGCAGAGGTCCTGGGAGGCTCTATAGTTGCAGCTCGCTCAGAGAAGGGAGGATTTCTTAACACAATCAAAATACAGCCCTGCTCTGCCTCTTGTATTTTGCTGTCTCCTTTTCCTGAGCTATATTGTACCAATTTCCCTGCCCAGAGCTCTTTGCAGTGGCAGAGCTATGACTCACGTGGTAGTTTCTGAGACAGCCAGGCATTCCCCTCTAAATCTCTTCATCCCCTTCAGCCTATTTTTAAATGGCCTATGTTCTTATGTGCTGGTATTGAACAAAATGTAAATATAGTGCAACCTCTGGTTTTAACCTTGGCCTTGATCCTCCTTTTTTTTGTAGTTAAATGTAGTAAAAAAGAAAGGTAACATAGAGATGTATATTCTTTGTTTAAAAGATGTTTATAATTCTTTAAAATACATGAGTCAGCATAGCATTTAAAAGTAAAATATAGATATAAAATTATTCAGAAGGGGTGATATAATATAGAATTTAAATTGAGCATATTTTAGCAGCACTGGGAAACCTTACCCCAGAGCTAATAATGTAGTAGATCTATCTCACCAACAACTTGGAACTTGCAACAGAGTTTTATCCACAAAGGAGAGTTCTCTGGCCTACTTTATTAAATACCTTAGAGGACTTTGCCTGTAAGATTACATTTGAACAATGCAATTTATTAAAATCCCTGCTCTTACTTTTCCTACTGAAATTTTAGCCATTTTCTATAAAGGAAAAAGGTATAAACAAATCCAACAGGCTAAATAAATATAATTCAACAAATGCTTCATCAAGCAGGTATATAGGGAAAACATCCTAGAGTTTATTTTTCACCATCATTTGTATTCTGATATTGATGTATCTGCTCCTTTTGCTATAGTGCATCAGGTAAGTTGTGTTCCTGATTATGAGTATTTTTTCAAATCTGAATCAGAGCTAGGAATATAATTGAAAAATTATCCTTTAAAGACAGTCTTAATAAATAAAAAAAGAAGCAAATTGAAACATTCTTGTTATTTCTCATAAATGAAAATAATTTCATTTTGGTTTAACAAATCTTAATGTGCTGAGTGCAATTACAAATCAGTGCAAAAGGATACAGACAATGGTTGAAGCTACATCATCTTATAATTCATTTGGGATGGACATGTATGTTTTGCTAACTGCTGTTTAGCAATAGTTTACATTAACATATCACTGAGGTGTATGTATTTAAATTTATTCACTAAATAGGGTTTTACATGAAGTAAAAATAGCACAACTCAATTATGGTGATGTTAATTTATAGGTATATCTGAGATTTCTGCTTAGATTCAGTTTATATTCTAGAGTTTACCTTGGAGTTTATATGTAATTCTTTTTGGTCTGAGAATTTAAGTTCATTCCATTTACTGTGAGATATTAAATAGTCAACAATAATTAATATTTTAAAATTAGGCCATTTATATAAGTAGTAGGGTGCAGAGCTGTCAACTAATGCTAGGCAGCCATTTTTGCAAAGGGATTTAAAGAATATCACAAAGCAACTTTATTTCTGGACACTTGCACTTTTCAGGTGCTGCCTACCTGCCAAGTTCAAGAAAAACAAATTGACACATGTAAATAACATGGAAGTCTAATGTAGAATAACAAAAGGGGGAAATTCATATCACTTATTAGGCAATGCCAAAATCCAGATGCAGACAACTAAACTGTCACAACAAAATAATCTAATTAACCTGTAACTCATTCCCTCTATATGGAGAGGTGCTAATGCAATAAAGGACTCTACCATGAAAAAGAAATGAAACAGATGAAATTTCCACAAGCCTGTTGTCATAGGCAATCCAATTTAGAAAAGGAGAGGAAGGTATTTGATTTGACATTAATAACATTCATTTACCAGTAGCTGATGGGGGAAAAAAAAAAAACAACAAAGCCAAACAGACCATCTAGGAACTCAAGACATGAAGAAATGATTGAAGCAAAGGGAGTGTGTTTGTGTGCATGTGAGGGCAGTGAGTTCAGAGACATGGGATTAATTATGAAGCAGAAAGACATACAGTCAAAAACTGAGCATAGCTTAGAACCCCACATAAATGGCTATCCCAAAGAAAGCCAGGGAAGAATAATTAATTTGGAACTAATTAAAAAACACTGGAATTCCTTGTGTGCATTATGTGGTAAGCATAATATTTAAGAATGTCAGACTACAAAACTATATAATATCTGTACTAAAAGTATCAAATGAGAAACTACATGGGAGGTAGAGAATTAAGGCAAAATGTAAGGACTTTTTAGTCTGATTGGGAGACTCTTCCTTGTCTGGCCAACACTAGACAGATTTAAAAAAATGATCAACAGGGACAGAGTGGAGTGAGCATAGATGGTTTAGAGGTGTTTGAAGCGTGGAAGAGGGCTGATAATGTGACCTCTCATGACTGTGGGCTGTTGATATGTGCCTCCAGGAGGAACCTACCCTCTGGGATGGAAGGGGCTGCCAAGGAATTATTATGGGCAGCTGCTTCAGCTGAGGAAAGAATGGAACTACAGTCTGGGGGCTTTGGAAACAAAATAAGTGAATTTCCTGAGAGGCAACTCAGAATATTTCACAAGAATAACCTGAAAACTAAAGGAAGATATTTATGAAATGGGAAATACTTTTGACACCTTACATAAAATTTGGGATATTTTTTTTTTCTTTACACAGTTTTACAGAGGAAAAACGTTAACATTATTAGAACACTCAGTGGTTTAAATGTGTATTACTCAGGAATTGTTCTAGTTTTGAGTGGAATATAGTTAATTTTTTCCATAGTAGGTGGTACAATTTAATAGGTGGGCTATATTTTGGATTTGTGCTGCAAACGGTGTCGATAATCCAGGGACATTTTAGTTGTTTCTCAGCAGTGCTTACACAGAGTCAAGGCCTTTCCTGCTCCTCACACCACCTCACCAGTGAGTTGGCTGGTGGTGTGCAAGAAGTTGCGAGGGGACACAGCTGGGACAGCTGACCCTAACTGACCCAAGAGATATCCCAGACCATATGGTGTCATGGTCAGCATAGAAAGCTGGGGAGGAAGAAAGAAGGAGAAAGTGTGTGACTGATGGCGCTTTTCTTCCCAAGTAATCGTTACATGTGATACAGCCCTGCTTTCCTGGAGGTGGCTGAACACCTGCCTGCTGATGGGAAGTGGTGAATGAATTCCTTGTGTTGCTTTGCTTGTGTCTGTGGCTTTGCTTTACCTGTTAAACTGTCTTTATCTCAACCCATGATTTTTCTCACTTTTCTGGTTCTCTCCCCATCCCATCAGGGGAATGGTGAGCAAGAAGCTGTGTGTGGCTTAGTTGCTGGCTGGGTTAAACCACAATAAAAATATAATAAAAAATATTTTTAAAATTATGTGATTTACATATTACCTTGATAGGAATGCAGTTTTAGCATGGGGGGAATGGCAAAGACCTAAAGCAGTCTGTATTAAAAAAACAAACCAAACCAGCAACAATTTCCTACTCTGCAGCTCTGCTACGGTATTTTAATCTTCTGTAAAACTTAAATACAAAGCAAATAGACAAACCTACAGTTTTGGTGTGAGGTTTTCTGTGACCTATTAATGCATTTGCACATTAAAAGGTTTGAAATACGTCCTCTGTTTTATCATATGCTGCTTTGCACTGGAGTAATCCCTGTTTATGTGCAGTACTGACCTAAAGGACTGTTCCCATACTGATTACTTTTGGGTCCTTGCTAAGAGACTGTCAAAGAAACAGTCCCCTCTCCCCACCCTGCACCAGCTGCAAGAGTGCAGAGCCAAAGCAGGAGGCAATGAACTGCGGTGGTAGCTCTGAGGCCAGACAAAATGTCCCTTATGTGTTTTCCTTTGCAGTAATGGAAAACCCACGCACAAATAGAATGGGAAGGATCAGTAACAACAACTCCTCAATAATACAGTTTTTGCAGATCTTGGGTTTGATGGCAAAATATGTTTCCTTCTTATATTTATGCTTTCTAGCAGCTAATACCTTTCTTTTCTTTGATGAGTAGAGTTATACAATTCAAGATGGGAGCAAGACAGTGTTTTAAAATCCCAGTGTAATGAAATGGGATGGTTTAGGAGCCTACAGTTTAACACAGAAGCTTCTACACACACTCACACATGTATAAGATCAATATACATGAAATCATAATTAGTTTGCAACTATATTTTACTCTGTCTCTCTCCTCTCTGTATTTTCAGTGTCACATTGTCCGAACCAGGGACATCCTTGCCTCCTTCAGAAATGAAACTCAGGTTTCATATTCTCATAGGTCCCAAAGCTAGAATGTGATTTTTGCTTTTGGCACTAACTCTGTGCACATGTGCCTATTGAAAGAACTGGGACTCCTGAAGTCAGCAGCACCATCAGGCCCCGGTGTGACGCATTTGGTTTCTGCTTTCTCTGTATCTTTCTGTGTGTCACTGACAGGACAACACAGCTGTCCCTCTTGCTCCCAGTGCCATATGCAAAAGGTCAAATACACTTAATATTTTGGAGCAGGAGCATCCTGTCTGTGGGCTGCAGTTAGGGAGAGTATCTCTTCACCGGGATGCAGGTCAAAAGTAGTCCCTTTACAAAGTATATTCCTCTCTGGTTCGAGACCATCTTAAAAATCTGACACAAGTCCATGGGTCCTGATGAAATCCATCCGCGGGTCCTGAAGGAGCTGGCAAATGAAGTTGCTAAGCCACTGTCCATCATATTTGAAAAATCACAGCAGTCAGGTGAAGTTCGCGATGACTGGAAAAAGGGAAATATAACCCCCATTTTCAAGAAGGGGAAAATGGATGACCCAGGCAACTACAGAGCAGTCAGTCTCACCTCTGTGCCTGGCAAAATCTTGGAGCAGATTCTCCTGGAAGGCATGCTAAGGCACATGAAAATCAACAAGGTGCTTGGTGACAGTCAGCATGGCTTCACTAAGGGGAAATCCTGCCTGACCAATTTGGTGGCCTTCTAGGATGGGGCTACAGAACTGATGGACAGGGGTCGAGCAGTTGAAATCATCTACCTGGAATTGTGTAAAGCATTTGACACTGTCCCACACGACATCCTTGTCTCTAAATTGGAGAGGCATCAATTCGATAGGTGGACCACTTAGTGGATAAAGAACTGGCTGGATGGCCGCACACAAAGAGTTGTGGTCAATGGTTCAATGTCCAGCTGGAGACCAGTAACGAGTGGTGCCCCTCAGGGATCGATGTTGGGAAAATGAACATGAGCTGGCAATGTGTGCAGCCCAGAAAGCCAACCATATCCTGGGATGTATCAAAAGGAGCATGACCAGCAGGTCGAAGGAGGTGATCCTGCCCCTCTACTCTGCTCTTGTGAGACCCCACTTGGAGTATTGTGTGCTGTTCTGGTGTCCTCAACATAAAAAGGGCATGGAACTGTTGGAACAAGTCCAGAGAAGGGCCACGGGGATGATCGGGGGACTGGAGCACCTCCGTGTGAAGATAGGTTGAGAAAGTTGGGGCTGTTCAGCCTGGAGAAGAGAAGGCTGCGTGGAGACCTCATAGCAGCCTTCCAGTATCTGAAGGGGGCCTATAAGGATGCTGGGGAGGGACTCTTCATTAGAGACTGTAGTGATAGGACAATGGGTAACGGGTTAAAACTTAACCAGGGGAAGTTTAGATTGGATATAAGGAGGAAATTCTTTCCTGTTAGGGTGGTGAGGCACTGGAATGGGTTGCCCAGGGAGGTTGTGAATGCTCCATCCCTGGCAGTGTTCAAGACCAGGTTGGATGAAGCCTTGGGTGGACATGGTTTAGTGTGAGGTGTCCCTACCCATGGTAGGGGGAGGTGGAACTAGATGATCTTAAGGTCCTTTCCAAGCCTAACTATTCTATGATTCTATTCTATGCTACAGCGTTTTGTTCTGCCTGACTTCTTGTAGGACTAGTTTTTCCTGCAACCTAGAGCTGCTTGCAAAGAAGGTGTACCCGGAAAACAGGTTGCAGGACTTTGCCATTGCTTTCTGAAGCTGCATGAAATCCAAGCAAGATATTCACAACATATTGATGAATTGTGCTGTTTGATTATATGGTATTCATCTCGCTGTTTGACAGAGGACATCACCACAGATTGGAAAACAGTCATGAAATAAAGACTGCTTGACTGGCATGGTTAATCCCCTGATGTTACATCTCCAAATACTGATAAGATATGGGAGTGCAAAAAGGCCTAGTTTGTGAAACAGAACTTGGTTCATAAAAATTAAGTATAATCTAGAGTTGTTGTGATGCACAATGCCAGAGGAGCAGAAAAGCCCCAAGGGTTACTCATTTTCTAATGAATGCCATAGAGGCATGATTTTAGATCACTTCCTCACATGCTAAAGTGCCCATTACATCATTGGTGACAGTAGCATTTTTCCATTGTCCTTGTCCAAAGCTTCCATTGCGTGTACAACTGCGCACATTTATGCTGACGCTCTGGCTTTATCATTGCGTACAATGCACACACAGTCCCTCTCAGCCCCAGCTGTAATATTTACACAACAGATTGGATTAGAACATTTGCAGGGAGCATGTTATGAATACCTCTTCAGATAATTTTTGTGGAAAAACTTTTTGTTTGCTGATTAGCTAAATAATAGCCTTCACTTCAGAATTTTTGGCTGAGGTTTTTCAGAGACTGAAAAGGTGGAGGGAATTCATATACCTATACGAGATGCCTACATGGTGGAATATTCCTTCTACTCTCCAAAGTGCCAAGGCAGAAGCGAGCTCCAGGGCAGGGATTGCATAACTGTGCTAGCACAGTGCTGTGTTTGAAACAAAAGGTCCTACTAAGGATGTTGTAAGGTAATGAATGCAGACTTTATCCTTCTGGATTTAAAACATAACTTTTTAAATAATACAACGCAAAGTAGAAAGTGAAAATGATAGACCTGCCCTTCAGAAGTGTTGTAAATTTTATGCATGACTGAACTTGGAGCAGTCCTTGCAGTTCCTTCTATTTCTTGCCAGTGTTGTTTCTTGCCTCTTAAAGGTCTGCTCCTAGTCTCAGGCCTCACTTTTAATTGTTTGTGATTATAATTAGAATATAAGATCCTCATCTTCCTGTGTGTTCATGAAGCCAGGAATACCTCTGATCACAGCAAACTGCTACAAAAAGATAATTATGTTTTTAAGGAAATGGATAAAGGAAAAAAACTATTCCCAGGATGAAACCTTGTGAAGTCTTGACTAAATGATAAATTGGGGGTTAATATCAGGGGAAATAATGTCAGATTTTAACAAGTCTGCTGAAGTACAAACACTTCAATCCAGGAAGGGTACATGCAAAAACGAAATATAAATAAAAATAATAAAAATCCTGTGTTTGAGGTAAGAGTCCTTATTTGTTGCCAGTGTGAAATTCACCTCTGTGGAGAGGGTAATGCCCAAAGCATCTACAAATCGCTTCTTTCAAAAGCTTATGGAAGATCCAAGCAGTGCCCAGCCTTTATTTTTTCCTTATGCATGTGTCTGTGAGAAAACTATGGAGGTTTGCCATCGGCTTCAGTGACAGCAGAACTGTGACACTTTTTGAACATCCTCCCCCCTCTAACTCTTTCTGCAAAATGTAGCAACCGGTTCAAATTATCTTCCTTTTTCTGTCCTCATACAGATTGTGCAGGGGAACCATACTGAGAATCGTGTTTCCAGCACACAGAAAATTAAAAAATACTTGAGGTGCTTTCTGGGAATTTGTTTTCGTTATCAGGCAGCTTTAGGTTATTTGATCAACTACACCTGGATCCTGTTGTGAAGTGAAAATTTAAACAAATATTTTTGTCAGCAGAGAAGAATGCCTCCAGTGACAAAAGGCATGTTTGATGCATGCTTCTGAGTCTTTTCCTCTATGCTCCAATTTTTTTGTGTCAGATCCACACTGCTAGAAGATCTGGCTGTCCTTTCTTCAGCTTTTCAGCTAGCTGCAGTGTGTAAAATAATGCCATGCCAAGATTATCTTTACTGTAGATATGGTATGATGAAAGCTGGTTCTGTAAAACCATTTCTTAGGAAATGGAGCTCTGCAAACTTTAACAGATCTCTAGAACAGCCTATGTCAAAAACAGTGTGCTGAGTTTTTGTCCCCCACTCACATAATGTGGCTAATGTTAACTGTGTGAGTGTTAATTTCAGTTTCTTTTCTTCTCTTTTATCAACTGAATGTCAAAATGATGTCTATATTTCATGCACACAAAGTGAATGGTGAAAGTTTCTCTGTGAACACCTTTTCTGCTTTTTAATAAATTCTTTCTTTTGCCTGAAGAGAATTAGAATCTGGCTTTTGACCTCCATTAATTTCTTTAATTTAATAGTTCTCTGCATGCATTAATAAATATCATGAACCATGCTTTGTACTGCAGCCTTTCCATTTCCTCTTCCTCCAGTGCTTTCTCTTTTGCTGCAGCAGGTGCCCAGTTAAGAACAGATTGGGAAATGCAGAGGGAACAAACAGAGGAAATTCGGGCCCATAATCTACTTCTTCCTGAAATTCAAAGACAAGGTGTCTTAGCATGTCTCTGTCTACCAGACGGATTTATTACTGACTGCTTCTCAAAGCAAAGCTGTAATTATAAACTAAGAGTTATTTGATAGCTTTCTCAAGGCGAATAACACTGCTTAAAACCCTGTAAGGTAAAACTGATCAGAAGTGGTTTCCAAATGCCATGTCCCAGGTAGCTATGCACATACAGAGATATTCAGCCAGACTGTGTTCACTCCATTCCCCCTGCTTTCTGTGAGGCTGCTTCTAGACCCACATAAATCCCCTTTACATTAGCATCCTCCTGCCTTTAACAGCACAGGTCTTCCAGTGTACCCCAGTAATAAGTAATTCATCTCCAAAAGGAAGCTGACTCTAAGCTTACAGCATACCCTGAAGACAAGCTGTAGTTGCCACCTCCAAATGGCAGCACAAGCCATCAGACAGAACCTTCCTATGGGCTTTGTAAAACAAGCAGTGTATGCAGGTCCAGTAGCTGTCTGTTCATTTGCTACTAAGGGAAATAATTCTTTGTTTAAGGACATAGGGAAAAAGTGGCACCTATCCGGTAAAGGCTACACGTTTACCAGTCCTCTGACTAAGTATTTATCATGCAGGAACAATTGACCCCTCTAGTGGAATCAACAATGTACTGCAATTGTGTGTTTATGTTTATTTATAATTAGCAATGAAAATTGAGCTACAGGGTTTTTTTGAAAGGCCCATAATTTAGTGACTCGCTTGCACGGTATCACGACATGGAGCGATTCTAAAATTCCCTATCGTGAATCTTCAAAATAGAGGCCTCCTTTTTTGATGATGTCCAGAAAAAATAAGAGAAGATAAAAAGTGTCAACCTTCCTACTTACAACTTCCTTTGTGCTTCTCAAGGCACAGTGTCTATTTTGCAACTGTCTCCTTTTCAATGCATGTTCTTTTCCCTAGAGCTGTATGAATATTGTACAATGCCAACTACAGCTATTGACACTTCAAAAAGAACCTAGAATAATAAGTAAAAAGGATATGCCCCTAACCATGCAAAAAGACTAATGCTTCTTGTGTTATCATTTACATCAATGATTTTCATCTTTTTTTTTGTACATGCAGTTCCCTAAATATTTTCAAGTTCAGGTTGCTGTATGAAAAATTCGAGCCCTTTGGCAACAAGTTTTCCTTTTTTTAGTTAGTTCTTCTGAGCCCCTTAGAACCAGTCTGTGAGCTGAAAAGCCCTTCTTTACATTTTACTACATACATTGTTTTGATTCAGATAGTTAATGACTGGAAGATAATGAAAAAGTATTTAATGGAATTTAATAATATCAGAGGATTTTGCATGAAATTTTTAAAAAGGTTATTGTCTGAGGGAATACATTTTCCATAGGAAAAATGGAAAATATAGAAACAATAGAATGAAGTAAGTACAAACTATGCACAGAGTGCACACACCTCCTTGCCTATTTTTCACAAACCTCTTTCATCTGGTTCCTTCCTGGAACTCCTCCTTTGTTTTTCTGCCTCCACTGGCTTTGCCCACATCCTTCAGTGTTTGATCTGTTGCCTCATGCTTTCCATTCTGCTTGCAGCATCTTTCCTTGGCATTTGGTAAAACTAGAGACACTAGCAGCACTAGCTAGAAAGGTAAGAGGTCAAAAAAGAGAAGATAACTTTGCTCACACCAGAGAAACTTGCATCAACACAGGCACACACATCTTTCTCCAAATGCAAAGCCTTGTTTTACCTGACTAGTAAAAGAGTCCATAGGTTTCCAAGGCAGTTTTGTTGGCTGTCTGAAGAGCACATCTTGAGCAGACATTCATGCGTTTTGGTCCTATTGGTGCTCCTTAAAGACCATAACATATTTTTAAAGTATAGGAGAACTGTCAAAAAAGGTAGTGAATCTATTTTTATGACAAAGCTTAGGTGTAACAAATTATTCCCAAAGAGATGGTACTAAAGCCGGTTTAGTGCTCCAGAAAACACAAAATGGAGGCAGTCAATGCTCATTAAAGTGGCTGTCTCAGGCTTATAACATGCAGTTTGTGAACAAAATTTTGTGTTTCCCTCCACGGAACACAGAGCAGGACATAGTGAAGCTGGAAGCATCAGAGGACCACAGAATGCTTAATTTTTATATACTTCTATAAACATAAAATAACCAATTAATTCATTATTTACCAAAAAATGCCTACAACCCTATTAGGGGCATGCTACTGTAGCACCTCTTCAGGAGCAACAGCACATGTCATAGTTGGCCCTATGCACAGGAGCCTTCTCCAGGAGTTAAAACTGAAAAAAAAAGGGAATAGTAAAGCCAGTTACTTGTGAAATTACCCCTAGACAACTTTTGTGTTGCATGAATAGGAAATAAGAATAAAGAGAATTTCCAAGTGACTTGACAGAGGAACAGCACAAGTTCAGTGATCCATTTGGTCTGGCTCAACCCAGATTTAAGTGATCCATTTTGCTGTGCTCATCCTAGATGTTTCAAAACACACACACACGTGAAAGAGTTCTCTAATAAGAAGGATATTGTTAAAAAGATATCAATTCTGAATGAAGGTTTATATCTTAGTCCACTAAACCATTTAGATTTCCCTAACTTATTTTGTCCTTAAGGTTTTTTTATGCCAGAGGAAAGACACATGAAAGGTCTGTGATTTTCCCATTGACATTAAGGTCATTATGATTTCTATAGAAATGTCTGTCACTATTATTTTTCTACAAATCACAACATGATAAACTGTAATGATGCCTTTTAAGATGTCATGGTATGAGATGTTAACAAGTATCTTTGGAAATTTAAATGGCAGTGTCATTGGCAGCGTAATCCAGAACAGCAACCTTATACTGTTGGAGGATGTCTTTATGTCCTTACTTCCTTAATTCCATGTCTTATCTATAAGAAATAGCTCTGAACTGTAAAGACTGTATATATATTCTACAGCTGTTGAGAAAAGATGACATCAGTCCAAGATCAAATTAGAGATAACATCAAATCTGTATTACGAAATAAAAGAAATACAAATTCTTGGAGGGCAGGTGTAGATTGGGTAAGCACAGATCCTATAAGACTAAGAAAATGCAAGCGGTATTTAAAGGCAAGAGCCAAAATTTAAGGTTTGGTATACCAGAAAAGAATTCTATAATATATCATAACCACACATGAGACGACATTGGACAGAAAAACTTGACGTCAGTGTGTAGCCAAATACTTGATATATTTAAAAGAGAAAAGCAAGAAGAAATTCAAGCGTAACACTAAATGAAATTTACAATAGTAGGAATATGGAAATTATAGGTAGGGCAAGGTACTACTGTAAATCTTGTCTGTGAAAATGAAACTAGGAAATTCATCTGTTGGGGACAAATCAAAACCAATGTTTGACATCACATGTAGCTGTAAATTTTAGTCATATGTGTCTACGATAGTGTTGCTTGTGTATTTAGAAGCAGCAAATTTGTGTATAAATTGGAGCAGTAAGCTAAGAAGCCAGTGAGATAGAGGTCTGAAACTCACCATAAGAATAAATCAGTTTTGTTAGCCTCTAACAGATTGAAATCCTGGCAGGACAGAAGAAATGCAAGCGCCCTGCTGTGAGGCTGAGGCAGGTTCCACAGATATCTGATGGAGGTAAATGCGAATATACTAATGAACCATTTGTGCCTGAAGGACTGATAGTGGAAAAGTTAAAGTTGTTTATTATGTTCAGCAGAACTCTACAAAGCCTGTAAGGATTCTGCTGGCACAAGAAGAGTACCTCAACATCTTTACCCTGTTCATGTATTCATAAATCCGTGATTGGCACTAAAACAAATTCGTGAAAAATACTTCATGAGCCTATTTTGCCACTGGATGGGAGAATCGGCTGTACCTGTATGTTGTTTTGGGCGGATGTTAGTCTAATCTGTTAATGAGAATTTACAGTTCTGGCAACTCCAACCCCTCAATTTTATGAAAATTGGTTTAATAAAGAAGTTTCAAATTTATCTAGAGCATTTTATTTATTAGAACAATTTATTTTAGAATATTTCCATTTTATTCAGACTAGACTAGTCTATTCTGGATTCTAAACAGATCATCAACATTCTGCAAGTCCTCCCTCACTTGGTGTCATATAAATACAATAATCATTTCACTAGTCTTCTAGTCACTAGTAATAGAAATATTGACTAGTAGTGGACTGAGGACTAACTCTTGTGGAAGTATAACACAAATAGCAATAAGTCATTGAGATTTCCTTGAAAACATCCATCTTATCTAGATTCTGTGAATATCTTTATCACTGGAAATAAGTAGAAGAGCCACTTAAGAAAGCTGAAACACTGCATTCAGTCTTCTTGGCATCTCCAACAAGTAGATTTTATATTAAGCTTAATGGGAGACTAGTTTTTTCCCTGGTTTGCCTTTGAATACTCAGGTCCTTGAAGAATTCTACACAAGTCCCTTATTAAGTGCCTTTCAGTTTGTTTCTGTGCTTTTCTTATTTTTACCATAAAACTTGTGCCACACTTTTATGCTTATCCTTACTTTCTAAATAAATTATCTTTCTGTAGATTAGGTTTGAAATCTCATGTTCAAATTTATATTTCAATCAAATTGTTGCCTTGCTGGCTTTTCTCTATGCTTGTGCTATAACAGTATGTCTGAAGCAACTGCTGGTTCTTCTTGAACATCATTCCCTGAGACCAGCATCACTGGACACATCATGGTGGCTCTTTTGAAATCTATTGGTTTTATCTGTGCATGCCACCTCACCCATTTTGAACTCTACCATTCCATGCTAATGCTCCTTTCTTAATTCTCTACTGGTTAGAACCATTTTCAGAAAGCTCATCCTTCCCCTTGTTTTCCTGTTCTTCCATGTAAAAAATTGTCTCACCAATGTATTCATGGACTTGGTGGATAGCTTGTGTTCTGGCATGCTGCTTTTGCAATAGAGACTTGGATAGTTAAATCACTTATCACTTGTGTGTTATAGTATAATAAACCAGAACTCTTATGTCTATGGGTCTATGAGAAGCAGCAATCGCTGTGCCTTGGTAGAGTATTGTTGTGGGCTGACCTTGGCTGGAAACCAGGTGCCCATCAAGCTACTCTATGATTCCCTTCACCAGCAGGACAGCAGGAGGAGAAAATAAAATGGGAAAAAACATTGAGTGTCAAGATAAAGGCAGTTTAAGAAAGAAAAAGCAAAGGCTTTTCATGGAAACAAAGGAAAACAAAAGATTTATTTTCTACTTCATATCCGCAGGTGACATGCAGCCACTTCCCAGGAAGCAGGGCTTCAGTATATGCAGTGGTTTTTCCAGAAGACAAACGTTGTAATAATGAATGCTCTTGCTCTTCCTCTTAGCTTTTGTTGCTGAGCAGATGTTATATGGAATATCCCTTTAGTTATTTTGAGTCAGCTGTCCCAGCTGTGTCCCCTCCCAAGGTCTTGCCCACCCCCAGCTTCCTTGTGAGGGGGGGAATTTTGGAGAGACATCCTTGATGCTGTGTGATCATTACTCAGCAGTAGTCAACACACTGGTGTGTTATCAACACCTTTCTAGCTACCAATACAAAGCAGAGCACTATGAGGTCTGCTATGGGGAAAATTAACTCCATCTTAGCCAGACCCAATGCACACATACAGTCATTCAAAAGGAAAATAAAGAAAATTATTTTTGATTGATGCAACGGAGAAAATAAGTAAATGTTTGCCTTTCATAACAAATACAGTCTAATAATATCCATGTCCAGTTTGGCTTTAATCTTTTTATTTTGTAACACTGGTTTTAAAATGATCATTATGTTCTTAGTGATTAAGCTTGCAAGCCAAAGAAGCCTAAATTCTAACAATGTCTGCCATTTATTAAAAGCCAAGGATATTACTGAAATCCTGATATTCATGATCCTTCAGTCCTTAACTTGCTAAAAACCACTTTAGTAAGATTTATTACTTACACCAGTATTATAACTATTGGTGCTGATTTTCCTCAGACCTGCTATCGACAAAGTATATGGACCAAATTAACCTCTGCAATCAGTTAAAATCTCTCACTCTGTTTCTCTGAAGGCGGATGTGAACCACTGTTATGTAACTCATAAAAGGGCACTCATTTAAGGTAGAGCTTACAATTTAAGCACTGGATGAAAGTGTTAGACTTGGAAAAATTGGAGCACATCCATGGATTCAGTATATTTTTTTAATGTGACAGTAATTGAGGGTCATAATTGTAGCACTGAGTATACAGAGAAAAATAGAAGCATATGTGCACAGAAACAGAACAGTTGTTCTTGAAGGCTTAGATCTGCTAAAGCAGTTGCCTTGAACAAAAGTTAACAGCTATACCTAGTAAGGCATTTTACAACCTCTTCTCCTTCACATAGTCCTGACTAGAGACTGGGAGAGCATACTAACTGGTATTAGTATAGGTCTGGGTGGGAAAATAAATCAGGTAAAATAGATGGCAGAAAAACTTCTCTTATTTGGGGTTCATAAGCAGCGTATCCATACAAATAAATAATGTGGGTTTTTTTCCAAAGCAAAAAGAATATAAAGAAGGATACAATGCATATACTGAAAACATCTTTTTTAATACTACACACTTCCTCCTACATTATCCATAAGGAAGCCAATCACCCCCAAGAAAGAACTACCTTTATATGGGCACTCAAAATCTATCTTTTAATCTTTTCCTAGGCAGATATATGCTTTGGTGATACAGTAGCATAATATATGACAGTCATTCAATAGTTCTGTTCACTCCGTTAACTCATTATAGACGTTCAGTTTTTTCACAATAATATTTCCCTCAGAAGTTCTGCTCTAGTAATAGTAACAAGTTTACAAGGTTTGACTCCTTCAGAAGAAGGTTATATGACGGATTCTTTTGTTAGATTTCCCCAGGACAGTCCATATTCTAAATTCATTAAGAAATGCTTTTTAAATAAAAACACAACAACATTAGGCACAACCTTGTTTCTACAGCTAGCAGCCATGAACTACTTAACTACAACCTTGATAAGTGCTTCTCCTGCAACTGTGCTTCAATCTACCTTTAAGCTGTTAATGCAAGAATACATACATTTGCTTTTGGAGACAGAATGAGAAATGGAATATATAAACCTCCTTTTAGCAGAGAATTTGCCACAAGATTCTTAAGCCTTCATTGGCTATTTTGTAAGTTCAAGCAGTTTGTGATCAGTGGCAGTGTCGTGGTTTAAACCCAGTCAGGTAACTCGTTCACTCACTTCCCCCCCTCCTTTCCCTCCCCCTACTCCCGGAGGGACGGAGAGGAGAATCGAAAAGAATGCAACTCCCGCGGGTTGAGATAAGAACAGTTTGGTAACTAAGGTATAACACAGATCACTACTGCTACCACCAATGATAATAATGATAAAGGAAATAACAAGGGAAGAGGATACATCATCTCACCACCAGCCGACCGATAACTCGCCCCCCCCCCAGCCCGACCAAGCTCTGACCGATACCTCCTGCAACCCTGCTGTCTCCCAGCCCTTCCGGCTCACTCCCAGTTACATCCTGGGCATGACGTGCTGTGGTATGGAATACCTCTTTGGTCAGTTTGGGTCAGGTGTCCTGTCTCTGCTTCCTCCCGGCTTCCCCTCCTCCCTGGCAGAGCATGAGGCTCACAAAGTCCTTGGCCAAACCAAAACATCATTGTTATCAGCTCTGTTTCCGAGCTGAAAGTCAAAACACTGCACTGCACCAGCTACCAAGAAGGAGAAAAAATGACTGCTACTGCTGAACCCAGGACATTATCCACCCCTTATTCCATACCATTCACGTCATGCTCAGTTCCCACATTTTCAATATACCATCACTCTTATCTTAGTGCATGGACCAGTCCCTATAAAGCTGCTGAGTCCATCTGGTCCATGATGGCAGACTCCATCTCTTGTAACAGTCTTCCAGAGCAGGAGAGACTGTGTACAGTGTTCACACTCGTGAATAATCTGGGCAATAGTGTCCATTGCTAAGTCCACCCCTCGATCATGAGTCCATCTCTATGTTGCATCTCTGCTCTGATGGCCTGAAGTGCCATGGGCCCACCAGGCTCAAAATAATTCACTGTCCCCTTTAGCAGTTTCTGCAGCTTGTTGCTGGGGACTCCATACAGCTGCCTTCCAACTCCGATGCTTCCAAAGCACTGGAGGGGCCCAGTGCACTAGATACTTGCCCGTACTGTCCCACACACCCTGCCACTCATGACTGTCCAGCCTTGAAGAAAATCTCTTGGTCCCCCTATATTGTTGTCTAACCCCAGACAAGACCCAAACCTGACTCTGCTTAACTTTTGAGATCAGACAAAATGGTGGTGGGTAAAATACAGTCTGTGTGTGTGCCAACATGCTGATCCCCATCACAATCAGCAGGCAGGTCCCAAGGATACCCAAAGGCCATTCAAAACCTTCAGAACTCTCAGTTGATGCTGCTGTGCTTGTCACTGGGGCTGGTGTAGCTGCTGTGCTACCAGGCTCTCCCACCACCAGCTTCTCTTTTCCTGAGTCCAGCTCTTCCTCCTCTGCCTTGCTGGGAAATGCTGCGTGGTCTCCTGCATCCTCTTGGGGCTCGGCGGGTGGCTTCCGGGAAATGCTCTCGGCCGTCGCGGGGCTCGGCTCGGCCGCGAGGCTCGGCTCCTCCGCGGGGCTCGGCTCCTCCGCCGCCTTCTCCCGCTGCTCGGCAGCCGCTTCCTTCCTCTCCTCGACCGCCCCGGCCTCCTCCACCGGCAGCCGTCCCCTCGCGGCCTCCGGCCCCGCTTCCGCCGCCGCTTGGTGCCCGGGGCTGCTCTCCCGGGCCGGTTCGGCTGCCTCCGGCTCCCGGGGCCGCTCCCCCTCGGCTCCCCGCAGCCTCACGAAGATGGAGAGTAGGGCGAGGGCCAGGACGGTGAAGAGCAGCCGGACGGCCAGGTACAAGTCCACGGCCACGTCCGTCCCGCCCTGCTGCTGGAGCCCACCCGTATTACAAGCCATTGCCATAAAGCACAGTGAGACAAGAACCTTAGCCCAGGCCCCACACTTGATAAACACTAACACAGCAAATACCGGCTCTACGTAAGTTACAACATTCTGAAGCTGTGAGATCAAGAGAAACAACTCTGAGAGCCAATAAATCGTCATTGTGACGAGTGACTATTAATCCAGTCAGATCTGTCGTTATCTCAACCCTTCGTGCCCCACGTTGGGTGCCAAAAAGAACTGTCGTGGTTTAAACCCAGTCAGGTAACTCGTTCACTCACTTCCCCCCCTTCTTTCCCTCCCCCTACTCCCGGAGGGACGGAGAGGAGAATCGAAAAGAATGCAACTCCCACGGGTTGAGATAAGAACAGTTTAGTAACTAAGGTATAACACAAATCACTACTGCTACCACCAATGATAATAATGATAAAGGAAATAACAAGGGAAGAGGATACATCATCTCACCACCAGCCGACCGATAACTCGCCCCCCCCCCCCAGCCCTACCAAGCACCAACCGTTACCTCCTGCAACCCTGCTGTCTCCCAGCCCTTCCGGCTCACTCCCAGTTACATCCTGGGCATGGCGTGCTGTGGTATGGAATACCTCTTTGGTCAGTTTGGGTCAGGTGTCCTGTCTCTGCTTCCTCCCGGCTTCCCCTCCTCCCTGGCAGAGCATGAGGCTCACAAAGTCCTTGGCCAAACCAAAACATCATTGTTATCAGCTCTGTTCCCGAGCTGAAAGTCAAAACACTGCACTGCACCAGCTACCAAGAAGGAGAAAAAATGACTGCTACTGCTGAACCCAGGACAGGCAGAAAAATCCCTTCAAAAGCGTTTTCCTAACTCCAACCGCATTGTTTAACGTAAAACCCTGTTCTAATCAACTTCCTTTTATACCCCTTTTTTTCATACCTGAAGGCCGAAGAAAATGTAGACAACAGTAGAAAGTTTTCGTTATATACATATTAGTGTTCTGAAGTCAGGAAACAGGATTAATCGAACCAAAATACCCAGAAGAAAGTGTCTTTATAATCCCTGTACATTCTCTTTAGCTATTTGAAACCACTCTGTGGATATCTCTAATTGGGGAAGAAATTCTATACAAAATCTTTGCCCCTGAATTGACTGAATCAGGGCTCTAGGGGAAAACCAACATGATTAGCTTTGGCAGTTAGGCTCAGCTGAAAGTCTGAATAAGAAAACAGATTCCCTTGAAGAATATTGCTGTTGTTGGCCTAACTCAAAGCACACCTCTGTGGTATGAGATCTAGGAGGTATCCTAGGAGATCTACGATGGTGAAGGACAAAGTTAGGAGACAAGCTAGCAGTGGAAAAAGCTTCAAGTAGATTAATAATGATGATGTAAGATGTTTTAAAGGAATCCTGCTGGGATGAGAAAGTTGCGTAGAGTGGGTAGAGTCAGGGTAAAGGCAAAAATTTAAAGAGAGTCATGTCTGAACTTGGTTGAGCAAAAACAAAGCTGGGGCATGGGGACAACTTGGAAAGTTTGTGAGTAAAACAGATGCCTGAAAAAGAAAAGAAAAGGTGAAAGGCACACCAAAGGAACAGAATACTTCCATTAGCCCTCCTATGATGTGGAAATGTGAATAGCTATATTTTCTGGACAGGCATATGTATGCAAATATATTTAAATTTTATGCAGATTGTATCTTCAGCTTTTTTGATGCCCAGTGTAGTCAGGTCTATAATATAGTTATCCAGAAGGAATCAGTGAATTCTTGCTGGCGAGGCAGAAGCATTTGGCTATAGATGGATATCAAGTAGTTTTTCTTCCACTTCTACTTTTATGACTGAAGCAGAGTGAATAACTCTCTGAATTAGGCCATGTGCTAACTGGAAGTCATCTGTAAAGAGGATCAGAGGAACCATATTTCTATGCATTGAAATAAAGCAATACATGTCTTCTGCTGGGAATTCCAAACTATGAGACAGTTGCTATAAATCACACTTCAATTTTTATGATTCATATAAGGAGTCACCAGGGATGTACTCTGGGGAAATCCATCCAGAGTTAAATATCTATAGCTTGTAAAAGTTAGCTAAGAGATATTTTACATTCTTTTAAAATATTTTTTTATAAGCAGATAGTATATGCAGGGCAATGCAACCATTATTCTGTACTCTACACTGAATGTTACTGGGGACAGGGAATCCTAAATTAAAGGCTGCTATTTAGATATCATAACCTGAGCTTTCACACTGCATATGGCTTTTTGACAAGTCCTGAAAAGACAACTGAATGCCAGCATCTGTCCTTCAATGCAGAGGCTCAAAGACAGGAGAGGGAAGAAGATAACAGTGGCTACCGTTTGGTGGAATATTCCCGAGTAATTTTTGCAGGCAGTTGCTCAAACGAATGAGCTGTAATTAACTATTTATATCGTTTTTATGTTTGCTTTTCACAAATATTCCAACATATCAGTTTATTGGCAGGAATGATCAATGCAGCAATGACTTCGCTTTTGTAATTATTATTATTTTTACTAGCAGGCAGATTTTGAGAGATATCCTCAACCAATTAGAAAATAAACATGTGACTACCATGTCCAATTGAAGGAGTCCCTTTTGAATTTCTAATATCAGATACTTTGGTTAAACTGCCTTACAATAACTTGCATTTGAAAAATATTTATAGAAATTACTTAACAAAAACAAAAATCAAATAATTGCATGTGCAAATGACAAATAGAAAATGAAGCAGAAGGCCCCTCATCACAAATGAACTATCATTCATCCAACTGTGCTGCTGACATATGACTTTCGGCAGTATCAGTTATATAATCAAGTTTTTTAGAACCTGAACTGCCTAGCAAATGGGTGACTCAAGATAATTCAATGACTGCATTTCATCACTACACCCAGAAAGCAAAGTGCAACCAACAGTCAAGTTCAGCCCTGATGGTATCAGGAAGTCTGAGTTAAGCTGTAACATGCTATTTCACCTATGCTGAACCTTTATCACCCTATCTTTATCTAACAGGTCCACCAGCAACTGACAGAAGCAGCTAAGATGCTGGACTGAGAAGCAGTTTCTCAATGTGTGAAACAAGCTTTGCATTGCTGAATTTATAAGAATAGAAAGCATTCAGTTTTCCGT
This sequence comes from Pezoporus wallicus, assembly GCF_028554395.1. Classification (NCBI taxonomy): domain Eukaryota; kingdom Metazoa; phylum Chordata; class Aves; order Psittaciformes; family Psittacidae; genus Pezoporus; species Pezoporus wallicus. The sequence goes on from NW_026637470.1 coordinate 1,857,604, forward strand.
TCTACTTACAGAGTATTACCTCAGAGAGGAAGAAATGCAATGCCCTGTTTTGGGTTTCCATTTTCCTAGCTAATATTTGCATATTGCAGTTTCCTTCTGTGGACAAAGCGCATCCCAGAAGCAGTTCCCTGTTCCCTGTGCTAGCCCCACTTCAGACTCTATTCAACACTACACATGAAGGAAATTTCAGCTAAACTGTAAGTACTGGGTTTTCTTTTTTTAAGATTTGGTTCACCCCTTCTTCTTATCAAATCTGCAACCCTCTCAGGCAGTTTTGTCATGTGTACCTTCTCTTTATTATGGAAAAGTGGTACTCTCCCTGTTGTTAAGGTTGCAACTAGCTTTTAAAGTCCTATTTTTGCCCTTCTTTAACTTTGGCTTGGAAATTGGTTTGGCCTAAAAATTTCCATACTTTGAAGGAAAAGAAGGATAATTAATTTCTTCAAACAGTGTATAATCAAACTATTTTTGATTTAGAGGTCATCTAAAAATTACCCTGATCAGAAATTTACTTGTTTAATGTTTTGCTACCCCTAATTCAAAAGCTGCTTATTATAACCTCTTAAGACTTTTCATGTACTGAGATCCATTTGATAATTCTCAGCCTTTTTAACTGGAAATTTAAAAAAAAAACCCAAACAAAAAGCCACAAAAAAACAAACCCAAACCTGCAATTTTGAGAGTATTACATTTTTCCTGCAGATTGTCTTTGAGCATATTCTTGTCCATTTATTTCAGAAAATGCTTTTGTGTTCTGTTGGATTCAGTAGAAGAAGAAGTGGTGGTTCAGAGGCCCATTCTGCAAGACATGGTTCTTAAGAAGAGATAGTGAGATATTTACACCGTATGTGGTTATTTGATGAGTCAGGCAATTAGGAAAAAAAAGATTTTTTTTTTTTATAGTTATTTGATAAATCAAAATCAGATAGATTCTGTAAAAATACAGTCAGGATTTATTAATTACATGGTGCATCTTTATTAGTATGTCAGCTCAGGTCAGCAGTGCTCCTGGAATGAACCTTTTGTTGGCCCCCATGCACCAAACGCAGCTATGTCCCATTCAGTCCAGGATCCCTGGCTGGTGTTACTCCTAACGAAAGACCCCTGAGAAATGCAGTGTGAACACCAGATACTCAAGTGTCTGTCACTTCTTGTCATAGGTCTGCTCTAGTCGCATCAGTCTCCTTGTCCCCTTGACACAGCCAGAAGATGACAGAAAGCTGTGGGTATAATGAAAGAATGCATTTAATTTCAGAAAAGATGAAAGCAGCTGCCGCAAGAACAGTAACACATGCAGAAGAAGGAAAACACAGGGAAGCTCCTTACAGTGAGCCCAAGCCAGTAGTCAGAAAAAGCAGGCAATCAACAAGGAAAGCTAAAAGGCGTGCAAGAGGTATTTCTGACTGATGGGGTTGAGAAATAATGTTTTAACTGAATCAGAAACAAATGAAATCTTTCAAATGGCATAGATCCAGAACTTGACCAGGATTGCAAAATTGTCAATCACTATGCAGGAAAAACAGAAGAATTCATCATTAGCACAATGTATTCATCTCTTAGAGCGATTAATTAAATATTTTCTATTCCATTAGTAACTGGGAAGGATGTGAAACAAAAACCATTAAACATTTTAGAATCTACTGCGCCCAATAACTTGCACCCAGTAGCATTACAGAACTGGCTTAGGAGCTCTCTGAATATTAATGTCGATTTTGAACACATCTTGATTTGTGGGGAAAAAATAAGTTCCAGAGGACTAGTAAAGAGTGTTATTATTTTAAAAAGAGTGAAACGAGTTGATACAAAGAGTTCCAGGCTACTCAGTCTGATATCAGCTTCTTTTAGAACTATGGAAAGACTTGTATGGGACACAATCAATAAAAAAGTTGAGATTTTAGCATAAATAATGTGGTTAATGCGTTTTTATGGAAAACAGATCTTATCAAGAAGATTTGCTATTATTTTTTCATGAGTCTGTGTGATAAAGTGTTGACATAATATACTTAGATTTCTGTGATTAATTTTATCACTTTTACATTACAGTTTTAAAAAATGGCACTGTACAGTGTAGAAAATTAATGAAATAGGTTAAAAATCTGCTAATGAATAAAGCACAATTAGGAATTGGAAGTGGGATCCAATATAAAATGAAGGCATTTGTAACTGATTCATAGAAAATGTAGGAATTTTCTCAAATCAATCTTATCTAATGCTTTGTCTTCTACAGCATTTAGGATGATTCAGGGGGAGGTGCTCAGAGAAACCTAAGGTAGGGACGTGGGATAATTTGTGACACAGTACCCTGCCTAACTCAGTTTGGTTCAAATAAGAGCTGTTTCTATCAGTCGTTACCTCTGGAAATTCCAGTTACACCTATGCCTGTCTAGAAGTCTCTTTGTGAATCCTTGTCTATTCTTGGCCCCAGTGATTTCCTCAGTTTCAGAATCTATCTGCAAATTATATGATAAAAACATCTCTTTTTCCATTTTACTCTAACTGCTTTGCTTCTCCCTTTGTGTGTGTGTATTATAAGACATACCTTCACTTTAGCCCTCACTATAGTTGGTAAATTTGACATCCCTTTTTTTATGGTCAACAGCCCCAGTGTCTTCGATCTTTTTTCATGAGAGAATTTTTTAATGCTCTTGATCATTCCCATTGTCCTTTGCTGAACCCTCTTTAAATCAGCATTATTGTTTATAAGATGGAGTCACTGGTACTGCACACAGTATTTCAGATCAGACTATAGCATTGGCAGTTTAATCCTTTCTCTATTAGTTCCCATTCTTTATGCATCTTAATATGTTTGCTTATCTGGTTCAGCTGCACATTAAGCAGAAGTCTTTACTGAAGTAATTTACAAGGATAACTAGGTCCCTTTCTAAAGTTGGTACGCTAATTTAGAGCTCTGTGAGGTGTTGAGTAATTCATATTTTTTCCACCCGGTGCACCTTACTTTGCTTTTGTTGATAATTCATTTGTCAGAGTGAGTAGGTCACACAGCTTTGTTTGTTTCAGAAGTTGCACACAATCATCTATGAACTTAAGCTGAACTATTTTTTACCCCTTGCAAATTTTGCTGCCTCACAGCATTTTGTGTTTCCTGGATGATTAATAAGTAAGTAGATGAGCAGAAACCTTGGGGCTCACCGCTGTTATCCTTTGACATGACGAAGCTGACCATTTAATCCTGCCCTTCACCTCCTTTCCCTTCACCAATTCTTGATCCATCACTACTTAGCTTCCTCTGTAGCTTCTTGCAAAGAATTTTGTCAGTGGCCCAGAGAGGTTAGAATAAATTACGGCAGCTGCTCTTCTTTATTAACATATTCAAGGAGTTCTAGGAGATTAACACAACAATATTTCCCTCTTCGGGAACTGTGCTGATTGGCCACTATTTGGCCATGGTCTCCCAAGTGGTTTGCTACTTTGTTTTAAATTATTATTTCAACTAATTCATTACGTTTACCCATAAGGCTTTCTAGCCTATTATTCCCCCAAAACACCCAGAACATCCTTATATATATAGGAATTTAAAGACACACACATTTAAAGACCATTCCCATATTTTTTCTAGTGCTCTTTTGTATATTTATCAATTACCTGCAGCTGGTACTATATCTTTAGTGGTGAAATTTTCAGGTGATGGTTTGGTGGTGAAAGTAAAACACATGAGCTAGGAATGTGTGAATGTGGGTTTTAGTTAAATGAGCAGGGTAAAATCAGCTCATAATATGAAGTGCTATTGCTAGTGAATGTATCCTCCCTTACTCATCTCGTTACTGTGAACATTTTGGTACCAAGACCCAGACTTCAAAGAAAATAAAGAGGCTGAGACAGAGACTGATACATTACACAAGGTTCAAAAAAAAAAGCACTCCAAGATCTGAAATACAAAATATTTAGCAGGGCTTTAAGAAAGCTTGGTTCATTTGCTACAGTCAGATGAATAGGTGACTTAATTGTGTTCCACAAATATTGAAAATTAAAAGAGTTTTTCTGATATGGAGCAGAAAATGTCGTGCAAAGGGGCACTGATTACAATAGCCAGTAGGAGGGATTCAGAGATGCTGCATGCTTTTTTAGCCACAGGGCTTATTGGGCTGTGAAATAATTTGCCAACTGTTGGAATTTCACTCACTTGAAGTCTTAAAGTCGAAAGCAGAATTCTTGGTAAAAGATATATTGAAAAAGAAGTTACAGGCTCCACACAGAAGTTACCAAGAAAAATTGTTCATATATAAATCTGTTTTCACAAATTATTATTAGTTACTGCTTCCTGTATATGCCAGTTGCCTAAGTTGTAACTGACTTGCTTTTTCTAAGCAGCTCAGCAACTCATTTTGTTTTTTAAATAGCTTAGCAAATCACCTAATTGTACTCAGGTATTATAATTGTAATTACTCAGGTAAACCAACATGACTAACTCTGCTTTTAGATGGAAATATAATATTCTGAGTAACCTTAAACAATGCTTTCTCCATCCATATTTTTTTTTTTGTGAGGCACGGCTTAATGGTATAGTTCCCATTACCTTCCCAGCAGGGTAAGAAAGTAGTTAGGTCAATTGGGAACTTCTGGCTATATACTGAAAGGCAGTGGAAGAGCAGAGAGCTGGTTTGTTAAAGTGCATGGGGACAATGTGGCTTGTATACTCAGTCTGCAAGATGACTGAAGAGATGTGTTTTGCTGAGAAAATGCAACCTGGCTGTGAGGTTTAACTTGATCTATGTCAAGGTATCAGGAGCTGGGGAAAGTCCCTGGATGTGCAGCAGGGAAGAGGAGAAGCTTTCAAGTGCTGAGAGTAGATAGTGAGACCAAGTATCCTGCTCCAAAGGTGTGGTCCTCTCTAAACCTGTGCAGGAAGGATCATGAGCAGCTTTGGATATGTCTGTGTATCTGCTCCCATAGTTTATTCTACTTGACCTGTATATATCCCCATCCCATAATCTCATCACCTCTGAAGGAGGAATGTATTACAGTGAGGTAGAAAGAGCTGCTGAGCCCAGCACAGGACGTCCCACCCCTAATATATAATTTCACTATTAAAATATGCCTCTCCAGTCCAGAATACCTGTGTTAGAGGCTCACAATGGTCTCCAAAGACCTTTGTGTTGACTCAGCAGAGACAACACAGACCCCACACCTCTAAGCATTTTAGGGATTTAAACCCTGAGAACTTGCCAAAAATTAAGCTAGAAGTTTGCTGAAATGATGAAAACTGGGTCTGAGGCAGCATTTGGGAAGGTGCAGGTTAGCCACAGTAGCAGCGCAGGCATCAGGTAACCAATTCTGAAAATATGCTGACCTTAAGAAGAAATTTGTGTCAAGCTCTCAGCTTCTCCTTTTCACAAATATTCTAATAGAGAAGGTGACCGGCATGAAACAGAGAAATTGTGAATTCTTACTTCTACTGCTGTACTGAAGAACGGAAACACGGCCTATGAGTAAGGTTACCAATGATTCAAAGAGTGCTTGGGTAATTGACACAAACTGCTAACCAGAGTGCTACAGATTAATGAGCATTCTCAGTTTATAAACGGATTTTGGTTATAGATTCACTGAGTAAAATCTGAATTATTTATCTAGATCTCAGCTGTGTGATTCAAAATAGTCTGCAGAACTAATTATGGCTAATTTTATTCTTTGTTTGCACCTGCCATTTAAGAAAAATATGTTTCAATAAATAATGATATCCTGAGGCCAGCCCACTTATGTTTGGTTTTTCACTTATACATGTACTTTTTCTAGTACTTTTTATTGACTTGGAATCTGCTAAAAATGCAAAAGTGTTAACTTCGACCCTGTACATAGCTGGGTAAAGTGCTCCAACACTTTGTCCACAGTTTCAGACAATTTAGACCAATATCCTTATGTGGATTTAGGTCTCCATTGAGAATGATAGAAATAAAGTGTCTTAATATCTGCAGTGCAGCTACACTTCCAAATAACTTGACTTTCCAGTTCACTCGCAGGTCCTAGTCCACTGATCATCAACACTGCATGTGTGTCTGATTTTGCTCTTGGATTACTCCTTGGGACTAATTCAATTTGCTCTCTCCAAGATCTAATTTGGGTGAAATGTAGGGGAGCTTCCCTCAAGTGGCAGATCACTGCAGGCAGTGTAGAAAACACTACCACACTTAGCTCATCCTTTTTTATAAGACCCTTCAAATATATCTGTGTAAAATACCCAAGGCAATAAATCTAAGGCCATATTTAACATTTATTTCATGTCTGAGAACAGAACCCTTAGGGCCATGCCAGAAACATCACTACTTAGCGGTGACAGTTCTCAGATTTAGGCATTTTTAAGTGTAAAACACAATCAAAAAAGATGCATGCATTAAGGCCACCACTTGGAGACAAAAGGATACACAGGGTCATTGGTTAGTCAGTGTGGATGCAACCAGTCTGTTTTAGAGGGAGTTAAACATGAGCAGTATGAAATGTACAATCAGTCTGTCACTTAGCCTATGGCCAAGGGACCACTGGCCAAGACAGGTAACTTTAGCACAGCTGTCTTTGAGAAGGTGCACCTTTGCCTTGGTATCATTATCTTTGAAATGGAATCATCACACTTTCCAGACTCAGAGGAATGTGGGAATAGAAACACTGTGACGTACTCATGTGAAAGAAAATAAGTCCATCAGACAAAGGTGGAGTGAAAAATGGGAGATTTGTCCCTTTAGGAACGATCATCTCTAATTTACCCACTGAACTTTTGGAGCCCTGCTATAGTTATAGTGCAGAAAGCCCTTGGGTCAGGTTGTGCCTTTTCTGTCATGGAGTGGTATTTGCACTGGCACAGGCACTCCTGTAGTCCCACCTCAGCCTGGGAAGCCACTCAGCAGTACCTGCCAATCCCCGAAAGGGATGACTCTGCCTGAAAGGAACTGCACACAATTTTTGATCAGGTGGCAGCAAGGTGGGAAGGTACCATGGGGCAGCAGGAGCAGTGTGCTTCTGAGCCTCAGGACTCCTGGCTGCCAGGTGGGCATGGAGTGAGAGCTGAAGGGAGCAGAGCTGGGTGTCAGAGGGTTTCTGCAAGCACAAGTGGTAAGGGAGTCACTCCTTCCCCTGAAAATTCTGGCTGCCCAATGGATAAAAGGGTGCTGTTATAGATGAGTTGCTGTCCTGGTGGAAACTACTCTGGAGATCTTAGGAGTGGAAAATCTCATTTCCTAGAAAAACTGACTTAAAACTGCTTATCCTACCTATCTGTCCATCTATCATAGGTAATTCCAGGTGCCTATCACTGTCACTAGCAGTTCTGTGTTGGAAATATCTTTGTATCGACTCATCTCATATGATATTATCAAACAGCTCATCTAAAACAGATCCTAGAAGCAAAAAAACTCCTTCAGCTCTGTGATTACCTTTGATTTTAGCCAAATTAAAATTATAGGGAAGAGTTTAATTTTAATTCTCTTGAAATTCTGATATAAAGGCCAAATTGTGATGGTTTTGTTTTAAATATGTTTCATAAACAGGTGATATGAATAAATCTCTGAACCAAAAGTTGTGTAGAGGAGTAGACGATGGTAGTTTTATCACTCTAAATGTACTGATAGAGCGAGGTTTTGCAGATGCATGATTTGTACATTACTGTTGTATCATTGGACACTTTTTGAATACATATAGTATCATTTTCAAGTATATACAAATAAGCAATAAGAAAAAAGGCAACTCATGAGCAATATTCAAAGGAAAACTTTCTTTTGGATCAAAATTGAAAAATAAAAAAGTTTCAAAGGATTATTATTAGGTGTTTAGTTGTCTGCTATTGTCTTACTGTTGAAGCCATCTTTCAGCTGAATACGCACTTCAATGGTGAAGTACATCACTTCTTGTGTTTGCCTGTTAATATTTATTTGCGTTTAGGTAGTATTCCTGTAATATGAGAAATCTTATGGAAAATTAGAATTTCATAAATTACAAGGAAAAGGAAGATAGAAAGGTTATCTGTCAGGGACAAGAAAAGAAGGAAGAAAGAAAAGAGGAAAAACTCATGAAACAGAATTAGGAAGTAAAGGGGACACTAATAAAAGGGCACAGATATGACAAAGAGAAAGTTTCAAGAAAATGAGAGAAAAATGCAAATATTTTAACACTACGACATCACAATGCTTCTATTTTTTTATATTCCTTAAAAAAAAGATGAGTCACTGAGAGAATGAAAGAGATTATATTTCCCTTAATTCAGTCTTTAAAGAAAATGAAATCTGAAACATTGGCATACTGTAGCCAGCCTCCTGGCATTGCAATACCTTGCTCATAGGGAAGAATGTTGTGACTCAACCAGAGAATCATCTCACAGCCTCCACCTGCCTGGGATTAGACCCAAGCAAAGGCCTGCAATATGTTTGCTCACCTTTTGGAGCTAGAAACACAGAAAACTGAAATGCAACTTCTCTGAGCAAATGTTTTTGTTTCACATCACCTTCTGCAAAAGCATATTTTGCATGACATTGGCAAATCTACCAGAGCCCCAATTGCCTTCTAGTTCTTTCTAGAAAGTCTACTATGAAGTGCAGCAGTAAAAAGCCCTACATATCAGTTTGGGTTTTGCTGCACCAAAGAGCTGATTTCTTTGTAACTGCATCAGTGGCAGGGAAGCAGTTTAGAAATAAATGGATCAAGCTTTATTCAGCTGCTCGCTGAAAAAAAACAACCCAAAACTAACAGCCAGGGCATTTAAAATGTCACCTCCTGTTACTACACATCTACAGGAGAATACAAGCCCCCTAACAGAGACAGCAGGTATGGCTGCACAAGCATTTCTTAGGTGCTTCAGTGCAAAGTCAACAACTTGGATTAAATGCCCTTTTTCTGGCAAAATGTATCAGTAATACGCATCAATCCCCTTCCCTCTAGTGTATTCTGAATGTAATGGACTTTCCGCCAGAGTGCCAAGAGCAGGCGGCTCAGGAAAAAGGACAAAGAGTGAGGAACTAAAGCTGCCTGGTCTTATTCCACAGAGGACACCGCCTGTTCTCACAGCATGTTCTTACCAGCCACGTATTCCTGAATTATCTGGCATCAAAACTATTGATATTGTTAATCGGTTTGGTACCCCTTGGTACACATTCTACGTCTTTTGCCAGAGCCCCCAGCAGAGTAGCCTCTGAGGACCTAATGGTTGTTGCTGTTTGGTTCCAGCTGTGCCAGTGCAACCAATTCTCTTCCCCAGTGTGTCTACAGCTGCTCACTACTGACCTTCTCCTAGAGATTATTCCTCCTCCCTCCCCCCCACCCCAGCTGACTCCATGGCTCATGTAATCACTCCTTAACATGTTTCTGTGAAGATGAGCCAGTCTGGCTGACAATATTTAGATCACAGGGCTTGCTTATCTGACTTGCTGCAACTGAAAAGGGTGAGGGAGAACACCATAAGCAGTGGATCCAAGGAGAATATTTTCTGGCAGAAGAGTTATGACGGACAAGCTGGGATCACTAAAAGCCTTTCCCTAGCAGATATTTTACAGAGTATGCCTCTGCCTGCACCTTTTAGAGATCTCATCAGGCACAGACTGAAGAGCCAGAAACCTAGAATGATTCTGATGAATGAGCTGTTCTGCATTCCTTGAACTGGGATTTACTGAGGTTGGGGTACGTAGCCCCGCTGATGGACAAGCTACTCCAAAGAGCACTTAGCCTCCTATAAACCACCTGGAACACTCACATGGAATTGAGCTATTATACAGTAATTTGAAGGCTAGAGTGCAGGAAGAAGGAAATTTTACATTTCTTTTTTCAATGTAGGCATTTGGTCTAAAGATTTTTTTGGACAGTGAAAAGCCTTTTGAGAGCTGCTCAAGGATTAGAAAAGTAAATTTTTGTATTTGTTTAAAAGATTAGGGTGTTTCTGGGTAGTAGAAGGAACTAGAGAAGCCCCAAGGTATAACTGTCCCCCCCCCCCCTTTTTCCTGTAATACTGAAACAGCAAACTGATCATCATATATTCACTTTTCCTAAAGGCAGAGAGCAATATACAGCACTAGAATTAAAAAAATAGCACTACAGCCTAAAGAAAGCCCCAGAAGCTCTGACTAGCCATGGCACTGTATATTTTGATGAGGAGAATTCACACTGGTCAGAACTAGCACATTGGAGAGTGAGCGCCTATTTACTAGAGCCTGCATGACCTAAAATTTAAATTAGCATCAAAATTCCTCAGTTAGAAATTCCACTCCATCCACGTACCTTATTACCATTAATTTGGCCTCAATCTACGGCATTTCAGTGCATTAAAGTATCATAATTTAGTCTTGAAATACAATTATGCATCAGAGGGATACTCTGATCCAAATTTTCATATAGGATATGTAGGCCATATATGACACAATATGAAAGACATGCAGGTACACAACTGTGATAGTCTAAATTCTATCCCAACTCTCTGTGACTGAGGACACCTTATTTTCTTCACACCCACCACCTAGAAGAATAATAGCAAAAGACAGCTTGGAGATTTTCTGTCTTCATAAATTTAGTAGACTATATTCCAATTCATTGATGCATGGATTTAGTTTGACCACAATCTCTTATCAAAAGAGAACAGCATTTAAAGATTGCTGTGTCACTCTCAAGCACCAAAATAGAACAGTTCAAGAGAGACAAAGTACATCAAAAGTACCTTCTACCTCCACAGAAGCCATTTTTCACCTGGGTTTGCAACCACTTAGCTACTCACCTGCCAATAGCCTTAGGAGAATTCGAGATGAATGCTCTTTTTTTAGAAAATCCATAGACTCCAGTTTTTGTTGCAATACTTTTGTCACAAAGCCTTTTCATTTGCTGTAATCTGTACAAGATCTAGCTTTTCCAGATGATGTTCATGAATGTCATTTGTGTAGGAAGTAAAGTCTGTCAACGAGATTACTATTTTGCTCTTGCAAATATGTGACTGTTTCTCCTTTACCTTGGGAAAGACAAAGAAATATGTTAGGCTGGCACTGTTTCTCTTTAAACAAGGACGTTCTGTTTTTCATGACTCAGCAGGATTCCCCTATGGACTTGAAAAGAGTAGATTTAAGCCAACAGCAGTGCCCCTGCTAGTCAAGGATCAGAAAAACTATATGGTGAAGCAGTTTCAGACTTTAACTTGCAAACACAGTTAAGTGAAAGAAGGTGGAGATACAGTACAAAGAGAAGAACAAGAAGCAATCATAGTAATCAAACCCACTTGAGACATTATCTCAAATAACACTGTGAGACTGGCACTACTGTGTGAGGGTTATTGCAAAATGTTTCCCAGTATTCTGGAATGAGCGCTATAATACAAAATCACAGTTGTATAAAGCATTAACTTATGAGCTCACATATATTCTCCTGATGTTTGTTTTGTAACTGCAGAGTACAAACTAGGAATATTTGCCATCATCTTTTCAGATTTTGTAAATTTTTGGCACTCAGTTTGAAAGGTAGTGGTCACAGAGAGTATGGTCAATTCCAAGATGATATAGAGAGAGGTTATGACCCCTACATATGCCTTTGATGAGCCATCATTCAATCCCGTCAAAGGGAATACTCACACAAATGCTAACCATTCAACAATATCAGTAAGCATCAAACTACTGCTCTGTTTGGTTCACTGATGTAAAAGTTATGGATTTTTTCCCCTCCTTTTTCTCCCTCTATTTTAACAAATACATCAGAGTGCCTCAGGTGAAAATACATAGGATAACAGAATGCAGATCAGTTTGGTTTTACAAGTCCCCTTTGGCTCTACAGGTTTCCTCCAGAGCTGATCTGTGGCTGTCAAGGTTGGAGTGCCACAGTAGACAACTTTGTAATGATCTGAGGCGTGTTGCCAAATAGTTCCTCTTTGATCTTCATCCAACACAAAAAAATATATTAAATTTACCAACTCTTGTATCATGCTGCTGACATATCTAGAGGGTGATTAATTGTGACCCTGGGGGCTATGTAATGTACTATTCCAGACAAAAAGAGCTCTTAAAATCTAATAACTATAATTATGAGTGAGGACAGAGACCCATAACTGTAAACGGCTTCTCTGTGTTTTTTATTTAAGTACCTGCCAACAACTGAAAGATGGAAAGCTGAAGACCATTTTGTACCAGCAAGAATGCAGCAACTTTTCAGGATAAAGTCTCTCTGTTGTGAACAATTTTGTCTAGTAGGAAGCAATGAATCTATTAATCTGTTCTGCAAGACAATGGATAGCAACAACCTGTCAGCTTTATGAGATCCATCAATGTCCTTCCATAGCTTTCTGAAGAAAGCCTGTATGCCCTCCGCAGGCTCTGTATGATAGAGTAACACCATTAACACTGTCATCGCTCCTGTTACAGGGCTTCCTTTCTCTGGGTTTCTAACACTGTTGTTTCATTAAGGCACATCACATGGGGTTAAAATTTTTGCAGACTGATTCTCTCAGCAAGTGATTTTGATAATGTATTCTTTTTCTTAAGCTATAATTGAAATAAAACAGAAAAATAATTCTGAATTTGAATTTGTATAGTTATAGAAAATGAACATTGTAGAGATACTTGTATTCCTAGCTTTAAAGAGAAAAGCATATAAAACAAAAGACATCAGTGGCAGAGCTATTGATAGCTTGACACTGATACATTGCTTGTGTTGCATCTATATTGATTTAAAGAATGAGAAAAGAGAGGCATAAATTTATGGGGACATTTTGGATCAAATTTTGTATTCATTTATTAAATAAAATTTATAGAGTACTAAACCATTGACCCTATCATTTGGTTTTACAGATTTATGGCTGAATCACAAGCCTACTGAAGTCAATAAGGGTCTTTTCAACAGTAGACTTCAAATCAGGACATTGCTGCATAACTTTTCTCTCACATTAAGCAATGTTATGGAAACCAGTGACATTACATCAGTGTAAAGCTTCCCAGTCTTCAAGAAAAAAAGGTGTATTTAGCAATTTAAAATGTATGTAGCTGTGTGTATGTGTGTTCAGACTTCACTTTGGTTCTAGCATAAAAGATTCAGAAAGCAGAAAATGAAGGAAAGGTTAAAAGATTATAGGAGGAGTAATAAAAAAGCTGGCTAACTGCCCATGAGATTTAACATGGGAAAAATGAAAGCTAATATAACCCAGGAGAAAATTATCTGCAGCTCAAATATTTAACTAGAAGGGAAAACTTGGAAGGTTTTAAGGTTGAAAAAGTCTGAGTGATTAGAGGAAACAAAGAAACTGATCTTAAACTGTAAGTTCTCCCACTTTAATTATAAGTACTTAAAGTTGTACAATCTTGTTTGAGAGCTGATGATCATACAGATAAAAAGATGTTATATAACGGTGTAGATATTCCACACAGGAATGAAGTTTAACAACCTCTATATTTCTTATCAATACTTATATCTTCACATTGAAGTGCACACTATTTCTAAATAATGAGATCATCATCTAAATTGTAGCAATATAACTTTTAGGTATAGACCTGACCTGTAGATACAAGTCTACAGTATATGTCAGTAAAAAGGCAAGTGTAACTATAGTCTTTGTGGGTAGGATTCTGATGCAATAGTCCCTGAATATGATATTTATTCATAAGCACTTTATTATAAAAAACATCATTAATTTTCTGGCAGCTCAGAGATATGTAACAAGATACCAGTAACATGGATGGGCTGATTCATGAAGGAAGGACTAAGTAGGTACAGTAATGCTATTTTACTTCCCAGCTAAATGGGGTTTGCAAGTTGAGATACTGGTGTGGTTTGAAAGAGGTAGGTTGGATGGAAATGGAAAAAAAAAATTCTTCTTTTTGCCTTTTCTGCAGGAAGAAGGTAAAAATTCGTGCAGTGCTACGACTACGAATTTCACTAAGTATTTTTCATATACTGAGATACAGCAGTAAAGTGTAGAGAAGAGATGTGTTGACATTCTGCCGATGTTTGAAGAACATTGGTAAAAGGGTGGAAGAATTTTTTTAAGAGGTAGACTCTATAGTTGTAATTGATTACAAGATAATTCAGGCAAATGATTCATCTCAGTATCGAGCAAGATTCCTGTCAATGAGCCTCCACAAGAAATCATAAAAAGACCTATGATTTGCCTTTAAAACTAAGCCTGAACGGGAACTTGGATGCAAGTTTGTTGTAAGGATCAGGAGAACATGATGAAAAACACTTTTCTCATCACATGTCAGTCAGGGAGAGCTGAGTAACTGGCATTTCCTATCCTCATGACTGATTTGTTGGACCTATACTGACAAAAGCCTTTAAAAATGGCAATGGGCACCAGCCATGTAAGGGACATTTTGATACTGGCTCAGTATAAGTATTTCCCTATACTGAGACACCACGTTACTTTAATTTTGAGTGTAAATTGCCAAGACTTCCAGGTCTTCTGAGGGACCAAAGTAAGGCGTCAAGTCACGATGCCAACAGGGGCCTGGTGAGAAGGCTGCTAATTCCCACAGTGTGTCATTCCAGCAGTCTTTCCCTGTAGACTCTGCAAAAACCTGTGGTAAGCAGGCTGGGCTAGATGGCCCAGATAGGTGTTGCAAATTAATATGAGTTCAGGCCAAAGTGTATCTACTGCTCTAGAGTGGTATCCTTGAATTTCCTTATCTTGGTCTTTGTTGTGATCCTTTGTTGCATTTTTTCTTAAATTAAATGTGCAACTGATATCATAACTTTGTGTCCTACTGCCCTCTGGCAACTACTGTGTTTGCACAGCACTCAGGATAATAGGAGCTCATCTGCTTGGGTCCCACAGGCTCTACCTTCATACAAATAATTGCTACCAATAACATCTGAAAAAATTATTTCCAGAGAAAGAAGAAAGAAAAGAAAAGAAAAGAAAAGAAAAGAAAAGAAAAGAAAAGAAAAGAAAAGAAAAGAAAAGAAAAGAAAAGAAAAGAAAAGAAAAGAAAAGAAAAGAAAAGAAAAGAAAAGAAAAGAAAAGAAAAGGAGGAAAAGAAGAAAGGAAAAGAAAAAAGGAAAAGAAAAGAAAAGAAAAGAAAAGAAAAGAAAAGAAAAGAAAAGAAAAGAAAAGAAAAGAAAAGAAAAGAAAAGAAAAGAAAAGGAGGAAAAGAAAAAAGGAAAAGAAAAGAAAAGAAAAGAAAAATAGAACCAAGTACTGTAATAGTGAACTCATTTGACAAGAGTATGTAAGGTAAAGGAAATTAAAATGGCATAGAGGGTGGGGAAAATAATGAGAAAACAAGGAATAAAATGCAGAAATCATTTTCAAGGAGGGAGAGGTACAAGAGGAGTACGAATATCTTTTTAAAATTTAGTGGTCACAGAAGAAGGAACACCACAATATGTCACATTAATAAGCATTGCAAGTAAGAACGTTGATTAACTCAGGAATGACTTATTATAATATAAATGACAGGACATAATGGAACTGAAGTGACAAGGTAAACGATGTGTTTTAGAGAAAGTAAAATGAAAGCTGAACTCCTGTGGGACAAGGAAGCCTTTGGAAAAATTTGTCACAGGTTTGTTAAAGGCTAGACATGAAAGTTTGTAGTTTGAGGGGTATAGGGAAATGGAACAGAATCTGGGCAGAAATCAAGATAGTTGGTATGCTGCAACTGAGCCTAGAAAAAAAGTACAAAGGATAAGCTATTAAAACAAAAGGAAATAATAGCATAGAAGTATGCATATATTAACTGAAGGAAGAGAGAAAAAAGCTTTTTTTTTTTTTTTTCCTGTATATAACACATACAATATCTTAGTCATATGGCAGTGCTCAGCTACTAATTGTGCTTCCATAAATCTAAATCGCACCAGCAGGATTTTAAAGGACTCACATTTTTCAGATAATTTTATTCAAATGACTGAAATACTTATAATTTGTTACATGTTTAAAAAAGGGTTACTCGAAATACTCCCTGTGGAATTCATAAAGTCTTTGTATGCCAAAATAACCACGACTGCGAAATACACCCTAGTGAGAAATGTCTGCCTTTGTTAAGGAAGTAAAGGGAGTTTGTGGTAGTGTGGATACACATCAATTTCATGTTTCTGTAAAATTACTGGTTTTGATTAAATTACATAATAACCAGAAGTTTTGCATTCTTTAACATTTGGGTATTTTTCATAAAATGATATCAAGATATCAAGAAGGTTCATCAAACCCAGTGCATTTGCATGCTTACCACAAAACAAGTCAGGGCAGAAGAATATGTACTGCATCACAAGATATGCAATGCCTCATGAAATGAGCACAAATGAAGAGGGACAGGGAAAAGAAAATGATGAAATAGTGGAACTGAGGAGATCTGTTCAGACAGAAGAGTGACTGGAAATGAAGCTGCAAACCCAGGTTTCAGCAGTGTGAAATAAAAGTGTAGGTTAAATTATTTTGTTGACAGGACCCTGAAAACTAAGAGCAGACATTTTGAATCTCACATATTCAAGACTGTGTGTATTATAAAATCTGGGTGTCACTGAGATGGGCTATAAAGAAGTGCATGAAGGTAATAAAGAAGAATATACGCCATGAATACCACTAGAAAGATTAATAGCATGATGGAACTAATGAGAAAGGCATTTTATGCTAAATATGGTATTTGTATTTTCTTTATCCTTATAGAATCTTAGAATCATAAAATAGTCAGGGTTGGAAGGGTCCTTAAGATCATCCAGTTCCAACACCCCCACCATGGGCAGGGACACCTCACACTAAACCCTGGCACACAATGCTATGTCCAACCTGACCTTGAACACTGCCAGGGATGGAGCATTCACAGCTTCCTTGGGCAACCCATTCCAGTGCCACACAGTAAAGAGCTTCCTCCTTATATCCAATATCCTTATATCCAATCTAAACTTCCCCTGTTTAAGTTTTAACCCGTTACCCCTTGTCCTATCACTACAGTCCCTAATGATGAGTCCCTCCCCAGCATCCTTATAGGTCCCCTTCAGATACTCGAAGGCTGCTATGAGGTGTCCATGCAGCCTTCTCTTCTCCAGGCTGAAAAGCCCCAACTTTCTCAGCCTATCTTCATACGGGAGGTGCTCCAGTCCCCTGATCAGACTCAAGGCCCTTCTCTGGGCTTGTTCCAACAGTTCCATGTCCTTTTTATGTTGAGGACAGCAAAACTGCACACAATACTCCAAGTGAGGTCTCATGAGAGCAGAGTGGAGGGGCAGGATCACCTCCTTCGACCTGCTGGTCACGCTCCTTTTGATGCAGCTCAGGATACGGTTGGCTTTCTGGGCTGCGAGTGCACACTGAAGCCGGCTCATGTTCATTTTCTCATTGACCAACACCCCCAAGTCCTTCTCCACAGGGCTGCTCTGAATCTCTTCTTTGCCCAACCTGTAGCTGTGCCTGGGATTGCTCCGACCCAGGTGTAGGACCTTGCACTTGGCATGGTTAAACTTCATGAGGTTGGCATCAGCCCACCTCACAAGCGTGTCAAGGTCCCTCTGGATGGCATTCCTTCCCTCCAGCATATCAACTGAGACACACAGCTTGGTGTCATCAGCAAACTTGCTGAGGGCGCACTAAATCCCACTGTCCATGTCAGCGACAAAGATGTTGAACAACACCGGTCCCAACACCGATCCCTGAGGGACACCACTCATTACTGGTCTCCAGCTGGACATTGAGCCATTGACCACAACTCTTTGCTTGCTGCCATCCAGCAAGTTCTTTATCCACTGATTGGTTCACCTATCAAATTGATGTCTCTCCCAATTTAGAGACAGGGATGTCATGTGGGACAGTGTCAAATGCTTTGCACAAGTCCAGGTAGATGACATCAGCTGCTCTACCCCTGTCCATCAGTTCTGTAGCCCCATCATAGAAGGCCACCAAATTGGTCAGGCAGGATTTCCCCTTAGTGAAGCCATGCTGACTGTCACCAAGCACCTTGTTGATTTTCATGTGCCTTAGCATGCCTTCCAGGAGAATCTGCTCCAAGATTTTGCCAGGCACAGAGGTGAGACTGACTGCTCTGTAGTTGCCTGTGTCATCCATTTTCCCCTTCTTGAAAATGGGGGTTATATTT
The DNA here is from genome assembly GCF_028554395.1 of Pezoporus wallicus. Lineage (NCBI taxonomy): Eukaryota > Metazoa > Chordata > Aves > Psittaciformes > Psittacidae > Pezoporus > Pezoporus wallicus. The sequence continues at coordinate 1,875,582 of NW_026637470.1, forward strand.
CCCTTTTTCCAGTCATCGGGAACTTCACCTGACTGCCATGATTTTTCAAATATGATTGCCAGTGTCTTAACAACTTCATTTGCCAGCTCCTTCAGGACCCACGGATGGATTTCACCAGGTCCCATGGACTTGTGCACGTTCAGGTTCTTAAGATGATCTCCAGCCAGATCTTCTCCTACAGTGGGCCTAAGGTCTTCATTCTCACAGTCCCTGCATCTGCCTTCCAAGACTTGGGAGGTGTGGTCAGAGCATTTGGCAGTGAAGACTGAGGCAAAGAAGTCATTCAGGACCCCAGACTTCTTCAAATCCAGGGTAGCCAGTTCTCCTAATAGCTTCATGAAAAGGGCCCATGTTGTCCCTAGTCTGGCTTTAATTTGCAGTGTACCTATAGAATCCCTTTCCTGTTATCTTTCACATCCCTAGCCAAGTTTAATTCTAACTGGGCCTTAGGTTTCTTAACCTGGTCCCCAGCTTCCCAGACAACATCCCTGTATTCTTCTCAGGCAGCCTGTCCTTGCGTCCACCTTTTATAAGCATCTTTTTTCCCTCAAAGTTTCCTCAGCAGCTCCTTATCAATCCAAGGAGGTCTCCTGGTCCTCCTGCTGCACTTCCTTCTAGTTGCGATGCAACACTCCTGAGCTTGCAGTAGGTGATCCTTGAATATCAACCAAGAGTCCTGGGCTCCCCTGCCCTCTAGGGCTGTATCCCATGGAACCTTACTAAGCAGGTTGCTGAAGAGGCCAAAGTCTGCTCTCTTGAAGTCCAGGACAGTGAGCTTGCTGCATGCTCTTCTCACTGTCCTGAGGATCAAGAACTCGACCATCTTATGATCGCTGCAGCCAAGGCTGCCCTGAAGTCTTGTTTGTAGTGTCACATTTCCAACTGTCACATTTCCAACCAGCCCTTCCCTGTGGGTGAGCATGAGGTCAAGCATGGCACCTCTCCTTGTCTTCTCCTCTATTACTTGCAGAAGGAAATTGCCTTCCACACAATCGACGAAACTCCTGTATTGCTTGTGCTGGGCTGTAGCATCCCTCCAACTGATATCAGGGTGGTTGAAGTCCCCAGTGAGGACAAGGGCCTGCGAGCATGAGGCTGTTCCTATCTGTCTATCGAGTGCTGTCCTGGGTTCAGCAGTAACAGTCATGTTTCTCTTTCGTGGTAGCTGGTGCAGTGCTGTGTTTTGACTTCCAGCCTGGGAACAGTGCTGGTGATACCGATGTTGTCGGTTGTTGCTAAGTGATGTTTACCCTGACCAAGGACTTTGTGAGGCTCATGCTCTGCCAGGGAGGAGGGAAAGCTGTGAGGAAGCAGAGACGGGGGGCCTGAGCCAGGCTAGCCAAAGAGGTATTCCATACCACAGCACGTCATGCCTGGGGTGGGGGGGTAACTGGGAGTTACCCAGAAGGACATGGGCTTCTGGGTGGGACTCGTTTCTTGGCCGGTGGTATTGTATTCTCTTCCTTTGTTATTTTCTCTTATCATTGTTGTCGTTGGTGGTAGCGGTGGTGATTTGTGTTGTACATTGGTTGCTGGACTGTTCTTGTCTCAACCCGTAGGAGTTGCACTCTTTCGATCCTCCTCCCCGTTCCTCTGGGAGAGGGGAAGGGGAGAGCGCTGGGGGGGGGGGAGCCCTCGATTGTTGTTAGCCCAGCACCACTCACTGGAAGTGAGTGAACAAGCTGTCTGGCTAGGGTTTAAACCACGACAGTTCTTTTTTGGTGCCCAACGTGGGACACAAGGGATTGAGATAACGACGGATCTGACTGGATTAATAGCTACTTGTCACAATGCTGATTTATTGGCTCTCAAGGTTGTTCCTCTTGATCTCACAGTTTCAGTATATCGTATCTTACTTTCATCCGGTATTTGCTGTATTAGTGTTTTTCAAGTGTGGGGCTTGGGCTAAGGTTTTTATCTCATTGTACTTTATGGTAATGACTTGTAATACAATAGAATCATTGATCATGAAACTGATCTGGCTTATGTTCCCAGTGTGGTCACCACCTTTATACTTTGGGAGGTATATGATGGAGGTGCTTCACAACTTTTTTCTCCTTCTCAAGTGCTCAACCTGTGAAGGAGACATCCTTTTACCCTCCCAGTCCTCCCCACAGACCATTTACATTTGAGAGTTTTGAAGTTTTTGAATGGCCTTTTAATGCTGTTGAGACTTGTTTGCTGATGGTGATGGGAATCACCATGCTAGCAAGCATACAGAGTGTGTTTTGCCCACGACTGATTTCAAGAGTTAGGCTTAAGTTAAGTTCCTCCAGGAGCGGGGAAGGGGAGAGCCCCGGGGGGGAAGGGGGGGGGCGGGGGCGGGCCTCGATTGTTGTCAGCCCAGCACCACTCACTGGGAGTGAGTGAAGAAGCTGTCTGGCTTCGGTTTAAACCACGACAAGTGCTTAATCCACAGAGTCCTCTTGATCAGGCAGTCTATAACAGATCCCCACAGTAATGTCTCCCATCACTGTTTTCCCTTTAACCCTGACCCACAAACTCTTTGTTGACTGCTCACCTGTCCCCAGACACAGTTCCGTACTTTCCAGCCTATCCCTAACATAAAGGGCAACTCCCCCTCCCCATCTGCCGGACCTGTCTTTTCTGTTTCTCCCTAATGGGACTTCCCTACCTGTAACCTCCTGCTTAGAGCTGTCTTTCACATTAGGTCTGCTTCACCCTGATGACTTTTGACAGGACGCATCAGCCACCCCTCTACTTGCTTCAGTTTCTCCACTACCAGGAGGTGCTTAATCTGTGCAATTTTTACTGCTTCTCATAGTCACTGGGACTCCCAAGAGCTGTCAGGTATCACAGAGGACCAGAAGCTGCTTCTGTGCACTGGCATCTTTCTGCTCCCCAGCTACTCCACACCCTACCTTCAAGGCCGGGATGCTTCCATTCTACACTGTGATGGGAAAACTATTCTTCCGGGGTCAGAGTTAAGGTTTTCACAATGAAGTATCAAACTTTAGAAGGCAAAATAGTGACTCATATATAAATAGTATAAAATATAATGTAGGTAAAACATCTTGAGTGCCATTAAGAAATTAAACGTGTGAAGAGCTAATGACGATGTTAAATGGAATTGTTAAGGAGGTTGACTCTTTTAGTAAGTTGCTCCCTGTTTCACGAGATACCTGCTTGTTGTGGCAGATACTTAACAGTTGCCAGACATATTTCTATCTCCTGTTCTGTTCAGCCTTTGCAAATCTGGGCATTTGTTGCAAATTTGTTTTATTGAATGAATTTTTCAAATCATTGTTCTACTTCTCCTGTAGTTTTCCCCAGTCATATCTTCTATTTTGCTTAACGTGACACTACAGAACATTTTGCCTGTCATTGGAAGACGTAACACTTCAGCAGCCACTGCAGCCAGACTTTTGTCTTGTTCTGAGTTCTCTTCTGGTTCTTCCTTTCACTGAAAAATTGGGGAATTTTACTGGGAGTCTTATCATAACTAGTTTTCAACATTTCCCTGGCAACTCAGTCTTTGCCTATTGCTTTTCCAGGCTTTAACTAGAAGATAAAATGTCTAGTTCTGAGCATCTAGTTTCTCTGTCAGTCAATCATTTCTTGAAGTGATGGTCCATTTAACATCTCTAAAAAGTCTCTGCCCATCAATGCCTTGACTCTTTTTCCATTTTAAAAACTTCGAATTTTATTACTTAAAAAAATGCATAACAAGATAAACATCCCCAAGCTGGAATGAACGTTTCTTGGTTCCATATTCAAAATGTAAACAGAGAAGTTACATGCGCTTTTTTTTTAACTCATCATTCTCTGAAGTTACACGTGCATTTTCATTTGTCACACTTTAATCATCCACAAGCTGTGAAATCATTTGTGTTGTCCAGAAGAAGCAGCGAAGTTTTATTTCTGCTGCACCTGTGCAAGTTCTGGCAGTTCATTTTGAACTTCTCAGTTAATCCTGAGGAAAAATGAACCTGTATCCACCTCCTCAGCCAATAATAAGGACAAACAAGTTTCCTAAGCAGAGTTATACAGCAGCTGTAGCAGAGGTTTAGAATGAGAGCTACTTGTGTATGGTAATCACTGTAATTGGTTGGTATGTGTTGGATACCTAGGCATGTATGTATAAATGTGATACAGATCATGGTGCCTATCTATATGGCACGAAAATTGGACTCCGGTATGAGAAAATTAACTTTGCTTGCCTGTGTGCATGGAGTGAGGACAATTTTCAGTGCTGTCAGCACTATCAGTATGAAACTTATTATGGGTAATAACATTACTGCAAATAGATGCTTAAAAATAAAGATGATGTAATATTTGTATATGCTATAGAATAAAACGCGCTTTAAATAAAATAGACTAAATTTATTGATGGTGTCAAAAAAATGGATGTCTTTCTTGATGAAAAATCTGAATAGAACTAAGGCAATGGTCAGTAGTGTATCCTGAAATTTAATGTGTCACACAAAAGTCTGTGCTACTTTTTTTTGGAATTTGAATCTATCAGCTAGATCCCGTGACACAGTATATGCGTAAAGCACAGCTATGAAGCTGATTTTAATAAGATGCAGCCAGTGATTTATATTGGCATTATAAAATCTAGAAACAGATGTAAACCTGAGACTGTGTTTCTAAGTCAGGCTATCAAGTCTCTCTACTGCATGCGTCTACAAAGGACTGCTCCAAACTTCATTTAGATTTTCTTTTGTTTCTTGGTCTAGGACAGATCCAAAATGTTACTTAAACTCACTTTTGTATTTACTGGATCTAAGCGACCTGGTAAATATGATCTGAAGGACAATAAATCATCTTAGCACTCATACAATTGGCTAACCTAGAACCATTGAAGTTAAAGACTCCTGACTTAAATAATGCTAGTTCAGGTTAGACTGTACTTTCAGCAAAATGTGTAAGATCTGGTCTATACTAATTTCTTTACCTATGTAATGACAATATACTCTATTGCTCACATACCAGGTTAAAATAGAATTTGATCTTTACTGGGCACAAAACCCATGGAAAAAAAGAAATCATATTAGGTACACACATTGTTCAAATGGAAATCCCAGATATCTCACTGGTATAGTACAATTAAAGCATATTTGTCTTTACAGAAACAATCTGTACTCTGTTCTACTAGAAAAATGAATGTCAGCTAGCATCTAAAAGCAATAAACAATAAATTATACTAAAAGTCAATTAGCATGCCAATTAGTCTATATTGCAAGCAACTTACATGAAAAATCTTATTTTTCACTGTCATACAAGGTGTCAAGGAATGAACTCTGTCATTTAGGATTCACTAATAATTATAAAGGGGAGTTTGACAGATTATGATGTGACTCCATAAACTAGTAATGCAAAATAGCTACTCACCAAATGGTAAAAGCTTTTATACTTCAGCAGCTTTTAAAAGGGTACACATGGTAACAGAAACTCACTTTTCAAAAAGACAAATAAATCTGGGGTTGCATATATTTTGTGTCAGTTTCATGTGGTTCCTAAACAAGAATTTTTACTGAAAATTATCTCAGTGCAAAAAGATAATAACGTGGAGAAAAAAACATTCATCAAGTTCACCGCACAAAAACCAAGACCTCACTATATTCTTCTAGAAAAGACATAAAAAAGTTAATAATCTGTTCATAGCCACAGAGTTCACTATCCAAGAATGCAAAAGGTACTGTAAAGGCAAATACTACATTATGCAAGTACTACAGGCATGAGGAGGCCGCACAACTCACTTCACAGCAGAAGATAATCAGCTTTCTTGTTTGAGTTTAACTTCAAAACAGAAGAAACTTCCTTCTAAAGACCTAGACATCCGAATGTTCAGCCTGCATCTTCTATTCTGTTTTTTTCTTTCAGCCCTTGGCTATGATTTTGAAAGGCTTGCACATGGGTAAACTGAAATCTAATGCTTATTTTTGGCTGAATTCTTCATTTGGCTTTTTTTCCTGTAAAAATCATAAGCAGTCCTTGTGGAAGGTTTGTGAAAGCATCAAGTAATTTATCTCCAGGTAATTGTAATATCAATTTATATTACATACAGACTACTTCGGCTTAGATGAGTGGGAACTTCTATCATCCGCAAAGAGCAGTTTTACCAAAAAAGGCTTGAAAAGCCCACTTCTGACAGAAAAGATTAGGCTAAGTTGTGTTTCTATGTCTGGAAGTTGACTCAAAGCCAACATCACATGTGACTTTCACAAGCAAAAAATTAGTCTAGCTGTTTTAAGTGCAGTGCAAGATTTGATCTTTCTTCCTACTCTGAGATTTGGCACATCTATGTTCTTTAGTTTAATCCTTCCTGAATTTATACCCCTTTTCTGTAATCATATTGATGATTTTTTAAAAAATGTATCTGCCATAAATTACTCTTTGAAAATACAACCTGTGTCCCCAGGATTTTCTCCTGCCACAACCCCTGTGGCTGAAAGAGAGCAGAAAGCCAGTGTGGTGCTTGGTCATGACATTCTTCAGGTTTGTGGCACATTCAGTATTTCATTTGGATGAATAATGGCTTTAAACTTGACAAACAAGTTCTCATATAAGCAAATTGTCCACTGTGTTTCTGTCATTTACAGATATGTAGGAGACAAACCCCACACTTTCGAAGTTAATTCAGTGGTTTGGATGTTTTTAACTGTAAAGAAAGCATCTTTAAGAAGAAGTCATATGAATGCTTGTTGCAGTTTTCCCCTTCCAAAACTTTCAGGACTGTTTGAGAAGACTAAAGCTAAAAAAAACCACCAATCCCAACCAAACCCTATGAGAGTGCTCAATACTACTTTATTACACGAGAGCATGGCAGTAGGGGAGCCCTCAGTTTTTGCATTCGGCACCTGTTCACTGCTGGCATAAGGGTGTTTTGTTCAGATGTGCAGATATAAACTCGAGTTTGTCCTCAAGTTTATCTGATTGAAGTGCTTGGGAATACCTCAAGGACTGCCTTATAGTCACAGGGGCTCAGGAAATAATCTGGAAAGGATACCTTCAAGAAAAGATGCCTCAGTATTATAGTACTGACTTTGGGAGTCAAATATAACCTAGTGGTACTACAGGTACAACTACAGTCATAATCTGAGATGGAGTACATGCTTCCTGCCCCACAACAGGAATATGCTCTGATAAGGAATGTGTTACTATACTGTCAGTGTTCAGTTGCATGAAGCTATTTGCTGCCAAATGTTGAATAATTTTCCTGGTGTACATTTTGCAATGCATTTCTAATGTGATCACTTATTATTGGGTTCTCTCCCTCCTTGATGAAAGCATAAATTAAGATAAAGTCCATCAAGGTTACTGATGCTTTCTGATAATAAATAAACTAAAACTGTTGATTAAGCAGATGATGAGTTTAAGTCAACATACTTTGTATTAAAATGCTTGATGTGGATTTATGGACTAAACTCACAAAAGTTTTCACAAGCATAAAAGACATGTTAAAAGATCATAAAGAATATTTTACTTTAGCATAATTTAATATCTACTGTTTTAAAACAGAAAATCGTTTAAGTAAGAAAGGATATAATTAAGCCGTATCAGCCCTGAACTGTTTATTTTTCAGATCAAAACATCAGAAATATTCTTGTCCTTTCATCTTGATTAGGCAATCTATTTGTTTTGGATTTCCGTGGATATTTAATGAATGTTATCTGTTAGAATGAATCTTTCTTTTTTTCTTTTTTTCTTTTCCTTTTTTTTAAGAACAATCTAAGCAATAAGTTTTGTCATTTCTATGTCCCTTACAGGGACAACCTCAACAATATCTGTACTGGGTACAAATTCTCCTGTTCTTTCCTTCCTGGGACATGAAATGGGAGAATTTTTTTAATGAAGCAGTTATTTTATACTTCTTTTGACCATTCCTATCTTTCTTCATCAAGAGCTTTTGTAACACCTCCTTTCCAGAGGTCAAATTTCTTTAGGTCAAATGATACGTGTCCATACTGCTTACTGAAAGAAATGCCTTCAAGACCTTTTTTTTTAAGGATTCATGTGATTTTCCTGGGACTCCTTCAAGTGATCTTCATTTTGAATCATCTCCATTTCAGATGCTTATGGACAGCCATGGGTACAGGCTGCCGTTGCGTGTCACTTCCAGCTGTCCCATCACCTCTTATGGTGACAGGGGATGAAGAGTCCTTTCTAGATTATCCTTGATGTGACCCGATACAAAACCCTGCACCTCTCTGTTCTAAACTCAGACTGAATTCAGGCTCTTACATGGCACCACATAGATGAGAACTTTTGGCCTTGACTTTCACCACAGAACCTTTTCAGGAGGGCATTATCAAATACTTCTTCACAAGACAGAATCCCTGCTGGTCCAGGGTTATTTTAATTTCAGTTTCTTTCTGAGAAGCATGTTCAACTTAACATTCTTTAAAAGGTACTTTCAAGTTATGGATCTCATTCAACTCCAAATAAGCAAAATCAACAATGAATACTGGTCTTTTTCTTTCTATGGACCTTCCTCCTCAAACTTTGTATTCAGCCCTTAGTGTAGGTAGATTAGCCAAGAGAAAGAGAAAAAGAAATGGTCTGAACATGTCCAATAAATGTTCAATATTCTCAGCAATCCCTAAAATGACATTAAAAAGAATAGCATGTTTTCCATCATAACAGAATCTAAGGTTATTCAGTATTATTTGAAATACAAATGATAGAGAATTATTTTACTATTAAACTGAAAAGCTTGCAGCTGACAGCAGTTCATTTTTGGGAGTTATTGTGTTAAGATCCTGTAAATCTACTTGTAATGATGAATAAGAATGATCCATGGATTAAAAATCAGTGAGGAGCTTTACAGAACACAGCAAATAAAATACAGTTGTAACCTTACATTTCAGATACAGGGCGAGTATAATGTGCATAGAAGACAAGATGGGCAAGATCTACATAGGCTAAGAGAAATTAATCAAACTGTACTGCCTGAAATCTGCAAATGCTTTGAAAAGTCAATAAAGGAGGCCTTATCCCCAGCAGGAGAAAATCCATCAGATAGAGTCATTGCAGATACATCCACTTACATCAGTTAAAGTTCTGCCCCAGTGTTTCTAAAATTAATGGACTACACTATATTGCTTTCATTTTTCTGCTGGTAAGCTGGAAAGACAATTAGTACACAGCTGCATCCCCAAAAGTATTGTCTAATAGAACTGGGTTTTGTCTTGAATTGATGTGTGAAAACATATAGAGAGAAGTTAAGAGCCAGAGAGCTTGATTCTCCGCAGAATCACACACTGTATTCATGTAAAGCAGGGTCAAATAAGTATAAACAATTATTTTCCCAGTCTGGTACACATTTTTGAGTGAAGCAACCCAGAAAGCTGAAATTAAAGCAAACATGAATGGTGGGAGAGGAGAGACCTAGTTCTCTTCCATACAAGAATTGACATTCCTTTAAAATTTTAAATAACACAATAAAAAAAAGTACTTGGAACATTAGAAAAGTGAAGGACTCCGAGAGGAAAATACAATAAATACTACACTAAAACAAATTACAGTGATAGAAAATATCATGGACATTCTATGTAACACTGAAGATTTTTGATTTTGGCTTATTTTAGTTTAATATTGTTCATTTTAGAGAATTCATTTTCATTTTTCCAAAGCACTAAAATGCAGTAAAACCAAGGAATTAATAAAGGAAGTTGATTTAATGTGAAAAAAAGAGAAAAACACAGTTAACTCCAACTTACTTGAGAGGTGAGCAATTCTTATCAAAGCAGGAAACAGTAAGTCCTTATCTCATAATTAAAGTGCTTGAGTAAGAATCACTGGGGAACTGTCTAGATACAGTAGCTGATAGTTAACGAAAGCAAAATGAAAAATAGTACAGACATTCACAATACAGAAAGTAACCCTGCATTTCAAGTCTATTTTTGACTCACTGGCCAGCTGGATATGGTATATTTACAATGCTGAAAATCAAGCCTTTTGAAAAGTATGGAAAATAGACTGGTGTCTTAATGAAATCAACATTATGTGGGACCAGCATTCTACCTTAATATGAAATTACGAATGGGATTTTCAAAGGAGCCTAAGGGAATTAAAGTTTCCAACTCCTGATGAATTTTGTTAGGATTTAGGACTCTAATTCCTTCATGCGTCTTTGACAATCTCAGACCAAATATTTACCTCCTCTCTGCATCTTACGCCCTTTCTGCATTATTTACAACACTTAGAGATACCATTGCTCTCTGGAGCATACTGCGATTGCATGGTATGTTCTCAACCATTTTATCTGCTTGTGCGCAGAAGATTTAGCTAAATTTGAAGGTGTGTGCACTCTTTGTAGTAGAAGAAATGAAATCGGATTGAAGAATCAGGAATTTAAAAAAATTGATCCTGTTATTTACGAGCAATGTATGTTCCCTCTTATTTCCCTAAAGACACTAAGAATGAAGCAAAGCCAGTTGCTTCCTCAGGATTCTCCACATAACTTTTCATCAGGACCTTGCCAGAAGGGTCATCTCGAGCTTCATGACTCCTAGTGCTTCTGTATCTAGAGCTTTCTTCTGACATCTCCAGCTGCAGCCACGTTATGCTGCATATTTGCTACAGAATGAAAAATACAACTTCCCCTTTTTGTGTGCCCACTGAAAATGTCATCTGTCTTCATTTCTCATTTTCTTATTTTGCATGAGATCTGTGCTCTTTCACAAATGATATTATCTACTTTTTTAATTTATCCTGAATAAATAGTGTCTTCTACACTCTCAGTTTCAATCCATCCAACTAAAAGCCCAACAAGGCAACCTTCACCTATGATCTCTTTTACAGATAATGTCTTCTGTTGAATAATTTAAATTTACAGAGAAAAGAGTTGCATCTATTTGCATCGAAAGATTTATTATTCCCCCAAATGTATCTTCTTATTAACTGAACAACCATTTTACACTTGTCCTGTTTCTTAGGTTTACAGGAATTTCTGTCTCCAGTGATTTCTCAGGAATCATACTCAGCAAAACCATAGAAAATAGGAATAGGAAAATGCTATGTGCTCATATCCTCTGCACATCATGGATGCAAGAGACAGGTTTCATCTAGGTGATTCTAGACAAAAAGATAATGATTATATTGGTAATGATTTTATCAGATTTTCTACAAGATTCTAAGTGCCTACTTTTAAAACAGTTTAAGTAGATGTGGTCCTCAAATACCAGTGGGACTTGGTTACTTACCCTCTGCACACTTTTTTGAAAATAACAATTGCTTTCCTGTGTGTTACTATCCAAGCATACAGCTGGCACTGTTACAAAAAAGTAGTAATGCATGCTATTAGAAGAAGCTTAAAATAGTGGACTGACTTTTCCCAAGTGATAGGTTGGGAGCAAACAGCCTCAAGTTGCATGAGGGGAGGTTCAGATTGGATATTAGTAAAAATTTCTTCACTGGAAGGGTTGTCAGGCTTTGGAACAGGCTTCCCAGGGAAGTGGTGGAATCACCATCTCTGGAGGTACTTAAAAGATTTATAGACATGGCACTTAGCAGCATGGCTTAGTGGTGGCAGTGTCAGGTTTACAGTTGGCCTCGATGATCCAGCCTAAATGATTCTACGATTCTATGGCTTTCTATAGCATATCCAGGTAATTTCTAAACTTCTTGATCTCAATTTATAAGCAACAATCATGGTAAGTGTATTGGCATTTTAAATTCTGCATCATAGTATATCTGTGCCTATTGGGATCTCACATGAGCTATCAACAGATATGGGATTAAAACTACAAAATGCAAAGTTGAGTTGAATCAGCTTTTTAGGATATCCCATTAAAACTCAGCAAAATCCTTTTCTTTCATTCCTTCTTAATAATCCCTTTAATAATATGGCATGGAACTGATATCAACAGCTGATATCTAGAATCTTGATAGATCCCTATCCTGTTAATTCCTTTGGGATAGAGGTCAGCCTTATGGTGGCACTGTCTTTCTCCAAGGGGCAGCTGGGAACTGATATCAAATGATCTAACTTCTTGTCATTTTTCTGGTAAAGACCTGGAGCTCATTTTAAAAGAAAAATCCACATTTGTTTGAATGGGCCCTAGATGAAATCTGTTTTGAATCTCTTTCCTTAAAGAGACATCATACACTTAGCTAACTGTTATGGTTCACAAAATTTAATGTGGCGTGTTTTGTATCTGATACACTAGAGGCAACTTTTCAAGTTCCTGTAGCTGCACAGCCTAAATCTTGGCACAATCTACTAATATATCTTCAACAGAAATATGATCCCATAAAAGTAGAGTATTATGAGCACTAAAGCTCTGCTATGTCTCAGTCAAAATATCAAGGTTTTTTACTGTAGTATTCTACTCAGTATTCATGGAATAGACTGTGATTAAAGAACCACTCTTGCTGTTGGTGTGCTGATTCAATAATTATTGTCTTTGTTTCTTTTAATATATGCACAAAGTCTCATCCCACACAAAACATGATATCATAAAGCTAAGATAACAGTAGAGTGAGACATCTTTCACAATGGCAGTAACAAACTCTGGGTGGTTTTTCAGTGTTTATGAACATCAACATTGTATTCACGAACTTATTTCAACATCAAAGAAATGCACCCCTTCTACACTAAAAGAAGAAAAAAAAATTCCCTTTGAATGACTAAAAGTAGAGCAGGGTAAAGATAATGCAAATGTGGGGTTTAATTACTTTTATGCATGGAGATGTCAAGGGATAGAAGAACACAAGATGTCTTCTGTAATTTTCTAAGACAAAGGAATGTTTCTAAACTGCCTTAGCACTCCCTGGGCTCCTCTCAGAGCACCCAGAGCTGCTTCATTGCTTAGGCTCTTCCACTGTCTTATCCCTAACTTCTTTTCTTTTTGTCATCCATGATACTTATGTGTTCACTTTCTTGAGGTTTTCTAGTATTACATGAGACAGTTTATCCAGCTCCCACATCAAGGTTCCTTCCAGTCAATGGGAGAGTTCTCCCTCTGTGAGACAAATCCTATGTGCAGGCACTTCATGAGAGGGACAGAACACTTACCTCAGTCCTGCCCTGGGCTATGTAACAGCCAAGGATACTTTTTATTTAGCAATGCACTATGGTAACAATGGAGATTGATGTCAGTCTTTAAATGGCAAGAGACTGAAATGCTTGTATGTTTCATTTATTTTTTAAAATGCTATTTTAAAAGAATGAAACACCAGAATGTTTTATGAGAAGAAATACTTTCTGTAACACTACTTCTAAACATGGAAATTTAAAATCTAGTGTGATGAGTAACTTCTTTGTCAAATACCAGCAGCTTTTTGACTAAAATGATTGATTGCAGTGCATAAGAAAATGTGCTCTCTGATTCCTGTCCACAGAGGTTCTGATACAGGAAGTCCAACAGAGGCTAAACGGATAGTCCCTCTGGTTACTTAACTTTTTTTCCTTAACTTTTCTTTACTTCTTAGTGTGTTGTTTATGAGCTTGGGAGATCCCTGTAATGATCTGACTATTCTAGGGTCTTTTATTAATTGCTGTTTTCAGTACACACTCTTTTTTTGCTCCAGATGTTTATGAAGTCTGAGGCACATTAGGAATATCTTATTATAATTAAACCATAATAAACAGTACGTACATCAGTTACCGTATGGGTATGGGACCTCCACACTAAGTAGAGAAAAGGTAAATGAAGCCTTTTCTTGTTTCTGTAAATCATGTAAAGCTAAAGTTTCATGAAACACAACGTGAAAAGTTTTTGTAACATATGTTTATCACACATACTGCATTCTCTTTTATTACTAATTTTCTGTTATTAAAAAAGCAATTGCCTGTGTCTGGCAAGACTATTTGTATTGATTTACAACTAATAATGAAATACAAATTACAGCAGTTTCTAAGTTAATTGCACCTTTGACCTCATTTTTGACTGCAGTAAGGGTTTTCCAATCAGCCTTAGACACCTGGCCATCAACCTTCTGAGACTAGTACTCTTGACCTAGACATCTCTGGTCTCCTCTCTGCAGACTAGTGACAAAAATTGCTAAGTATTTCAGATCTTTCTATTCAGTTTGACAACTCAGCAAGTCCGGTTTCAGGTAAGTTCCTACACTCTTTCTTCCAGGAAATGACAGCATAAAATAATATTCTCCAAAACAGTCTGATTTAGAATAAAACCTGACAGAGAAAATAGATATTAAGAGAATAAACACATCTAAACATGTCCTCTTTTTCTGGGAGCTGACAAAAAGAAACAAACCCAAAATGCAGAACTTGACAAGGTTAAGGCCAAATCTATAATAGGATTTATGTGTCTGGATCCTCTTCAGTAGACCCCAGCGCACAAGAGAAAGAGTTAGCTCTTGACACAAAAGCCTTGCTTAGAGCCACAGAGAATCACATATCTGCACTGGGATTCAAACCTCTTTGCTCTTTCCTGAATGAAAACACAACTCTGTCTGGTGTTGACAGAGAAATATTCTCTCCGTTCCCTCTTTGCATTCTAATAAATCAAGAAGATTAAAAAAAGGGGGTGGGGGGAGAATGAAATAGAATCTAGAGATTTAAATCTGCCTTGTATTCACCAGTTCAATAATTTTTCATTATTTTTCGCTTGTTTCTGTTCCAATGAAGTGACAAAACTGTTGCTAAATCCTAAAAAGTGTAGGAATGAGGCCTGAGGCCATGAGATCTGTGGTGCAGGGATTAAGGAGGTGTGGTAGTTGCAGCAACCAGATGTGGGTGATGGGCTGCTGATGGGGGTGATTAGGCTATCATAGGAGGCCTGATGGTCCTTAACGCTGCCTCAGGTGGAAGAGGAAGTGATGCTAATGTTTCATGGTTCTGTTCCACCCTTGCACAAGACCCACAGCCCTTGAGCAGCCTGACTGAAAGTAATTGAAGCTCTTGTTATCCCTCATTTACGTACACCAAAGTGGCTGCCCCTTGCACCATCTGTGATGGCAGCAACAGGCAATTTGACTACAGTCTCACCTCCACTTCTCTCAGAAGTATACATTTGGCTTTATACAGAGGATGAGAATATGACCTCACTTAGCACACAAGTTAATGGGCTTGCTTATCTCTACTCCCCAAATCTGTCATAAGATTTGAGCCTCTGACTATGCTGGATGACACCTGGGTGGAACTAATCTTAATGAATTACCATTTGGGTTTTTATTTTTCCATATGAGCTCTATTAATCGTTGGCTAGCTTTGGATTTTAGTGCTAATGCAGTAATTGAATTTACCAATGCAACTGCAAATCTGTATTTCTGTTGCTTCAATAAACCACACTATATGTGAATCTGTAATTGTGAAATTCTTATTGAATGTGATCAGATGTACAGTGTCAAACTGGTTATAATCAGAAGTTAAGCCTAGCTGCACCCAGCCCCTCTGATCTCTGAGGTGTGGCTGGAATGCAAGGGTGCTTATTTTCTGCCAAATTTCTATACTCTTAGTGCAATGAGAAATCCTTAGTCCCTCTGTTTCTTCATCACCGATGCGTACTATACCATATGATAAAGTGACATTGACCATTGCATTTGCATTCATTTAGTAGCTAACCAATACGCCTGTTAATACTTGTAAATTTGTGTGCCTCCTTAAACTATAAAGATCAGGAGTATGTGTCTGCCTTTCCTGCAGCTCTTCTGCAGGAGATACATGCTCATACTGCTTCACACCGAGGCTTTATTAATCTCTGAGAAGACTACCTCTTTCCAAGAAGAGAGGTTTTGCCAGTCACCAGGCAAAGCCTGTACAAAGAGACTGCCATGTCTATGAATCCTAAGCAAAAAGGAGGGTAGGATATGCAGGATGGTAGCACAGCTCAAACCCCTTCTTGACTGATGCCTTTCTTTCTTCTTTTCGGTTTTCCCACTACATTCCCCTCTTGGGGAGTGCAGGAGGCAATGTCTTCTTGGAGCACTGACAATATTTCCCTTCTGAAATTCTGCATCAGAAGCCTGTCGTGTACAACTGCTTACAAAAGTTATAGCTGAAATCATACTATTCCAGTGTATATCAATAATTGGGATATTTTTATGAGGACTAGACAGGCTGCACGAACTTGGTTTGAAAGAGGTTTCACACTTGCAGGATTTGGAGTGGTGGAGGTTATAATAGAAATGGACATTAGTTAATAATCCTTCTGGGAACTCTTGGCTGAAAACTATGACACCTTTCATCTCCTGGGCTAGGAAGCAAACAATCAAGGGTTTTGCTTGGAAGGTTTTGCTTTGTGTCAAAAAAAAGTGCTATGATTCATGTAAAATCTGAAGAGTGAGAAGCTGTCAATGATGCTTAGAGTTAGGATATGGTGTTTGGAAAATACAGTCGAGGTGAAAACAGCAAGGAGTCTGACAGTGCTTCCAGTTTTTTACACCTTTCTCATATTCATTGCATAGCTCTTACGGAAGCTATTGACTGCCAGATCAGGTAGTAACTAACTGAAAAACTTGTTATTTTGCTAGGTTTATCACTAACTATTTGATTTTAAAAAGTTAAAGCAGGCAGCCACTGACATCAGCTTAAAGTTACCATTCTTTGTTACTAAAATCTTTCACCAAAGCGCAGTGGGAGACAAGGCCTACTTCAGCTTGTTATCTGTGTTTATACTTAAAATGTTGTTTATGCTTTGTCCTGGGTTCAGCAGTAGCAGTCATGTTTCTCCTTCTTGGTAGCTGGTGCAGTGCAGTGTTTTGACTTTCAGCTGGGGAACAGAGCTCATAACAGCGATGTTTTGGTTTGGCCAAGGACTTTGTGAGCCTCATGCTCTGCCAGGGAGGAGGGGAAGCCGGGAGGAAGCAGAGACAGGACACCTGACCCAAACTGACCAAAGAGGTATTCCATACCACAGCACGTCATGCCCAGGAGGTAACTGGGAGTTAGCCGGAAGGGCTGGGAGACTGCAGGGCTGGAGGAGGTATCGGTCGGTGCTTGGTCGGGCTGAGGGGGGCAAGTTATCGGTCAGCTGGTGCTGAGGTGTTGTATTCTCTTCCCTTGTTATTTCCTTTATCATTATTATCATTGGTGGTAGCAGTAGTGATTTGTGTTATACCTTAGTTACTAAACTGTTCTTATCTCAACCCGTGGGAGTTGCATTCTTTTCGATTCTCCTCTCTGTCCCTCCGGGAGCAGGGGGAGGGCAAGAAAGGGGGGGAAGTGAGCGAATGAATTGCCTGACTGGGTTTAAACCACGACATGCTTTTATTACTACCAAGAAGAATTAAGTAGCCCAATGCTGCTAACAGAAAATAAGAACACTCCTAAGAAATACCTTTTTAAGTATCCATTTGCCTTAAAAACTCATTTTACCTAAGAATTCCTAACTCAGATTTGGTTAACTTCAGGTTAACTTAATTTTGATTGCTTACAAAAACCACTCATTAAATATACATCATGTATATCAACCTTTGATATCTATCTACATTGGTGATATTACAATTAAATCTTAACCTTGTAGAAGGTTTATTAAAGATGGGCAATATTCTTACATAAGCCTTTTCATAATTCCATTTTCCTTTCCATCCAGTTGATAATAGCTTTTTTAAATAACACTCCCATACGTGTCCATAATTCAGTGATGTACTAAGAAAATTTACATCTACATTTTCCATTTTTAGCTTTCTAAAAATTAGACTAAGAACAAGGCCAGAAAGCCAGGCGATTTCATGAGATATGTAAACACTAAAATAAATTTACATGATGGTATTGAATTTCTTAAGAGAATAAGTAATTTGAATTTTATGGCAGTGGATAGCGAATGTCCTAGGTTCAGCAGTAGCAGTCATTTTTCTCCTTCTTGGTAGCTGGTACAGTGCTGTGTTTTGACTTTTCAGCCTGGGAACAGAGCTGATAGCACTGATGTTTTGGTCTGGCCAAGGACTTTGTGAGCCTCATGCTCTGCCAGGGAGGAGGGGAAGCCGGGAAGAAGCAGAGACAGGACACCTGACCCAAACTGACCAAAGAGGTATTCCATACCACAGCACATCATGCCCAGGATGTAACTGAGAGTTACCCAGAAGGGCTGGGAGACTGCGGGGTTGGAGGAGGTATGGGTCGGTGCTTGGTCGGGCTGGGGGGATGAGTTATCGGTCGGCTGGTGCTGAGGTGTTGTATTCTCTTCAGTTGTTATTTCCTTTATCATTATTATTACTGGCGGTAGCAGTAGTGATTTGTGTTATACCTTAGTTACTAAACTGTTCTTATCTCAACCCGTGGGAGTCCGGTAGTAGGGGGAGGGCAAGAAGGAGGGGAGTGAGTGAATGAGCTGGCTGGCTGGGTTTAAACCATGACAGCGAAGAAAATTTCAAATGGACTTTACAGTTAGGGATGGGAATGTTCTGTGTTCCAGTTCTTAGGAAGACCTTGTGATTTCAAAGACAATCTATTTCCATGTATCTTGTGGTACTGACAGATAGAAAGGAATGAGATGGAAGACCATTGCACCATGACTGACAGATTTTTCCTTTAGAAGTACATAGACCCTTTCAGTATCCTTCCCACCTCTGGCTGAAGTGCATTGGATGTGTAGTGAGCATGCAAATCCCAATACCCATTCCAATACTTCACTGTCACATATAAGGGAGAAAACTGCTGATTCAAAAGATGTGACATGAGAAGTAAATATAGAATTGGACTGACAAATAAATGCAAAAGGCGTATCTGCAGGCTTTATTCTCTCTGTCCTGTTGGATTCTCTTTGAGACTTTTAGAATCAGTGGTATGCAGCAAGGTCCCAAATTGCTCTAAATTAAGATATTCCTAGAACAAAATCTGTGACATTTCCTCTCTCTGTTGTTTACAAGCAAGCCTAAGGATGGAGAATCTCTGTTCTGATAATTGATTCAAGGACAGAATAAGCATTTAAGGAACACTAGATAGAATTTCAAAAATAGATTGAGGACATGATGCTCTCCAGTCCCAAATGAATATTGTCATCACTGACCTACAGAAACAGGTTGTCTCTTATTTAATCTTTCCTTATGTTTAGTTCATGAACTATTGACCAGACTGACTTGAACAAGAGGCACAGAAAATGCCAGACCTGACAGCAGCCTGAAGATTGTTGCTGTCTTCTAAGAAATGGTAGAAATCGTCTCAAAACTTCTCCAGCTCAGCAGGATACCAAATGCTAGACAAAGCAAAACTAAGGATGCTACACATAATATATTTACTAATCTATACTGCATCTAGAAGTGGGAAGACTAGTAATATCCAAAAGAAGATTTGAATATTTCCGTAGGTAATTTGGAGATAGGGACTCCTTCATAGAGGAGCAGCGGCAGAAAAGAACTGAGTTAAGGTGATTTTGCCTTATAATGTTTATCAGGGTTTGGTGCTTGTCATGGTTTAAACTCAGCCAGTAACTCAGCACCACACAGCCATTTGCTCACCACTCCTCCCGCGCTGGGCAGAATATGGAGGAGAATCAAAAGAACGTAAACCCCACGGGTTGAGATAGAACAGTTTAGTAACTAAAGTATAATATAATACTACTACTATTAATAATAATGATAAGGGAAATAACAAGGGGAGATAATGCAATTGCTCAGCACCTGCTGACTGATACCCAGACTGACCTGAGTAGTGATCAGTCCCTTCAAGGTAACTCCCCCCAGTTTATATACTGAGCATGATGTGCTGTGATATGGAATACCCCTTTGGCTAGTTTGGGTCAGGTGTCCTGCCTCTGTTTGCTCTCAGATTCCTGTGCCTCTCCTCACTGGAAGAGCAAGACTGAAAAGTCTTTGATCAGGGTGAGGACCACCTAGTATCAATTAAAACACAGGTGTGTTACCAGCATTGTTCTCACACTAAAGCCAAAACACAGCACTGCACCAGCTACTAGGAAGGAGAAAAATAACTGTTACAGCTGAAACCTGGACAGTGCTGGATGACAGCTGGGTTATATGGACAACTGAACATGCTGTCAA
Source organism: Pezoporus wallicus (assembly GCF_028554395.1). NCBI lineage: Eukaryota > Metazoa > Chordata > Aves > Psittaciformes > Psittacidae > Pezoporus > Pezoporus wallicus. Next base: position 1,895,454 of record NW_026637470.1, read on the forward strand.
AACTTCAAAAACCAGGATACAAATATGAGCAGGCAAGATACTCCACAGAGAGTGAGGATTTTAAGACTGGAACTGGTTGAAAGGTGCATGGTGTGTTAGAAAGGAAAGACTCTGGCTGGATCATTCAGCTTAGTTTTCAACAAATTTTTGGAAAAAGTGAATAAAATGGCTTCTTTAGATCTCAGAACTGCTGTTCAGTGTCATTAAATATGCTTATTAATCAGCTGGTATATATGATTGCATCTTGCCCTCAGTTACATGACAACAACTTCCCCTTTAATTAAATGGGATTGCACCTGTGTAGGTGATGATACAATTTGGCCTATAATATGTAATAAATACTCAATATCTTTGCCAAAAAATCATTTAGTTGCATAATTTAGTGAATGTTAAATAATTATTAAGAACATATTTACTGAAATTCAGTTGTTCAATATCTATCTTCATGCAAATTATTGTTACACTTTGATAAATATTCATAGTAATCAGTGTGTATTTAATTAACATACAATAACTTTCTCATTAAGTCTGAGTTAAATCCTTTTAAGGGGGGAGCATTTCATTTAAAGTCTAACTGGAAATCTCTCTTTGTAAGATTACATAATTAATCTTATTTTTGGTTCCAGACCAAAAAAAAAAGGGCAATTGGTGGTTGTGAGGGATTGTCTATTCATAGTGTATGATTCTGTGCTTTGATAAAATTCCAGCCAAAGCATCTGAGCACAAAACAAGAAAGAATTAATGTTTTATATAATTTTCCTGTTATTTAAATTATTTAAAAATAATTTATTTGAAAGTCATAAAAGCTTTGAAATTAAATGACAGAACAGTGCAATTTACAGTAAGAAACAAGGTTACAAAAACTTAAACTACATCAAACAGCAAATCAGGCTGAAGATAAAAATTGATGGCATCTTTAGAAAACATGTAATTCAGTTACTCTCCACTTTTCATTCAATTTTCACCTTGTTTTTCTGTTTAATGCTTTGCTTGATTGGACCTATTAGTAAAATGGGTTATTTTCTTTTGGTTTATGTACAAAATAGACCTTCAATGATTTAAAATTGTTTAGCTTTCACCTTTTAATTGAATTATGTGGGTTTCCAACTTTCTGTTTTCCTTTTTGTTATTTTGTTTTAGGCAGAACTCTGTAAATTCTTTTGTGAACTAAACTGAAGGTTTTAATACATGTGTGAAAGATAATAATTTTAATTTATACCAACAGTTTGAGAAGTACCAGATTTTTTTTCCCTCAATTTAAAAAAATATTCAAATTATCCATTCAGAAAAAACAAAGGCATTTCAGATGCACTTCAAAGTGTCAAAGACCAAGATGTGCTGGAATAACCTTCTGGATCATACACGGGGAATCTCAGTTTGAGATGATTCTCCAGTCCTCCTGATATAATATATCACAATCCCAGTGTTGTACACTCAAACCTAGACTTAGTCCTTCCTTCACAGTGAATACTCAGTCAAGTGGAACAGCATCAGCTAGAAGAAGCTGAAAATGCCAATACCAGAAGAATAACGAGCTTTGTGGTTAAGGTACTTTCTTGGAGATAGTAATACAGAGATTCCAATCCATCCTGCAATTAATACAAAAGAAGAGTTAATTACGTCTCCAGTATGCAATGGCCGGTTCTAGGGTATGTTAGCTCAAACCAGAAATCGTATCTGAGGAAATCTTTTGCAAAGAATGCTTCATTGAAACCGCTACATTCAAGTGGAATTTGCATTTCTGCTGAACTAGATTTTTCTGGCACAAAATATTAATCAGAAGATTCAGAAAAAAATGTGATAAATGCACCTTTTAAGATTACTTCTATCTGTTCTGCTTGCTCCTCCTCAGGACATTTCCACTGTGCGAGTTCAAGCAGTTGGAGAGCTCTATCTAGGGAAAATGGGTAGAACTGAGAGTAGCTGAAGTTCTATGGATCTTGCTCCTGGGACCATTTCTGTGTTTGCAGTGACACAGGTTTTGCACAATCCACTCACCCTCCTCAGCTTGGGGCCCTCAGCCACTCTCTCACTGCTCTCTCACAAAATAAAACTGAATCTCAAAGCTTCTGTGTGCAGAAGAGGAAGAATCCTTGTGAGTCTCCTATCCTAAATACCTTATTGTCTGCATCTGAGAAGGTGTCCTCTGAGAAGGATGAGGTGAATTTGAAACTTACCATGTAGCAGGGACAATTAGGCTTTCAAATTTTGTTGGTAAATGTTAAAACCACTCGATCAATCTACATAAAAGAGTTAGAACCAAGGTCTTGCTCAATTCAATTAAAAAAAATATAGTGAATCCAGGTCAACTTGAACACTCTTGGGGAAAAAAGAGGTTTATTCTATTAAATTAATTCAGAATTAGGGTACAATCCATTTGTGCAAACATAGTCACACAGTGACATTTAGGATGGTTTCTAACTGGCAGTCTAGAAAGCTATGCCATGAGTCTAGGGGTCATATCTGCTATCTCTCTGAAGATATCAAAGGTAACCCAGGATGTATCAAATGATGTTAGACACCTCTTTTCAGGCAGACAGATATCATTCAAACACTATATGATTGGAATACAGCACCTTAGAATAGCTGTTGTGCATTATATTTGTCTCAAGAGGAATTGTGATCTCATATTAAAGAAACATATGCTCTGTTAAGTACCAAAATTTTGAAGGACATTGGTGAAGGGGAAAGGGAGAGGAAGAAAATGTGGGAGTTTTTTCCCAAAGCTCTTGCTTGGCTTTTTATTTATTTCATTACTCACCCCTCTTTCTTTCAAAGAGATTGTCTTTGGGGACTTAGTCCTCAAATACTCCTTGCTTAATTTCAGGCCCCAAATTATCTATCATCCACAACTATATGATATTCCCCCTTTTTAATGTGAGGGATTTAAACAGGCAAGAAGAAATCATGCATACAATGCCATAGACTAATTTACATTAAAGAAAGGCATCTCAAAACAATTTAAATTTTCTGCATGAAGAACCTTTGTGCTGACACTTGGGTAGTGTAACATGTTAGTTGTGTTTAGGTTTGGCAAAAATGAGAGTTGTGTTCAAGCAGTTATCTGTAATTCTTCTGATTTTCTTTTCTTTATTTTTCAATTCCATATTCTTGTAGCATGTGAACATTTCACTGATTTTGAAATCAAAGTGAACAATCTCAAATGAATAGAACAAGGATTTTGAAATACAGCCCACTAAATTAATTATAATGCATTTTCCTCCCAGACCTCATCCCATGGATTATACAGACCAAATACGCTGGATTTACACTGTATTTTCCAGATGAGATAACTGAAGAAAACTCAGTAAGAACATAGAATAAGACCAATTTAAATTGTATAACAAGTCTAAAAAGAATGTTTAAAGTGTCTGTGGTACTTAGGAAATGAGTTTCATAACTCATTGGAGACCATCATGCTTTTGAGTTACTTTCCTTCCTCACTGTTTAGCAACTGATTATGGTTTCTTCTCTCTATTCACTATACTTATCTTCCTTTGTGTGGGAAACTGTGCATATACATACATAAGAGGACACACGCTTGTATGTGTGTTTCTATATTCACATTTGAAAATAGCAAACATATACTACCGCTTCTTCCTCCTTCTTAATCAGTGTGTTATCACTTCACCAAACTAACAAATTAAAAACAATTTCCGATTTCTGTCACAAATACCTAGTGGCTAAACATTATTAATGCATTTGTCAGACTGGCATAAACTCAAAAGTTGTTCAGTTAGGGAAGAAGAATATAAAGCATTTTTTGTAATCTATATTTTCCTCATGGAGGTGAAAGTTTATCTCATTGTACAACAGTGGATATAAGTTCACCACAACTATTCATCAAAACTGATACTTTTGAGTGGCAAATCATAGTTTTCTGAGGCTACAGAGTAAACAAGATGTTGGCCTTTCCTTCAACACCCTCCTTTAAAAAAATAGCTGCCAGCAAGTTATAGCTGTATTTCATATGTGTGAGAGTACTCCAATAAATCACTTCTGCTTGCAGCAATCATAGATTATGAGGCTTTTATAATCATGAAATGAGCCCAATACTCCACTGCTGTTCTCAGAAGATTGAAGATCACTGTATTTTTCTGTGTGGATGTATGAGCCTCTTGTTTCTCAGGGGTTATTGTTATACTTAGCCACGCTGCTGCTACCTACCTTGGACATCAGAAATGTTTTCTCCAAGTTGGGAAACATTAGGGTGTTTTGTCAACTTCTGACATCTTTTCCTATGAAAGAATAAAGTGCACTTCAGGTATATTAACACCCTAAAATCATTCTTTTTGTTCCCCTTTTTTGCTCCCACATACAAGATGATCTACAAAACAGTGTTTTGAAATTCTTTGACACTGCAAGAAGTACATGAAAGCCATTGGAACGAAGGCTGTGAAGGGTGTTTATCGTAATTCTCTCTTGGAGCAATTATGGCGATCAGATACACTGATACTTTTGTATCCTTACAGCCACAATATTTGTACAGCAATGATTAGAAGGAGTTTCTTACTAGAAATAGATCTAAAACTATGGTTTTGATGACATTCTTAGCAAAACAATTGTGCTATAAGCAAGATAATGATGACAGATATCAAGGTCAATGTAATTACTTTCTATATTTGGATTAGTATTACCCTGGGTATTATATACAAACTATCTACAAACATCAATCTATTGCTGTCCTTCCTTAGAAACAGACTTTTCACTTTTCCATTATGAATTTTAATGCATGTTATCAATATAAGAATTAAAAAATGAAAAAGTTGTATTTTTTTTTTTTAACCCAGAAGGTGCAGTATAAAACATAAGGAGAAAGAAAAAAACAGAGGAAAGTTTGTTTTAAAGGTGAATATATGCAAACTTAGAAATGCAAAAATGTATCTTATCCAAGAGTGTTGAGTGGCGGAAACGAGCTAGCATTCAAAAAGGAACTGGTGTGTCAGGTTCTTATTTACATTTCTGATACTCCTGAAATTATTAGATAGCTATTTGCTTTAATCTTTTCATATCAGCCACAAACTGCTTGTATATGTTGTATCATAATTATTTTGATAGGAATTGAATTTTATTCTAGTGGCATTCGGTTTCTAATTTTCAAGCCCAAGTTGTTGGATGGTAGCTGTGCTTGAGGGTGATATAAGAACCTTACATAAACAGTACTTCAGAACTATATATACATCTTGACTGGACTAAATCAGCAGAGGTAGTAGTGTGCTGATTCAAAGGCACACATAAATGAAAAATATTTCAAAGCCCAACTAATGTGATCTTCTGAGCTGTGAGTTTAATTTAATGCGATAACAAAAGACAAGGTCAGTAAAAAATGCCATACTCCTTCAGATTTTTTGTTTTAATGCTATTAAGTCTCTTGTCAAAGTACCCTCAACAGATCTCCTTCTGAATTATTTGTCTTTGGAATTACTCATTTTTTTCCTCCAGCTGTGTTGCAGTGTTCAGCTGAGGCTATAAATAAACAGCTCTTTCAAATGTCATTGGCTACCATCATCCTATGCATTGATCATGGATTAATGCTTCCAAGTTTCTATTGCATTGTGAACTGGATGTTCCCAGCCAAAAATGTGGGTAGCCTGGGGTAATTTGGTATGAACGCTCTTGAGTCCATCAAGTTTTACAGCTTCTGCATCATCAGTCACAAATTTAAATCTTCTACCATTTTCATACAGTAAAGCCATGATAAAATGATTCTTAAGCTACAAAGTGAAGGAAAAAAAAAAATTTTTTTCTCAGTGGTGACAGCTTCTCTCTCTCTATTTTTCATCCAAACAAGTAGAATGCTGTAAATCCTGTCCAGAAGACACAGACTGGAAGAATTAATCAAAGGTTTGTTTATGAGCTGTTTGGAGCAGATTAAATGTTGTGTTGACAACACAATTTACAAATTATCTATCAACATCAACAGAAGTATTGCACCTGATCCTGATGTCAAGGAGTGCAGATCTAAGACCTGACTGAAGAGATAAGCCAGTATGGTAACCTCCAAAACAGGTTACCGTACCTTTAAAAAGGTCTGAGGATAGTCTTTGAAATCTAGTACTTGCACCTAAGCATGTGCACTGTCACCCAAACATTTCACCATGGATGAGGAGTGCTCACTGTGGAACTACTGATCATGAATGTTCAAGCAGATTGGTTCAATCAATGGGATGATTTCTCACTATCTTGAGAAGAATATATTGCCTGAAACCCTTCCAGCTCCCTTTGTATAGTAGTTTGTGCTGCTGGATAGTTTTTCTAGATAAACTACTGACTACAATATTTAGGTTCCAGATTTTGAAAGCAGTTTCATGGGTATATAGAAAACCTAAAATGTCCAGAAAGTCAGCAATGTGCCCTTGTGGCAAAGGTGGCCAGCAGCTTCCTGTGCTGTGCTAGGCAGTCTATTGTCAGCAGGTCGACGGAGATGATCCTTCCTATCTGCTCAGCATTGGTGAGACACCTGGAAGGCTGGGTCCACTTCTGGGATCCCCTCTACAACAAAGACAGGGGCTTACTGGAGCTAGTCTTATGAAAGGCAAGAGGGATGACTAAGGGATTGGAGCATCAGACATATAGGGAGAGGCTGCAAGAGCTGGAATGGCTCAGCCTTAAGGACATGTCTCAAAGGCATCTTGTCAATATTTATAAATACCTGACCTGGGGGTCTATAGAAGACAGAGACTGATTCTTAATGTTGTGCAGAGAAGGGTCAAGGAAAAATGGGCACAAACTGAAATACAGGAAATTCTATTTAAACATAGAAACCTTTTTACTGTAGTGGTGGTCAGACACTGGAACAGGCTGCCCAGACTCTTTATTCTTGAAGACATTTAAAAGCCAACTTTCTTTGTAAGAAATGAAATTATAGGTTTTCAGAAGTTTTAAAAGCACATCTATTTTACCATATTTACTTACATATTGTACATGTACACATATATACATATGTTTATATAGAAATCCCTAAGATATGTACGTATTTTGAGGGAGGTGGAATCCTCCTTTTTCTGGCAATGCACGTAACTTATACATAAGAATTTATTCCATCAAACAAGATTAAGACAGGACTTAATTTCTTTCAAAATCAAGACCTATGTTTGAAGTGACTGGTGGTGACTTACTAGTTGATCAGTATGGAGATAGGCTGGAGTTCCACTGAGTAACAGTGAGATTTAATGGAAAGAAGCAATAACATATATAAGGGTCTTGGACTATAACAGAAGCAGCAAAATTGTGACTGCAATTCTCAGTCAGACATCATTAACTGCTCAATATGGGGATTCAGGAACTGCCTTTCTAAAATAAACACAAGGAAGGCTCCAAGGAGACCTTAGTGGGGCCTTTCAATACTTAAAGGGGGCCTATAAGAAAGATGGGGACAGACTTTTTAATAGGGTCTGTAGTGATAGGACAAGGGGTAATGGTTTTAAACAGAAAGAGGGGAGGTTCCAACTAGATGTAAGGAAGAAATTTTTTACCATGAGTGTGGTGAAACAGTGAAGCAGTTTGCCCAGAGAGGTGGTAGATGCTGCAGCCCTAGAAACATTCAAGGTCAGGTTGGACAGGGCTCTGAGCAACCTGATCTAGTGAAAATGTCCTCGCTCATTGCAGGGGAGTTGGAACTAGATGATCTTTAAACACCCTTTACAATCCAAAGCATTCCATGATTCTATGATTCTATGACTGTACCTTTCAGTACCCAGTTGCAAAAGGCTTCATAGGATGGTTCATAGAACCCTGCTTTCCACTTCTAATTTTTTTCCAGAAGCTATTTTAATTAATGGATCTGAGAATATTGCATTTTAACGTGTCATTTTAGTTCAACATCTGATCAGAAACTGGTATTTGAATGTGTGATAATTTCTCATCCATTTTTTTTACTGCTATTGTGATTAATAATTTAAAAATACTTTTAAACAGTTAAAATAGCAGGACTTTAAATGAAAGACTGGGGTGGCTGGATTGCAGCAGTAACACGTGCCTATGGTAATTTGGAGAGTAGGATACATCCATTCGTGTCTATAGAACTGTGCACTAACCACATCTAGTTAGGAAATAGCCGCACTTGCCTGAGGTGCAAGCTCAGATTACAGGGCCTATAGACTGTTTATGGAGAGAAGTGAAGGACAGGAGTAGAGTCAGCAAGTCAGCATTGAAGTCAGCAGATTTTTGTGAGTGTCTGGTTTTATAAAAACCATCGCATTTCTAAAACAGCCTTAAAGACAGTGGATTGGAGTTGCATCATCTGAGAGTTTGGTTGAGTGTGAGTATTAAGAATTTACTAGAGGGTGAGGAAAAAAAAGAAAAGAATGCCATGAGGATTGGTTTGCTGCTTCTAGACATACCTATACAAACAATGTGAGACTCATTAAAAATACTAGCAATTGAGAATTTTGTAGTACTCTGCAAATTGATTCATTCAAGAAATGCTGCATCTGTCATTGTTTGAATTAATTCATTTGCAGGAGACACAGTATTTCTCATTGTTTAAAACAATTCATTTGCATGTTAAAGATGCTTAAATTGCAAAAAATAAGACCTTTCTTCATATTACTGGCTATGTACTGTACGCAATAGCATACAAAATAAACCATGATGTAAATGATTTCATTAGGTTATTAGATTCTTAGAGATTACTATTAACAACTGACAGCACCCCATGTAACAATAGGAGCTTTTCTTTGCAACAGCTAGTTTTAAAATGAAGCGTTGTTGTCCTTCTTATCATTTAGTACCATATGAGAGTAATAAGAAAAGCACATCCTCTATCCAACAGCTGGGAATCCCAGCTTCGTAGATAAGACAGGTTGTGTTAGTTCCGAGAAAAACTGAAGTGTCCTGAAAAATTTTCTAGGAATAATGGGATCTATATAGAAATGCAAAGGACAATTTAATAGATTTGTACAACCATTAATCTTATGTTTTAAGCTCATCTTGGAAAGCATATTCCTAGCTTAGGCTTCCTGTAACTTAAGCTTTCTTTTAGATTTCTGAATAATCATATGTAGATTTTCTTTGGTATGAGAAAAAGATTATATTCAGTGATCAAAACACCAAAAATAATTGGTTCCAGCTGAAGTTTTCAGCTGGCACTTTAGAATGAGGACTTCAATGTGTGAAAGTTAAATGCAAACCTTTTTAGTAGAGGTGAGTGGAAAAGGGCATCTAGTGCACATTTTAAGACTTCTTTTCAGTTTATTTTTGGAAGAGGTACAACATACTCATCCTTTACTGTAATTCATAAAGTTTTAGAGAATAATTGCTAGGCACTGTGACCTAAAGTCCTTGAAAATGTGACTACCTGCACTGGGAATGAAGATATGCTTAACTGCCTCCATCACTTTCCCTTCCTGGCTGAGAGACCCTGAAAAATGCCATAAAACATCTTAGCCCCCAGGTCACTCTGGTCCAGCTTCAGCAATGTTTTGCCTCTCTCAGAAGCTTGTGAGGACACATTTGATCATAGCTTTGAAACAAAAAGCCTCATTAAGCTTAGATACTAAATACTTCACAAATTGTTTCTGAAATTGACCTAATAAAGCCCGAGAAAATAAGTTGAGTTACATACATTTTCTTAATCCTCCCCAGTAATGTTTTGAGGAATTATTAGTATAAAAATAAATACAGGAAATTATGGTTGCTGAAAAAATTATTCTATGCTGAATTTACTAATCATCAGTTGCTGTGCACACTACTGACTAAAAGGTATTCCTGAATTACTTGCAGAGCAGTGGTGGAGTAGTACTTTGCAACCAATGGTCAGTCTGAATTAATCTTTCTTTTTTTCTTAACTATCAATTTGAAAACCTTCAATAACTCCAATTTGAGGTCTTGCAGTAATTGAAATTTGTCAAGGGAACAATAAATGCCATGTGAAAGGGCAAGGCACTTTCTTACAGAGATATTAACCATCTTATTTAACACTTAAAACTAAAATGGAAGCTGAAACACGGCTGTGGTCTGCTCCTGTCGGCAGTGTGGTATGAGGATCGTTTAGTGCAGCTACGAATAAGGAGAATATGATGTGCACTAAAAACTAGAAAACTGAGAATTGCATCAGGAAAACAGAGCATTCTCACCTATACAGTTCCCCATTATGAGGATCTGTAAAGGAAGGTTAGTATGTCACTCTGAATTTTGGAAAAAAAATGAGGCTTATTTAAAAAGGCAGCTAGAGCAAGCCCTGATGAATTATGATTACAGCAGAAAATAAAACATACTGTTTTCTATTATTGTATAAATCAGTAAACTTCTAGAATTCATATGTTAACAGATAGATACTGTGAATATGTTGTAAACCACAAAACTAAGGGTTAAGTATATTCAGATAGCTAGGAAACGTGAATTGCTTACATTTCTAAAAATCCTTATGTGACTGCTTATTATGATTACCACAAAACCTCTATATTGAGAAAAGTGTTCCTTTTGTTGCAAAGTCCAGTAGCTTTGAAGGATAGCAGTAACTCATCTTTTTATTTCTCAGCGTTTTTAGCACAAAAGATTTTTGCTAAGAAAAAAGAAGCTTTCCTAAAAAAGCTGTCACCTGTGTTGTTTGTAGCAAGTATTTGAAATACAGCAATAAAAAAGTTCTCAACCCATGGAATTGCCTTTTCTCTGTCTCTTAAATTTCCATTCATGTGTAGCTGAAGAATCAACTTCCATATTCTCATCACTTTTTTTGTAAGGGAAAGTTCAGCATTTTGCAAAAGAGGTATTTGACAATGAACATTTTAGAAACTAGACCCAGATTGTTATCAACATATAAGTAGCTAAAATAACAGGTGTGATACTTAAAATGCTTAGGAATGAGCAGAATGCACAGGAAATTTAGCTATCTGACACCACCCTGCTGAAAGTCACTTTCCATAGGCAGCTGATTGACATAATATCAATGTACTAGCTCCCATACCTTTAATCTATATTGTAAATGGTTAAGGAGCTATGGGAAGACACTGTATCTAATGAGAATTTAAAAAACCCTTTGAAGTTAAAAGACTATTATTTGTGCATAAAAATCAAGCCTTAGAAAGGTTAAGAAGGCCAAATTTAGGATTGCCAAGAGTCCTTGGTGCAGACCTTATACTTGGGCTATGATATGCAAAAGTATATGCAGACAGCTGCCTCTTTCAGCCCTGTGAATGCACAAAGGCAGAGCAGAATTAAGATTTTTATGGATGATTACATGTGTGGCATTGTCTGGCTGCTTTCTTTTGCACCACAGATAACTTTAAATAAATCTGTGGTAATTACAATAACTAGAATTAGGTGGTTGCATTTTTATGCATTTGTCAAATATTTGAAGAAATTTATTGTCTGTCTTGCATTTCATAGTGTAGTGATGAATTGTAGAAGTTCAGTTCACTGAATTACAAAATCTGTCTTATTTATGTTCCCTGTTTCCCCAGATTCCTTCACTCAAAAGAAATTTAAAAAAAAAATCCTGCAGAGATACTTCGCTGTTCCCGGGTTATGTTTCAGAACAGCTCTACTCAGGGACAAAGGTCTTCCCATGAAAAGCGGCTTGCAGGATAGAGGCTTTTGATTGTGCATTTTAGAGAGAGGATATTTCCTCCATATCACTTTAATAATGGCCTGACACACTTCAAATGCTATGGCAATATAAATGAGGAAAATAAATCAAAGGCATTTTGGAAAACAAATTCTTTGGGTATAAATTTTGCCTTTGGATATTATAAACGCATGAAACTAAAATGGATGCCAGGAAGTATTCAGCATTTAAATTATTCGTTCTACACAGCAATTAGTTAAGCAACAGATGTTTTTTAACCATTACTCACAGTGCAAAATAACCTTTAATAAACTCTAAGGAAACACAGAATGTCCAGCATGATATGTATCTTTTTAGACATGTGCTCCAGAAATACTCAGTGCATCACAAGTCCTTACTGAAGAGTAAGTGCTTTGTACACTAGAGTTCATTCAGTCTATGTGTATAATATATTAATATAAACTGAAATTGGGAGGAAAGTAAAGTTTGTTCATTAATTATTTCAAAATTCTGATGAGATCCTCCCTCTTTTAATAATATCCATCAGTAAGGCTTTTCTCTTCTACCACTAATCTTATGATGCTTCATGCACAGCAGTTACAAAAGAAAATTTCAAGTCTTCGTGTCATGTACACATTATGCATATAGTGACAAGGTATTTTTGTGTCCTGGAGCATATTTAACTTTCCTCAGAATAAGGGTATGTTAGAGAGTTGTGTAAAGCATATTAAACCCCAAACTACTCATGGAAGCTTCAGCTGAAAAGAGTAGCTTGCTGGTGGTCCACTTGTGGCTCAGAGTAAAAAAATGAAAGATGTGGGTAAGATGATCTACCTCTGTCTGAAGTGCTTTACCTGAGCTTGTTCTCCCTGCTGCAGGGCTGCAACCTGCCCTTCCACACAGGCAAAACCAGTCAGCTTTCCAGGGAACTGCTTTGACTTCAGAAGCGGAGCTTCTTTGTGCTTGCAGCCCAGAAAGCCAGCTGTATCCTGGGCTGCATCAAAAGGAGCGTGACCAGCAGGTCTAAGGAGGTGATCCTGCCCCTCTACTCTGCTCTTGTGAGACCCCACTTGGAGTATTGTGTGCAGTTCTGGTGTCCTCAACATAAAAAGGACATGGAACTGTTGGAACAAGTCCAGAGGAGGGCCACGAGGATGATCAGGGGACTGGAGCACCTCCCGTATGAAGACAGGCTGAGAAAGTTGGGGCTGTTCAGCCTGGAGAAGAGAAGGCTGCTTGGAGACCTCATAGCAGCCTTCCAGGACCTGAAGTGAGCCTATAGGGATGCTGGGGAGGGACTCTTCATTAGGGACTGTCATCATCATGGCTTGACTTTGGGAACAAAGATTTGGGAAGGGCTTTACGGACACTTACTACATGCGCGCTGATGACTAAAAACGCCAATGTGAGATAGGCAAATCTGGCTTCAGAAAGCACAGCGAAAGGTCTCCTCGGGTGGTATAGGCAGGGCACAATTCTTTCTACGTTGTCTTTCCTCCTCGAGACTAGTTCTGAGTGAGTTCTCAAAGGAGTCAATGGCATTATGTATGGTGTGTCTCCAAGTCTCCAGATTGGGGGCCAAGGTGGACCACTGATGGTAGTCAATATGGCCAAGGCTAAGGTATTGTTTCAGGGAGTCCTTATATCTCTTCTTCGGGGCACTTCTCTTGTGGCTACCGGTGGCAAGTTCACCATAAAACACGATCTTAGGGAGGCGGTGACCCTTCATACTAGAGATATGCCCTGCCCAGCGCAGCTGCAATTTCAGCAATATGGCCTTGATGCTGGTGACCCCTGCCTGTTCGAGAACAGTAACATTTGACACATAGTCAGTCCAATGGATGTTTAGAATGGATGTTTGTTAGGGACTGTAGTGATAGGAGAAGGGGTAATGGGTTAAAACTTCAGGAAAGTTTAGATTGAATATAAGGAGGTTCTTCACTGTAAAGGTGGTGAGGCACTGGAATGGGTTGCCCACGGAAGCTATGAATGCTCCATCCCTGGCAGCATTCAAGGCCAGGCTGGACAGAGCCTTGGGTGACATGGTTTAGTGTGAGGTGTCCCTGCCCATGGCAGGGGTGCTGGAACTAGATGATCTTAAGGTCCTTTCCAACCTTGACTATTCTATGATTCTATGATTCTCTGCATCATCTTTACATGACAGTCAAGTGACTGTTCTTAAGATTAGATCACCATTTCTAATAAAAAGTAATTTTACTCCAGCTATTAACAAGAAGCAGCCTGTAAGTTACACATTGATATGAAGTGAAGTAAATCACCTACAGCACATGAAAAAATATTATTTCCTAGTTAGTTTTGCACAAGAGAAGAACGTGTGGAGATGGTCAGGAAGAGAGACTGTTCCACAAAGGAATCCAAAGTAAATTCATTGCATAATTTACAATTATATAAATATTTTTGCCTGCTATCTTCTTTGACATCTTGAGATCTTTGACGGAGGATACAAAATTTGCAAATATGCCACTACAGATCAAATTTGCTGTTTATTTATCTAAAATTCTAACCAGTAGATTACAAAGAGGGCCCGTTTTCTTCTCTTTCAGCCCTAACTCTTTCTATTCCTATCTTTTTTTTGTTTCTTCATCTTCTGATTAAAGGCTTAGTTCTGTGTAATCACTAATAGGATATAGCCCTTATCCTGAAGAACTTATATTCTAATTTAAAATAAACTCCATCAGGAGAATAATGGACAGCATGAGGGAAGCAAAGTCTAAGGCAATATCTTGTCTAAACACACATATATATTACTATCTCTGTGCACAGTTTGATGAGTATCTTCCTCTCCCCTTTAAAATAATAAAGGCACACAGGACTGAAATTGGGATCTCTTTATTCAGTAACAGGAATGCAAAAGTAAATCACCCAGTAACACGAGAAAAATACTAGATCCCTTTGCTCTCTTCTTTGCATTCTTGGCTTTGGAAATAAAGTTACAGACTAACTGTATTTACTCTGCTGTTCAAATTCAGGCTGAATGAGTGTTCAAGCACTCACAGCTCATACATGCCAGAGTAATTTTCTCTGCAGGCTGCGCTTTCTTGCTAACAGAGTAGGTACTCTTTCTGCTGCATTTGTTCAATTAATTACAGAAGTGTTTCTTTCTGGGACATGTCCTAAGCACTGTTTTCTATAGACAGCTTATAAATAGCAAACCTATAACCCACAGTATTTAAGTCTCTTATTTAAAAAGGCTCAGATTTCTCATTTTCTTGTTAAAGTTTAACCAGTCCCCCTGTTTTCAGTTATTGAACTGCTAAACTCTGTTTCTTTCATCCATGTGTTGTATTATCACAGATCCTTGAATGAGATGCTGGTATTTACAAGCACATAGTATGGTTTTGTATGGTTTTTTGTTGTTTTTTTTTTTGTTTTGTTTTTTTTTTTTATGAAAGGTCAATCATTCTGAGATATTCAATGATTTTATTGGCTGTGTAGGAGATATTATTAATTATACTTTGGGATAATATTTGTGGGTTTTGCTTTGTATCTATTTATTCACTGCCTTACAGATGTTTTAAAGCCAATTATGAGAGTTAATACCAAAAAGGTGAACAGTCTCATTGCTTACCTCCTCTGTATAGGTTTTCTTTCACTTTTACAAATAAGGATTTATGCAAAGTCACCAAGACAGCTATTGCTTCCATTGTAGGGGTTTATTATCTCCAAAATGAGCAGGCAAGACATTAAGCTCTCATAGAAGGATTAATGTACATAAAGATCACTGCATTGTGATTTTCTGGTTACATGGTTCAATACAATAATGGTTTAAGGAAGTAAAAGCCAATTTTAGCATTGTCATTATAGAACACCGTACATTGTCAATAGGCAGTTATAAATACTATCTCCAATAAGAGTTACTTCTCCATAAAGCAGTCTTTCTATCACATACCAACGGGATCAGTAATACATGAAAATGATTTGTGAAGAATGGGCTTAGGATTTATCTTTCATATTACCCAAAAAATCTTTCAATCATATCTTTAAATCTAAAAGCCCTGTAATGAGGCAAACATTTTCTTGAAGGTTCTTTTCGTGTCCATGTACACTTCCTTTTAACAGACAAATTTTCAGAAATAAGTTATCAAATTAATCTCTTCTTAAGGATGGACTGCTGGGTACTTTGCTCCATCGTTAATTCAAAATACATCTTGTGCCTTGCTCTGAAGATGCCCTCTCTGGCATATTATATGAAAAATTACTTGTGTCATTGCAAACCAGAAATACAATGTTTAGAATTTCCCCATTTTATAATGAGAGTAAAAAGCAGGAAATAAAATACCTTCAAACAGGTATTACACCTGACTTGGCATCAAGAGCTGTCAAAACACTGATCTGTTCTGTAAGACAAGTAGGGAAGCTCATTTGGTCATAGGTTTTGGCAGTCAGAAAAATCGATATTACGCACTGAAGAATCATTTTTTTGCCCTGTAGCCAGGACGTACCTGAGACATCCCAAAGAGCGATAAAGAGCCTGTGGCTAGGGAATTACAGTATTTTTGAGTATCATCATTCTCTAGTACATCGTATTTACTGGGCTTAAAACTACATGTTTTAAATGTTGTAAGTGTTCCTGAGAAAATGAGTCAAATATTGCCTTTTATTACAGTCCATATTAAAAAAGACCCATGCTTCAGATTTTATATGTGAAAATAGGTATATATTTTGTGGTGAAGAACTCACCTTCTCTGAACGACACAAGCAGTTGCTACTCAGAAAGGTAATGCACTGCAAGGAAAGCTAAATTGTGCAGGATGGTAGAGAAGCATTTAAAAAAGATCCTTGGACATGATGAAGAAAAGAATATGAGATTCATAAAGTTCAAGAGAGTTTTTCTGTGCAATAATTTTTCTCCAGCAGCTGAGGAAAAGTTTTGGTAGAACACACACACAAGAGCTCCTAAAGATATAACCAGAGAGAATACATCAGCCAGGAGGGCTGAAAAAGTCAAATTACTGAGGAGAAGATGTGGACAGACACTTCAGCTATTTCCTTCTGGATTCCCATCCTGTAGCTAGTAATGTAGTTTATCTTCAAGTCTTAATTTAATCCTAATCCATATATCCAATAAGAAGCATAGCTAAAATTACTCTAAGCTCCTAGAGTTAGAGAAACCAAAGTTCATTCAAATCTTATCTTCTACCACTGACTACAGAAACACATCCTTATATATGATTTAGGTGCTACAGTTAGGTAGTTAGATAAAAGAAATCAAGTCCATCTGTTCTACACCTGAACAAAGAAGTTAGACATGTTGCTGTTTTTCTGAAAAGAGTCTTGATGTCTTGATGAGACATATTTGACCTATGGTGAATTTATTTATTGACTTTCAGAAGAGTGTGCCACAGCTAATTTAGTCATCAGAAAGTAATTTATCAGTAGTTCACCAGTATCCAGTTGTCTAGGATGATGGAGTTATAATTAAATATTAAAAATTATCAGAAAAAAAGCTTTATTTAATAAAACTTTCCTATGCAGTACACTAAAATGCATGAATTAATAGATTCCAAGCCTAGGGAGGGCTATTACGATAATCTCAGCTGACCTTGTAGATGACACTGGCTAAAGAGCATCAAAATTCTTGTATTTAGCAATTGTTTTGACTACAGGAGTTCTTTAAAGGAGATATTATATGCTTATAGAAAAAGTTCTACAGTAGAGAATCTATTACATCTTTTAGTAAGTTGCAGTAGTTAACTATTCTCACTCCTAAGAAGGTGTGCCAAACTTATTTTGTCAAAATCCAGCTTCCAACTTTTGGACTGTTTCATGCCTTTGTCTTCTAAATTAAAGTGCTGTCTGCTATCAAATAGCTCTGCCCCATGTAACTACTTGATTAAGTCACTTCTTAAACAACTGAAGAGATGTTTTAAATGGCAATTTTGAAGTAAATGAGTAAAAAACTGAAAGTTTAATGCAAATTCTTGCTTTTGATATTTTTATGTTGTTTCAAACTGGAAAAGTTAAACATGTCATCAAATACATGTTTGTGTATTCACCAACATTAATTCAAAAGTGAACTGAACATCGCTATAACTTTTCTATGTAATATACTCCTTTCTTTCCTTCTTCCATATCAAGCCTGTAACTGTTTTTAAAAAGTACATAAAATGTTATACAGCAAAGAATAAGCAGTTAATGTCTTAAATTCATTTTTCTACTTTTTATATTTTCAATAAAATGATGCTGTTATGAGTCAGAACTTTAAGACCATATTATTGCAAAGAATAAATTTTCTAAGTATGAAAGCTACAGTGGATCTTTCAAGTGTTCAGCATTGTGTTTACTATGAAGAGATAATGATTTTAGAAGTAGGGTTCATTGTGTTATTGGAAATATCTGGAAGACTTAGAAAATGGTATTTTTTTGCAAAAGCTTGATTGTCAGTGTAAAGATGTCTAATATGTGCTAAAAATTACCAGAAAGTTATTGAAGGTCCAAATTAATTCTTCTGGGCTCTTAAGATATACTGAGCTTGGTAACTGTTCATCACTAAATATTCTGCAGCAGTGCTTATAGTGTATAATGAATAACACTCAGTAATGATAGCATAGCATCATCCTTATTCCTTCAGAGCAAGTTTTTCTCAATTCATTCATCATTTTTTCTAGCTTTTTATGGTTACTCTATAAAGGCAGCCACAATCTATATTCAACAAAAAGGTTATAAAAAATAGAAATGTCTTCAATATTACATTTTTTTCATATCACAGGTCTATGAATATGGAATACATTATTTTATCATATAGAGTATAGAAACATCCAAAAAGGGACCAAGATCTGTCTAGTCCAACAGAAAACCAAAATATCTGTCCCCAAGGTAGGAAACTCATTCAGAAATACAGATTCTTGTTTGGGTTTTTCACTTCTGGCATTTCAGTAGCCCATGTTTTCTAAAGTAAGTGCTTTAGTTTTGGGGAGGTATTAGGTTTTTAATACAGCTATTTAACATGAGTTCTGAAGTTTGTTTTCCAGTAATGTTATTAGCTTGTTTCACTTTTCAATTATAGACATTTTGATTGTCTCAATATTGTCTAAATATAAGGGAAGCAGACTAACAGAATCATGGATTATGTCTCTTAGATATTTATATTGGCAAATGGCTTCTAAACCTTTCTTAAATCAAGGAGAATTTTAAGGTAAATGACTGTCTTAGGCCCAGATACTAAAACCAATAAAAATAGCAGAGAAAATTTCTTATTGAAAGCATAAAGAAATGGTGCTGGTAAACAATAACAAATATTTAATTAGTTACACACTAGAAGAGTAGAGAGTGAATTAAGATAAAGTGAAAGGATCTAAATGCTCAAAGGCAAAGAAACATAAATTTCAAAGTTATAGTTTGTCTTGCAGCTGTAGAGTAGCCGAGTAGTCACTGAAAAAATCATTAATTTCTATGCAATTAAATATAATTAATAAGACACCCCAGGAGTGTGTGTTCCTGAGAGATAATGTCAGCCCTTGTGCGTGACCTACCATGTGATGTTATCTCAGCATGGCTCAAATTCCATACTCCTTCTGAGCTAATAAAATTAAGTTTTCCTTCTAAAGACTACTCTGGTAACTTTGGTTATTGACTTTCATCCCATGGTCTGCAACATTAGTAACACAATCAGTACTAATATGAAAAAGAACACATATAACAAGCTGATCCCAGACTAATTTAGCAGCAGAGGGAGAAGACGTAACAGTCAAACCATGGACAGTGTATGTCATGCACTAGTGGAGCCCTGAAGAAACATCTGAAAATTAAGAAAAAAAAAACAGAAAGAGTCTTAGTAAACCAGTGAGCAAGTCTATATGACACATTTACCACAGTTAATCAAAGATCAAAGCAAGTATCACCTGAAACCATATATAGGAGTGCATAATTATACATTAACAAAATTCAAATCCTCAGTGAGAACTCAAGGCTTACAGATAGCATGTTGCAGCTGAAGTCCTTCAGAGCCCTCTGTAGTTAAGCTGAACTTACATTCTACCTTACAGATGCAAAGGAAATACAGAAATGGCTGGAGAGTGCAAAGGATGACCTGCATGCTGGCTTAAGTTCTAAGAAAAGGATGGAAGAAAAGGGAGAATGAGGCTAGGAGCTGCTAAGATGACAAAGAGAGATCCTCTGGGCATCTCTATATAGTTGCTACAGTACTGCAAGGGATGTGAAAGCTGGCAAAGGAGGCAAGGAATTATGGAGATGATCTTTCACTGGCAAGTTGCAAAATGGTGTTTGTCTTTCTGGAGCAACAAATCTGATAAAGGAACTGTCATTCAAGAAGTTCAGTAACATTTACAGTTGACTGACTCTGAGGTCACCTCACTAAAACAGAACTTCAGAAGGATTATAAAGGCTGGGCCTCAGGCCTAACATTATGGAGCTCATTAAGCAGTTGTACTGTTTAGTGATGAAGCTGTGAAACAACATTATGTGCACAATACCCATAGCAGTCAAGTGTTTGGTGATACAGGGATGAGGGATTGCATTGCTTCTGATATCACACTGAAAATGCCTAAAAATTACCCAAATTTGTGATCTTCCCCACCAGTAGTAAAACCAGCTGAAAACTGCTTTATCTAAATATATATGTTCCAAATCTGATCAACTGTTAGAATGTGAAACAAACTTCTCTTCCTGTACACTGAAATTCAGAAAGAATTCAGATTCAAGCTTTATCTTTCAAGCATCTGTAGTACTTGTGAATCTTGTTCACTGATATATTTGATGGTAATGACATTCTCCTTCAGAGTTTATATGGTTATGTTTTGTGTATTCATCATTAACATATCTCTGTCTTATCATGTATGGCATATCCAAAGGATTTCCTGTGAAACACTCCATTCCAGCAAACGACAAAATAAACCTCTTTCAGAGGTTTTTGAACAGATTTGAAGAAGATATGTAGCTGGGAAGCAGATCATGTTAATGTTGGAGAAATTCAGTGTAACTGGATTTATTATAATGATATTTATATGAATGTGCTTACAGACATAGGCATAAATGTAATAAATAAAATCATTGTTTCTGGTTGAAAAATTCAAAATTCATTAACTACAACAAGGGATTTAGATCCACTTTTAACAGTCTCTGCTTTCTTCTCATTGTAAAGAAATCATTGGAAAGAATCAAATCCCCTGTATCTAGAGATATCATACACTGAAGATACTCTTTTTGGTAACAAAGGAGGTAACCAGGTGTCCCAGTTTTTCTAGCAGAGATGTAGTGCCCCTATTTTCTTTCTTTTTATATGGGTCACTCTAAACCAGTTTCAAATCCCTATCAAACATACAGAAATGGCAAATCAGTCATCCTACCAAACTGCAAGAAAATTAATTTTTCTGAAAGACGCAAGTTTGGGTTTCCAAGTCTTTATAGCAGTTTTTCAGTTTCTTACAAACTAAATCTGTTGGGATAAAACAACAACCAAAAAATACAAAGGAAGGCTTGAAAAAGCAAATTAAATTAGATCTCTGCTACAGTCTCCACTGCATATGTCTGTTCAGGCTGTCTGCCAGGAGTATTTGAATATAATAGTCATTCATCCGTCGACCCATAACTAGTATATGCAATCACATAATGCTTCTAATGACTCTGTTGCTTATCTAATCCCCGTAGTTTATGGTGGTGAAAAGGTGTTCCCTATTGACACCTGGTATTGAACAAGAAGACTGGTGCAGTTTTGAAACTCCAGATAAACAAAGGTGAGGAAGAGTTCTGACTTCTAACTGTATCAAGAAGAAATGGAGTATCGTATTAATGAGAATCAAGAGAAAAGACAGAAAAGGTCAGGTCTTGTTAGTGTATCTAATATTTGAAAATGTTACCTTTCCATTTAAAGTCAGGCTTATAGTTAAACAAACGCTGTCTCTTGTGCCATGATAAAGCAGCTGCAGCTGACATGCTTACAAGAAATGTGGCTGATTGGGTGCCAGTAAATATCATGAGCAGGTGAGTGGCCAATGAAGTAGGAGTTTGTTAGAAATCTACTTCTGAAACACACTGGGGTTGTGAGACTAAAATGTGATGACTACTCACTATTATTACTTTCCCAAGTATAAACTATACCATCTCTTTTGACATCCATCTTGATTTTTCAGTTATTTGGGGTAAGGACTGATTATTACCCTTTGGAGGACAAAGGGGCAGGGACAATATACTCACCCCTTGTGAGGTGAAGTATTACTTTTATAGATACACACAGTTTTATTTTATTTCTAAGGGTTCTAAATAGGAGCTCAACATAATGTTTGTGAAACATTAAATACTCTCAAGCCTTTTAAAGTGTTTTATTTTTAAAGGTTAAATTTATATATTCCAGCCCTTATCCTCAGATAACAGTGCATGCACAGCTCAAGTAAGCCTTCTAGCAGCAGAAGCTGAATGTTTTATTTCAATTATTAACACAGGTTTAGTCATCCCATGTCCTCCTTTAATTTTTCTAGAGCCAAATAAAATTTGAATGTAAAGCCATTAATCTGACAATAGCACATTTTTATACCATGACTGTAGGAAGCCTTTTTGCTGAGGAAAAAGGTCAAAGCAAAAATTGGCATCTGATCTCTTTGTTTGCTTGTCTCTTCAACACAACTCATTCCTCTTCTATAAAACTAAATTACTATTTCATGAAGTTGTATGCTGATAAAAAAAGGAAAGGTAAGATTGATGTGTATGTTAGATTTGAGAGATAAACACTCAAAGAAGATTCAAACACAAGTCTGTCTGCCTGAGTCTTGGCTGACCACCAGCTGTCAGGGATAGAATGATAGAATAGTTAGGGTTGGAAAGGACCTTAAGATTATCTAGTTCCAATGCCCCCTGCCATGGGCAGGGACACCTCACACTAAACCATGCTACCCAAGGCTCCGTCCAACCTGGCCTTGAACACTGCCAGGGATGGAGCATTCACAGCTTCCTTGGGCAACCCATTCCAACCACCCTAACAGGAAAGGACTTCCTCCTTATATCCAATCTAAGCTTCCCCCATTTAAGTTTTAACCCATTACCCCTTGTCCTGTCACTACAGTCCTGTGATGAAGAGTCCATCCCCAGCATCCTTATAGGTCCCTTTAGATACTCGAAGGCTGCTAGGAGGTCTCCACGCAGCCTTTTCGACTCCAGGCTGAACAGCCCCAACTTTCTCGGGCTATCTTCACACTGGAGGTGCTCCAGTCCCCTGATCATCCTCATGGCCCTCCTCTGGACTTGCTCTAACAGTTTTATGTCCTTTTTCTGTTGAGGACACCAGAACTGCACACAATACTCCAAGTGAGGTCTCATGAGAGCAGAGTGGAGGGGCAGGATCACCTCCTTCCAACTGCTGGTCACGCTCCTTTTGATGCAGCTCAGGATACGGTTGGCTTTCTGGGCTGCGAGTGCACACTGAAGCCGGCTCATGTTCATTTTCTCATTGACCAACACCCCCAAGTCCTTCTCCACAGGGCTGCTCTGAATCTCTTCTTTGCCCAACCTGTAGCTGTGCCTGGGATTGCTCCGACCCAGGTGTAGGACCTTGCACTTGGCATGGTTAAACCTCATGAGGTTGGCATCAGCCCGCCTCACAAGCATGTCAAGGTCCCTCTGGATGGCATTCCTTCCCTCCAGTGTATCAACCGAACCACACAGCTTGGTGTCATCAGCAAACTTGCTGAGGGCGCACTCAATCCCACTGTCCATGTCAGCGACAAAGATGTTGAACAACACCGGTCCCAACACCGATCCCTGAGGGACACCACTCGTTACTGGTCTCCAGCTGGACATTGAGCCATTGACCACAACTCTTTGCGTGCGGCCATCCAGCCAGTTCTTTGTCCACCGAGTGGTCCATCCATCAAATTGATGTCTCTCCAATTTAGAGACAAGGATGTTGTGTGGGACAGTGTTGAATGCTTTGCACAAGTCCAGGTAGATGACATCAACTGCTCTACCCCTGTCCATCAGTTCTGTAGCCCTATCATAGAAGGCCACCAAATTGGTCAGGCAGGATTTCCCCTTAGTGAAGCCATGCTGGCTGTCACCAAGCACCTTGTTGTTTTTCATGTGCCTTAGCATGCCTTCCAGGAGAATCTGCTCCAAGATTTTGCCAGGCACAGAGGTGGGACTGACTGGTCTGTAATTCCCTGGGTCATCCATTTTCCCCTTCTTGAAAATAGGAGTTATATTTCCCTTTTTCCAGTCATCGGGAACTTCACCTGACTGCTGTGATTTTTCAAATATGATTGCCAGTGTCTTAGCAACTTCATTTGCCAGCTCCTTCAGGACCCACGGATGGATTTCATCAGGTCTCATGGACTTGTGCATGTTCAGGTTCTTAAGATGGTCTCAAACCAGATCCTCTCCTACAGTGGGCCCAAGGTCTTTAGTCTCACAGTCTCTGCCTGATGAAGAATACCTGCAAGATGAAGAATACCTGCAGGATAAGAATACCTGCAGGATAAGAATATCTGCTCCTACCACCTAAGAGGAGGTGGAATGTCGCATCATCTCCCCACTTCCCAAATGACCAGATGCCTCCTTATGGCTGAAAAGCTACATAAGACTCTGTGGCTTGGTGAACTTGAAGCAAGGGTAAGATTTATTACTTAGGTTTTTAGTATACGGCCATTGCTCTGCCCTTAGGGAAATGTACAAAAATAATGAGAGGTTTGGGGGGGGTTGTATATTCCAAAGAAAATGCCAGTTGCTGGTACATGCCTTTGACTCTGTATGTCAGTGGTTTTGCTTGTTTTTAAAGTTTTCAGAATTACAGCTTTTAGCCCAATACAAGCAACACATTGTTTCTTAAAAACAAAAGATGTTCCAGAAAGTGACACTGCAGTAACATCTCAAACTCTCTCTCTCTGAGAGAGACTGAATCTCTCATATCAAGTAACACACCATAGTGACTTCCCTAGCCTAAATTGGTTACTCTTCACTTTGTCCAGGACCAAGCACCCATTTGTGCTTACACTTATTTATAAAAGTAAATGGATCTCTTCCTTAAGCTGCTTTCAGGACAGTATCATATTTCCAGAAAGAAGAGAGTGCTAGGTTCTTGATCTACCTCCTGAAAACTAATCAAAGTCTCTTTCTCAGTGGCCACAGCCCCTGGTACTCACCATATGCTTCTACAGTTGGGCAATTGGCAAGATGAAACTAATGTCTGGTGAGCAAACAGGTGTCTCAGGATCTACCTGTCCTTCTCCATCTGTCTCTACTCACCAACTGTGCTTAAGCCTCTCAGGCAGGAAAAAAAGAATGGGACACACATGAAGTATCTCTTCAGTGTTACCGATGTCGATAATTGTGTTGGAGCTCTCTCGGAGACATAGAAGGAAGGCAGATGCACCAGTCAGCTATCCTCCATCAACGCCCCTGTGCATGGAAGGAGTGGAAATGCACCTTGGATCCAGAAGGAAAAACTGCAGAGTCCATAGCCTGGGTCCCTCCTTGGCTCCCACAAAACTACCAGGAGCCAAAGGCATGTGAGAACTATGATTCCCTCTTTCAGGTTCCTGTAAAACTCTGTAGAACTGTATTTCATAGCCTGCAGCACAGATAGGCCGACAAACACCAGGCCTGCTACTTATTACATCAGCTACCAAATGGGCTTGAATGCAAATTTCCTTCAGCATGTCTTCCTCTCATCCTCAGATACAGAGATGCTGCAAAGTTCAGTACATTTAAGATGACTGTAGATAGTGAGGAAGGGTAGAATTTGTCACAGATGATCACATTCATTTTGCAAAAATAAGTTTATTGTACTTGGCAAAGCAATAAGAAAGCTTGGCTAGCTGACCAGTCAGCCCTAAGAAAGAGAGAGCAGCCTCTGTTTAAGTCTCTGAAGTAACACAATCCATGCATGGCATTAGGTTATGTTGCATCATTTAACACAACATAAACCTCACTCACCTTTTCCTCCCTTCTATTGCTACTTTCTTGCAGTTTGTTCTCTGCAAAAATGCTTAAATGTCTGCTTTAAAATTCCTGCTTTTTTTTAACTTCAACTACTTCAGCTCCTGTCCTTTTTTTCCTATGCTGCCTTTCTGGGAACCACTGAACCCACATCCAAGAAGCATTATCTCTCCCTTCTGCGTCTCATTGTAAGAATTTTGTGTTTTTTTTCCACAGAAGTGCAGTACAGAACTAAATTCTATTGTTATGCCTGAGACATCATCATACAGAAGGAAGCACAAACCATATTTAATCAAATTTAATGAAAGATTGCCATCAGGTGTCTAAATGTCTCACTTGCCTGTTTAGTTGAGTTATGGCAAAAAATGGTACCCAGAAACTTATCATATGCAATAATTCAAATTTTTTTATTACGTGGACCTACTTTGTGCCAGCTCTGTTGAACTAATTTACAGTAATGGGACTGAAAACACCCTAATTCAAATACAATATAGAAAGAAATGTTGCTTTCTTTTTCTTGCTTCAGAATGATTGTTTCATTTAGAAATATTAATAAGCTGATAACTGAGTCTCTTCATTATAATATAATGCTCAGTTGCATAGGGAGCTGTTCTTTATTCAGTGGGTTACACTCTAGTGTATCACAGGAAGAGATGTATTAGCATGTATTCAGTTTGTATAAAACCTGAAACTGCAGGGTAATAGAACTGCATTTTTTATACTAGTGCTGCTATTTGAAAACAGAAGGACAAATGGGAAATTCTAAACAGTACCAGCTAGAAAAGTCACAACTACATTTGTCCACGTGCCTGTCTGCCTGGCTGTACACTTGAAGTATGTCAGCTAAGCAGTTCCAAACACCATTGATTCAGTGTAGAAGGGTCATTAGAAATTGTGCTTGTCAGTGTAGTTATATGGCTTCTACCACCCATTTCTGACACTCCAAATATTTTTTTTTTCTTTTACAGCAAGAACCTGTGGTGCTAAACAGTTTTAAATAGTATAGTATGTATGGTGAACAAAGGCAGAGATAAAATTATGAAAGGGTGAACCAAAAATGACCAATCACAAGGTTACTGGGGTTAAGCCATTTGCATGTTATATATTTTCAGAACATAGGGAAAGTTTGCATTGAAGAATGCTGCATCCAGAGGTCTACACAGCAGAGCCAGAGCTACACAGATACTGCAGACATGTATGGCAGGAATAGTAGCTGCGTATGAGAACCAGGCACTCATTGCTCCAGAGTTAATTAGCTTTCCTCTTCAAATAAGCTAATTAGCCTGAGCACAGCCCTGCACCAACACAACCATACTAGTCCTGGAGCTGACTCATTAGGTGGCTTCATATCCTTTTCATTCACTAATGTGGATGCTCACATAGCTCTGAAGACAAGTATGTCCTGGTAGTTAGGTACTACCTTCTGCACTAATTAGTACCTGAACAATGTGGAATTTAAAGAGGAAAAAAATCAGTGTCCCAAAGCTTAGTGGCTAGAGCATTCATCTAGAAAGAGGGAGGAAAGTAGGTCAAATTCTTGTTTTCAGAAACAAATAGAAATAACACTCCCTCTTATTCTATGAAAAAGATAACTTTTTTTTCACATTTAGCAATAATGCTCACAAAAAATGTCTTTTATAAAACCTAAAATAAAGACTTTTGCAGTGTTTGGGGTTTGGTTTGTTTTGTTTTTTTTTTTGCTGTTGTTGTTTGTTTGTTTGTTTGTTTGTTTTTAATTCTTGGTTCTTTCACTAAACCAAAATTCAATTACAAGCAGAGCCCTAATAGCAAATACAGATTATTAACTACACTTGAGGCCAACTGCAATGAGCTACTGCCTGAGGGCTAAAGCCATTCCTAGGATTAAGTAATAATGCCTAAAGCCAATCAAAAGGAGCACTTTAATACCTTTGAGAAATAGTTTACTGCAATTTCCCTCAGGACCCAGTCAGTGATTAATTAACCTTTTAGAATCTTCTGGGTTAATGGAAAGTCTGCACTGGAAAACTCCACAGATAGAAACATGAATTGGGATCATCATCAGCAATGCCAGAATGCACATGGTATTGGTAGATGAGACACTGTTTTCAATGGTTGTTAGGCTGTTGCTTCAGCCTGAGGGCAGTATTCTACTCTGGTTATAGTTGAATGAGCTTATATGAAGTTTTCTCCACTACTAAGAAAGGTTTTTGCATGTATAAAATAGCCACTGTATATCTTATAACTGATAACTCTCTAAAAAGAACCTCAGCTCAAATTCTAGGTTTTCATTCAACATGGTGATAAAAGGATGGGAAATTACAATATAAGAGATATATAGGGTGACAATGAGGAGCCAAATGAAGAAATGATGATCCATATTTCTACTTACCTCAAACCTTGTGGATATTTGGGCACTGATGTCAGCTGTGTCCAAGATTAAGAAATACATTTCTGCACTATATTTGATTAATTGCATGCCTAGCAAATCCTGCGTTTGTTTGGGCAAATAAGGTTTTGGGGTAGGACCAGACTCCAAGCATGTATTGAGAAACTAATTGCACTACTTAATAACAGCATCCTTAAAACATTATCACCTCCACAAGTGTCAAATATAAGAAAAATAACACAATCCTGCCAGATGCCTACTGTCAGTGGCATGCTTACTGAAGATTTCAGCATCCCTGAGTTATGAAACTGCTACAAGTTACAAGACTGTATTAAATGCAGATCACTTCCGAATCCCTAAAGCCAGCACTGCAGCAAGACATTTAAATGATGACACAATGAGTTACAGTCTGCCAGCTTGGCACAGATTCAAAGTGGCAGCAGCTGAGGTGTGCTTTAAAAATAGGGATTTTTTAAATTGGATTCGAAATCAATTAAAATCCCATTAGAAACATAATTGTAGTGATACAAATCATAAAATAATATCTTTTACAATAAACTATAAAACTGAGGAAGCTTACATAATTAATATTATCTATTGTGCAGATAGACCCATACCTTTCAATCACGCACAACCTACATGTCAAGAGAATGCCTTTGAAAATAGAGAGTGCAATTTCAATAGGAGGTCAACATATATTGCATAGGATTCAAAGTGTGTTTCTTCAGATAGCTTTGATTTCTCTCCCCTCCTGAAAGTTCCAGATCATACATTGCTTTTGCAGATTAAATGCTAGCAAATCTAGATTGTCAAACAGTGAGACATATAACACGATGGTGGTAGTCAATTCAGTAAAGTGGCTAGTGGCCATTCATCATGTTTTTGATCCCTGGATAAGAAAATAATCAGCCAATTTTCTTCTGGTGTAAAGTCAGTGCATGTCTTAGGCAATGAAATTGTATCTCTTTTTGTTGAGAATCAATGTGCTTTAATTGCTTTTTGACAGCAAAATAAGGGTGCAGGTAAAAAAATGCCAACATCACTTATGCCAAATAGGAAGGTTAATTTTTTAGTTTATTTTGTCATTAATTCTATTTTTTCTGAGCTGTCAGCCTTGCTTGGCCTCTTCTAGCAAAGCCACCCCCGTAGTTTCAAGAGCTGGCACTCAGTTCTTACGCAGCATGCTGTAGGCAAGGTTGTATTATTGTATGTTTATTCTTGTGGGCTTGTAGAGCTTTATGCTGGTGTTTGTACTATGGTGACTAAATTAATAACCTGAGCATTTTCTAAAGAGGTAAAATGAGAAAGACAGCTTTAAAACCAACTCTTCAGATTTATAGTAAACTTAGCTTTTCAGTTTCCTCCTCACTAATCCTGTTTTACACAGCATTTTTAAAACAATATTACATTAGCAAAAGCTGCCAGTCACAATAAATTATCTAATTTTCCTTTTTATTATTTTGCAATGATGCTTTAAATACATATTCCTGTAAAGATTAAGTGTATAATTTAATTGTCCTTGTATCAGATGAAAAAACCCATGATTCCCCACAGCAGCCTATTGACTCCTTCAACCTTGCCTCTTGAAACCTTACTGAACGCAGAAGCTGATACTGCAGGTTTTATATTTATAATGATTAATTAATTCTGCACTAAGCAATGTTCCTGACTGCAAGAACAAAATCCACTTTAGAAAACATAAATGACAGCTTGCCTAAAATAATTAACACTAGTGCTGATAGAATTGGGATGTTCTCTTTCTGCTTTACACTAGCGTATTTGAGAGAATTTAATTACTAATATTTCTGACTAGCAGAAGAATTGCATTAAAGGAGCACTTGATGTGGCAAGATTGAAAACTCGTATAAAATATTTTAGAGAAATATAACGTGCATGGGCTAAACCCTGATTAAAAATGAAGACATAATTAACACACAGTTAAGCATATTAGAGTATTTCCATTTTTTTGAGGAAACCATATCGTGTTAAAAATAACCTGCATGAAAGCATCATCACATTCATCTGCCAGTCAAATAGCCAGGTAGATTTTGGCTATGCAGAACAGCAACCCTGAACTCTTCCACCTCTGTGCAGAACAAGTCTGAGAATGCCTGTCCTAATAACAGGAAGGTCTCACTGGTGAGTGAAGTGTGCGTTTGTCATCCCCTGGAAAGGCCCATCCTTCCTCCATAGCTGCAGCAGGAGCTCTCTGCTGTTCATTGGGGGTGGATTTTGGACCTTAGCATGCTGAATAATGTAACTCTACATGTTAGTTTACATGAGGCCTTGAAATAGGACAACTCTTCCCTGGAAGTGGACAGTGGGTATTTTCCATGAGTGAGAGGGCCTTATCTGCCAGCTCTGACATCATGTAACTGCTTACAGAATTTATTAACTTCAAATTAAAAGCTTAAGAGACTGGCTCTTGTGATATAAATAAATGTGGCAGGAGCACATAAGAGTATGCTGTATTTTCCTTTGAGTTGCTGGGAAGATTACACAAAATTATGGTAAAAATGCAGACTCTCAGCCAGAGAAAACAACACGGAGCTACTGTCACACAGTCTCAGTCAAAGTGAGGACTCCGTGGGTAAAATGACACAGCAGTACCATCGTGGCTTTCCCCTTTTCAATCCTTATCACCCTACAAACTCCCTATTTCTCATGTATACACTTTAAAAATCTGAGTATTGGCAATTAAATTCCTGTGAGTTCATCTTTATCCTTTCAGACAAATCCATATGGGTAGTTATTAAGCAGGGCTGAGATACATCTCCACATTACCTGCAATGGGCACTAGTTGTTTCCTGGATGGAGTTCAGGAACTTCACCATCACTTGGAGGTGTAAGTTTATGAACATGTCAACACCTAGCGCAGACCAAATTCTTTCTTCTTAGATGTTTTTCTTTCACATTACATGAAGGACCTGAAAGCTGAGTAAATCAGGTATGTGTCCTTCCCATCACTGGCAGATTTCCAGCACAAATATCATCCTTTCTTCTTTTATTGGCTGGAGCTATCACAGAAAATGTCATCATTATCAAGGGCCCAATGCTGGAAGGGAGAAAGCCATAAAGATAAAATGAATAGCCATCTGGCCTATTTTCCAACATGCTCTATCTCCTCTAGTAGCTTATAGGCATATGTTTTGCCCGCACACAGCCATGCCTAAAGGCGCAATTTTGCATTGCCTGTAAACCTGTCCTCACTTGTGAACGGAAAAAGAGAGAACCAGAAGGCTTAATATACTGAAACAAATGGAGGCAGATGTAAATTGTCTTCCTAAGGCAGTGCATTCTCTGCACCCTAGGTGGGATTCCTCCTAATAAGTAGAAGGGATTGGAAAGGGCATGAGAAAGCAATCTGTAACCACACTTCAGGTATTCCTGCTTAATACTAATTATGAGTTAATGATGCATAGCATTTACATTTCCTTGAATGTTAAAAGTGCAGTAAAAGCATTAACTGGTTAATTCTCAAGGCACCCTTAAGAGGTGGGCATTATCTTCATTCCATACTTCTTTCCATAATAAGGAAACAATTAAAATGAAATTGATCAGCTAACTTTATAGAGACCCTAATTCCTACAAATAGGAAATAATAGGTCTAAATGAGTATACTTCTGGGTGTTTAAAAGCAGCATTCATCAGCTGGATTACATCTGATTTTTCAATGTAATTAACTTTGTATCCAAAAATCAACTTTATTGGTTCACTTCTAGTATATTAAGCACAATAGGAGGGATGCCCCATTTTCTCCGGCAGTAATCGGGTTCCCTTCTGCCTTGTAATTGATTCAAGCAGAAACCATATTATTGTCTAGTAAAACAGAGCACCACTCCTATTATCCCTTAAGTAGCAGTCCGGGAAGAAAACAGTTACAATGGTGTATGAAGTTAAGACAGACACCAACTAAATAGATATCTGAGTAAGCTAGAAAGAAAGAATTAAACAGTTTGAAGAATCAATAAAGGTACTCCTTCAGCTAACCATTGTGAACTCATCAACTAATCTTTCACTATTATTGTTCATATCCTGAGTGCCCCAATACTGTCTTACACTGCACAGGCACATATCAAGCCCAAGAGGTCTAACAATCTAATTTGTCAGCTTTCGTTTCTTTCCCACTGCTTTTGTATCTTCTTTCTTGCAGCATTCCAGTTCCCTGTATTTTGATGTCTCCACATTGTTGTGCTAGTGCACCCCACTTCCAGAGGATTAGAGGACTGAGAAGGACTGATCCCCTTGCACTCTCTGTTACAGCCAGCCAGGCAGAGTTCTGTGGTGGAACCAGCTTGGTCAGTATCATTTATGTTTATTTGAGTTTTATTCAATTTGTCAGTGCAGGGTGATGATGAAAAAAATACTGTAGTTTTGTTGGGAAGTAAGCATAAGGAAAGCAGTACATTTCTCCCAGATGAAGTGACCTCTGTAGGAAGGTGGGTATTACAGCTACCTAATGGTGCTTGGACACAGCAAGAGGAATGAGGGAAATATGTCTCTGCCAGGACTACTCCACTGACAGTAGAAAGCAGGAATCTGGCAAGTACTGCTTCAGCCACAGCATGAGGATACCTGGTCCTTTATACCAGAATGACTATCTCTGAAATAAAAATAGGCAGCACATGTTTACTTTTTTGGATTCCTATCTGATCAGTTTTGGACAATAGACTCAGGGAAGAGGTTGATGACCTGACTGGGTGGCTCTGAGAGGAACTGTACCACTGGTCAGCAAAGAAATCTGTGGCTCAGCTGGGGCTTGAATTTGTCATACTTTCACATAATGGCATTCATAAATTATGTCTCGCCATATGCATTGCCTTATTAGGCCCCTATGTCTCATACGTTAAAGAAATTCTAGGTTTCTGGGGAAGTGTCCTGGGTTCAGCAGTAGCAGTCATTTTTCTCCTTCTTGGTAGCTGGTGCAGTGCTGTGTTTTGACTTTTGGCCTGGGAACAGAGCTGATAACAATGATGCTTTGGTTTGGCCAAGGACTTTGTGAGCCTCATGCTCTGCCAGGGAGGAGGGGAAGCCAGGAGGAAGCAGAGACAGGACACCTGACCCAAACTGACCAAAGAGGTATTCCATACCACAGCACGTCATGCCCAGGATGTAACGGGGAGTTAGCCGAAAGGGCTGGGAGACTGCAGGGTTGGAGGAGGTATCGGTCGGAGCTTGGTCGGGCTTGGGGGGCGAGTTATCCGTCAGCTGGTGCTGAGGTGTTGTATTCTCTTCCCTTGTTATTTCCTTTATCAGTATTATCACTGGTGGTAGCAGTAGTGATTTGTGTTATACCTTAGTTACTAAACTGTTCTTATCTCAACCCGTGGGAGTTGCATTCTTTTCGATTCTCCTCTCCGTCCCTCCGGGAGTAGGGGGAGGGAAAGAAGGGGGGGGGGGTGAGTGAATGAATTACCTGACTGGGTTTAAACCACGACAGGAAGGTAGAAGCTCAGGTCTTTATTTATGAACTCCTCTCTATGGGATACAGCTCCAAGATGCCACATCCCATTTAGATACTGCTGTCTGCAAGAGTAATTCTCTTATGTTGTGTTCTAGTGAGAAATAAAACACATGAGCCCAAGCCGTTAGCTAGCTCAAACAACTGGATGTGAACAGAGGGCATCCCACTGTGACCCTTCACTACTTGCATGACTGCTTCTCTCCTGACTGGCTCTACTGGACAGGAGCTAGGAAAAGTAACCCCATAACACCATTCAGTTTCAGTCATGAAACTCCAATTCCCCTCCTTGCTCCTTGTTTGAAGGCAATCATATTAGGACAGGCTGTCTGCAGTTTCAGTTGTCTCATTTGACTGTGCATTAGAAAAGCAGGGGAAAGCCTCACATGGCAGACACTGTCCTCAGCTCAGAAGAACCATCTGCCTTCTCTGAGTGTACGTTCTGGGTATGAATGCCTCTGTCCTAATGTGGGTGCAGCAGGAGGCCCACAAGGCAAAAATCCATGGCTAAGACCCAGTCACACAGAAGGTGTAGATACACCTACAGCAACTTCTATCATAGCGGATGGAGAAAACTGCTCCCCTTTATGTAGATCTGTCAACACTGCAGTTATACGTATTCCTCTCTATCCCTTTTTATGGGAAAGAAAGGCTTTTATGCCTTTCTTTCTTCTTTGCCCCTCACAATCCCCTCATTGAAAGAAAAATCTATCATCTGTTTGTTCTCAAAACAGACAAGCGCCATTACAGGCAGAAACCAAGATGCTCATGGTGCCAGGGAATCTATTTTATTTTTCCAGAACTTAAATATGAGCATGACATATAAAACGGGGAGGAAGGAGTTTCCCTGTTATTTTCTTGCAACTAGATGTGTTGCACTTGACCTTTGTAGCTTCCATCACTATTTGGCAGAGTTGCACATTTAGGAGGACAATTGAAGTGTTTCTACACTTCCCTTTCACTCCCTCCAGGCCATCAGTTTAGCAGCAGATAATCAAAGGGAGGAGTTTAAAAGACAACTGAATAATACCAATTCGGTTCAACACTTATCTGCAGTTTGTGTAATTCAGTCATATCCAACTACCTTAATCTGCTTAACTCAATTGCTGTTGTCTTCTTCCTTCATACATGGTGTGACACCTGCAATTATGCAGCATTCCCACTTTCCTCACTTATACATAGAACATGTATACATTCCTATGAGCAGGAATATCAAATTCACTTCATTGATCAAAAAGCTCTATTTAGGATAATTTGGCCCAAAAAAGTTCATATCAGACAGATGCAGTCAGCAGGAGGATTGTAAGCCTCAAGCCAAAAGATTATTCTTGAAGGAACAGAAGATGTTATTATGGTTACTACAGCTAAAATTTCCTTGTTCCTTGACATCATTAAGCATAACAAATGCTGCCCAGAAGGTTCATTGAGCAGGGTGGAACATCAAGAACATTATCTCAGTCTCGCACTGCAATTTAAGAATAAAGAATTATATTTCATTTTACCTTCCATCTTCTCTGTAAAATACCAGGCCAATTTCTTTCCCATTTCATTTCAGCAAAAGGAAGTCATTTCCACCCCTAGTCTCAGAGACGCTTCTTAAGATGCTTCTTAAAATCTTTATGATTCTAAGCAACACCCTTTCCTGCTAGTTCTAAGTCATTATCTTACTGACTGTACCAGATCCTTTCATGGTTTCTGCTCTTGGCTGGTTTGGGGTGGTGATGCTATTCCTAATAAAGATGGTTGCAAATAAAAATAAAACAAATATAAATAAAACACTTCGGTGGTTTAATTTTATTATTAAGAATTTATATTTTCTACATACCCTTCTTCAGTGCTGCACTGCCTACATTTTTCCAAATTAGTGAATAATGTTAATTGAAGAGTGGAGGAGTTATTATTTGCATATACCAGTGAACAGATACTTGGTTAAAAAAGAGAAAGTCAAGCCCTTTTCATTAAGACTGTACAGTTCTTCTAGACTGGTTTGTGAAGTGTCTATCTATGTGTAAAGTAACAAGCAAAAGAACTGTATTTGTTTCTTCATTTTATCTATGCCAAGCCAAGAAATCAGACCAAAAATTCAGTCAATATCTACCTTCTAAAAGACTGATAGTTTTCTCTATCAAGGAGATTTAGGCAGTAATTTAATTAAATATCTTTATCTGCATCTCCCAAAGCATTTTGGTGTAGAAAAACAGAAAGCTTTCCTGTACTTAGTTTCCCATATTTTTTTCAGGATTCTGTTTTAATTTTCAATGTCTAAACAATTTAGGAGCTCTTACTTTACTGTTTGAAAGTGAAAGTTGCCTGTTAACATGCTTATAACTTATTATAACACCATCTAATTATATGAACTATTAATTTCAAGTATTCAGATGCTCTTTTTGTCTGAAGAACCCAGAATGCCAGATCAGATGAGATCATCTACTGAATACCACTGATGGACTGAATATGATTTCGCTTTTTTTTTTTTTTACTGCCACTCTTAGGCTTCTCCTGTAGAAGTAAGTTATCTGGAATTTTTTTGCTTTTTAAGTTGTATCTTTCAGCTTCAGTGGATACCAAAAAGGATACTACTTTGTCACTGTCACAATAAATCAAAACACCTTTTCCCCACATAGTTCATCTTTGCTATTTTAAATTGTGACTTCATCAATGCCTGTCCTCCTACTAGCGGAGGGATGAATCAACCTGCTTTATAAATAATGCCATTGGACTAGCAACCGAAAGTCGTGCGCATTCAAGTAGCTTAAGCACAGCTACAAGTATCTGCTCTGGAAGCAAAGGAAGAGTCCTGGAAAGTAAGCTGAGCCTACTGCAAGTAAAAACCTAAGAAAAAAAAAAAGTTGCAACTTGGAAGAAAAGAGACCGAGCTCATTGGTTACAAAGCAGTGTGAAGGGCAGGCTCTGAGGATCAAGGAAACTGAGTGTCGTTTCTCTCCATCCTGCTCTTGGAAAACAGATGGAATGTGTGTGAGGCTAAATAAACCATCTCATACAAAGAATATATTTGAGTTTTAGCACTGATTTCATAGTGCAGCAAAAGCAAACCAGAAAACCACAAATCTACAAAACCCTGGAAACTGGCAGAAGGGACCAAAAGTATTAGAAATATCATTTTTATTGTAGTCTGTAATACTGTCTGCCATCTTTTCACTGATGTACCCAGGACCTAGCAAGCCTCAGACTCCATTTTACTAAAAGCCTTAATAGAGATATAGTATAGTAAAACTAAATGGAATGCAGAATAAAATTCAGTAAAGCAAGGTTGTTGTTGTTTGTTTGCCATTTGTACATAACAATCTTAATGTAGAAGCCTGAAGTTTTGAGCAAGTTGAGAGAATATGTAGATTTGTATCAGAGGATACCTCTTCTTTCCTCTGAGTCTCAGAATTAATGGCAAAGGTGGTTAAATGCAGAGGAGCTCATTAATCTGTCTGTGTCTGGAGCGTCTTACACAGATATCATGCAAATCAATGCCTGCGAGGTAGTTAACATTATGCTTATGTAAGCAGCACGACACAGGCACAAAATCTACTGTTCTTCTTTAGCTGCACAACGTCTGAACTAATATTTATTCAATTTTGTTTAATAGCGTCAGCAGGCAGTCTGCAACTGTTAGCCTTTTTCTGAAGGAGGCAAGTGAATTGAAATCATAAAGAAGCACTGTTGGCTGAGGATTTTTTTTTCTCTGAAAATTTCACACTCTGAAAGGAGCTTAAATTCTAAAAACCATTTATGCAGAAAATAAATACTGCATTTCCACCCTGTTTCTCTGTGGCTACTGGAAACCCACATGAAGAAGGCAAACTCTTACTGTCACCCCTAATGTGATTAAATGTTTTCTAGCCTTCCAGTTTACAAGGCAGGAAATAGGGCATTTTTGCATGGCATCAGATAGATGCTGTACAACTTTAATTACCATTGTTGAGGCTAATAGAGACATAAATAAAAGCTATGAAGACTGCTACACATTCAGTATAAAGCAGAGCATAGATATAAAGATTAATAAAGAAATCAAAAAGTTTCTATTGAATGCCACAGACAGATACACAGAACAGCCAATCTTTCACTGAAACATTAAGCTCAAAGCGTTACAAATATGTCAAAAAATGAAAGATTTTTATACAGAACTAAATATTGTTCAGTGATAAAAATATCTTTCTTCATTCTTGGTTAAACAGAAGAGAAGTACCCTAACAGTAGTAAAGGGCCTTATCAGCAGGGAACAATAAAATACTGAGGGAGGGAAGTAATCTTTCTTATCTCAGAGGGACAACTATTACATTATATTATATATATTATATATTAGTATATGTATTACATTACACTTGTTGCAGTTTATCTATATGAAAGACTACAGTATCTTTCAGATTAATTTAGCATCTTAGGAATCCATTATACCTTTTGGGGAAGTGACTCAATTTGGAGATTCCTAGTGGATGTAAATGAAAGCAGTAGCTTTCATTTCAGAACAGCCTGCATGCAGTAAACATTCGAATGACATAATGAAGCAGTGAGGCTTTTACAAATATTCAGCAGCAGCAGCAGCTGTATAAATCTCCAATACGATTTTGATACAAAAATATTAAAAACATAAAAGGGTTGAAATTTATATTTGAGGAAGTGAAGGACTGAGAATACCTCTCAGTTTACTGCAACCTGTTTACGTGGTTCCTATCACCACAGACCCAGGCACAGGGAACACATTTTGCACCGCAGATGGGGTACAGCCCAAAGTATTCAAAGTCCATGACAGTCCAAACCAGACTGCACTGATTGTATTAGGCCAGGATGAAGCAGTGGCTCCTGAGAGGCTGAGGAAGCAAGGCTTTCCTGCTCCAAACAGAACTGGGCCCCTCTGTGTCAGAGCAAATCTCTGAACACAGCCTTATGAGTTCATCTTGCTCATGGCTGCCATCACTTCCACCCTTTGACCCAGAGAAAGTCCTTTTGAGGCATCATGCGCTGCTTTGGGTTGCTTATCAAACACTGTAGTTCAGCTGAACCACAGCCTTTACCTTTCAGAAATTTTTGAGGTTAACTTCACCATGTTTTCTCTTAGCCCAAAACTTGATGTCCCTAAAAGTTTAAATAAAACCCATTCTTCAGGTGCAAGATCAGTGATCATGAGAATAACATATTTTTTGTGCTTTACACAGACTTTAGAACACCTTTGCCATATATACTCCAAAATTAAAAGTATATGACATTTCTAAATGTAATTTCTCCCAGCAGGCAAACCTCACTGAGGAACAGATGTAGACTAAATGCGCTATAATAATTATTAAGATAAATAAATGGACTTATTATGAGATGGAGAATTAGTTTGTGTATGTGGAGGATGAATTTGCTGTCAAGTTAAGATAGAGGAAACTACTCAAGGAGACAAGGCAAATGCTTTAATTGCACAGTATACAGTGTTTTGCCTAAGGTTTAGCTCTAAAGTCATGTATCAGACATAAACACAGAAACCACATACTACTATAGCTTGTGAGAAATAATTCCCTAACTAAAGGAAGAGAGGTTTTACAAGCCAAAGCTACCAGTCATAAACAGGCAGGCAAACTATGGCACTTCCCTGGTTATAATAAAAGCACTTACCTCTGTTTCAACTGCATGGACTTCTCTTTGCTCTGGACCTATGCATACTTCTCAGGAGAAGATAAATTCACATGTAATGTATCACTGGTTTTCAATTTCATTGTGATGAACCCACAGGGTGCATTACATAGTCCATTCTGTGTTTTACAGAAGAGCTAAATTACACCATGCCCTCTATGTGGTCCAGGGGATATTGATTAGACTGCTTCAGAGTTCGAAGATGGAGAAAAAACAAAA
The DNA here is from genome assembly GCF_028554395.1 of Pezoporus wallicus. NCBI lineage: Eukaryota > Metazoa > Chordata > Aves > Psittaciformes > Psittacidae > Pezoporus > Pezoporus wallicus. The sequence continues at coordinate 1,934,535 of NW_026637470.1, forward strand.
TGTACTGAGTTTCCTCATCTACATATTTTCTTTTCATCCTCCCAATTTCTGGCAATAATTAGTTTGCAGAAGTCAACAAGACATTTATTTTCTTGCTTGAAATACCACACTTGCATTTTTATAAGAGACTTTGGGAGATCTGGGAGTGTATTCTTCACATAGAAACTTAACAAAAAAATCTTCGGGAACTCTTGTCCCTTATTCTTTTGTTAGCTTGAATAACAGACATTTTCTTGTCTGTTTGCCTGCAACTTGTACACAGACTTATATAAACCAAGAAAAGCTACAGAGTCATTCCAATATTACAGGGTAAGCTGAAGTGAATGCCATTTCAAAGATTCACTGGCATAAAGCTTCAAATTAAAATTTTTACAATTAATATAAAATTATTATAAAACTGTCGCATTTCTAATATTTCATATCACTTCTGACCAGAATCTCCACAGCTATTAAAGCAATATCTTACTTTTCAATGTGCACAGATGATGGTTTGCGTTCTTCGGGGCTTATCATGTTAAAATGCCTTTAATTGTGCTGCAGATAGCTGTTCAGAACACACTCTTCAAGGTCAAAACCTTCCTTCTTGCTGATCCTCAGATCATCATTTTATGATTTCTGTTTCACTGACATAATACCTCTACTATTTGTGGGAATCACTATACTGCTGCATAGGCCATGCCGGCATGTGATTACAACTATCCCTAGAGGTTCAGATGCTGTTTGCTGATGTCTGTTTCTCCTTTGCTAATCCTTAAAGGTCAGATAGATTGAAAACTTATGTATGTTCTTCCTTCATATCTGAAAAGGGTAGTAATATAGCTAAGTTACTCTTTCTTTACCCCCCTTGCATTGGGGACAGGAATATCAAACATATGGTAAACAGAAGCAGCATCTCGCAAACTTGTGTTTCTGATGACATATTGTAATGAAAATGAGAAAGAAACTATTGGTTGCCAATCACAACCATAACTAGACACCTTGAGAAACCCAGTCTGTGTAGTTTGTGTTGAATTCAAATGATTGCCAGCTATATAGCACACAGTAATAGACTCTATTCCCAAACCATTAATTTAAACTCAGACACAAAAACTTAAAGAATCTTCTTCATGGATCACTGCGTTTGTTAACAAGTATCAAATAGGATAAAATGTATATTATAGCACTGTCCACTAGTTCTGCTATATTTAAATCTTTCATTGTTTCTGTTATTATAACACTTTTTTCTAAAGGAATGATAACATCTACCAGTTAAAGGAAAACTTATATAAACTGGAATTTTGCCTTTTAGTACACATGCTCTTCGCAAAATATTCTGGACAGTGTATATGCTTGGAATATTAAAGGAGCAAACTCCCTGCAATCTAAAGCAATTCCAGATTTCCACAATCTTTATGACCTCTCATGCACAGTCCTTCTCAAATACACACAAACACAAGAGGCCCATTGTGAATAAATTACTGCAAATATGCTTCAGTTCACTAAATGAATCTGTAATACAATGTACTTCTTAAAAAGTGCAACGTAACACAATACAATAAACAAAAATATTAACCCTGTTAAATATAAAATTAAGACTATCTTCAAAACCTATTTGTATGTATGTCTATATTTCATTCATGTAACTATGAGTCAGAAAAGGAGCAGTCCTTTTTCAATGAATAAAAGTTTGCATAAAAATTAAATAAAATACAGTCATTAGAAAAAATTATCTTAACTTTCATTTAAGACAATGGCTGCATTTAAAAAACTTTCCAGTCCAAATATGCTTCCCAGTAATTATATCTTTTTCAAATAAATAACAAATCTTAGATTATTTTATGTGTATTGCACAGGCTTTCTTATATGACAGTTTTGTTTACCAGCAACTTAAACTGTCCAGTAAATCTTAGAAACTGGAAGCAAATCATATTTGAAAAATCATGGCAGTCAGGTGAAGTTCCCAATGACTGGAAAAAGGGAAATATAACCCCCATTTTCAGGAAGAGGAAAATGTAAGACCTGGGAAACTACAGGCCAGTCAGTATCATGAGGTGGTTGGTGACAGCCAGCATGGCTTCACTAAGGGGAAATCCTGCCTGACCAATTTGGTGGCCATTTTTGATGGGGTTACAGAACTGATGGATAGGGGGAAAGCAGTTGATGTCATCTACCAGGACTTGTGCAAAGCACTTGATGTTACCCTGCATGACATCCTTGTTTCTAAACTGGAGAGACGTAAATTTGACGGATGAACCACCTGGTGGATAAAGAATTGGCTGGATGGACACATGCAGAGAGCGCGGTCGACAGCTCAGTGTCGAGACTGGTAATGGTCGAGACTGTCTCAGTGGAGACTGGTAATGAGTGGTGTCCTCAGGGGTCAGTGTTGGGATTGAGTCTATTCAAAGTCTTTGTCAGTGACATGGACAGTGGGATTGAGTGCACCCGCAGCAAGTTTGCTGATGACACCAAGCTGTGTGGTTCGGTTGATACGCTGGAGGGAAGGAATGCCATCCAGAGGGACCTTGATATGCTTGTGAAGTGGGCCAGTGCCAACCTCATGAATTGTGCGTTCAAAGCCCAGAAAGCCAGGCATATCCTGGTCTTCATCAAAAGGAGCATGACCAGCAGGTTGAAGGAGGTGATCTTGCCCCTCTACTCTGCTCTCATGTGACCCCACTTGGAGTACTGTGTACAGTTCTGGTATCCTCAACATAAGAAGGACATGGAGCTGTTGGAACAAGTCCAGAGGAGGGCCACGAGGATGATCAGGGGACTGGAGCATCTCCCATGTGAAGACAGGCTGAGAAAGTTGGGGCTGTTCAACCTGGAGATGAGAAGGCTGCATGGACACCTCATAGCAGCCTTCGAGTATCTGAAGAGGGCCTACAAGGAGAGGGACTCTTCATCACAGGACTGTAGTGATATACAAGGGGTAACAGGTTAAAACTTAAATGGGGGAAGTTTAGATTGGATATAAGGATGAAGTTCTTTACTGTGAGGGTGGTGAGGCACTGCAATGGGTTGCCCAAGGAAGCTGCGAATGCTCCATCCCTGGCAGTGTTCAAGGCCAGGTTGGACAGAGCCTTGGGTAACATGGTTTAGTGTGAGGTGTCCCTGCCCATGGCAGGGGTGTTGGAAGCAAATGATCTTAAGGTCCTTTCCAACCCAAACAATTCCGTGATTCTATGATTCTATATATTTTTCTTTATTTTTTAGAAAATGGAATTTTAAAACTTCCTTTCCTGTCTTAATTAATTCTTTGCCCATTTTACTAAACATTGAGTGCTCTGTAAAATACAATCCAGTTTAATTGTTACCTTCAGTAGACAGATCTTATTCAAAAAGAAAAAAACAGTATGCAAGATGCAATTTCAAGAAGAAAACAGTGGTTTTCAATGGCTAATAAAATAATGTCAAATAAAATAAATCATCACTGAAATATTTTATATGGATGGACACACACACATCAACTTGATGTACTTGCAGACTTGACTATGACTTGCCTTGACTATATCTTGTATTTTTGTTTATGTTTTCGTTTGAAACCTTCATGGTCAGGACCACTCAGACCCCATCTATTAATCAATTCTAGAGATAAATCTACAAAATGAATGAGTAATATTTTATAAAACTCTGATCATATGGGGTTTGTTCATTTGCATTGTTTGGTGTCGAGTAGAAAGGGACAGATTTTAACATAAGAACTGTAGAGCTGACTACTCAGAAGTAGTCTATTTTTATGAGAGTTCTTCTCTTCCTGACCTGCAGTAATATTAAATAATTAGATTTTAAATGTCCTTTGTTCTATATATTTCTATATGATATGGTGCCCTTTAAAAGCAAATATTTTTTATAGCACAAAAAGCACAATGTTTTCTGACCCAGAACTATATCATAAAAGAAGCCTGAAAGAAGCTAGACCATCAAAGTATAGGATTATTAAACTGGTTGGTTTGTCCAGAAAATGCAAAATCAGCCCTTCAGATTTTTGTTGTGTTACCCGTAATTAATACTAATTAAGGCTGAGGCTCTCAAATATGAAATGGTTGATAAAATCTGCAGGGTTTTGTTTCCTATTTGTCAACTTTTATTTGAAAACAGCAGGTTAAATTCTGATCTGATGAGTGTTTAGCCTCAAACTATCACACAGATTGTTTTGTATCTATGTAATTGCTGAAGAGTGTTTTGGTCAAAACTCCTGAACACTTTTTATTGCTAATTTTGGCAATAAACCTGTTAATTAGTTAATTGTAAAGCGTTAGTGAATAAAGTGAAAATGATCCATCTGTTTAGAAAACAGGATTTCTTCTGGGCATAAGATTTTCAAACCGCAGTGGTAGACACCATACCACCTATTTATTGATAGTCTCTCAATCCATTTAGAACAAAAACGTGACTTTGAAAGAGATCTGTAATATATCATACACAGTTAATACCATCACTATTTTAATATCATAGGGGTGGGCTTAAGAGAGAAGCAAAGAGCCATAGCCCCTCTCTTCTCTATGTCACTGATGTGAATCTAGCATAGATAGATAGCAGCTAGAGATGTAGCCATATGAAACGTGTTCTGTTCTCAGAGCAAATTCATGGTACCTCCACTTGGAGAAGAATTTTAGGATTACAGCTCATCTACCATTGCCATAAGGATTATTTCTGTGAGCAGACTCAGAAGTCAAATGAAGTACCAGGTATTAGGGACTTTTACCGTTGACTTGAATGGGAGCAGGATCATAGATTTTACATGGTGAATGCATAAGCAGCCTAGGAAGCTTACTGAGGTTGCTTATCTTTTCCATGGCAAATTAAATAGGCGTCTCTTCTCAGAGCTGTCAATGTGGCAGCTTTCATGCGCACTAAATTCATCCTTTAAAGAGAAAACATGTTAAGAAAAAGGTAATGTCTTTTCTGATTTAAAGATACTGTAAAAAAAACCCACAAACAACCAACAAACAAACCTCTTTTCAAAGCAGAAAACAAATCCCTTGTATATTCATGTGGGTTACTAAGTAGTTTCCAGACCAAAATACTGCATGTCTTTTATCAGAGCAAAGTAAAGATGATACAATATTCTTGTCTGAGTTTAAAAATATATACAACAATGGAATATTGATAGGAACAAATAATATAAAGGAGGATTGAATGATATACTGTGGGAGCTGATAAGAATTATTTGGCTTCTAGCAGAGAAGTAAATGACATAAAAGGATACAGACTGATGGCAATAGGAAATGCAGTATAAAGAGGATCATAGGAGTAAACAGGGAATAAATTTGGATAACAGCAGACAAGCATTTAAGATATAATGCTTATTGAATTATGCATTGTAGCCAGGTGGGGTAGACTGTTGCATCTTGGCCTGGAATTGTAGCCTCCATTGTCCTGTCTTTCTCCAAGAGTTCAAACTCTCCATAAACTGAGTTGTTAACAGCTGTTTTATTGGCGGCCCTTGGGGCCCACTTACTCCACTTTAGATGCAAGGTTGGTACAAATGCATCCCTAAGAAATGGAGAATTAGACCAAGTTCAGAGTGGGAAATCATGAGAGACCCACTCCAGAGCTGTGGAGGAAACTACCATGCATGGAGAAAAAAAATGCTGACTTTTTTTAGTGTGTGACTCATCTAAATATTGTCTTCTAAAATCAGACATCTAACCAAAGCTATTCAGCTAGACTCTCCCTAAGGTTAAAAGAGAGAGCTGGGGACACTTCCAAATCACTATTTAGACTTTACCTTTTTTTTTTCTGTCTTGGGATGGATACAGTCTGCAGGCTGCTATTAATGTTGGGGTAGAAACCAAGCACCACATAAATGGAGGACACAGGGACCACATTTAAGAAATGACTGGCATGCTTTGAAATTATGAAGAGGGTCTGGGTACCAGTGCAGTTCAGCACCCTAACTCAGGCACCTCATCTGTGCTGGCTGCAACTCTGCCCCAGAGAGTGGTTGGAGCAGGTTAGCTGATGCAGCCTGGGAGCCAGCTCACATCTGCCCCTTCTCCTGTAGGAGCCCAGCCATTAACACTGACTGAAGAGGTAGCTTATAATTAAAGTGCTTACATTTGGAAGGTCTGAATACTTGTTTTCCATATATCTGACCTCTGCACTGGCATTCAGAGCCTGAAGCAATGTGCCTCGCTGTGATTCCTCATGGCAGATCCTACTGCAGGAATTAGGCCTCTGGGGGTGTATGATGAACATATTTCCCTGCTGAGTAGCAGGATTAGTGGTATGTTTCTGCAGACCATGAAGGAGGTGAAGGTGATGGGAACACCCAGAAGCACACAGAGATGTGCACACTTACGAAGTGAAAAATTTGGCTAGACCTTGAGGCCACTATGAAAACACAGCAAGACCTAGCTTAGTTTGGGAACCCACAAACTAAGAGGTGAACATCTTCCCAGCAGATGTTTCTTTACAAATACTTAATCATTGAGACTGCTAGTCTTTGTCTGAACTTGAGTGCCAGACCCACTGTCATGAGGTATCTGATGAGGAGCAATGCCAAAATAAATTATTTGTTAGAAGGGATACGGAGCAAGTCTCAGCAGTAATCTTCAGTTGGAAAAATGCCCTTATCACATTTAAAATGGGGAAATATGAATTTCATCTTAAAACACTGATATACTTTTGATACAGTGCTATGGGTGGCTTGGGGAGTAAGGGCACAGCACATCTACAGAAAACACGGGTAGCAGGATGACACTGAGAGACTCTTTTAAAATCCTACCTCTGGGAATTCATAGTTAGGAATACTCTTCACTGACATTTGAAGTTGGCTTTGATTTCTCATGCTGCCTTGAACAACAATTTTCAGTCCAGATTTTGTAAGAAGGAGGTACAGCATGCTGCTTTATTGCAGCTGCCTAGAATGGAAACTACTGTTTAAAAACAAAAGAGCACCTCACCCAAAACACACACAAAAAATCCCACTACATGATAGACTTATTTCACAGTGGAATACCAAACCATTCTGCATCCATCAGACACACTGATTTCAAGTGATTTTAGAAGTCACCTTAGGCACCTTAATTTGGAAGAACAGCGAGTAATACTTCTCAAAATATTGTTGGTTTTAGGCTTGAAACACAAGTATTTTACTCAATACTTTTTCTCTGGATCCTATTACACTACTTTATTATTACATCGTTTCTTGCTGGCCACTGAGAATCTTAATTTTCAACATAAGCATAATTTAGAACATTTATTTTAAAATATATTGGCTGTACTTTTTTAAACAAGTTAACAGTATTTTAGGACAGGTTGGGAAGCTACCATCCTTGACAAGACTAATTCAATACCTATCATAAAATTGGTAACAGGGTAGAAAGAATGGAATAACAGGAGGAAATCCGCCAATGAGTGCTTTACCTTATTCAGAACAGTACTAATATAATAGACTGAACAAATCAGGTCTATAAATTTCTGTCAATATATGGTACCCATACAAAGTCTCATGCACCACCTAAACTTAAATGAGGTCGTTGTACAGACCCTGTGAACAGAAGTGAATTTCACCCTCAACAGTTGAAAAACTACCTTTCATTCTGATTGCATCAGAAAATTAATTTGCTCCATGCTCCAGCAAAACTGAAACTGGTTCAGTCATCAACGCAGTCTTTTGAATAGCACAGCCTATACTGTGCACACAAATAATCTGCTTTCAGGCTGAGTAGAGGGTTTTTACTGTTTTGTTGGTAAAATCTGGTTAATAAAAATATTGACATGTACATTGTATCAACCGATGTAAATAGTTCCATAATGATACAAGACCTTGACAACTACATTGAGGCACATGAAGATATACTAGTACAGAGGAAAATAAAGATGTCAAGAAAATATCTGAAACCAAGTAAGCAGAGCTTTAGTAAAAAGTGAAGGAAGAGCAAGGGAGACAAGGAATATGGAAAATGCAGCACGTTTGGGGCTTTTTGGGGGTACTAGATGGAACAAAATGGCTAATACAAAGATACATAGGCTACAGAGAAATGGCACCAGATAACCCAAAGGAAAAAAAAACAAACAAACAGAGAGGCAGTAGAAAATTAAGTTTGAAAAGTACTTTTGAAGAGTATTGAATACTATATCCTTAGCAAGGCTTCTAGTCCCATTCCTTGATTTAAACAGCTTCTCACATAGGGCCTGTGCACTCCAGCCTCCTGCAGGAGGGTTGATTTCACTCAATATTCGTATCGCATCCTCCTAATTATCCATCTCTTTGTATTAATGATGAAATAATACAATCTTCTATTTTCCCTAATTAAGTTTATTATGGAGACATTTTTATGTGCCTATTTTTGAAAAATGAAATTTCATTAAAAGTCAGTGTATCAGATCTTATTAATTCTATTACATTACAAGATGAAACATTTCATCAGGAAAAAAAAAAAGACTGAATCAAAACCAACCCCAGACTTTGATAGTACAGATAAAAAAAAAAATTCCAATGCATTCACTTTTCAATCTCATTCTAAGCACTGCAAAACTTTCCTCATGTAAAGTTTTTAAATCAATAGAGAATGACTTATCACATTCTCCTACAGAAACATATTTTGTCTACTTTGCTCGGGATTTTTTATCCTCCTGAAAACATTATGAAATGCCAATGCATCTCACTAAGCCATTTTTTTCTTCTTCTTGTAATTAGGAAAAACTAGATAAATAAATTAATATCAATTGCCTTTGGGAAAACCAGGTTGGACTACAAGGCCTTTTAATAATTGGAATGGCAGTGCACTCTGCATGCTGTCAGTGCTTAGTGACAATTGTTAAGAGACAATTGATACATAGTGCCATCTTCTTTGTCCTTGCTGGACACTAGGGACTTTAGTGTCAATGATTTTCTGCCATCATCTGAAAGTGATAGGGGCCTATGAATGGCTGTAGCAAGATAAAGGATCCTTTGATATCCTGTAGAGGAATTGCAACGTTTTGCTGCTCTCCTGACATGTTCCATGGCCGTGACTCCAGGGGACACACACACACAGCTGACTGGTTTTGCTGAGGTTTGGAGTCTTCTGCTTCTTGTGAAGCTACTGCTCAGCATCACTGTGGCACTCCTGGTACCAAGGACAGATCACATGGCATGCCAGACAGCCTCAGAAACTCTGGGCTGCTGCTGGAGACTTTTTTTTACTGTTCTAGAAAAATAACAGTTATAGCAGAATATATAGACTGTGGCAGGAGACAGAAAATTTCACTTGCAAAATGCACAGAAGAATGACTTGTAGCACATACCTAATTGACTCAAAATGCTTATTTTGGTTTCCTGTAAACCACAAATTTATGTCATACAATTTTATCTGTTTTCCTTGTGTAGCAGTTTGTCTTCTAGAAGGAAGCACAGTTCCTGAAATTTTATATTTATAAAAACCTTTTTTCAGCCTTATTTCTTGTGCTAGAATGACTGAAATACAGTTTTAAAGGGTTAGGGAAAATAAAGGATTGTTTCTTATGGAGCTTGATCCTGCCTATCCATCAACTTCGTATTGTTAATCATAGCAGCTGGGGTCTGTAGACCCCATCTATTCTCCCAAGGGAACCTAGCTTGCCCAAAGTTCACCTTAAAGCTCCTCCCTCTTATAGGCATCCACCATGCCTCCAGCATTTAGCCTGGTAGATGAGGAAAGAGCAGTGGACGTTGTTTTTTCCTCAATATAGCAGATATGGACATACTGGAGACAGTCCAGTGAAGGTCTACAAAAATGATGAAGGGACTGGAGCCTCTCTCCTGTGTGGAGAGGCTCAGAGAGCTGAGACTGTTCAGCCTGGAGAGAAGGTTTGAGGTATAGGATCTTATCAATACCTATAAATACCTGAAGAGAGAGAGCACAAATATAGGAAATTAAATTTAAACATAAGAAAAAACTTTCACTGTGAGGGTGACCAAGCACTGGGACAGGTTGCCCAGGGAGGTTGTGGAGTCTCCATCTTTGGCTATATTCAAAAGCCATCTGGACATGGTTCTGGGCAACTGGCTTTATGTATCCCTTCTTGAGGGATTGCTAGACCAGATGACCTTTGGAGGTCCCTTCCAAGATCAACCATTCTCTGAGTTCTGTGAATGCAAAGAATGACTAGAAAAGTGCACTTTGATGGTGCAAATTCACCATCATTTAAGGGAATCTAGTGCTTCCTAAGAGGTGAAGACTCATTCCAAGTAAGGCCAGGAGTGCCTGACTTTATTGCACAGTACTTTGATGCAGTTAAGGCATTCACAGGACATGTTTGCAAACAGCACAGTGAGTGATGCCGAACATTCCAGGACATGACTTCCCCTGGAGCTGAAACAAGGGTATGTAGCCTGCCAGGCAGAAAAGGTCTAGAGCTATACCTGACATTTGTCACTGTGATTGGGATCAGGCCTGTAGGCCTACCCTTTCCCCAACCTGACCTTTGGAAAAAATCAATCCATTTTGGTACCTTCACTCCCACCTTTCCAAAGTGCATAGCGGTAAAGAAAAATATGGGTAAAAACCTAGCAGCATGCCAAAAGGAAATGCAAACCTGGCTGATAGGTGAAGATCTTCAGTGGAGCTGCCCAAATAAATTAAAATGTAAAGGTAGCAATATTCAGGAGAAACAAACCCCAACAGACAACCATGAAATCTTTCCATTGCCCTGTGAGCTCCAATATAGATTCTGTGTCAATGATGGCAGTCACACCCACAAAAAACTGGACCAACAGCAGGCACCTTTTGAGCACAGTCTTGCTTGAAAAAGATGTGCAAGGATATTTCTGTTCGCTTGTGGCGAAAAATTCAGTTCAGCAAATAATTCAACAAGTGTAAATAAACAAAAGCTATGTCCTAAACAATGCAAATCCAGGGTAGTGGATAGGGCACTAGACTAGAAGAATAATTAAGCCTTTACATACCCAAGTGTGTTGGTTCTTCTGAGATTTCACTATTCATGTATATACTATCTTCACAGACATTTTATAGGCTGTAAACATTTGTTCCTGTGGAAGGCAACATCAAAACCCTTTTAAGGCTCTTCTTTGTCACTAGGCTCTTCTACACGGCTAATACTGGTCAAGCAGTTTCTCCACAAGGACAAAGAAACACAAGGGGACAGCCAAGCTAGGTGCAATGTGCAGTAAGCATGTGGTTATGCAGCCTAAACTGAAGAAACGCTTAAAGGCACTCTATTCGGTCACTCTGGTTTACTCTATCAGCTGGTTTGCTCTAATTTTGTTCCAGAGTGCCCTCCAGAGGGTAAACAGTGACTGTGAAACCGCTCGTAAAATACAGCCTTGAGGTGGGCAAAGAGATCCTCTCACTTTGCTCTTGGGAAACCAAGAGCCGTAGACCACTTCTGTCTCATCTTCCAAACTTTACCTTTGCAGATGAAACTAAAACAAGGGCTGCGTTGAATCCTGTATGCCCTACACACAAGGATTTAAGGACCTATCTCACATGGGACAAATAGATGGTCCCCCAGTAACAGGGCATAATGTAAAACAAGCACAAAGTCCCTGACTCTCTGCCAGAAGGTCAGACTACATCTTTTGCTTTCTCCATTACTGCTTTCTCCTTACTGTTTAAACACACAATAAAGCCCAGAAACACTTCCAGAGAGATTCAACAACCTTAACAATATGCCACTGACGTGATCTAGAGTGTTCTAGACGTGTTCATGGAATTGGCAAAAATTGAGGAGAATCTGTGAAAGAACTATGCCTTTCTATAGTGAAAGCTGGGGGCCTGGTGGGATACCCTATAGCATTTAAAATGCCACTGAACATCTGTATTCATACATCTGAATTGCTCCCTTGTCTGCTCCTTTTAGTGGGAGGGATGGAATATAAATGTGCAACAAATTCTAGTTATGTTGCTTAATGCATCATTGTTCACATCATCCAAATAATGTGGTGATCTGACATTACTCATTTAATTGTTCCACATTTTAGGATTTCCCAGGCAGTTTGCTGAAAGGTGGTTTAAGAATTCTAGTAAAATTGTTAGTTTGGATCTTTGGACTCAAGCTACAGTAAATGTCTTGCATGATACAAGTCCAATTTTATTTTTTTTTTTACTAGGAAAGAACTCTATTAAAAAACCTTTCAGCATTATTTACAACAATAAAACCAGGATGAAATATCTGCTGTCTTAAAGGCTGATAATGGTACAGAGATTACAAATTGCCGTTTCAATAGAGTTGTCTGTCTGCTTGAGAGTGGCTTTTTACACTACAGGGAAGCTAACCATTTCAGCTATTTCATAATACCAGTGATGAAAGAACTGCTCTTCTGTTATAACCCTATTTTATGTCTAAAGCACAAGGCAGAGCCTCTGTTTCACTATTCCTTAATTCCAGAACAAATGTTACCCTCTTTCTTTCAGAGAATTATAAACTGTGCCTTTATTTACTTGCATAGCACAATTTTCACGCATTTGACAGGCCATTGCTCATGTTCTTCATTGTCATGGTATTAGTGAAACGTAGCATAAGCTCTAAATTTACAACTGCTGTCCAATCAATAAGAAGATCACACCATCTGAATAATGCTATGATATGTGACATTATCTATTCAACTGTTCTATTTCTTTGGACTTGTGAATGCTGTCACATTGAAAATGAACACCATTTATGCTGACAGATTTTTTACCCATTCAACACCTTTAATGAATATATTTCAAAATGAGGTACCAAATTAATTAAACTCAGTATCAAATCAAAACAGAGATATTAACATTATTTGTAGCAGCAAAGTTCTAAGTAAATTATACTGAACTTACATATGCAATGCATTTAGCAAAAACAGGGTTTTCAAATAGCATAAATCTTGTTGGATGTCAACCTGCCACAGCAATGACATGTAGACTTTATTCTTTATATTTTCATGACAAGAACAAAAGGGCGCTTTGGCATCGTTTTCTATTGCATCAAATTGTGTACAAACCAAATTTACTGCTACCAGAAAGTTTACCAAGGAAGCTCTGTAAACTTCAGTAAAAGACTCCTGTACCTTTCATTGCCCATTTGAGACTATCATCATGAATTTTTGACATAAAATCTTCTTTATAGATATTTTTCCTGGACCAATGACATTTTAAGGTGTGTGCTGCATCTAACACTCTTTTCCCATCCATGAAGTATCCTTTACAACAGAATTACACAATTTCAGGAAGAATGGCTCATGAATAGGTTCTCATTAGACTTATCAAGTCTCATCCCACACGGTATAGAACCTGCTTACAGTGCAACACCCCCTTTTATGAGGGGGTTACAGAACTGATAGATAAGGGCAAAGCACTTGATGTCATCTACCTGGACTTGTGCAAAGTTTTTGACACTGTCCCGCACAACATCCTCGTTTCCAAACTAGAAAGACACAAATTCGATGGATGGACCACCTGGTGGATAAAGAATTGGCTGGATGGACACATGCAGAGAGTTGGGGTCAACAGCTCAATGTCCAGCTGCAGATGGGTAATGAGAGGTGCCCTCAGGAGTCAGTTTTGGGATTGATCCTATTCAACATCTTTGTCGCTGACATGGACAGTGGAATTGAGTGCGCCCTCAGCAAGTTAGCCAATGGCACTAAGCTGTGTGGTTCGGTTGATAGGCTGGAGGGAGGGAATGCCATCCAGAGGTACCCTGACACGCTTGAGAGGTGACCAGTGCCAAACTCATGAAGCTTAACCAAGCCAAGTGCAAGGTTCTACACCTGGGTAAGGGCAATCCAAGGCACAGGCTGGGTGAAGAAGAGATTCAGACCAGGCCTGCAGAGAAGGACTCGGGCTTTTTGTTGATGGGAAACTTAAAATGAGCTGGCTTCAGTGTGTGCTCGCAGCCCAGAAAGCCAGCTGTATCCTGGGCTGCATCAAAAGGAGCGTGACCAGCAGGTCGAAGGAGGTGATCCTGCCCCTTTACTCTGCTCTCATGAGACCTCACCTGGAGTATTGTGTGCAGTTCTGGTGTCCTCAACATAAAAAAAACATGGAACTGTTGGAACAAGTCCAGAGGAGGGCCATGAGGATGATCAGGGGACTGGAGCACCTCCCGTATGAAGACAGGCTGAGAAAGTTGGGGCTGTTCATCCTGGAGAAGAGAAGGCTGCATGGACACCTCATAGCAGCCTTCGAGTATCTGAAGAAGGCCTACAAGGAGAAGGACTCTTCATTACAGGACTGTAGCGATTAGACAAGAGGTAATGGGTTTAAACTTAAACATGGGAAATTCAGGTTAGATATAAGGACGAAGTTCTTTACTGTGAGGGTGGTGAGACACTAGAACACGTTGCCCAAAGAAGTGGTAAATGCTCCATCCTTGTCAGTGCCACTGACATGATCTAGAGTGTTCTAGACATAGGCCTTGGGAGACATGGTCTGGTGTGAGGTGTCCCTGCCCATGGCAGGGGGGTTGGAACTAGATGATCTTACAGTCTTTTCCAACCCTAACCATTCTATGATTCTATGATTACCTTTACAGAATACACCAGTACTGCCAACAGGTCCCTCACAGCATGATAGTGTAGCAAACTTCTTGTGTGAAAAAGTTTAAAACTGGATTCATACTTTGTGAGTGTGATATCCTGGTGCATGAATGCTTTTTGTGTCTTAAGATAAGTGCACCTTCATCTTTCAATAAAGACAGTCCTAACAGGGTTAAATGATATTTATGGACAATAAGGTAAAGATTGATATTCGGAAGGATTATAGGAGAATAGTTTATCAAAACTTGTATGATTTTGGAGTTTTTCAGTAACCTTTTGTATTGTAAAAAATGAAATTGCAAGAAACATGTCATTCCCAGAGCTGTGCTCTCACTATTTTTATAGAGCAAGCAAATCAATTCACGTTCCATTAAAGTAATAAGAACTGTATATCGTAAAAATACACTTACAAGAAAACTGGAAATATAATATAGAGTTCCCGTCACAGACCCATTTATTTCTGGTGTAGTGGTAAAAAAAACATGTTTTCAGTTCTGTCTGACACCAGCTTAATATACAAAGGCATGTAAAACCTGCTGCATGAAGAGACCTGAGGCTGGATTCCTAGAATGAGCCTCTAGCTCATAACTCTGTTAGCAGTAATATTCAGCAGAGATCTTCCACATGTCTGACTCTCTATATGTACAGTAGAACTTATGAGTTGGTCATTTTTTGGAACAGCATTCTTCCAGTTGGCAAGGCAAAACCTGGAAGTAACAGCTGGAATTAACAACTTAGTGGGACATCCAACAAAGAGAAGATCACCTCTCACTTATTAGCCAAAAATAAGTAGATGTATGTAAAAATTAAGGCTGCATATATATATATATATGTGTGTATATATATACACACACACATATATATATATGTGTGTGTATATATATATATATATGTATATAAGAATTTCCGTGATCAGAAAGCTAATCACATCCTTAACTGCTGGACCATCTTTTCCTAACAGAGTAATATTTTTAGAAACACTTTCAGAAATTAATTTTTAAGTCTAGCCTGAAGAAGTATTTTTATATACTTGATTTTAATGAAGAAAAAGCAGAAAAAATATTTATTATTATAACCAAAGTCCACTTTCCTATTTTGTCCACTTGTAAAATAGTAAGCCGGTACTCTACATATTAAGTGAAGGCCATAGAGAGACCTTGATTAAGCATATGAGTAAGTAGACATTTTCCCACTACAAATACATAAAAAAGGCATAGATGTTAACTGTCTTTCCTCACTGACACAATGAATTAGGAAATAAATTATCAAACCCTCAAGAGGCACTGAGTAAAAATACTTAAACCTAAGTAACATGAACATTTTGTAAAGTCTGCAAGAGCCTGGTGTCTCCAACTCTATTTTAAGACTTCAATTGAAACATACCAATTATCCAGCATTTCACAATGTCCATTTTCAAATCTGTAGAATACCTCAATATTAGATTTTTTTTTTTAAGCTGATTTATATGACTAGTTAAGAAGAAATATATTGTGTTCACGTTGAGCAGTTATATATGAAAGGAAATGCCCTGGAGGGAAGAGGGGAAAAGAAAAATTGTTAATATTCCAGGATCACCTCCTCCAAGCTTAGGAGTGATGCATCCCAACAAAGAGGAAGTCAGGCAAAAGTGCCAGGATGCCTGCATGAATGAACAAGGAGGTCCTGGACAAACTCAGGCACAAAAAGAAAGCCTACAGAGGGTAGAAGCAAGGACAACTGAAGTACTGCATTCAGATCTGGGGCCCCCGACATAAGACGGATGTGGACCTGTTGGAGCAAGTCCAGAGGAGGCCATGAAGAGGATCAGAGGGCTGGAGCACCTTTCATATGAAGACAGGCTAAGAAAGCTGGGGAGGTTCAGCCTGGAGAAAAGAAGGCTCCAGGGAGAACTTAGAGCAGCCTCCAGTGCCTAAAGGGGGCTTACAAGAAAGCTGGAGAGGGACTGTTGGTAAGAGCAGGTAGTGGTAGGAGAAGCGGTAATGACTTTAAGCTGGAAGAAGGTAAATTTAGATTACATACTCAGAAGAAATTCTTTACTACAAGGGTGGTGAGACACTGGAACATGTGGCTGTTCCATCCCTGGGTGCGTTCAAGGCCAGGTTGGATAGGGCTTTGAGCAACCTGGTCTACTGGAAGGTGACCCTGCCTGTGGCAGGGGGTTGGAACTGGATGAGCTTTAAAGTACTTTCCAACCCAAACCATTCTATGATTCTATGATAGCTTTCATATTTCTTCCTTTTCAGAAAAAAAAAAAAAAAAAAGTCGTAACACTGTGTCAACACCAACAACTGAATTAAAGATGCCACAGAATGAAGGTTTTTTTTTAAAAAAAGGAAACTAATTCTTCAAGCAGACCATATTCCCAGAATGTCACAGACCTGTAGGGGAAAAGGAATTACAACATTTTAAGGGTACTTTTGTTTTTCATAGATCAGCAGTAGGTGTTTGCACCAGTCACACAATTCATTGTCTTATGACTTACTAAAAATGCCATGTATGATGATTTCCTTGAACCTCAAGATTTATTTTCAAGTATTAAAAATAAATTACTGTTTTTATTCTCTCTCTTTTCTCTAAGGTTTATTGTACTTCAGGCTCTGTATTATAAGCCACAAAGTACATATATTCTGAAGTATGGTGATCACTACTGAATATGATACTCCAGGTGAAGTATATAACTAGTAATTAGGCACTATTAATTCTATTTAGCTTGATTTATCATCTGTTTCTCCAGGAATTATATTAACTGTTCTATTTGAAATGTACTGCAGTTAGGAATTCAACAGCATGGTTTGAAAATTCCTTGCTGGTCACTGCATCACAGATATATTTTTTAAAATATTAACTGTGAATAAGCTATTTGCCCACATATATATAAATGAAACTGTTGACCTTGAGAAACTCTGATCACTAGTACTTGAGCTATCTTGAATCACTTCATTTGTGATATTCTCATTAGATAGTCAAATTAGCTCTAAAATATACCTTCTAAAAAAATCCTGGTCCTCTGATAAGTTGACATACTGTTTTGACACATGTAGCTGAAATTTTTTTCTGTATGAAATGTTCTCCAGCTGAAAAATCCCTTTTCAAAATGAAAATCTTCAGTAAAACTGTGGTTTTGTTTTGCTTTTCTAACAGTGAAAATTATCAATTTATTTTTTATTTTCTCTATTTCTTAAATATAATTTTCATTTATCTTTATCTCCCTTTCTTTTGCATTCCTCACTTTTTTCTAGCATGTAATTAGAAGGTGTAAAGCAGTAAGAACCTAAGCAGCGGTTTGCTCACATTATAATTACTGTAGAATAGATAGTATATGATCACTTACAATCTACGGTATGTTTTTTCTTAAAATGCATGAGATGAAGAATAAGGGTGGTAAGGGGTTGTGAATCAAATGGCAAGAGAGAGAGGGGGAACATGGAAGTCAGGATAATGACGTCATTTAATACCATGATCTTTCCTACCACCATAATATCCATATTCTTTGCATCTATAGTGGTAGAAGCCAGGTCCTCCATGTGTTTTGTTTAAAATATATAACAAAAGGGACTTAGAAAGATCTGCATTACCACCCAGCCTTCATGTTCACCATTTGGCTGCTACCTCAGCTAGACAGAGACCTGAATTTCCTAAATGCCACAATTTTTGATAGTCATGGAAGTTTCTCATGCATTGATAGATGTACTTTGTTGTGTAACCCAGTGTGCACCAGTTTTCCTTGGCACCTGCCCAGGCCAATGAGAATCTATGGTTAGATGATGTTCCATCTCAGAACCTTAACGAAGCAAAGGGACCAAGGTATGAGAACCAAATTAAACTGCCTTTCAGAGCAGAAGCTGAAGCAGTATGCCTTCTATATCCATAACATGTTGAATGCAATCCTCCACCTATAATAATCCCACTTAAAATAACTGGGGGGAAAAGCTTTTTATTAGCCACAGTCCTCTTCAACACAGCACAAATACCGTCAGGATCTTTATCAGGAACATCTCTGCTGTGCTTGCTGGCTTTTCTGTGTCCTGTTCTGAGGTCTCTAAATCTGCCTCAGGTAGGGCGTTGAACTTGGAGATGAAGAAGCACAAGCCCTGTCTTGGAGTTAGCCTTCAAGTTCTACCAAACATCTGCTCTGTGTTGAACTGGGATCTACAGAGGAAAACTCAAGAAAACTTTAGGAGAAATTTCAGGTCTCACCACATTAATCACAAATTGAGAATTACCAATCACTTTAAACAACTTCTAAAATTACTTTCTATAAACAGATGCACTATTAAAGCTGTTTTGTTTTTTAGAGTGATTTTGGAGATGTTAATTTGCGTGATCAATTAGTAGAGAGCATAAGAAATACATGTAGCTCTATGCAAACATTTTTAATTTTTATTTAAACAGAACAGAAATGAAACATACCCTATTTAGTACTCAGATGACCTTCCAGATTTCCATGCACAGTACCTATGGTTTTTTAAGTGTAATTAACAACTTCCATTTCAGTATTTAAGAGCTTCAAGTTCTGTTTCTTTGACAGTCAAAAGCTAATCAATCTTGTTCTCAAATGCTAATACAAGCAATTAAAAATAACATTAATTGAAATACTGCAGGGGCTGTTAGTTTTTTTTAACCTCATGGCAACACTAATTTACAGTACTAATTAGTGAATTGCCCTTTGTATTATAAATCTTTAGAAGGGAGAACTGGCCTTTAGAGCCCAACAGAGAGATGCAGATTGTCACTGTACTTTCAGTAAGCTTTCATGCTAACTATCAGGATATTCATTTCACCACATAGACCAAACATGATGGATTATATTGTTTACAATGAAGAATATTAATTTCTACAAAGAAAAATGCATTGCCCGTTTGTCCTGTTCAAAACATGAAAATATCCTTTATAGGATGAGAAGAAAGAGTATAACTGCCTCATATAAAACACAGGAGGGAAAGTTAAATGAAGAATGTTACACTGAACAAGACAACCTACGACGCATAGATAAAATATACATAGCACATATTATTTTTAAACAAGCATAATGGAAAACTTTTCACTGTGCAATTAAAAATCCGAAAGAATAAGAAGTAAAATAAAAAACTAGTTAAAAAAACTAGTTAAAAAAAAACCCACTATTTACCTTAACTAATTTTTCCAGAAGATCCAGTTTAATGTGTTGATATGGCCATTTTTACTCTCTAAACCAAGTCACTTAGAGCAGTTTCTTTACCAGAAAATTACCAAAGGCTCAAGGTGACTTTGATTTAGGAGCAAGTTTAGAAGTCTTTAGTGACAGCACTATGCAAATAAGAATCCCAGTCTCCTTGGAAGTACTATTATAGTATCATGATAATACATAAATATGAAAGTATACTAAGCTCCCTCCTTAGTCATATAGGTTGATTTTTCCTATTATTTTCACGTATTACTATTGCGGGTTTTGGAAATCTGATAACAGCTTTTAGCTTTTTAGTAATGGGAATGGAAGTACATTGCATTTTCCAGGGAAGTCATCATCTGTGCAAGCAGAATACTTGTTAGACTTTATATATACATTGGGCTATAACAATGGAAAGGTGAGAAAAGTTATTGTTGAAATAATTAAAACAGTATGATGAGAGGTGAAGTGAAAGTAGATACAACACTTATGACACCTTATGACAGTAAGGCTAGTCAATCCCCAGGGTCTGTGTACGATAGACAGGGGTTGCTACTGAAGCTCTGACCTTCCAGAAATGTAAGTGTTGGGTTCAAACTGCCACCAAAAATAATTGGTATGATTGGCTTTCTGACAACGTTATCCCTCACAAGCAGAAAACATACATATGGGGAGACCCCATTTAAAACTATATATATACATCTAAGGCTCTGGATGTGAAACTACCAATAAAGCAGGCAGTCTCTGAAAAAGAATATGAAAGCAGATTTTTAGGCCTTTACTGGGATTTCACTGCTTAAACAGTAGGAAAATAGATAGTAAAGACAGATAAGGTAATGTTTAGTTACTAATAAATAGTCAGGTAAGCTTTATTTTTGTTTCTATCCTCTTCCTGAAGAAGAGTATTTGTTGGGATCCTCTTTTATCCGGCTTTGTTCCAAAATTGTGTGTATATAACCACAGTGAAAATCAGATGCTGGCTGTAAGTTCATGATCTGGTTCTTTGGCTGAAGCTGAAGTACCCAGAGAATAATGTAGTAGAGCTTCTCTGAAGTGAACGATGGTGGTGGCCTTAAGGGATCAATACAGCTGTGTTTTAATGATACTGGGTATATCCACATTAACACAGATTGTGCTTTTAGCAGAGGCAATATCATTGCCAGCATGGAATACATAGTCCACTTTAGGTCTCCTAATGCTGAAATCACCAAGAAAGGCAAGCTTAAAAAATGTCATATGCTTAAATAGAAAAAGGTATAGTGTGGATGACATTATAGGAAGTGAACTGCCTTAAAAGGGGGTATGGGTGATGGGGAAGCAAAGAACAAAGCAAAACGTATTAGAAAAAAAAAAAAGAGCATTTTACAATAAGATGAGTAAATCACAGTTTTGTAGCCTCATCTTGATCACAGCACCACTAAAGTAATTGTTGCTAAGGAACCTTGAGCTATAGGTGGTAAAATCATCTCTGTCATCAGTTCTATCAAAGGTCAGGAAGCTAACATTATGACAGAGGCTGGCCAAATATTGAAATATTGCTGCAGCTCGTAGCTCATTTGGTTCCTAGATCCTGAGAAACTGAACTGCATAGAGACGACATGTGCAGCTACTTGAGAAGAAAAAGCAATTGTAAGATTAAACATCAGTGTAAGATCTGAATATAAAGTACTTATTTTTCATCTAGTTTCTTCCCCATCTGTAAAATGCAGGATACTTGGCACGCTGAGTCTTAGAAAAGCACTTTAAAGATGAAGCATGAAAGCTTTTTCTCAACCTAAAAGCAAAATATTACTACTTATTCCCCTTCCTCCCAAATGCAAAAAGGAGAAAAAGAAAAGATCTTGATTCAAGGAGAGCACCTTGATGTAACACTGGGACAGGTAAAGCACACGTGGCCTTTACAAGAAAAGAAGAGAACAAAGTCAACCACCTTACTTGCTTAAATCTTAAGTCTTCTCATCTTATGTGAACAGCTGCAGATTGCAAGCATTGCGTATAAGGGTAAAACAACTTGGTTTTAATGTAAGCATCACAGCTATGTGATTTTTTTTCTGGGAAGTTACAGTCCTTTCACGTTACCTTCTTTATTCTAAATTCTTTTCATTAAAAAAATAAAAGTTCAACTTTTTTTCTCTCTGTTGTGAGACAGTGGCAGGTTCTGGTGCAATGAAACTCTTACCTAAGAGTGTGACAAAGCAAGAGGTCACTAACAGAAAATTTGAATCTATGTGTCGTGGTTTAAACCCAGTCAGGTAACTTGTTCACTCACTCCCAGTGAGTGGTGCCGAGCTGACAACAATCAAGGTCCGTGTCCGTCTCCCCCCCCTGCACCGGGGCTCTCCCCTTCCCCGCTCCCGGAGGAACGGGGAGGAGGATCGAGAGAGTGCAACTCCTACGGGTTGAGACAAGAACAGTCCAGCAACAAATCACCACCGCTACTATCAGCTAAAACAATGATAAGGGAAAATAACAAGGGAAGAGAATACGATACCACCGGCCAAGAAAACGAGTTCCACCCAGAAGCCCATGTCCTTCCGGGTAACTCCCAGTTACCCCCCACCCCGGGCATGACGTGCTGTGGTATGGAATACCTCCCCGGCTAGCCCGAGTCAGGCGCCCCGTCTCTGCTTCCTCACAGCTTCCCCTCCTCCCTGGCAGAGCATGAGCCTCACAGAGTCCTTGGTCAGGGTAAACATCACTTAGCAACAACCGACAACATCGGCTTCACCAACACTGTTCTCAAACTAGAAGTCAAAACACAGCACTGCACCAGTTAACACAAAGGAAAAAAAAACATGACTGCTACTGCTGAACCCAGGACACTATGTTAATTATTTTTACAGGGATGGAACATGAACTTTTCCTGCATTGCTTCTGTCTGAAAACCTTTTGCCTATTACAGCTTAGACTATGCTTTTCAAAATTTGGGTTAATTTAGACTAGCCCTAAACTAGGCTGGTGCTCCATAATATTAAATGCTCCTGAGATATTAATCTGAGAGACATTTCCCTTGTTTCTTCAGAGAAGGTGAGGAGCCAGGGCAGTGACTCTCTGCTGGTGATACGATATGCCAGCACCATGCCAGCATTTCAAAGACAGGGTTTTGTTCCAGTTTTCTGCTGGTCTTTCTCACAGGATTTCTCTGGGGAAGTGAAAGCATGCTATCAAAGTTATCAGAGGGATCACACAAAACATACTATAAGTTGGACAACACTGAACGAAGTGGTTGGAATTAAAATACAACACATAACTGCAAATGTGGTGCGAATATGGGTTCACATTTTTATATTCCGATTTTAAATGAGTCAAAGCCCCAAAATAGAACTCTTATGATTTATAACCCATCTTTTCGTGACTGTAATCCAGAGGATTAGTTTTTCCTTGCTGTTCATAAGGAATTGCCAGTTAAGGTTGGCAGACTGAACACAACATTGTTTTACTAATGGAGGTTGTTTAACTCCCCTTCTCTACACTTACACATGATCAGGTGTTAAGCGTCCTGGAGGACTATAGTAAGGCATTAAACTTCTCTCCCTTTTCTTCATCTTGGTCTATTAAAACCAATCAATGCAGCATCCTTCTACTGCTGTCCTGAAAAGTAGTGACTACAAGACACTGTTTCCTCCTCTTTCCTGCTACATTTTTGTGAAGGAATGGTTGGTTTGGGAGCTTAAGTTGGGCAATGACGTAGTGTTATGAAATTCAAGTTGAGTAAAGCACATAATTTAAGATTTTTTTAATAGAACTTTTCACAACTTCTTCTCAACATGACAGCTTTTATGGCATCCCTGTCTGAAGTGCACTGTGTGCATATTAAGAACAAGGCTACACAGTGATTCCTCATTAGGTTCTGCAGCACACCACACAAGCAGCATGCATGATTTAGCCTCCATACAACCCCTAAACTAGCAAGCTGCTGTTTAAGTAATACACATATGCCATGAAGAAAATTAGTATAACCACATTATTACTTGGCATCTCTGTGCTTACGTATGTTCCGGTGCAGATTTTGTTAGATAAACTAAGGGTTTAAAGAGCTTCCAGCAACCCTCCAGATCTTTGTTCTGCCATTAATACCAGACTGTACTGCACTCCCCCATATCATATGTCAGAGGCTTGGCCATATCGGTATTTGCTGTCTGCATAAACAGGAGGGTGGATGTGAGACAAAGCTAACAAAAAGTATCAAGTAACAACTGCCTGGATAGCTATTTGGGGATTTTCTTGGAAAAAGTGTCATGAGAAACTGCATGAAGCTTCACAATGCTCACACAACCTGAGTAATCAAAACCAGGAAAAAATTAAGTGAAGAAAACCTGGATTCCTTTGACTGGTTTAACTAAGAATAATTAAAAAAAAAATCCTGATCTGCTTCTCTTTTCCACATTCCTAGAAACATAATTATGCATGCCACTGACTACATATAGCCATAACTTTTTTAACAAAATATAACACAGAAAATCAATCTCTCACGAATAAAGGATGTTGCTACTGTGAGGCAGAGGGAGAAACATTAAAAAAGAACCCTTAAAAACACCACTGTGGCAGTGGCTGATACAATTACGTGGATTCAGTCGTGGAAATATGGCTCTGTTTTTGTGACAGGAAAATATCGCCTGGGTAAAATCCAAGAAAAGCCTGCTGTAATATCTGAACTGCACAACATTATGCTTTTGTTAGAAAATAAGCCATTGAAAAACCTACAGTACATGCCTGTCTGCGTCCAATAGACTAAATAGGGAAAGAAGTCCCATCATGTTGTCTGTTTGATTTATGATGTGTCTAAATCTTGAAGGAAAAAACTTTTGCGTATCAAACCTCAGTTCAAAACAGTGTTGCAAGGAAAGATAACTGAGACTGACAGCGATGCCTGTTGGTCCAAGGATGCCGGAACAGATATGGTAAGAACTGCTCTTCTCTTGTTTCTACTGCTTTTGACTTAAAACTATTAAAAAGGATCAGCAAAAGAAAATCTGATTCAAAAATGAGACATGAAAGTAATATCCACAGTGAACTTTTGATACACCGCTGCCTTGGTAATAGGATGGTCTCCAAATACAGTGAATTTCATGCTGATACTTTGATTAGAAAAATACATTAGGAGCTCATTATTTCTAAGCCCTAAGCACTATTTTCTAACACTACTAGTTAAATTGTGCACCAGCTCTTGTCTGCACAGGCTACTCAAGACTTTTTTTTTTTTTTTTTCTTCAGGAAGAGGGTCACCATTACAAAATTCTATAAAAGCCATCTTTATTTCAGCTTCAAAGTGTTAATGCTTCCTATTCCTGAAGATATGCACAGGATATCATTGTAGAGAGGCCTCCCCTGCTTTTGCCATGCTTGGCAAAATTTTGCTTATTTGGGGTATCTTTTTATACCAACTGCATCTAACCTAACTATGACTGAAGAAAATATTCCACTACCTGATAGTGACTACCTTTCTTTAACTGGCTGCTGTGATAGACGGACACTGTGATGACAGGCACTTTATAAACAGACATAGATCTCCCTGCCCTTATCACACCATTTATCACCGTGTTTGGAAGATCTTCTAATTACTCTACCAGTGTAGGTGGTCCCAGTAGCTGAAGGAGTTGCTTTAGGTATACTGCCAAATGTCTAATTTGTCTTGTCATCCTTCACAATAAGTGCCTGTTTCTTGTAGGGTCATTTCTCTGTGCTCATTCTTCCTTGATAGCTCTGTTACCTTTGACACCATAGGCCACTTACTACTCCACAAGAAACTCCAGCCCTTAGGTTTATGTGACACTAAATTATTATTTCTTCATCTGGCTAACAGCATCAGAGAGTTATTGCTGATAGATCCTCTATTTCTCCCCCGCTTCTGCAGGCACCTCTCAAGGCTCTGTCATCATTCCCTTTTCCTTCTTGCTAGTCCCTGCTTGGGTGTCTGTGCCAACTGTCCTGGACCCACTTATTTTCCAGTGCTAATGACTCTTAAATATGCTTGTCTGCCTGTCCAGCCTTGTTTCTGTAGTATCCTGTGCTAGACTCCCTGTGGCTTCCCTAGAGGTTGCATGCCTAAGAATGAATGTGCAGCCTTATCTATGGCAGCTAATGCTTCTTATCACCAGCTTATGTACGTGTCTCACAGTTATTTTGACTATTCCTTCAGTTCTAGATCCTTGCAATCATTTCCTTCTAAAATATTGTTACCTCCCATCACTGTTCTTCCATTTCCTCTGCCTAAATTTTATCCAAGTTCTTTCTCAGTGGACTGAATTGAACTTTCTCTGACCTTTACTCTTCTTTCTCATTGTCTCCTGTTCTATTTGTTATAAAACTTGTTCTTCAAGACTATTCCCTACATCAACAATTACTAAGTTGCAGGTGCCAAGGTACTTTTTTGCCATTGGATTTTCGTGAATACTTTTGTTCATCATCAACCAAGCTCATTCTTTCTGAATAAAAGAAAGGCTTCTACATTTGTATTATGCAATCAATACTTATTCAAAAAATAAGATTCCTCATAGACCACAAAGTGAAAACTCTGAAATATATTTCTCTGAAAAGTTCTGGAATTGGCATATTGCAGTATACAGAATCTGTCTCACTACCAAAAAGCATTCAATCATTCAGATGAAATGTAGAGCTAAATGATATATATGGATTTAAATAGATGTTTAATAGTGAAAAGAATAAAAAAGAGCATTAATTTAATACCATGTGTAATACAATGCCTCATACCTGGACAGAGTTAGCAAATTTGATGGAAACACAAAGGGGAAAAAATTGACCTGAACAATGGAATAAGATTAGACTGAAGCTTAGATTTCAACAGCACAAACTAAAAAAGCAAAAGAGAAAGACCAAAAAAGGAAATCAAAATTCCAATAATAGAAGTGACAATCTAGGTTGCTAACACAAAAGTATGACATAAAGGCAGCCATACAGCATCACAATTGTCACACTTTGAGGAAGTCCAAATATTTGAATTCTATTTTCTGTATGGAAATACACAGAAAGAATCAGGAAATACTGCCAAAAATACGTAAAGATTTCAAAATCCATTCCCTTTTGTGAATGATGAAGGGACTTAGCACCTCCTACTAAATGGAGTATATTTATAATTAAATTTTGGTTACACTGACATTAACAACAAACCTCTCACTGACTCAGGAGTCCTGAATTTCACTTACGTGGCATCTGCAGACATCTTCAGGCCACAGTTCATGCCTAACAATACCACTCCCCAAAATGATCAATATACACTCTGGAAACCAGAAAAGTTTGTTCCAGCTATACTGATACCATCCTAATGGAGACTTCAAGGTTGTATTGGTGTAACAGAAGGACAGATTTACTGATTCACTGTATCATACTTACATATGTAGCCAGCATTACACAAACCACACTCTAATCAACTAGGTCTGAACCGACATAAAGGCTGGATTTCAATTCTGATTTCCAATTTCTCACTGTAAACGAAACACTTTAAATATGAGTGTGCTTTTTCTTCATCACCAATCAAACATATACTTTTTTTATCTAAGCAAGGTAGGGGCAGGAGGAAAAGAGTATTAACAGTACAGCAACAGACACTGGCTTCCCCAAAATACATGAATTAAGATGGGAAGTAAAACATTTTTGATACAGAAACAAATTTGTGTTTAAAGCCTCTAAGGTATTATTAAAACCCTAATGAATGTTTTTAATTAACATTCACAGTGTCATTTTAAGTGAAATCATTTAGGAGTTGCAGTGGAAACCTGTTAAACAAATTGCTAGTTGGAAAAAAAAATCCAACTCTGCCTGTTAATAGCTGTTCTGTTTCGAATGGCTCCATGCAACCCACTCAGTATATCTGGGAAGTGACAGTGGAAGATTTAAGCAGTATTTAGGCATTTTTAAGGGGAGGCATGGGCTAAATTTATACCCAGGTGGTTCCAACTGGTGGCTAAAGTACAGATATGCAAGGCTACACTGGCAAATAGGTATCTCTCTACACCCTAAACTAGAAAAGAGAATAGATACTTTAAATAGATAATTTTCTTTAATAGATCAATATTCTGCTGTCTTACAGATTCAGGTACACACAGTGGTTTGGCTGGTAAAAAAATCAATACATAGATACAGTCTAATTTTTTGCACCTGGGACCAGTGCAAGGGAGCAGAATGCTGTAGCAGAGTCTCTCCTTCACTCGTCTCCAGCCAAGCCTCCGCTCCTCTAAAATCTCCCACAGTTCATCAGATTCAAAGTGTCCACTGCTCCACAAAGTGAACCACTATACACCCCTGAAAAGACAAAGTCACCTCTGGAGCAGGGCTGTGGTTGTAACTGATAGGGGTCTAGAGCAAGTGTTTGGTTGGTTTCACAGTGTCTAGCTTGTTGTTTCTGTTTTTTTTTTATGAGTTCTTTTGCTTAACTGTAGCAGCCATGCAGCATATTCACACTTCCAGCTATCCATGGGAAAGAGAAATGTCTCCTGTGTTAGAACATGGTTTGTCCTTGTTGCGCACAAAACTGGTGCAGGTTTAGGATACTACAGAATGTTTTGTATGTAATTTATAAACATTGGTTATAAATTAATAAAACTAAGGTTCTGGGAAATCTTTTTGTTGAAGTAATGACATTTTTCATGTTATATTAATCTTCTCCATTACAACTTTCAAACATGTGTACATGTTTTACTTATTTAAAAGCAATAGATTAAGACTGAGAGAATTAAAATGGACTTTCCATGACTAAAACTGACTATGGAAAGGACGCAGCAGAACACTGCCACCTCCAGTTACAGATCATGCACAGAATACACTGTCTGTCTTATTCAGACACTTACTCAGAATAAATGAAAACCAGGCACAAGCTCTGGCAACAGGCTCACACTGACTGCCAGCAAAGAGTTGCATACACATCTAAGCCTTCGATCACGGCTGACTTTAAAAAAAAAATAGTAAGAAAAACTGATACCACAGAAGCAAACAAACCATCATTCCCCACTCACTAGTAACAGCATGTTGCCATGTTAGCAAAATTCTTATGACTAGGGACTGTTCAATTAAGGACTCTGATCTCTAACTTCAATGCTTTTCCCACTCAGCTTATAAGGCAAGGGAATCTATCTTCCCATTATCCGTACATCCTTGCTGTCTAGTTGTCTAGTATGAACTACTTTTTGAATACTTATAACATTCTGGGTGATAGCCTATGACACTAGAAAGTGAACAGAGGGAGGGAACATCCAGGCCGGATCATGTTGGTCCATGACCCATGGAAAACAGGGGTGGGGAACTTTTTTACTGATGTGAAGAGAGAAGCACATGTCAAACAAGAAGGGCAGAGTTGCAGCTGTTGAGATGAAGTTGACTGTGGCCGCTACTACCACTGTATGGTTGGTGAAAAGAGATAATACCAGTAAACCATGGAGAAGCGGGAGAATTCATCTCCCGAGATCCATGTGGCTAAAATCTCATAAGGTTCCTATGTCTAATATTTCATTATGGCTAGAAAATAGCTTCCAACTTTTCTGTAGCCAAGGTTCATTGATGCCACGTTCCTTCTCACCTCTCCTTTCCATCTAACCTGCCTTGATCACACTCTTGAGACCTTTGACTTTCTGCTTCAGCTAAGCCACGTCACATACAACTCTGCTTTCCACATTGGGCTGATATGTTTTCCACTGTCTCTTCCCTAGCCCAATTCCTGAGACTGCTTGGAGACGCAGTGAGAAATTGAATGAAGCTGAAAGAATACCCAAAGTGATGAAGGGATGGAAAAATACCTTAATTACAAGATGGAAAGAAAGGATAACTATGGCTAGCGTGGCTAAGCAATGTCTACGGCTGGAGGACAGGAAACACGGTTACTCACAGTTATATGAATAAACACAGAAGAAAGAAAGAAAGAAAATATCTAGCATGGCACCTGGAAACAGTAGCAATAATGGGAAGAAAAGAAGGAATCATGTTGGCATTAAATGACATATGTTAGACAGGAGAATTGCTTTCCAAGTCTGAGTCTTACAATAATATTAACATTCTACTTCTAAAACAACTTGTGGAATATAATTAACCTTTTAAAAAATCTTTAAAGATACAGCCATTACCATTTCACACCTATATATGATTACATCATTTAAAAACCTATCACTGCCTACATAAATGATAATGATTCTCAGACAGGAAAGCAAGTGAGAACAACCAATGAGCATTAGTAAGGACTGTTTTCCCCTGTTTTTCTGGACAAATCTTGGATGACTTTCTCATTGAAAATGAGCATACTGTAAATACAATTATGGTGTGAGAAGGGTAGAATTCTTTCAGCCATAAAAAAGGCAATGTGAAAAGACTTTGGGAAAGTATAAATATTCAAATTTAAAATCTTCTTAAAGAAAGAGCTTGACTTTACAAAATGATGTATACATTTCCAAATTGTCTTAACTTCAAAAATGATAATAAAATACTATAAATATTAAAATTATATATTGTGGACCACTCCATTCCTTTTTTAATATTCCAAGGGTACACCTCACACCAGCTCACTTTTCATGAAGTATGGACAGTCATTGTAGCCACCATTTAAATTTATAGAATTAAAAACTGAGAGATCATAAGAACATCTAATTTTATCCTCAGTGAACCACAGGCTCTTAAATTGCACTAGTTTACCTGGAATGTGTCTGAAACTTGTGTTTGGCTAAGGTATATCTCCCAAACTATACTCAGCCTCATGTGAAAGCATGAAGTACAGCATCCAGTCCTTCTGATAATTTGTGACAGTATTTAATACTTCCACTGTTTAAAAATGTGTCTGATTTCTCATTTAAACTTGGCTGGCATCCAGACATTGGCTCTTTTTACACTCTTTTTCTGCCAGACTAAAGAGCTCTTTAGTACCTAGTATATTTTCCCCATGAAGGTACCTGTACACTGTAATCAAGTCACCTCTCAATCTTCTTTTTGATAAGCTAGACAGATTGAGCTCTTTTAGAGTCCCACAGTAAGGCATTTTCTCCAGCCTTCAAATCATTTTTGCAGCTCCTTCCTGAACTCTCTCCCATTTTTCATTGTCCTTTTTAAAAAGTGGACACTAGCACTGATGAAATATTCCAGTAACTGTCTTACCAGTTCCTTATGCTCTTTGCTGTACTTATTCATTCTCTGAAGAAAGGCAGAGCTAGTCAGAAGGCACCATCTGGTGAGGAAGTCTGACTGGTAGGGGGCAGATTTAAATACTTAAGAGCAGCAGAAGGGAGGGTGGAATGGGCAAAGGACATTTAAAGACTGACTTGCTAGGCTATGATCATTTTTAGTTTCCCCAGGAGGTTAGTGAATTCTTCTCCCTTGGACTCCTATTGCCTGTGTTTAGAAAGGTGAATAGCAGCAGACTATAAAATATGGAAAATGAAAATTTCATTGGGATTACACATGGATGAGGAGAATCAGCATCTGCCTGCTGGAAAACATAAGACTAACGGGGGTAAGGCAAGTGGGGAATAAAAAAAGAAGAGACATGCCATGATAGTCAAATAAGATCAGAAGAAATCTACAACAGTAAAATGAATACAAATGGAAAAGGGATTTTGTGACCCTAATTGATGTTGTAACCTGTATTAAAAATTACTGAAGTCTCAGGATGCACATCCAGTATTCAAGCCAATGCCCACCCTGCAGAGCCAATGTCTGAGAGAGAAGACTGATGATTTTGCCCCACTCTGGCTCTGCAAATTGCATTTCTTGGTGAAAGATCCTTTTTAGAAGCTTATAAAGATGTTGAGTAAAGAGCTGGATGTAGAACCTAGGAACTGTTTACTTAATGCGCCCAGCTGATCACAGCTGCTGGGATAGCTCATGAAAAAAGGACTGCCAGACAAGCATAAAGCTGCTTGCCGAGATCAGAGGTGACAGTCTGAGTTGTAGATACAAAAGGCAAGTCCAAGGAGCTTTTGAATGACTTTCAGAACCTGTGGAAGCCAAAAACACTCTCTTCTCCCCTCTCTGCATTTGTCTCTGGCTCTGCATTCAGTCATGCTTATTCATTCTTTTATGATCTTTAGATTGGATTTCTACAATGCATGGTGACTGAGGAATAAACTTGAAGAGTGCATGGCAGCTTCAGTTGTTACAGCAGGAGCCTACTTACTACTGCGAAGGTATTAGCCCACACAGAAAATATACTGCATGAGCTCTGCACTGGAAGTGCTGACCCTGTGTTCACAGCAGCACAAACATTGTTTTGTCTTTGTTTCTTAAAATCATCCAAGTAATCAATAAGATTTGATTATAAAGTATACGCAATATTTAGAAACATGTCATTTTTAACACTCTTGTAAACTGCTTCATATGATTTCTCTCTTCTTTTTCTCTTTTCTTTTCTTTTTCTTTTTTTCTTTTCTTTCTTTTTCATATGAATTCCAATAAATTCAGCAATACAAAGAACATCAACAGCAAAAATTAGACTTTAGCTGAGGAGATGATAGTTTCTAGGACTTTAAAAGTCTTTGCAATGCTGAACCTACTGGTGTTACCGAGGGAATACGAACAAAGGAAGACTCAGATGGAAATATCTTATATGCTTCTCAATAACCAAGACACATACAAGATGTAGTTTGGGATGCAGGAGAAGGAATCTTTCCAGACATTCTTCCCTTGTTTTGCAAACAATCATTGCAAGGCATTTTCTTCTTTCCTTTAACAGGCAATTAACCCCTTAACCAACACTACCAAATACTTGTCATGCAAGTCCAGTTCACTCCAGATTTAATCTCTCATGCAAGATGGCTAAAAAAGCACTATACCATGATGTCTCCAAGTCACTTTTACACTGTATAAACGTGCTAGGATGCGCAATTTGAGAGTAGAACACAGAATTGCTATAAATATAAGGAAGGTCTTTACTTTCAGGTGTGACTTTCAAAAATAAAATAGTGACACAGAGGGTTCATCCTTTCAGAGAATAACAAGAAAAATATATTTAATTGTTATATTACTGAAAGAAAATTAAATAGAAAAGTAAACACTTTCCAAGCATTCATGTATATGATAAAAGTAATTCTCCTTTTGAGAACTGCATTTTCTTACATTTAAGTCTTCCAGAAGATAAATTGTTAAGGAAGTCTAGAAAACTTCATGCAGCTTGTTTTTTTTTTTTACTCTAGCATGAAGAAGAAAAAGGCATTTTTTTTCCAATTTATATATTCTAAATTGTGTTATATCCAGATGCATGTTTCATTCTTATAGAGGAATAATGCCTTGTACTTATTTTACTATTTGACAGTTTGATTTTTCATTTCCCAGAAATACAATTGCCCACCTTTTTTCTAGGAAAATTATTCCACCGTGTAATAGAATTATTAACTCCTCAAAAATCTTCTGTTCAAATATCAGACTTGCCTCACTAAGGATAAGCGTCTTTATTACATTTGAAATAGTAACATTTTGTATTTAATTTCCAACTACTATATGAGTTCAGTAGATGACTTTCCCGTTAGTGTTTTTGAGAGACGTATATTGAGCATTCGTGTACATCTTCATATTCTCTAATATGAATGTTTATTTCAAAACATGTTTGTTAGCAGCAGGAATGTGACATTGCACATAGAGAGTCAGAACAATCCAGGAGAGAGCAGAAAAATCCAGGTACTACTCCTATTATTATCCCATCTGTTTTTTGACCTTAGCTAAATTACACTGAACTTGTGCTACCTCAATTTCCCTAGTTTAAAACTGAGATCAGATACTTCACTCCCTCTGTAATGAAGCTAGGAATTTCTTTATATAAAAACAGGCGATTCCTTGGTAAAATTGATTCAATGCAAATAAACTAATGCAGTGCTATGGTTGAGAATCTGAACAGAGAGCTATCAAAAAATGCAAAGGCAAACTCCCACAGCAATTATAAAATAGGTCATATTGAATATATGTGTTAATGTATTGAAAGAACACATTCTTGCTCAGGAAAAACTGCAGTGGCTTTAAACAGCCAGAAACATGTGAGTTCAAATTCAATGCAAAACTATAGCCTGAAAGTTGTATCTTCATTTAGTAAGCCTTTATAACAGATTATGCATTGTTTGCATTTTATCCAATCACTTCTTATAATCTGCTATATTGATCAACATAGTTTCTTCCCTTTTATATT
The DNA here is from genome assembly GCF_028554395.1 of Pezoporus wallicus. Lineage (NCBI taxonomy): Eukaryota > Metazoa > Chordata > Aves > Psittaciformes > Psittacidae > Pezoporus > Pezoporus wallicus. Next base: position 1,968,210 of record NW_026637470.1, read on the forward strand.
GGCATTGTAGCAGCATATACAGAGAACTGCAATGACACTGCTTCATTTGACATTGTAATATTCCCCATACAGCTGCATTTATACAATTTTCAGTCCTTTAGAATGGCAATAACTCCCACAAAATCAAATTATAAGCTATTATTATAACAGAAACATCATGAAAAATAACTAGTTTGGAAGCTGGATAGCATTATATGAGCCATCAAAGCACTTCTAACACAGTTTTTTTTTAATATAGTAGACCCTAGCTAAGGTTCTCTTCTCATTCTTTCTCTTATTTGCACTGTTAAAAATGTGTCTTGTAAAAGATCCATTCTTCAGTAACTGTAAAATTAATGTAATCACAGGACCATCTACTTAAATGGTCAACAGCAGATATTTAGACAGAAAATGAGAAGCAAGGCGTAAACACTTGCAATGGAAAATACTCGGGAATCACCACTTACGACCTTTTGAGATAAAAGTTGTACCAGTACCACTATATTTAATAGTTTTCTTACTAATTTTCTAATATGCTTTAAAGCAATTTTCATAATATTTTTGGTAATGAGTCCTGCCCTAAGAAGAAAAATATTCCCTGTTTTATATTAAAATGCAAAATCTCATTTTCTGGAATAGAAATCTGTGACTAAGAAGTGGTAGGTATCTGAAGACAGATGTTCATTCTAATAAACTGGACTTGACTTATCTTTCAATTCCAGGAAAGATGTATGCCCATATAGAAAAGCTTAGCCAAACTGTATTATATATTAACTTAATTTCTGCAATGAGTGATCCTGTACATAATCCTGGGAAAAGCATTTTGAATGCACATAATGGGCCTGAGTTATTTAAAACTAAATCATCTTGAAAAAGGAGAGATTTAAATTAAAAACTGTCTCAAAGCCACAGCATTAGCACAGTATTTTTTTATGATGTGCCTCTGTGGATTCAGTACATTTTCTCCTGAAAGGTAACTCCAAGTGAAGCATATGGCTTAGAACTAATATTAAACCCAATGATGTTCTGTGCAATCAACATCTGATGAATTTAAACTCACGATTTTCATAAAAGTCTGTGTTTTCATCATAAAGGTCCAAATCCCTACATTCTGCTTATGAGGGTTTTTTTTTGGTGGTTTGGTTTTTTTTGGGGGGGTTTCTTTGTTAGTTAGTTAGTTTGTTTCTGGTGGAATTGCCATTATATTTCATCTTGTACAATAATAAAGCAGAATCAAATAACTACCGTAGCTACTTCTGATGTGGGGATTATGATGCATATGTACAAATCATTCCTAACGGAAACTTCTAATGTGCAGGTGAGTAATAGTTACCTCTAACTTTCTGGCCACATAGATATGATTTGGAGATTAGAGACTGGTTAGTTTCTGAGGTCCCCAATCTTTGCTTGCACAACTGAGTCAACTAGCAGCAAAGCTGAATTTTGCTTCAGCGGTGGAGTAGTACTTCTACCTAAGTAAAGCAAATCCTCTGTAACAAAAGGAATACCTCAAATAGGTTCTAGAAGGGACTTCACCAGCTATCCAGCAGCACTACAGCACCCACAGTGCCTAAATATTTAGATTATCCCCTCTGAGGTGACATAACCTTTCACACAGTATCTCTTCACTGTAGAGCAGGAACTATTCCTGTGCTGCAGTTGCTAACACTTTTGTAAACTAACAGGTCACTGGGGGCTGGGGTCTAGTTACTTGGAACAAAGCACATCTCAGGTACTGCCTGAGCATGTGACATGCTGATTACATCCGGATTCCCAACAACTTGAGCAATCTGCAGCACCACTCAGCCTAGCGACTTCTAACACTGCACACAAAGCTCCTCTGTCCTCTACAGCCCTTTTCCCAGGAACCATCTAATTAGCTCACAGACATCTAGCAGCTCTTGCATAATTCTGCTTTTAAATTAATCTCTTCAATCAAAATCAAAACAGTGGCAGGCAAGAAATCTACTCACCTACCTTTAATTCACAGAGATGATCCTCTTCTGTCAGTGAACTGACCAGATTCCTATAGCCTGGTTCCAGCAGAAATCTTCGCACCAGATTCCTATAGCCTGGTTCCAGCAGAAATCTTCCCACCAGATTCCTATAGCCTGATTCCAGCAGAAATCTTCCCAACATGAGCATGCAACTGTGCTTTGTTATCTTCACCAAAGATACTTTTGAAGGCAGATTAAGAGCATTTTGGAGAAAAAATGTTTCTTCATAATTTTGCATTGGAAAACTTCTGGTTAAGAGTTGGAAAAAGAAAAAAAGAAAAAAAAAGTTCGTTTTTGCAGATTAAAACATTCAGGCTCAAAGATTAATGTGAAAAAAAAAGAGATATGAACTTTCAGTAACAAGAAAACACTGCTACAAAGCGCTCATTTCTATTTTCTAGAGGTGGTCTCAGACATCTCCCCTAAGAAATTACATGTGACTTCTTATCATAATGTGAAGTTATAAAACTGGCATTTAACTGGAACTTTATGGAATTATGTATTCTGGACCTTTTAAAACTATATTGAAAATCTGATAAATACATTGTTCTATGGTAGCTATAGCCTTATGATTTCAGGGGACTCTAGGGGGTGTTTGTTTGCTTGTTTGTATTTTGGGGTTTTTTAAGGCTTTGAATCCCTCAGTAGTCAAAACAAATTTAGCTTCATTTTAACACTTCTGCAGTGACTACTGCAAAGCTTCTTAACTTTTATGCTATAATGCAGTCAATGTATTTATAGTTCTTGAAAATGTCACATGGCAATGTTATGCCAGGGACAGCACATCTCAGAGGGTCCTTAATATGTCTGCATTGTTGCATTCTATTTGTAGAGGCATTTTTGTCAGCAGCAATGAAGAAACAGAGCTGCCTCTGCAGTTCTTTCAATAACATTCAAGCTTATAGTTGACCCGAGGGGCTCACATTATGACATCCATATTTAATTTAACAATATATCATATTTTCATGGACTACAGTATTGCATTATAACCTCACTGCTTTATGTGCATGGGAATGCTGCAGAAGCAGGCTTGTATGAATCTACAACACAGACTAAATGGTTAGTTCATGAGAGCAAGGTCAAAGTGTACAGTGATGACAATATATAAAAGGTCTTATAACAACTCTCAGTAATCTGAGGGAAAAAAGGACAAAAATAAGGTCTCCAGAAAGGCCTGTATTTAACTAAAAGTTCATTTTTTAAAAATCCTGTTAACTGCACCACCTTGCTTACTTTCAATTTTAGTTCTGCTCTACACTTCCCATTGCAGTCAGTATTCTCTGTATCCTTTCTGCTCCATTCAAGCATATTTAAGGAGAATATTAACACCAACTGAATATTAGGCTTTAACCATCCCTTTCTCCTCACAGTAATTTCTCCTATTTGCTCTGAATTTTTTTTACTGTTGACCTTCTCGCTGACTCCAAATTAAATGTTCATATATTTTGTATTTACTCCCAAATCTAGCCCTGCTTGTTCACATTTTTCCTGCTCATCTCCCTCTTATTTGGCACTGCCTATATTACATCACATTTTTCTCATCTTCTTTACATTCCATTCCAACCGATTTCAACTCTTTCCAATGCCTCCTTCTTGCAACATAAAATTAATTTAATTCATTCTTTCCTCCCTATCAACATTATTAATAGCCTTCTACCAGACAGATTATGGATTAACTTCATTGCTTTACTCCAGAAGCCGTGTATGGCAATAGTTTATCCTCTATTTTGCATGCTCTCCTCCATATGAAACCTTATGATATTTTATCATCTCTTTTAGAAGGTTCCACTTTTCAAAACTAAGTAGTTTCAACTACCTGTTTACTGGCAGCCTTGATCTTTGGTCTAGATGTCATCCTTAACAGACATTACATAACATTAATGAAGAGCAGCCATAGTAAAAAGCATTTCACTACTCTGATCCATGTTCTTTTCTTCCCTCTGATCCAGCTTTCTGTTTGTCATCTCTTCATGCATTGTATCTAAATTAGATTTTCAGTTCCCTAGGGTAAGAAGACATCATTTTCATTTATCTGTAAAGCACCATGCATGCGTATGATTCTGCAGAGATGCTAAATATGTATATCCACATTTATTAAAATATTGATGCTTTTATCTATTCATATAGTGAAGAAGCAACATGGCAGCAGTTGCACCCATTTAAAAACTATTTTCCATCTATAATAGCTATAATGTGATGTATTTATAGTAGCTGCATGCTGTTCACTCTCTATTTTCTTGTTCACATATACATTGCACTTTCTGATCTTATTAGCTAACTGAAAAATAAAAATCTATTTTCTCTGAAGGCATCAAAATCTTTTTCTAAAAATAAAGCATAGAGGTAACATACAGTGGTTTTATTGCTTATCCATACTGCATGATCACAGTCTTAGTGGGTGAAGGATGCCGTACCACCTCAGGACTGCTCCTGCCCTCCAAAATCTTGTAATTTAAATAGTCCTAATGATAGTAAAAATTTTAGGAACTTTGGACACCAATATTCTTGCTACTTATCTTTAGAGCCATCAGTTTCTGATTTTCAGAGTACTAGAGCATAGCTCTTTCTAAATCACAAGATCTTAAAAAGGGAAGCTCTTTATTATTTTGAAAATTCTGGTTGACAAAATTAACCCAATTAGTGCAAATATGTATTCTAAAAGCTAGGAGAGTTCTTAATGCAAAAAGACAAAATAAGGATATATCAATTCAATTAAAACATATTAAAATGTCTCTAATAACAAGTGCAGTAACAGGCCGTAGATGATAGACTCTCCTTTGTAGTCAAGCATGTTTATCTTTTGGTTAGGCAAAAAAACCAAGTAGGCATGCCCAAATCCCACAGCAGAATCCACACAGGCCCCTGTTCTGACCCAGAGCTCATTGAATGAATGAGCCTGTACTAATAATTTCAAAAGTTAGCTCAAAAGATAAGAAATTATTGTAGACACTATATGCAAAGCAATTAAACGGTTCTGCTTCGTGTAACACTTAGTAAATGGTTAAGCATTTAAGCATTGAATAAAGTAAACATCTTCAAATACCATGCTTTCCAGGGTATCTGAGCTGAAAACTTGAAATTGATTGCTCATTCATGGGTCAGTATCTGTGGAGCAGCCTTAACAAACTGTTTACTCAAAGTGGCAGGAGAGATGTTACATGGGGACAAAGTTATAGGCATTTTTTCAGAAAGTACCTTACAGCTGATGGACTTGATATTTATATTATTTTTGCATAGATGGATCTGTTTCAACCAATGTTCCACCATGCCTTTTACTAGATAAAATGATAAACACTGATCCAACTTAATGTCCAACTGTATGTGTAACTAAACCTATGTAAGGTTGCACTGATTAAGGTCAAGGAACATGCATATTTAAAAGCTTTGCTGGACTGAACAAATGGCAAAGGTTCATTTTAAAAGAAAAGAGGGACTTTTTACAGGGGCAGGTACAGATAGGACAAGAGGTAATGGCTTTAAACTTAAAAAGGGGAGATTTAGGTTAGATACGAGGAAGAAGTTCCTTACTGTGAGAGTGGTGATGCACTGGAACAGTCTGCCCAAGGAAACTGTAGATGCTTCATCCCTGGCAGTGTTCAAGGCCAGGTTGGATGAAGCCTTGAGCAACCTAGTCTCATGTGAGGTGTCCCTGCCCATGGCAGGGATGTTGGAACTAAATGATCGTAAGGTCCTTTCCAACCCAAACCTTTCTGTGATTCTATGATTCTATGAAATTAAGGATAAAAAATAAAATAAGCAAAAAAAAAAAAAAGCATGAAGATGCAAAAATGGCCACAAAAAAATACTGAACTATAATATGACATTCATGAATGTGATTCCTTTGTACAAATATAACACGGAGACTAGCTGTTATATAAGTGAAACCGCATTTTAAAATATAGTCCACTTGATTCATAGCGAGAAGATCTACTCTTTGAATATTACCAACAGAAGGAAGGTAAGGAAGGAATTTCCAGAAGGCTGAAAATTGGGCTAACTATTTCTATCAAAACTAATGGAAAAGCATGTTTCAAATGAAAAAAGAGCTTCACCAGTGCTGAACACTTTGGCCATCCTGACATAAAGGTAGAAGCTGAGCTATAACAATGTAATGACCTCATACAGGAAGAAGTTATCACAAGGAAGTAATCTTGTATGGGAGGTTGTATTCTGCTCTAAGGATATTATGAGATGCAATGGTCATGTTTGCAGGTGCACTCAACTTTGCACCCTTCATAATGAAAGGTATGAATGATAAGCACTTCTGAAGATCAGTGTAGTTGCTTTCCTCAATGAAGAACTACGGACCTACAAAACTGAGTTTAAAAATAATGTATGTATGGAGCACCTTTTCATCTGTTTCCACCCCAAGATGGGGGAGCAGAATTAATACTGCTTGCTTTCCTTTCAGCTAAACATGTGTTGGGTTTTCTTAACCACACCCCTTCACTCTGATTTAGAAGAGTTTTAGCTTCAAGAATCATTGGTTATTGCCCAATGCAAATAAGCACAAAGTAAAATTATATCAAGTTTACACAATTGATCTTTCATCATTTTAAATTATACCTTTTAAAATTTCCTGTAAAATCAGCCTGAAATACTCCCATAGTTGACTGCCATCAAGCAGTGCAGGGTCACTTTGGGAAAACCCATTCTCAGTGATATAAATTATAGGGTTATTATATGTATCCTAGAACAAGAGAGCAGAAGTTTTATTCAGAACAGATGTAAGAAAGCCCATAAAATCAGATGCATTACCCTCTATCTTTTCTAAGCTACAAACTAAAACTAGTTTTCATCAAATTGCACTGACCCTATTAACTTAATTTTCCATGAGCTGACCTTTTATGACTAACAATGGAAAAGCAGAACTGTGCAAATATCCATGAAGACAGTGAAATGACTTATTTTAATGAGAAGACTAAAATATCTTTCCTGCATTAGCATCTGCTTATTGTCACTGCTCCTTAACCCCTTGGTACTGGCAGTCACTGCATGTCCCATTGCCAGGAGTAGCTGCGTGCCAGGAAAACCTTACTGTTGGCATCAGAAAGATAATTTCTGGACTTCAAAATACGGTATAACACTGGTGCGTCATTTCAAACTGTAAAATAGCTATGAAGTACAAAGGCAATAGGAAAACACTAAAGCTTCTACTTTTTCTGTCTAGCATGGAACAATTAAATTAAGAATCACAAGGTGACTTGGTTTTTTATATCTTGTATAATGTCTTATGTCATCCAGATGGGCTCCTCAAAAACCCCAAATCACCAATATTACACACTGGATTCCTAGATCCCTTCATTGGCCAGCTAAAGCAGTAAAATGGTCCTGTGAGCCATTCCTTCATATAACACAGATGTCAGTGCAAACCTCATGGTACAACAGGCAACCATAAACTCCCAGTTGCAACAGGCCACATTCAGATTCACCATTCGTTGAAACACTTAGCTTCTTGTCTGCATTTTCTTGGTCTTAGCAGTTCAGAGTATAGAAGTCAGCAGTACTAATGATGATAATTTTTTCCTCTTTAGTGAATTCTGGAAGACTTGTTGATAAGTAACTCTGCTTTGAATGCTTTGCAGAAATATCAGACTTCACCATGGCCGGATATTCATCATCAATAAATGTTGCCCTGAAAATATTACCTAAGTTAAAGAACAAAAAGCAAAAGTCGCTTTTTGTTTGCTACAGAGGTTCTAACAATCTCAGTTCAGAGCTATAGACACAAGCCCACTTTGTTTTGTTCAAATATCTTGTTGCAACTGTGCCAGGTTTTAGCACGAGCTTTTAGCACATCATAAGCGGCCTTGTAAGCTCTGGTACCAATACTGAGGGTATTTTCACAGCCACATATAGGAACAACATAAAGCTCATTAATAGTGATCACCCAGTGTCCAAATGTTCTGAAGCAATACTTTTTCATGAATATCAAAGGTCTAAATGATCTTTTCAGATTCCTCAGTTACCTTCATCTTGTAAGGACTGAGGTAAGCCAAAGTGATACAGGGAGCAGGATGCAAGGTTATTGATTTTGCTGTAATAACTGACTCTTGAAAATATTAAAAGAAACAAAAAAGGGTTAACTTAAAACATTTTACATTTTAAAACATGAAGAAACCTCACTGCATATTTTCTCTGTTATGAGATGCAAATATTTTCTCTCAACTGCATGCTGACTACTGTTATAAGACTCCAGAGCTGGCAAAAATGCTCAGCACACAAAATCATCCAAGCAGGCACATAAAATGAAATGAGGATGCAAATTTTCAAAATAGATCAGTGGACAGCAACTCCCCAGGAGAAACATAATTCTGATGGGTGCTGGTCACAGGAAAATATAATCCTTTCATTTAAATGCCTGAATGGCAGCCTGGCTGCATGTACAAGATGCAAGCGTGTTGGAAAAATTCTGACACTTGAGAGCCTTACAGGTAGATTTGTTCTAATGAAAGCATTTATCTCCTTAAGAACTGTGTCTTTTAAAAAGTTCAGCGCCACACTCAGCAAGGTAACTAAGCTGATCTGTTGTGATTTCAACTTGGTTGGCTGGGTGAGCTTCACTCTAGACTGTTCCATTCTCTACCACTGTCTGTACCAGCATCAAGACAAAGAAAATACTGTCAAGGCATTCAGTATTTTGCAGTGGTGTAAATTCAACAGTTCCCTCATTAGATCTATATGATGTTTAAGGCTTTTTGGCAGGATCTGCTAGTTTTTAAATAGAGTTTAGGGCACTGATATCTTTAGCCACCAAGTTGAATGCCTTGGCATTCGCTTATTCAAGAAACCAACTCTCTTCCTTTTGGACTGCTACTCCTGCAGACTGCTTAGTCCCTCTAACTGCACAAAGGAATTAGCTCACCTCTCTAAAAAATCATGACTTCCTACCTTTTTTGTCCCTTCTTGATAAGACAGAGATCAACTTTAATTTCCTGGATGTGTTGTTAAAGGTTGCCAGCATTGGGGATTTCTAGAGGCTTAAAAGGAATTCACCCTCTGCTCAGATTTAGCAGTGGCTGACATGAATATGCTTCCTAGAGGACTATTTTTATGCTGCTGAGAGGTCACTGTAAGTTTAAATATCAGGATACTTTAAGCTCTCAAATAGGCATTTTTAATTTTGCTTGCATCCAAACAAAACTACATTGCTTTTAGGCCTTCTGAGAACGCTAGATATTGCTAAACACATCGTAAGCTCTGGTTCAAAGACTATCAATTAGCTTGCTTTTTTACTTCAACTATCTGGTTTACTGCAGTAATTGGAAAAGGCCAACAGTAGCCTTGAATTATTATTTGTTAAGTTAAGAGGTTCCAGCCAGAAATAGGTCTCCATCACCCTAGTGGAATGTAGAAATCAGTCAGCCTTTGCTTCAGAGACTTGGGCTAAATTATACCAAAGTGTGAGCACATATTCTAATAAGACATAGGTGTGCACAAAATAACTATCCCAAGGCCTTGCTGTATTGAAACCCGGAACTGAGAAAGGTCTAAAGAACTTGAAAGGAGGAGGAGGGTTACTAAGATGCAAAGGTTAACAAAATGTATATTTAAAAGGTTATGGATGGTTTAGATTATTATTCTTAAAAATTTCTGAACCAGAGATTTTGTTTAATCCAAAGCAGGAAACCTGTTCATTAATAAATATGTCTGTACTATGTTGTACTATATATTCCCTGGTATTCTCAAGTTCAGGTTACTATGTACTTCTATTTAAAAATGCCAATACAGAACCCCATGCTATCTTCTTAAAAGGACAGTATTAGACTTCAAATTAACCTAAGTTCAACTGACTGATCGTAAGGATTTCTGTCAAATGTCTTTTTAAAGACAACATTTACTGCAGCAATCAATTACAAACCCCAGATTTAGACAGTGCCTTCTCCTAAACAAACAGGTGCATACACATCCTCTAGCACAGCAAGACTCAATAAGTTTGTTTACAAAGTAATTCACAATAAATCTCACTGGTAATTTGCTTTTCCTTCCAAGTGCAGCACCAGAAAAACACATTAAATTCTGAGGAGATACACGCCTGTGCCCTGAGAATGTACCCATGGAAAAGAGGAAGGAATATACCAGAATTCTAAATTTTGAAAGGCAAATTCTTGCAATTTGCAAGAGAAAAATAAGGTTTGTAAATGTTACTTTTGAACAGGGACCTGTTAGACTTTAGTGGGACTGGATCTGTGTTAACTCTGCTGTTGGGACTACAAGGTTTACTACATAACTTTGTTGACGCAGCAGTCAGACAATGCAGAAACGATCAATGTGATCAAGCGATTGCCAAATTTATTACAAAGCCTTAACTCCTTATATACTATTTCTTACATGCACTTACAGTGATTTGGCATATTATGATTGGATACATGTCTTGAAGACCCTTAGTGACTAACATATAATTGGTTAAGCACAGGTGTGAGAACTTGACCTCGAAAGCTTGCCAGCAGTCCACAGTTCTCATTAACTCAGTGAATTCCAGCTTCTTCTTATCTTGCTTGCTTAAGCTTCTTCAGGCCTCTCATGGCCTTGCTGTATCTTTCAGGATTATTCAGAGTTTATGTACCAATTATGCATTCTCCCGTGAGAACACTGTCTCCACAGAGCTTAAACTGGGAATAAAGAAATCCTTTGCTGGTACAAAATCCTGTTCTAACATATTGAGAGTAATGCTGTGTAGAAGACCAGCATTTCTCATTCTAATTTTCAGATTATAAACTACTCAATACAAGTTATAACATTTAAATGCAACCAGTTATCATTAATTTTTTACATCTCAATTAAACACCAATACTGGAAAAGATTTATACTCTGTATTAGGAAATGAAGAGAAATTGAACTGCACCCCTGAAAAAATGTAAATTGCAAGTGAAATTTACATATTGCCTCATACCTTCCAGAATAGCCTGATTTAGTTTCTATGGCTGTATCTGTGGGTCAGCTAGAAGCAGAAATACAGAAGAAAATGTTCTTCTGAGAAAGTGTGTATAAAAGAAGTTTGCGCAGACACCCCAAAATTTGGGGATTATAGACATTAAGGTGCATTTTGTCACTGGAAAGTGAAGGATTGTTCTTTTCTCTTTTCTCTCATCTTTGCTCCCTATCCTGATTCCCTACAATACACCTACAACATCGCTACTTCAAAAGACTTTACCCTGACTGGGTTAGAAACAGAATGGGTTTAAAGGTTTTCAAGTGTCCTATGTCCTAGGTATGAAATTGGTGGTGAATCACTTGGTGCGAATGATTTTATTTGGAAGGACATTGCTCTAGCTTTCTAATTCTTCACATGCTCTTTGTAAAAATGTTTATGCGGAAGATGATGGCCTTTCCATGCTATGCAGTTACAATTGCTTCAACAGATCACTGCACAAGAGAAGTGAACTCCTGCCTAATGAAAGCTGGCCTACTTGGAATTCTTCCAATGCCCTTTTGTTAAATGTAAAGTTCATAATATTAATCAGGCAACTGCTTATACTGAGGATCAAGTGAACATTTTCTGAAATTACAGCTGAGTTTTGTCAAAATGTTAGCTTTCCTTACCAAGTGCATTCAGAATGTCTGCTTGCTGTCTTCCACTCTGACATCTAAATAACAAAGCCTATTCAGTAGGCAGCTCTGTGGGGTTGTACAGTGCCTGCAGCCCCAGCTGAAGGAATATCAGTATAGGAAAGAAACCACAAGGGCTCAGCCAAATTTAAATTCAACACACCACAGAAAACATTCTAAGGGAAGGGCAAGCTGTGCCAGTAAAAGTGAGAAGCATACTGTAAATTTTGGTGGCAAAGGAAAAACTTCCATTCAAGCCTCCCTGGGATGTTGGCACAGTTTTTGCTGTCATGCTCTGCAGGGGGAAATGACTGGTTGGTCTGTTTGCAGCAGATTCACCAGCCTCCCTTTCTGAATTCTTGAAACAAAGATTCCTCCACTCTCTGGTGAAAACTGTAATCTGTAGGATACAGAGGGCAGGCTGCTACCTATTGAGCAGCCCAACTCTATATGACCAAAATTCTACAGAAATATACTCCTTCTGATGGTATCTTCCTATCAAGATAGGATGACCTGAAGAGGATTTTCCAAGAAACCCTTTCCCTTTGTAGCCTTCCATCTTTGCAATCTTCAAACGAGCAGAAGAAAAGAATTGCCAAAGCAAACACTGCCCCAGAAGTATAAAGATGCATATCTTCTCAGTAAAACTGAGATTCAGAAGAGTAGGAAGCAGAATTGAGATGCAGAGTTCATCCAAATCTACTTTGCTTTTTTTTCTCCTCAAAACATTATCCTCTCAGCATACAAGAGACCTCAGCCAAGTACTTTGATTCTCACACCGTTTTTGGTTCAGCCTCAGTTGCTTTTATTCTTCACAATTATTTTTATTTCTTCTTTCTTCTATTCCCTATGTTCTGCAGGCAAAGCTGCCATTTCCTGTCTTTTCCTAGTGAATGATCTTAATCTTAAATCCATACCTACAGAATTAAAATTAAAACATCCAAAGTGTAGGAAATTCTCTGTCTGACTTCTGACAGGCAATCTGACCAGCCTGTCACTTTTACACTGTATGCTGAGAGTGTGAAGACTTTTCTCTTCAGAGCAGGGACTGTCTTGTGCTTGTTAAAGAACTAAGCGCAGCTCCTAGCTGAGTCTAAAGAATCCTCTCTAAAGGATTCCTCTTGCTAAAGAAAATATATGGGAAAAATATGTCCCTCTCAGTGCAAAATAGTCAATGTGAAGTTCAGTACATCAGAGTATACCAATAAACTATCTAAATGTATTTGCCAAATAAGATACTTGTCTGTTGTAAGCCATCCAAAAAAATCCTCATGGCTAGGATCCCTGTAAGTATAAACATTCTGATGAAGTAAAACAATTTAGAGTTACAATTAAAAAAACTGGAGTAAGCAAAAAGATACATAGGAAACATAATACTAATCCTTTCCCAAAAGATTGTGCTATCCAAGGGGATCTAGAATATTAATTAGTAAGTTGTTGCAAACCTATAAAAAAAATCACCCCATAATTACTCTGAAAAAAGTTGCAATTTCAAAGCTACACTGCAGAATAGCATACTGGATTAATTATGCCAGACTGCAGCAATAACCTTGAATTAAAGCTGCAACCTTCTATTTTTAAGAAACAATTGCCTTTCTGGTTGATGAAACCTGTCGTCCCATCAGGTAACAGACGTGACCAGGAAAGAGAAAAGCAATAATGAGTCAATCCAAGCTGTTTGATACATTTGAAATCTTCCTCCCACAGAGTGTAGCTGCCACAAGCTACATCACCAGTCTGGTTCTTGAAAACTCGATCTCCTCCCTGATGGGTGAATGTGTCCCAGACATTAGGGCCCTTTCCATCTGCATTCCAGCCTTCTGCTTGAAAAACTAAACTTGGTCGTCACACTTTTGACATCAAAAGACATATGTTGAATGTAAACATTTATCACAAAGTAGGCACAAACCCCTCTAAATCCTGTGAGTAAAATGAGCAGTATTCCCTCCCCACTCCTTATGTCATTTAAAGTAACTAGGAGCTTTCAGTTATTAGTATTTGTGTTAGGGTTTGCATTTATTCATATTTTCACTTGCTGCTAATTATTTGAAAATCCTGTTTAAAAAGTATTCACAGTTCTGACACTCTTCATACTTCCTTGGCCAAAAATCAGATGTTTGCAACTCTTGAGATATTGCAGGTTTTCACAAAGGGCATTTTCTAATGCAGCTTCCATCCATAAATGTAAAAGATCAGTCCATATCAAAGAAAGCCTTTAGGGTATGAAAAATACATCCAACAAATAGGTACTTACGGCTTTCTGGATGTCCTTTGAAAATCCTGACAGTCTGTTAAAAAGAAAGGAATGCCATTATGAGCCATGGCCCTAGGCACATACAAGCTGAATTAATAACGCAGCTCTGCAAAACTTTTGTAATTTACTTAGCCAAACATTCACAGAAATGAATTTTGAACGCTCAAAACCCCTGCATCATTTTCTTCACTTTCAGAGTTTTGGGAAATTTCTTTTCAATTCCAAAATTGAGATAGACAGATTACTTTAAAAACATTCAAGATAGAGCTGTTGTTTGAGATTACACAGTATTAACATTATGTAGTATTTAAACCAAATAAATGCACCTTTTTTCAGGACAAGCTTCTTTGTCTTTCAGGAGCAATGCTGTAGCTGAGGCAAAGATTTCATTTTTAACATGGAGAGCTCTGTAAACTTACACCCCTACAAAATGTGGTTGTATAATAAAATTACAAATAACCCCGAAATGGCCAACCTCATTTACATGCAAGATTTTTCAGAGCCCCAGTGAATGCACAGTTCCAGGGTTACTCTTTAAAAACTAAAATGACATTGTGTGTTAAAATCATGTATAAATTAAATATTAGTTGGGTTGTAAGATTAATAACTATATAATAGCTACATATCAATCCTCAATAAAAGTGTTTTAATAATCAATTAGTATCATAGAAATTAGAGATGGAGGAGAACTATTAGGAGGTCATTGAGTCCATCCCTTGCCAACGCAAGATTGCTCCCTTAAGTATATTCAGTACTTAATACACATCTGTCTTATTAAATCTAAGTTTAATGCAAGGTTAAGCATATTGAAGACACTTAATTTAAAGCATTACTAAAATCTGTAATATCACTTCTATAACCTAGCTTTTACAAGATCATTGTCACATTTCATGCTCTTTACAGGATTTTATTGCTGCATATGAACACTGCTACATCTACATTTGATTGGTCAGTAAATGAAACTCTTATATGGGACAACCTTCAAAGCAGGTCAAATCTTAGATCCAGACAGTTTGAGTTTCTCTTAATCTCAGATTTTATCACAGACTTTGTGCTCTGTCTGTATGATTTTCAGAAAAACACAGTACTAAAAGTTTTCTACATCCTGCTTTTGATTTTGATTACGCTGGCTGAAATAAACAGTCATTTTAGAGGAGTGCAGGAAATAACAAATAACAGTAATTCTCTGGTGGTACCTAGAACTTAGAAGCCTTTAAGAGCAGTCTTCCTGCACTGTATCAATACGATATAGCTCTTTTTTCACTACAGTGGGAGCAAAGGGAAGCCAAAAGCTGCCATAATGGGCAGCTAACACACCTTCAGTTAAGAATCAGCAGCTAGAGCAGGTGCTGAACAGTTTTGGTTTTTGTCTGCCTTCCTCCAGCAAAGGAGGTGGGAGGGAGGAGGAGAAGCATTTGATTTTCAGCAGAGTATGACAGTGCTACTCCAGTGGCCATTAGCCACTAAAAAGCCCTGACTGGGGCTGTAGCAACAAACCCACATTCAAGCACTCCTCATGCTCTTTGAAAAGCCTCTCTGTACAGCCTAGAGTACTTGAGCTAGCTAAATAAAGTGTAGGAAGCAATCTAGCCAAGGCAACAGAAAGCTTCACATACACTAACATATCCTGCTGAGCCACAATTAGTCTGCACAGAGCTCTGCTCTGCTTCAATGAACCAAGCTTGCACCTCTAAGCTTGCTCGGAAACCTCCACACTACACAGCACTGCATAGTGCAGACATACCCTGAGTTTTAGTGACCTTTGGGGACAGGAAAGAACAGTGATGCAGAACTGATTTTACATTGCAAGCACATAGGTAAGGCTTAGCTACCAACTTATCACGTAACATGTCACCAAGTGATTAATATGAGTTATCATGAAACATGATGCACGTACCCTGTTCTCTTCATTATGCAATGCATTCTATTATTACAATGGAATAAGATAGAATGTTTTTCCATTTAAGTGAAGCTCATGAAACGGGAATATTACTGATCAGAGTATTTGAGTTTTCATGTACTTTTCCAAGTTAGCTTTTCTTCTAATTCAGATGTGCTTTCACCTTTTGGAATGAAATTTTCCTGGCCTAATCTCTGCCCAAAAGGTGGCATTTTGTTTGAATTAATACAGTTCAACTATTTGGCATATGAAAGAAGTGAAGAAAACCACTTTTACCATTACGAGATCTTTTGCAACTTTTCCTTCTCTCTCTAAAAAAAATAAAAAATTAAAAAAAAAAAAAATCAAGCCGAGTTGAAATTTAGCATAGAAATGGCCCTCAGTAAGAAGAAGTGCTTTTGAGTGTTCTGGTGCAAATTGATTTTGATTTGACTGAGTCATGAACCTTTGAAATCTGCACTTTGAGCATGCAGAGTACAATTGGTATGATTTTTTAGCACTTTGAAATATACAGAGTGGAGAAGGTTGTGCTGTGCATAAATACATAGCTGACAGTAAAAAATAAAGTACTTTGTCAGCTCTTGCCTCATCCACTGTGTATCTTGTGATATGTGCAGCAACTGAGTTTGGAATCTATAAGAACTATTGCTTCAATCATACTGCCTTTAGGTTGGAAGCTGCACAGCCCCAAAGCTTTCAGGAGGAATTCCCTGTTGTGTTTCTTACTTCTGCAGGAAAAGGGTCATCTGAGTAGTGTCTAGACCACATTATAGATTTTTTTTCATGTTTCTCCCACTCAGAAGCCTTAGGAAAGCTCATTAAAAATACATTAAGAGCACATTAAGGTTGCACATCTAGCCACTCAAAAGGCAGGAAATTATAATGTCATTCTATATGCACACACAATTCTCATTTTAAAAATTAGTTAGTAGAGCTATGCACATTGCAGGACTCGAGTTAGAATCTGGCCCAGAATATTGATTCCCTAGGAACAGTGAGCTGTTCAGTCTATTAGGTAAAGCTAACTGAGCTCGTTAAAAGGTACCGAGCATGGGCAAGTACTCTCACTTTCAGCAATAACCAAGAACTAAAGGCTACATCCTCATAGACAATTTTAGATCTACAAATCCCATTTAGATACCGAAATCAATGGGAGTTAAGTGCCTGCATGCTGCAGGGTATAATATGAGAAAATCAGATCTATATGTATTTTAAAGGTCTCTAAACACACATTTATGAAGGGAGAAACTTTGGGGGTGGTTATGGCTGTAGGTGGCCCTGTACCTTGTGGGTTTACATTCCCTAATCTGCCACATATTTTTGTATCATTCTGGACAAATCACTTTATGAGCACCTCCATTCAGTTGGGAACATGATACATGTCCCTGGGGGAAAGCCTCCATAAGTCCAACTGTTAACCTCTTAGTTCACTGTTTTTCATGTTCTTTGGAGTTGAATTTCTAACTGAGGAACCCTTATGATTGTCAATGTCTGATGAGATGGTTCTCCCATCCAGTTTTGGAATAGCCAATAGTAATCTACTTAAATTAGCTCTAGAGAAAGGAAATCCTCAAGACCTAATTGGAAAATAACTCGTATCTGCTTTTTTTTTTGCCCCCATTCGCAATAACTAGTGAAAGGTTTCTCCTCCATTTCTATTACCTAACCATATTTCTGAGATTTGAAACATCTTTTACCCTCTTCGTACTACTCAGGCCAGAAGTGTTTTAAACAGAAGTGCCACATGGATTTACATCAGATGTAGCATCTACATAACACAGCAAACACTTTCCTTTCTGAATCCAGACTTTTCCTTCACTTAAAACTCCCCTAACACTTTGGCAGCTAAAAATTTACACGTTCAATTTGATATGCTACTGTAGCTGCACCCCAAGCAAATCCAACTGGAAAAGCAATATCCTCTGGCACCACCTCCAGAGGACAGGCGAATACACAGCATTATGCAATGCTATGAAGATGTGGGCTTCATTTGCAGACAAGTTTCTGGCTTGATAGCTCTTCCACTTGTTACAAGCAGATTCTATACTGAAGACAAAAATAAATCCTGTGCAGCTTCACACACTGAAGGGCAAGACATGCACTTTGCCTATCTCAGGATTAAAGCAGAGTGGTTCAGTCAGCTAACAGTGAAAGTGGAAAAGGCAGCAGTGGAAAAGCCTAGGGTGGTCACAGTAAAGGGGCGCCACCTAGTACAAAGCATTAGCAGACAGAACAGATCCCTGTTCCCCTTCACTTCCCACTCACCTCTCACCTCCGAGCCAAGGGACTCTTTGGATGCTCTACTCAACATAAATCCTTAGTCACCAGGCAAAAAGTCATTTCCACCCCTTTTAGTAAGCTTCAAAACTCAGCACCATCTCTTCTTTTCTGGCATCAGACAGCTATTTTTTTCTCTCCCAACACCAAAACAACTTGCCTGAAGTATGTGAGAAAGCTTGTTTTGGACAGACATTACATGTTTAGCAGTTGAAACCAATGAGGGGAAGTGGGAGATTTGTAGGAGCATACAGACAGAACAGCTATCTTTCTTCTTTAAAATGCCGCAGATGTTCATATTTTCTAAGGCAGCAATGACAACCTTACAGCACGTGTGCCAGAATCAGCATCGGCAGACCAGCCTTCAGGTCTCTTCCTCTACCTTCTGTCAATGCTGTTACCACCCTCCTTTCAGCAGGCTGGGAAGGGAGCAGCAGCAGAAGCACGAGTCAAGGCACAGTTGTAGCAAGTGGGGTGGGCTGCGAGTAGTCTACTGTCCCTTCCCCAAAACCTACAATACCTGGCACACTAGGTGGCACTACTGCAATTTTTTTGTGGACTTAAAGGAGGTTTTTTTCCCATTTATTATAACACTATAATCACACTGCTTTTGCAAAGGTCAGTACCTGCACCTATTGGACTGCTGGGCAATAATGTATGACCACTACTAATTTTTAATTCTTCTTTGCTCCTCTAGCACCTTTTTGATTTCACAGTATTTCTGGGTGAGGACCGACCCCTGCAAACCATTATACGCATAAGTCATATTTTCTTTGATAACAAAAATAAGACGTACCTTAACATACCCAGAAAAGCCACTAGCACAGCTAATGCACATACTTTTGCCAGAACTGCACACAATGAAAGACTCAGCTTCTTAGGGGAAAAAATCCCCACACGTAATCCTTTGTAGAGATGCAGAGAAGCTGATTTAATTCCACGGTGCACATTGCAGAACCAGACAGTGCAGATGCAATGCAAAATAAATCAGGCTTTCACAGCAGGCATGCATTTCCTCAAGTGTCTTTCAAAGGAAAGGTAAAAGCCCCGTGAATACAAAGGACCAAAGGGAGAAATATGGAACAACATATCAACTTGTTCCCAAAACACATGCTGACATATGTTCTAGGCAAACATACACATCCCTTACGTGTTTTATACAGATGACCAAAAATTGATGCCACGAACTAGTTAATGGTTTCTGATCTCCTCAGGCTTTCATTTGCAAGAAGGTAAGCTTTGGTCAGTTAACAGTAAAACTCATCAGGGCCACCTGTAATCATGATTAATAGGTATTAATGAACCAGAGTAATAATGCATATTTTTTACATCATTGAATGTTATTTTGAAGGTAGGTACCTTCGAAAATGTAAGTGACATTAAATCTTTTCCCAGAAAATAATACAATTCAATTTCACAGGAGATATAATAAGCATGTAACTCAATAATAACGGGTGAGGGGCAGACAGGAGATAGTAGCAATAAAAACCCAATAAAAAGTTTTATAAAATGCTTAACCATAAAAACAAGGCTAAAAAGTATCATTGCTGATTCCCTAGCAGGAATCAACAGAGCCAGAGATGGAGCTTAGGAGACACCGAGTGGGAGGAAAATATTCCATAAGCAGTCTGGGGAAGAGTGAACAAAATTTGCTTCAGAGGTTAAGGCAGATTTGCAGTAATGAGATGCCTGGCTATGCCAGAGAAGTAGGTAGATACTGAAAGATGCAGAGCTTCAAAATTCAGAGAAGATGTATTTATAGCAACTAATCTCAAACTCTTCGGGCAACACGATTTCTGGATTTGTGACCCCACTCCTGGTTGTATTTCCGGACTCACGAACTCACTCCTTGTTGCAAGAGCTGGACTTGGCAATTATATTTCCACTAGACCCAGTGCACATGATGGCACCTGGGATGCACCCACCTTCTTACTCTGGTAATTTTCACTACATCTAACAAATAGCCTGAACCCAACCTAAATGTCAGTATTTCACTGTCCCATTGTTTTGTTCAACACATGTAAATACAAAACTGTGAAAGATCTCAGTTCTACCTTGAGGCAATTTTTTTCCAGACTAGGTTTTGGGATTTTACATTTGCACTGGCACATATGTAACCAAATCAACTCAAGCTGAGTATTCCTAGGAATAAATCAAGCAGTTCTTGGATATCCACATGTATCTGGACAAAAATATTCATCAATAAACCAATGAAGACCAAGAGTAATTGGTACTGATGCTAAGGGCTGGCAACCTAACTTTGTAAAATGCTAGGTATT
This sequence comes from Pezoporus wallicus, assembly GCF_028554395.1. Lineage (NCBI taxonomy): Eukaryota > Metazoa > Chordata > Aves > Psittaciformes > Psittacidae > Pezoporus > Pezoporus wallicus. The sequence continues at coordinate 1,988,445 of NW_026637470.1, forward strand.
ACCTTAAGGTGAATGATGAAAAGGCTTTGGTGTTGACCCCTTAAGTCAAGTCATGTGGATTAATTATCATCAGAGTAATTATATCTTGTCAAAATTAGTTTTTCCTGACTGATGTTTCCTAATTACATATCATAAATACGTTTAATAGTACTTACTAGGGAATTTAGAAATTAAACTTTGAAAGAGTTATGAAAATTAAAATCTCTTTCCTGGCATTTTTCACTGTGCAGGAACAGAAGGATGTAGCTGCTTTTGAAGCATGACTTTATGTCTCTGAAACAGCCAAAGACAGAAGTTCATATAGTCTGTGAGTTCTCTTTGTAATAGCTATTTATAAATTTAGCTTCCTTCCCTGGCAATATAATGGAACAGCTATTGAGAAAACAAATTTACTAAAACATGTTGAAGTCTGCCAGACAAACTTGATTTTTTAATAGTAATACAATATTAATGAATAAAGAGCAGAAGCTATACTGTCACGTCTGAATTTTAGCAGTATACTGTTTTCTGTGGGATATTTTAGCACTGAGCTTAAGATGTTCTCAATTAAGTTACGAAGACAGTTTCCACCTTACGTTGTGGCTGCAGTAGAGGACTCCTAACTTTGATCCTCTAAACTGAGCATTAATTAGAAGCCTCTGCTGCATTGCTGATTAGCCTTCCATCTCCTATTTCAAATGTGTCAAAATTCTGCTCCCAAATTTAAATCAAACCGGAAATGAACTATCATGTTGACTGAAATGAAGGGTGATAATAAACAATGAAGGGTAATGATAAACAACAACTTTGAAGGGAAGCGTTCAGTGCAGTACACAAAGATTACTATTACTTCTGATCTCATTTAATAGCTTTAATAATGAGCTAGAAGAGGGAGTAAATGGTACATTAATGAAATCTGCAGATCTATTAAACTAGGAGGAGCTGAGCACAGTGCTGAAAATGGAGAAATAATACAAGGGGTCACGGGAAGATTAGAAACATGGGCAGAATATCGCAATGAGATTCAGTTTAGAAAACAGAAGAATATTTGGGTAAAAAAATCAACAGGTGGTAACAGGTAAAAGTCTGGAGAGCTTTCATGCTGGAAGAGATTTAAAATTAAGAACATTGGGAAAACTAGGCAAGAATCTGTAATTGAGCAGGAGAGAAAAAGAGTGAAATTTCGGCAAAACTATTAAAGAATAATCAAAGAAGTAATGACTCATCTTAAGCATCTTTACAACCATCAGCTTTTTCTACGTTTAGTCTGGGCACTGCAAAAACAGGCTCTAAGTCAGATGGTTAGAAATTCTGCAGCTATGGAATTTTTTCCTGGCAGAAAACTTAAAAGTAACCCATCCATTTAACAGAGAGTTGTCCTTCATGAGGTGAATAGCAGAACAGTGAGCCACTGGCTAAAAGACCATAAAAGAGCATGAGACTGAAGAAATAAAATATTCTCCTACTGCTTCTGGTAATCGCATCATTCAGCTTGAATTTTTTGATATTGCTGAGGAAACTGCTGATGTAATGCCAGCTGCTATGAGCTTGCCAATACCAGATATATGTGCACAATATCTTGGAGAGCTAAAGCTAGTTGTGAGCAAGTTAATTCCATTTGAAGAGCTCACACAAATTAATCTTGCTGAGAGTAACTCTACACAAGCTACAGTGGAGTGACAAATTAGTGTTACATCACTCCCTCTACCAGACAGTTTTGGCCATTCTGCATGGCACAGAATTAGGATGTATAGTATGTATGTAAAGTGATATTCCAAGTTGGTCATCTGTCTTCAAAAGTCCTTGGTAGCTCTTGACTGCTGAAGGCATCGTCCTTTATTGCTGAGTGCCTCCATACAGTTTTTTAAGTGGGCTTGGCCGCTCAGGAGTTTGTCACTGTCACTATGTTGTGACCCAACACTAAGTGTTCAGATAGAAAGGCACTGATCCACAGCTTTAAATTTGCACACTTCAGTAGAAAACCTGGCAAAAGCCCTTTCATGTAAAACCATGCTCTATTCATTTATACCTCAGCATGTCCTGCCATTTCTTGTGTCTGGATTGTTCATCTTCTAGGTGAACACGCTTAAAGGCAATGAGCCATCATGCAAAAATGTCAAGATAAAGAAAAAAAAAAAGAGAATATATATGAAAACCAATGTAAAAATCATCAGAAGCAGAGACAGATCCCTTGGTTTCTCGCGAATGTGACTTGTTTGCTGAGACAGCAGCCCTTCACTGATGTTTCAGGGAGACCTGCCTACATTTTACAGAAATTGAGAGTTTCAAGCCGTTTGTAAAGCTACCTACAGGCAAACTTGCTTGATATGATTTTTTCAGGAAAACATCTGCTGCACTTAATCAGATTGGCTGCAACTAGTTAGAATGACACATCTGAGTGATTTTAAACTAAATGTGTTAACATTTTTAAAATAGAAGGCAAATCTTATGTGTGTGTGAAAGCAGAGTAGTTTCCCTATTTATGTCATGAATCTGCAGGCTTTTTCACTACACAGCTGAATTTTCAAAATCATGTACATATAATCCTTGCTGCATATACCATTTTCTGCTTAAAACCAGTATGTCCCATTGTTTTACAGTATGTACTTCAAAATCCTAGCACCTTATCCAAGAGTTATCTCACTCTGGAATATCATTTAAGCGTCCAAATGAATGCAAATCCAGTGAACAAACTTGACTCTTTTGAAAATGTGGGCCCAGTATCTGTCTGTTCTGATGCTTCTGAAACTTCTCCCTTGTTAACAGCTAAATCATATTTACTCTTAGAAACATGTCATATCACTTGGCTTTTATTTCTGGGAGTTTACACATGTGATGCCTGTATTATTCTCCCACTCTAACACTCACAACTTCCATATTTCCCAGCACAGCTTTTGATTGCTTTTGACCCAATACGCATCAAGAAGAAGCCAAAGCAGGAAAGAACTTACAGAGTCTGTCCTCCCCGCCACACGCATTCATCCAGCCACAGCCCCTGCTGCTGTTGCACTCCCAGGAGTCACAGGTGTGTGCTCCCATCACAACACCCAGTTGTTGAGAAGTTTGAGTGTTTACAGAGATGATGAAGCTTTGTCTCACAGTCTATCAACCTCCTACTGATATCAGTGGAAATCACCAGTCAGCGCCAACCAAATTTGATAGAAAACAACAATTTGAGAGAATACATGGCTGAATAAATGGATAGACTGATACTGTTTTTGTAACTGATGGAAAGCCTGAAAAGTAGGTACAACTATAATATTAGGCACCAAAGAATAGACTCAGAGGAGACACATTACAGTTGAGGATACTATGGGAAATGCTTCTAGCAAGATGCGTAAGACCACGGAAAAGCAAAAATCAAAATTCTCTGATGAATCTGGCTTTAAAACTGAATGACCATAGAAGCACTTTTTGATTTTTCAATTCTATGCAGGTTTTCTCACCAAAACACCAATAACCTAAAAAAAAAAAAAACCAACCTTAACACTTTTTACTGCTTTTTCCTTTCAAGGTTTTTTTTATTTCAGCACATACATAGAATAAACTAGGAAATAATTCTGCTTAGAGCAATTTTATACTTGGGATATATTGACTAAACTGAATTATTTTTTCATTTATTACATGTATTAAGTCCTGTAAAGTCCTGCATTTTGTTTTCCGAATTAGCTAGAAACAGCGCAACCAGTTTTTAAGCAGTGAAACTCTATCTTTTGTTTTTTTTTTCTTAGAGAAATGTTGTTTCTAATGTCATTGACTATGACTAATGACACTGACTATGACTTTAGCAAATATACTTGAAAAGCTTCTTCCACTAGTCAGGATTAAGAAAACTCATTATATTAGTGTATTTACATAAAATTCACTTCCCTATATATGGAACTATCTACTATTAAGCAGCAGCATACTATGAGAGACAGTAGTTATTACTTTTCAAAAGATTTGTGCCATGCCATTATGCTGTAAATATATTTTCCTTTTGCAAGAAATACTACCCATTGTACTCTTCATTTTTAACTTGCAAAATTATTAGTGAACACTATTGCTTGCACCTGGAAAGGGAGATAAGTAGGTACAGCAGTACTTTAATTTGACAAAGTAATAAAGATACCTATTTGAAATGCAGCAAATACAAGTTATTTTTCAAACAACTTATGATTTATATGTATTTTTGGTCTTCCAAACAGTATTGCAGGTGTGCAGTGATGTCTCAGGATTGTTATTCTGGGAATTTCACAAAACACATACCTGACCCTGAAGATAAACTAATGAAATCAAAAGAAAAAAAAAAATCGATACAACTGTTTAATATAGCTCTCTTATGCTTGATTTAAACACATGAATAAAGAAAGAAAAAAAAAAGATTAAGGGATACAGTACATATAATGGTGCAGCACTGACCTTTTAATCATCACACAGGTTGCCTACTTAACAAGGAAGTCACACGGATGAATACAATATCTCATTCAATTTAAGCTCTTTAGATCTTTCCTCATATTTTAGCTTGGCACAAAGAAAACTGAACCGTTGCATAGTACAGACGAAATCATAAACATTTTTCCCTTTCTGATTAAATACTAGATAATTTTATAAGCACACAATAAAGGCTATGAGTAAGCAAGCCTGTTTTTGGATCTAGGTCCTTTCTATCTCTTTCTCTTTTAATTGTTTCTCTTTTAATTGCCTCTTTCAAACTAAACTGCTGAATACATCTTGTAATGGTTGTTGTATTAAACCTTTTGGCCCCTGACTGATCAATATCCAGTAGGAGGCAATAGTTAAAGCTGTCAGGATGTGGAGATTGGGTGAACATACATACCAAGCTCTTAGAAAGTTTGCTGGATCCTTACATTCCCATGGAGGCCTGTAGAAAAATAGTGGATGTTTATGTAATGAAAAGATTACATCATGATCTGTGACACAGACTGAGATGGGGAACACAAAGGCAACCTTTTATTTTCTAGCCTTTGAAAAGCAGATTTTGTGAATTACCATTGTTTTGGCAGAACACATATAGCAGCTTGTTAAATGTATTTAAAAACCATCCACTGGTGGTGCTGCTACCCACATCACTTTCCTCTGAGTCTCAGCCAAGGCAAGAAGTTGCAGTAATAGAAACCTGTTACCTTTTATATAGACTATTACTACAGCTTGTCATTGGTTTCAGTTATTTGTTTCCCTGTCAAAGACTGAGCAACTTTACATTGAGTTCCAAGTTCTGCAGCAGAGTGTGCTGTACTAATTGTCAATTACTTTTATACTCTGCTTCCGGCTTGCATTCCTGATCTTAGCATCTGGGTTTTTTTTTAAAACAACTTTTGGCAACAGTAGGAAAACATCAGGGAAAGTTTTGTTTGGCCTCTGAACTCTAGCATGGAGCCTGCTCAATCTCTGTAGGATCAGCCCGATCCATCTAACGTAAAGAAGCTGAGAGGGGCTGAAGTGTCATTCTCAAAGTGGACTGAATCTTTGGCAGATTACACAACCAAACCCTAACAAGTTCTCCACTGAGCTTATGTAAAGTGTATTTCTTCCAATGCTTATACTGGGTCCAAATTTTAATGACTCTTAACAGACAGGAAAAGAGAGGTATGCTGATAAGGATGTGTTATTAGTGACCCAATTTTGATTCACTCCTTCAGTATCTGGAGACGCTAAAACTATCTTGTTTTCTTCCTGTTTTAGACACCTCTGATCCATACTATGACAAATTTGAGACTGAAAAGGAAAAGGTGGTCAGACACATGGTCCAAAACAATGAGGAACAGAGTTGTTAGCTGAAATATTTGCAGGAGTCTAGTACTTAACTTTGCCTGAGTCACTCACTGCCAGATGAGTGACCTAAGCAGCATATATTAACTATCATGCACTGAACTCATAAATTCCTCTTCTTTTTTTTTTTTTGACATTTGGGATATTTCATGGAGAAAAAAATGCATATGATGAACAATGCTGCAATCTGACAAAATATTTGGTTCTAATGGAATTGTCATTTTTCCACAGTAAAAAATAATTTAGAAAAGTCATAATAATCTCTGGCTTAAAAACCACATTTTCTTCCTTTAAAATGCATTAGTGTGTGCCCTGGGTTCAGCAGTAGCAATCATGTTTCTCCGTGGTATCTGGTGCAGTGCTGTGTTTTGACTTCCAGCCTGAGAACAGTGCTGGTGATACCGATGTTTTCGGTTGTTGCTAAGTGATGTTTACCCTGACCAAGGACTTTGTGAGGCTCATGCTCTGCCAGGGAGGAGGGGAAGCCGGGAGGAAGCAGAGATGGGGCGCCTGACCCGGGCTAGCCAGGGAGGTATTCCATACCACAGCATGTCATGCCCGGGTGGGGGGTAACTGGGAGTTACCCGGAAGGACACGGGCTTCCGGGTGGGACTCATTTCTTGGCCGGTGGTATCGTATTCTCTTCCCTTGTTATTTTCCCTTATCATTGTTGTAGTTGGTGGTAGCGGTGGTGATTTGTGTTGTACATTGGTTGCTGGACTGTTCTTGTCTCAACCCGTAGGAGTTGCACTCTTTCGATCCTCCTTCCCGTTCCTCTGGGAGTGGGGAAGGGGAGAGCCCCGGGGGGGGGAGGGCCTCAATTGCTCTCAGCCCAGCACCACTCACTGGAAGTGAGTGAACAAGCTGTCTGGCTAGGGTTTAAACCACGACTGTGAAATTCCTCAGAGTGCAGTGGAAAAATGCAAATTCTATCACATATCCAACATGTAGAATACAAAAAGATTCCCATTTTGGACTCTATATGGACACAGTTTCTATGAACAAAATCAACAGAATCTTTCCATTAAAGTCGCTGGAAGTTGGATCAGGTCTTAAGCTTTCACCAGGACAAACCGTTCAATAAACGGAAATAAAAGAATAGAAAATATGACAATTGAATGGTACCCAAATTTTTTTCCTCCAACAAAATGTCTTCTTTTCATGTAACTGTAACTGATATTTTAACAACTATTTTCTCAGTCCTCTTTCAATATGGCTGAACTTCCACTACAGTAATAGAAATTGCAAGATGGTTGGGTTTCTTTTTCCATTCTTTCACTCTCCCTCTCTCTCTCCCAGTCAAGCTTAGCCAACTCGTCATTAACATATGCTATATATATATAAGACTTCTAAGGGTGTTCTAAAGACTGTAGGTTCTGTATTTCTCCTGCAGTTACAGCACAGACTCTTGGATGGCTGCCTAGAACAGACCCAAGATGTGTATCTCTCAGCATACTCTCTCATGTGCTATTGGTTATAAAGCTTGCAATTGTTATACAGCTGGATTACTGACTTAAGCATATCTTTGCCATTGAAGGACAAAATTTAAATGAAACAAAACCTTTGTTCTCCTAGCAAAGTTCAATGAGAATGTCAGTATGACAAAGCAAGCTAGGTATGTTTTTTAATTCAGAGACGATGTCGTGATTAGTATAATTTCTGTTTCTGGCAACACGTGGCTATTTTGCATGCAATACTTTCCAGCCATTAATTTGTCTAGGTATTGATTTATTTTCTTCCCTATTTAAAAATAAGGTAATATTAATTTTTTTAATTTTTTTTATTTAATTTTTTTACCTTGAATGTGCTGAGTTTTCAGATTAGAAGTCTTCATAGATGGAAAAATGGAAAGAGAACAAAATAAGTAGGAAATAACACTGTCAAAAGGCAAAGAATCCTTAAAAAAAATCAACTGATGCCAATTGTTTCCTGCTACAATACCGTAAGCATGCCAGTGCAAAAAGATTCCAGTGCTGTTGTTCACAGATCTTTCTCTGTCTCTGAAGAAACACTGTACAGGAGAACAGAGTCCCTAGAGAAAAGAGAAATGATTTCTCAAAAGCCATACAAAAGATCAATATCAGGATTAGGAAAACATTTAGATCTTTCATCAGGCAAATGTACTTTTCAGGAGACAATACCTATCTGTACCTTCCCACGTCTACTAAAGAGTTATCTGGCACTGAGCACATTTCTGAAGAGTTAGAAAAACGTGTAGATAGATATTTGCTTTACAATATAGTTATAAAAATGGAAATCTAAAAGTTCTTTGTTAGCTTTGTTTTTTATATTTATGAACATAATGAAAATAATTTTACAGTGCTGCTTTTTTCTGGAAAGCATGTCTGTGGAAATGCTCAACAGAGTATGAAACTTAGTATAATCCTTCAAAAACTGACATTAACAGAGCTTTATGGCTCAAATGTTAAAATGTCAGAAAGAAGACATGAAAATCAAAATCATGTATCCAAGCTCTGCTTTTCTATGCCATAATCCTGCTGAGTGGATGCTAAAACATACCTTTTTATCCATAACTTTGCAATAGCAAGTTTCCTGTACTAAATTTACTTTGTATTTTAAGTTTAAAAGTTGAATGATTGCCTATTAAAGTCAATACTACAGAATCTCAGCTTCTGCGGAGAAGGAAATCTTGAAGGCTTGTGTTCAGTATACAACCAATTCAAACATGAACACTGTAATAACATTAGAGATTACCTTTTTATCATTCAAATTTCTCCTGTAAATCTGTAAGGGAAAGAGGTGATTTTATAAAAGACATAATTATAACTGCTTTTGAAGTGAGTTGTGATCACAATCTACTAAAATGGTGGATAAGTATTTGACTAGGACTAGAATTTTAACACATGTGGCAAATCTATCTGCAAAAAATAGCTTTTTCATTGAACAGCATCAAAAAACTGTTACACTTTTCCATTCTGGTTTATCTCTTTCATTGCCCACACAGCACTTTAAAATTTATCCTCCTAACAATCATTAAAACTTTAATACAAATTCTTCTCAAACTGCATTTGTGTATATATAGTATAGATATTCATCACTATGATAAATGAAGGAAAGATTTTTGAACACTGGAAATAAATAGTCAAAAAAATTGTTTGGCCGTTTGAACCTAACTCAGGAGAACCTATGGAGTAATGCCATTACACCACTCACAGCATCTGATACCTGTAATCCCCCATGACTTCACTCATCCTGCTCATTTTTTCAGGCACCATGTCTCTTTACAATTCTTTGACCATTGTGGAGTCTCTCCTAGGTGCTAGTTTCCCCTGCGGTCACTGTATCATTTAGTGAGTTAAATGTTTGCATGTACTTATTCTGAGAGGAACCTTAACAAAATGACAGGAAATAATTCAAGTTTCCAAACATTGGCCATCTCATAAATTCATTTGTTTCTTAAAGTTCTGTTTCTTTCCACACATGGCTCATACCATTGAAAAATGAGCGTAGCTTGGGTAATCTGAATAACTCCACCAAATAGGAGTAGGCTGGTAATAAAGCACTGAAAAGAACATTTCAACATGAAGGGTTCTACGTGACAAATTTCAAAGTGTTCAGATAAGAGTGATGCTTAAAGCTGTGTTAGAAAAAAATCCAGAACCTTTCACTTAAGAAAAAGCAAACTATTACACGAATTAAGATCACAAAGTTGGATGAAATGTAATTTTTTCTAAAACTTTCTAAGTGACCTAGAATAAAACTGATTTTTGGTCAATGATCATATTGGAGAAATTTCAGCTATGAAGGTGAAAGTTTGACAAACTCACAAATAACTGAAAAGGACAGAAAGAAAACATTAAGGGAACTATGAATGCCACTATGTTTCCCATCTAGAATACCATTGCTAGTACTCTTACAACACAGTACAGACAGCAGAGTAAGGTGATCTGTGGAACAGCAATTTATCATTAATAAAGAAGAAAATCGTCACGAAGACTGGAGATGAGATCATGGATCATGCAGAAGACCACCTACTGAAAAAAACAAAAAGACAAAGGGGGAAAGAAATTCTGTTTTACCCAGCTTCAGTTTCTTACTAGTCTGACCCTTGAACCACTAAGTCATCAATTTCCTAATATCCAGTTTTACTCTCCAATTTCTCAGCAGAACATGACATGATCAATGATCTGGAAGTTTTTAGCTGGTTGTATTGATCAACTATATAAACAAAACACAACTGTCAGCTGCTCTGAGTTTACTGCTGATGAAGTAGTATTTAAAACAATTAATGAATTAATGCTTGAACAGAGAAGAAAAACCACCAACTGATATAAAAGAGTAAAAATGTTTAGTGCTCAATTAATCATTTGCCTTATAATTGATTTTTTTAATTGTTTGACTGGCAAAACAGAGGTGTGAACTACAATTACCAGCTACCTATAACAGCTCACTTTTGGATTTCCGTTCATTATTTCCAAAGTGAAGGAAGCAGGATCACTGAGGCTGCCAAACTCTCTTTAAATTATTGGTGCTAAAAAAATAAACATCAGAAAATTCCAATTATTACAAAATGTGAAGGTTGATTACTTTTTGTAGAAAAAAAGCAGATGAGCAAATGCTATGAAACGTTGAGGCAGAGCTGGAGCACACAAAGGAATTATGGTAAACTAATGAGCTTCCAGGTGTTGGCTGAGCTTGGGTAACTAACAATATTTGCTCTCTTAGCCTCAAGCAAACCTCAAGCAAAATGTGTTAGATAAATCTTAAGTAAGAGCACCCTCTGGGAGCAGGACCAGCCCTAAACAAAAGCCAAGTTTGCAATGACGTACCACTTCAGGAAAAACAACCTACCTTATTCCTTTTTTTTCCTGATCTGAGAAGAGGAACGGTTTCAACTTTTAAAGGCAGCAATTTAATTTCTCTCTGACAGCAACGGAATGATTCAAGACGAAGTACTATCTTGCCTTTTCAGAGGAAGTATCTATAAAACAGGGGAAGCTTTCAGAAAGAGACTTGGAGTCAAATTCCATATTGGTCTCACTGGAAAAGGTAATTTGTGCCTTGCTTAGCCAGGTAAGATGGAAGGCAATCTAGCTGTTAGAAAATAAGGACCTGAGTTAAAGCAAATGGAAGGTGAGAGATTTAAGCCAGAAAAGAACACTATTTAAAGAAACGGTGAAAGCTGAGAGATTAATTTACTGTTAGTTCCATTTTATCTCTTGCAAGTACATTTCTTAATTCTTTAAATCAAAGTTCTTCTGCTATGCATGTTGCCATTATTTCCCTGGAATTGAAAATGTCTGTTTTGTTCAGCAAGTGCATGTTGGAAATCTTGGGCTATTAAAAGATGGTGCCAATGTTAACTATTATACAAAGGATTAAATCTTAACTAAGTAGTATTAAAAAGTGACTCTATAAACCTTTAGGTTATTGGTACTTCAAGACTTTTCAAAGAAAAAAAGACCAATATGAAGGATTAATAGTTAAGGTTATGCAAAATCCACTTAATCAGCATGGCTAATTTTAGCTTTAACTAAAGCTGCTGGCAACTATGTGCATTCTGCTTTGGGGCTTTACTTTTTAAGAGAGTGATGAATACATTTTTGAGGTAAATTCATCTTAACTGAGAGTCTACCTAATGCTCTTTAATTGCTGAAAAAAAGTGATTTTAATAGCATTTGCATTTAGGAGAGGAAGGATGCCTTCAGCTGTGCATCTTTAAGACCCTAATATAAGCATTTTATTTTCACATTTATATAATACACTGTTTGACTATAAAACAGGTGAGTTTTATAAACAATACAGTCATCAACATGAGCATTGTTTATGAAGAAAGAATTGTTCTCCTGACAGTATATATACCATTCAGAAAAGAGCCTAGGAAAATCGAAGCATACTCTGAAGATACGAGTACAATGACTTGCCAGTCTATCTGGGGCACAAATGCTGAGGATGAGGGTCTTTCCTTGACAAATGCTACCTAAGCAAGGCAGATGTACAGACTGTCAGCTCAAGCACCCCAGGCATTTTAAGCCAGAAATATAAACTTGCTGATACTTACAGCTCTTTTACCCAGCTCCAAAATCACAAAGGATTAGATTATTCAACATGAATTGGATTAGATATGGTTATACTCTTGGTTAAAACAAAATTATATGAACAATACATTTCCTGCCCAGTGAGAGTCAGATAAAATCTGACCGCATTTCAGACTGGTGGGGTAATTTGTGGTGAAAGCAACGGGGTGGGGTTTTTGTGAACTCAGCTTTCACAAGGTTGTGAAAATCTTGTGGGAGAAGTTACCCTTTATATTGCAAAAATTAAGAGCCATAATCATCATTCCTTAGTGGATTACAAAATGCTTCTTCTAGGGGGAAAAGTGGGTGAGCCTGGTAAAAACAGACTATTGATTCATAATGATGTTATTGCAGTTGGAAGCCCAAGTGAAATTCAGATGAGTGTACCTATGTTAGCACACGGCTATTATTTATACAAACAAGGTAATGCTATGTTAACACATATGTCTAGATCCTATCATACTAATATAGGATAATTTAATTTCTCATAAACTGAAGTCTTTTTAGGCACCTTTAATACTATTTTTTTTTTCCTACATCATGAATTAACGAATTGTAATTCATGCAGTTTTGCTTCACTGTGCCTGCTTTCATGGCCTGAGAAGGTCATCCCAACTTCCCTTGGGATTTTCATTGCTAGTGCTTTTTCAGTGAAACCTGTTAATCAGCTAGGATCATCAGGGGTGATATGCTGTATTGGATTCAGTGCATCCACCTATGTGAGTATTCTGTATGTGGCAGTGATTAGCAGAAGATGCTTCAGAAGAAGGCACTAAACCTCCAGTGAGCAAATGAACTTTCTTTCACTCTAAATTAATGGTTGGAGAAGGCTTAGGCCGTGGGTATCAAAGCTATGTAATTAAGTCTGTTCACTCTATATAAAATTAGGCAAAGTCAGTAACTGAACAAAAAGCCACTTCAAGGAAAGAAGGAATATCAACAGCAAGTCAGGAGTGATGCTCTTCCTTCCAGCAGTAAATTTATGCTGTAATGCAGGTTGTGATAAGCTCTGTGCACTTACAGAGGTTAGGGTTTCAGCTAACTAGTTTCACTGCTGTTAGCACTGTTATTGTGCTAGCCATTGTACTTAAAAGTCTATTCAATATTCACATAAATATGTAGACAGTAATCTGGCACTGATCTTCGTGCTGCCATGGCTATACGGCCATCCACAGCTCTGTTGCAGGTTGCCTTTGCTACAGTTAGTATCTGCAAAAGCTACTTTTCTAAAGGGGGTTTATTTGGCTGCAGCATAGATGTCTTGAGAGCCTTGCATGTTTTGGATATATGTCTCACAAGAGGGCTGAATCATGGCTATGTTAGAAATGCATTCTTCCAGACTGCAAATTGTAATTAGATTGACTATACTCAATGAAACTGAAATAACACATATTGTACTATTTCCCTTCGCTAAATATGATTCGTTAACACAATTCTGCCTGTTTAAAATCTTCCTGTTCCTGCCACATAGTCCTACTCAGATATTGGCTTTGATCCATGGCAGGGGGGTTGGAAATAGATGATCTTAAGGTCCTTTCCAACCCTAAGTATTCTATGATTCTATCCTATGATTCTGTTCTTAGTTTAGACCACTGCATAGTAGGCCACTGCATGGTCTTCTTTGCTACACCTCAGAAGAAGCTGTATCTCATTGATTATTGGTAGGGATTTGTGGGAGGTGTGTCTTTGAAAATAAATTATGCTAATAGTTTACTTAAAAAATCTTCCCAGTTTTGAATTTTCTGTTTATCATTGTAGACTGGCACTCAGAGAATAGTAATTATGAGCAATAAGCATTTGAGGCTGAAATTTCATATTCAGCTTTAATTCAAACTTCTTCACCTTCAGGGTATCACACAACTCTCATCACCTTATGCAGTTGTGGGTTTGTTTTTTTTTTTTCTGGAGACATTCAGAAAGGACATATGCATATTATCTTAACAGCTGTTATCTTGTTTTCTATTCTTATGTTCATGTGCCAAAATCCATTTCTGTGGGGTAGATCTGAAAAAAAAAAAACATTAAAACTCTTTAGGAACTATTTATCTGTGTATGTTTGTACATACATGTTTATACTACAGTTTCTCAACAACAAAAAAGAGTGCCCTTCTGTATCTTCTAGGAGCTGTAAGCTCTGACCAAACCTCCCTAAATCAGATGATGCAGGGTTTTCCCGTTACTGCTGTTGTTTTTTTTTTTTTTTTAAGTAAAAGCATTGTTACTCGTAAATAAATCTGTTTAGGTATGCTATAATAAATTATTTTGGTTCTAGAGGAGAAAGTTAAGTACTTGAATCTGTTACAACTTATAAGGAATTACCTGCAATGTAAAAATTGAAACATTAGATAGGGTGTACTTTTCCCAGCAATATTTGTGTAAACTGTCTGGTACAATAGCTCCTCAGAAATGGGTACTGGTGCATGTGGGCTTCCTAAGTAGCAGAATATTCAAAAATCATGATAGTCTCTGAGTTGGAAGTTGAAGTTTTACAGTGCCCTTACTGCTTGGTGAGACTAATTTAACATACCTATGTCTTCTCATTTGACACTGGAGCATCAACTCTAGCCATGTGGGTCTCCAGTAACAGCAACTCTGCAGTCACTCCTGTTTGCTGTCTAATCTGCTCATCATAAACAAAATTTCTCCTTTGTAATTTGCCTGTTTTTTTTATCCTGCTCTCAGCAAGCAGTATTTGCAATCTAATATATATTTGTATTTGTAGGTTATTAAATGTTGCCATCATTCTTTTCTATGAAGTGAACACTCCTACCTAGAAACTCAGTTATAAGGAAAAATCCTAAACCAGTCATTTTTATTGCCTTTTTTTTCACTCTTAAATTTATCTTACGATAATACTGTGATTGTATTAGTATGTACATTTGAGGTAGCATTCATTATGGAGAACAGACCTACCTTATTCATTGCTTCTTTACATGTGGTACTTGCCCTGAAAAAAATCAGTCATATTTTTCTGTTATTTTAAATAAAAGCTCCCAATTTTGTAACCTATCTATCTAATGATATTTTATCCTTGCTCTTTTTAAAATGAGCTATTCATGTCATGTGATATTTGACCAAAACTAGAAGGTACACTGCCCAGGAGTGAAAAGCAATTCCTGCAGAAGTCAGAAGCAATCTTTCATTTATTTCAACTTTAATGCAATCTGGTCTATATGAAGGGCGTAGAAGTGACTGGCAAAGTTTTACTGACAAGGATGTCATTTGTTATCTATATCTTACTGTTCCCTTCGTTATACTTTGAAATAAAAACTACTGCAGACTGTACAAGCAGACAAAATCAACTGTTTAAGAATTCATGCTATTTTCTTTTTCTTGTGTAAAACGCTGTTAATTGCATCTGCTTATTCTCTGTGCTCTGCATCTCAATCCTTTTTTACAACAGATGTCTCCTTTCAATACTTGATTTTTATTCTAATATCTAAAATACTATTTGTGGTGTTTTGTTGTAAGATTTGATTAGCTCACTCTCTGTTCAAGTGTCAACTGCTCTTCTTACTTGGAAACAAGAATCTTCAAAACTAACCTGGTAATCTTCCTTTAAGACTTCTAAAAAATGTTCCTTTCCTCTAGCACCTATGAAAAACCTTGACAATGATGAGGCAGCTGATGTTCTTTCTACAGTTGTTGTCTTACAAAAACTCTTCTCATTGATGTCTTGGGCTCTCATGTCTTTATCATATGAGTTCTCTTGTCACGTCAGCTTTTGAGACAAACTTTCGTTCTGTATTCTTAAAATCCAAAATATTCTCTTAGGTGTCAAAACACACAGATGCCATAACGGCCAACAGCATGCCTACTGTGGTAAAAATAAATAAATAATCCTGAGAATCTTTATTAGCTTCTATAAAGAAAACAGAGCAAAAGTTCCCAGATGCATGTGACGCCACTAGACATCTTTTCTCACTCAGTCACAACAAAAAGGCATAAACATTTCATGAATCGTGTGATTTTTATAGACGAATGGACAGAAATATCAGTCAACAGAAGCAACGTCAATAAATAAATCTGAGATAATCCTGGGGTAATCAAAGCTCTATTTAGATAGGCTTTGGAATATTTAATACATCTAAATAAAGAAACTCAGCTGTGTACCAGAAAAACGATGCTGATGCAAGCTATTCTGGTGCTGGCATAGAGCCAAAATGGCTGTCATTTTTGCTGTTCTGCTCAGTTTCTTTATTTAGGTGTTTCTTACACTCTATGCTGTTTTATGGGGGTTATCTTAAAAAAAAAAACAGTTAAAAAAAACCCCTCATGTCTACATTGAGCTGTGTAACATGTTTGATCACCTAAAGTGTTTCTGATCTCCTCCCAGCAACCAGCTCAACTGTTCATAAAGTTTCTCAGTGTTTATTTACCTGCTTATTAATTTTATGTTGTTCCATTTAATCCCACTTTATTTAGCTTCCTTCTGAGAATGCCATGTGCAACTGGTATCAGTGTCTTACTAATATTAAGAAATTCTGTGTACCACTTTTGCTTTATGCATTCATTATTTCATTGAAGAAACCAATTAGTTCGGTTTCACTTGATTTGTGCTTTTTACAAACGTGTTGCTGATTTATCACTGCATTTTCTTCAAGCTGTTTACATACTGACTGCTCTTGCTTTACTAATTGTTCTAGTTATTTGTCAGGTATTGAAGTTAAATTTAGTGGCCTATAATTCTTCTTCATATTTCCTCAACAATCACTTAATCTCTTATTTTAAACTGTAATTTAATTTATGCTCCCCTTGGTTTCTAGACACAAAGAAATGGAGATAGATATTAAACTAAGCAGTAAACAGTAACACTTAACTAATAAAATCTAGTTCAATCTACAAATGCCTTTAGTGGGTAAAGGAGAAAGTTCTGCTTAAACTGGACTTGAGAAGTGGCTTCTATCTTTGGCTTACAAGACTGTACCCTCTCTTGTTGCCTGTACTTCCTGTTTTCCATAAATGTGTATTTCTTCGTGATGAGAGGGACAGTAAAGTAAAATGTTGGCACTGTTGTTTGCTTGGTATTTTTGGATCATGAATCAGCTGAGATTAAAGATAACTGTTCCAGCCAAATTAGAGCTAGGGCTACAACATCAGTGCTAAGGCAGTACAGCAAGAAATGGATGTCAAGAAACAGAAATGATGTAATCTCTGGCTTTATATGAGGAACAAACATCAAGTCCTATCAAGACAAAGAAAATGGACACTATTTGAAAAGTGGAGAGAAACATAAAATACCTGGTTCTTAAGAAGCTGAGAACCAACACACGAAGACATTTATTTCTTAAATCTCATCAAAGTTTTGGATCTTGGCCTTAAACTCAACGGTCAACCAGAAACAGCTAAACAATGCAAAGGGTAGCAAATCTGTCTATATTATTTCTTCAGCTAAAATAATTTAACTCTTTTTAAAGACTCCCTGTTTTCTCAGACTGCTCAAGATTATGAGGCTTGAACTCTCATGGCAGTGACTGCCAACAGCTCCCTCAATATTCAACTTCCATGAGAGAGAGAGCAGCGAATGATCAAGACCCTAGAAAATGCTGTGGTAAAGTCCTCACCAACACAGTTTTATCTCTGCAGCAAAGGCAGACTCAAGCTAATAAGAGTCTACACAACAAATGTGAAGCTAGCCAGAAAGGTGCAACGCTAGCCTGCACTTCAGGAATGTGCTTTTTAAAGCAATCCTTTGACTGCTCACCATTTGCAGCATACCATGCCAGTCTCCATTGTGTTCTGTGACTTGCCTGTTAGGGACAGGTAGTTGACACATCTGGCATGCAGTGCTACAGAGTGGGAGAAAAACTACAACATGGAATTGTAAACTTAGGAGAACACAGCCTGCTGCAAGATGCTGCAAAATAGAAATTAATGGACAAACTTAAGAAGTCTGCACAAGAGCAAAGAAAACACAGTTGAAAATTCTATATTTAATATCTGGAAGTCTTATGTCTTGTAAAAATAACACATTTGATTTTGTCTCTTTGCTGTGGCCATGACATGGTGTCATACAGCATCTATAAAGGATACTTTTTTTTCCTAGTGATCAATTAGCTTGTGGCTGAGACTGCAGGGAGAGTCTGCTAAGCATATCTCTTACTCAGAGACGTTCAATTAATATGTCTTGTACAGCCAAATGAATTCCAGAGAACAGAAGCCATATTACTGTTGTGCAGCATTCAAACATAATGACCTGTGCGAATTTCAAATATGGAAAAATATAGCAGAATTCAACACAGGATTGAATTGATAGTATATTTTAGACTATATGATTCAATGCCAGGTTCTTCTCACATTAATTTTGAGGAGATTTGTCCCTTTCTCCAATGAAACACCTCAGTTCTTAGATTCAAACACTCCGATGCCAGTTACTGCTTATGACTGTGCACTCTTCCTCAAGTACTAGACTCCAAGGTCTAATTCCAGCGCTATTGCAGCTTCTCACATTTGTTATGCACAGGACTGCAATGATACAATCGCTTCTAGATAAATTCTATGGTGATCCTGATTCATTTAAAGAAAATTATTTCCAGTCTTGCTTCCTCTCTTGAGACTTGGTCATTTTGTAAACTCAAAATATGTAAACTCACAAATTTTGACTCACTGATTTTAATGAACTGCTGAATGTCAGGACATTCAGTCAACAGGGATTACTTTTCCTAAACAAATACATGATATTTTATTATCTCCAGGTAACGCTAATTACACTGGAAGAAAATGGGAGAGAATCTTTAATATCACTGTTAGCAGAGAAGCCTGGCAGAATGTGATTCACAGAGCACCTAGTAAGTGCATGCTAAATGAAACAAATTTACTCTGTCTTTAACACTAATTTTAGTAGAAAATATGAAACAAAGATCAGATCTGCTGGGAAAATTGGTAACCTTTTAAATTAATGTTCCCTCAGCCACAATTAATTTAGATTTAATAGGACAGTTAATGTATGTTATTTGAATACTGATTATTAAATATTCATCACAGATTAAAAGTTATGTAATAGATTCACGACTGTGAAATTGCTATGAACCTTTTGCATAGTCATAATACTCTGCAAATATGTTTTAGTATGTAGTTGTTATTCGTTTAATATATAATAACTGTTTAATGAAGTCTAAATTAAATACTTGTATTTTAAGTTGAAAAAATGTCTGGGAAGTACAAAACACAATGTAGAGCATGTTTACCATGCTGCATTTATCAACATAAAATCACATTGTTTTGAAAGTAGTCAAAAAAGTGCGTATGCTGTGGGGTCTGCCTTAACAAAAAGTTTTCTCTGGATAGTTTCATTGCTGAAACTCCCATGAAACTGCCTCAGTGTCAGGATGATTAAGTACTCAAAAAGCAAGACCCAGAAATTCTGCTGATGTTGACATCAAAATGCATTGTTTTCCCTATTTCCTTCCGCCTTGAGATGCAAACCTATAATGATGTATTAATTGCTATTTATTATTATGCTTCCTATTGTTACATTCTTTTTATGGCTTGTGGCTGCTTACCAGAACTAAAAGAATCCTTTGGATAAAATGGGCTGGGGAAAAGACCAGTGTGAGTCATAATGCAGACTGTTCAGGCCGTGTTTTTATTCAGTAATTGAGGGTGCCACAAAGATCTCTTCTCTAATGACAGGAACGCTAGCTCTGCAGCCAGACAAGCATGCTATAACCTACTGCTGTGGCTCCACCTGCTGAAAGGTATGGGTTTGAGTTCAGAAGGAGTACCACAATAAGACACCTTGCTTCTCCAATCCACTTACTGCTTTTTTTTTTCTGCATCTCTGCATGGTACCGGACATGTCATATGTCTTTATGCCATACAGGGTCTAGGTGCACCTTGGTTACTTGACAGCAAGGACCTCAGCTTCTGTCTCAAGGGCAACGTGTTACTTATTGTCATCAACGTGTCTGTAGCTCCTGCTACATTGGCTGCAGGTACACCTCTGAGCTCACATGTGCTTCTTATCATCCTCCCCTTTTGCTTTTTTGACTATCACCCAGCCCTGTCTCAGTCCTGTAGGGTACTGTCTGAACCACAGTCGCCTGTCAGTGTAGGACTCAGCTGCTGTTTGCCTCTGGCCAGTATAGACTTTGTTATTTTCTTTAACTATCACATTAGCCTTTTCCCGTCTGGTTTTCCTTCTGAATTTTCTGCCTGAGTTCAGGGTACTATTCAGGAAAGACAATCTCTTGCTTCAGGCACCATTATGCAGCCAATAAAATTGGGACTTTTCTATAGTTAATGTTTTGTAAAATCTAAGGTGATAAGATTTGGGAGTGAAGGAAATTCTTCAAAGTATTCATGTTAAGGAAGTTTAACTTCTGAACCATTCGAATTGCTTAAACATCAGACAGCTTGTCTTTCATATGTTCATACAACAGTACAAATCCTCATCCATCTAGCTAGACATAATCACTACCATCTTGGAACACCACCACCTTCTTTTCAGCCATAAAGACTGATGTGTTAGGAATGAAGTAGTTCAGCTTTTGTTTTCCCTACCAATTTTTCCCAAAACTCTGTGTGTTTGGATCCTACTTAAATTATAAAATTGATATATCAAAGTTTTTAAGAAAGGATAACAGAGAGTAGAAAGAAAACTATTTTATTTCCATTTTTATTAGCAGATTACTGCTTGGAAGCCTGTAAGCTTATTACTGTTGAGTAATGTGCCTAGCTAATGACAATCTTTTCAAAAGGGGCTGATTTGACAGTTACAAATTTTAGCAAACTTTTTAATGCAAGTTTATATAAAAACTACATTTATCTCATTCTCTTCCCTATAAATTTAAATTTATATAGCTCTATATTTATTTCCTTGAAAATTCACATCAATTTATAAAAAGCCATGAGAATGCAAAATTATATGAAACAATCATTTGGAGGCCAAACACTAAAAAAGTGGTGATGGAACTGCATGACAAAAAGAAACCTTGCACAACACATTTTATGTATTTTTGAGCTGTGTACACTGCTTCCTAAAATTCAGCAATGGGACTGTATTTTAAAGTCAGTATTCCATCTAAAATTATAGGCTGGAACAGCAGAAGAGGAGCGAGACCCCTCTATGAATCTGCTGAACCCACACTGTATGGGTTTTTTTCATTCACTCAAGGCAAAGAAAATAATGAAAATTAAGCATGAAAGTCTTCAGGGACTGACTGTTCTTTCTGTGAAAGTGCATCTGTTGATATTTCAAGTTTCAATATGTAAAACTTCAGAGTCTAATGGTGGCTTAATTTGGGATTTATTGATATAACCAAACCCAGAGACTTCTAAATAAACAGCTTTGAGAGCATTCTCCTTTTAAGCATTTCCATAAAGTTTTCCATAACTACACAAACTAAACCAACTAATGTTTGGTATTCTGCCAAAGCATTCTTGAAATATGTCTACTTGAACAACCAGGTAATGAGAAACAGTGTTTCCCTAGAGACTCCCAACTGAGTCTAAAAACTCTATTTTCCCCAGTTATAGTACTGACACTGAAGATCTCTGACCCTTGACTGCAGTCAACTGGGAGAGGGGCTTGCAGAGAACATGACAAACACCAGCCAAGCATCTGCGAAAATCTGTGTTTGTCACAAGCAACAGCAGAGCCTGGGGTAACTCGGTGAACCGTCTGATACAGGCAGGGATGTAAGACTACAACCTGCAGCTCTGTAAGAAGTAGTTGTAGAAAGATGCCTCTGTGACTGCTTGGATTTAGTGGTTACCAACACCACACCAGCATGTGTCAGCAGTTATCATCAGCTCCCTGTACTTGGAATAGCAGATAACCACACTACTGCAGACATAACTGAGGGCAACCAAATGCTTCTTCTTCCTTGACAATTGCTGTAGCAAACAAAACATAACTGATGCTGTCCCAGTCCATGACATGTGGTAGGTAGAAGACTCTGACAGTGAGAAAAAAAAAACAGAAGATCTAAAGGCACTGGCAGCATGAGAGTCTGTTGAGAGAATTACAGAGCAACCATTTCAGTGAAGGTGATGATAACCCATAAAAATGTGCAGGGATGTGAAACCTGAACTGATTAAAGCAAAGGACAAGAGTAAGCAAAGAAACAGAATGACAGACAAAAATCACTTAAAAGCTCCTATTTATCTCTCTGACCTGAGGAAAAATGAAGTATTTGAAGTTCTGCCAAAGCTACCTTTGTTTACACAAACACTGTAAAAAAAAAATATTTTTTTTTTGCCTCCCACTCTTTCCCACACCATTTTTCTTAATATCTTCAATAAAGAATTTAGTAGATGAGGAAGAAGAGAGGAAAAAATATTTTTCAACATTGAATGCACTAGTGCCAAATTTTATGAAAGGAAGGGAAAAAACAGACAAGGACAAAGTATACTTGTTTGCAATCTGGAGGCAAAGCACATTCAAAAAAGGTCAGCTTACATGCCTCACTTCCAGTAAAGCATTACCAGCAGCAACAAGATTACAAAAACTAACAGAGAATGAGGGGGATTGCGAGAAAGTTAAGTTTGAGGTTTTTTTCAGTACAGAAAAAGAAGCAAGAATTGCAGGAAAAAGTAATATTCATGCAGCTATGTCCAGAAAGTTTCAGGAACAGCTTGCTTCCATTTTTGCAATACCAACTACTATAATAAATGATACTGCCTCCCTCTATAAACCTTGTCTTTCTTGAAGTTACATAGGATGACTTACTTTGCTGCCCAGGCAAGAGGTTCCTCTCCCTTCCTTAGTGCCCTCACCTTCCTCCAGCTCTGGCATTCTTTAACCCTTCAACTCAGTAACCTGGCAGAAAACTAAACTGAAAGATAAAAGGTTGACCTAGTTGTTGAGTTGGTTTACTGAACAACCAGTTGACTACCACAGGTAGAGCAAGAGCAAAGGCACATAATCTATAGGGTAGCGGGTTTGTTGGAAAGCTAGGAGGAGAAGGACTTTCTGGTGTCTGATCCAAACATACAATGTAACTTTGGGCTTATATTCTTAGACCACTACAACTACAATAAAGGTAGTGATCTAATAAACTTGACAAAGGTATATGGCAGTTAAAAAAAAAAAAAACACATGAAATTTGTTAAGTGACTGCTGTGGGACGTATGTTTTTGATTAAGAGCTTTCCTGAGTCAATGTAAGAAAATACATTTTCAAATCTTTGGCATAGAATGGAAGTTGCAGTAATTTGCATGAAAGAAGAATGATGAGGGTAAAAGCACAATCCTTCAAAAACAGCCTTTTGCTTGAAGCCTACAAACTTTTTGAAAATAGGTGACGAACAATACGCCCTGGAATCAGATTCACTGCGGAAGCAGACAAACTAAGACAACATAGAACAACAGAGAACAACACTTCCAGGTTTCCATAGTGGCAGTTTAGAGGCATCACTTAAAATTGCAGGAGTTGCAACTGCGATCCACAGTTAGAGATCTGAGTAGGGGTGGTCTCAGTGGAGTGGAAAGAACAGAGCAGATGATTGTTCAGAAACATCAAGGACAAGCAACATACTTGAAAAGAACTGGACATGATACTAAGATGAAAACCAGTGGCAAGAAATGTGTCTCACCACGATTATGGGAAAATCAAGAGTTAAGTTGGTCTATGATCACAGTCACCAGAAGCAACAATTCACCACTTCCATCATCATCTTTAAGGGATGCGACTATGGGGATCGTCTCACTGATACAACTGGACACTAATGGTGTCAAAACATACGCATTGCCACAAATGTGAGAGAAGCAAGTAGCTTCAAAAAAACTTGGGAATGTTTCCACCAGTAGCACTGAAGTGCAATCTTGATTAGGTATGCTGAAGCTGTGGTGATGCCAAGACAATATTCTGGTGGAATCAATGGTTTAAACTGGCACAAACCAGCTCCGCTGCCAGAAGAGGTAGCTTGTATGCCCTATCTCAATGTTGATCCCTAACCCAGCACAAAAGTTTTAGGAAGCTGTGCAGTGAATTGGGTCATGTTATTGATGCAGCTGAAGGTTATGAGAAGAAAGCAGCAAAAGGGAAAAACTGTTTAACCCGGCACTAATTCTGAGGGGAAAAGTATCTTAGGCTCTGGTTTGATATTGTCATTCCACCTTTAAAACTCCTGGTGCTAGATCAAAAATGATGGGGCTCCATGCTACAAAGCACTGATCCAATACAAATTCACTGCAGTTTGAATTTGCTTAAAACAAAGCCCCACATGGAAGAATCAACTGGTGAACTTATGCTAACTAGATCTTTTGCAGATGGCACAACAGCAACATAGGAGCACAAAGGAATTGTCAACTTTGTATTTTGTGTCCCGATCTAATTTAGTTGAAGTGTAGTAGCAGCCTTACATTTCTCCCAGATCAGGTTGGTCCTGCTGAGTGACTCAGTGGCATGCACACCTAGTATTAGACTTGAAGGACCTGTGTCCTCTTTGCATTCTGGCCAACAATTTCAGTACATGGGACAGGTTCCATCCTCATTTGTAAGAGGCCATACAATCGAGGAGAGAAAACATGATAGTGGGTAAAGGGTATCTACAACATGCCCTGATAATTGTGAAGTTATTACTCTAACCTTGTTCCACTTGCCCCAGTCCACAATTCCTGTTGCTTGCCAGCATCTTTCATTAGGTTACATTTAAAACTGAGTCACAACCCAATGTTCAGTATTATCCAAAGACACCTTAGGTTAATGACTTTGTAAGACTAATTTGGGCAGCTGTTATTGCCAATGCCTAAAATTGCATTGCTGTGTAATAACAGGTATTTTGCAGGATGCTATTTGCCAGTGCTCTTCTGTAAGAATGGGGCATTATGAGCTCTTGGTTAGGGACCAGAACTTCCTATGAGTTCTGAAAAGTCTTGCCTAAAATTTTAAAGTAGGCACTGCCAGTTCTTGTAATTTGATTGTTAGCCAGGTAACAGTTGTTTTATTGTCTTCACACCTACCGGGGGCAAAGAACATATTGAGAATTTCAGCTGTTATTGGCAAAAAGGCATTTGCGCCTAGCTGAAATGTGAGAACATCACCTAACTACACCCAAAAAAGCAGCCCCAAGCATGAAACGAAAAGACATACTGTAGGAAGGGTGGGTTTTTTTTTGGTTTGTTTTCTTTTTTGTTTGTGGGGTTTTGTTTGGTTTTGTTTTGCTTTGGTTTTTTTTTTTTTACATTTCAGTTTGATATTTTTCCATCCTTTGGCTCTTTGGCTTCCAAGTGAGAATAATAGGTTACCTCATTTTATAGGTATGATTTGAGGACAAATGTCTTATAAGCACAAGATACCTGGTGTTCAAGAGTACTGAAAGTCATTCAGCCCCTAAGCAGGGGATGATCCTTCCTCTTTGAAAGCATGAATGGCAAGAGCTCCTCCAGTTAAGTCCAAGGGTTTGGAACTGGGTACAATAGGTAAGGCATGGAAGCAGATCCAAACTGCTCCACCCTGTTCCTGAGACGGGACAGAGCCGAAGAATCAGAGCCCAAAGACCGGCTATCGCGGAACAGGCAGCTGCTCGGGCACGGAGAGCCCGTCGGAGGAGGCAGGGGCAGGAAGGCCTCGACAGCTCGCGGTGCCGCGGCTGCAGGGAGCGGTGTGACTCAGAGCAGACCCAGACCAGGCCCGGCGCTGCCGATAGCCTTTGCAGGGCGCGGAGATTGGAACGGACCAGGGACTCCCCCTCGGGAAGGCGCATGTTTCCTCAGAAAAGCTCTGTCCCTCCGCTGGGGCACGGCAACCATATCGCAACCCCGACCCCCGACAAGGAAGCACGCTACCGGCGCCAGCAGCGGCCGCCAGCGCGGCGCTTGCGCAGTAGGACCGAGGCCCGCCGGGCGTGCTGGCTGCCGCGGGGCTCCGGCACCGGCGGAAGGCGGCGCTGCTGCAGCTGCACGGAGCCCGCTCGGTCCCACACAAAGAGGAGGGCGGCTGTGGTGGTCACGGCTCCCGCCCGAAACCCACTCGCCCAGCGGCAGCACATGGCGGTAGTGGTGCGGCCGCGCCCGGTGCCGCCTCCGCGGAGCTAGGCCAGGGCGAGCCTCGGCTCCTGCCTCTGCTCGTCGCTCTCCTGCCCGGCCCGGCTGACCCCGTCCGTCCCCGCAGCCCGCGAGAGGAGAGGAGCGGAGCGGAGCGGGGCCCTGCACGGTCCCGCCATGCTGCCGCTGGGCCGCCGCGTTCTCTGTCGCCCACCGCGCCGCCGCCGCCGTCGCCCGGCTGAGCTCCTGCCCGCGCTCCTTCTCCTGACGGCGCTGGGGGGCGGTGGCAGTGCCGCGCTGCCCCCGGGCTGCAAGTACGATGGTCGCCCTAAGAGCGCCGGCAAAGCGGCGGCGGCCGGTGCCCCGGTGGAGGTGAAGGTAGTTTGCAGCAACCTAGAGCTTGCTCAGGTTCTGCCTCCCGAGACCCTGCCTAACCGGACGGTCACCCTGTGAGTACCGACTCCGGGTGGGGGGCGAGCGGCCTTGGTCAGCCGTGGATGAGGTAGGGAGGTGGGAGGGAGTGCTGGCCTGAGGTAAAATGGGGTCAGCCAGGGGTGTGGAAGCGTGGTTGACCCCTCTGCTGCTGGGGAAAGCCCCAGAAGTGTTTTTTTTGTTGAGTTTGTTTGTTTGTGGGGGAGTTGGTTTGTTTTTTTTTTTCCTACGCTTTTAATGTTTTCCCGTACTTTCCGGGGATGGTGATCTGGGGAGTGCATCCCGTTGCTCACCGGCGGGGCGGGGGATTCGGCTCGGCGGGAGCAGCATCCCTCCACCTTGCTCCTTCTTCCCTTTTGGGGTTGCTCTCCATCGAAGGGTTCGGGCTGGTCAGAAGGCTTAGGTGTTTCTTTTTTAAAAGTAATTAATTCCACAGTTTTATTTGTTTACGGGGGGGGGTGATTGTTTTAAACTTCCTTAAATTATAATTGTTTTTAATTTCTCAGGGGCTTAGGAGTACCGTGCTTTGAGTTAGTTCTAACAACTGAGTGCTAATAGAGAGTGTGAGCTGCTCAGTGTGTTGTCGGCTAGGTGGGCCTGAAGTTTCGGAGTAGCAAACAGCAACTTGTTTGTTGCACTTTGCAATAAAACCAGCCAAAGGGATTTGTTTTGTTTTTTTTTGGGAAAAAGCTCAGTTTACTTCCATGTAGCAGTAGGTGTGCTCTTTTTATGTGGAGGCAATCCTAGCTCATCCATTTGAATAACAAGTTTCAAACAGGATATGCAACTTATTCCAGAGTAAGAAATATGTTGCTGTTTACTTAGACATGAGTGTACACATGTAAAAAAATGATTTGCAAGGTGTTTTTCTTGTGGAGACATTAACTGGTCACTCTAACAAAGAAGTTGTTCATAGAATTATGGAATGGTTTGGGCTGGAAGGCATCTTTAAAGATGTCCAACCCCCCTGACATCAGCAGTACTGGATTTCATTGGCGGATGGTCCTGAAAGTGGAACCCTGTCTGTTCCTTTAGAGTCTTAAAGTGCCTGTACTACCATGGAAAGACTCAAGCAGCCAAGTTGTACTCAAGAAAACTGATGCAAAGAAACTGAATTATGTGGTCTAGTTTAAGATATGCATCTACTTAACTAGAAATTACAGATTTGAAAGATATACCAATAAGCACAGTATGACTATAGTTCTGTCATGAGAACAACAGTCTGACTGCTGCTTTTGTGAACTTAAGACAGCACTGAAGCACCAAGGAGGGGCTTCCTGCAGGAAGTCTTAGTGACTTTATGGACCCAGTCAGTGGCAGATGGATGGATATGGACATAAGAGAAAAGGGAAGGCCAAAAAAAGGAAGGTGATTAAGGCTAAAGTAGTTGTTCTCACTTAGCACACTGCAAGGGTTCAGAAGATGGTTCTGTGTTACCTGTGAGAAGGGACCAGAAATATTCATATGTGAAATAGAAAAGAAAGCAAAAAGTAGGTGCTGATGACTGGTCAACAAATATTTTTCAGTCTGTTAGGCTCAAATGCTTTGCAGCTGAATAACTGTTAAAAATATAGTATTATCCATTATAATTTTTAACAGTAAATGTTAGTATGGTTGTTATGCTGAACTTGACTTCGGGATCTTTTGGTTCAGAAAACTTGGAGTTACAGCTCTGACAAAAAGATATCCAACACAGTGGCCTTGCTGTGTATGGGCCTTTGTTCATAATTGCAGTGACGAAAAAATTTGGAAGAATGGTTCATCTTTCATCTTGATTTTCATAGTCCTTCATTATCTAGAGTGTATCTAGGGCGTATCTACATACACTAATTAGTTGCTTTCAATTTTAACTCACTTTGAATTTTATGATAACTTCCAAAATATTAATTTCTCCCTTTTAAACTCTTTAATAAACATAGCAATAACCAATGTGATTATTTTCATTGTTATTTGTAGTATCATAACTGTGCTGATACAATTTGATATGAACACACACTTTGAAATTTTTCTTAAATATAAGGCAGACTACTAAACCAATCCTTCTGCTTTTTCTAAGAGGGTGAACACAGTAACTGTTGTTGTTCAGGATCTTTTAAGTTTGTTGATTCTTGAGGCATGACTTTCCATATCACTGAGAGAGTTTTTACTGAATCCATGTTAACCTGGTTAGAAAGTACAGGTGATTTATGCGGTGTGTTGCCAGGTGCCATTTCACTAACATGTTGATTAATAGTGGTTGGGATAACTGTTATCTAATCTTTTGCCAAAAAAATACCCCCCCCCCCCCCCAAGCTGATGCTTAGAATTGCAGCACTTGGATAGTGAAAGGCTGATTAGAGTCAGAGTGCCCTGAGTTATCTTGAATCTTGATTCTTGTGGGATTCTTCTATTAAGATAAGTATGAGTTCTATTATAGCTTTCTGTATTAGTGGATCACTGCAGAGATAATTAGTTGAAAATAGATCACTGTCATGTAGATCAGCTACATTTTAGTTCAGTTAACTTATTTTTATGTTGACTCTTATTTTGTGCAAACCTGTTTTAAATATGAGGGCCTATATAGTTTTACATAACATCTTGGTTTTCAAGTAAGCTAGGAATGACTCAAGTGTTTATATTAATTTTAGAAATCCTGATTCCATCCTTATCCCTGATCAAATTCTGGGGCTTTCAGTAGATCAGCTACTGTGCATTTAGCATTTCAATTTTTTATTTTTTTTTTCCAGTGAAATTGTTTTGAGGACAAAAGTCTCAAAAAAGGAAGGAAATAAGTAGTGGAAATGAGGATAAATTAATAGTGTCTTAGAATGCTGGCAAGGTTCTTTCATTCTTACAGCCATTGTAGTTAGTGGTTAACAATGACACCGGTAAATTGGGCAAAGTCACTTCATTTATGAGATGTCTTGGCCTTTGTTTGCCAGAAAACATTTTATTGTCCTAGTAATTTAGGTCAGTACTATTTAGAATCTTTAGTTATAATTCATAAAAGAAATAAAAATCTAAACTTGATTTCACTTGGTAAGAGACAAAGTGAGTGTTTCATGATTGAGGAAGGAAAGCAAATACTGGAAGAAAAGTATTATAGAGAGATGTCTGTGGGAGAATAAGTGATGCTTAGGATTTTGACAGTACTATAAATTGAAATTGCTTTAGAATCAAGCTGGAATTAACTGGTGCTTTACTGAGAGTCTGGTGAAATTCCAAGGTGAAATCAAGCAAAGGGCCTTTTTCAAGCCATATATAATAAAAACTGATTGCGATGCAAATGAAGGGTGTATCTACGTGAACACCATAGATGGCATTGAACTTTGTAGTTTAACTAGTCAGGTAAGATGCTTTTGGTATGAAGATAACATAACTGCATGAATGTAACTCAGTACTTTGTATGACATGCTCTGTATTTCAGTAGATAACTGAAGTCATTGCCATGATTCACATTTAAGTAAGGAATGCACTATATTCTTGTAATAGCAGTCTGAGATAAGATATTAATTGCTGTTGTGTTTCTTGAGGTAATCTCTAATGATGATGTCATAACCTATTGGATATTAGCCATTACTTCATTCTTTGGAAGAGAATGTCTAATCCTACTGAAGACAAGCCCATGAAGCTGTAGTCCTTGCTACTTGATGAGAATTTTTTTTCCTGTTATACATAGGTTATGCTATAGGAAAAGGAATCTAATTAAACAGAGGAAAAGCATATTTATTCAGTAAAGAATTGTACTTCTGAGTTTGGATCCATACTGATCTGCAAACAACTTCGCTTACGTATGTATCCTGACAGGAACATGTGAGTGTTTGCACTTAAAAGTGTTAGAATTTCTGAGCCATCAGCCAGGATTTGTGTTCAGAACTGTTCCAATACATACTTAACTGGATTGCTGTAGAGAAACATCCTAAAATGTCATGGGATTTGAGCAGCTGAAAGGCATGCTATGAAAGGCATACATATTTGGACTTCTGGATATCTACACAACCTTTCCATTTATAACACAAGTTTCTAAATTCCAAAAGTTTCATAGCAAAAGATCACTAGTATTGCAAGAAGTAACTTGTATCACAGTCTGAGGTTATGTTGTGATTACATTGTAATTACATGTATTTTGTGTTATTACATAATTTTTTTCCTTCTTATATAAAAAAACCTCTTCAAGTTTTAAAATTTGAAGAAAACTTGAAGTAGAAAACTACTATTACATAGTGTTTTATATTTATGATTTATAATAGTGTTTTTCTGGGGTGTGATCTAATGCTTTGCTAAACCATTTTAATTTCCTTTGTGTTTTGTATACCAGCTGTCTCTATTACCTGTTTGGAAGAGTGTTCTTTACCAAAATGTTGACAAACAGGAAGTAGGCACAGTAACTGCAGCAGTTTGTCTCTTCTTTTAAGGTACATTTGCATTATTAATTTGAAGGTATTCTTGGCAGCTGGTGCCTTTTTGTTAAATTATTCTAGCTTAGACTGTTATGAATGTCCAGTACTAATAGCTTGGGCAAGGATAACATTTTTCTGAAGACAGAAATGCTAATAATTCCCATTAAATCTTTAATTTTCTTTGGTCAGTGGATATGTGGATTATGCAAAATATATTTTGCTTATGGACACATTGGTAGTACAGAGATAGAACTTTAGAATTGTCCACCACTTAGTAATTCACAAGTACTTGTCCACCATTTAGTAATTCACAGGTACTTGTACTTGTCTTTTTACCAGTGGCATCTGACTCCTAAAAGTTATTAGTGGTGTTTCTTTTTCTGGTAGGCTGGTATTCTAGTACACCTATTCAGTCTATCAGATTTTGTGTGTGTCTTTTACCTTGTTGAGAAAATTCAGCAATATATTCATCCTTTGCTGTATGCCAAATCTAAAACTTAATGCTAAGTTAAAAAAATTGAACTAGAATTTGTGCTGCAGTGATGAAGAATGAATGTCTTATTCCTCTTTGCTTGCAGTTTGTTATGTTTCAGAGTTTATTTTTGTGATTTAAAGTAAGTATGGAACTGCAAGATTAGATATTTCGGAATTTAATGGTTCCCATATGTACTCTGTGTGGGCCAGATATGTTGCAGGTTCATGGATTTGTCATTATTGCGTTATTTAGTTTGTTATCTTCACTGTAATAGTCTCTATGATTTTTGAATCTATACAGTTTGAATACTTTCTTTGTACCAGTAGTTAGTTAATCCATGAAGATTAAAAGCAGTTGATCATTTGCTTAGTCATAATAAATGGTTTCAAATTTCAGAATTTAAGAGAACTAATGTGTGTTTTTGTGAGTTTTGCTTTCTGCAGTGAGATAAGGAATGAATTTTAAATACTAATTTGCAAAATCTTAATTTTATTGAATATCTTTAGTCTTTAACACAGTAAGTGGGTTAGAATTTTCTTTTTACTTTTGGATTTCACTATTTGGCTGTCCAGCAGTGAGCACTGCAGTGTCTTGTTGCCTTTAGTGTGCTACAGTGGGACAGATCATATCCATTAATTACTGCTTATGTGCATTATTGTGTTGTGACTCCTCCTTCTGTAATGACACAGGGCTTGTCCAATGGTACAGTACAGTACTGTCCTACAGACCTCCAAGCTGCCTTAGAGTAAATGGGATGACAGTGCACTGCAGTGCAAAGCAGAGCTGTTATGTCCCAAAGGTAGTTGCTTTGGTAGTATGTGTGATCCAGGCTAGTCAGCCAGTTTTGGCAGGGCTGCAGAGTACACTTTTGAGGTAGTAACTTGACCTTTCTGGCAAGGAAAACCAGCTAAGAGCTGCTATTTTTTTTTTTTTTTTTTTTTTTTTTTTGGCGGGGGTGGAGGACGAGGACGGGAGGACACCCAAACAAACCAAACATGATAAATACAGATTGATGAAAGATGTTTAAGAAATAGAAAGCTTAATTCCACAATTCTCTGCACTGAGCAGTGTGTTCTAGGATTTATCCAGGCAAGGTTACAGCATTATATCTGTAGGTGGCTGTGGGTTGTGCTGTTTTCAGGTGCTTTGTCTAAGAGTACACAGTCTGTGTCCTCTGATAGATCATTTCAATTTAGGGATAAAAAAGATGGTTTGAGGTAGAGCGAAGGAAGGGTCTAGACAGAGAATGAAGAAAGGAAAGGGGATCTAGATTAAAATTCAGAAACTACTAGTGGGAGTTGGGGAGGAGTTAAGATGGGAGCATGGGTTTCCTTGAATGGATGTGTTGGTCATAGAGATGAGAAGTCAGAAGGACTTCAGAGGGAATGAAAGCAGGTGCTGAAGGATAAGTGTAACTGGCTTAGCATGCTATCGGCAAGAATTCTTGGAAATTCAGCAACTACACACAAAATCAGTAAAGGTGGGATTAGTGACTGAATGTCAGTAGGAGGTGGATCATAATAATGAAATGGTAGTGGCATAACACCATCTGGAAAAACTTCTGTTATCATCCATATAATGTGCTATTTCCATCTGAGGAGATGAGCATAAAGGCTTATTTCTGTCAGAAAGTTAGCATTAGGCAGAGTTCGCAAGTTATGCTCAGTTTCCTAAAAGCATCCTGTAAGACATCTCAAGCAACTGATTCCAATACTTAGAACATTTGTATTAGGGCAGCAGCCTCTGGTGTTAACAGGAATTTAAAGCAGTTAGAATCATAGAATAGTTAGGGTTGGAAAGGACCTTAAGATCATTTGTTCCAAGTCCCCTGCCATGGGCAGAGACACCTCCCACTAAACCGTGTCACCCAAGGCTGTCCAACCTGGCCTTGAATGCTGCCAGGGATGGAGCATTCACAACTTCCCTGGGCAACCCATTCCAGTGCCTTACCGCCCTTACAGTGAAGAATTTCTTCCTTATATCCAATCTAAACTTCCCCTGTTTAAGTTTTAAACTGTTACCCCTTGTCCTATCACTACAGTCCCTAATGAATAGTCCCTCCCCCGCATCCTTATAGCCCCCCCTTCAGATACTGGAAGGCTGCTATGAGGTCTCCAAGCAGCCTTCTCTTCTTCAGGCTGAACAGCCCCAACTTTCTCAGCCTATCTTCATACAGGAGGTGTTCCAGCGCCTGATCATCCTCATGGCCCTCCTCTGGACTTGTTCCAGCAGTTCCATGTCCTTGTTTTGAGGACACCAGAACTGCACACAATACTCCAGGTGGGGTCTCAGGAGAGAGAGTAGAAGAGCAAGATCACCTCCTTGTACCTGCTGGTCATGCTTCTTTTGATGCAGCCCAGGATACGGTTGGCTTTCTGGGCTGCAGGCGCACACTGCTGGCTCACGTTCAGTTTCTCAGTGACCAACACCCCCAAGTCCTTCTCCGCAGGACTGCTCTGAATCTCTTCTCTCTTAGAGAAGAAAGAAGAAGAGAAGAATCTCTTCTCTCTTAGAGAAAAGAGAGTTCTCAGAACTGTATGTTGTTAGGCTCATTCAGTTTTCCGTAGATTGCAGTGAGCTGGTCTTACAGCTCTATGCTGGAGGAGGGTGGTCCCCTTCTACCCTCTCCTGCTTCTGACACAGGGACGATGAGAAGCAAGGGCAGGGGAGAGGAGATCTCTTCCTCTGAGTGAAAGTTACATCCACATCCAGCTGCCTGTAGAACTTTAGCCTGAATTGGAGGTATAAACTGGTGTGTTTGTACCTTCACCTCCCAGTTTCTCACGGTGTGGGTGCGTTCCCCCCTCCTCTGCCTTTGTTGCTGCTGTACTAGCATTTCTCTGGCTCCATGCCTAGTCAGTTCAGGGAGCTAAACTATCCAAAACCAGTTTACATCTGTAGGATTAGGATTTAAATTTTTGTGAAAAATCCTTGTGTGGCAGCAGCTAAGAGGAAGAGCTTGCTAACATGTCTAGACAAAGCACTTTCTAGAGAGCACGTATACCTGACAGGAAATGTAAATAAATGTGAGACTGGGTGTGACAGCCTATGCTATAATTAATACTACTGTGATATGACAAATAGAATGTATTGGCTGTAACAGCTTGTTAGGAAAGTCTGCCTAGGCATCTATGTGTGCAGAATGTTCTGTGAAGCAAGTTACTCTCTTTCATGTATGTATGGAGGAGTGGGGTAAACTTGCACTTAGCTGGGAGACGGTGAGAATACAAAACAGTGTATACGGTAGATAAGCTCCTGGACAAACTCAGAGGAAAAAAAAAGCCTACAGAGGGTGGAAGCAAGGATAGGTAGCCTAGAAGGAATACAGAGAAATTGTCGGAGCAGCCAGGGATAGGGTTAGAAAAACTAAAGCCCTGATAGAATTAAATCTGACCAGAGACTCAAGGGCAACAAGAAAAGATTCTACTGATACATTGGTGATAAAAGGAAGGTTAAGGAAAATGTGGGCTTTCTCTGGAAGGAAATGGGAGAGCTGGTTACCTAGGATGTGGAAAAGACTGAGGCACTTGACACCTTTTGCCTCAGTCTTCAATGTCAAGTGCTTCAGTCACACTGCCCAAGTTGCAGAAGGCAAAGGCAAGGACTAGGAGAGTGAAGAACCACCCATTGTGGGAGAAGATCAGGTTAAGGACTATCTAAGGAATCTGAAGGGTGCATAAGGGCCTGATGAGATGCATCCACAGATTCTGAGGGAACTGGCGGATAAAGTGGCTAAGCCACTATCCATCATATCTGAGCAGTCATGGCAGTCCGTGAAGTTCCCACTGACTGGAAACGGAGAAACATAATGCCCATTTTTAAAAAGGGAATGAAGTAAGACCCAGGGAGCTATAGGCCAGTCAGTCTTACTGTGATGCCAGGTGAGATAACGTAGCAAATCCTTCTGGAAACTATGCTGAGGCACATGGACAATAAGGGGGTGATGGGGTGCAGCCAACATAGCTCCACAAGGGCAAATCGTGCCTGACGAATTTGATAACCTTTTATGATGGGGCTGCAGCATTGGTGGATGAGGAAAGAGCCACTGACATCACCTGTCCAGGCTTGTGCAAAGCCTTTGACACTGTCCCACATGACATCCTTCTTTCTGCACTGGAGAGACATGGATTTGATGGATGGACCACTCAGTAGATAAGGAATTGGCTGCAGGTCTCACTCAAAGAGTTGTGGTCAACAGTGTGATATCAAGTGGAGCCTGCTGATGAGTGGTGTTCCTCAGAGTTTGATACTGGGACTAGCGCTGCTTAACATCTTTGTTGGCAACATGGACAAGTGGGATTGCACCCTCAGCAAGTTTGCTAAAGATACCAAGCTGTGTGGTGTTATCAACATGCGGGAGGGAAGGGATGCCATCCAGAGGTACCTTGACACACTTGAAAGGTAGGTCAGCACAACCTCATGAAGTTCAAAAAAGCAAAGTGTAAAGTCTTAACACTTGGGTTGGGGCAATCCCAAGCACAAATACAGGTTAGGCAAAGAAGTGATCCAGAGCAGCCCTGAGGAGAAAGATTTGGGGTGTTGGTTGATGAGAAACTGAACAGATGTTGACCACAACTCTTTCAGTGAGACCAGCTAGCCAGCAGTACGGCTGGCCCAGAAAGCCGGCAGTACGCTGGGCTGCATCAAAAGGAGTGTGATCAGATTGAGGGAGGAGATTATCCCCCTCTACTGTGCTCTCATGAGACCCCACCTGGAGTACTGTATCCAGCTCTAGGGCTCCAACACAAGAGGGACTTGAGCCTGTTGGAGCAAATTGTAGCAAGTTCAGAGGGCAATGAAGATGCTTAGAGGGCTGGAGCACCTTTCCTATAAATAGATGGTGAGAGAGCTGGTGGTGTTCAGCCTGGAGAGGAGAAGGCTCTGGGGAGACCTTAGAGGAGCATAACAGTACCTAAATGTGGCCTGCAAGAAAGCTGGAGGAGGAACTTTTTGCAAGAACATACAGTGACAAGACAAGGGGGAATGGCTTTAATATGAAAGAGGGGAGATTTAGATAAAATATTAGAAAGATGGTCTTTACTGTGAGAGTGGTGTGATGCTGGTACAGGTTGCCCCAAGAAGTTGTGGATGCCCCATCACTGGAAGTGTTCAAGGCCATGTTGGATGGAGCTTGAAGCAGCCTAGTCTAGTGGAAGGTGTCTGTCCCTGCCTATGGCGGGGGGGGTTGGAACTAGGTGATCTTTAAGGTTCCTTCCAACGCAAACCATTCTATGATTCTCTGAACTCAGGAGGGAGCAGAAGGGAGGGGAGTAAGTTAGGAGTGTTACTACAGAAGAAGGTCATCATCTTCGCTTAAATTTACATAGATTTTAGGAGAGCTTGAATGAAGCTTCATAGAAATAATGTTACAGTCCTTTTGGTTAGCCTTAGAAACAGCACCTCAGTGTTAGTGTTAGAAGAAATTGGATGCTTGAATGTTCAGGGATCGTGTAGGAATAAAAAAAGAGGTCCATTGTTACATGATACAAAGTTAGGACACTCCCAGTTACAAATGGAGCTTTATAAATAGACACAGTTTTAATTCTGTAATTTTGCTATATCTGAATGTTTTAGTTTACAGTCTTAATATTGTTTAAGATGCATAAGAATGAAATAATACAGGAAATCTTTTATCTGTTGCAAAGTACTTTGCAAATGTTTCATTGCTAAGCTTCCTCAGTTATAATGCTTTTGTTAAATTGGAAAATACTGTCTCCTTTTGTTAGAGGCTCAGGAAAGATTCGTAATTCTTTATATGTAGCTTGTGGAGTGTTTTCATTTTAGGGTTACTTTTATGCAAGTCCTGTTCATGTTCTGTGCAGTCTATTATTTATGTTTCTTTCCCTTTGACACCAGTAACTCACTAGAAGGCAAAATACTAACTGTTGAAAAATATTGATTTTATATCCTTATTAAATCACAGCTTCTACAAGATAAACTTTGAAAAATGTGTTTCTTTTTGCATGTTCGCAGCTTTCAGCAGAAAGCATTTTTCTTGGTTGTACAGATGGATTTTAGTCCAATTTTTGTTGGTGGATGCTTTCCCAGTCCTTAGAATATGCAGCCATCATCATGTAATGATTTGATTTATTTTCTTTTTCCTGGATCTCTATTTCAGTCTCTTAAAATGTGTTCTGGAAGTTCCTTCAGCATTCAGCTAAAAGTTACTCTGTCTCCCAGTACAGCCTTCTTGGTGGCCATTTCGACTATTTTGTAATAGTGTTAATGGAGGTGTATATTAGTAGTATCCTATGAAGGGATTAATTTGTGAGCTCATAGATGCATTCTAAATTCCTGTCTAGTTGACTGCTGTCTTAGTGAAGCCAAAACTGTTTTATTGAATAAAACCTTTTTTCACTTAGTGCTTTTCACTTTAATGATAAAAACAAATCAAGCCTTGATTATTTTTGTTCCTGCTGTATCAAAAAGAAAGGAATGATTACATCGCCTTTAGTAGATGTTGCTAAAACTCACTGTAGTACAGACAAACTTTGAGTTGGACTGCATAGTTACGTTTTGCATGCTAGAAACTGAGCATTGATAGCTAAAGGTCTTGCCAATAAGTTAAGAGCCAGAGTTGAGTTTCTTTGCAGAGTTTTGCCAAATTCTTCTGACACTTTATGAAGCAAAATGGAAACAGGGCTTTCGGATCCAACAAAGAATCACTAGTAATAAAGGGTCGCTTAATAAAGGCTATTCAACAAAGGAACATTTCAGCAATGTTCTTGGAATGGGTGAAAAGCTGGGATGGTATTTGGTTTGTTGGTTTGGTTGGAATTCGGGGGGGGGGGGGGTGTAATTTTTTTCTGAGGTACATTGTTTTACCTCTTAGTCTATAAAACCATTCTGCTTGATCAGAGGAGAGTTTGTTGCATGTTTGTGTTACTTTAAGGTGGCTTGAGATGTTAATAATGCTTTCTAGAACCTACTTTTTAGCTGCCTTTTCTTAAGTTTTTTAATTCCTGTGGCTGCATGTTGCATGTGGTTGTTCCATATTTGCAGTTATGTAAAGGTTGAGCAAGCAAAAGGAATTTATTCCAAGCAGTTGCTCATTTAAAAGAGGGTTTGTGGGGTGGAAATCTGCTCTGGAGCTTGTAAGACATATGGAGCAACAGTGACATTGGGCTACGGAAACCCCTTTGTGAAATCTCCAAGTGCATAGCTTAGGTTGCAAAGTCACTTGCTAAAGAAGAGTTGAACAGGATGGGGATGAGTGGAGATGTGTTGCTCTGTATGGTTTTCCCTTTAAATTTCTTAATGATGGAAAAGCTTGTGTATTTTCAGAATTACTTGCTTCTTAGGAAAAATTACAGTCTTAAACTAGTAACTTAGAATTATTACTGATCACAAATAATTTGCTGTGTCTAAATGATACATAGCATTCCATCAGTTCACTGTACGTTAATGCACAGAAATTGTGAAAGTGACTATAAAACGTTTACTTTGAGGTGAATGCTTCACTGTATTTTGTCATCTTATGCCACACCCCTTAACACTTCAAATAATGTATAGACTAAATTTATTAATAGCAAGTTTTAAACTGCATTTTTTTTAAAGATTGCACTTACAACATTTTTAAGTGTGATGAAATGTCTGAGGTTATATGGAGTGTTGTAAAATCTACCATTTATTGTACTAAACCTTTATGGTTGAGCAACTAACAGCCTCTGCAGTGAAAATACTAAATCAAGGCTGACTATAATTTGTACATCACACTCCAGAGAGAAATTTACCTGGTGCACAGATATTCAAAGGCTTCTACTTTAGGCCTATTATTTTATAGGCAATGTCAGAAAAATAATTTTTTTTATAGAACTGTAATTTTTATTTAGTTTGAATTTAGTTTCGTCAGTTATAGCTGCTTTTGAAGTAGTTTCTGCTCTGTTTTGTATAGTTCTTTTTTCCTAGAAAAATAGCGATAAAATCGATAAATGTTAAGATGAAATCAGTTCTAACTAAAATACAAATTATTTCTGTGCTGCTAAAGATGGTAGTGTGTGTGCTTGCTTCTGTTGACTTGGATGTTTTGTGAACCTCGTATTTTTCTTCTTATTGTATCCATAAGTCTGAAATTGGTCTGTGTTTTCTCTTGCTGTTGCTGTTATGCTTTATGTTCAGTTTGCATTAACTATTAATAAGGGGTTTTATACATGCCTTAATTTCTTTATATGTTACTATTTTTCTTCCTGCTGATGTTTCTGAAGCCAGGGAGGGTGTTGAAATAAAGATATACTTTGCTCTCAATAGATTCGGTTTGCAGAATGAATCCTGTACCCACCATTTCTATAATAATACTTACTATATAGGTTAAAGCCTTTTTGAGTAAAGTGAAAGTATTTTCAAAGATTTCAGGATGTGATTTTAATACTTTGGTTAAATTTTACTAGGTTTGCAGGCATTCCAAGTTGTAGATTATTACTATTATGCTTATCAAACTTGAAGCCTTGCAAATCTGTATTCTGTTTTCTGAATGTTGGGCCTTCCTTGATGCAAAGTTTCCTTGAAATACATGTAGATTTCTAAAGAGTACCCGGGCTTCCTGGATTTGTACATCTGTTTTTTAAAAATGCTGTTTCATTTGTTTGGTCATCTAGGTACAGCTGCAGCCAAGGGGCAGTTTTCCTTCTTTCCTTCCTATAAGGTAGCTGAATGTATTTGACTAGTACTGTGTTTTCACAAGACCATGTTTTCTTAGTTGACACTCTAGTGGATGTTACAGGCATTATAGGCACATACAACAGATTCTCAGTATACTTTTAAGTGTTTTTTTTTCTCATCCTTTCTACCATTCTTGTGATCAGCCTTCACCTGGGATTAGCCGACTGTGTAACATACTATGATGATCATGCATTTTCAGTTGACACAAATTGATCTCTTGAAAGATGCCTTGGGTAAATGTGTAGTTTAACATTCGTTGCTTGCAGAGCAGTGGGCGCTAGAGATGACTGGAGATGAGCTGCAGAAATACATGGTATGGCTGTAAGTGAAGGAGAAGGAATGGGATCTCTCCTTTTAGCATCAGAACCGTTACCTTGGTTGAATGTTTTATTCTGTAGTTTTTCAAAGAATTTTCAAACTTCTGTCTGTCAGACTGGAAATTGAAAGATTTTCAAATAATTTGTTCAGCTCTCTTGATTCTATGTGTGTGAGATAGAGAGAGATTGATGCAAAATCAGAGCTTTGAGACCAAAAAAAGCCTGCCCTATGTTCATCTAAGCCACAGAGACTTGAGGCAATCTTTGAGAAACCTGGGAAAGAAAACTACTTAGATTAATACATGGTTGTGTCAAAATGGTGCTGTTTTCATGGACTGGTATTTCTGTATTTTAGTTCTGCCTTATTCGTGATGTGTTTTCAAGCACTAATCCTTGTCATTAGCTAATAAATTTTATGTATTGGATGAAAGAGTGTTGTGTGTGTATAGTTTATGGCTATTTTAAAGGATATCTGAAAGATGTAGTAGGATGGAAAGCAATCTTCTAGTGGCAGTTTTAAGTACCTGAAAATGTAATTGGTGTAAGTGAAGAAGTGTGTAGATGTGATGGATCTGTAAGATGCATTTGTCAGAGGACTTGTCTGAAATTGAAGTGACTGTAGCAGTTGTGGAACAATGTGACAGAGTGAATAAATTTCCAGGACATGATGGTGTGCATGGGAGAGCTTCTGGGAGAAGTCGAGGATGAAGAAGTCAGATGGTGA
This sequence comes from Pezoporus wallicus, assembly GCF_028554395.1. NCBI lineage: Eukaryota > Metazoa > Chordata > Aves > Psittaciformes > Psittacidae > Pezoporus > Pezoporus wallicus. The sequence goes on from NW_026637470.1 coordinate 2,029,148, forward strand.
ATGTCTGAAGTCTTGCTTAGAATGAAACTGATTTCTGAGTACTGGTGGGATGGCAAATGCACATGTTCATAAGCGCATCAGGAGTTTAGGAGAAATATGTTTCTGAGTCTGATGTTTATATTGAACAAATCAGTAGAATTTATAATAAATTTACAGTTTATAATAAATATACTTTACACCTAGACAAAGAGAAAGAGATGTACTCTGGAATATTAACATCTCCTGTAATGGGAAGCTCTTCCCCACAGACTTTGACTTTTTCAGAATCTGCAAACAGGGATAATCCAGTTGATATGATGGGACAGATGCTTTTCCAAAAGCTAACTCTCCATCCCTTTCCAAAGGATTTGATGAAAATGATGTGGCAGCCTGAGATGGAAAATCACTGTATGAGCAGCAAACTTGCTGGAGAATAAGAAGCGGATGTGGAAGTAAATGGTTAGCCTTCTCAGTGGAATGGAGTTTGAGAGATTCGAAACGCACAACATATTTCTTAATAATGTGTACAACATTGTGAGTGTGAGCTGCTTGATATGTAATAAGGAAGAAGGTTAAGTGAAGAATTTTGGAAGACGCTTATGAAACTAATAATTGGGCAGTAAAGTGGCAGAAGCAGTACAGTGAAAATTTTATCGGGAATGATGACAGTTCTGTCTTTATATATACCATGATGGGCACTGAGCTGACCAGAAATCTTCAATTCTTAGTACAAGTGGTAAACAGATATTGGTATTAAAAATTGCTAGGAAAACAGTAGGAAACAGAACATTATTATCCCATTATGCAGATTTGTGACTTGTCTGTTTAAAGACTGTTTGAGTTCTGGTGGTCTTACCTCAGAATTTTTTTAGCATAATAAGGCTGGAAAGAGCTCGGGAATTATTATGGTGGCACAAAATTACTTTTGTGTGAAGAGTAATTAAGTAAAATATGAATCTTCCATCTGGCAAGAGACCATCTAGGTTTCTCCATAATTACATGCTAAAGGGAGGGTAGGTAGAGATTGATTACTGCTTGTTTCAGTGTAAGAAATGCTGAGCATCAAATGAAGATAGCAGGAGCTGTGCTCAAAATGCACTGAGATGAAGCACTCTTTATGGAGCAGATCTTTGTACTGTGAGACTTCATTGTGGATGCTAAAATTTTGTGATTCAGAAGGAAAATACACCCTTTTTTTGTGATAGAGAAATGTGAAGGTGTATAGGAAGCAGGTCCTTCTAAGTATGGAAGTGCCCAGCTGTACAAGAAGTTTCCTAACTTTAGGATGATTTGCATTTGCAGACAGCTGTGACTGGAGAATGACTTGTCTACATGGGTCTGATCTACTTATTTGTGTGGAAGAGGGAATTTGCAGTTGTGTGGTCCTTTAAGAGAAAAAATGATATGCAAGAGGAGTGCTTGCAGAGCTTTTTTTTCAGATGTTTTAAGAAGACTGCATTGAGAAGAAGGATCAATGTGCTGGGATGATGGCTGGGAAGGGTGACATGACATAGGAGAAGTGAACTTGTGCAAGCGGCTGAGGGTGGCAGCAGAGGAGAGGGGAAACAGGCAATATGCTACATGGCTTTGAAAATCAAAATGGGTACGAAAGAACAGACTGTTGAATTTGTAGACTGGCTGTTTTGTACCATTATTTATTATGCCAGTTCTGGTGTTTTATTATGATTTTTTTTATAAGGGTACTTTCATATATTAATTATGTAAAGTTGCATGCTACTTGGGGCACATAACAGAAAATCCTCTTCTCATTCACAATCAGTGCTGTTATATACACCTTGGATAATGAGTTAGGCATGTAGCAAAGGCTACAAAACAGAAAGATGTACACCAGAAGTGTAAGCTGCAGCAAATAATTTGTTACCAAACTTAAAATATGTTGTTCTTGTCTGGTTTTGTTTACAGGATCCTGAGTAATAATAAAATAACAGAGTTGAAGAATGGCTCTTTCTTTGGATTACACCTTCTTGAAAGATTGTAAGCACTTCTTAAGAAGCTATTTTCACTTAAAAAATAAGTGATATACTGTTCATGTTTCATTAATAATTCTGAAAACAAAAATGTCTTAAGAGATGTGTTCTTTATTTTGATGTATTTTCATTTGTGTGTATTTGAAGAGATACATGACATTCACAACCTTGAACAGAATACTTATCTGTAACAGCACAAAGGGATAATCTGAGCAGTGGGTGTGGTTAGGGCAGTTTCCATAGGAAGTTCAGTGGAATGCTACACCAGCTGAATGTGCTTCGTTGTTGTTAGTCTCTTAACATGAAACCTTATGTTGTAAAGAAAACTATTTCTTTAATTTCTTATGAAGTGTCAAACCCTTTGTTGAACAATAGTAAGGGATATTTGCATGGGAAGCAGATGAAGGCTAGATTCATTTGAGATTTGTTGTTGACATTTAACAGTTTTGCTTCTTCACAACTTCAGTATATACTGAGTGCATGGCAGAGGAGAATGGGGGCAAATCTGATGGGAGTAACTTTTTGGACATGTTTTGCTTCCTGTTTTCACTTCCCTTTCAGATGATACGTCACCTATGGCATAAGAAGCATTTTAGCTTCTGTTACAGTCAGCTTTTTTCCAGCTGGTAGAAGGTCAGGATTGGCAGGTTGGTCTACCTGGGAGCAAGCAGAAACTTTAGCGATAAGGATTTTTCTAGGCCATTTGACTGGGAAAGTCGCCAGCTTCATAATCATCTCACAGCATCTAGGAAGCGTTCCAAATGAAATTTGGCTTCAGGGGATTAAAAGTATTTTATTCTTCTTCTAAAACTTGAAGGCTGCTATCCTGGTCACCTGGCCTAAGTAAATTCGAACATTTACACCACTCCATCCCCTGCTTGCCAGAAGAAAGATTTGTTTTATGCCCTAGCAGATGAGCTTTATTGTAGAAATAAGCCAGCATGCTAGAGAAGCAAGGTTATCAGGGTGATGGGATTATAGATCTGTACGCATTCTTTTGACATCCTTGCTTAGGTAATAAAGGCATCTCCTGACAGTTGTTATTTGTTATAACTCGTTACAATTTTCAGGCAGGAAATACTTGAAACTCTAATTAGTTTGAGGTGATAATTTAAATTTGCTCTATGAATCCAAATCTTGATTTTCTTTCAAAGAAAAGAACCTAGCTTTGTTCCATTTAACTCCTGTCATTTATAAGGTTTTTTAGTTTTTTTTAATATCTTCCCTTTTTATGAATGAAAACAATAAGGCAGTTATCATGTTTTGAGCATTTAAAGTGATCTTTGATAGTATTTTAGAGGGTGTGGTGGTCTCATCTGAAGGAGACAACATGCTTTATGTACACTGGTGTGAGAATTAATACATCAACAAATGATTCTAAGTGATCAGGCAGCTTCATCATAAAGGAAGGGGTAACTTGCATGACACTAGTCATTAATGACATTCTCTTCTATTTTTTTTTGTGAGTGCATGACTTATTTAAAAACGGTATGTAACCACAGTAAACTGAAACTTTTCTGTTTTAAATGTTCTTACAACCCTGAACAGAAGCTACCACTGTAATTAAAGTAATTTTTCAAATTTAAATGGCTAATCCATAGTAAAAGAAAAATTGAAAGCCACTGTAACTGTTTTAAATTTTAACATTGTTAAGCTGATTCAAATTACACTCCTTAATGTACACGGTGATAACTTGCATGCCTTCAGAAATGCAGTTTTTTGACAGTTTCTTGCTTATTTTTTTTTTTCTTACTACTCATACTTCCCCTTGTTTCTTTTGAGTGTTTTCTTCCTTTGTAGATACGCTCTTTTCCCCACTCTTAAGAGAGGAAACAGAGATAAAGAAGTTCACTCAGTATTTAAATAGTTCATTCAGACAGTAGCATTGTCACTTAACACTACTACTTGCTAGGGGAGAGATTCTGTATGCATTTAATGCTTGCCTATTCATTCCTTGTAACATTATACTTGCCAACAAATATTTTTTGCCATTTCTCTTTAATAGTTTTCAGCTAGCGTTTAGATGTATAGATATATTTAACCAAAGCCTTTAAAACAAAATAAATCGTACTATTATCAGGAACATGTATCAGCATAATAATTGTTTTTAATTGCATTTTAATCAGTATTTGAATCCTCAAATGCACACGCTATTTCATAATTCATGTGTTAACACACTATAAACTTTTTTTCCTGTTTAGTTCTTGGGCATCTTAATGAAACTACATATTTTTAAATGGTTTCTGTTATTGTATCAGTTCTTCAAATAAACTTGGGGATATGATATCTGCAGCCCTTTAGGTTTTTGTTTTACTCAAACATGTTATGTTCTGACCTCATTCCTTTCTGACAGTTATTCATTGTTACTGTTGCGAGGAAGAGATTGTTTTATTTGTTGCTTGTATGCCCAAAATTATGGGGAAGTACATTAATAATGTTGCCCCCAAGTAAGAATTTCAAATCTGTTTGTTAAATTTTGTGTATGTATGTTAATTTATTAAGATGTAAAATTTGGTAATGCATTATTTTGTAAACAGGATAAGATTACCAAAACAAGACTTTTGTTTTACTGGAGGGTGAAACATTTGTTAATTATAGCATAGGCATTTTCTACTATGTCAACATCTACTCTTATAGGAAAATATCATGCAAATAACAGTAAGCAGATCAAAGATTTTAACTGCCGTAAGTGATAATTAAAGTATCTGTACAAAAAGATGTTAAATATTTTAATCTCCGTTGACTTTGTTAATGCTATGTTTTGCTATGAATTTCCTGCAGTTTAAATGCTGAAATAACTTCTTGCACAACTAAATTATGACAGCTAATTTTTCATTTAGTAGATACTTGGATGTATGCAGCATTATTCAAACTTCACCAGTTTGGAAGCAAACTGCTGTCTTTCCATCTGGAAGCTAGTCAATGCTGCCAGTTGATTTTTGCAAGGATAAGGAAGATTATGTGTTTGTAAAGTACTGTTTTTAATCATACACGAGGGAGAAGAGAGGAGGAGACAGGCTTGGGATTTAGTAAGGTATTTAGATAGCAGAAGAGGGATTTGATATTTATTGAACTATAAATAATGGTAAGGGCTTACCAAAGTATTTTTAGGATATACTAATATACCTTTGAAAAGGGAAAATATGCAGTGTGGAAGGAGGGTTATTTGTAGACAGTCTTATTTTTGTCTCCTGTTTTTACAGCACCAGTCTACAGATATATGGATGCTTTAAGTAAAAATAGAAGCATCTAATAGTTTTTCAGAGAGTAATAATTTCTGGTTTAGTTCTTTCTGTGATAGTGCAGCAGAGCATGTGAAAAGATAGACCTGAGTTCTCTTAATGATTTATTGGAATCTTTTTTTTTAAGTTTTTAAAAGAGATTGGGAAGTATCAGTATTTCTTGTTTGAATTATACTGAGCAGAGAAACAGTTCAGGAATATTCATGAAGTTGTTTTCTGCTCTAACTTTAGTTCTGGTTTTGGTTCTGAAAGCTCCATCTTTTTGTTAGCTGTGGCTCTTTCAGTAGAAGACCCAGAGTGTTAGGCTAACAAGATACTAACAGAGTACTTACTTTTCCCATCTTCACCTTCTTCTCGGTAATTTCCAAAAGGTGAATGGTGCTGGTGGGAAATAGGCTTGTAGTCTCTGGTAAAAAAATGTGTGCTGTGAAATTGAATGCTTCGGAGTATGCTGTACTGTTGGAAGTAATTACAGAAATTATTTGAAGGAAACAAAAAAGTTTTTTGGCCTAGGTTTTAGCTTTTGTTTAGTTTGCAGAAATGGCTTGAGCATTTCCTTTTTTAAAACTTTTTTTGCATTACATCTTGAAGAAATTTTTACTCTTGTAGCTCATCAGTGCATGTCACAGGTGGTTTGATGGGGTAAGCACAAAACAGCAAAATGAAGTGATCTGAGTTGCTGTTGAATTTTTTAGATGCGAGGGGATTTCAGAAGTGTATGTAAGAACTTTTCAGAAAGTTAAGAGATTATTTTTATAACGATGTTTTAATTTCCATTTGGAAAATGTCCATGTCTCAGAACTGTCTACTGTGGAGTTGTAATATTACCCTAACTGAAACACTCTTCTAATGGATTTATTTTGGACAGATTTTTTTATTTGGACAAATTGGTATCTATGACTGTATCCTGTTGGTTGAGCTTTCCAAAGAAAAATGATTAAAATCCCATTGCTAAAAATGAATAGTTTGTATAAATGTATTTACAAGTGTTAAAACCAACGGAAACCTCAAAGCCAAACACAACTGTCTGAGATTGTCTCCCTCACATCGCTTTTATATGAGAATCCTATCAATCTGTTGGTTTACCCACGACTGTCATTTTTTCATTTAGAAACTGTCCTAGATCTGGAATTGTGGCAGTTACACCAGCCTGTATATCAACAGCTTTTACTGTTTCAGAAGAGCTGCCAGACATGTCAGCTCGATGTTAATTTTGAGATCTTTAAATATCTTATTTCACAGTTTTCATCTGCTAATACTTTTTGATAGATGAATACATAGCTAGTGCTTACTAGTGACTGCTGCTGGGAGGGGGGAAAATCCTCAGAGGCTCCCCAGCTGTTGTAGATGCTGATTGAGAAAATGCTGACAATTTGGGCTTTCAGGATGTGGGTTTTTTTTTAACAATTACTTTAGCATGGTGCATCATTAGTGCTTTGCTGTCTTACTTGAAAATACAGAATACACACTGAGTTTTGTAAACACATATTTTTTGGCATTTCTTAAAAGAGAATTTATCTATTCTAGTGTAATTATCCCTCTAGAACTGGTGTTAAGGAGGAGACAAAAAGGCAAAAAATTACATAAAGAAGAGACTACGAAGTACTGTCAACTAATCTGACAAAATGTATAAACAGTTTGTGGAAACAGTAAAACTCTTGCTTTTAGTTTTAAAACTTTACACTGAAGCAGTGGATTTAAGAAAGAGGTGTATCAGGGAGTATGCTTTGAATTTAAGTATGTAATTTAATGCTCACTGATAATCTATAGGCTAGTGGATTTCCAAGGCATGTTGTCCAGGTTTTTCTTCCCCGAGTATTTTCCATGGTGAGATTTTAAGTGGGAGTTACATGATTTTAAACTGAAATTCTGAATGTGCAGAATAAGTATTATTTTTCTTCATGTCCCAAACACTGATGGTAAATAAGAGATTAATAGCATTTAGTATTCTCGGATTTGTCATGGTCTTGGTACTGGGTTTATAAGCCTGCAGAAAGAGGCTTAAAAACATGACAGTTCTTCAGGCTCCCAAAACTGCTCTGTAAGTAGTTGGCAGTCCCAGGGCAAGAAAATCAAGTTGAGTATGATTATTGAAAATTAATTTACTGTACTTCAAGGTAATTCTAAATTGTTTCAAATATTTCAAGTATTTAAACATGTTTATTAGGCACAGCACTGAAGTGTGATCCATGTGCCATGACACTGTTTTACCATGGCTTCTTAATCTGTCTGCAGGAAATGGTATTGTGAAATCTTGGGATGAATTTATGTTTTCACTCATGCATATCTGTGTGATGGTAGACGTAATCTTCTTGTACTGTTCTCTTTTGGGCAGAATTGTTAACATTGTGGTAGGTTTAAGAGGTGTACTTTCCACCCTCTTGCATACTAAAACATTGACTTTAGTTGAAATTACTGATTTTCTTTTCAAATGCAGAGCATTCAGATAATACCAAGGAATGATTTTTTTTTTTTTTTTTTTTGGTAGTAATAAGTGCCTGCGAAGTTTCAGATATTAGTATAGTAAAAATCTTGGCTTCATAAGGGAGTTGAAATAATTTTAACATTTGTGCAGTGATAAAAGTTTGTTCAAAACTGTAGAAGCTGACAGATACTTTCTGTGACCTTTCAAATTAAGCTGTATCTGCAAAATACATTGAATTAGGAGTTAAAACTCCTATATCACTTACACAATTAATTAAGCATTTTAATGACATGGTTACATCAGATTTCTCCTTACAATGTCATAGTCTGGAAACTTAAGGCTTAAAAATCTGTGCTCTGAGTTTTTCACGAGTTTTACTTGGGATTTGTAGCCAGGGCTTTGCTTTAGTGCCAGTAATCAGTGGTAACTTTCAATGCTGTGTCTTTGGTGTGTTTTTAGGATCTTGTCTTGTTTCTTTTGGTAGGTGTTGGGCACTGCTAAAGTATTTGAAAATGGGTAGGCTGAAGAAGACAACTGTGCTAAACAGTATGGTACTGTCTGATGAGCAAATGTTACACCCTGAGCAGCTGTAACCTACTGGGACACTGTGGCAAAGTATCTTTAGCTCTGTAACCTTTCATGTGATAGGAACTGGTAGAATATTTAATGAAATATACATGCTGTTTATATTCCTCTTTCTAATTAAAATACAGATTTTCAAATTTTGAAAAATACTGTTAGAAAAAGTAGAAATGTGTTGCATGGGTTTTGGTTTGGTTTGTTAGGTTTTGTTTTTTTTTTTTCTTCTTTTTCTTGGGGGGGGATTGCGGTTTTTGTTTTTTTCAGTTTTCAAACAAGGCTTTCAAACAAGTTAAGTGTATCTTCATGCCTGTGTATCTGTTTTAAAGGGTAGTTTGTGGTAAATGTAATGTCTTCATTTTTCTCCACAGAGACCTGAAGAACAACCTTATTAGTACGATAGATCCAGGAGCTTTTCTGGGGCTTTCATCTCTGAAAAGACTGTAAGTAGTGACAAAACAACCCCTGAGAAGTAGAGTACGTCTTAGGTTCTGGAAATTTAGATTAGCTAAGCTATTAAATATTAAAAGTTGAGTATGTATTTGCTGTCTATATACATATATTTATGTATGGAACAAAGTCTGCTTTCAGTCTTATGACTGATGAACATCCACTGCTTATGGCTTGGCAGTCTCATTTGTTTTTATGGACAGTCTTTTGTTTTATTCCTCTGTTGTTGTTTCTGTGACTTGAAACATCACTGAGTGAACATTCATTCAGAGCTTTGGTGCCAGTCAAGTCTTGCTTTGTTAAATGTTAAACTCCTTATGATTTTTTTTTTCCCCTCAAAAGGTTATGGTGGAACACATTGTCCCTTGCTATTAATACTACATTGAGTTATAGCACTGTTAATGCTGGTTTATTGAAGGTTGTGCCAATATTCCCCTTAACACATTTTTTGTGTTTAAGGTTTTATACCTTCATTGTAAAAATTCTGTCCCAGATGAAACATGAAAAACAAGATATTGGCACGATGGCCTCCCCTCATCTAGTCTCCTCCTTTTACTCTTCAGATTCTCAGAATATCTGGGACAGCTTTTAAGTCTTAGTGATTTTGCTGCTTTACCCCTCCTCTGCTTCCTCTAGTCAGCATACAGCTTTCCTTCTTAAGTTTTTGTAGTATATATGTTCATTTGTCACTGATTAGATGATTTGCCTCACTTAAAAGGAAATTTTATTGCTAATTGCACTTCTGGAAACCTGAAAAGTAGAGGTGAAGGACCAATTCTGGACCATTACTGCTTGCAAGCTTCATTTTTATTCCTTTAAAATGTTCTTGTCAATTTGATTTAAGACCTGCATTGTAAGATATGTAATATTTAAATATTTGTGTAAATGTAAATATAGAAGTGCCGTGGTTTAAACCGAAGCCAGACAGCTTGTTCACTCACTCCCAGTGAGTGGTGCTGGGCTGAGAGCAATCGAGGCCCCCCCCGGGGCTCTCCCCTTCCCCGCTCCCGGAGGAATGGGAAGGAGGATCGAAAGAGTGCAACTCCTACGGGTTGAGACAAGACCAGTCCAGCAACCAATGTACAACACAAATCACCACCGCTACCACCAACGACAACAGTGTTAAGAGAAAATAACAAGGGAAGAGAATACAATACCACCGGCCAAGAACTCCCAGTTACCCCCCACCCCGGGCATGACGTGCTGTGGTATGGAATACCTCTATGGCTAGCCTGGGTCAGGCGCCCCGTCTCTGCTTCCTCACGGCTTCCCCTCCTCCCTGGCAGAGCATGAGCCTCACAAAGTCCTTGGTCAGGGTAAACATCACTTAGCAGCAACCGAAAACATCGGTATCACCAGCACTGTTCCCAGGCTGGAAGTCAAAACACAGCACTGCACCAGCTACCACGAAGGAGAAACATGACTGCTACTGCTGAACCCAGGACAAGAAGTGGTCCTACTTATGTACAATGAATGTACCATTATAGGGGTCTCTGGCATGTTAAATTAAGTGATGTAGCACATGTAATGAATATACTGTACAAATACGAGAATTTACTTCTAGTGATGTAAGCCAAACCTGTTCTAAGGGGATTTACTGGTCAGACAAGGCTCATTTAACCATGTATGCGCAAACCGTTACTGCTGTAGAAATGGAATAAGGACTCTGTGCCTGGGTACACCCATACAGCTGTACCATTTGGATTTTGTGGAAAAAGATTAAATGTAAATCCAGTTCAGTCTGTTAAGTATTTCAACTAAAATTCATGATTCTGTTTGCAGACTATGTCAGTAGAAAGAAAATGATTTTTCTTTTTTTTTTTTTTGCTTCTTCCTATATACAGAGACTTAACTAATAACAGAATAGGGTGCCTGAATGCAGACGTATTTAGAGGACTTGTAAATCTAATTAGATTGTAAGTATATTTTGATGTCTATAACTTCTTTAGTCTTATATACATTAACAATCTTTGTTTCAATGGGAGTAGTTAGTTTTAAGCATGTGCTTGAAGGACAAGCCGTATGACCATGAGGGTGTGTAGCAGGGGCAACCCAAACCATGCTGCTCAGTGCTTTGTGTGCTTTACAGATGTTTCCCAGCTTCTTAGAAGGTGTAGCAGGGCAAAGGGGTGGGACTAGCAGGCTGTACAAAGTATTTTCCTTACAAAAATATTTCAGGGTTACAGAATCTTTTAAAATCCACACCTTATACCATGGCATCAGTGCGGTTGTGTTTTGCTGACTCTCTTGCATGGTTTGTAGTTCTTCATTTACGTTAAGGAGATAACATGTAAGATTACAGAATGTTTTTTGCCCTGGTTGTTAGTGTCTTAGGCAATGTTCTCACTGATAACAGAGAAAGTGGGATGTATAATATTTTTGAAAAACATTCTGCTAGCTCGAACATGCTTCTTAATAGCATGTTAACGGCAACATCAGTTCACTGTGAACAACAAAGTTAATTTTAAACTTCTTGAAATGTATGCTCAACATGTGCTAGTTGTTGCTTTAAATAAAAATAAAGTATTTGTTTTCAGTCCTTGTTCCAAATCTTGAAATTCTTCAGCTAAAAAAGTACTGGGGAACATATAATTTTGGGATTTTGGTAGGCTATCAGAACCTCATTATTGTTGTTAGGGTCTTGTAACAGTGTTGTAATAGTATCTTGTGAGTTTTAAAATAATGTTATCTTGAAGAGGGTTTTTTTAATTTCAAATGTCAGCTGCTTGAGCATGAGTTCGAATCATGATGCTTTTGCTTCATAGGAATCTTTCGGGAAATCTGTTTTCTACGCTTACACAGGGAACGTTTGATCATCTTGCTTCACTAAAGTCTCTGTAAGTACTTATATCTACCGCATCTAATCTTAATTTACATCATCATTTGTGTTCTTAACAAAAAACATTTCACATGCTTGTACTACGTTTCTGCATTTTTACTTTTAAGCCTCTTAACAGTGGTTTCTTTATCTGAATAAGCACATAAGAAATGTATGTACAGATATTTGTGTGTTTATATAACTGCCTTCAAAAGTTGCTCTATATTTGGTAACAGTTCTGAGAGAACAAAGCTGTAACTGCATCTGGGCTTCCAAAAGCTTTATTCTGTATGCGTCATTTATTACTTTATATTTAATAAATACAGTGTTCCACACCGTTTTTTGACAAAGGAAACAAATACTTTTAAGAAAGATCTTAATCCTTTAGAACAGTATAATTTTGCTGCACATAACAGTGTGTACATCTCAACCTTATGTTACTTTTCTCTCATTTAATTTCATGAGAGTTGTAGTCTTGTGTAAGGAAGACAGTAAATGAAAAAAGTTACCAGTGCTGATGATTAGCTTGCATTTTTCCCTGGTACTCATGGCAGTTGGCTTACTGTACTGGGACTTTCTCAAGACCTCTGACTTTTGGTTTTGACACTGAGTTTCTTGTTTATAAAGGCAAATATTTCTTTCCCTCCTTCAGCTTCTTTTAATTGTTCATAAGTTGTTATTCCTGGTGTTTTATTAGTGTACAGAAGGGTTGCTGTCCAAGAACATCACAGGTCTCACAAGAGCCGGGGTATAACTGTTGCTATTAAAAATGTGTGTCTGGAGGAATTCTTGTGAACAAAGACCAGATGGAATTTCACAGGAATGTTGATTTAGTTTTTGAAGTGTTCTGTCTGTGATGTTGTGTTATCCTCTAGATATTTGCAAAAAAGAAAAATTATATTTTCACTAGAAATAAAAAACAGCATAGACAAAGCCATATGGTTTGATAACTTTTTAACTGTTTCTAAACAGAGAAAATATTTATACTCTCTTTTTTTACTTTAGCTGACTGCATCAGACACCTGTAGGGATATTTGGTGGTTTTTTTTTAGTAGAAAGTATTAAATTGTACAGAGAAGACTTTTTAAGAATCAGTGAAAAAGACTTATGATTTTTGTATGAAGCAGAATAAAACTATCATTAAAATCATGTGAATAGTGGTTCTGAAAAGAGAAATATGTGAAAGACTATTTTTGTTGATTTTATTATTAAAGCATTTGATTGCTAAAATGAAGTAATGAAATGTGTTCTTAAGTTATGTTCATGCATATTCAAGCAATTCCTTGTTAGTGCTCAATTAAATACTTGAACTTACTCCATGAAAGAAATTACTAGAAAACCTTTCATGCACAGATGTTGCTCTTATTTATGGAGAAGATTCCTTTTCTTGGGGAGTGTGTACTTTTGTTCTTAGACCACAGTTTGCAGAAGTATATATGTATGTAGCGCTAGGCTATTCTGGGGTCAGACTGCTGGACTCTGTGTAGGTGACATAGGCATTGCACAGCTGTTGATGTCAAGCTTTCAGACCTCTGAGTGTTGCATTTTTGTCACTCTGAGCACTTATTTTGTGTTGCAGAGAATTTCAGACTGATTATCTTCTTTGTGATTGCAACATACTGTGGATGCATCAGTGGTTAAAGGAAAGAAATATAACTGTACGTGAAACTAAATGTGCATATCCCAAGTCACTTCAGTCACAGACAGTGACTGGTGTTAAGCAGGAGCTTCTAACCTGCGGTAAGCACTCCAGACAATGGATACTTGTTTTCTAACATATTCCATATTCTGTTAATATTGGTGAACAAACTTTGTTTCCCTGAAATGCAGCACTTACATGATAGTGGTAATTGGTAATTGTGGATGTTAGTTTGTAGAACCTAAGGATGGGTAGCCCTTTGTGGAGATAAACTCCTTTTTCCTGGTAATTCATGTTTTTCAGGGTTTTTTACCCAAACTTCACAAGAGGAGTCGGAAATTGAAAATTTTGTTCCAAAGCCTAGCTATCCATCTTAAGATGTGTAAATTATTCCAAGCCCAAATTTCTGAAGTTTAAAGGTCTTGTTTTTATGACTTGGTTTTCTACATGATGATTCTGTTGTTGATTAGCCTTTTTGTTTTGATGAAACAATGACCAACTTGCTGAACTTCTTTAGAGTTACTCTGTCAAAAGAATAAAGCATGTATTTGTGACCTTGAAATCTTAATAGTGAGAAATCACAAAGAAATAAAATGCATACATATATTTTTCATTCAAGTTTATATTCTTTATCTTTTGGATGTGGGGTAGCAAAAGATTTTTTGAAGGGTATTACATTAAAGGAATATATGTTTTGATGAAGAATATGATGAGAATTTGTGTTTTTCAATATCCAGTGTGTTAAGGGATAGCTTTTATATAAATCTTGCACTCAGTGTATTTTTCTCCTCTTTTGAAAATTATGTACATGACAGATTCTTGCTATTAACTGTTCGTTTTATTTCTTCATTCTAGAACCACCACTTGAATTACCATCTTTCTATATGACTCCATCTCACCGTCAGGTTGTGTTTGAAGGAGATAGCCTACCCTTCCAGTGTATGGCTTCATATATTGATCAAGACATGCAAGTCTTGTGGTATCAGGATGGAAAGATAGTGGAAACTGATGAGTCCCAGGGTATTTTTGTTGAAAAAAACATGATTCATAACTGCTCACTGATTGCAAGGTGAATCCATAAAGAGAAAATGTATTTCACACTCCTTTTCTGCTCTGGTTTAGTGACTCTTTTCATAACCAGTAAGGCCCTCTTATATCTTTGCTGGGTGAACATATGTAGACAGAAATATCCCAATTAGGGAAGTGGTCTTTTAACTTCACACATCTCTTAAATTGCCTGGATTTTGTCACCTCTGCTAACTACCAAGTTAGAAGAGGGAGGTCTAGCGATCTGATTAGTCAAACCCACCTGCTTACAACGGGATTAGCTAGAACAAGTTACCCAGGAGACTTGCAGGAGAACATTGAAATTATGAAAGAAAGGTATCTAAGTGAACTGCTCGTGGATTTTTTCCTGTTCATTTTGTACACACCACAGCTGGTAATATTGAATATCTCCAGCAGAGATCTGTAAGTATAATTTATTTTGCCTGCAGCAGATTTTTGACTCATTCGGCATTTACAAAGTGTTATATATCCTGTAGTTGTATTAGTAAGTTAGGACTTCTAAACTTTATCACAAATTATGCATTTGGGAAGTTATTTTAGTTTGTCTCTCTTGAACAACTAGAAAAAATTTGTGTTGGAGAGCAATAATAATAACACTTGGGGAATTCGGACTTCTTTCTGAAGTCAGGGAACTTTTTCACATGGCTGTGCTTTTCCTTTCCTACCTTGGCAAAAAAGAAAGCTAGAAGTATAATAAATATTTCTCTGTGAATTACAGTACATGGATTCATAGATAGCTCTGATTTTGTAAGATTGCTCACAGTTGTATATAATTGGTTATTTCTTCCATTGTCTTTCTGTACTTTATTCATCTTTTGGTAAGAGTTTATATAAATTTTATTGCAAGACTTTTGGGTTTTATTTGTTTATTTTATCTTCCCAGTGCACTGACAATCTCAAACATTCAGGCTGGCTCCACAGGAAACTGGGGTTGCCATGTACAAACCAGACGTGGGAATAACACAAGGACAGTAGACATTGTGGTGCTAGAAAGTTCTGCGCAGTACTGTCCTCCAGAGAGGGTTGTGAACAATAAAGGGGATTTCAGGTTTGTAACCTTTTTTTTCTTTTTTTTTTTTTTTTTAACTAAGGTATTAGTATTATGCTTTAAAGGAACCTATGTGGATATTGTAAATGATGTGTAATAGATTATTAACTGTACTAAATTAGTATGTGTTGGAAGAAGTGCCCAGAACTATACAATGGAATGTTAGACTTTGAGCCTGTTAGTTCACATCTTTGGAAGAGATGGAAAGTAAGTGACAATATTTGAAATATATGAAGGAATATATGAATTTGAACATATATGAATGAAATAGATGACCTGTAAACTAGAGCTGGACTGTGTACTGACTGGGTCTTTCCATCAGATTATCATTCTGTTTTTAAAACCCTCCTGCTCCTGTATGACACAATCACTATATAAGAAATAAGTTCTATATATTTTCATAAAAATTATGTGTGTGTATATATACACACAAATAAATATACACAAGATATTCTCCACACACACACCTTATGAGTATTAGAATAAATAAGATGAATGGTGCTTCTTTTAATAATTGTTGAGACTGTAGTGGTAGCTCTGATGTTCCATTATGTTTATCTTTTGTTCTTACCTCTTCACCTGTTTTCCCTTTTCTGATCTTTCTGCTGCTGGTCACTCTAACAACACGTTACTCCTGGAGGTGCCAGCTGTAACAGATAGCTTCTGTATAGATTCTCTATCTGTAAGGTAATTCCCTTTATAACTACTCTGTGTTTTACCTCCCTGCAATAGCTCCTACTGAGAATTAGTGTATGTCATAACATATGTTTTCACTAAGGTCTATAGGATTTCTTAATGTTGTAATAACTGCTTTTACACACTTATTTATTTTCACTTTCCTTATGCTGCTTGACTATGTTAATCTTCTGCTTGATCTTCTGTTTACAGTTACACACTTTTCTTCTGTTCCCTGTGTACATTAGAGTTCTTTAAAGTTGCCTTATTTCTATACAGCTAATCTAAGAGCATAAATGTTTTATCTCAAGAAATTAAAAGTAAGTTAAAGCGTGTTGCTGATACATAGTTTTTGGGGGAGAGAAGGCAAGCTTTCAGGTACAGAAGGCCTTCTCCAGTTGTAGCAAGAATTCAGGTAAAGTCTTAAGCGAGAGCATTTGTTCCGAGTTCATCTTTTTTATGTTTATCAGTTGGACAATTTGGGAAGGGTAGCTGAGTATGTGGAACTATTAGTAAGGGAAGTAATGTTAAGATAACCTGCTCCACAGAGGCAATTTGGAGCTACCGAAGAACTTCCCTTTCACATTGTAAGGAATTATTTGTATAAAAAACTTTGTGCATATCCTCTTTTTACACTGTGGTGGTTTCAATTGCAGGGATGAACATTATCTTAGAAAATGAAAACTTCCTGTGTAAGATAAAAAGGTGAAGAAAGTCAAACAGATGCATGCTGTATTCATCAAAGAACACATCTATTTAAATCACTTATGCTTTTTTTATGATACAAGTGTGAATCGCTCTTCTTTGATTTGCCATTAGAGGTGAAAACAGATGGTGAAGGCTTATTTCAAAGTGTTTTCCATTAAATTAACCTATGCTGTTCAGTGGCTGTTCAGTGTAATAGGATTTACCCCCTCTGGAATTCAGTAGAAAGAAATAAGGTTTCAGGAAATGTTCAGTGTATCAAAAAGTTCACTGTGTCTGGGTTTACTGTAACAGACTTCCATTTGTAGTTTAGGTAGTGTAATAATAAAGAGTAATTTTTCACCTTTGAGACCATATGGAAATAAGGCTTTGACTAGTGAGAAAATGGTTCTGAGCAGATGGTTGTAAATGATCCTAGGTTAATTTGATTTTATAGCTTTTTAGTTGGAACTGGTTAGTCATTTTAGCTTGGAATCTGTTTCAAAACTGACATCTAGATTTTTATCCCTTCAGAGATGGGATAGCAAAGTGTGGCAAAGGTGGATGTTTGTCTTCAATGTCTTTGGCAGTAATAGTAGTTTAGCATGAATTTACAAAGATTAGGCAAAAACTGTCTTCATCATGGAACCAATTTTTAAAAAAAAGTGTTCTTTTAAGTCTTACTCAGATAATATCCCTGATATTACAATGCATGATTAAATTGAAAATACAGCTTGCATGTTAAAATGTAACTTAATGCTTCTATTTCAGTAAATCCTCCAACTACTGTGTTTAGAATAATTTTGTGATGGTAGGTGATAGAAAACTTTCTTAAATATAAGACTTATCCTTTTGAAAATTTATTACTCACTGGATGTAATTAATCCTAGAACTGTAATTGTCATGCTGGATTTAGAGAATTGCTAAAGTATAATAAGAAAAAATATTAGACTACCTGTAAGCGAATGAAATGATGACATAAAAACTCATTGTGACTGAAAGGATTGTTAATTTAAATAAATGAATGTTTACAAAACAGAATGAATATGCATGAAGAAAAGGGTTCTTTTATAATCTCATGGTCTGGCTTTTTTTTTTTTTCCCCCTGAAATGAAATTTCAGTACTTAAATGTAAATAAACTGTCTTTCTCTGCACAGCTGTCTACTCCTATGTACATGTAATAAATTTTGAGCACCTAATTATAAATGGCAGTGAAATAACAGTGTTAATACAGTCCAAATTTGCACTTCTCCTAGCAGTTACGTAAACTGTGAAAGACATTCTAGCTTAAGCTCATAAGAAATTAAGAATACAGCCAAACTGAAGTAGCCTTTGTTTGAATAATGAGAATTTCACATCATTAGTCACCTTTTTGAGCCCTGCTGGAGGGATGTCCTCTCTGGCTTCATGGAAAGTGGAGAGTTCCTCATCAGCTCATTTCATACAAGTATTGGGAGGAAACAGTTCATGGCTGGGAATGACTCAAGTTAACGTTCACTTAGCAAAAATAAAGAATAAGAGAAGTGTGAATGTAGGTGCAGCTGGAATCAGTTCCTCTCATTCACCACTGGGCTGCAGATAAACTTGTAGCTCCATAAGGTGTATTGTGAATGGGAGAGGAGAGAAGGTAAGGGACACTTCCCCACAAAGCACTTCTCTTGGTGACATTGCGTATGTTGTTTTTGTGATGTGAGATTATAGCAGAAAGATGGGAGTTTTAAATTTTCCACCTTTTAGATCTGGTTTAATGGGAAGCTTTCTAAAACATAGGACAAATAATATATGAGTTTTATTAGTTAAATCTTTCTGTAGATATCTTTTATAAATGTAGTACAGACTGTGACTGGCATTGCTAATATACTTTTGAGAAGATTGTGGTAAAAGATAAAATTCTGTGTAGAGAGATAAATGAAAAGTAAATGCAGTAGGAATAAAAGGACAGTAACAGAAGGGGAAGAGGTGGATTTAAAAATAGGGAAAGTGGTAGGAAGAGCAGGGAGAGAAGGCAAATAATATTGTGATAACCTAATAACCTTGTGGAAAATGGAGCTAACTTGCTCAGTTTCTGTTTTGGCAATATTACTTAGATTTTAATTTCCTGAGATGGAACATTCTTCTAGGCAGTTACTCCATCCTTCTGGAAACAGAGATATTACTTTCTCTTTTTTTTCTTTCAAATGTAGCTATATTTGGGGCATGTCTTAATACGTGATAATAGTGACTAAATGGCCACTTAGTGAAATGCAATCCAGATACAAAAAGCAAACTTTAAATCACAGTCTAATCTAATGGAATTTTTTGTTTGACCATTTCAATTTTTGGAGACAACTGCTTTGTACAAAGCCCTTTGAAAGACTTAAAACTGAGAAAAAATATGTTAGCTCTTAAGGCTGTTCAAGGAACTTGACTTAATTAGGGTACAGAAAGTCTGGTGCAATCAATTGAAGCTCTGTTTTGCTGTCAGTTTTAGTTTAACCTTGTATGTTGGGTTGTTGTATTTGAGATGCTTAGCATTCTGCAATTTAGGTATGTATGCTTTTTTGCTTTAAACTTTGTTACTCTACTGAACGATAAACTACTGCTTATCCATATGCTAACAAGGGAGAGTGCCAGAAGCAGGGGCGGGGGCAGACTGGCTGGCACTCCTTCCAGAATGGCATTCCTTGTCCCTGTCTTTCTCTGTTCTCGGCACTGAAGCTTGATTCAGGCATGGTTGCCTTCTATTCCTAAGTTTCCTTTAAATCATTTCTGATCTAATGAATGAACAGTGCACTAAAGCTGGATTGCAAGTTGATTTTCTGTATTTATTCTTTAATTAATTTTTAGCTCTGCATGTATTAATACTGATAAAATATGTGGTAAAATTACAGAGGAGAAAGTTGAGAGACTTAGAAGTTTTCTTAAAAGCGCTTAGTTCCACATGCCTCCCGTGAAAGGAATTCTCTTCTGCTCTTTACTCTGTCGTTTGAAAGTTACGTTGATGCACGTGAACAGGACAAGTCGAATGCTTGCAGGGCTTTTACTATGTGTTTAACTGGTTTTATAGTGTTAATACGTAATTTTTCATGAAGTAGGCAAGTTTTCTTATAAAAAGGTGAGCTATTTTCAGTAATTCTATAAGCACCTTCTCTCCACCTGCAACCTCATAAAATAATTTTAAAAAGCATGCTAGCGTTAGAACTGTTTTGTTAATAGTACACAAATATGAACAGCTTGAAAATACTGAACGTGAGCCAAGGTGGCCCTTTAAATACTTAGGGATGCTTAGTTTTGAGTGTCTCATTATTTTCTTTATTTCATGTTGTGGTGCTTAATCCCTTTATTTACTTGTCATGTAAATTTGTCTAATTTTTTTTTTTTTTTTTTGCTTTTGCCTCCCCAGGTGGCCTAGAACATTGGCAGGCATCACAGCATACCTGCTGTGCACACGGTATTCTGCTGGCAGTGGGATATATCCTGGCAACTCACAAGATGAGAGAAGAGCCTGGCGCAGATGTGACAGGGGAGGGTACTGGGCCGAAGAGGACTACTCCAGGTGCCAGTATGCAAATGATGTGACTCGAGTTCTTTATATGTTCAATCAGGTAATTTTTGCGTTTCTAGAAAATCAGATTCTTTAACGAAAATAAAAACTGTGAAGTCTGTTTCTCAGAGGTTTTTGTAAGCTGGTAATGCTGGTGGTGTGGGTAAATTCTGATGAACACATGCCTCTGAATACAACACTAGAATTTGTAGGGTTATGTTAGGAGCTGGGTTTAATACCTGTTTTGAGTGCCCCCAGATTGAAAGTGCAAAGGAAATTTTATACTTTGGTGTACTTGTGTAAAGCATGGCAGAATGGTACTTGTCATGATTGGTTTTGTCAACTGCGTGCCCTGTCCTGGCCACATGCTATAAAGAAATAAGGCAGGCTGAAGTTGTAAGGTAGAGCAGCTATTTCCATTATAACAACAGAGAGTAGTCAAACTCTGCCTCTGTTGCTGTAAACCTCTAATAGACTTGGTGTGGGCAATGGGAGTTAACTAGTGAAAGTAGTATTAACTAGGTACTGTAATCTGGTAGTACTTACCAGGATACAAGAGGGTATTCTCGATTTTAAATGTAGGTATGAAACAAAATTTCTTGTCTCCAAATTCCTTTTGAGGCTTATGTCTAGTTAGCTCATACTTTCACAAATGCTTTTCCACAATGATGTATCCAGCCTTGTACTATAGGTCCCATGTTGTATAATACTCCACAAAGTTTTGAGCCTCTGGTTTAAGCTTGATGTTTTCCCCTGCATACTGTCAGATCACTAGCATCAGTGCAGCTGATTAAACTACAGAGATGCGAGGATGTTTTTTGGAATGGTGTGTCTTGTGGTTTTTTGGGTTTGGGTTTTTTGGGGTTTTGTTGTGCTTTGGGTTTTTTGTTTGTTTATTTGATTTAGTTTGTTTGGTTTTTACTAATACAGCTATGCCACTTGATGTTGGTAGCACTGCCCATGTTTAATGTAAGTTCTGGTGCTTATCTGATCTCAGGGTAAGATTGCTGCGTGTGATCAGGGTGTGAGTTCCCATACTTTTAGAGAAAACTTCACACTGTATCAGAAGCGCCATATGCCCTGACTGAGACAATCTGGATACGAACTGATATTTGTGCTTGGATGTCTCTGATTTATACATGTAGTGAGGACTTGACATCTAGTGGCTTGGGCTATATCTAGTTTGAGGCAAAAGCATTGTACTGCATATTGTGTAGGTAGGTTGTTGCTGACTTGCTTCCTTTGTATTCTGTTACTTACTAATGCAGGCATAGCTTTTTATCTTCTTGCTCTGATTCCCTGAGGACCAATGAGCAGTGGTGTAAGGAAGATCAAAAGTATGGGAGAGAGGGGGAAGGGGAAAGGACTAATTGTTTTTGTCCAAAACAAACTTAGGGATTGACATAACTGTTCTCTGCTGCTTTACATTCCAGGCACTAGGGGTGCATGCTCTGGCTTGGTGACAAGAAACATACTTGAGGGCTGAAATGGAGGGTGGTAGTGCAAAATGACTGATTAGCAGGTGGGAGATGATGCTGGGCATCCCTTTGTAGGAGACTGCAAGAGCTGAGTGTTTGCTTATTGAGAACTTTGCTGCTGCTGGTTTGCTTTTTCCTCACCTGGTAATTTTATCGGCAGGGCATATAACTACTCCTGGCTATGTACCATAGAGTTGGAACTGTTCAAGAGCCTGTATTACTTCAGTCTGGCGTAACTGCTTTTGTTTAGCCAGCATTTATAAGGTTGTGAAAGAATGTTGCCAACTGAAAAAGTTTAAAAGGTGAGGGTCAGATCAGTATCTTCAGAAACAGATGAAGCATAATTTCCATATGTGAAGCAGTCATTAAAAATACATGCACACAGTGGTGCTACACTGAAATATAGATTTATTTTTTTATTTTTAAGGAAGAAGTGGCATGTTTCTGTTTTAGTTGTTTTTACTCACTAGACCCTTCCTCTTTTTACGTGTAGTATGCCTAGAATTTTCAACAGTATTCTGCAGAGAAATTTATTGTCTCTTTGAGACTAATAATAAATGTAGCAGTATTATAAGCACCTTTAACACCTTTGAATACAAAGGTAGTTGAGCTGTTCTGAAAATTAGAAGTCTGCCAAGTAATTTAAATGAAGTAGAGGTCTAAGTTTAAAATAGAGCGAAACCTTCGTAGCAGTTATGCAAGAACACTTACATTTCACTGTTCTTGTTTGTGTATCATACAAATAAAGTTTTAGGTGAAAATAAATTCATGTTTAAAAAAAAAGTTCAAAGAAATTATACAGAATATCTGAATATGAAAGTTTACTTTGTTCAAAGTGTGTGTTATGACTTTGAACTTTGTTTACTCTTTATATCCATGACTTCTAGTGCTTTGGGGAAAAAAAAAATCTTCCATTAATTGCATTCAAATCTACATACAAGTGCTAAGACCAGCAGGAACAAATACATAGTTGTGCTTATGTGGCACATTACAAATTTGGTAGGACAGACCAGATATCTGTACACCAGAAAACAGAGAGATGGAACAACTCTGGTTTGGGTTATCATGGATAAACAGCATCTGAACATGAGCTGATAACATTCACGCAGCTTTCGACTGTCCTATGTGAAATATCCCATTTTTGGTCCCTGCTGGCTCAGTCATGTTAATGTTGTACACTATTTAGTGAACAATTTTCCAGCATGCTGCTTGTTTCAGGAATGAAATAATGAGCTTTGTCATAGAGAGGATCTATCTTGTTTGTGGTGTGTTTGTATGTATGTATCCCAAATGCTTTCTGTAATTACAGAATCAAGAGTGAATGCTACAGCAATGGTGTGCTTGAATGTCTTTTGGTTTCTGTTGCTATAAAATGCTGTATTTTAGGAGCTTTGTGTTGTCTTGCCTAGGCTCAGGTAAAAAGGAAAATAAGCACATTTACAGTAATGGTTTTCCCCATTTCCTTTTCTTGGTGCAACACCTTTCTCCCTACTAGGGCAACAGGACAAAACCCAGTTTCTGGGTGCTGGTACAAGTGCTGATTCCCTGGCTTATAGGAAGTATTTTTGCCAACAGATGAGGTGGTAGTCCCTCGCTACTTAAAGCGCTGTGATCCCTGTGGGAACTGCTGTCCTCTTCAGGGAAAATGCTTATTAATTACTGAATTGTTGCCTCTATCTTGCACTTAATTTTCACTTCTTCAAAATGGTTGTTTGTTCTCTATGTAGATGCCTCTCAACCTTACTAATGCAGTGGCAACAGCAAGACAGCTCTTGGCTTACACTGTTGAAGCAGCAAATTTTTCTGACAAGATGGATGTTATTTTTGTGGCTGAAATGATAGAGAAATTTGGAAGATTCGCTGAAAAATATAAAGAGGTAACTGGATAATTTGCCATCACTTTAAAGACAATCAAAGTGTTTGTCCTTAAATATTTTGAGCAGTGAAACCTTCTCAACATTAGATGCAGGCACTGAGTTAGTGGATTATCAGATTCTATTCCATGTTTTTGTTTGTTTAGTAGGTCCCTGAAGTTGCTGACCCATGGTCACAGACTTCGCACTCGTGCTGAGGTGATCCAGCATTCACTGGACCTGTAATGTGAGTAACACCTCTGGTCAGCACTGGAGCAGGGAGATAGGTACAGTAAGTCTGTTTTTATTTAATATGGAGTGGGTCACACAGGTTTTCATTGGTGTGTTCTTATCTAATAAAAATACAAGTAATGAAAGCCTCAGAGATCCTCTCAATAATGAATAAAACAAGACTTATGTTCTCCCCCGCCACCACGGTAGGCTGGCTTTATTCAGTATTGAGCTGTATCTCTAAGGTTTTCAGTATTCCTCTATCTTGCAGGATATAAGACATTAAAACAAAATCTTAGAGAACGCTCATTGTTGGGGAGAAAAATGCAAGTGGTTGTACCACTTGTGGGTAGGAACTCTGTTTCACTGCTGAACAGAGGTTATATTGATCTCACTGTACAGTGCATGTTGGGAAGTTTACCTCAATTTTAAATTTGTGCAAAAAAAAACCCAAAAGAACTCAAACCAAAATAACTAAAAAAACAAACAAACCAAAAAAAACCACAACCAAGCAAACAAAAAAACCCGCAGACAAAACCCAACCAAATTTTTCCTGTCTATCCCCAGCAAACCATAAATGCTGATTCCAAATTCTTTGCAGAACTCCTTGGAGAATTCTCAAGCCAAACTTCCTTTTTACAATCAGAGCTTGGATTTTTTGGTGTATTTTGGAATTATACAAGCAGTTAATTAAATGGCTGCTTTTGTACCCAGTTGAAAATAGAAATATGTTTTAGATTGCTGCATGATTTGTTACATTATAGGGATATTCTTGGCTGTGATTTGTTGGCTGTAGAGTGACACAATCTGGCATTACATTGCCATGTCTGAAGGTATATAGATGATACGAAAAAATTCTTAGGTAGTTTTGGTCTTAATTGTTTTTATTTGAAGTCAACTTTTGCTTTGTTGTTATATCCAAGGAATATGAGTATCATTTCATGTAATTTTTAGCATCTATAATAAGACTTAGTTATTATTAGGGTATTGCTCTGCAAACTTTTTCTTATTATTGTATTCACATACCATGTTACTGTTCTTTAGTTTGTGTTACAGCATTTTAAGAGAAATACTGTAATTTATAAAAAGCTTAATTTACTAGCTTTTGCATGTTAGAAGCAGCAATTTGAAGACAAATGTTCAGAAAGTTCTCGGCAGATGGTCTTAAGTTAGAATAGAGTTGGCAAAAAAAACCTTGTCTGTACCTTGATAAGCTGGGGAAGAAATGTGTAATATTTTTTTTAACAGTATGAAACAACTTGAGTCCAGTGACTTCAGGATCTTAATACTGATACTTTATTGTAAACCCATCATTTGTTGATGTGTAAAACATGTTACCACTTTCTAAGTCGTTATATCATAATAAACATCTTCAATTAATTTAACTTTGATTTGTTCTTGAGAATTTAAAGGTCTACAACCTGCAAATGCTCTTTGAGGCTCTGTTAGCTGTTGAGAATGTTTACTGACTATAGTTTCTGTCCTTACAAGAGGCAGTTCCTAAAACAGTAAATATTTTTATATTTAGTTCTTGCCTTTATTTTTAAAGATGTAAAAATTACAACAGCTGACTGTATTCTGTCCTTACTAGTAATATTCTGAAAAGAAATTGATCTGGATGGCAAAGGATTTGTCTTCCACACCCCACCCTGTTTCTCTTTTAGCAGAAAATTGTAGTCCCTAAATTTAGTCACTGTGAATTGCATTTCAGACAATTCAACTAGAAAATACATGCACCTTCTCTTTTGGTCCAGTATTTGCCACTGTTTCTTAAATGTCATGAAAATCCAGTGAAGGTCAGTGTTGTCATTGTAGGTACTCATTAATTTTGGTAGAGTTGTGGCCTAAATAAATTCCCTTTATAGTTTATATTTGTCTGTCATGCAGAAGACAGGGGAAGAATTGTGAGCATAAACTTACAACAACATAATTGGTGGCTTGAAAGCAGCTCTGGTGTCTACGGGTATTTGCTGTCTCATGTAAAACCTGTGACCTAAAACAGGTCATGCAAAAATGAAGGCAAGTAAGGAAGCAGTAAAAGAAAAGGCAGACATAGCAAAAGGAGGAAAAGCGGAAGGATTGCTTCCCCATCTTTGCCTGTATTACTCTTTTCTTATCTTCCCCCATACATGCAAACTGCTTTATTGTTGACTTATAGTTTATTTTTTATTTTAATTTTGTTTTAATAAATATAACGTCTAAAGTAGATTATAAGTAGTTCTTTTAAGTAATTATTACAGTAGAATGTGGAGCATTACACTCTTTACTTTTAATGAAATACCTTTATTTCTAATGTTTTTGTTTTCTAAGTGTAATATAAACAGACAGATTACATTGGCATAAAATTTTTCTTGAAAGAAGGTAAATGCTTGAGTCAAAAGAATTTCCATATCTCAATGTGACAAGCAGGTGATTGAAATAGGAACAACCAATTTCCTTTTGGTTTTTGTGCTGACAAGTCTCTGAATTTTCTGAGAATGATCCTACCTGATGAATGCTTTCAGAGATATAAAATAGTTTTATTTCTCTTCTCTGCTAGCTTGGTGATGTGATGGTGGACATAGCAAGTAACATTATGTTAGCTGATGAGCGTGTACTGTGGATGGCGCAAAGGGAAGCCAAGGCTTGCACTAGAATTGTACAGTGTCTACAGAAAATTGCTATGTATCGGCTTGCAAATGGAGCTCAAGTTTATTCTACTGTAAGTATAAATTTATTTATTTAGAAGACATTTGTCTGCCTCTTGAGTTTCAATAGCTTTTTATTTTTCTTAATAGATGTTGGCATTATCTGAAATGCCTACTATTTCTGTAGGGAGAAGAGAAATACTCTGAACAGATTTATCTCTGCCAGATAAACAGTTTTCTGGGTGTTTTTGTTTTGTGGTTTGTTTTTTTTTTTTATTTTGTTAAGGCAGAGAATCCCTTCTAAGATTATTATTATTATTCCTGTGATATGTAAAGTTATTTAACGTTTGATTTTTTTTTGTCATTACAGTATTCTCCAAATATTGCTCTTGAGGCTTACGTAATAAAGGCTGCTGGTTTCACTGGGATGACATGCACTGTATTTCAGAAAGTGGCTACATCAGACCGTACAGGACTCAATGATTATGGGAGAAGAGATCCAGATGGAAATCTGGATAAACAATTAAGCTTTAAGTGCAACATTTCAAATACACTGTCAAGTCTGGCTTTAAAGGTTGTATACTCATTGTTTCCGTACTGACTCTGGAAAAATATCTTAAATATGAGTCATTTGGAAAGCAAGCTTATATTATTTATTTCTAATGTTAAAGTAGCATTTTACATAATCCAGAATGACTGTGGCAAGAGATAATTAAAGTGTCAAAGGATAAGAAGGCTTGATTATAGAATATTTTTTAATGGATACAATTTCTAATGAGTAGGTGTGGCTTCCTTTATTAAAACTTACTAAGTTGAAAGATGCTTTCAGACCTTTTCAGAAGTACAGAAATTGAAATGCTCCTTAGGTTATAATAATATTTGGCTTTATTTTGCTGTGTATTCACCTTCATTACATATTAAACAAAATATTGCCAGTCTCCTTAAATATCTGAAATATTCTGCTCAGAGTGATTCTGTAATTAAGTATGAAGTAGAAAATGAAACTAAATGTTAATTTTATTTGAATGTGTGTGAGCGTATACACACACACATGTATATGTTTATGGCTGGGTATAGAATGGAAACACTTCTCTAAAGGTAATTTTTCAGTTACATTCCCTAACATACTGGCTTGCTTTTATCACTTAATTTGCTTGAATGTCACTGTAGGGTGTATACTTGAAATTATATTTATGTAATTCTGTGAAATTACATGCATGCTTCTCTACCCAAGTATAATTTATAAACAAGTTGTCAAAGCCTGTTTGTACACAGCATTTCATTTTGAATGGTACTAATGCACAGTTACAGCATTTCTCTTTGCTTGTCTTGGTTGCTGCTTTTAGTTGCCAGTAGTCTAATCCGGAAAACTGATAATACTTTACTGATGTTACAGAGAGTAAAGTTGAAGTTAATAAATCAGGTAACTGCAGAATTTTAATTCAATTTCTTTTTCTTTATTAAAAACTGGATTCAATAATTTTATTGTGGATTACTTGGCAGCATTGTCAGATGTGTTGTGACAAACCTATAGTCTGCTAAATGCAGTTGGAGGAGTTGTTAATTTAATCTCTGCAAAGAATTTCACTTTCTCTTAAAATTTAAACTCTGTTTATTTTTAGAACACAGTTGTAGAGGCTTCTATCCAGTTGCCAGCTTCCCTCTTCTCCCAGAAGCAAAAAAGAGAAATCAGACCAGCAGATGAATCTGTCTACAAGCTTCAGCTTATTGCATTTCGCAATGGAAAGCTTTTTCCAGCAACAGGAAATTCCACAAATCTGGCTGACGATGGGAAACGTCGTACAGTTGTAACACCAGTTATTCTTACCAAGATAGGTTTGTTTTTTATTATTACTGTTTTATAATCTTTAAGAAGTAGGGAACATTTTTGACCTCTTTGTTTCAGCTAGTGAGGATCTTATAAAAGGTTTTTAGGATCTCGCGTGTTATGTGTTGAGAAATTTATGTGCAAATGCATTTCTTTTATAACAGATGGTTTAAACCTAGCCAGTCACCACGTTCCTATAAATGTGACACTGCGGCGCATTGCACATGGAGCAGATGCTGTGGCAGCTCAGTGGGACTTTGATCTACTTAACGGACAAGGGGGATGGAAATCTGATGGTTGTCGCATTCTTCTGTCCGATGAAAACATTACCACCATTCAGTGCTACTCCCTCAGCAACTATGCTGTTTTAATGGTATGACAGTTAGAATTACATGTCTCTTTCTGGAACTTAAAAATATTCAAAATGCAATTCTGGTTTTGTTTTGTTTTTTTCCTTGAATTAAAGGAAATGAGCATTCCCATGTTTCATTTCACAAAATTGAGCATCAGAAATGTTCAGTTTTTGCTCGCATTGATACAAATGTTGATGTAAGATGAGGTTTAAATAGAAATCTGTTAAAATGCACTTAATTGCTGAATATACTAGGCACAAAAGAATTTTCAAATTAAAAGTACTATATTATAGGAAGCCATTTTAATGAGCTACTTAATCAAATGGGCTTCTATGAACTTAAGTCTAATAATGACAGTTTAAAAATAAAGTTGAAAAAGTTTAACACAGAGAAGGTAGGTTTTTTTTTTTAGGTTGTTAGCTTTGTTGACAGGTGTTTTCCCAAGTATTTCTTTTTTTCTGTGATCTATAAGCAGAGATAGCTATTTCACTGCAAATTAGCTATTCATTCACTAGTGTAGAAGTCTGTTACCAGAAGACATCAATTGAAAAAGGAAAAAATCAATGTCGACAAAATGGTTAACCAGTTCTAAAATGTAGCAATAGTTAAAGGAGAAGAGAACAAGATACCTTTTCGTGCTTGTCAGTTATGAAGCAGGATTACTTCTCTCTCTGTTCCCAGAGCTCTTCATTTCAGAATTTGGCCGGGAAGCTTCCCTTTTTACAGATGGCGTCTGCTATCTTGCCATCAGTCATCACCACAGATGCTAAATGATAAAATGTGATACCTAAAAATGGTGGGCTAGCAGAAAGCTGACAGAAAAAGTAAGAGGTTTAGGAAATATTGTGAAGTGTTAATTTGGTATGGGGTTTGTTGTAGTTAATATGCTCTGTGTGGAATTAAATACATATTGTCATGTAATCGTGTGGAAGGAAGAGGATTCCTTTATGATGATCAGTGCATTAGAAGCTACTTTTTTGTTTTGTAACCCAAGTTTTCAAAAATATTCCTCTTAGGGGAATTAAATATTAGAATGCCAAAAAGCTAAGCATAAATAAGTTGGGGCTGTTCAGCCTGGAGAAGAGAAGGCTGCGTGGAGACCTCATAGCAGCCTTCCAGTATCTGAAGGGGGCCTATAGGGATGCTGGGGAGGGACTCTTCCTTAGGGACTGTAGTGATAGGATAAGGGTTAACAGGTTAAAACTTAAACAGGGGAAGTTTAGATTGGATATAAGGAAGAAATTCTTTCCTGTTAGGGTGGTGAGGCCCTGGAATAGGTTGCCCAGGGAGGTTGTGAATGCTCCATCCCTGTCAGTGTTCAAGACCAGGTTGGATGAGGCTTGAGTGATACGGTTTAGTGTGAGGTGTCCCTGCCCATGGCAGGGGGGTTGGAACTAGATGATCTTAAGGTCCTTTCCAACCCTAACTATTCTATGATTCTGTAAGATTTACATGGCAAGCTTTAAAAAAGAACTTGGCAACTTTACCTTTGAAGGTACTGTTTTAAATTACTTCAAACTGTTATAATCCTATAGTTACTTTCTTTGATTTTTTTAAAATACATAATCCTTTTCTGAAACATAACAGCATTCTTTAAAATTCAGAATTAAACTTCATTTGTATGTGTAGTATGCATTAAAGAGATTATGCTTTAAGTTGGTCACATTTCTGTCATCTGGAGGAAATAAAATGAAAAGCATATTCAGTCTGCTGCTATAAATGAGTATTTGTAAATTAATAGATGGTAAGATTATATCAATATTTTATTATGAATTACATAAAGAACTATTGACAATCATAAATCAAAAAAAAGGTAGGGGCAGCTTTCTTCCTTTTCTGTGTGTGGCTCTCATTCTATGCTTCCTAAAAACTAGTATTCCTTAAATATTTAGCTGATTTCCAAAATAATTAGGCTGTAGGGGCTGGAGTAGAGAGGGTAGGTGGAGTAGAACAGTGTAATATTATCACACAGTATCACAGTATGCTAGAGATTGGAAGAGACCTCAAAAGATCATCTAGTCCAATGCCCCTGCCGGAGCAGGAACACCTAGATAATGTTACACAGGAATGTGTCCAGGCGGGTTTTGAATGTCTCCCGGGAAGGAGACTCCACAACCTCCCTGGGCAGCCTGTTCCAGTGTTCCTTCACCCTCACTGAGAAGAAGTTTCTTCTCAAGTTTAAATGGAACCTCTTGTGTTCCAGTTTGTACCCATTACCCCTTGTCCTATCATTGTTTGCCACTGAGTAGAGCCTGGCTCCATCCTTGTGACACTCCCCCTTTATATATTTATAGACACTTATAAGGTCACCCCTCAGTCTCCTCTTCTCCAAACTATAGAGACCCAGCTCCCTCAGTCTTTCCTCATAAGGGAGATGCTCCACTCCCTTAATCATCTTTGTTGCCCTGCGCTGGACTCTCTCCAGCAGGTCCCTGTCCTTCTTGATCTGAGGGGCCCAGAACTGGACACAATATTCCAGATGGGGTCTCACCAGGGCAGAGTAGAGGGGAAGGAGGACCTCTCTCGACCTACTAACCACCCCCTTCTAATACACCCCAGGATGCCATTGGCCTTCTTGGCCACAAGGGCACAGTGTTGGCTCATGGTCATCCTGTCGTCCACTAGGACCCCCAGGTCCCTCTCCCCTACACTGCTCTCTAACAGGTTGTTTCCCAACCTATACTGGAACCTGGGGTTGTTCCTGCCCAGATGCAGGACTCTACACTTTCCCTTGTTATATTTCATCAAGTTATTCCCTGCCCAACTCTCCAGCCTGTCCAGGTCTCGCTGGATGGCAGCACGGCCTTCTGGCGTGTCAGCCACTCCTCCCAGCTTAGTGTCATCAGCAGACTTGCTGATAGTACACTCAATTCCCTCATCTAAATCGTTGATGAATATATTAAATAATACTGGTCCCAGTACTGACCCTTGAGGCACTCCACTAGTTACAGGCCTCCAACTAGACTCAGCCCCATAGACTACAACTCTCTGGCTTCTCTCCTTCAGCCAGTTCACAGTCCACCTCACTACCTGATCATCCAGACCACACTTCCTCATTTTAGCCGTGAGGATGCTGTGGGAGACTGTGTCAAATGCTTTGCTGAAGTCAAGGTAGACCACATCCACCGCTCTGCCATCATCCATCCACCGTGTTATTTCCTCATAAAAGGCTAAGAGATTGGTCAAGCATGATTTCCCCTTGGTGAAGCCATGTGGACTGCCCCTCATAACCCTCTTATCCTTGATATGCCTTAAGATGGCACCAAGGATAAGGTGTTTCATATTCATCCAATAGATGTTTCTTGCACACAGTTAATACACTGCAAAAGCTCTAAGATGTCTTAAGTGGCTGCTGAAAAAGGTTTTCATAATGCCTATCCATATATTAATTAAAAAAGACATAATAACTTAGTTCATTTGTAAAACCTTACAGTGTTATGAAAGTCTGGGTTCTGGTCCTAGGCTCATAAGAGATTCTTTCGGGTTTCATTTTAGATGTTTGGCTTTTAATTCAGCAGTTGTCATTAATGTCAGATACATGAACAGTAGTGTCAGGAGAGACCTGAATGCAATGCTCCATCATCCTGGCTGGCTGGTGAATGAGTTAACCAGTTATGTCACTCTTTTTTTGGTCTACTTTACTTTAGTGTGTATGTGTGTAGAAGAATGCAGGCTGTAATGTATTGACCTGTCTTCATACATTTCAGAACATAAGATGAAGTCTTGTCTCATGAGGAAACTTGTAATGGAGTGCCTAGTTTTCTAATCTAGTGATTTGAGAAGATACAGTTGTAAAATTTTGTATTAATTTGGAAATTATTTTAACCACTGTTAAGGTAACCAGGAGGCTCAGCTGAAGCCTCATTATTATAGGCCTGTAGCACAGGAAAAAAAAACAGCACTGGTAGTCAAGAGTTGTTCTAGTTGGCTGTAAATGCCCCAGTGTTGTTCTCTACTGTTATTTTATTGTCATTTTTTTACTGAAATATTATGTAGGGTCAGTTTAGCTTGGAAATAGCATTATTAGCTCCCCTCACTCCTTTTCATAGGTCAGATTAAAAATGTGAGTGCAGTCGGTAAGAATTCCATTGGTTTAGTGGGTATTGAGTCAAGGCCTGTGCTAGCTAGGCTAGGCATACTGAGTTTTCTCAGGTGTTTCAGAAGATTATTGTAAATCTTGTGATTTGTTAGATCTTGTTCTCAAAGTTCACACCAGTACATGCATCACATCTTGTTATCTGTCACCAATCTGGAAGCAGCAGTCAAAATACTATAAAGGCCTACAAGGATACCAGAGAAGGACTGTAGCAATAGGACAAGGGGCAGTGGGTTTAAACTTAAACAGGGAAAGTTCAACTTAGGTATAAGGCAGAAGTTCTTTACTGTGAGGGTGGTGAGGCAATGGAGCAGGTTGCCCAAAGAAGTGATAAATGCTCCATCCCTGGCGGTGTTCAAGGCCAGTGTTCAAGCCTTGGGTGACATGGTTTTAGTGTGAGGGGTCCCTGCCCATGTCAGGGGGGTTGGAACTAGATGATCTTTAGGTTCTTTCAAACCCAAACCATTCCATGATTCTGTAAGTTGCTGTTCTTCAATACTCACTGACTGTGTGGCAATATATTTGCTTATGCTTGTAACAGCAGTGAGTTCTAGGGATCTCTGTCTGGATATCAACCAACCTATGGGTAGTGTTGAAATCATACGAGACTGGCTGCCTGAGGCATAATATATTATGATCTTTCCCAAAGTGTGTTTTCCAGGTGCCAAAGAAAACCAAGTATATAAAACTCAAACTGACAATCTGATTAAATTAGTTTGAAACGAGGGTGATGAGTTAGCTAGGAATAACAAATTTATATTCTGATGAAAGAACCATTGAAGGAGTGGTGAAGAGACTGCTGACTCTAATTTAATTATAAGCCTTGATTCAAGAGCTCTTCTTCTGTTCATGAAATTAGATTATCCATCTTAAACCATAACAACAGGTTTTACATCACTGTGCTTTTTCTCAAAACAAACTGAGGCTTCCTCCTAATTTTCTACCTTCCTTTGTGATTGCCAAATTTGTTCTCCTTTCCACCAGCGCACTTTTGAACTTTACCAGCTCTAGAGGTTTTAGAGTGACTTACTCAATTACATGTGACGGAAGTTTCTGTATCCTGTCTGTTCTGAAAAATTATTTTTCATAAACCAGATTTGCCTAAGATCGGGGTTGGACCTTATAGCAGCTTTCCAGTATCTGAAGGGGGTCTACCAAGGATGCTGGAGAGGGACTCTTCATTAAGGACTGCAGTTATAGAACAAGGGGGTAATGGGTTAAAACTTAAACAGGGGAAGTTCAGGTTAGATATAAAGATTAGATTAGATTAGGTTAGATACAAAGAAGGAATTCTTTACTGTGAGGGTGGTGAGGCACTGGAACAGGTTGCCCAAAAAAGTGATAAATGTTCTATCCCTGGCAATATTCAAGGCCAGGTTGGACAGAGCCTTGAGTGACATGATCTGGTGTGAGGTGTCCCTGCCTATGGGAGGGGGGGTTGGAACTGAACAATCGTAAGGTCCTTTGCAACCCTACGATCAGTGGTAAAGCCCGTTTTGTGCTGGAATGGACTGAAGGGTGTTTTTCTGTTTCTCTATTTACTTCCCAGTGTCCATTACCATTGCCATTATGGAAATGGAACTCTAGTAAATTGTAACTGCATCCAAACAGAATTATTTTGTTTTTTTCTCTTCTTGTTAGTAAATGAAAAAGTCACCTTTTAGATGTTTGAAACACTTCCATGCATTAACAGTCCAAGGTTGCATTTCAATGTTTTGATGATTGGCTTCAGAAAACTTGAACTATGCTAATGAGCTGTTGAATTCCATTTGCGTTATCAGCTATCTGTTTTGGTCAAACAGTAATCATAAAATAACAGTCTGGTAGGAACACGTGGGTGTCATTTGGTCCAGTTACCTGCTCAAAGTTTGATCACCTTCAAAGTCAGATCATATTGCATCATATTTCACCTAAAAGGTTCCTGTTACTACCTGTGTTTCCTCTGCCATGCCCCTGCCCTCAGAAGAATAGATATGGTGAACTAATATTAATTTTGTTGTTGTTGTTGTCAGGACTTGACGGGAGCTGAATTATATACGCAGCCAGCTGATCTTCTGCATCCAGTAATTTATGCCACTGCCATGGTTTTGCTAATGTGTCTGTTGATGATCATAGTCAGTTACGTATACCATCACAGGTATGAATCAAACCTTAACTGAAAAATTAGTTTCATGCATACTTTTTGATGGAAACACGATACGGTAATTTGCATTAGGTTGAGGTTTTTCCCTACAAAATTTGTTGATGCAAACTAGCAGTTAAGCAAGTAGCCATTTCATCTGTTCTTGAGTTTGACAGTTTAGCTCTCATAACCGCATATCTCTTTTTAATGTTTTTAACCATGTATCTCACTTTTGCGTCAGAATAAAAGACCACTCAAGAATGGTGAATTTAACAAACTCTTCATTTGTTCAATTAGTAGAATTTAACAAACTCTTCATTTGTTCAACTTTATATTTTTGTTGATGTGAAAGCTTGAAGGCTAAAATTTTTGAATCAGGCCTTAAATAGTTGTATAAAGCTAGGTAATAGGAGGTTGTTATAATTTCTTGATGAAGACCAGATTCTATTTGATTACAAAGTATGTGGTAGTCAAATGATCATTCATAGTAATTACAGCTTATTTATCACAAGCATATCTTGCTAGTTTATGGAAGACGATAATGTAGCTGTGTTGTACTTTGTCTAATTTGTTCCTTTTAACAGTGTGATCAGGATCAGTGTGAAAAGCTGGCATATGCTAGTTAACCTGAGCTTTCATATTTTCCTGACATGCGTGATGTTTATTGGAGGCATAACTCAGACCAGGAATGCCAGCATTTGCCAAGCAGTAAGTAAACATGAAGACACTTGAAAAAATCAGTTACTGGTTTCATACTGCTACATATGTATACACCCCTTCTTCCGCCTGCAGAACAGTACAGTACAGGCATATTATCAGAAGGTAAAATTTTAGACAAAAAATAGTTTGGTTTTTTTTTAAGATTTCTCTGTATTTTCAATCAGCCATGGAGGTAAAACTAGTTTATTACATGAAAACTGGATTTTTTTTTTTTTTGCTTAAAATGCTGTCACAAAAAACAAGTTTTACTGATTAGTTTTATTTTTGAGACTAACTTACTATGAAATTATCATATATAGGCCTTTATGTGGCCTTTACTGGCTATGTAAAAACTGATTTCCACAGGTATTAAAGTAATTACTTTCAGTTGCTTGGTAGTATACCCTAAAGGGAGGGAGAGAGAAGTGTTTAAAGTCAGAGACCCATGCTTTTGCTAGACAAACCACTAGCTTTATTGCGATTTATAATGACATGTTCTTCTAAGATTTGGTCATCTTTAATTCAGTTGCCGTGTTTCAATATAATGACAGTTCCCACTTTGGAATGATATATAAGTGAAGTTTCTTTTAATGTTTTTGTTTGGTTTGTTTTTTTTCATCCAGTGATTCATAGGAGTTTCTAATCCCTCACCATAATACTCCATAATGCTTTTTGGTTTTGGTTTGGTTTGGGTTTTTTTCCTTCATGTGTTACTAAATTTTCCTTCCACTAGAGGCAGCTGCAGCTGATACGAAGATGGGTTTGTAAAACATACTTTATTTTTCACAACGAATTGGCATTTAGAACAGTCACAATAAGGGATTTTTTCTTACCTTGAAATGAACTTTTGAAAATTCAGGCTTTATGTGAGTTGTGTGTTAAATGATTAATTTTTAACTTATTAAGGAAATGTTTGGGCATTCATTTACATCTTTCTTCTCAGGTTGGGATAATTCTTCATTATTCCACTCTTGCAACAGTACTGTGGTTGGGAGTGACTTCTCGTAATATTTACAAGCAAGTAACCAAAAAAGCAAAAAGATGTCAAGATCCTGATGAGCCGCCACCTCCACCCAGACCAATGCTGAGGTGGGACTGTTTCTGCAACTCATTATTTCCCAGGTCGCTGAGCTTATATTCTGACCAGAGAATGTAACAGGTCATTGCTTCGTTTTCCTTCCAGAAGTTCCATAAAGTTCCTTCTAGATTTTTTCTATTCTTCAGTATTGTGTTAAAGAGGATGAGGTGAAGGACAGTTGGTCTTAGACTATTGCTGTGTGTTTTATTTGTAAAATAAGAAATGGGTAGCTTCTTGGCGTCATCAGCGGGGCTTTGATTAGCACTTCCCACGAAATTATCAGAGATAGCAACACTTCCGACGAAATTATCAGAGAAAAAAGAATGTGTAGAACTGCTGTCACACAATTAACAATAAACACTGCAATTTAAGTAAATAAAGTTTAATATGTTTTCCAAGGGTTCCTTACAAATAGTTTGAAAAATAGTTGTCACTCTTTATCAAATGAAAATAGCGTTCTTCGTGAAGCATTCCTCTTAGAAATTTTACTTCTGAAATCACCAAAATAGGACAAACTAATGATCTGTGAAATTCATCCTAGGTATTTTTCTTAGAAAAGAGTAACATACGTTGTTCATACAGCTTAAGTGAGCCTCTGTGTGTTAATTAAGAACTGCTAAGCTGGAATCCTCCACAAGGTGGCAGAAGGCGATTAACTTTGATTAGTTATTGGCAAATACGTAGAAAGCTTGATTTCTAAGTACAGAGACTGCAGAAAATCAAAAATGCTTTTCTGAATATCATAAAATTTGCATTATTACATATAAGCATATAGAAATATTTAATTGAGAAGTTAAAAGGTAGAAGGTTAATATTCATATCACTTTTAAGTGTTCTCTGCATTACTTAACTTTTACTGGGTTTTTCTTAAGGAAAAGTCAATCTGTTGTATTCACTGTAGGATATCATGCCCATTGCCAACTGTGTGCTTCTAGCAGGGTATTGAGTAGCCTTTTTAACACCTATTGTGAGTTTTTTCTTTTTCATCCCTTATTTGTCATGGAGTTCTTGCTTTGGCAAATGTTACAGTAATTACCAGCCTCACAGGCTCAGCTCTGCATAGACATAAACATGTATGTACCATTTCAGATCTGGACGCCTCATCTGTGACAATGGCAGTGACCCTTGAGACAAGTATCAGATCAGAGGAACCAGCCTTCATATTCTTCAGATTTTTCTCAGTGTCCAGCTTCTTTCAGATCAGGGATTTCCACAGTCAGAGTGATGTGTGATGTTTTTGCATGGAACAGCCATAGCAGGATTATTTTTTGTTTTGTTTGTTTTTTTTTAAATTCAGTTGTCTTTTAAATTTATGATCAAAACAAAACTATTTGTGGTGACATAGGACAAAGTCTTGTGCAAGAAGCGGTCACCCACTGTTATCAGGTCTCCTATTTCTTGAACTTGGAGGGACAAAACAACCAATTCTCTGTTGCCTTCACACTGTTTATATTCCTCTTCTATATGCCTTTTCAGAATTACAGAAGGTCTTTTGGACCATTAAAAATAAAAGCCCTGATTAATGTGTGTAAGTACACATTTTTCTACTTAGGTGCCAAATGTAAGTTATTCTGCTTTGTGGTCTGGGAGGTTGAAGAAGTCCACCTTGCAGGTGATAGGTAGGCATGATCTTTACACTGATCTTCAGTTTCTGTAGATATTTTCTGAAGGCGCACTTCATACCTGTTAGCTTCCTTCCACTCTAGCATAGACAAGCTTTTTTCTTTATTTTGGGAAATAAGATAGTTTTGGTGGTGGTGATTATAGTCATTCAGTGTTGATGGAACTATGTCACAGGTCACAAACAGGGTGGAGGAAGACTTTGAAACGGGTCTGGTTTTCTTCAGAAAGTTGCTATAGACATTAAAGAGGAGTTGCTGTGGCTCACTGTAGCCAAGTGGAGAAGGTAGTGCAACAGTTGGCACCAGCTGGAATTTCTTAACTGGGAAAAATCTATGCCAACTAAATATTTTGCCTTGCCATGCGAGGCAAGAGAGTGTAAAAATAACCTGAGGTCCTCAGATGCCAATCACAAGAAGTAAATGGAGTTTGTCATGCAGAAATGGTGTTTGTTCAGCGGAACCCAAACAGGAATAAAGGAAACGGTGTCCATTTTTCTTTTACGTAAAAGACCTGCTTTGCAAATTATCTCACTGAAGATCTTAATGATGGGGTACTTCATGTAAAGCATGAAATAAAATAAAAATATAAATATTTGTATTGCTATAATAAAAATACTGGGTGAATGTTCTGCTTAGGAACACATTTTGCTATTTACTGGTTTGTTAGCAGCATAACACCTCTTGTGTACCCATGTCATTGTATTTGTTCTTCTCTTTTTGATCTAATATAAAGAACAGTTTTAGTTCACACAGCATTCTACACCCGAGTCATAGTATTACTGTATATCCTTTAGCATAGGATCATAGAATCACAGAGTAGTTTGGGTTGGAAAGGACCTTAAACATCATCTAGTTCCAACCCCTTGCCATGGGCAGGGACACCTTTCACTAGACCAGGCTTGATCAAAGCCCCATCCAGCTTGGCCTTGCAGCATGTCTTATGTATGTTTTTTGGTTACTATTCTGTTCATAGAACTCCTTATTGCTTAATAATTTTGGGTTGTGATTTGGACTCTTAGGAATTGCTGAAGACTTACACAATTGCACAGGTTTTGTTTTTTCTCTTTGGTTTGTTTTGGTTTTTTTTGTGTTGGCACTTGTTGTCTTGGTTTGGTCCAAGACCAGTTGTAAACATGTTCCTTCAGTCAGCAACCTGAACTACAACTGCAAGCAATCCATATTGCTTCACTCTCCCACCAGTAACAGCTTGCCTTGTGTAGAACCACCTTCACCTGTCCATGTTTGAGTAGCAGTGCGTCACTGAGGCAATGATTTAGTTATTTTTAGTGAAAGAGAAGTAGAGTAAAATCTGCCACAGAGATCGGTTTCACTTGGCCAAGTCCTGATTGCTGCATCAAGATACAGAATAAACCAGTCACGGTATTTGATCTTGGTAGGGTTCAGCAACTAATACATTTAGTGTACCTAGACTTCTAAGAAAAAGGATTTATGTGACTGCTGTTTTGTGTCTCAAGGGGGACAGTGGTAACTCCTGGTGAATAATCTGGAACACAGTGGAAAGGTCCAGGGTCATAGGGGTAGGTGTCTCCTGATGATAAAACTAAACTATGAATCTGTATGTCACAGTAGTAGGTTTTACTACATGTTCTGATCTGAATTTGGGCTGGATTAGCATAAGATGCAGGACAAAGAGCCATTAATCAGAGCAATTATCAATATTTGTTGATCTGCACTAATGAATTCAATGTGAATTCATAGAAATTGGAATGAAAAGTAAGATACTCCAATAACAAATGCCCTCTTGCTTGTGAAGGCAGTTTTCATTAACACCACCACAGGGAAGCAGGAGGTATATGCTTTGAGATTGTAGGGACTATTAAAACCAAATAAATAAGACCACCACCAACACCACCCCAAAAAAACTCAAGGTACAAGAGTTCTTGCAGCTGATCTTCTGAACATAGTGTCCATAATATGGGCAAGTTACCTTTGGAACAAGAGATTGCTATTTTCTTTCTAAGTTTACATATTTTCTTCCAGCAGTTTACAACTTCTGACTGCCGACTTTTGCTTCTTCGTTCTAACTGTGTGTACCTCCATTTAGTGCCAGCAAGGGAGGTGAGAGAGAGGCGGTTTATTCGGGAGGAAAGAATTGTAGTGACGAAGGCTTAGGAAAAGAATCATATTGCCAAAGCTCAAACCTGTTTATTTTCTCAAAGAACTTGATGAGTTTCAGAATCCTGGAAAGTTCTAATTTTCTTCATGCTGAATAAATTCCATTTCCATTAAGCAGCCGCTAATATACTGACTTTTACTTTTTAGGTTCTACCTTATTGGTGGAGGGATCCCTATCATAGTCTGTGGAATAACAGCAGCAGCAAACATCCGAAATTATGGCAGCAGACCTAATGCTCCTTAGTAAGTACCATATAACTGGGAGCTCTGTCATAAGATTTCATGGGTTTCCTTTTCTTAGTACTTGTTGCCATTAATCCTGATTCTTCCAGAAAATGTAACACAGCCAAGACCATTTCAAAGTACCATTATGAACTGATAAAGCATAAGTGACTTGTGATAAAATGTTAATTTTGATTCTTTGGTTTGTTTGTTTTCCAGTTGCTGGATGACGTGGGAGCCTAGCTTAGGAGCATTTTATGGACCAGCTAGCTTTATAATTTTCATAAACTGTATGTATTTTCTGAGCATATTCATACAACTAAAGCGTCACCCTGAACGTAAATACGAACTTAAGGAACCTGTTGAGGAGCAGCAGCGTCTGGCCACCAATGAACATGGAGAACTGGCTCATCAAGATTCACTGTCGGTGTCACTAGTTTCCACATCCGCTTTGGAGAATGAGCACAGTTTTCAGTCACAGCTGCTGGGAGTAGGCCTTACTTTGCTTTTATATGTTGCTCTGTGGATCTTTGGAGCTATGTCAGTTTCCCTGTATTATCCCATGGACCTGGTCTTCAGCTGTTTTTTTGGGGCAACATGCTTAAGCTTCAGTGCCTTCCTTATGGTGCACCATTGCATTAACAGGGAAGATGTCAGGCATGCTTGGATAACGACTTGCTGCCCTGGAAGAAGTACATATTCAGTGCAAGTAAATGTGCAGCCATCCAGTTCCAGTGGAACCAGTGGAGAAGCCCCTAAGTGCACTAACAGTAGTGCAGAATCTTCATGCACAAATAAAAGTGCATCAAGTCTAAAAAATTCTTCTCAAGGTTGTAAACTAACTAACTTGCAAGCTGCAGCAGCTCAGTGTCACCCAAATTCCCTGCCACTGAACACAGGTCCTCAGCTTGATAATAGCCTCACTGAACATTCTGTGGATAATGATATCAAAATGCATGTAGCTCCCTTAGAGGTACAGTTCCGGACAAACGGGCACCAAAGTCGGCACCATAAGAATAGAAGCAAGGGGCATCGTGCTAGCAGGCTTGCCGTATTGAGGGAGTACGCGTATGATGTTCCCACAAGTGTGGAAGGAAGTGTGCAAAATGGCTTACCTAAAAGTCGACAAAGCAACATTGAAGGGCATTCAAGGAGCCGAAGAGCCTACTTGGCATATAGAGAACGTCAGTATAACCAGTCCCAACAAGACAGCAGTGATGCTTGCAGTACTCTTCCAAAAAGTAGCAGAAATACTGAAAAAGCAATAGCTACCAACAACAAAAAAGATATTCTAAGGAAACCCATAGCGGTTGAACTTGAAAACCAACAAAAATCTTACGGCTTAAACTTAGCCAGTCAGAATGGACCACTTAAAAGCAGCGGACAGGATGGACCCTTGCTCGCTGCTGACGGCACTGGGAATATTAGAACTGGGTTATGGAAACATGAAACTACTGTGTAGCGGCATAATTCATTGAGGGATGAATCCATATGAACAGTGATTACGCATTCCTTAAAGCTATTAACACTGTTGAATACTGTTTACAAACTGTAGGTACTTTATGCAGGGAGGGAACAAAGATAATCTGCCGAACAGGAGATTGTATGCTTTATTCTCTTTGCTGTTTTTACACAGATGAACTCTTGGTGTTTTGTGACATTTTTTTAGAAGCATCAGTCTTGAGGGATGCAGAACACAACAACTTCGTACATTTTTATTTTTTACCTGTAAACCTGCAGATGTGTCCACAACACATTTCAAATTTGTATTTAAATGTATAATAAATAGTATTTTCCCCAGCAGCCGTGATGAGAAGGGTTATCAGCCCAGTGTTTCACTTATTTATTGGGTTTTTGAGGATTATTGCACTGAAGCATTATCCTGATCTTATTACTTCAGTGTTTGAAATTTAGGAGTTTTAGTTACTAAAGAAAATACTTGGTGACTGAAATAGGCAATGGAAATAGCTCAATTACTTGCATAAGTCCTAGAATTTGTTGGAAATGAAGCAATGTTTTAAAGATATTTTTAATATACAAGTAATTTGTTAATGCCAAAATAATTGTTTGCTACTTGTTTCATAAGTTACTTATATTTTCAGATGGCTGCAGCTTCTTTTAATGCATGTGTACAGAGTTTCAGTTTACTTGGTAATGGTTTTGGAATAATACTCTATTTTGCCCTCATAATTGATCTGCCTGGGATGTTTTTGTTAATTTGTTTTAATTCATATTTGAGAAGATTATGAATGTTCACAGACAATAGGTGTTAATTTGCAAAGGTCATCAGTAACAACCAGTAAAATCTCAGTTGTAATGGTGAGGAAAAATAATAGCACAGGTGTTTTGGTAGGTTGTAATGAGTTAATCCGTTAGGAGTAGGATCAGTGTGCAAAATCAGGGGCTTCAGGTTCAGTGTCTGTAGAAGCTTATTCTTGTGGAGTGTTTTGAGTTGCAAGTTCACTTTTACTCGCCTGTATGTGACAACTTGGAGAATAATCTTCTCCCATACTATACAGCATCTGTGTCAAAACAGTTCCAGTAGCAGAGCTATATTAATAAGGTTAGCAGTTTTTAAAAGCATGTGAATCCCAGCAGTTAGGAATAGCTAAAACATGTAATGTTTAAATTATCATAAGTCTTGAAAAGTAAAAATTGTAGTTTAAACACAAATTTATAATAGTAGTATAATTACAAAAATTAGTGTCAAGGTCAAATTTTCATGTAAAATGAAATATTACAGAATTATTTTTTAAATTACAAGTATAGTTTTCTATACTTGTTGACACCTTAATGTAAGCAAGATAATATTTTATGTCATCCTGCTGCAGTGACCAGTTTGAGGTAGCAGTTTCAGGGAAATGCTTTGTCTGTTTCTGGTACTGATTCCTGTCTTGACAAAACCATATGTATTAAATAGCAAAAAATATTTCTGTATAATCTAACACTGATAACTTTTAAGCAACAAGAGGAGTTGGATTGTATATACCTGGTTCCCTGGTTACTTCTTTTAGACTTGTCACTGTTGGATATTTTAGTTAAGTGTATCTGTTTGAATACAGAT
The DNA here is from genome assembly GCF_028554395.1 of Pezoporus wallicus. Taxonomy (NCBI): domain Eukaryota; kingdom Metazoa; phylum Chordata; class Aves; order Psittaciformes; family Psittacidae; genus Pezoporus; species Pezoporus wallicus. Next base: position 2,072,676 of record NW_026637470.1, read on the forward strand.
ACAGGGCTAATTCTCAGTACTGAAATGATTTGTTAAAGAATTTACAATGTGAGGACTCAGGTATGTTTAGTTATTGCTTGCCAGGTTCACTGCTCCCTCTACTGGTCAGGTTGATGGTCTGAACTAATTTTGGATGCATTACACAACCCTCTCCAGTAGTACAGTGTAAGGAATTGGGTTCTATTTCTGATTCTTGTGAGTAATTACCATTTAAAAATTCCTCAAGCAACATTCTCACAAGTGGATGACTCAGTTTTGATTGCTATTCTGTTTTACTGCTTCAAGAGGGGTTACTTTTAGCTTGTAATTGACCTTACAGCTACTGTTTGGATAGGTGCAGAACAGCATAATGTCAAAGTGCTGCGATCTCTGGGAATGCATTAAAAAATGTGTATGAAATACAAGTCACTTTTGGATTAGGCATCTTTGAAGAAAATGTCTTTCCTAACCGAAAAGGTAAGTTTTCCTGCTTTTGATTAACATCTGAATACAAAATTCATACATGAAACACCATTGCTTGAACATATGATTAAGACATGAAGGTGCAAATGTTTTGGTTTTACTGAACGAAGAGCTCTCTATATTACTATTTGCTCATAGGTAAGGTGTTATCAGAATATCTAAAATGCTAACTGTTTTAAATTTTTTACTGTACTCCATTTTGACCACTTAACACTGTCCTGCTTGCCAAAGCTGTTTGTCTTATGTATTGTATTGGTGCTTTTTCACATCCCTGAGTGAACTGAAGGATTGTTTTTTTTTCAGTGTGTTTTGGCTGCTTTTTTGGGGGGGGGTGGTGTGGTGTCAGTTTCTAGATCTGATAGGGATTAATAGCATAGACATCTGTGAGAAATACTATTGTCCTTACAGTTCAAAGTTAATATACAAAACATGAAGAAAGTTTCTAATTTAAACAAACACCCTGTGAATTTTTAATCCCTGCATTCAAAACCTAACTTTTTGCATTGTAGAAGTGATCTTGGTTTTAATATAAACTAGGTTTGTATACCTCTACCATTTCCACGATTGGTTGAGTATGGACACTTGGGGAGATGGAGGAGGAGATGAAGTAATGATATCTAGATGTTAGATGTAAAATTAGTTTTGTGTAGAAGACAACCTTTGGAAACTTTTAGGTTGGCAAGATTGTAAGTATGACAGACTTTCATCTCTGTAATACCAGTCCACCAACACCACCTCACATCTGAAAAGGAAACATCTGAAGCATGCTCGAGTAGAGGCGGGGAAGGCAGCTGGATGCTGCTGTTCACCAGCATGGCTGTTTCTTAAAGCCCTTGCAGAACTAGTGCTGCTGACTCCAGCCGTGGCTCTCCAACATACCACACACCTTGAGTCAGGTGGGGGATGGCTCTACAAAGTCGAAAGACAGTATCTAAAAGATCAGTGCAGAGATGGAACGTGCCAACTTCCTTAAGCAAGCTTTACAGCCTGTTGAGTGCATGTCTAATGTGACTTTCATTTAGAAACCCAACCAACCTTCAGTTGCTGCAGTGATCTGCAATGAGAATGGAAGTACTTGAATCAAAATGAAATCCCAAAATACACGATTTGAGTATACAAATGAAGAAGCACTTAGCTGAATATAGCATTTTCTCTGAAGTTGGCGTCTACTCAGTATGATAGCGCTTAGAAATCTTACATTCTTCAAGCTCTGCAGTGAAGTAGATGAGGCAAGACTTAATTTTAGTTTCCATTGGATAAAGATTCTTGAAATCTCGTGCTTGATGCCTAAGTGCTGAATACGGTAAAAGTTCGATGCACCTCTTCCAAGGGGACATCTCTGAAAAGCCTGAAATCCAATAATTAACTTGCATGAATGAAAGAGAATGCTAAATGTTAGAGTAACATAAAAGATTAATTTTTTTAAGTGGCTAGAGTTGCTTCGGAGAGCATACTTTTCATTAAATGAGTAAAGACACAGTAGACAGAAACATTTATACAAAAGAAAAAATGAAGTGTAAATCTAAGTTTTCACTTGGAGGAGGAGGTGGAGTTCAGCCCTCTCGCAAAGCCTAAAGGGCCTGCTGTGAGGAGTCACTAATTCTTGATATGATGATTGTTTCATATAAAACATACCTGATCTTTTCACTTCACCCAAAGTTCTCTTTGCTATGATTACTCTTTTTTTCCCAACATAGAGTCATAGAATGGTTTGCCCCCCACCAGGGAAGGGTACACCAAGATGATATGTTCCTCTTGCACCCTTTTTCCTAATCTCTTACCTGTTATGAGTTAATACAATGTTAGATTGTTGGCTACAGCCTCCAACACCATTCTACATCATTAAGCTGTAGAGCAGCTTCCTGAATTGTTAGCAGCAATTTCCCTTTAAATCATGGTGACTACGTTAAGTCTTCTCAGACAGAGTCCGAATCTGAGCAGCAGAAAACTGCAGTAGGCTGAGGCATGATTTCATCTGTTAGCTGATGATGTTGCATGCAACTACCAAAATGGGAATTGGTAGGAAGGATGGGTTTCCTCCTAGGGGGAGGAGGCATCCCTGGTAACATCCAGAACTGCTGAGGAAGATATTTAAAATTAGAATAAATACTCGGATGTAGCGTGCATCTAATCATTGACAGGCGTATCTAAAGGTGTTAGACATGCAACTTCCACAGGCTCTCACAGGAGCTGTAATACGAGAACTTGTTGACTGTTGACACAGAACACTTAACCAGGTCAGACCACAGTTTAATCTTCAACTCTAATGGGCTGAAGTTGTACTGCTCTTACAAATTTTCATGTAAAACTGCACTTGAGCTTAATCATAGCATGATAACTACAAGGCAGATAGTGTTTTCAGGGGAGAACAGTTTGATGCCAAACGGGAGAGGACAGTTGAAAGGCCATGTTTATGAAATATGGTTGTAGATGTAAAAATACCTCTTTGCAGGCCATTACAATCCTAAGATTTGGTAAGCAGAAATGGGTGCAATCACTGGTACCTCATTCCTTCCACCTGTAGATGATGAACAACCCAGCAGGTTGCTCTGGAATGCTACTGTGCTGGGGTGATGTACACAGTTGGCCAGTAACCCTCAACAGAAGGAGGATCAGGATGTGGGAGCCATCACCAGTTTGTCAGCACATCCCTGGGAATTACTGGCGTTATCCCACCCTGTGCTGTAAGGCCATGCAGGTATCTCATGGCTGAAGTTTTCTCTCTACCGTGTGGACAGTGCAAATTGGCTTTAAAAATGGCAGGAGTATAGTTAGAACAGCCTTATGTTACCAGCTTCAGAGAAATGGATCTTTCTATCTAAAACATTCAGCTGCACAGTGATAACTGCAGGTGGAGTAAATAGTGTCAGCTGTTCCCTCCAATACATGGCTCAGTAGCTTTCCTATCACCTTCAGCAGCCAACAACAAAGTGACCCCTGTTGTGTCCATCTTTTTGACAGTGTTTCATACTTTGAGATTTTTCTGTGTCTTGTCTGCTATGTAAGAGCTACCTGGCAAGCTTCATTCTTTAAACATATCAGCTCAACTAGTGCGATTTCCCCTTCCCTGTGGCCACCTTATATTTAGTGTTGTTCCTGGGTGCAAGAACAGGAAGGAAATACAGCTTAAGATTTGATCATTAGTTTTGTAATGAACTCTTGAATAAACTCATGATAGAAGTTTGAGAAATGGGAGGAGAGTTTCCTAATCCTGACCAGTATTTCTGATACAGGAGATGGGAAGTTTTAGTCCAGTGCTTGCCAGAAAAAATAACTACACAAAACAACAACAAAAAAGACTCCAGCCCCACACAACACCAAAAATACTCACAAGCCAGACCTAAGCTAGCAAACAAAAAAACCTTCCCCTTCCTAGACAGAGAAAGCAAACAAATTCCTGATGCAGATCCCGAAAGCAACAAGAGCAAAATTTAAATACTGCTTAATAGGTAAAAATGTATTCACAGTGGCAAAGATGAAGGTGCTCCTTCCTCTGAGGTGCCCTTAGATTGCCCAGTGTCTAGACATGGTGATAATACTGGAGACTAATTGCTGAGATCTGGTGGTGCTAATTCAGCCCCCACTGGTCTATGTTTGAAGCCTTTGTCTGAAAACAGGCAGGCAGACCCAAGAGTGTCAGGAAAAAGTAACTTGGAGTGAGGTTACATGCTAGAAATACCGCAGCAATTAATGGCCAAAGCTGTCGGAGGGGTGATCTGTGTTCCCCGAACATCTTGTACAACAATGTAATTACCACAGTTCTAGGACTGGGGTAAAATTATCTCCTCCCTGCTGTCAAACAGCTTATACTCAAACAGGCACCTGATGGGTTTTTTTCCCAACTCCTCTCCCCCCTGAAGTTAACAGATAACAGCTGTTAACTCAGCAAGTTGGTAGCTCAGCTTGTCCAACACATACGGTGTGAGTGTCTTTCCTCTCCTAACAGGTTCCATCTAATTATCTTGTTTCCCAAAATACTTTTTTCCTTAATGATATTCACTATAATAAGCAAATATTATTAATAAAATATTAGTAATTAGCAAAGCCCCAGAAAGCTCACCCCAAGTCCCCTGCACACCCTTCCCCCATGGGATACTGCCTGCTGCTGCAGGGTCCTTTTGGGTTTTTTTTTAAGTGGGAAGCATTTTTTAAAGCTTTATTCAACATTATTGGAATTAAGACAGACAATAAATTCCTGCAAGGCCAAAGGATTTCTTCTGTGAGACACGAACTGTTTACCTATGTAAAGATGATGAGCTCTGCGATAGCATGATATCCTTGTTAGTCTGGATCAGAAATGCAAAAGGTTGCCTGGAGGTGTATCTATGAGCTGCTATATTATTCTTGTTAATTTCCTTAGGGTTTCTGCTTTTCACCAAGTATCACCTTAGAGTCTTCTCAAGAGAATGCTAAATCATCATTCCTAATGCACAGAAGAGCACTTAAGAAATAAAAAGCCTACCCCTTTTCTTTCTGAGGGCACAAGACAGAGATTTTAAATTTATGCCCACCTGCCAGTGTAACTTTAACACAGCTGTTAAATACAGCTCTATGGAAAAATGGAAAAAAAGACACATACAAACTTCTTCAGGAAATCAGGTTGATTTTGGTTGCTTTTTCCAGCTGTGTCTGCTGAAAAGATCCAAGTTACTCTTGGATTGTAATTTACATTTGTCCTGGGTTCAGCAGTAGCAGTCAATTTTTGTCCTTCTTGGTAGCTGGTGCAGTGTTGTGTTTTGACTTTCAGCCTGGGAACAGTGCTGATAACACTGATGTTTTTAGTTGCTGCTCAGTAATGTTTACTGACCAAGGACTTTGTGAGCCTCATGCTCTGCCAGTGAGGAGGGGAAGCCGGGAGGAAGCAGAGAGAGGACACCTGACCCAAACTAGCCAAAGAGGTATTCCATACCATAGCACGTCATGCCCAGGATTTAACTGGGAGTTACCCAGAAGAGCTGGGAGTCTGCAGGGTTGGAGGAGGTATCGGTTGGTGCTTGGTTGGGCTGGGTGGGTGAGTTATCGGTCGGCTGGTGGTGAGGTGTTTTATTCTCTTCCCTTGTTATTTCCCTTATCATTATTATTATTGGTGGTAGCAGTAGTGATCTGTGTTATACCTTAGTTACTAAACTGTTCTTATCTCAACCCATGGGAGTTGTTTTCGATTCTCCTCTCCATCCCTCCGGAAGCAGGGAGAGGGAAAGAAGGGGGTGAGTGAATGAACGAGTTACCTGACTGGGTTTAAACCACGACAACATTAAGGTGAGTTTTCAGTGTATTACAGAACGGGTGTCTAGAACCACAAAGCTGTAGGGAATGCCTCTTAATACTCTGCCTTTTCCACTGCATGTTATCAAATCAAAAGCTGGGGTGCTATCAGGCAGGTGTTAGAGGTGAGCTGCTGGTATCTTGTGCATTATGACAATGAGGCCCCGACTCCTCATTTCCATGGATGTAGAATCTCAGTGAGTCAATGCTCTCACACTAGCTGTGATCAAGTCCAGCCATGGCCAGCAGAGCTACCTGCTAACTCTAAGTCATTGTTCTCCCAGAGTACTGGACTGCATGAAAATTAAGCAGGAAGAAAACACATGCTGCTTTCCAAAGCCTGACCTGCCCAACTGCACTCCTTGGCCTCATGTACACAGCTATCAGAAACAAGGTTGGTTTTCACTCTGGAGAAGCTGTCCCTTGGAGAGCTGTTGCTGTAGCACAGCACTTGGCAGCTCTTAGCCTGCAGCAGAGTTAAGAGACAGACTTCATTTGAAATTATTTGACCTGTAGGCAATAAGCATAAGGAAGAAATAAACAGTGCATGTTGGATATCAGCCAAATGACTTACAGAACATGGAAATTTGATATCAATAATGGAATTGTTGATCCTTTTTTTATATCATGAGCATAAGATGCCGAGTACTGTACTCCACCTGTTCCAACTCTCCTCATCCAGAAGTATAAGTTTCAGTGGCTGTGTGCAAAGGAAGGGAACTGCCTACAGCCCTGTGAGGAAGAAGCCAGCATCTCTGCCTTTTTCCACAAATTTCTGTGGGCTTTGACTGACAGGAACTGTTCTCTGACCTAGGAGGGCAACTAAAAATACATGCAGTCAGGAGAGCTGATATTCTACATACATTACTTTTGACGAGCAAAGAATTGAGCCAAGAGTACTGGGAAAATGTTTAGTTCTTGATATACAGCCTTTGTTTCAAGGAAACTTGCTATTAAAATATATATATAATAATGCAAATATTCCCTTTAAGAATAAATAAAATTAGAATAAATTAAAATTTGCATTTAAGAATAAATTGAAGTTTGCATTTCTAGTTTTAAAAGTTTTGTGATGTTTCGTTTGTTCAAACTTAAATAATGTATACACTTTTCAGCAGCGTTACAACTTTATCTATTTGATAGTGAGGGGACAGAAATTCCCTAGAACTGTGCCCCACTTGTGCAAAAGCAAGGAGGAAGCCAAGGAACATTAAAGGACAGATAAAATGAGAATGGGGACAGTAATGGAAGAAGAAAATGTGAAAGGAAAGATTTTTCCATTTATGCCATGAATCTAAGAGCTGGTAGGTACCAATAGGTACTGCTTCTGCCTCCGGATCCTCCCACGCTTCCAAGGAGGTCATGGCTGCAGAAATAACTTCAAGGACCTGAAAGATCCCAAGAAAATTGGAGAAGGAAGAACAGAGGAGAAAAATTGTGAAGATGTAATTATAAATATACCATAATGTTGCTAGTGCCATGCACCGGTAATGGGCAATATAAAGGAATGGGAGCTATCACAAAGATAGGGAAGGGACATAATAAATAGATGATCTGAAGTAACAATGTGAGCAATAGCAGGATGGGAAGAGGCAGCGCAAGCCTGTCACAATAGACAGTTTCAGTCACGGAGAGAGCGTTGCCATGGATTTCAGTAGGGAGCAGACTTTCAAAGTTGCCTGCATCATATTAAAATGGAAAAAGTTCCCAAATGAGAGCACACTCAAGATTCATCTCGAGAAATGAAAGCCTACTTCAGTTATAGTGGTAGCAGAAAAAACAAAGAGCACGCTGCTGCTGTGATAAGGAACACAAAATGCAGAAGACTGGTAGGTAATGCTGCATTATAAATGAAGACTTTTATTATTTTCACTTTTTCTATTTTGCCTTAGAATTGTATTATTGCTTTCTGTTCCTTCTATTGCTATCAGCTCTATCTGTATTACCAGATAGTAACAAAAATCAGAACTTTCACTCAAAATCACAGTGTGCATAACGTATTTTTGGTCTACAGCGTCATTAACCAAGGTGTTATTCTAACATTCTTTCTTATGAGAGAAGTTTAATCAAAGAACAGCAGGCTCTAATGTCAGCTCAGCAAAGCATTTTGACTCTTATGGCTAAATAGATTTGTAAGGCACAGGAGAAGTTAATGTAGAAAGTGATTCTTCTGAAGAGTTTATATGCCAGTTTATTATAAACTGTAAATTGCTTTTGGAGATGAAAGACATTCTTCTCTGTTATTAACTATAACATAATGACACTTACTGATTCTGAAATCATTTCAAAGCTAGGGACAGGAATATGCTCATCTCAGTGCACCTCAGCACTCCTGAAAGAGTACGGTACTGAAGTATTCACCTTTCAATCTCAGAAGAATGTGGATGCAGCAATAACCAAACCTTTCCCATAACAATGGGAACATTTGCTGTAACAAATTGGGTCTTCTGGATTCTTCATGGGTGTTTTTACAAAAGCGTAGCATTCATTAACTCTTTGTCTAAAATGGCAGAGAAACGGTCATAAAGGTACCAAGAAACATCAGGAAATCAGTGGAATTTAACCTACATGCATATATCTTGAATAAGCTAGAAGAGGCAGTTTTGAATTCTGATTAGTAATCTCTTGAGTCGTCCTGCCAGTTTTCATTTAACAACCAGTTAAATGGCATCTCTAAACATCTGCAGTCAGACAATGACTGCAATTTTTACCACGTAAACTTCTTTCACTATTAAGATACAAGAAATATTACGTCAACCAATAGTAAGTTGTCTAAAGCAGGAAATCAGGTGGTTTTGAGTATTTGCTGAGTGAATAACATCAAACAGCAATTTTGCAGCATCAGGTTGTGAATGCAAAAGTTATGTTTATGTTCACCATACCCATAGGTGAATTGTGACATTCTTATACATGTGATGGACTCCAGTGGTTCCCCTGGTCTGATGGTAGTGGTGATGGTAGTAGCTCTGCCTAAAAGCCACTGAAAATCAAGATAGAAAATAAGGGAAACAAAGCTAAGAGTGAAACATTAACCAGTCACCTATATCAAGGCAATGTTTGTTGGTTCTGTTGTTTACCAAACAGAAGCTTTATTTGTGACAAGAACAAAGAACAGAGATTTGGGTCTGGTCCAACAAAAGCCTGTACTGGTTAATGTTAGAACTGAACCCAAATTCTCAGGATAATTCTACTCAGTCTAGATTTTTTGCTAATTTCTTAGTATTTGCTGCAAATGAAAACAGGGGTTGTGTGTGCACATGCATGTCTGTGGGTGGGTGTATAAAATGTATCAGCTTCACCCTCTTCCAAATACCCCCTGGTAGTTAATTAAAGAATGTAAAATTTCCTATGGATATTTTCAGAAGATCCCAGGCGATTTAGGGGCTAATAAATTACTTTCACAGAGATCACAGAGCTCTTTGCTTCTGACTCAAAATGCACACTGTAAAACCCCATCTCGCATTCTTGCATTTTGATTTTTGTTAAGAAGCCATCACAGTTTATTTGCTTGCTGCTGCTTTTTGCTTTTTTAGAAAATATGATTTACTACATTGGCAAACCTTTTTTTTCCCCAGAAGATGGCTCTGAAGGCTATATTGCAGGGTGCGCATTTTTCTATACTGCAGTGTAAAATCCTTTTATGTTTTATACATTGCAGGCAGCTGATTCAGAGGAATTTGCAGCCAATATGCAAATATTTCCTAAAGTCCTTGATTTTGCCCCAATAGCATTACTGCAAAACCTATGGCCAGTGACTCTGCCTAAATTGTGGGTAACCTCTGTGGCAAGGCGAGCTCTGCTCTCCACAGATTCACTTATTCAACTTATCTGTCCACCACTATAGTATTTTATTGTTGTTATCATTATTATACATCTAGTATAATAATTAGACTATTCTCCAAGCAAATTAATATCATCCTTCTTCTGTTTGAGGAAGGAGCTATTAGAACTCATCACAGACAAGTCCACCAGCAAGTTATAACCCCAAACCCCTTTGTAAGTCAGGTGGCAATGGGCTGTTAGCTGCATGAGCAGGTTCAGAAGACTGACAAAGAACCAGACAAACCTTCAGAGATTCTCCCTGTTGTCTCTTGCAATGGACATGTTACGGTGGTGCCTCTCCATAGGCAGCTAGCTCCTGATTTGGTATAACACTGTGCCATTACAGCGTAGTGACTGAGGCCTCCTCATCAGATCGGGACTGGGACCAATTTACTCGAACAGACTGACCACCACTGTCCTTCAGAAATTTAGGAATACTTTTGTACAGTTAATATCACCACCTCATAAAAATCATGTTTTCTGTCCATGAGGCCCATATGATTAGCAGCAGGAGGATATTCCATCATTTTCTTTGCCACTGTCAATGCTCTCCCCTTGCTCCCCAAGTTGTCCTCATCAGGAGGCAGACCTGGTTCACCGGTGGTCTGTGCAGGAATATCCTCACAAAATCTGGCACCTTTTGCATGAGTTTCTTGTCTGGTTCCACAAGGATCTTACTCCTGCTGCGTTCTGTTGGACAGCCCTTGGCACTCTGTACTAGGTATCAACTTGTAGTGACTCCATAGCACCCTGGAAGCAGTTTCAGAAGACAGAATTGGGTATTTTCCTCATTGATCTTCTAATTTTCCTGTCCCCCAGCTTTATTTGTGCTATTAATGCTTCTTTATTTCCAAGGACCATTAAAGAAAATAGTTTAATTACAGCCAATATTGGTTTTCTCTTGTTTCAAAACTTGGAAGAGTCAGATTAATTTCAAATGCAGTCACTGGAACTTTAACCAAAAAGAAAACAATGTGTGAAATGCATATTAACTAACATATGAAGATAGACTTTAGTATGTGGTTTATATTGCTGGAAGTCATCTTCATGACCCCTTCAAAACTGTGGCCAATGATGAATCATGTGACTAAAGAACACTTACTAATACTTTAAGCAAAATATTTTGGGGTTGATCTAATACCTGTACATGATCTCAGTTATTTTGCTATAAATATCTTGAGTTTGTCCTGTAAAGCAGGCTGGATATATAATCTCTTAATTTAATTATTGAAACATGAAGAAGTCTAGAAGATAAATGGAAAGATTTGGAATTGCACTGTTCTTGTAAAACTGGACAGGGTGATAAAAATGGCAATCCGGAGTAGTTTTATGAAATTCTTTTCAGTGTTGGAGAACAAAAACATACTTTTATGATAGTGGTGAACTGTAAGTGAAAAGATATTAAAGTAGATCGCAAATTCCTAGTAAATATTTAAAATGGGTTCTTCCAACTAGAATTTGACTCAGAAGACAGCTCCTTTGCGGACTAGCATTTTAAAGAAGCAGACACAAGGAGCTACACTTATGAGGCTCATCCACATGACAAAATGGGTCATTTTGTGACCATAAAGTTGTCAGACTACTGAGGCAGTTCCCAACCACAATGGTATGCCCACGTAATACGTGCTGGGCAGCACTGTTCAAAGATGCTGCCTGAGGACTACAACACAGCAGGCCCACATCAGCATGATTCTGAGCTTGGGTTGGCAAGTCCTGCCTCCAATCAAGACCAAACAGTGCCAGCATGCTCCATCCCTTGCGGTGTTCAAGGCCAGATTGGACAGAGCCTTGGGTGACATTGTTTAGGGAGGTGTCCCTTCCCAGTGCAGGGTGGTTGGAACTAGGTGATCTTAAGGTCCTTTCCAACCCGAACTATTCTATGATTCTATAACACAGTGCTGTTTTGCCATGGCTACTAGTGTCATACCGTGCAGCAATACCACAGTCAATGCCTCACTCTTTTACTTCAATGACCTGAGTTACACAGGCACTTTTCAAGACTAACTCTCTTTAATGAGTGAGTTGATGACTTTTGGAACCAAGTTTCAGATTTCTAAATTTCTAAATGGTTTCAGTTCAAAATGTTCCGTGACAAAGGATCAGCCGTAGTATGTTCAGAGAGGTCACTGTGTCAGCAGGCACAAAACATGTATTTGCAACAAGTGGAACCATCAAACTTGAACTGTGGATATGACGCAATGTCTCTTTCTCCCTTTAATGCTAAAGGTGCCTGACAAGCTCAGAGAAGAGCCATAATGCATTTAGCTAAGTGTGATGCTTGGAATAAGCCGGTAGCATCAGTGAAAGCACTCTTCTTTTCTGGAGGTGTGGAAGTAATGTGAAGGAGATGCCCCGTGGATATTCATATCATGGAAATTGTATGTAAGCATCTAAAGCAGCTTTTCATTTAAGAGAGGTAAATATTATCTGTCTGTACCTTCTGCCTGTTAAACTCCCCTTATAATTTTCTGTATCATAAACCTCCCTACTTTTTAGAAAAGCAGGAGTTAAAAAGAACCATTTGGGGCATATTACTTTCAGATAAGTATCTACCTTCACCCATTTCAATATGTATGGAATATTCTTGACTTATTCTACTCCAAAAGGGATAAAAATCTCAGGAGATGGTAAGTTTTTGTGTTGTGTGAGTATAGATCAAACCATCCAACTGATACTGAAGGCAGACTACCACTCTAGTCAAACCTAGAAATATCCCGACAACCTGAAAATCTGTTCAGAACTTCCATTTTGTAACTGGACTACTACACAACCAATGAGACAAAAAGTCTCCTGACTGCGTTTAGGCTTTGATACTGAGAGAACCATTTGGTTTTCAAAATTGCAGTAAAACCTCTATAGTATCATACACCTGTTTTTCATGAACTGACAAACATCCATTGAGACCCACAGGTTGACTGGGGTGGGATGGTATTGGTGAAGATATTGCAAACACGTCAAGTCACATCAGATGAGTGAAAAAATTCTGTCCCAAGCAAAGTTAAACAAAAACCTAAACCACCACCTCCCTCATACACCATTAAAAAATCCCACAATTTACCACTGGGCCAGCAAGTGTTTCTGCACAATCCAGTGAGACTTCAGCCACCCACCTTTGCCTAATTTAAATGTATAGGAAATCAAAGGCAAGAAGAAAAGATGACCACAGCTAATGTATTGGCAAGAAGTGGAGAGAGGGAGAAAGGAGTCACAAATTAGCCACTTTTGGCAAAGCAGTTAGGCTGAGACACACCAAATCAGATGTTCCACTAGGCCGGCAGATGTGAAACCGCAGAGCTGGAGAGAGCAGCTACCGAACAGGGTGAGAGCATTCTCTCTCCTCCACTGAGCCTCTAAAACAGATCCCAAGTGTTCTGGTTTGTTTCAGTGGAATCATTCTCTGCAATTATTTCAGTTGAATTTTCATAGACGTAGGGAACTAAAATATTCTGTTCCCCTATTCAGTGCAGATTTTTCCTCTGTCTTTTCCTGATCTCCATTTCAGTATGCAGAGTTCTCCAAGTTTAAACTTTCAGGATATACTTTTAGACAAAAAAGATGTCTCAGTATCAAAATCTCTTTCTCACAATTTAGGGGCTAGGTAGTCAGGCTTTTAAGTCAAAATCTGTTGTTCAACTCACTTCAACACTTCTCTTTAAGTTGATTTTGTTGAATTCATTTTTGTTCAATGATGAACCACTGAGTAACGGTTAAATAAGTCTCTAGCTGTTAGTTTCAGAAGAAAGCAGAAAACACAATGTCAAAAATACAGAAAAAGATCTGGAACGAGTGCTTGTTCTGTTCATTGTAACACGCCTACACAATAAATTCTCGGTATGTGTGAATAAGTCATCTTTAGCATATGTCATTCAGTAGCCTTCAAGAACTGCCCCATAGTCAGTACTAGAGAGATTGAAAGCTAATGCTGTCTATTTTAGCACAGCAACTATTAGCCTAGCTTCTGCTGGTGCTATTAGAAATTGCCATGTCCAGAGGAATCAGAGAGGTCCAGATCAGCCTCACTAGCCACAATTATAGTTGAGGAACACTGACAGAGCGCTATTCATCTCACCACACATGAATCCTGCAGGAGGTATGAAGATATCCTTCCACTGCCAATCCCTGCAGTGTTGTCAGTACAGAGAATGGGCAATGGATATCAATTTAAAAACAGCAAACAAACCTGAAGCTTATACCACAGAAAGACAGAAATAGCACTCTCTTTCAGTCTGCACTGTGAGACAGTTTGTGACAGACACAAACACCTGAGGCAACACTTGGGGAACACGACTTCCATGTGTTCTAAATTTTTATGTTAACTTGCTTGTAATATTTTCAACAAGAGTAATTTAGTCTTTGGAAATCTTGTTTATTACTTAAGATGAAACTGTAGTGATTGTTTAAATCAAGTAAAATTGAATAGGTTTGTGGGTACAGAGGTAATGAGGAGGAAAAGGGGAATGCCATGAACTTATTGTTTGGTAAATTTGAATGGCTATATTGCTAAGTTGTCTTTTACCTAAAAATGTCATTTGTTTTCATATTTACAGAGATTTAGAGGGCCAGAAGAGCAACACAGGCAGAATAAAATTGGACTAAGTATTGTGAACACGAAAGGCAGAATTTAAATCATTAATGGATTAGCTAGACGGGAGTATTTTTCTTCTAAGAAAAAAGATCTAGTTTTTTTTCCAACCTGCCAACTGACCTTTGATAATTCCTCTTGATGAATTGCGTAAAGGTATTTAACTTAATCTCTGGAAAAACAAACCAGAATCTCAATGCACCTTTTCCTAAGTAACTATCTGAAAGGAAGTGAACTGATGAAAACTGCTGTCCTGGGCCCTGCTCTTTTAAACCTTTATGCTGAGTATTCATAACTCAATCAATTTCCTTTTCTCGGAGCCTATGAGAGAGTGTGAGTCACTATTAATAATTCCTGAAGTTAATTCTGTTCAGAAAATCTTTGCTCCTCCAGAGAGTAAACTTGGTATTCATATACAAGAGGATGTTGCCCAAAGGCCTTATACCTCTGACAAGGAAAAAAAAAAAATCAGGTTAAAATAATATTTTAAAATCATGGAGTTATGCATGATAAAAGGGAATTTTGTTTATTGATAAGCCTTGTGCAAAAGCAAGTCCTCAAGTTAAGAAGGAGTCAGGAGGTTGCACTGCAGCTGATCTGCTCTCTTATATTCACCAGTAATCCATAGTCTACTTTGTAATGTCTGAGGGGTTTGGTACATATAAGGTCTCACTCCTTGTGCTTCTCTGATCCTCTTTTCAACTACTGCTTCAATAACAAATTGCAGTGCTTGAAAGTTCCTTAAGTGCCTTGCTGTTGTACCATTTCATACCAAAGGCTCATTAAGATCCAAATAGCAGGTGGTATTGTGCTGGGGTATCAAACAGTATCTGTTGTTCTTAGACTATGCATAGTATTTATAGAGAAGCAAGTACTTATAGAAGCAGCAATGTTCTGTGTAACAAACAGCAGAGTGTAAGGAAGCAGGAATGCTACATTGAGCCCCTATTCTCAGGCTGAGGAGCTTGAATCCACACCACTTGGCAGGAGAAAGCATCTGTGCTCTGCAAGAAAAGAGCCGTCTCCCTTCCTATGGCTGAAAGAAAAGAAACCCAAGATCAACCAATCAACCAAGCACAACAGACCATAGGAGCAAATACAAGAGGGAGTACAATAGAATAGCAAGCATTTGTAATTGCAGTGCTGGTCAGAAGAGGAGACATCTAGGGTTCTGCTGTCATCACTGCCTCCAGGACCTCTTGTAGAGGTGTCCTTGTTGATGTCTTCAGCCCTACTCTATGAGTATGCTCTGAGCGCATGAGGAGGGTTTCTGTGCTTCATCTTTCCCACTCTGACAGTGTGGGAATCCACCACATTAGAGAGGTGAACGGCTTACACTCAAAGCCTAGCATTTCCAGCACTGCTCAAGGAAGACGTCTGCTTTTCCCAGGTAGGCCTGGAAAACTAACCTGTGCCTCCCAACCAGACCAAGCACTTGAGAAACTTTTTTAAGAAATAATAATACTTATTAAAAAATAATAAATTTAAAAAATAATAAAATATAAAAATATGATATCAGGAAAAGCACTTTCTTCTGCTGTCATTTCCCTGCCTTCATACATTCCCAGAAAGATTTCTTGAGATAAGCTAGCATCCATTTAGTTCTAGGAGAACTTGCTTCTCACCCAGGACACCTGTATTTAGCTCATCAGTTCTGAGAAAGTCAGGTCTTGCAGCCGTTGCTGTGTCCGTGCTTCCTGTTCTGAAAGCTCTGGGGGGTGACTGTTTTGGATCTTATTTCAAAGTGCTTTTCACTTCCCCCTGAGTCTTTACCAGGGCCAAATCCCCTGGTTCAGGCACTGTAGTGTTGCATTTGTGGGTGTGAATATTGTCAGCTCTAGCTGTAGAAGCTTTGCAGTGCAGAGAAGGAAAAGGGCTAGGTGGCATGTCTGTGTATTCATCACATGCACCAGCTTTCACTAGTAAGGGGAAGAATATTGCTGAGGTGCTTTTTCTTTTGTATTTTACAAAGTGAGGGTAAGTGTGTGCACAAGCAGGGAGTCTGAAGAAGGGGAGATAGTTTAAAGAATATGATTGAGCTGGGGTAGCTCTGAGATCACATGTGGGAACAAGACTAGCATAGGTACCAGCAACTGCAGTCTAATCACCCTAATTCCACCTAACGCACGCACACCCACACCCACACCCCCTTGCTCCCCCAGCTTTTTCCTATCACAGAGCAGAAAAAGTCAGCCTCAGGAAACTCCAGCCAAGCACAGATTTGGTGTTAGAGCAGCAAAATACAAATCCTTACTTTATAATAAGAAGATTAACAATAAAGGCAGTTCTTACCTAAAGAATCTCAATTAATATGGGAACAGATTGAGGAAAAAGCATTGAAGCAGCATTAGCCTGGTGCATGGCCCGTTCTTACAGAATTGTTGATGTTGGATTTTTATTAGAAGAGCACAATTCTCTCCCAGATAAATGGAGTATTTTATTGACTGGGTTATAGCTCTGCTAATTTAAAACAGAAAAATCTGCAGAGCTTTACTTTTCTTTGATTTTTACCTTGCCAAGAATCTACAACCAGAGTGCTAACAGGCAAGGTATATCTTATTGTGCAAGTTGGAGGTAAACAAAAAGTCATCAAATTTATCTAGCCTTTGAAGTACGTGGTGTATAATGAACACATTGGAAATAAAACCCATTATTGCTTCAGAAACAGAGATGATTACATCCCCTGATTGTTCAAAGCACTACAAAGTACACAAGACAATCACATGTAATTGGTATAAATCGAACATCCTGAACTGCCTGGAGCTTAAATTGAGAAAATGGAGAACAAGACCAAAGACCTATAAAATACTAATGTTTTCTCGAATAGAATGCTGAATTTATATTATATGCTTAAGCTTTATTTCCAAAACTTATTAAAGCTTTCTCTCCCACTGGCTTACACATACTCTTATCCCAGCTCCAAACACATACAACATGACTTGAGATCTGGTTTTGATATTTGGGGTTCTATCATGTAGGATAAAATGTATCGAGTATTTATGTGTATGATGTTTATAGCTAGGTGTTCCTACTAATATGGTAAGTATATAGCATAGGTATAATTCATAAATCTAAAATCACCTATCATGAAGAGAAACACATTATTTTGCTGTCAAACAGCAAAGGGACTTCATCTTTATTTCAAAGCATCACTTTTCTGCCAATGTTAGATTTTCATATAAGAGGAATGAGCCCTTGTTTATTAATAATGTGGTCCAATAAGAGGAATATTAGAAAGCCTTTATTAAGTAATTGTTTCTCCTGTTACAGTCTGAATTCTATTGGGCTTTCCAGCTAAGGATTAAAAATAGTATTTTCGCCATTATTCTTTAATTACCATTTCTCCAGTGGGATGTATAAAACAATTAGCACACCAATCTGATGGGATTGTGGCCAGACATAGGATTTTGAGGAAGAGGGAAAAGGAAATATAAGGAGGCAGGTCTTGAAGTTGTATAATAAAGTGATGACAGCTTTAGGGTCTACGTGATTTTCAGTCAGTCCTAACCTGGCTAGGAAAAGTGTCTTTCCTGTTTAATGCATTTTCTGGAGTATCAGAAGGAAAACTGAGCACTCTATTGCATCTAAACTGGGAAACACTTTCAAGCTATTGCTTCATACTGGTTCTAGATGTCATTCACTGTTACTGTACTTAGAGAGGTGCTCTAAATTATGTAATGAGCTTGGTATAAAAGAAGAAAGTTTAATCATAGCTGAAAGAAAGGTTAGTTTTAATGCATCTTTTAGAGCTTTTGACACCCATCAAATTGATTTGCAGTTTTAGTTGCATTCCTCACACAAGAATCCCAACACAGTCAATTTCTTTTGGAAAATTTGAGTTCAAGATAGTAAAAGCACAAAGCAAGTCACATGCTCTCTACCAATATAGTAAGATTAGTGTACATTGTCACTTCCTGCATTAAACAGGCACAGAAATCCATTACTGAGAGGATAATGATTTCTGTTCTCAGCAACAAGGAGTTTGATTAACAGAGCACATGCTGTAATTTAAAAAAGCCTCAAAGGAGAGTCAAAAGATTTCTGTACTGGAACCTGATTAAACGTTATATCATTTTTATGGATTCCAGATACTATTTAGAGATCATGGATGGGAAAGTCGGTTTCAGCTGGAAAGTGATGAGATTGTTTTACAACATTATCTTTTGTTAGCCATTAAAGTTTATTAAAGATACCATAGGCCACGTTATTCCTCCTCTATTTGCAATTTATAAAGGATGTGCCAGTAGAATACACTAAAGCAGGAAATGTTATTTAAAGTAAGCTAGCCATAAATGGATAATGTCCATGCAGGAATGAGTACTAATACTGTTTGCTGCTTAACATGCCTCTCTTAACACTTTATAAAGGCAGTAGTTAATAATATAGCCTCAAAAAAGAACTTAGTTCCTTGGAGATAACTGAAGAAACTTATATTACTTCTACCAACTAATCTGTAAGGAATGCAGTTTCAGTTTCTGCAGCTGTGATAGTACTGCACATAGTTCAAACCCAAATCTTTTTCAGTACTGATATCCCTATGCCTTGTTGGGATCCAAACAGATGAGACATTTTCCCACGTTATCTTAGCTACCTCATCCTACAGGACTCTTCAGATACAAATCTACCATACTGGAACAAATCCCACCAACGTCTGTTCCTTCCCTTCAGGAACTGATCTTATTCACAAAGGTGTCCTTTTGTGCAGTGAGTAACACTACAAAACACTTCAAATGTGGTAAAACGTTCTGTTCCCTCATGTCCATAGCAAGGCAAAACATACACTCCTGCTTCTCTGGTGCACTGGATTAACAGCGCACTGGATTAACAACCTCCCTCTACTGAAACTACCAAAGTTTGAAAAGTAAAAGTAAATATAAAAAACCCAAACCAAACCAACCAATCAAATGGTTCAGAGCAATGTGGCTTTCTCATGGGTAAGGTGTTTTCACAGGGAAAGGTACTCTAGATTTCAGTTTCTGATTCAGCAAACACAATAAAAACCACTAGCTGCTGGTTTTATTAACAATACTTGTTCTGGGTTTTGTTTTCTTTTTCTTTTTTTTGCTTTATATGCTGTTTGTAAATCTTGTCCTCAAATAATTTATTCACCTCATGAATAGCATGAAGTCAACTTTGAGCTGTACGCTGTGAGATAGGTGTTTAAGGTAGGATGAGGCAAGCCTTGGTTACAGTGAATTTATTTTAACACGGTGAGTGGTGATGTTTTGGATTGGGGCTTAAATACCCCAAGCTTAAGTATCCAAATGCTCAGACTGAATGTTTGAAATTAGGTACATTAACAGTTTAAAGTAATTTCTGTCTTACAACATTTCTGCCAATACAAATTGCTCTGTATTGGTATGCCTTTTGTCATCTAGATGAAGACAGACATCGTTCTTTTTGGCCCCTAAGAGCTAACAGATAGATGAGTCTTCACCAGGTTATTTCCATTCACTAGATTAGTCTGATATGGATCCAGTATTTCTTTGGTTCATTTTATTTACTTAAAAAGTATACACATCATATCTTCATTCCCAGATCAACGCCAGTTTCTCCCTATGGAGGTTTCTGAACACATAAAAAGCTCAGATTTCCCCTGGACTCCATGCAAACCCTATGAGGAACAATTCTCTTCTCCACACAGCTATTGCAATCAGTGCTTTGTCCAGCCTGGCTTTTCTAATTGCCTCCTGCAATATCTGTCACTGTCAAACAGTTCCATACGTGATGACCACTGTTAAATAGTACCCCTTTTGATCTCTTCAGTTTAGTTCTTACTATGCTCTCTCTCCACAGCTTAGGATGGGAGCAGAAATTTTTAGCTATTATGAAATAGAGAAGAATTTTCTCCTCTTTATAAGGGAATTAGCTCAGCATATACATTGCACATAAGGAAAAACTTCATTAACAGAGACTGCTGCCTGGGAAAAGTGATCGATTTGACCCAGTAAGGGTAGAGACATGAGGTTCAGAGGGCAGAGACACAGCTAAAGCTGGTTTTGACACTAGCTGTTTCCTGTTAATTTCCCAGCATGCTACTTCCAGAAGAGAACAGGGTAGATAAGAGGATATATGGTGTTAAATTATGTAAGCAAGTTTTTCAATAGGATTTGTCAGTCTTATAAGGGCAGCAAGTCTCTTTTGCATTAAGTAGCAGAAACAAAATAAAATAAATTTAAAAAGGCACTTTCACTTGCTGTGATGCTATTTGCTTTAACCCCAGTAATTTAATACTGATAATTTTCTCTGAAGAAGTTCAGAATATATCATTACAAACTGATGCAAAGCTACTATTTTTCCAAAATGTTGACAAAAGAAGATTTAAAGTACTGGCACATTAGAAATATACCACATTATTAAGAACAATGGTTTGAAAACAACAGTTTTACACTACATGTATAATACAGATATTCAGTGAAACAAACACAAAGAATGTAACTTCCAAAAAGAAAGATTTACAAGACATAAGCAACTGATCATTATTTGAGGCTAACACCACCAAGAGTTATGCTTTAGTGGGTAACAGGTATCATTTGTTAAAATGTTTGAAATGTCAATATCTGTATTTGAGGAATCCTCCTGTTTATGTAACATAGAATATACTTAATTTTCATTGTTCTTCCTGGATTATTAAAAAGGTGACTTTTCTTCCTTATTTACTTTCTCAATGAAAAAAAAAAAAACAAAAAAAAGGAAGAAGAAATAGGTGTTAAACCCACAAATTGTGCCGGGTAAGTAAGTCTACAGCCAACTGAGGTATGTTGAACTAGGCACATGCCCAGTCAAAACACTGAGGCGAGGTTGACAAATTCTGGAAGGCACCATGTCCTTCTCAGAAAAATGTTTCAACACATTTCAAAACAAAAAATGGGAGCCAAAAAAAGTAAGTACCCATCTGGTATTTATCTGCAATTCTGCAGAAGAACCACTTTCCAAAGGAGCAAGTTATGTCGTGCTTGATCAAAAGCATGCAACACCCCAGCAAAATTTCACATCCCTCTCTATCCCTTCACCTCTCAATTAGATATCTGTGGTAACATAGTATGTAAAAATAGTCAAAGAGGTAAAAACAGTGTTTGGAAACACAATCCAGAGCAACACAGTTCTCACAAAGAGAGCTGAAGGGTTCTCAGTAACCAACAGATCTGCCAAAGCAGATTACCATTTGTGCCTGCAAAAAATCACATCTCCCAGCACATCAAGTCAGTTGATTATACCAAATTGGCTATCCCACTGCACTTTGAAATCTGGATTTCCATTAACACTAATGACACTTGCCTGCTTGCCTGGTTTCTCCCATTCATTCCAGTGTCTTTTGTGCTGTGGGACCCTCTTTTTCTCTCCAGAACTCCATCTGCCCTTTTACACAGGTCTTTGATTTGCCATATGTTAGGTTATTACATGAAAGGAAGCTGTACGTGCTGCTCTTCATTTAAAGGACTCTTAGTAGAGACATTGCAGCTAGCACTGCAGGCATTTCTAAGGCATGCTGGTGCACTTTCCAACCTTTGCTTTCTCACACAAATTCCATTTTGCAGCTCCAGTACTACAGTCATCCAGCACTTCACATCCTATTGGTAAACACCTGCTGTATTTAGAGTATCTTTAGAGTGTCTTTAGAGGGAGAGCAGCTATGGGGGACATCACTGTGGGGATCTGTTACAGACTGCCTGATCAAGAGGACTCTGTGGATGAAGCTCTCTACAGACAGATAGGAACAGCCACATACTCACAGGCCTTTGGCCTCACGGGGGACTTCAACCACCCTGATATCTGTTGGAGGAACGGAACGGCCCGGCACAAACGATCCAGGAGGTTCCACAATTGTGTGGAAGGCAACTTCCTTCTGCAAGTAATAGAGGAGCCGACAAGGAGAGGTGTCGTGCTTGACCTCGTGCTCACCAACAGGGAAGGGCTCGTTGGAAATGTGATGCTCTAGGGCAGCCTTGGATGCAGCAATCACAAGATGGTCGAATTTGAGTTTCTCAGGAACGTGGGAAGAGCGTGCAGCAAGCTCACTGCCCTGGACTTCAAGAGAACAGATTTTGGCCTCTTCAGGAACCTGTTTAGTAAAGTTCCATGGGATACAGCCCCAGAGGGCAGGGGGGCCCAAGAGTCTTGATATTCAAGGATCACCTGCTACAAGCTCAGGAGTGTTGCATCCCAAGTAGAAGGAAGTGCAGCAGGAGGGCCACGAGACCTCCTTGAATGGATAAGGAGCTGCTGAGGAAAATTCAAAGGAAAAAAAGAGGCTTATAAAAGGTGGAAGCAAGGACAGGCAGCCTGGGAATAATACAGGGATGTTGTCTGGGAAGCTAGTGGACCGGGTTAGGGAAGCTAAGGCTCAGTTAGAATTAAACTTGGCTAGGGGTGTGAAAGATAACAGGAAGGGATTCTATGAGTACATTGCAAATAAAAGACAGACTTGGGACAATGTGGACCCTCTCCAGAAGCTATCAGGAGAACTGGCTACCCTGGATTTGGAGAAGGCTGAGATTCTGAATGACCTCTTTGCCTCGGTCTTCGCTGGCAAATGCTCTGACCACACCTCCCAAGTCTTGGAAGGCGGACGCAGGGACTGTGAGAGTGAAGACCTTGCGCCCACTGTAGCAGAGGATCTGGTGGGAAACCAACTTAAGAACCTGAATGTGCACAAGTCCATGGGACTTGATGAAATCCATCTGCAGCTCCTGAAGGAGCTGGCAAATGAAGTTGCTAAGCCACTGTCCATCATATTTAAGAAATCACGACAGTCAGGTGAAGTTCCCGATGACTGGAAAAAGGGAAATATAACCCCCATTTTCAAGAAGGGGAAAATGGATGACACAGGCAACTACAGAGCAGTCAGTCTCACCTCTGTGCCTAGCAAAATCTTGGAGCAGGTTCTCCTGGAAGGCATGCTAAGGCACATGAAAAAAAACAAGGTGCTTGGTGACAGCCAGCATGGCTTCACTAAGGGGAAATCCTGCCTGACCAATTTGGTGACCTTCTACGATGGGGCTTTGGAACTGATGGACAGGGGTAGAGCAGCCGACATCATCTACCTGGACTTGTGCAAAGCATTTGACACTGTCCCGCACAACATCCTTGTCTCTAAATTGGAGAGACATCATTTTGATAGATGGACCACTTGGTGGATAAAGGACTGGCTGGATGGCCGCATGCGAAGAGTTATGGTCCATGGCTCAGTGTCCAGCTGAAGACCAGTAATGAGTGGTGTCCCTCAGAGGTCAGGGATCGGCATTGGGACCGGTCTTGTTCAACATCTTTGTCGCTGACATGGACAGTGGGATTGAGTGCGCCCTCAGCAAGTTTGCCGATGACACCAAGCTGTGTGGTTCGGTTGACACGCTGGAGGGAAGGAATGCCATCCAGAGGGACCTTGACACGCTTGTGAGGTGGGCTGATGCCAACCTTGTGAAGTTTAACTATGACAAGTGTAAGGTTCTATTCCTGGGTCGGGGTAATCCCAAGCACAGCTACAGGTTGGGCAGAGAAGAGATTCAGAGCAGCCCTGTGGAGAAGGACTTGAGGGTGTTGGTTGATGAGAAAATAAACATGAGCTGGCTTCAGTGTGCACTCACAGCCCAGGAAGCCAACCGTATCCTGGGCTGCATCAAAAGGAGCATGACCAGCAGGTCGAAGGAGGTGATCCTGCCCCTCTACTCTGCTCTTGTGAGACCTCACCTGGATTATTGTGTGCAGTTGTGAACTGTTGGAACTAGTCCAGAGGAGGGCCACGAGGATGATCAGGGGGCTGGAGAACCTCCCGTATGAAGATAAGCTGAGAAAGTTGGTGCTGTTCAGCCTGGAGAAGAGAAGGCTGTGTGGAGACCTCATAGCAGCCTTCCAGTATCTGAAGGGGGGGCTATAGGAATGCTGGGGAGGGACTATTCTTTAGGGAGTGTAGTGATTGGACAAGGGTTAATGGGTTAAAACTTAAGCAGGGGAAGTTTAGATTGGATATAAGGAAGAAGTTCTTTACTGTAAAGGTGGTGAGGCACTGGAATGGGTTGCCCAGGGAGGTTGTGAATGCTCCATCCCTGGCAGTGTTAAAGGCCAGGTTGG
The DNA here is from genome assembly GCF_028554395.1 of Pezoporus wallicus. Taxonomy (NCBI): domain Eukaryota; kingdom Metazoa; phylum Chordata; class Aves; order Psittaciformes; family Psittacidae; genus Pezoporus; species Pezoporus wallicus. The sequence continues at coordinate 2,096,875 of NW_026637470.1, forward strand.
ACAGAGCCTTGGGTGACATCGTTGTGAGGTGTCTGTGCCCATGGCAGGGGGGTTGGAACTAGATGATCTTAAGGTCCTTTCAAACCCAAACCATTCTATGGTTCTTTCACAGTAATCTCTGTGTCTTTTATTCCTTGGTGAATCAATCAAAAACAGGGGTGCAGCTTTTCTTTTCTCTTGAACAGTGAAGAGACACTGCTCTGAAAAACTGAACTCTGATTATGTGAAGAGACACCTGCAGCAGGGAGTTGAACCAGAGCAGGTGGTATGGGGAGGCATTTCTCAATGTTCCCAAAGCTAATCAAGGTTTTCTGAAACTGATTAATACATCAGCTTGCTATGTGAGGTGACCCTCTACAGGTGAGGAAAGAAGAGGAGTATCTTCCACTGAATCAAGGTAGCCAAACCTCCAGCCCTCTTGTGGAAGTACACAACTAAGAGGTATGATTCTTCATCATTCCTGATATGTTACAGAGCCTGTGCTTTAACATGCAAACCATTCATTTACTGTCATTCAAGTCTACTTCAAAATTTGCATCACTGTATAAAAGTTTTTACTGTGATTTACTGGCTTAAAAAATAAATACATTGATGCAAAAAGCAATGAAAAATAACATTGCAGGTGTATGTTCTATTATAACCCATTTTCAGCATATTTTCCAAAAAGCAGGTTACCCTCTTGTTTACACGGTGACCAAACCAGAACAGCTACCTGGATATAAATATAGAAGAAAAGTAAGATGAAGCAGAGTAAGAAACAAGGAGAAGTATTGATGAATTAAGTTACTGCACTTTGAGATTTATAAGCTCGTATGATGTTTCAATGTAGCCATCCGTAAGGAGAGACTGTAATTTAGACCTCATGTCGAAACTTTCAAATGCCACAAGGAAGGTAGAACAGTGCCGCATCTCTAATTTGAAATATTTCAAGTACCTGCCATCCACTTTTAGTGATGAGGTCTAAAAATGTGACTGCAGTACATCCTGTAATTACATGCAAACATTTTAATAATGGAATCGGAGCATATTTTTGGGGTATTATTCTCTCCTTTTTATCTGTCTGTCTAATTTGTCTCTCTCCAGGAGCTTTTCTGTTTAGGGCTCCTCTGTACTCCTCCTATAACAAATCTACAGTTTCTTGTTTTATTCAGAAATATACAAAGAATTAAATATTATTTCTGGTGCATATTTCATACTGAAAGCTAGACCTATTCAATAATACATTTATTGTTAGAGACTGCAATAATGGGAGAAGGCATATGAAAAGCTTTTGACCTTCATCATTAAAATACTCCAATGACAAATAGGTTTTGATTAATTGAAAAAGCCATAAAGCCATCAGTTTCATGTTCAAGGGCAGAAAGTTCCCCACATCAACAGAAAAATCCTTGCAGTTAAGACTCAGACTCGGAAGGCCTCTGCTCAATTTACAGTACTAGCACAGTATTCCTGTTTGATCATAAGTACAAAGCACTTGAGATAATTCTAAAAGTAATTAGCCTTTGCAGTGTCTAGGGTCATGCATCAGTGTCAAGTTTAAAACTGAGATTTCATGCTCACAATCTGAGTTAGACATCTAAAGGAAGGTTATTCATGAGCAGGGAGGAGTAAATCACAGAAAGGACTTGAACACTTGCTAGGTATGCCAATAGGGTGTCTTTTCTGTCACCTATAAAAGGTAGCTGAGCTGCAAGAAAAGCAGAAGGTGATCATCAAGTTAACAGTTTAGTGGTGTGGTGCTGGAGGCATTTACTTCAGATAAGCCCATTCATGACGTATTGGTACCTGCAGCTCAAATGCTTCATTTGGTTCCTGGCTTGAGAAGTCAGTAACATGCAAAAGGGTGCTCCAAAGTTAATGAAATGTTTCCACACACTTCAGTTAATGTTTGATCAGTAACATAACTGTCAAGAGCATCAAGTCCTTTCAATACTTATTGAAGTAATTATTTCCTAAAGGTTGCCAAGAAAAGTGGAGGTGTCCATATCTGGATACATTCAGGAACTATAAAAATATCACATGGGTCATATTAACTTAATTACAGCAAGTGAATGACAAGCAACCATAGCCTGAACGTAGCTAGACAAATAAGTAGTGAAGTTGCACTAGTAATGATTTGCATCATTGCTTGTTCTGATGGTCAGTATCATCTTATCCTTGTCATTTGTTTATCACATCCAACAGGGAAATTCAGTTGTCAAGATTTAAGAAACAGGCATCCCTGTCCTCGAAGTCTTTTTGAGGCATTGTGGTGAACTTCAGCCAGTTGGCAGCGCCAGAAGCAGGAGTAGCATACCCAAGCTGTTCAGCCCACATGACAGAACTTTTCCTAACAGTAAGAAACAACAACAGAACAGGTTTTCTTGAAAAATAGTTATCATTTTCCCTCTCAGTATTCAGTAATTGGGGAATTTCCTGGGGTTTATGACCTTTTAGATATATTCACTCACACATTATACAAGGAGGCATTAACCAGCTGAACTCTAGATAAATCCTTATTTCATGCCTTTGTAAGTCGAGATAAAAATGTTACTGATTCCCATGCCTGCTGTTACCATCTCTCTTAACTGCACAGCTGCTTGTTTTCTAGTGGAAAGAAAATATTCTAATATGCTGCTCATTAATAGGCAAGCATTGGTTCTTTTTAAAAATTGCCTGTCAAGTTGCTTTTCTTTAGAAGTTGTCTAGTGAGTATTCAATTTAAAGTATCAAATCCTTCTGTCCTTGCATTCCTTAGTATTCAGTTTCATTTTGAATGAGATTTTGTAAGGCAGTACTTTTGGATCCATGTACCTCTTCCCTTTGTGCAGTCAATTTTTTTTTTTTTGATCATTTAAAGATTTAAATGATCATTTTCACCCTTGAAGCCATTATAGTTTAAGAAGTGCAAGACAGGGGCAAGCTCTCTAGTAATGATCAATTTTGTGGACCTTTCAGATATATTTTTCAAGTTATGCTCAGGCATAGATATTTATAAGATCAGTTTGCCTTGCAGATTCTGTGCTAGCTGATAAAGAAGAAGGGAAGGAAAAAGAGTCCTGGTGTGACTGCCATATTCCAGGCAGAGTCTGCAGATCTGCAGTTACAGAACAGCTTACCTCTAAATGGGGACAGAATTCATAGAACACCAATGAGCACAGGACTCACACAAGTTGTTTGGTCAAAATAAGTAAAAGACTGTACAACAAATGCTAGCTGTTTACTTACACACTGATAACTCCAAGGTACAGCACTACATATCAAATATTAGACATACAGGGGTCTAACAGGCAAAGGGCAGACCTCTAAACAAGGCATAAAATTGGATAAAAGAAGTATTTGTGCAAAACGGTAATTTCAACTGATCACCAGAGGTTCATTCCACAGCTGCTTTAACCAGCAGAACTCAGTATAATTACCACTCCTCAAATGCCAATAGTCTTCCTCTGTATTTCAGTGAAATGCTAGCCCTTTTCTTTAATGTCTAGCTCTGTAACTACCTTTAGATCTCTGCTAGAGATTTGACTCTGAAAAGTCGTTTATTTTAGATAGAGATTTTTATTCTTTTTTCTTTAGCATAGATGTGAACTTTAATAACTTACTCACATGCTCCAAACCCCTTGTGTTTCCTCTCCTCTTCTCAATATGAGTCATGTTATTATCAAAAGCTTTACAATCCAGCTCACCTATAGCTTAATAAGCTCTTCCAAAACACATCATACATTTTTAGGAACACATTGTTAAAACAAGTATGACTTGGCTTTCTTAGCATAACTGTCCAAAAAGATATCTTTCCTTTGAGGAAAGAAACCACCTGAGTCCTCCTGACCAGACACAGTCTCCTTCCAAATGTTACAACATAGTTTACTCTTCTGCATGCGGGCATCCCTTCCCCATTTGTTCTTAAAGAGCTTCATCACTGAGCTTGCTATTACTGTCATCCTTGTCCTTTTGGTTTCTACTCAGCCATACTTTTGTATGTAGCATCCTTCACCTGTGGTTTTCATTCCCTCTCATTATCTATGTATGTGACAGCAAAGCCCTGGCTTTTCTCCCCTTTCTACATTTATCAGTTTTCAGGCAAACACTTTCAAGCAACAACCTTCTCACACAGTGCCCTGCTCAGTATTTTAGTATTCCTAACAGCATCTTACCTGGAGAAAAATTAAGCCATTACTGTTAATACTCAATATTTGCATAACACCAATTCCCTGAGACAGATACCCCATGACTGCCTCTACAGAGACATCTCAAGAACTAAGCTTATGTATCGATAAAAGTAGAAAGTCACACATATCTATCTACATCATACCCCAGAGAATTGCTGTAGTAATTTCAGTTTTAAGCTCAATACAAAAGCAAGCCATGTCCTGCTTGTTCTCTAGGTCTAAATTTCTATTCAATACATCTCCAAAGGAAGGATCAATCATGATATTTTGCTGGTGCATCACAAAGGTTCCTTCAAATGCTGAGGTCATTGCAGGCGGTGAAGTCAAATGTCAAGGGATACCTGCCAAAGATTATTTCCTCTTTTAAAACTTCAGTGCATTTTTAAAAGATGTTGAATTACCTTCAAAATTAGAACAACTAGGCAATTGTAAAACATATTTTGCCATTAATGTAATTGCTTTCAGCCATATTTCTTGGACATTTTGTATTTGACAGAAAGAAGGAAGAAATCATGCCAATTTATTTTGTGTAAGTGATGAACTTGATGAACTCAGCCAATTACATGATGGCCTTGGTCTATTTGTAGTAGAGGAGAAGTGAATCACAAGTTTTTATCTGGAATGAATTATCAGAGGAAAAAGATAAAATGTTGACATTAATCTTCATCACAGTAAACAGTGTAGCCATTACTTACTGCTGTTAGGTTGTGCTCCAGGTTATACAGACTCATACTGAGACATTACTCAGTATAAATTACTTCAAATGAGGGTAGTTTTCAGTTTTTGCATTGCGCAGGGCAGCCACATCTCTCAGAACACCATACGGCAGTAGTATAGCTCAGAACCTCATGGCATATGATGAGTTCCAGACAGACTGTATGAAAAATGTGTCTATTGATTTTCATCCTCCCCCTCCAACCACCCACGAGGCATTAACTGCCTGCTTTCCTCTCTCACCACACTAGTGAAGTAGCACAATTAACTGAACTGCTAGTCTTGAGTCCTCACAATGCTATTATGCATACCCCTCTTAAAGTCTTTTTCAAAATCAGGCCAAGCCCTGTAATACAAACACATTTCTTCACTCATTCCTTGCCAGATGATTTTCAACCCCTCAGCTGCTCCCTTATTTTGCCTCTGTCTCTCAGAGTTCATCTCACACATCAGCTGACCAGAGGCAGAGTTCAATAATACTCACCTATCAATGTACCCTTGTTGCATACACAGTAAGACCAGTTCCAGCTAGCACCTCATTTTTGGGTCTTCATTCAGTTCTTTGTTGTCAATGATTTTCTTTCACACTGAACAATACTCTGCTTTCAAAATGAACTTCTTAAATGAAAGGAAGGTTTGTTATCCTTCTCATCCATCCTCATTTCATTTTCTCTACATGCCGATTTAGAAGTGCTCAGACATCTTCCCAGTTCTACTTCTTATCCTGCTCTGAGTGCTAGAAAAGAATACGTTTTTCCCGCCCTCTGCCATTCTACCAGCAGCTTTTTTTTAGTGCTTTTTCAACATGGAAGACACTGATGTTATGACTGCCTTTATGACTTCTCCATTCTGCAAAGTTCCTGCCTGACCATTATTCTTACCAATCTGCTGCATTTTTTTTGCATGGTATCTTGATGACCACATTCCCTTTCAATTTTCATTTTCTGCTTGCAGCTTCCAAACAGCACCTTTTCTTCTCCTTAAATACCTCTTCACAAGTTTTTTCTTCATAGGTGCCACCTTTCCCTGAACATTCAGCATCAAAAAGCCCACACCCATTGTAAGAAGTCAAGACCAAAACCATCTTCAACAACTTAGCACTCATTTGACTACTGCATTCAACACAACTGGCTAAGTTCCACCTTCGTAGTTTGCCAGCCCTTATTTCACCCAGTTTCTTATAGGAGCTACCTTCTTCCTCTTAAATCATGGGTTGGTTAGATGGGACACCTGAACAGGGCTCATTAACCTAGAGTTTTGGACCTTATGAAAAAGATAACTGTATTACAAACAGGTAGACCATAATTTGGTTGGGATGAGAATTATCAGAAAATAAGCAAATATTTTTTGTGTTTGTATCTAAGGAATCAAGTGATCCCACCCCTCTACTCTGCTCTTGTAAGACCCCACTTGGAGTACTGTGTGCAGTTCTGGTGTCCTCAAAATAAGAAGGACATGGAGCTGTTGGAGCAACTCCAGCGGAGGGCCACGAGGATGATCAGGGGGCTGGTGCACTTCCCATATGAAGTCAGGCTGAGAAAATGGGTGCTGTTCAGCCTGGAAAAGAGAAGGCTGTGTTGAGACCTAGTCTAGCGTGGCATCCATGCCCACGGCAGAGGGATTGGAACTAGACGATTTTAAGGTCCTTTCCAACCCAAACCATTCCATGATTCTATAAATTAGAATCCCTTTAAATTCTGTCCCTGTTTTCTCTAAAACTTTACTCATCTTTCGGCATAATGAAGCCTTCTGTTGGGATATGTGAAAAAATGTTTTCTTTTTGGCTCCTGCTCAGAAGCAGAACTGAATATGCCCTTTTTTTTTTTTTTTTTTAAGCTTTAAATGCTATACAGCACATTTTTATCTTTCTGGTGGCCTGCTGGTGCTCTTGCAATAAAATACAGATCATTTATTCATGTTATGAGAGCATCTTGCAGAGTCTAGTCAGAGCCTGAGATTCTATTTTGCTGGGTGATGGATAAAATCAATAGAACATACCAAGGTTTTTTTATTTGTATGAAGAAGACAAAATACTAAACCTTTACAAATTGCAATGGATTTTTTTTATATCTTTCTGTGACTTTTGATTATGCATTAATGGTCACATCCTCAAGTGATCTAAATCAAGATGTTTCTATTTGTTCCATGCTTGATGGGTCAAGTGAACACAGTTTGCAGCATCTGAAGAACTGGTCCTTTTTTAAAAATTTATGTATTCACACTCAGGGTATTTAATTTTATAATCATTAATAGGAAACAAACAAAAAACCCCACCTTACACTCTGTGCTATGCATATGTGGCCAGAACACTGAGATTGGCCAGCTAAATGTACTACCCACCTGCAGTTTGTCAGCTGCATTTGTTCCAAAATATATTGCGCAGCCACCATCTGTCAATCATAAAATCTGTGGCCAATGAGCAATTTATTAATTTAGAAATTCTGAAAAACACAGGTGCTGATGGAACTCATAACAAAGGTTATTGGATGTGTTGATCAGTATTATAAACAAATATTCATTGGTTTTTACATGTTTGCTTTTAAAAAATTTTTTTTTCCAATTTCACTGATAATTTAGCATATGAACAAGCTGCTGCTTTACTCAATTCGGTAATTTTGATGTTTTATTTTCTTGCCTTACCAAAAAGCCCAGAATTTCAATAAATAGTCTTTCTTTTCCATTTGTTCATTAAAGCAGCTTTAAAGAGAGACAGTTTCAGGACTAAAGGTATACATTTTAGGGTTGTAAAAGCTGCTGGGGTCCATATAAAAGAATGAGAACAGTTTATTACCTATGGGTAACCAAAGGAAACATTGGTGAATGAAGAGAAGCTACTACAACTCTTATAATATGAAAACAATTAAGAAGCAAATCAAAAGAAGATAGACTTCTTATTCTAAGATTTCAGAAAGTTTCCAGTCTGTGGTTAAAACCAGAATAGCTGTACATACAGAGACACTTTGAAGAGAGTGAATACTAATATAAGGATATCATCAGCCTTCAACCTGAAGGACCTCTTCATTAACAAAAGCCAGAAAACATTACAGGTGTGGGTATACTACCCTTTCTTTCTGAGGTGCGGAAGAGGGAAGAAGATGTGATGGGCCTCTGTTATTTCTTAATACCCAGAAACAAACTAGTGGTTCCACACAGTTACCTACAGAGGCATCTAGCTATCAAATCTTCCGTTATCATCTTCTCATAGTTGGATTTTTACTTTCTTTTCTGCTTAAAATATGGCAATGAAATGCAGTTTAAGAAGCTATCTCCCAGCCAAAGGTTTTCTTAGCTTGAAAACTGCCACTTGCCTTATATAAAGAATAACACCCAACTCTTGAATTTACTCCGTAAGATCCATGTATATACGAAACATCAATATTTAATCACAGCATAGAGTAGCTTACAACATAACACTCTTAAATTTTCCAGATATTAATTTTAAGTGTTTATATCAGACTAACACATTGTTTAGGTTCACAGAGCAGGTTGTGTTCTAGGACTCATTTCTTTGGCCATGCACATCACTCATGCTATCTCAGCACTTGCTGCCTGCGAAGGAAATTGTTATTTTTTTCTCTTGCTCATAGAAGAATGTATGCTAAAGGCATACAGATATAAATAGATTTATAGCTATTAAACATTTACCTAATGCTTATTGAATTGTGGTTTTGTATGTCATAATATAAAAATACTGAATGCAGTCTTTATCATGTAATAATTGTATCTTTCTTCAGTATAATAAAACGGTTACACTTTGGAAGTGATGTTTTCCTTTCTTGTCAGAGTGTTAAGGAGAAAAAAATTTTCAAACTTTTGTATGAGATGTTTCTGTGCTGGTGGAGAATTAAGATTGCACAGGTATGATTGTAAACACAGTCACATCAATAGTAGGCAAAAACTTTGGATGCTTGAGTGAGATCTGACTCATTGCTCACTCTAAAAATGTTCCCCTCCTGTTCAAGTATTTGCACAATTTCCACACTTCCCTGAAGACATAGAGTAAGAAAAATGCTGTCTTTTGATAGTCTGGAACTTGTATCATAGCCTTAATTCACTGATCTTGGCATTTCAAAGTACCCACTCTCTAGTGACAAGCATGGCCTCTTTTTACATTTACCAAAAGTTTCTAACAATAAGACATTTCTTTGATTGAGATAACATGCAGGTGTAACGAATGAATACACAGCACAGACCTTGAGGTTTTGATATAATAAAATTAAACTTCTGGATCAAAAAAGTCCATCAACTTCATTTAATATCAAAGAAGAGGTACAGCAACACACTATCATATCAAGTTTTTAAAAAATCTAACAGTTGGAAAAATAGGAAATTAAAACTATATAACTGAAAAGAAGGAATATTCATAGTTAAAATAATCTAACACATAACTCATTAAAACTTCCTAAATAAAATCTCCACTGTAGCTGGAGTCTATGTCCTAAAAATTCCTATCAGAACTGACTGTTATCTTTATACGTTTTAGAATATATATTACAGCATGGATTTGGGATTCTTTGAACAATGATTTAAAGTACAAACTTAAAAAAATAATGCTTCTCTAAGGAATATTTCTTTCTACTTTTTCCATGGAATTTTGCATAATGCAGGTGAGTTTTTTCCCTTTCAGTGTATTTGTACAGATTCCTATGAATTTATTACTGTACTACTCTTCTTGTTTGCTATTTAAACTGTTAATCTTTTTAACCCCAGGATCATGAAAAGGTTGAAACTGGAAGAGACCTCAGTAGGTCACCTTGTCCAACCCCAAATAACCCTTGATAAATTTTTAGGATCAGTGATATTACGGAAATAAGCTCCACAGGGTAATTCTAATTCATACTTTAAAAGCATTTATATTTATCAAGATTAAAAGCATGTTTAGTTTTGTTTTCTTTTATTTCAAGGTACAGTTCATCATTCATCAATGAGAAAAGGTAGAAAACCATAATGCCATTGATGACATTCTCAGAAAGTATAAATAGAATTCTACCTATGCAACAAACTTGACAAATGTACAGTTTTTTTGTAGCTTTAATGCTCACAAAATGGAAGGCACAGGTTGTTTTCCTCCAGATCTTTTGACTTTAAAAATATGAATATTCTAATTCAATAAAGAAGTGGTCAGTAAAATCCTGTATCTTACTCAGGCTATAGACTACACACCATTATTTAGATTACCATACGTCACTTACTAAAATGCGACATGTATATTAGTGAATCTAGCTTTTATAATACATGTTATAATAATTGTATTAATAATATATAATAGCATATATACTATAAATTATTTATAATATATATATATAAATATATAAATATAAATAGCATATTTATACTATACCTACTCAAGCATAGTATACTATTTATTGTATAATACATTATGTACACATCGTCACTGCTGTTACATGTAGCTGATGGTAGGGAAATGGAGAATAAAGATTGTTACACTGTTTGCAAAAATGTGTATCACCTCAGCTGCTGCTGGTAAAGTTCTGCTGGGTTGAAATTTCACCTAATAACTTGAGTATTATTTTTGATATATTTATTATTTTTCATACTACCAACAGTTGTGATGATATTTCATAGCTATTCATTTAGTGTAATTTATATGGTTTATTTTGGGTTTGCTAGCACAGCCTTTTTCAGATCAATGAAACAGAAGATAAATGGTGATAAATTAATAGCTTTTAAATTCCCTTTAAATCTGGCTTTATTATCACACATATTTATTGTGCTAGTTCATCACAGCACAGAGGGCTAATCCTTCATGTCCAATAGCCTGGCTATACTCCTTTGCAGTACAAACTACACCAATACCACATCTGTTACCAATAAACCAGAGGCACTGTGTAAAAGTATTATTTCTTTTACTATAAAACCATACTATATAAAAAAAAAAATTAACCCGTGGTTTTCTCTCAATAAATGGGGCACTCATTTAATATCTCATAGAGGGATACAAATATTAATCAAGGGGTACAGTATTCTGTTGGTGTTAGTTCTTTGTTGAATCAGTAAATCCTCACCAGATCCTTGAATTTAGACTTGATACTTCAGTCCTGATATGGCAAAAAAAAAAAACCAACACATTTAAGCCTGACCAGGCACTCACAATTAGATCTTTTTTTATGCTCAGAAAAAGTAGCCCCAGCTTTTATTAATAGAACTGTTTAGAGCATTAGATAATAATGTCTGTCTAAATATGCACTAATATTAACCTCTGCCTTGTCAATAGGCGGTATGGAGGAAGATTAGTTCTTACATTTAAATATCTTTTTATTCCACTGAAATTTTGTCTTTTTTTGCTTTTGCACCTCATTAGTCATGATCAAAGTGTATGCCTCTTAATAGTGCCTCAATGTGATACTTTGATCATATTTTGTGACTAATTTGAAAGTCCATTAACTGAATTACAACAGAGCCTGGTGCATTTGAAGTTTTTAGAACCTTTTTCCTGGGGCCATTTTACTCTGTCAGATTTTAGGTATTTAATTGAGGTTCCTGGGAGCCTAGTTGCTCTGGAGTTCTTCTAGAATTGCAGAATAAGACCCTTGCAGTGAAAAGTGAATCAAGTATCTCTAGAAGATCATTCGGCCCTTCTATGGGCCAAATTTTTCTCAGGTATTTTGCATTGAGTAGAAGAGAACACTGTCAACCAGGATCTGAACTTAAGAAACCAAGAAATAACTAGCATAACTTTGGTCTATGTTTTATGCACACGATCTTTGTTCCTTGCTTACTCATGAAGGTCTATTTTAATGATTCTTAGATATGGGTATCGACTGACAATGAACACATACATCCATGAGCTATAAGAGCATCCCTTTATGGGCTCGAGAATAGCCACCTTAAGGTATTTATTTTATGTACCTTGCACTTCCACACATGGTATACCCCACCCATTTTATCTATCTATATCCTTACTTTCTTGGAGGCCACCTTAAAGCCATCTTAAGACTTACTAGCAGAAATCTCTGATCTGATGAGTGGATTCATCCTTAAAAATGTCTGCAAAGCATTGTTACTCCATGTAAGTAGTTCTACTGCCAATTTATTTCTGCCTCTGAAAATCATTTGCTGAGGAATCAGTCACATAGTCAATACGAATAGATGTAGCAAGGCCACATGATTGAGTATCACATGATCAGAAACCAGTAACTACTTCAGAAAATGGAATAAAAAATGTTTGGTAGGTAATTAGGAACTCCCACAAGAAGAACTGTGTCAAAACCCTCATTAGTTAGAGGTTGGCTTATATTCTCCTTCTGTAACAGATAAGTGGAATGTAATTCCTAAGAAATTTTGCTTGATTCTTCACTATCCTGGAGCCATATTTCAAGGGATGCCATTCTTCTCATTGCTGTCAATAGTCAAGATACTGGATATCAGGTGAATTAAGACAAAGTAGTCATTAATTTACAAAATAGTAGAGGCAAAATCTCTGTACTGTATCACAGTAACTTCTGTGCTATAAAATGGTCTGGAGTCAGCTCAAGTTATCCTTTGGTACTGCTGCATGCAAATCCATGTATACTCTTCAGCAGAAGCAGCCCAATCCTGTGGCAGTGTATAGGAGCACATTCTTTGAATCAACATTTTTTCAGGCACCAATTTCTTGGACATTCATTTGTGAATACAAATTTATTGTTAACTTGTGTAGCTACCCAGACACTTACAATTAGCACTTTCAATTTCTGCCAGCTGTTTAGTCACATCTAATCATTGTGAAAGATGCAGAAAATATTTTTGAAAAATCATCAAGTTTTCAAAACTGCATCGTGACAGTTTTATTTGGCATTATAATTTATTGTGTTCATTTTCCTACCCCGACAATGAATTCTAACTCCTATTACCATACAAACCCCAGCTATCTCTTACTCAGCTGATATGTGCTCCATATAAAGAAACCACCAAGTCTTTAATACATTGCAAAGGCAAAGGGTGCCATTTTCTAGAGTATTAGAACCTGGTCTAACTCTTGGTGGAAATAAAAGCCTGCTTGGGTGAAGTCTTTCATTCCAAACACTGAGTTTTGTCCCTAACTATAGATTAGGTAACTTTTATTCCTAAAATCCAGTCTAGCTGTTTAAAATCCAACTGTATTTTGTTAACCTTTTAGAGTTAAAATTAATTCAACTAGATTTTTCTAGTAAATGGGATTGTAACACATATCAGGAAGAACTGAGAAGGTGTGCTATGGGTTCAAGCATAGCAGGCAAAATAGCCAGTTTAGGGATTATTTCACTAGTTTATTCGATTATGCTGGATGAAGGAAAGGTAGAATCCCTAAAAGCAGATTTTAGTACACCAATTCTCTTTCTGCTGACCTAGCCAGGATATACAAGCAGATGTGCTCCCCTTTCTTAGCACACCATCTATGGCAGGCTGTGACACTGTATTCTGTGAAGGCAGAAATCACAGAAGGAGCGAACTGTCAGAAAGCAGAAAGTTAAAGAAGCTTTACAGCAGAGAAAAAGGAGGACTGCTGCAACAGCTTATGACATCCTGGGTACAGCTTGGGTTGGATGGAGTTCAGAGCAGGATGTAGACAAGCTGCAAGTTACAGGAACCCTACGGAAGAAGGAACTGAGAACAATATGCTGTAGGTGGATGCTGGCAGATTCTCTGTTTATAGATGGAAGTTGAGGTAAGGTAGGGGAAAGCTGCAAAGCCTGTGGGACACAAGGCCTGGAGCTAGCCCAGGCTTTTAAAGAAATAATAAAAATACTGCTTTGAGCAGTGATGTAACCCAGATCAAGAAATTGAATTGCTCTCCCACCAAGCCTTTATAGTTAGATCTGCTGCAGTTCAAACACTGACTTTTAGGAAGTTCTGGCACATCAACCTGCATATATGCTTAAGTGCATACATGTCCGTGTTAGGGGAGAGTATGTGTGTATGTGCCACCAAGCAAGATAAACCAGAACCTGATCCTGAAAAACAGATCTTTAAAAGGACTGGACAGGCCATACTTCCAAACTGTCTTTATCCGGTACTAAACTTTCACCAAAAGAACACACATGACAGATTTTATTCCAAACTGTCACAGAGCCTCAACACCAAGGGTATGTGCAACTACCTGCCCTGCGTTGTATCCAACTGATCTTCCAACAGCAACTAGCAGCTAAAGAAATTCTTCACTTCCGTGCTCTAAACAATATTTCAAATAGTTGGGCTTTGCCAAGGGGAAGCTGTTGTCTAGTTCAAGTAATTTTACCAGGCTTAAATCTTCCTCAGAATGAATGACTTCATGGGGGAGAGGCTGCTTGGATAAAATTGTCCCTATACAGCAACTACAGTCTTGAAAATGGATTTAGAATATAATCTGAATTATGCTTATTCCCCAGCCATAACTTTTCTGACTACACGTTATTTTGACTTTGCTTACACATATATCTTTGGGAAAGAATAACATAAACTTAAGTTAATCGTCACACAAATTTCTGTTTAATATTGGATAGTTTTGATCTAAATTTGCACTGTATCTCCATGTATTTCAAATATAAAGAAGCATCAATTTTATGTCCTAGTTCAGGTCCACTGCTTGTTAAAATATTCAGGTGTATAGACAGCAAAAGTCGCATAAATGTTTTGGCCATAATACTCCGAAGAGCAGAGAGGAGATGTAACAGAATGGGGAATTTATCTTACACATAGACAAGTACGAAATTCAGTAAGATACTAAATCAAAATCAGCAGGGGAAATGACTGTTTTTCATTAAGAAACTGAGGTGAAGTAGTCTGAAAAGATGGCTAATGAGTTGACATAAATATCTGACAAAATTCAGTGGGCTCAGGTGCGCTTTGTATTGAACTTGCTGTTCTTAATACAGGAGATATGAGCATTTATAAATATGTTTGAAGTTTCACCAGCTTACTAACAGGTAAACAAATAAAAATAGCTCATTGATTTACAGACACGTCAGGGTTTTTCAAATGTGAAATCTGAGCAGCAGGGTGATAGGACAGTTTCTGCAGTAGCTACTGTATTAGGCATTTTTTTCCCCAGCTAGTTTAATTACTTTGTTAAAGAAACTGTTGCCTTATTTTGCAGGAGCACCAAGTCTAAAAAAGTCTGACAAGAGTTAAGATCACATACTCTTCTTAGTCCTTGGAAATTATGTGAAGAATAATAGTTTTATCTGGGTTTCGTTGCTAAAGGGGAACCCAGGATATATCTGGATATAAAGCTGAAATGTTCAAGTCTCACACTGGCAGTATGAGAGTGAAGAGGACTGACAAACACCACAAGTTTTGCTTGGTGACAAAACCTTATCACTTCAAACAGACAAAGTAGAAAAATCTCCATTAGTAGAGAAAGGGGAGTTCTGTTTTTTTTTGGGTTGGGATCATTCAAAGGCCTCTTCTGCTCTGATCTGTAAGAAGGATCAGAAATCTCTGCTTTTGCCATATATATCAAGACAATGAACATATGGGAATCTGCCATATAGCAGAGTGAGTGAACTGTTTGTTGGACCTTCTGGTAGGATTCTTGCTGACTTGGACAATGTTTTATATTAATAGGAATTAAGATTTCCATTTTAGACTAGAATAAAATGGAATGGAATAGAATGGCAGATACATTTTTTGCTGAGATACCAAGCTAAGTTGATTAACAATCGTCACTGTATTGAAGTCATAATCTTATTTCAATTACAACTGATCCATATACCACTGGTACCTTATCGGTTACATAAGACAAAAAAAATTTCTTTGAGAGTTCAAACTAGAAATAGCTCATACACTACAAACCCCCACAGACCCGAATGAGATGTTTATTTGTGATATACTTCGGGTACTTCTTACTGAAAGTGAATTTTTTGCAAAACTGAGAACCTCTGGTATGAGAAAATGACTGTCAGGGATTGAGAACTTCAGTAGATACATATCACCATGCAGCTAAATTAAGTACTTCAGCAGTGTGTGGTAGTGATTTGTAGCAACTAGACCATCATCTAGCCTCCTGCAGAACATTTTATACTTGTCATAAGAGGTAAACTATATTAACATAATGTTTTTCTTGAATAATACTGATGAATGCCATGAAAGCTATGGTTATCTTTTCTATTTTAAGTAAATATTTATTACCTATTTTTCCATTTTTGAGTATGTGTCTATTAAAAGCTGTTTTATAACTCCTAGTCCTACAAATGGAAAGAAAATGTATTACATTGAAGAAACTTATTATACTTCTATGATGTCTCAAAGTAAAAGGTAATTTTCCCCTGTAACTTTTTTTTTTTTCTGTAGCTAGGACTACATAAAGAGAATGCAAATGTTAAGGCATGAAATTTAATCATCTACTGAACGTTCTATGAGTTTTCTGGGACCTCAAATGTGCACTGCACTATACACATGCTCTAGCAATTCCATTAGGAATAGGGTATGCTTAAGTCTCCAGTCTCCAAACTTAGATCTTCCAAACCCCAGATATCAGTTTCCTTACTGTTTTCAATCAGTACATCGAGTTCATACTTACACATATTTTCATCTTCTAAATACTGTCATGTCTGTTACCAAGACAGCATTTCAGCTGTTCTTTGGGAAATGCTCTGGAGACACAGGCAAATATTAGTGTGTAATATATACATACTGTGAATTGACAGTATATTGATATCTAAATTCTCTTCATTCTTACGCTTCCACTAAATTAATGCTCATAGCACCTAAATGACTGATAAAGAGATTTTGTTGCACCATGAAAATTTTGGTAAAGCCAAATCACCTGCACCTAAATCTGCCAGGATTGGTTTGCATTTCCCATATATTTTCTTGCTGAGGATCATTTGTCATGTATTTTCAAAGTATGCCTAACTCCAGAAAAGATGTAACTTCTCCCCAGTCTTTCAGCCCTGACTTTAATCCTCCTACCAAAGGGATAGTGAGAAAATCTGGGAATACAAATGCTCAAATTTCTTTTCTGTCTGTGGTAACACAAATGCAAGTTTCAGATGAATCCTGTAACAAACAAAATAGATGCATATGCAGAACCAAATATTGGCCAAGAAGGAGGGGAGAAAGTAAATGTTAGCATATCAATGTGGAAGTCGGGGTTACTGATTTCAATTAATACTCTAGCAGATGTCTTAATTTCCAGTTTTCCCTACTGGCTAGCTTGGGTGACTTCTCATGCAGCTGAATATCCATTGTGA
This sequence comes from Pezoporus wallicus, assembly GCF_028554395.1. Classification (NCBI taxonomy): domain Eukaryota; kingdom Metazoa; phylum Chordata; class Aves; order Psittaciformes; family Psittacidae; genus Pezoporus; species Pezoporus wallicus. Next base: position 2,113,889 of record NW_026637470.1, read on the forward strand.
ACTGGGTTTCCTGCATTCAAAACTTCCCCTGTGTTTCGGAAAAAGCTTAATAAAATTCATGGACCTAAGTACATTTAAATTCCTTATAAAATACAGAGGAGATGTAGGTACTTTAGGAGGGATTAGGGAGAGGAGAGGATTAGCCACTGTTCTGAGAAGATGTCCAAAAGACAGTGATTTAAGGATCTAAACAAAACACGAGTGCTCAAGGTAGGTGGCATTTTAAGCACCACAACTGCTGGAAGAGAGCACGTATGATTTAATCTTTTTCTTCTTTAGATGTCTAAATAACTTGCACTCTGACAGACACCCAAACCCCTCCTGCTTTTAGCAGTTAAGATTTGCTTGCTCTTGATGGGAGTGAGTGTTGTGTTTTGTTGTTTTTTTCTTTCTTTCAAATCATTAATAAATGCTATGTTCTAAAACATGACTGGATTATTTATTTATAATGGTTAGTTAAGAAGTTTGCAAGACTTGAAATCAGTGAAAGACATTTTACTTCTTAAGGCTGAAAGAAAAAAACGAGAAACTTTGGACAGTCGCAAATAGAGGTCTGTAAGCTACTATAGAAAAATTGATCTTGGAGTGAAATCTGGATACTGAAGGGGACATTGGAACTTTCCTAATTTAATTCAGGAAAAAAACTCAAGCCTCCATCATTCATCACTTACTTTGAAAATAATGCTTCCTAAGCTTTGGTCAATTAAAATTAAAATGAAGTGATGCCAAAAGCATGCCAGAACTTAATAAAGCAGAAAACCATTAGTATTTGGAATCTTATGTCTATATTCAAATAGAGCATCTCCTGTATGAAGATAGGCTGAGAAAGTTGGGACTGCTCAGCCTGGAAAACAGAAGGCTGCGTAGAGACCTCATAGCAGCCTTCCAGTATCTGAAGGGGGCCTATAGGGATACTGGGGAGGGACTCTTCATTAGGGATTGTAGTGACAGGACAAGGGGTAACACGTGAAAACTTAAACAGGGGAAGTTTAGATTGAATATAAGGAAGAAATGCTTTACTGTTAGAGTGGCGAGGCACTGGAATGGGTTGCCCGGGGAGTTTGTGAATGCTCCATCCACGGCAGTGTTCAAGTCCAGGTTGGACGAAGCCTTGGGTGAGATGGTTTAGTGTGAGGTGTCCCTGCCCATGACAGGGGGGTTGGAACTAGATGATCTTAAGGTCCTTTCCAACCCTAACTATTCTATGATTCTATGATTTTATACTGTAATTTAACTACATCCATTAAAGATGCTAATAAATCATGACATCACTGCAGTTTGCATTAGAGAACTATGAAATAAGACAACCATTAAATCAGATTTAAGTTAATATATACCTTTTAAGGAGCTAACTCAATAGGTCTCCTCTTACATACTGAAAGATTGCTGTGGCATCAGAAAATATAAGGACCATCTCTAAACTGTTTGCAGTTTTACTGATTTGTATTCAACAGACCCTCAAAGGTATCTGTGGATGGCCACATTCCTGTATTAGTTTACTGTACAAACATGCATTAAAAAAGTAACTCATTCTTTGTTTTTCTAAAGCGGGCTAGCCACTTGCATCTGGATCTTGACTGGATAGATATATTTCTTTGCAATGCTGAATGTACCATGCAGAAGATAAATAGGATTTTAGAGAGATTCTGGCTAACTGTAAGCAAGTGTCTTCTAAGTAAGTTGAATTTGATGATTTTTTTTTATTCTGCATGCTGACAAGAAGTCCCATTCTCTGTCACTTTCTGAATCTCTGTCTCACAGCCGTGTGGGTATCCTGTGGGTATTCATGGGTAGATCTCTGTATTCACTCTTGGTTTTGTCCAAGTTAAAAGCCTAATTTTGAAACCTAACCCCTTACAATGTAATATTTTAGTTATAATATAAATATATTTAATTAGTTACACACTTTTAAAGAAAATGGTGTGAAAACACCAGATGATTAGATATCTGTAAGCCATCAAAAAGCATAAATTCAGGCTACTTGGATCACACAAATAACTTGTTCATCTGTCATTACAACTAGTGTGATGCTCCTCAAGCATTTTGATGGAAATTAGGACCAAGCCAATGCAGGAAAAATTTTAATTTTAGCATGCTTTTAGGCCTACACAGTGTTTTTTGATATGAAAACCTATTCCTAAAATTTAGCATACAGACTATAATCCTAAATCCTATAATCCTATCAAAAATTTGACAGTCGACCACTTGGTGGATATAGAACTGGCTGGATGGCCGCACACAAAGAGTTGTGGTCAATGGCTCAATGTCCAGCTGGAGACCAGTAGTGAGTGGTGTCCCTCAGAGGTCAGGGATCGGTGTTGGGACCAGTCTTGTTCAACATCTTTGTCGCTGACATGGACAGTGGGATTTAGTGTGCCCTCAGCAAGTTTGCCAATGACACCAAGCTGTGTGGTTCAGTTGATACGCTGGAGGTAAGGAATGCCATCCAGAGGGACCTTGACACGCTTGTGAGGTGGGCTGATGCCAGTCTTATGAAGTTTAACTATGCCAAGTGCAAGGTCCTGCACCTGGGTTGGAGCAATCCCAGGCACAGCCAGCTGCAGGCTGGGCAGAGAAGAGATTCAGAGCAGCCCTGCAGAGAAGGACTTGGGGGTGTTGGTTGATGAGAAAATGAACATGAGCTGGCTTCAGTGTGCACTCACAGCCCAGAAAGCCAATCGTATCCTGGGCTGCATCAAAAGGAGCATGACCAGCAGGTCGAAGGAGGTTATCCTGCCCCTCTACTCTGCTCTTGTGAGACCTCACTTGGAGTACTGTGTGCAGTTCTGGTGTCCTCAACATAAAAAGGACATGGAACTGTTGGAACAAGTCCAGAGGAGGGCCATGAGGATGATCAGGGGACTGGAGCACCTCCCGTATGAAGATAGGCTGAGAAAGTTGGTGCTGTTCAGCCTGGAGAAGAGAAGGCTGTGTGGAGACCTCATAGCAGCCTTCCAGTATCTGAAGGGGGCCTATAGGGATGCTGGAGAGGGACTCTTCATTAGGGACTGTGTGACAGGACAAGGGGTAACACGTGAAAACTTAAGCAGGGGAAGTTTAGATTGGATATAAGGAATTTCTTTCCTGTTAGGGTGGTGGCGCACTGGAACAGGCTGCCCAGGGAGTTTGTGAATGCTCCATCCCTGGCAGTGTTCAAGTCCAGGTTGGACAAAGCCTTGGGTGAGATGGTTTAGTGTGAGGTGTCCCTGCTCATGGCAGGGGGGTTGGAACTAGATGATCTAAATTTCCTTTCCAACCCTAACGATTCTATGATTCTATAAACTGGTGTTCTCGTTCAAAAACTTTGCTTCATTGTGACTTTAGTATGGTACAATTTTTAATAAAACTGTATTTAATGCTTTCACCTTTTTCCATCAATTTTTCTCTTTGACTTTAACTTATGCAATAGTCAATATTCAGAACAACTTGGACTCAGAATCCCTGAGGTCTACTTAAGGCTAAATATGTAACAGTTGGAACACCACCAGGAAAACTTACTCTGTTCTATCCAAAATGCTAAGAAAGAGGCACGTTGGCTCTGGTACTGTCCTCATGGTGAACTGCCTTTGTGTTAAGGAGCCTAGAAAACTCTGAGTTCTTCCTTCACCTGCCAGGTTGGTTTCTGAGGTGCTGCCAGATACATTAGCAAAATCTCTGCCAGAAAACTGATGGGGTTTTGGTAAATTTAGACTGTAATCTGAAGACATTTAGTCTCTGCTGAATCAACAGCTCTTAGTAGAAACATTTTATCAATCTTATTAGTTTGTTGCTTTTTTCAATCATGTAAATTTACAACTAACTCAGCTCTGGGCTTTGTCTCCCCTGTATTGATTTGCAATTTCTGAATGTTTGGAAACATATAATTTATATAAAAATGGCAACAAACTTTAATAGTTGTGTACCCTAAGTATACTTTCTGGGCATTTAGAAACTTATTTCATAATTACTTCTTTTCACATAATTTTAAAACAAATAATAATAGACTGAAGGTGTCACATCGACAAATACAGATTCTTAACTTACAAATCAGGTCTATCCTTACACCAGTGGAAGTTTTGAAAACAAAACTAGACAAAAAGCTTGAAAAAACAAAGAGCTTCAAATATTGGCTTTATGTCAAAAGCATTAAAAAAAGAGCAATGTATCACATGTAGTATTTTGTACATATATTGTTCCCTAAGAATGAGATGCCTTGATTGTGAAATGGGAAACCTATAGAAAAATCAAAGAGTAAGATCTAGTTCAATAAGCACTTTAAAAAAAAATAGGGTCTTATAAAGAATGTCATGGTCTGTCCCATAAAATCATCTTGGTGACTCATTTGAACTGCTTTTTCAAGGAAATGTCAGATGCACTCAGATTACCATCAATGTCATTCCAACTTTGTGCACAGATATGACAATATGTATAATCACATACATTCTAACTGACTCTCAGAGTTCAGAAATGCTGAGATCAAAATAGATTTTTCAATCCTGATTATGAGTTCAAGTGTCCTTAATACAGATATTAATGATGATTTTATTATGTAATTATAAATGCCCAAGAGAGGAAGGATTGCATTAACATTCATATCATAAGAAGCAGAAAGATGATACTCTCACCATAAAAGAGAATACCCTTTAACTTCAACTTGCATGCCTTTACACCCAACCTTTTAGGGCTGTAAATACAATTCACTACTGTCTGTATGTTATACTAGCTATATTTCTGAATATTACCCTGAGAACAGGTTCAAACAAACTGGTTCCTTTTAAAGAAAGAGAAAACCCACAAGACAAGCCATGACCATTTGACAGAAAACATTTTTTTTTCCTTTGGGATACCTTTGGAAAAACAGGAAAGTCCTATGGTCTGTCTTACACAAAGGTCACTAAAAGTATTTATAAAAGTTTCTTCTGATTTTAAACTCTAGGAAGCTATACAAATTTTAAAAGAAAGAAAGAAGTCTACCTTTAAATTCCATATTTGTCTTTCTTACATTGAAACACATTTGTATTCATGATTTACTGCTAAACTTCAGAACCAGGACAATATTTGGCTTGTAGATCACTTAGAGGAATAAATGGAAGGTATAAAGATATAATAAGGGACAAACCCCTTGCATATGCTTTTGTTATTCAGTGATAGTTCACTGCTGTAGGTAGGTAGTACGTCAGGTAGACATGCTGCTGGAATTAGATGTTCAACAGTTGTAGGCAGGTTCTGCTGGGATTTTCGAAAACACCATATGTCAGATCTGTTACAGTGATTCTGAAAATGTCATAGATAAATGACCTGCACCTTCAAAGATTTCTAGGAGTTGAAAATGCAGTATTTTATGGCACCCGTAAGTATAGAACACCAAGTAAACTGCTTGCTTAACAAAACTGGCAAAACACTCCTAGCCTAAGATAAATTGCCCAATTATTTTAAAATCCTTAATAATTATACTTAATAGAATTTGGGAATTGCCACTGTGAAAGCTTATCTTTTTGTGCACTATTAGACTCCACTTTGATACACTAGTGGCTTTTATTTTTGATACAGCAGTGGCTTATATTTAAGAGAGTTAGGCTTTTTAGAAAAGACAGGTCTGGTAGATGGGGAGGGGGAGCTGCTACTTATGTTAGTATAGCCTGGAGAGTATGTAACTCTGTCTGGGGACAGGTGATCAGTCAACAGAGAGTTTGTGGGTCAGGGTTAAAGGGAGAAGAGTGATGGGAGACATCACTGTGGGGATCTGTTACAGACCGCCTGATCAAGAGGACTCTGTGGATGAAGCACTCTATAGACATATAGGAACAGCCTCACACTCGCAGGCCCTTGGCCTCACTGGGGACTTCAACCACTCTGACATCCATTGGAGGGATGCAACGGCCCGGCACAAGCAATCCAGGAGGTTCCTCGATTGTGTGGAAGACAACTTCCTTCTGCAAGTAATAGAAGAGCTGACAAAGAGAGGTGCCATGCTTGACCTTGTGCTCACCAACAGGGAAGGGCTGGTTGGAAATGTGATGCTCCAGGGCAGCCTTGGTTGCAGTTATCATGAGATGGTCGAGTTTGAGATCCTAAAGACAGTGAGAAGAGCGTGCAGCAAGCTCACTGCCCTGGACTTCAAGAGAACAGATTTTGGCCTCTTCAGGAACCTGTTTAGTAAGGTTCCATGAGATATAGCCCCAGAGGGCAGGGGTACCAAGACTGTTGGTTCATATTCAAGGATCACTTGCTACAAACGCAGGAGCGTTGCATCCCAACTAGAAGGAAGTGCAGCAGGAGGGCCACGAGACCTCCTTGGATGGATAAGGAGCTGCTGAGGAAAATTCAAAGGAAAAAAGAGGCTTATAAAAGGTGGAAGCAAGGATAGGCAGCCTGGGAAGCTAGGGACCGGGTTAGGGAAGCTAAGGCCCAGTTAGAATTAAACTTGGCTAGGGATGTGAAAGATAACAGGAAAAGATTCTATGAGTACATTGCAAATAAAAGACAGACTTGGGACAACGTGGACCCTCTCCAGAAGCTATCAGGAGAACTGGCTAGCCTGGATTTGGAGAAGGCTGAAGTTCTTAATGACTTCTTTGCCTTGGTCTTCACTGGCAAATGCTCTGACCACACCACCCAAGTCTTGGAAGGCGGACACAGGGACTGTGAGAGTGAAGACCTTGCGCCCACTGTAGGAGAGGATCTGGTGGGAAACCAACTTAAGAACCTGAATGTGCACAAGTCCATGGGACTTGATGAAATCCATCTGCAGCTCCTGAAGGAGCTGGCAAATGAAGTTGCTAAGCCGCTGTCCATCATATTTAAGAAATCACGACAGTCAGGTGAAGTTCCTGATGACTGGAAAAAGGGAAATATAACCCCCATTTTCAAGAAGGGGAAAGGGATGACCCAGGCAACTACAGAGCAGTCAGTCTCACCTCTGTGCCTAGCAAAATCTTGGAGCAGGTTCTCCTGGAAGGCATGCTAAGGCACATGAAAAACAACAAGGTGCTTGGTGACCAGTAACGAGTGGTGTGCCTCAGAGGTCAGGGATTGGTGTTGGGACCGGTCTTGTTCAACATCTTTGTCGCTGACATGGACAGTGGGATTTAGTGTGCCCTCAGCAAGTTTGCCGATGACAGCAAGCTGTGTGGTTCAGTTGAGATGCTGGAGGGAAGGAATGCCATCCAGAGGGGCCTTGACACACTTGTGAGGTGGGCTGATGCCAACCTCATGAAGTTTAACTATGCCAAATACAAGGTCCTGCACTTGGGTCGAAGCAATCCCAGGCACAGCTGCAGGCTGGACAGAGAAGAGATTCAGGGCAGCCCTGTGGAGAAGGACTTTGGGGTGCTGGTTGATGAGAAAATGAACATGAGCCAGCAGTGTGTGCTCACAGCCCAGAAAGCCAACCATATCCTGGGCTGTATCAAAAGGAGTGTGACCAGCAGTTGGAAGGAGGTGATCCTGCCCTTCCACTCTGCCCTTGTGAGACCTCACTTGGAGTATTGTGTGCAGTTCTGGTGTCCTCAGTATAAAAAGAACATGGAACTTTTAGAACAAATCCAGGGTAGGGCCATGAGGATGATCAGGGGGCTGGAGAACCTCCCGTATGAAGACCGGCTGAGAAAGTTGGTGCTGTTCAGCCTGGAGAAGAGAAGGCTGTGTGGAGACCTCATAGCAGCCTTCCAGTATCTGAAGGGGGCCTATAGGGATGCTGGAGAGGGACTCTTCATTAGGGACTGTGTGACAGGACAAGGGGTAACACGTGAAAACTTAAGCAGGGGAAGTTTAGATTGGATGTGAGGAGGAAGTTCTTTACTGTGAGGGTGGTGAGGCACTGGAATGGGTTGCCCAAGGAAGCTGTGAATGCTCCATCCCTGGCAGTGTTCAAGGCCAGGTTGGACAGAGCCTTGGGTAGCATGGTTTAGTGTGAGGTGTCCCTGCTCATGGCAGGGGGGGTTGGAACTTGATGATCTTAAGGTCCTTTCCAACCCTAACTATTCTATGATTCTATAAGGATAATGGTTTGGAGGTTAGTGCTCATAAAGGCTGCTGTAGAAGGGAGTAAAAGATTAAATACTTATTTTTAAATTTAGTTTTACATTTATGGTGTTGTATTTAGCAGTACATTTGACTCTGGGATTGGGCCATGGTACCCAGAAGTTTGACATGGCCTTCATAACAGTAAACTACACGCTACAGAAACAAGAAGACTGCAAATGAAATATTTAAAACTTATCTGAGGACAAGAAGGTTCTGGTTTTGAGACCAGCTAAGCACCTGATGTTCTTAACTTCATGTAAATTCCCAGTATTAAGGGTTCTGATGCTCAGACTTTAAACAGCACCACTTTGATCTAGTAGCAGTCTGACAGCTACCCTGGGAGATTGTAAAAACTTCAACCTTGGAAGTTTTCAAGATCTGGTTAGACAAGTGAAGTTCCGGTGTCCTTAACATAAGGACACGGAGCTGTTGCAGCAAGTCCAGAGGAGGGCCATGAGGATGACAGGGGGGCTGGAGAACCTCCCGTATGAAGATAGGCTGAGAAAGTTGGGGCTGTTTAGCCTGGAGAAGAGAAGGCTGCATGGAGACGTCATAGCAGCCTTCCAGTATCTGAAGGGGTCCTACAAGGATGCCGGGGAGGGACTTTTCATCAGGAACTGTAGTGATAGGACAAGGGGTAATGGGTTTAAACTAAGACAGGGGAAGTTCAGGTTAGAAAGAAGGAAGAGGTTCTTTATTGTAAGGGTGCTGATGCACTGGAACAGGTTGCCCATAAAACTGGTAAATGCTTCATCCATTGCAGTGTTCAACGCCAGGTTGAATAGAGCCTTGGGTGAGATGGTTTAGTGTGAGGTGTCCCTGCCCATGGCAGGGAGATTGGAACTAGATGATTGTAAGATCCTTTCCAACCCTAACTATTCTATGATTCTATTATTCTATATTTGATTGTCCTGGCTGTGATTATAACTCATACTGTACAAATAGTTTATGCTGATGAAACAAAAATAAATACCAAACAAAATACAAAGGAATAAGAATAATTTTTTATTCTATAATTTGATCATTTAATTTTCATTCCTTTGAACTTATTTGTTTACTTAATCTTCTACAAATTTAATGTTGATAGTGGGCAAATTAAATTCCAGTACATCAGCATGAAATCAGTGTAGCCAACTGAAGTACAAAATCTGCTAGTGGAAACAGGTATCAGATCACACCTGATTTTCTATGTTACAATATATCTTCCTTCATTAGTAAAAGGATATGACTATCTTTGTAGCTGATAAGGTGTTCTAATTGATTTTTAGCAATTTCTCTTAGCATTCATTTCTGGCATATTCAGTCCTTTTTTCATTATACAAATTGATGTGAAATTAAACCATGTCCTGAGGAGAGAAAAAGGATGAAACAATAATATTGGTATTTTATGCAGAACTTGCAGCAAAGGATTTTAATGGAATTAAAAATATGCTTAGCAAGGTTAGTGCAGAAAACGTGGACAGTATAAATGTTAAAGCCAAAAGGCTGTAAAGGTCATTGTGAACAGGCTGTATGCTTACAGGATATTTTAATATTTTTTTCCTAAACACGTATCTACAATAACTTATAAAGTAAATTTTGCTCACTTTCTGCCACATAGCTACAAACTCACAGCTTTTAAGGCCAGATAGAAGCAACCTTATCACACAGACATCACAGTTTTAATTTAATGCCTCTTCAGTGAATCCAGCAGTTTGTTGTTTCATAACTGTGGCTGTCTATCAGAAGGGTATCCTTCTCAAACTTATTTCCAAAATTTTTGATGCTATGGAATGACAATGCACACTGTGGGTGTGAACATGAGCAGAGTTTAATACTTGTATATGTACCTGGGGCAGGTCTGAGTAACAACAGGCTGGCACACTCTGGAAGAAACTCCTAGGGAACACACAGACTGAAATAACTATACCTGCGCTTTCTACTTGATGCAAGAAGGCAGCATTTGCCAGAGACTATTCAACATCCTTTGTGTTTAAGCATCCACTACTACAAAATAGGACAGTTGTTATCTCTCCTACCTGGTACTCCCATGGCTCTGAAAACCTACAGTAAGTATCAGAGTAAAATGTTGAATATGGGAATGGGGAACATATGGTCTTATGGTCTGATTGAAGCTGAGGTGGCCCACAGCTTTAGTCATTATGACCTGTGGCTATTTTCATGTAATTTAATCATAAATCAAAGAAAACTACAAATTATATGTGGCCAACCAAAGGTGTTCGAAAGGCCTATTTGAATAAGGATAACCAAGAGTGTAGAATATTACTTCATCATCTCTCCTACATAGAAATGTGGTATGAGTCAGACTTTGCACCCCTTTTGTAGTCTTTTGAATGGTACTCTGTTTCCTGCAGCAGAATTATAAAGCAGCTTTTAGTAGAAAATATCTGTGTATGGAAATGTACCACAGAGCTGGAGAAAACAATCACATCATTTGGTGTAAAAATATTTAAAATAAATTGGTTTACTGCTGTATAGTAAGGCATTTATAGTGTGATTTAGTAGAGTAATTCAGCCTTATAGAGGTTTCCCTGACACAGACATCAGCTACTTTTGTTCTAGTCTAAACAGTTATATAAGCTATGTTCCACTGTGGTGGGTTGACATTGGCAAACAGTCAATCAACAACGCTGCCACTCGCTTACTCCCTCTCCTGTGGCATGGGGAGCAAGGAAGGAGGTGAGAAGACTCAAGGATTGAGACTGGTGCCACTTTAAGTGAAGCAATAGCTGCATAAACAAACAAATTAAATGCAGAATTTATTCACTATTGCTCATGGGCAAGCAAATGTCCAGCCACTAACTGGCAAGCAGGGCCTTGGCATGCAATTACATAGGAAAACAAATGCCATAACCACAAATGTTGCCCCTTCCTCCTCCTTTCCCTGAGCTTTTATGGCAAAGCATGACATCATATGGTATGGACTATACCTATGTTCAATTCAGTTTAGCTGTCCCAGTTATATCCCCTCCCATCTTGCGCAACCCCAGCCTACTCACTGCAAGCAGGGTCAGAAGGTGAAGAAAGAGAACCTCCAGGCTGTGCAAGCACTGCTCAGCATTAGCCAAAACACTGGTGTGTTACCAGCATTGTTTTAGCTACAAATCCATAACACAGGACCACACCGGTGCTGTGAAGGAAATCAACTCCATTCAAGACCCAGTAAAACAACCCATATAGAAAGAAAGGAGTGATTCCTTTTGGAAAATCTTGGCAATGAACTAGACACGGTGGGCCTTCCAGATAGGAAAAACTGTATCAGGCCGAGAAGACAGTACTTAGTGTAACTCCGTCAGCATCATGGTGCCTAGCAAATTGTTAGCAGAGTCCTAGACCATTGAAAGCATTATCAGACTGTTCTGTTTTTCTACACTTTGACAGGGCTTTTGAAATAGTTGAGAACAATTACAAAAACATACGCAGTTCTACTGTTGCCATGCTTTGAGGTCTGATCCTTGTCCTCACTTCAGCCTGAATTCAATGGCAAAGTGCTGCTGAGTTAAATGATTTCAGTGTCTCACTATTTATATTTACAACCCAATATGCTCCATCTGTTTTCTTCCTGTCAAGGCAGTCACGTCATATGTCTGATAAATATTTATAAATACAAGTTAATAAACTGAATCCATTTGGAAATAGAGTATGCAGCAGTGATATTCAATGCTGCTTTTGTGTATGGATATCATTAATATGAAGTTGCTTATTATATGTACATACGATCACAGGAAACAGAGAATTAGCTCTGCACATCTTGCTGTTGCATGCAACTTTTTTCCGTAATTCTATTCATCTTCAAATAGCTTATGATCTTTGTTTATTAAAAGGCAAATTTCTGTTTTGCCCAAATTGGCATTTTCAGTGCCTTCTTATTTCACCATCTATTTACTAATGGGTATTTTATAGCCACGTGTTCTTGTGTCAGCTTTATCCCTGACTTCAACTTTATCTCCTTCCTTCACATTTTTATCTCCCAAACAGTTTGTAGACAACAGATATAATGATAGCTTTCATTCAGTTCATCTTTTTCTAGGTGACTAGAGTGATACACACTGTTTCAGATGATAGCTTAATAGGATCTTGCATCTTTGTATTAGTACAAGTTTTTGGCACAACCTGTTGAAATGCCATATCATTATCCATATTACAATTTTCACCAATATCCTTGTTATTCATTTCAATAACTTCAAATGTGCCAGTATTCAAGGAATCTGTGAATAAGTGTGTGCTTCCAAACCCAGAGTGGTATGCGTGCTTTCACTAGTGACCACCAGCTTTTACTGGCTAAAGAGGAGGAGGTGATTTGGTTGTCTGTGCTCCTGTTTTATGTGAGTCCTGTACGTAGGTGCTGTTGAAGGCAGCACCTTGTCTGTGTGGTTGGCCATGTCAGTGTCCTCTGTGTTTGTGTGTATGCACATGTGTGTGCCTCTGGGACACAAATTGATAAAACATGCAAACAGAAAGCTGCAGCCACATCCCTTGGCCTGGAAGAAAACTCCCAGGCACACTGGACTGGGGTCCAGCAGCTGGGAGAAGGAATCCCTGGGCCCCAAACTGCTGAAGATGGTAGTTGGTTATAATATCCCTTTGCATTTATTATATTTAAAAACATTAGAAGCAGCCCGTAATAATCTCTTCCATAAAACCTGTGTTTGTATTTTATGCCACTTTGCTTTACTATCACCAATTTTACATTAATTTTTCTACTTTTCTGAATAATGTATCTCTTCTGATGACTGCATTTTAGGCATGACGTGTTACAAGAATTGCACTATTATCCTTATATAAGGATATGTTATTGTTATATAACATATCATTATATGTTATCCCTATAGATATATATACTTATATCCTGACACTTAATCAGTATCTTTGATTCCCAAATTCTACTGCCAAAGCTGCCTGGTATAAAGAAATCCTCAATTTCTTTTTAAGCTTACCCAAGTCTCTAGAAAACTTTCTTACTGTTCCTTTTTACCTCCTGTATACTTCTACCAATACTATTTCTTTGTTCTTTTAACTGCTGATGAGTTATTACTTTTACAGCATGATAAAATTATTCTTTCACAAAGTGTTATCAAGTATTTTTATCAAGGAAAACAATATTGACTTAGCAGTCTGCACAGTACATAGCACTCTTGCCCTTACACATTACCTAGGTAAGCAAATTAAAAAAACAAAACAAATAAAAAAAAACCAACCCAAAAAACAAAGATGAGAGTTTTCTAAAGTTTTGGCATCCATGGAATCACAGAATGGTTTGGGTTGGGAGGGATCTTAAACATAATCTTGTTCCAACCCCCTTGCCATGGGGAGGGATAATTTCCAATAGACAAGGTTGCTCAAAGCCTCATCCAGCCTGGTCTTGAACACATGGAACAAAAGAGACTTTCCCATCTTCTATGGGCAATCTGTGCCAGTGTCTCACCACCCTCTCAGTGAAGAATTTCTTCCTGATATCCCATCTAAATCTACCCTCTTCCTCTTAAAGCCATTCCCCCTTGTCTTATCACTACATGTCCTTGCCAAAAGCCCTTCTACAGATTTCTTGTAGGCCACCTTTATGCACTGGAAGACTCCATATTATAAGGTCTCCCCAGAGCCTTCTCTTCTCTAGGCTGAACAACCCCAGCTCTCTCAGCCTGTCTTCATATGAGAGGTGCTCCAGCCCTCTGATCATCTTTGTGGTCCTCCTCTGGACTTGCTCAAGCAGGTCCAAGTTCCTTCTGTGTTGGGAGTCCAAGATCTGAATACTGTTCTCCAGGTAATTGTGTCTTTCCGACTCCTCATTTTTAATTTGTGAATGAGTCATCTTAAGGGAAGTTACTAACTTCTCCTCTGCACTGCAGGAAGTAATTTTAACATGGCATCCTAATGGGCCCCACTTATGTATGATCAAAATGCAGAAAAAAATAGATGCTGTATTTCCATAATCTGGCCTCTTTGGGCTATGCCTATTCTAGATCATGACAACTGCTTCTAAAGTAATTTCTCAGATACAGCAAAATTAGGATAAAAGAAAGAAAATTTTAAGAGTGAAATATTACCATTCATTAAGCAAAATGTTACTGATCTTTTGAGAATGTTGATATGTCTTTCAGCTATTAAATATTATGTAAAGGAGACATAGAAGACATGTAAAGGAGTCTCTTTCTTTTATGCTTAGCATCAGAGTAAGCACCTTCTCTTTCATAAACATGTTCTAAGTGCCTCCTGGTGTATATTTTTCATATTATCAATTAAAAATTTAAGATATCATGACCCTGAAGAACAGCTTTTGACTGGGAGGCTGGACCTTCTGTGAGATGTGAAGTTTATGTATTTTTACTCCTATGGCTGTTTTCTTTTGCTTATAACCCAGGAACAGTAACTGAGATGGATAAACGAAATGCTGCTCTTATTCTAGTGGATTAATGGGTTGTGAACACAGTACAATCAACTTCCTTCATTAGGGTCCTTAATTCTTGTTATTTTATTGTCACTTGATACTAACATTCTTAAATGCTGCAGAATAATTAGTATATTTGCTTAGAATTTCATATAAATAGGTTTAAAATCTGATTTTTTTTAATCTCCTGTTATTTCCTATTCAGTATAAGTTTAAAATGAAACAATCAAAACCTTTGAAACTGTAAATGCTTCACAGTCCTTATGCTAAAACTAGACCTGAAAACTTGAGTAGCTTTACTATACTTTGAATCATCAATAATACTGAGGACTGGTTGTTACTGAAGTATTTTTTAGGGGTTTCACACAAAGTTTCTTTTTTTTTTTTTTACTACGCTTTTGTTAGCTCTGGAAGATAATATAATCATCATGAAGGGTACTTTGAAAGTTCTGTGCATTTATGGGTTCTTAAGAAACAGCCACTGTGTTAGAGAACAACTAGTAAATATTTTCACTGATGTCCAAAGAAGTAAAGCTTATACACTTGTTCTCTATCTATCTCTTCTTGAATGACTTTTCAATCTGCTGACTTAATTTCAGCCAAACATTGGTAGAGTGCTAAAGTTCTTAAAACACTCATGCATATGTAATGAAAATGTTTTCTGGTTCATAAGAGAGATGTACAAATGGCTTTGAGGGAAGGAAAAGCAAAAGATGAACCACCAAATCGTATCAGTCACTAGAGAGTCTTCAGGGGAAAATGTTGTTAGAAATACCTCATCTATGGAGAAAGTAGCTAAGTGCTGCAATCAGACAGTTGACATGATCCACGTGAAAATAGGTTCCATTAGCTGTGCTGCTCAGGAAAGTCCTTCATTATGCCTGTTAAAAATCATGAACATATTAAGGTTATTGTTGATATAAAATGCTGAGTAAGTTATAAAATGTCATGACTATTAAGTCCGGTAGAGAAAATGTCCAAAATAATTAGCAGAGCACTTGGGTTTTCTAGTATGTCTGAAAACTACCATTTATACTGTACAACAGAGGTATGGCTCACTTATTTTTTCTCCTTGACAGTAATTATGAGAGAGCCTCTTCTAAAGAAATGAATTTGATTTAAAAAATGCATCTTTTTGGATTTTACAAAAAACTGAAACCTTGCACTTTTTCATTAAGAAAAAGCAAAGTGTTGATACTTTCTGCAGAAAATGTGTCAACTAAAGTTATTTTTGTTGCATAAAACTATGTTTTCTGAGAAACTGTAGTCAGTAATATTGAGGCACAAGAAAGGAGAGTCACCAAAAATACTTTTTTGCAATTGAAAGGATGAACAGAAATTTGACTTGATACTTCTTCACAAATGTGTGTGGGTAGGAATTAATAATTGGAACAATTTAATTTCAATCCTCACATAACTTTTTTGACTTATTTTGAGACTACAAATAAAGGCTTCTGCCTGCTCCTATGTAATTTTTAAGTAATTGTATCATATCAAATTTCTTTGAGGGTCTATATTCTGGCATTCACTGAGTATGTACTTTTTAATTTGGTTTTGAACAAAGGAAAATTAATTACATCTGTTGCATTAGTTCTTTCATAGAGTCCTGGTACCTTAGGGAAAATTTACAGATCTACTGCAATATCTTGCCTAAGAGTGTGAACAGCCCAATACATTATCTTACACAAAATATTTTGAAATGTTATATGCTTTTATCCATGCCAGAAATACAACCAGATTTTGTGAACTATACATGTATGAAATTATGTATATAACCAGGTGTGAAAAAAATAGATGCTAACCTTTTATTTTTCCCCAATTTTAAACCAGTTAGCATATGCTACATCATCACATTTTACTGCACTAATGTGAAGAGTGACCTAGTTCTGTCTTTCTTTACCAGTATCTTCTTTTTGTTATGAGATTAGAAATTACAAGGTTCTATACTAATATAAATTACATTTTGCCTACGCTGTGTTCTGTGATTGTCAGACTGAAGTTTTCTGTAATGTTTGAAGAAATGAGTAATTACATTTATTAAAAATCCTTGTCCTGCTGTGTAAGCTGTTTAGAATTTGCACTGAGAAAAGACTGTTCACTTCTATACCTGCAAAAATTATGACTTATTTAATTTTTGGTGCTTCTAATATTTCCATTGCTCAGATGTCACTGGCTACACAGGCAGTGAATGGAAGTTTTCCAGCAACTGAGCTTATTATTGTCTAAGCCATTTGCCTTCACCCGAATATGGGAAGTATGATTCCATGCTGGATTACTAGCAATGCAAATTGGTCTTAAAACATGCAGAGACTGCTCGCAGTTTGCTGTGGCACTTTTCCAGCAGGCACCTGAATGGTTGAAAACTCTTATCAAGAACAGTGCTTCTGAGCATGATGCTTTCTGCAGTTGAAGAAAGACCTCGTCATCAACTTCTTGATCCAGTGGCCTGTAGCAGACACCAAACACAAAGTCTTCGTTGTTGGCTTGGTCCCTAATTTTGACCCATAAGCTGTACACTTGTGCATTGCTAGTCTTCAAAAATAGCTCTGTGCAATCCCCATTTTTGTCCTAGAAGGCAACTCTCCTGCCTATGCTTCCTTACCTGTTCCATCTGAATAGTTTATAGCCATCAGTCATTGCATTTCAACCATGCGATTCATCCCATCAAGTTCACAGGTGTTTTCTGGTTGCTTCCTAATATTTCAGGAGCCCCTGGCTTGTCTGGGGTGCTTAGAACTCCATTCCTCTCCCCTGCTAAATCTAGTTTAAAGCTCTGTTTGTAAACCCAGCCAGCTTGTGATCCAGGATACTCTTGCCCCACTTGGTCAGTTGAGCCCCATCAGTTGTGAACAGGCATGGTGTCCTGGGTTCAGCAGTAGCAGTCATGTTTCTCCTCCTTGGTAGCTGGTGCAGTGCAGTGTTTTGACTTTCGGCTCGGGAACAGAGCTGATAGAGATGTTTTGGTTTGGCCAAGGACTTTGTGAGCCTCATGCTCTGCCAGGGGGAGGGGAAGCCAGGAGGAAGCAGAGACAGGACACCTGACCCAAACTGACCAAAGAGGTATTCCATACCACAGCACGTCATGCCCAGGATGTAACGGGGAGTTAGCCGGAAGGGCTGTGAGACTGCAGGGTTGGAGGAGGTATCGGTCGGAGCTTGGTCGGGCTTGGGGGGCGAGTTATCGGTCAGCGGGTGGTGAGGTGTTGTATTCTCTTCCCTTGTTATTTCCTTTATCATTATTATCATTGGTGGTAGCAGTAGTGATTTGTGTTATACCTTAGTTACTAAACTGTTCTTATCTCAACCCGTGGGAGTTGCATTCTTTTGATTCTCCTCTCCATCCCTCCGAGAGCAGGGGGAGGGCAAGAAAGGGGGGGAAGTGAGCGAATGAGTTACCTGGCTGGGTTTAAACCACGACAGTTCTTTTTGGCGCCCAACGTGGGGCTCGAAGGGTTGAGATAACGACAGATTTGACTGGATTAATAGTCACTCGTCACAATGCTGATTTATTGGCTCTCAGAGTTGTTCTTGTTGATCTCACAGCTTCAGAATGTTGTAACTTACGTAGACCCGGTATTCGCTGTGTTAGTGTTTATCAAGTGTGGGGCCTGGGCTAAGGTTCTTGTCTCACTGTGCTTTATGGCAATGGCTTGTAATACGGGCGGGCTCCAGCAGCAGGGCGGGACGGACGTGGCCGTGGACTTGTACCTGGCCGTCCGGCTGCTCTTCACCGTCCTGGCCCTCGCCCTACTCTCCATCTTCGTGAGGCTGCGGGGAGCCGAGGGGGAGCGGCCCCGGGAGCTGGCGGCAGCCGAAGCGGCCCGGGAGAGCGGCCCCGGGGACCAAGCGGTGGCGGGAGCGGGGCCGGAGGCCGCGAGGGGACGGCTGCCGGTGGAGGAGGCCGGGGCGGTCGCGGAGCTGAACCCAGGACACATGGTTTCCTGAAGGTATGCCCAAGATGATAAAAGCCAAGACCTTGAGCATGCCACCTGTTAGTCATGTCAAGAGTTGTCATTTTCTGAAAATTGTGGAGTGATGTATAATGGTGTGATTCCAGTGACAGGGGTGGAGGAAAATGTTAGGGTATTACAAAAGAAATTGGGCAAATGAGAATTATAGATGATAACAAATTAGCAAAGCCTTTCTTGATGTTCGTGATTAGCCTCCTCAGGAGACTCAGAGCACAGCCATTTTTTTAAATTTCTAGATTAGGCTAGTCAAAATGCTGAGAAAATGAGTATCGATGTCTGCATCCTGCACTTCTCAGGGTAAACAAAATCTCTGTGACTTCCTTTAGTTCATATGAAACATAATAAATGTTTGCTGAATGTAGTAAACTCCTCAGACTACTAAACTCTTCAGTAGCTAACACAATTTGCTATTCTTGGCTTCAAACTCAGAAGTGGGTTAAGATGGGCTGAGGAAGTTTAGAGCAGTTTTTTCATGCTGTTTGTTTGCACACTTAAGAAAATCTCATTATAAAGGACACATTCAATTCCATTTTGAAAGTTTATCTTCATATAGATGGGAGTCAACAGTGCTATTTTTTATTTTATAAATTCAAGTTAGTGGATCCAGCAAAGACAAACTGAGGTTCTAAACCAGTTTGTTGTCTGCTTCTCTGTTTTAGAAGGAAAATATTGGTAAATGCTGTTTTAGCAATACAGAGATTACTTGGTTATCATTAATAGGTTTTAATGTTGTTTAAAATGCTAATGGAAATCTAAAATACTGCAATGGGCAGATGGAAAGTGGCAAGATGTTTACTACCACCTCTATGAAAATTATTTTCATTTAATTTTCCAAACTAATTTGGAAAATTTACTAAACTAATTTGGAGAGATTTATTCTCTGAAGGATAATAATGTATGCTGTAATTCAGTTTGGAATAGTTGCTAATAATTTTAGATGGAACGGAAATTAATATTCCGGAATTAATTTGTTTTCTTTGTTACTGTTACTTAGAAATATTGAATTTATGTTTTTATTCAGACTCTGATGGTTGCTAAGGAAACCACTTGTATTATATCTGTGGGTATGGCATAGACCTTAACTATAAAAACAGGCAAATGTGTCTACAACTACCTTTTATTTAGAAAGAATTGCACATTTTAATCAGCACATGATCCTCATCCACCTTAATTTCTGTATTTTAACACAACAAAAAAATTACACTGCATACACCTCCCCAGGAGGACTTATGCACAGCTTGTGTTTTCAGGTACATGAAGCTAGCATCACAGCAAGAGTTCAATGCAAGCTAAATAAACTGAGATCAGGCTGAGGTCTGGATGAGAAGCTAAGCTGAGACATCCAGCCGGCCCTGGATTTCAATAGTCAAATACTGTTAATTTTCCTCTTTGATCTGCCCTGCCCAAACAGAATTAGAGAACATCATTTGGTAGGAGGCACTGCCCTTTGGGAACGAATTAAAACTTACGTTCTGAACACTCGCTGCCATCAAAGACTGTGAAGCTTCACATAAAGTTACCTTAGGTCATGGTTAAATAATGGCTTTGATTAGCTGTTTGCTTTATGGAGGGGGCCCACCTTTGGGAATCTATTCACTATATAAAATGGCCTTTGGATTAGACACTTGAGCAAGTGATGCAATTTGCTCTAAGGATATCTGAGTTTAGGTTACATAGGTTACATATATACAAGTTTAGAGAGGTTGTACAGAACAGAGGAGGAAAGTGGAGATGACTTATCAGTCCAAAAATTATTTTCAAGTATCCAACAAGTAAATATAAGATCATCAGGAATTTTAAAGATTTGTAATGAGGATGTGGGTGATGGTTTTTAGCATACTGCTGCCTGATGGCAAGTACAAGAGTAAATATAATGAATCTCTTATCTTAATTTGGCGTTTAGGTGATTGTGTGTCCAGGCGCTGAGGGCCCTCCCAGCCCTGACTGTTCATACCAGCCCCTCTGGTGCTCCTCCATCCTGCCAATTGCCCAGGACCACATTTCAGTCCCCCTCCCAGGTCTACCAGTCCCTGCCACTGGCAGCACTGGCAGCACTGGCAGCACTGGCAGCACTGGCAGCAGAGCTCCAGCTCCAGCTCCAGCTCCCCACAGCTGGAGCCTATTGAGCCATGCCCACCAACAGACCTGCTGTCTGGCCTGGCTTTGGCCTGGTCCCCTCCCCAGGGAGTTGTCCCATACACAGCCTGGGGATGTATCTGACCCCATTTCTCCTCACCAGGCCTGATCTTAAACTCCACCCACAGGCTGGCAGGGCAGCACAGCGTGGTCTTGGCTTGACTGTCACCATGGGACTTGCTGATGATCTGGGCTCCTTGCTGGATTCAGTCACAGCCTCTGGGATTGCCCCACTCTCTTACTAGGCATTTCTGATCCCAGGCATGGTGTGTGTGCGTGCAAATTGCTTCACTTGATCTGCACTGTTCCAGTTGAAAACCCTAGCCTGAAAGCAAAAGGAATATTTCCCTTGATTGCAGTATGAGCCTGAATCTAACCTCCAGCACATCCACAGACAGGACAACACAGCCTGGGGGAGGCAGAGAGCAGCCAGAGAACAAACAGGGTAGTGAATGCTGCACCCAGCAGAAGTTTAGCCTTGCTTTTCCATGAGGTATTGTAAATTCATCTAATGTTCTATCTGCAAAGGCATGCACAAAAAGTACTGAAGAGAAAGCTTGCTGTTGCAAGGTGGCGTTGGCTCAGCAGCCATCAGGAAAGCCTTGGGGCCTGCTGTAGCCCAGCCTGAGGAGCAGGAACATGAGATTGAGCACAAAGCTGTGGTATGGTGGCTAATTTTTCTAGCCCAGCTTGAGCACAGGCACCTGAGCCTCTTGTGGGGAAGAGACCGCAGACCTTGTGGAGGAATTCAGGCCCCAAAACTGAGAACTGTGAGGGGGCTGATGAGAGGAATGGGTAGCAGCCTGCAGCATCTCTGATCCCAGCCAACACCCTGTGCTAAAGTAAAGGGCAGGATTTTGATCCTGTCCCATTTCAATCTCTTTTGATCCCATTTAATTACTAATCCATTACCCATACTTTCTTGCAGTCTCTGGGAATTCACTTTTTCTAAATTTTCACCCATTCTTGATTAACATGCGTACCTGAAAGGCTAGGTTTATGTAGGTAGCCACCTCAGTTATTAAACAAGCATAATGCCTTAAACAAGCAATAGGTTACATGAGACTGTTTTCCCAATCTCTGAAACGTGTTTGGTATCTTGCTGAAGCATAATCAGGAGTTTCAGAAAGGGTCTGCAAAGCCATATGCTGGCACAGAATTTGAAGACTGGTTATTGCCAGTTATCATGAACAGCTTCTTCAGAAATGTCAAGGAGTTGAAGGCAGATTTCTCCCTTTGAAGAATAAGGTTACGGCTGGAATGTAGTTATAGAGAATTGCTTCTGTAGAGCTAATGTAGCTGCTAAAGTGAATTAAATGATTCCAGATGGGCTTGAAGATATAATTTTGGAGATGCTACCTGCAGCTGTGACTCACTTCCCATTAATTTTCTAGTAGTCCTGGGTCTCCTACCCATCTGGAAGCTATTATTTAGGATTATAGATGTGTTTAAAATCCTGGAGACTAGGAGCTGTGATTTTGAAACGTGCTTAAGTAGGCCACGCATATGAATAGGGAGTTATTAGAGGGTAATAAAAAAAGCCTTATTTTCAGTTTTAAAGGTGTTCAGAGAACTTTTCCTGTGGATGAGGCAAGTAATAGCTTAAGAGTTTTGTTTACAGAGAATGTTGTCTATGTGGAAACTGTCAAGATCAAAGAGGTAAATAGTGGACAAAACGTGGTTCATACGACACATTTCTTTTCTTAGTACACAGCAGTCCTGAGAACCTTGCCTATCGAGAAAGCTGAAATTCAGATTATGGCTGATGTCAAAGTTTCTTTCCATGTAAAGTTTCAGAGAGTTAGGCTAATAGAATCTGTTCAAATAAATTCAGCAAATTACTACAAAACTATTTCCAGAAGCTTCCTCTCATAGTTTCTTTGCTTATCACAAAATAGAGGTGTAGAGTTGTTCAGACTTTAAAAAAACACAAACAAAATACTGCTAATTGGTATGAGAATGTTATCTTCATTTTTTAGACAACTATTAGTATCTTACTTATATGGAAAGCTAGAAAAGCTCATATAGAATAATAAAGACTTTGGTGCAAAAGGTCTAGATTCTGCTTACAAACTGCTGAATTTCAGTTCATTCTTCATAAGGAAATCAGAAACTGATACTCTTCAGTGTCAGTGTTTTTTCCTCTCATTATTGGTAAGGCGTTGCTTGGCAAAGTGGAATGCTATTGCTAAGGTTAGGATCTGGATTGCAGCTGTAGGAAGATGGTCTCACTGAAGGTCCCACTCACACCTCAGCATGCTCTCTGGATTGGACAAATGAGCCCACACAGAGGCAGTTAATGGGGAGTAGCTAACACTAAACCCAGGAAAACATCAGTGATAGGTTAAACCCACAGTCTACCTCATCTAGTTTGCTGTCAACGGTACTGGCCAACACAATACTGTCTGAGAAAGAGAATAAAACCAGGCAAGTTTATAGTAAGTTGTTTAGATGAAAGAATATTCTTTCATCTCCAGAAATTTGTGATTCAGAGGTTTTCTGTGCCAGAAGCATTGCCTTTTATTTCAAATGTGTGATTCAATGTACACATTCTTAACCTTACCCTAACTAGAAGCCAAGGCTCAGCTACTATATTGGGGAATACTTATGGTTTCTTCTGTAATAGTATTGTTGGATGCTGGGCAAGTCAGTCTGAAAGAAAGTGGGAAGTTAAAGGTCCTTTCCAAAGCAGAAATATAATGCTTCAAATGAATTGAATGTTATGATCCAGTCCTGTTGATAATCAGCTTACAAAACAAGAATTAAATACCCTGATACAACTTTTCCTGGAAAAACACATAGCCTTGCAGCAGAAATGTTGTTTGGCAGGTAGCTCCGTAGTGCATACTAAAGCAATAGAAGTCACCTTGAGAGCAGATGGAACACAATCAAAGATTAATGGCAAATTTATGATCCTTTTAAGAACAGGAGCCAAATAAAGTCAAATTGAATCATAGATTTGGAGGCAATATAGGATCAGAACATGTAAAAGTAGACATTATTGGTAAAATCAATTTGGCTACATGACTAAAACAGAGAGCACTCTGAAACACTGCAGGATGGGTTCTGGGCCAGTTTTGCTAATCTCCCTAAGTAATTAAAAGAGAGGAGGAGGGGAACTGAAACAGAGCACAGCAAAAGCTGTAGGCTTTCTAAGTTTGAAAAAGAATCTTTCCTTTCTATTGGCTTTGTGAATTCCGAATAGGATACGGAATAGCAGTTAAACCTTTCGTCATAGCAGACTAACTTCGCATTCCCAGTGTAGCACTAAGTGCATATTTAACAGCTTATGTGAGAGGCACTGTAGAAGTCTAGGCTCTTCAAAGGATGCAGTGTTTAAACCAAAAATAACTATTTATTCATTTTCTCATTTTTTTGGAAAGAAAGCTGTAAAAGAAATTTATCTATAAAATATTGATGCATGAGGTGTTATTAATAAATATTATACAATGTTTATTACAGATTATCTTCAGATATGCTAGCCAAAATTATGCCAGTATTTTTTGCTATCTAGTTCCTTTAACTTCTAGCTAAAATTAGAAATTTAAGACACAAATGACTTAATGTTACCTTGTTTTAGGGAGTGGGGAGTTTGTGAAAAAGTGGGGAGAAGAAAGCAAAACAGGAAATTAAGCATTAGTACAGTGTTTCATCAATTTTACTTACGTGCTGCCTTTCAGCATCATGTATTGCTTGAGAAATAAGAAATGAGATTAATCCATAAAATATATTAATATATCATAGCTTCAGCAAGCAGGCTAAATTCACAAATACTTTTTTTTTTTAATAAATCTTGAAGTAGTGAAAAAGTAAGGCTTTTTTGTTCAAATTCTACACTATTATTAGTACAGCTAAATGGTCTCCAAAGGAGCTTTTGCTGATTTTTATCACCAGAGGCTCAGGTGACAAGTATTTCTGTTCATTTATAAAAATCCATCTCTTACTGATGGTGATGAGATGCACAGCATATAGTGTAAACCAGAACTTAATAGTGTATAATTTCAAAATTTTCTTAAGGTTGAAGATCAAATTAAGTAAATTTCTGCATGAACTACCCAAACATGACAAAATTTAAAAGGCCAATAAGGTATAAATTAGAAGTCTTTAAAAACTTTCCTTGAAATTAATGTGGGTATTCAGTGCAATATGGTAGGTGTCTTATATGGGACTAAGAAGCAAAAAAGTATATTCTGTATGATGAAAAGCACATGTATAACTGAGCTACATAGTCATGTAGCTATGACTATATGTTGTTTTTTTTTTTTTTAGGCAAGAAAACACATTATTTTTATCCAAATACATTCAGTGTGGCTCTTTCTTTTTTTTTGGTCAGGATGCGCAGCACAGAAGAGCTACACATTGAGTCAGAAGCTAGGATTAATGCTGGAGCTCTCAAACCTCGTGCACTGATTTGAGGGCTGTGCTACTGGTGTACTCACACATAGGGCTGTATATCATGGTTTCACAGCTTGGTATTGGGTCATGTCTTTTGCTCTCTTGGGGAAAGTTGCCAGACATTGCTGGGCATTGCTAGGCAACTTTGATGGTGGCCTGATGGAACAGGAAACAGGCAAAGGCAAATCTTGTTGTAATCCTTACTCCCATGATGTAACAGGGCACATGTTGTTTCATGTGCTGAAAAGATGTTTCTAACAACTTTAACCTGTATTGGAAAAAAATGGTATTGCCACCATTGTCTCCATCCATTTTTTATGTGGTTTTGGTTGTAGGACATAGGTATTTCTTTCTTGTTTAACAGTTAAAATAGTCCTTTCAATAACTAAATAAACAGAAAAGTAGTTTAACTTGCTTACATATATGGGCATCATCCTAACCTGACATTTTTCTCTGAGAAGAGTATATGAAACTCAAGTAAGGAATAAATAACGTGAAAAAACATCACAAGAGAAACCAATGCATCTAATATTTCAACTGTTGTGTCAATTGAGCTTTGCTTTTCTTTTTTTTTAAAACTGATCTGTAATTAATGGTATTTATGTTCAGTGCAATATTATCAAGCTGAGAACAAAACACTATCCTTTGACTGAATTTACTTACTGCATAATAGGAGAGAAAAAGACTGCAATCCTAGTGCTACAAGTTAACAATTTTTCTCTCAATGACAAATCTGTTGAAACCAACGAAACTTAATATAGAAGTGCTGTCTTTGCAGAAAGAGCATCATGATCAGAGCTGAAGTGATGGCAAGCTGGAAACATGCTGTAATGAGCTGGAAAGAAGGAATGTGAAGGTAAAAATGACAAGAAAATATGCTACATTAGACTAATGACATACATACGGAAGTGCATTTAAGTCATTGCTTTCTTTATCTGAAAACTGTAGGCTCACAAAAGAACACCCCCGACTATTTCAGGGAGAGCTGTGAATCAACACATAGCTGTTGCTCTCTGTTTTGCTATTAATTCAATAGGTTGAACCACTCTGAATTCATGCATACTCTTGAATCTTACAAATATGCCAATATAAATGATTGCTGTAGCTATGGAATGCCTCCAGCTAATAAATGGTTTAGGATTCTGCAAGTTAAGCTACAATAATTGTTTTTAAATGAGCCCAAGGCAAAATTTGAACCTTGGATTTCTATACTGCTTGTAAACATAAATACAGCCAAGGAAGGGCAGGATCTGTGACTTTTTCCATGAGGATATGTATCTACCCCTATTCTTATAACACTCAAGCAGTGTTTCCTGTGAATGTTCTGACCATCATCAACTCAGCTCACCAACAGTTTAGGGAGATTCGCAAGAAATCATAATGTATGGTGAAGCTATAAAAAAACTAATTTAATAAGAAACTCTCCGCTCCTGTAACTGAAGTCATGGCACACTGCAGCAAGAAGCCAAGAGGCATGGAGTTCAAAGTAGTGGGTGTCTCTATACATCTGCTATTAAACATTTTGCTACAAAAGGAAACCCTGGGATTTCATGCCATGCTTTTGTAATTGCTTATACATTTATATTAACAGTCATGAGGTTAAAGAGTAGAAATATTCATAAATTATGACTGTTGTTATTATTTAAGTATAGACCCAACTACCATCTCCTGGAAAATGAGAGCATTTCAGTCCAAACAACTACCAATTTTTACCTTGTTATTCCTGTTAATAATCTTCAGTTGCATTTATGAGTTCAGTTTAAAACAAGTAGAAATATACTTTATTGGTTAAACAGATAGAGGAAAAATAGATATTTTTAGTGTTGGTAATACAACCCTGCCCAAGACTGACGCTACTGAATAACGCAAAGAAATCTGTTCACAGCATTTTCTAACATAATTTTAATGCAATAGTTCTTGTAAACTGCTTCAAATTTTATCTGTTAATCTGTGCTCAAATAAGTGATTTTCTAGACACTGGCAGGAACTTCAGCTTTCAGAATGCAACTCATTATTAAAGATAATGGACAATTTTCTGTGGTAAAGAATTACATTAAAAGAGTACCAGAACAGTATTTCTTGAAAAAAAAAAACCACACAAAAAAAACAAACCCAAAAAAACCCCAACCACAAAACCAAAAAAAAAAAACCAAACAAAAAAACCCCAACCTAGAACAAAATCTGCATTGCACAGATTATGTAAGAGGAGAATGAAAATGGGCACCAGAATTATTGTGATCCTAACTCTTAATTAGATTTTACAGATACTGTTTCAACACACTAAATACAGATACTCAAGAAAAATGTCAAAAATGTCATTACTTTCTACAGTAGGAATTAAAATTTTCTAGATCAAGAAAGTGGGTAATATGGAGAATTTCACTTTAATCCATTTTTTCTCCTTCAACTATTAGCTAGCAGAAAGATCTTACACATATGACACGACACTAGTACAGTAATCTCTAATAACATTTCCACAGCTGGTGTTATTCTTTTAGATTTTTGTTTTTAACTGTTAGAGGAAAATATTCTTGATTTGAGTGAATGTTAAAAATATCTGTCAGTGAAAATGTTTGCATACTTTGAAAGCAGATAATACTCATCCTGAGTTTTCAGATATGAACAGATCTGTTGCTTTAGCGCAAACAACTTCATTCTGACAGTAGTGTCCTGTAACCTATTCACAATCATTTTTATAGCAAAGACAGCCAACTGCAGGGTATGGACTTCAGCAAAGCTGGTAGATGTCATAGGTACTGCTGCTCCCAGCTACACTGTGGCATCATGGCAGTGGCCATGTCATGTGGGACACCTTCCCAGGCAAGTAGGTTAAAAAGTTTGAAATAGCTGCATTTTTTCCTTAAGAAGGTATGATAAATAAAGGCTTGCCTTTATTTCTGAAAGTACTAAATTTTTAATTTTCTTTGGGAAATTAGTACAGTTTCTTATCTTGGTGGGCAGGATATAATTAGTAGACACTATCAGTACATTTTCTTCTTTTCTGTAATATTATTTCCATTTGTGCACAACTGGTAAACTATCACAAAACTAAGAATATTCAGGAGGGCTGATATATGTTTTATGTGTGCATTAATTATACAAAATACAATTTAATATGTGCATTAAATATATGAAAACTTTTAACATTAGAAATGGTGTGAAGCAGTTTAAAAGTTACTTTTTATTACAGATGCTGCTAAGAATTTGTCAATTAAATATTTCAATACATAAAAAACATCACTGGCCCAATTACTAAAGCTACAGTTCTGAAGAAGACTGTGCCATAATTGCCAAAGGCATTATTTAAAGCACCTACAAAATGTGATTAGAAAGGTAGCTGGAGCTGAATAAGATCAAGTTATATTTGCTGTTAGCTTCTGCAGCACCACTCCTAAGCTATTCATGGAGAAAAATAATAACTTCTGCCACTTTGGTAACTGCGCATTGTTTTCATTACCAGTATCTAAATTCAGAAAAGTAATGCATTTCCAGTGATTCAGACTGTTGTCATTGTTATATACATACTTGAATATTTGCAATTTGAAAAGAGTATTACATATTTTCAGTCAACATTATGTATCATAATGGAGCTGTGTGAAGGCAGGCTAGCAAGTTGACCAGTAATAACAATTTGTCCCCTTTTGCATGAATAGAGTACTGCATCTGCCAAGACTTCAAAAGTGTTTTCTGTCTCTCATATGGATAAAAACTGAGCCTCGCTGGTTTAGGAGGTACTCATCTTTGCAGGGTGATTGAAATACTTGGTAGCAGCAGCTGCAAGCTGTGCTTTCATATTGCTAAACCCAGGATTTGTTTTGTTTTGGTTTTGGTTTTGTTTTCTGAAGATTTCTTTTGGTACCTTAGGCTCTTTTTATTCTTTTCCACTAGACATTTGTAAAGTAATGAAAACCATTTTTTTCTTTTTCCCAGCATTATTTGGTTTCTACTGAATTAATCAACTTGTCTCTCTTTCATTTAGTTAAGTGAAACTTTTGCATATCAAGTGAACTATCTTGGCTGCCTTTTACTTACATTTTCTGGCAGTGATACTTTTTCAGCTCCTCTAATTCAGTTATATGTGTTCTTTCTATGGTATAGTTTTGAATTTATTTACCTTCTATTATTGGTTTGTAGGTTATCCTCTTATCTCATCCACTTGCCTGAATTTAGAAATGGCTGAAACTTATAACCTTACTGGTTAACACTTAGTTGACTGGTTCTCCACAATAAAAATTAATTGGAATGAATTTGGATAATGTAGGGATCACCTGAAGAAACAGTATAAACTAACTTTTCCATCATGGTGATTAGATTGAACCAAGGCTTTATTTTCTGTCTAACTGGAGGGACAGGTCTTAATTTTCCATAACTACATCTTGATCAGGATGTGGGCTTGGATTTGTGACTTCAAGGCAACAGGAGTCTTTGAAAGCAGTATAAAAAGAAGTAGCAGTTGTTTATTCTCTGTTCTGATACAGAAAAGCTCTTAAGTGCCTGTTCAAATGTGTAATATTTGTTGGCTGATGTTCCAACTGTATGTAGACTGAAATTAAAAAAAAAAAGAAGAAAAAATGTTGAAGGACAGACATCTTTTTGATTGGTATTGAATTGCCCGGGTTAGGGGGCACTTGTTCTATTTATTGGCATTAAGAGATCAAGTTCTTCCAAGTCAGTTACATTGCTAATATTGCTAAACAGTTTCTAATAAATTCCTTACTGATAGTTTACTATTTTATTCCATTTCAGGATATTATTTTTGTCTCCAAGGGAGTCAGAGATGTGCATACATCTTAAGCATCCTTATTGTCAGTTATGTACAGGATCCATGTCAAATGTTTCTGTTTGTCCCAGATAATGTCCCAGTCAGTCTGGTCTTTTCAAGGTCTTTTAGACTGTGTATTTCTGTGCAGGTTATTTTATCAAAACTGTTTATATATGATTACATAGCATTAGTATATAGCTGGTTTATGTATGTTTGCTGTCCTGGGTTCAGCAGTAGCAGTCATTTTTCTCCTTCTTAGTAGCTGGTGCAGTACTGTGTTTTTGACTTTCAGCCTGGGACCAGTGCTGGTAAGACTAATGTTTTTCGTTGCTGCTTAGTAATGTTTAGTCTGACCAAGGACTTTGTGAGTCTCATGCTCTGCCAGGGAAGAGGGGAAGCCAGGAGGAAGCAGAGACAGGACACATGACCCAAACTAACCGAAGAGGTATTCCATATCACAGCACATCATGCCCACTATATAAACTAGGTGCAGCTACCCAGAAGGGCTAGATCACTGCTCAGTCGGGCTGGGTATCGGTTGGCAGATGGTGAGTGGTTGTATTCTCTTCCCTTGGTACTTCCCTTATCATTATTATTATTGGTGGCAGCAGCAGTAGTTTGCATTATACCTTAGCTACTGGACTGTTCTTATCTCAACCCATGGGAGTTACATTCTTTTCATTTTCCTCCTAATCCCTCTGGGAGCAGGGAGGAGGAAGGAGGGGGAGAGAGAGAGCGGCTGTGTGGTTCTGAGTTACAGCTGGGCTTAAACCATGACCCATGCATATAAATGATTACATCCACCAATAATACCTCTTTCCATATTACACTGTTTGCTGTTTAATGTAATATTTAAAGATTGACATTAGACTTTCTCTTAAATAATGGAACTGCTTGAATATTTTCATTCAGCTACTTAATCTTCCCTCTCATCCTTACGTAGCATCCAATTTCTTCCACTTCTGTTTGCTGAAAAGTCTTGTCCAAGATCTCAGTTTTTTTCCCCTATAATCATTGTCAAGACTTCCAGTATCATAGGTATGCATATATGCATAGGCATATATATATGCATATATAAAATACATATATAGATATAACATTGAAAATATCACAGTCCTCCAGGAAGAACAACCTTGCACATATTATGTGATGCACTGTAGTCATAATATTTTATGTTGCAAAGCAATAGAAATATGCATTTCAAATTATTGATAATTAAATTAAATGTACATAGTTATCTTTGGAGTTTCCTAACTCTTACTGTTCTGCTTTAAGCTCCTTGGATGCCTGAAAAAAGGACTACAACTAAATGGAAGACCAGACTTTTAACTATTCCCATGTTACCCTCTTTCATAGAATCATAGAATGGTTAGGGTT
Source organism: Pezoporus wallicus (assembly GCF_028554395.1). Lineage (NCBI taxonomy): Eukaryota > Metazoa > Chordata > Aves > Psittaciformes > Psittacidae > Pezoporus > Pezoporus wallicus. The sequence continues at coordinate 2,144,919 of NW_026637470.1, forward strand.
GGAAAGGACCTTTAGATCATCTAGTTCCAACCCCCCTGCCATGGGTTTCTCTGTTAGAAAAAAAAAAAAAGTGTGTTACTCTTTCTCTGCACACATCTGATTCCACTCAGCCACTTTGTACTACATATAAAGCCTCAGCAAGAGCTGCTGGATACCTTTGGGTCATGAGTTTCTCTGCTCTTCTTGAGTTTTAGCCAAGCCTTGTGAACTACAGATACACTGACTAAAGCATAATAGTCTAAAATAGTATGCTAACAGAATATTGTTTGACATTTTAATTTCACTCCACTCTAAATACTACTGTGCAACTTTACAGAGTGTATATGTTGCATAAAAGAAAATAGCCTAAGTCTTTAAAGCAGTGTCATAATAGCAAATTACCTATTTCATGAGAGGAGCTGCAAATAAAGCTGGTTTATCAGCACTTGCATTGGAAATTTTCATACATCTTGGCAGGCAGTCACACCTGAAGTTAAGTAGAGAGTTCTGGCTCATTCACAGAGGAGGAACTTACTTATTGCTGCCTTGTGGGTACAGAAGCTGCTGCTTTTATTCATAGTTTCCTTTATTGAACAGTATTCCATGACATGACAGTCATCAGTCTGTGCTGTTTATCTTAGATCCCACTCCAGTGTATTGATATGCAAGAACACAGTCAATACTACTTTAACAATTCAGAATTTCCACCCCTTCTCACCACTGTTACAAAGTTCCTTGCAGATAGAAATTTTCATTTACACCTTAGGGTCCTCTGGGAAAATTATTTTTCTCCCCCTCCATTATTTAAGATGTAACAAAACATTAGTATCCTTTCTCAAAACATAGAATAAATTAATAGATAGTATGATGGTTTTTGCATTCTCTTCTCAAAACCACTGAAGTTAATAAAAAATGCCTTTAAATTTTCTGTATTTTGATAAGCAGCTGGATCATCTTTTCCATCCAAGATGTGTTTTCAGTATGACAACTCATTTTCTTTTTGTTTGGCCTGAGCCAGAGTGCTAAAAGTAAAAATGATGGCTTCACTGCAGTTTAATTTTTTTCTCAAGAGTGAGTCAAAACTTTAGGCAAGCCCATTCATCTACTTGAATCAGAAGGACTTTTGCTTTCAGATGAAACAAATAATTGGTTTTTATTGCACGATTTGAATAACAAAACAGCGTTAAAAGACATTTATTTTGAGACAGCATAGCTCGCTTTGTCTTGCTGTCATTTTTCTACAATATCCTCTGCGCCATGCTTCAGAAGCACAACACCACTTTTTGTCTTATGTAGCTCTTTATATATTAAAAAATATCCACAGGAATTTTCCAGTAAGAATTTAGAGGTCTTTTTCTGCTTACATTCAAAGTAGTTTCATTCTATAGATAAGGAAACACAGGAGATAAGATTTGTCAGGTTTCACTGAGGAAATTGGTAAATGAGTCCAGATTCGAACTGCAATACTGTTAGATGATCCTTCAGAAAGTCAGAGGACTTAATTAGTAAGGCATATAAATAGTAAGTAAGGTATCTGTTTACATCTGATGTATTCATAACAAATATTTTGATTGTGAGTAACCCAAGCAAAAAGTAATATTCAGAGGGGAAAAAAGCAATGATTTTGGTGATTTGGTTATTACTGATCCAGAGATGTAATTTCCTAATGCATTTAGACCTAAAAATTATTTCTCATTCCGATACCTATTGCTGATACATCTGACATAAATGGAGATTTTACTGCATGCACTGTTATGTGTTACTGTATATATGACTCTGTAGGTTGTTAAACTTTTACACATATTGCAAAATTCACTTATTCAAAAATACATGATAATGCACAATTCTAATGACGTTCTCAGTTTAAATCAGCACATTGCAGGCAGGCATAGAAGCACATTCCTGTCACCGAAGCTGAGGTGAGATTAATATCTATGCTTTTTTTACTTATTACTATGTAAAATGTCTAAACCAGCAATTGAGCACTGAAACCAAAGTGGGTTTTCTCAGCTCCCTTTTCAGATACTGTCCTATACAACTTAAAGCTAATAAATAAATAAATAAATAAACCTGCCTGCATATCATTGAAAAAAAAAACCAACCAACCAAGACATAGTTAGTCTCGGGGCCTGTAAGATTACTATGAAGATGGTGAGTTTCACTGGATGTCTTTCATGCACAAATCCAATAATGCCTGTATTTTTATTAGCTGTATTAAGTTAGCAAATTTATCCCCATAGAAAGAAGCTGTTTAAAATGAATTTTCTCATTTCACATTGAGTTTATGGCTTATTTTCTGATTACTTTTTAACCCTCAGAAAGTAATCAGATAGATGGTAATGAGGATTTTTCTTGCTGCATAGTGGATTTATGTCCTATGGACTTAGCTTCTGCTGTTTCTGTAACTCAGAGACGCATCTTGAAGAAACAAATGCTGAATCTGCTCTTAGCAGCAAGTAAGTTTTCAAAGACTTTATATTGCCTTCTCTGAACTGACTAGAAAGTGTAGTTTGGATCTCTGGCTTAGTAACTGATGGACACTATTAGGTCTTCCCTTCAGGAGACTACATCAAAACTCCCCCCTCAAGCAGCATTCTGACACCTATGCTTTTATGCTTGACGATCTTGCTAAACAAAAAGTAACAAATTTCACGCTATTTCTTAACATCTGTTGTCTGTCTCATACATTTTTGAAATGTTGGCAGTCTTCTGGAGATGGAGTTACTTTGAGCTAGAGCTCCTTCTGATTTTTTAAAAGCTGTTTCTCAAAGTCATGAACCCAGCTAGTTGGTGTTGGACAGGTTGTGTCAGGAGGTTATTTACAGTTACTAGTTTATCATAAATTCTGTTCACGAATTATCACTGTTTTTCTTAGTGATTAATGAACTACAGCCACCCACCACCTAAGATACAGTTGAATTATATTTGCCTAAAGCTGGGCATTGGAAGAAGGCTAATTAGTAGATGAGTGTCATCAGTTGGTTGGAAGGAGCTGAAGGACTAGAAGTTTACCTGAGGAACGAAAAATTATTTGCTACTTGGGTAAAAAGCTTGAAATTTATACTAACTACTTTACTAGTGGGGCTAGCAAATACACTTATTTTCAAACATTGCATTTTTTGGCATTTTCCATTCTAGATTATTTTCCCTGTGGTTTTCAGATTTGGTGACTTTAGTCAGTGTAATGAGAGTACTATGGCAGATGGTGCTCCATTTCTCCTTTGTTGTAATCCGGACATGAAAGTCTACTGAGACCAGGTGCCCCTGAATGTGTGTAAAAAAAACCCAAATCCAAACCAAACTACAAACCCAAACTTCCATCATATTCCATCACTCAAGAAATCTTGGAAGCTGAAGATGGGCTTGTGAGCCTGATTGTTGGTCTACCACAAACTTAACAGATTTTAAAGGCTATTACATGGGTTAATTTTATTTATTAAACTTGTTTCCTAGCTAAATTTCTGCCTTACTTGCTCAATCCCATTGCCTGGTGGTTGTCCTGATCACCCAATATAATCTTTGCTTTTCTAGACTTTGGCACACTTCCTGGCAATATTTTCTGCATAGACTTTTGATTTGGTGTAACCAATTTCTTCCCCATTTCCTGACCTTATTTGCCCTGGCCATGGGGACCTTCTCCATCCCATCTCCATTTCTGATTCCATTTTGTCTGACTGTTTGCACCCTAATGGTATTAAATGTGTACATATGCCATTTAATAAGTAATTTATTCTGTAGACTGTCTTTCTGCTTATCCTGTTAAAATAGGATTGAAAAGATTAAATGATTAACAGATTTTAAAGCATACAAACCTGTAATTTAATTTCTGTCTCAACAGTTCAGTCATAACCGCACGCCATAAAAAAGAAAAGTCATGTGCCATAGGTAGTTTGGGTCAGGTCATCCCTAATAAATGAGTGGCAGTGTTTTCTTTATATATCTGTCACTCCTAAAAAAGGCTTTGTTAGGTTGTGTTCAGAATAAGGCTCAGTGAATCATTGCCCCTCTAATAACTAAGTAGGAATTGTATTGCAGAAAGGAAAGGAAAATAAAAGAGGGAAGGAAATGAAAAAATAAATTCCACAAAGCAAATGCATTGCATCTCGCCCCAACCCCAATATTCTCATGTAGGAAACTGAAGATGTACTTATTCTGTGTAACTTCTGTCAAGACAGAACTCATATGAAGTGGCATGAATCTTAGATAATCAAGACCTGGAATTTCCAAGAGCAAAGTGTGTGGGGGCTAAGCTTTAAAACTGGCAATTTAGGATGAAGTTTGATTCTTACGTCAAAAGGGCAGTGAATCTGAAGTTGGAGAGCTCATCAAAGTGGTCTAAATGACAGAGAATGGTGCCTGTGAAGCTTCCTTCTCATGACCCCCAAAAATGAGAAGCAGCAAGGGTAGTCTACTTTTAATGGATCTTCTAAGCTAACTCTTTGCAATAAATCCATTTTCTTCAGCACAGCCTATAACTGTACCCTGTATGTGGAATTCAGTGAGCTCACCATTGTGTGAAGAATAACTAGGATGCCCTTGCATATTAATCTAGCCTGTGGCCTGGTAATTGCTTTTCTTTTCTATCTCTTTTGGAAATACAAACATTCACAGGTGCTAATGAACTCCATCTTTCAAATCTCAAAAGCAGCAAGTGTCACATTTAATATTCTCATGAACTGTATCATACAGGTAATGATACTCTTTCTCCTTACAGGAACTTCTTTGAGATTCAGATCAATTTTGTCTCCTTAAATGAAATTTAAAATGAAGGTTTCTAATGTTACAGTTGTTGAGAAGAACATGAAAGTGTGAAAATGTGAATTCTGTGTACACTAAGGATGTGCAAGTGGAAATAAAAATTAATTTCAGGCTCACAGAATTTCAGACAATGCCACTCATTGTTAATGGGAAGGAGGAATTAACCTCATGGTTTTCGATGGTCAGAATGGCAGTACATAGTACAAAGCTCTTAATGTATAGTATTATGTACTTGACATTCAGCCTTTGTTTATAAATGAGCACATTGGGGGAGGAATGGCATATTTGAGAATTTATCTTTTTATTCTTAAGATCCTAATACTCTTCTGAAATACATATTTAATCTTTGAAAGCCAGAAAGGGTAATCTGAATAGAATTTGATGCAACAAGGTAAGCAAAGTGATGGTAACTTTTATTTTATATATATATCCAATGGAGGAGTAAAGTGTTTAGAAGGCTACAAAGTACAGATTCATAAGTACAATAATTAATACTTATTCACTACAGTGTCCTGTCTTGATAACAAATTCAATTTTAGAACACCAGGCCACACAAAATATTAAGTCAAATTTCATTGTGTTGGTTTTTTTTTAATTATTATTTATTATGGAAACAAACCCAAATATCTACTACTGTGGCACCAATTTGACCTGCAGCAGTTAGAATTCTACAGTATAAAACCAAAGTAATTAAGAGAGAGAATTCTAGCTTTTATCCTAGTCTAGTGGGTCAATTGGGTGGATGGAAAAGCTTACAATGGCAGTTAAGAGATCAAAGCCTGCCTTACAGATTTAATAATAAATAACAATATGATCAGTGACACTAATTTATACTCTACATTCATTAAGTAACCAAGTTATATGCATATATGGGAGGCTGTTGAAAAAAATAGAGCAAGCAGATTCTGCTTCAGCATGCAAGAACACACACCTTTATATCTGCATTTCCAGCTGCCAATGGAAAATTGCTTTGTTCTCCCTCTGTCAGAGCTGTGGCTGAAATAAATGCAATTTGGCTGAAAATCAAGCTGACATTGGGTCAGTTAACTGCTGAAAAGACTGGACAGTAAAGTAGATATATTCTTGAATCTTTCATCAAGGATGTATATTTGCCCTTAGCTAACTTAGGTCACCGGCTGCAAGGCTGACCTTATGTTGAACATTAAACTGCAAGAACACCTTTTGTCTGATGCTCAGAGACTAAGATTTTTTCATTTTTATATTATTTCAGAACTTTCATTGACTATATGATGAACTTGGTGTGACCTGGCATGACGAGGATTCTAAAATCCCTCCAGAAACTAAAGCTTCCTCGATGGTGGCCTGCTTCTTCACATAGTTGTCTTTTTCCTATAGGCATATTAAATATATGTTTCTTCTGTAAAGAAAAAATCCAAGCTTCTGATAATATCAAGTAGAATAATGTCATTACTAACCATGGAAGTACTGATCTGACGTCCCTGAATCTTTTAAGTATTTTTATCTGTCATCACTGAAGACACCTAAACCTACTTTGGCTTTTGGTGAAACTTAAGAGACTAGTAGGTTAGTTTTTACATGGAAGGAAAGCTGATGTGATAATTTTTGTACTTCATCAAGTATTTCAGCTTTCAGGTCAGACTGTGAAACTTCAACCAGTATAAAAAGGCAGGCATAGACAAGACATTTATACTGCGATTATTCAAGCAATTCTATTTGAATGTCATTACAGTTATATTCTTTTTATATAATTTCTTGCTTGTTTGCTGAACTGCTAAACATCTATCAACATGGATGCTCCTTCAGTGGAAGAATTAAAATTCTGGATTCATTTTAGTCAACAAGTACTAGAGTTAGTACACTTATTCTAAGTGAAGCTTGTATTCTTATGAAAGGACAGGGTAAGGTTTTGGCCCAAAAAATGGTAAGGCCGTGTCACTTAGATGTGGCAAGACAACATATAGAATACTTGGAGTAGGAATTAAAATCAGTTGATGCAGAAATCTGAAACAGAATTGAAGCAAGAGAGCTGGTCTTCAAGGGCTTCAGAGAAGAGATTTCCATGACAACAGAATACTCAGGTATGCAAATTAAGAAACAAAGCATCTTAAAAATTAATCAGGAAATACACCTCTGTTTCATAGAATAAAACCTGAACAATTCAGCAGCACTAGGAGAAATGTAGATGGGGAGCAGAGAAAGTAGGGCCATTGTTAGCTAAATTTCCTTCTCACTTAAATTGGTACTACTCTTTTAATCATACAACATAAGGATATATATGGAGAGATGATTTTTCAAAACTTATAGTAATGCTGTATTGTGACAAGATCAAAAGCTCTAGGCCATGTTCAGCAGGTCCTCTATATAGCAGCTCAATCAAACTCTTTAACAATAGAGATTCCACTAAATTCTTCATGAAACTCTCTTAATATTTCAGTATCTTAGAAGCTAGATTTTTTTCCCTACATTTTAACTACTTCTTTGCTGCAATGTAAATTCCTTTCTCCTGTCAGACTGCCATTGGCCATACAGAACAATTGATTACTGTCTTCCTTGGAGCAACTATTTAAATGTGAAAGGCTGTTACCATATTCTATAAGATTTCAGGATAGAATAAATTATTGTAGAGGCTTTTGTTATTACATATGCTATGTTATGTAATCTCTGAGTAAGCATTGTAGCTCTCTTCCTATGACTCATGCTGTATTATGTTCAGGAGCTTTACTAGTTAAAAGGAAGGAAAACATATATATGATTTATGATCATAGGGCTCTGTTATGATCATAAAGATCACACCACATAATTCACACAGTTATCAATCTATGACTTAAAACATTTATTTTGCCTTTCCTCCCCTTTGTTTTGGAAGAATATTCCAGTACTTGAATTCTTCAATGCTTAGCAATTTTGCTTAATATACAACCTGAATTTATAGATGGTGCTTGCATTGACCTTTTATCTGAAATAGCTATTTTTTCCCTCCTTTTTTTTTACTTGTCTGATATATTTATATAGTAACAATATGTCCTCTGGGACTTTTTCATAGGAGGATGAACATGCTCTTTTAGTCTCCCCATATGGATTGGGATCATTCAAAAAAAAAGTATTGCTGCCATCAAAAAGAGAATTTGGCTATATGTCTCTGTATTTAGATGTACCAACAAAAGATGAGATTACTGTCTTTCCATATTTCTATAAATGAATCATTAGTGCCATAAATCTAGTAATCTTATTCCCTGGAGGAAACATTATAGTAACAAAAAGGCTTTAAAACATTCTGAAATTTGTTAACTTTGTGTTATTAATGATTTCTTGATATTCTGTGAATTGGCTTTTGAGTTAGCTAGGACTCCCTAGACTTCCATTCTTAAAAACCTATCTTCTGGCAACTTTGTGGATGTGGATTTAAAAAGGGAAAATATGAAGCACCGCATTCAGTTACATCCTGTTGGCTGTACAGAGCACTACTGCTCTCTGGTATCCACTAGCTGAACACAAAATCCATTACTCTTTCTGCTGTTATTCAGTTTTTCATGAGAAATTATGTGTGAGGTAAATAGGAAAGGGAAAAGGAAATAGAGGGAAAGGAGACAGAGAAGCAGAGTAGGAGAAGGGTTTACTGAACCAGAATTACCTGGTAAGAATGGAGGACAAAAAAGCAATGGGAAGCCAACACACAGATGAAGATAAAACTGCCAGAAAAACTGCTGAGAAATCATGCTGCCATAAACCGGCTCAGCCTGGGTACTGTCCTACACCAGGGTCAGCTCAGGGGAGTTTGTTGCTGTTTTTTTGCTTATTTTTTTTCTTTTTTTCTGTCTCTTCTGTGCATAGTGCAGATCACTACGAGCTGGTATTTCACACAAGGTCTTAAAGACCATGATCTATTTTATATAAAAAACTAAAAGAACACAAGACAGCTACAGTATAATTAGCCAATATTTTTCTTCACCCTACACCTGTCTAAAGCACTGTTTTTCAGCTGTGTGTCCTCTGAAGCTGGCTACATTTCAGCAGCAGGTGAATTTGCTCCCAGCATGCTTTTATCTTTAAAGCATTTTGTGTTTGTCAGGCTAAGAATGAGGTGTTTAAAAACTACAGTGCCATTATTTTACATGACGTTTACGTAAACAGGAAACCACATATTGGCTCAGGTTTACTAATGAAATAACTTCAGTGACAGTCTAATAATGACAACAAACAATTCAACAGCAATTTAGATAGAGGGATACAGATTATGCCAAGGAAGTCTCTAAGCAGCACATCAAAGTCATGCTGAATATTACATGCGCTTTTTAAGAATCTAACCTTGCATTCATTTGCAATGACTTTCTTCTAAAATATCTGCAGTGTGGCTATTCTAAACCATGAATGACAGTTAAAATGAGAAATATAACTGCAAGACCCTCACAAATCAAAACATCAGATGTCCAAATACTGCCACTCAATAATCAAGGCACTGCAGTAACCTGCAGCACACCGAGGTGAAGCCAACAAACACAGATACAAAAAAAACCTAGCTGGATTTTAGGTCTGAAGGAACTGAGTACTTCCCATTGTCACTGAGGGAAGGGTGGGCCCATACTTCCCCGAGTTTTATTTTAAAAGCCCCAACAAACAAGTCAATCGGTATCTTGGCTGATTTACATGTGGAAACAACATTTAAATTGGAAGGTTGTTAAATAGGTGTTTTCTCTTCTCTTTTTGGTTACCACATATAAATTCTGACTTGTTTATTTGTTTATGGTGAGTCAAGTTGCTTTTGAGCCCTAGAGAACTTATTACAAAATGTTAATTTAAAAAAAAAAAATTGAGTTTCAAGGAAAGTAGGCTCTCACCTTTCCTCTCACCTTTTCAGTAATAAGGTATAGTAATACTACCAGCAATTTTTGCCAAGTGTCTTCATTGTTTCTTGTCACTTATTTCTGTGCAGGGTAAGGATACACAGTGCACAATGTTCTTTTGAAGAAATGTCCTGATTAAGGTTTAATAGGCACAAAAATCAGAAAATTCAAGATTACTCCTTCTGAAAGCACTGACAGTATCTAAAACTTCATGTGTTAACAGGAAATCTTCAACATTGAAGCTCCACTGTTTCGAGGACATGGAGTTTGTTAATAGTCTGTGACAACTTTCCTACACCTACAATCTCATTTTGCATTTTGAATTCTTCCATATCCACCCTATGGTGGGTTAGACCCGGATGGCAGCCAAGCACCTCCACACCTACTCATTTACCCACCACCCCAGTGGGACAGAGAAAAAGTAGGAAGAACACGACAGTGAAAACGTTGGAGTCAAAAGAAAGAGAAATCACTCAGCAGCTATTGTCATGGGCAAAACAGACTTGGCCAGTTTCACTTAGTTTATTGACAATCAACATATTTAATTACTGACTTGGATATCAGGAAATAAAGAAGAAAAACATTTAAACATTTAAGGAAAAAAAACTTCCCCCGCCCCCCCCCTTTGCAGGCTCACATTCACTCCAGACACTTCTTTCCCATCTTTGTTCACACTGCAGGTTACACTCAGTGAGATGATGGGCACTGCAAGTGACTGGGGTCAGCGCGTAGTGGTTTCTCTCTACTGCCCCTTGTTTTTCACTCTTTTATCATAGAATCGTAGAATCGTTAGGGTTGGAAAGGACCTGAAGATCATCTAGTTCCAAACCCCCTGCCATGGGCAGGGACACTTTACTAAATCACACCACCCAAGGCCTCGTCCAACCTGGCCTTGAACCCTGCCAGGGATGGAGCATTCACAGCCTCCCTGGGCAACCTATTCCAGTGCCTCACCACCCTAACAGGAAAGAATTTCCTTCTTATATCCAACCTAAACTTCCCCTGTTTAAGTTTTAACCCGTTACCCCTTGTCCTGTCACTACAGTCTTCAATGAAGAGTCCCTCTCCAGCATCCCTATAGGCCCCCTTCAGATACTGGAAGGCTGCTATGAGTCTCCATGCAGCCTTCTCTTCTCCAGGCTGAACAGTCGCAACTTCCTCAGCCGATCTTCATATGGGAGGTGCTCCAGTCCCCTGATCATCCTCGTGGCCCTCCTCTGGACTTGTTCCAACAGTTCCATGTCCTTTTTATGTTGAGGACACCAGAACTGCACACAATACTCCACGTGAGGTCTCACAAGAGCAGAGTAGAGGGGCAGGATCACCTCCTTCGACCTGCTGGTCATGCTCCTTTTGATGCAGCCCAGGATACGACTGGCTTTCTGGGCTGCAAGCGCACACTGCTGGCTCAAGTACATTTTCTCATCAACCAACACCCTCAAGTCCTTCTCTGCAGGGCTGCTCTGAATCTCTTCTCTGCCCAACCTGTAGCTGTGCCTAGGATTGCTCCAACCCAGGTGTAGGACCTTGCACTTGGCATGGTTAAACTTCATGAGGTTGGCATCAGCCCACCTCACAAGCGTGTCAAGGTCCCTCTGGATGGCATTCCTTCCCTCCAGCGTATCAACTGAGCCACACAGCTTGGTGTCATTGGCAAACTTGCTGAGGGCACACTCAATCCCACTCTCCATGTCACCGACAAAGATGTTGAACAAGACCGGTCCCAACGCCGATCCCTGAGGGACACCACTCGTTACTGGTCTCCAGCTGGACATTGAGCCATTGATGACAACTCTTTGTGTGCAGCCATCCATCCAGTTCTTTACCCACCAGGTGGTCCATCCATCAAATTGATGTCGCTCCAATTTAGAGACAAGGATGTCGTGTGGGACAGTGTCGAAGGCTTTGCATCAACTGCTCTACCCCTGTCCATCAGTTCTGTAGCTCCATCATAGAAGGCCACCAAATTGGTCAGGCAGGACTTCCCCTTAGTGAAGCCATGCTGGCTGTCACCAAGCACCTTATTGTTTTTCATGTGCCTTAGCATGCCTTCCAGGAGAATCTGCTCCAAGATTTTGCCAGGCACAGAGGTGAGACTGACTGCTCTGTAATTCCCTGGGTCATCCATTTTCCCCTTCTTGAAAACGGGGGTTATATTTCCCTTTTTTCAGTCATCGGGAACTTCACCTGACTGCCATGATTTTTCAAATATGATGGCCAGCGGCTTTGCAACTTCATTTGCCAGCTCCTTCAGGACCTTCGGATGGATCTCATCAGGACCCATGGACTTGTGCACGTTCAGATTTTTAAGATGGTCTTCTATCTTCCATCTTCTATAGAGCTGCTCTTCCATTATTACTTATTTCCCCTGTTCTGGCTTGGGTTTAACCATGAGCCATAGTCTTTTTTCGGTGTAAATTCGCCAGCATGGGTCTCCCCTGGGCCTTGGTCCCTTTGGGAATGTACATACTCCACCATGGAGCACCTCTCTCTCATTCCGCACTTCTCAGTATTTTGTGTCCCTCCTTAAACACATTTTCCTCAAGGTGCTTTCAAGTTGACTGATGAGCTTAGCCGTGCCCTGAGGTGGGCCATTTGCAGAGATGCCTGGAGCCAACCATCTGGCACAGGGGAACCCTAGTCTCTCCTCAGAGAGACTGCAGCCCTCTTCCTACCCCTGCCCCCCAACAACACATTGTCACTGACACCCAATGCACACCCTACAACAGGGTGCCAGAGGACTCTCAAGGATTGTTTTATATCAAGTACTTTTATCACAGATGCTAAATATTTGAATACAGCCAAATTATGGTTATTATTTTGTGGTTTAAAGTACACATAAAATGTTCTTATATGATACATTCTTACACAGTAAAATAAAATAAATAAAATACACTTCTGACAATGAAAATACTCTTAGAAATGTATTGTAGCATGAAGAACAGCTTCTTTCTCATGCCTGAATAAAAAATAGCAAAATGGAATTTTATTAGTTTTTGGAAAAAAAAGAATAGTTGACCTAGAAGTAACTAACACACTAATTTAGCTGTGTGGTTTTCTTGTGAAAAACATTGGAAGTGACATGCAGTATAATCTTAATGACAGATTCTTCTGGGAATCAAAAAAGGTCCCACCTAGAGAACCATTCTTCAGCAGACAAAGCACTGGCTTCTCTGGAGGCCTAGAAAGTAACACGGACATGCTGAATCCTTTTGGCTTATATTTGTTCTGTTTGACTGCTTAATTATAAATTATTTAGCTCCTTAGTGCAAATACGATTTGGGTAGCTGAACTACTGTGTTAGCCCTTTGCAGATGTCCCAAGACCACTGGGGGATTAGAAGAGACTGAAAAGACTAAATCTTTGAGTATATACACTTTCCGAGTCTGAACTTCATCTCATTCACACAAATAGGTAGCAAAAAAACCTGACAGGTCCTCCATCACAGGAAGGTGCTACCGCTAGAAATCATGAATATGATGAATACCTCATATTCACAAAATATTATTTTCTCTTTTGGATGAAAAATACCTCCTTGATCATTAGTCTAGCTTTAAGATTTAACACTTAATTTTATATATTACATATTTTAAACAGCTGAGGAAATCTGAGCTTGATTTGGACATGCTGAATCATAGTTATGTTAAGTCTTTCCAATTAGTTTACATTTGAGGGTAACAGAAATACGCTGATTCAGATTCTAATTAAGGAAATCAGATGGAAACTAAATCAACTATTTCAAGAAGAAATTAAAATTTTATCACAGGTGATGGAAGAAATTTTTAGCCATACATGTATCTTTTAAATATATGCTCAAGCAGTTAGCTCCAAAAGAAATATTTGAAATAAAGAAAGAAGAAAGGAAGGAGCAATATATTTTGAAAAGTAGAAACTAGAATGAAACTCTATATTCACAGAAATATAATTATATGTCAAAATGTAATTATATAGAAGGGATGAAATCACAGTTGATGTCAATTTTTACTGAATGTTATATAGAACAGATACATGGGCTTGACATGCTAATTGGAGGAAACCAAATCAGGTTTGGTAAACAATAAAGAATTTGCCCTTTAAAACAAATTTGGAAAAACTCCACAATCTGATATATATTTTGTTTTACACAGAGCATCAAAATGACACATATTTATGTCTGTCAATTACTGCCAATGATTGTCATAATGTACAGTTAGATAAAATTAAACCAGATGCTCATTGGCTGAAAATCTGCTCAGTTCTATTATTGCTATAATTCCTATGAAGTCAGATGATTATATACAACTGCATTAACTGAGGATTTTTCCACTGATTTTTTTAAATAGGTTTTCATTTTATGTACTGCACCCCTAATTTGTAAGTAAATGGTAAATAATACCATAACATCTAGATCTCACAGGCAGTGATGGTGAAAAGGGAAAATAGGTAAGAGAAGGTAAGACAAGGTAAGAGAAAACTAATATGTCTAAACAGCTAAGAAGTGAAAAAATTCAAAAGGATGTTTGGGAAAGACTATGGCTTTTTCCAAGAAAAGTATTTAAATCCCCAAAGAAGTATGCAGAGGGAAACTATCAAACTACTTCAAGCAAGGCCCGTAAAGAAAAACAGGAGATGGAGAGCAAGTGGATGAAAATAAAGACAGCAAGCAGAAAAATAAAGAAGGTGAGCTTGAGACAAACATGCAGATTTATGGAGATGACTCCGTTTACGTTTGTCACTTTCTTCTTTCTTTGACTCAGACACAACTGATCATAGAGAAGGCACACGCTACCTTTTTACAAACTTGGCAGACACTTCTGGAGCTTATGTTCTGTGCTGAGCTGCATACCTGTAATCCTTTCTAAGACACGTATCTAGTTTAACTGGCAACTGGAAAGGTATTTTTGATGTATTACTGCCACTGCTGCCTTAGCTCACTCTGTTATGACCAGCTGCTCATGTATTTGGAGTGTTTTTGTAACTCATGGAGTTCTGCTACAACATTTGGGTAGAGCAGAAAGAGCAAAGGTGAAGTGACAGCCATAAATCAGAATTGTCTTACTCTGGAAACTACATATATATGTCACAACAAGGACTCCTGAAAAATTGTGATAAATTACAGTTTTCTGTAAGGTTAGCTCTTGATAGCAAGGAAGCTCAAATCCTGATAATGAAACCAAATGCAGGTGCTTCAAATGCCTTTCCCTTCGTCTTAAGCACAACAGCCAAATCAGTCCTGATATCACATGGTTTCAGTGGAAATCCACGAATTTCCTCCAGCACTGTCCAAAGGGCCTGACTACATAATTTCTTGTCTGGTGCTATTTCTGCGCTCCACACGTGGCTTCTTAGAATTTCATATCCTATAGTATACCATAATTTGATCAAATATAGTGTTTTGTCAGAAAAAGAAAGGGTTTGATACACTGTGGGCATGCTCCTTCAGATATGAGCTGATGGCCGTCTTGGTGTTGGTGTTTGCAGTCCGGTCAAGCAACACGGCAAAGCACGGCAGCCGCTACCCCGACAGATGTGATGGCTCAGCACAGGTGGGACGGGGACTCACCCTGGCCGGGCCCTGTGTAGGTCTGCATCCCGTGCACCCTGCTGTCCAACAGGTGATGCCGAGAGCACCTTTGTGAAGCGGAGCAGAGTGGGCTGTACGGCCCCTGCTCAGGGCTTTCCCCACGGCTGCTCCCTCTCCCACCGACGGCTCCACTCCCACGTCGGCCCGGGGCGCAGGTACCGGTCCAGCCCCGAGGAAGGAGCCGTCCGCAGCCCTGCCGCTGCAGAGGCAGTCAGGCAGCGCAAGGAGCCAGGGGTCAGCTCCCGTCGCCCGACAGGGAAGGGTCGAGGTGGCGACCCAGAACCCCATACCGCGCGGGTAGCGAGGTAGATGGCGGAGGAGGCGTTGCCGCCGAGGCGGAGCCTCGCCCCGCTCCGCCGCGCCCGGCCCCGCCTCACCCAGCTCCGCTCCACCGCGGCCCCGCTTCGGCTCTTGCGGCCCCGGCGCGGCCGTGCTGCCGCGCTCCCCCGCTGCGTCCCGGCTCGCCGCGCCTCCAGGCGCCTCCTGCCTCCCAGCATGAATGTGAGGAGGGTGGAGAGCATCTCGGCGCAGCTGGAGGAGGCCAGCTCCACAGGCGGTAGGACGCGAGTGGCGTGGGGGCACGAGGCTTTACTTCCTAATTATTGTGGGGTCTCGCCCTCCACCTTTAAGCAGCAAGTCTTGCAACTTGGTGTGGGGTGAGGAGGGGGGAACTGCCTGCTTGCACGGGGTAAACGCATCTGTGCTCTCAAACTGTGTGTGTCTGTGGGGACAGTAAGCAAACGCTTAATGTCTGGGATCTCGGGCTAAGAAACCTCCAAGTCTTTGCGAAGCCCGCTGTGCGGTGCCTGCTGTCACCTAACTGGTACTTTTGCCTTTGCTGAAATGACCTGGAGGAGGGTATGAACCTCCCAGGAGGAACATGCACATCCTTTCTAGTTACCAACTCCCAGGAGGTAATTTTGATAGGTCCTACTTAACACCTGACTGCTTTTTACCTTTCTGATGCTTAAGTAACAACTATGTGATAGAAACGAGATTCTTCTAGTAAGCCAAAGGCTGGCTGGTGCCTTTCTCTTCTCTATGTTGCACATTGCAGTTGTGCATTCACCTGTGCAAAATAACTCTCATTTTAGGGAGGAGAAAAGAGAGATTTCCTGTTCTCCATGGTGACTGTGATGCCTGGAGTGTTTGAGTTTTCTCCCAGCATGGGTAGGAAATGAGTTATGCAAAAATTCCTTGGGTGCAATGTGTATAACAATGTTGTTGAGGAAGGTGTCCAGTTCAGTGCAGCTGGTTAACCAGAGGATGGTTGGACAGTTGATGAAAAACTTGCAAAATAGCCAGTCAAAATCAGGGGAAGCTTGTTTTCTAAGAAAAGATGGAGCTATTTCGTGTTTTCTGTTGTGTTGATGGATTTCTCATAAACTGTGATGCCAGTGTAGAATAGCAGTCTTAGCATCAAGTTGCTTGGAAGACCAAGCGAACCCAGCTTTATTGCTTCATTTCTGATGCTTCAGAATAGTCTTTTGCTTGCTGGAAGTCACTCACAGCCACATGTCCTCTGTTGGATTATACTTGGTTTTTCTCCTTCGTTAATGTCCCAGCTTTTCCCATGGGTAAGAGCTTGTAGCCCTTCAGATAGGATACTAGATCATTTGCTTCAGAGATATGGAACTTTTGTAATTGCCTATGCAATTAGTTTTAGGCTGTCAGCTCAATTGTTTAATCCATCTTTGCATTTCTTTAAAGCTTCAGAAAAAAAGAAATATACTTAGTCATTTTGGTTATCCATCAAGGGACTCAGCAAACAAAGCAATGTAGTGATACTTCTCACTGCTTTTCAGATCCAGCCCCCCATTATAGTTAAGACTTTTCCCTCCATATACCACTGTCACCCTTACAGCTCTAGTTAGAGATCTGAAAGTCAAGCCATTTTTCTGTAACCTAATGATACATCATCAGTGACAACACCAGGCAGACTCTTACCTACACACCTGTGCAATCACCATTCAGGACTGTTTGGGCTGAATAAAACTAAGGTCATAATTCAGACACAGTGGATTTGCACAACTGCTATTGAGGAATAATTTGGTTTATGGATTGTTACTATAAATTTTGAAACATAAGAAGAGTTAGCAGCTTAATATTTTATCTTCTAGATAGCAGTAACAGGGAAGTGTCTATATGAAAATTGAGTAAATATGACCTAAATCCATGTCATACAAATAATATGAAATATCAAGATGATATTTTTACAGAAAATGTTTTCAGTTGACCTGTGTATTATATGTGTGTTTTCCATTTTGGTTCTCTTGATATGCATGCCTTGTAGCTTTTAGGAATTAATGACAGCTTTAGCTCACTTTAGGCTTGTAATGGTGAACAGTAGTAAGATGCACTTTTGAACTGTTTCAGAATAAAAAGCAAAATCTAACGAAACATGAGTTACTGTAGGAGAAATGTTTCTCAAAAATAAGTTCTTGTTCCAGAAAGAGCACATGGAAAGGTAAAAGAACAGAGCTAAGATCAACCCTCAACTTACATCTCGTCATTAGCTTGATGAAATGTGAAGCTAACAAGTGTCTAGCTTTACTGCTCTGAGCTTTCTCCCTGTGTGAGAGAGTACATTGATATTCATCTTCCCAGTTTGTCCCTTTTTCATCTACACTTCTCTTTCCACCCTTCCTTTATCTAGCTCTATCCATCCAGGCTCCTAAACTTTTAATTTGCTTTCAGTGTCATTAGCATTTCTGAATGTATTTCTGTTGGTTGCTTAACAAGGAAGAATTTGGTGGATTTTTTACCTCATTATTTCTCTTCAAATAGAACCAGTGCTTAAAATGTTAGTTACTTTTAAATGGTAATGCCTGCCTTAGAGCTGTTACAGCAATTTTATGGTAGTGCAAGAGAGTCAGAAAATGAAACCAGCAGAAGTGCAACTGTTCCCCTATTTTAGTTTTCTAAGTGAAATAAAGCCCAAATACACATGAGCAGCTTAAATTTAGAAAATTATTAATGACAAAGGAAACATTTTGTACCTTTTAAGGAGTAATGACTCCCTTAACCTGCTCTTCCTTTCTACTCTATTGCAATTTGCAAGGCATCTTCTCCATTCAAGTTAATGTCAGTTGGAGCACCACTGAGAGTTGCTGAACTCTCTCTTCAATACTGAGCCACTGTAAGGGTGAACCTTTTCATCCTTCTGCCCCATGAAACAGCCTTTGTCAATGTCTTATCTGTGAGGATGTTCTATTTGTGCTAGTGATAGCCCAAACTCATCTGCTGCTGAGTAAAGGCATGAAGTATCTCGGCAAAATGAGAAGAGCAGAGGGAGATGATTATCAGGAAAAGTTTGTATAGGTAGGAGTAAGCTTAACCACAACGTGTACCATCGGTTCAATATCTAGGACAAACTTAAGCCATTGGGAATATTAATATGAATAAGATGCTGTCACAGCAACTGGTTGCTTTGCTTTAAGGTATCGTGAATTCAGAATGGGGATTGTGCTGACCAGTATGCCCTTCATGGATTTTGTAAATATTTCTGTTGTTTGAAAAGGACTCATTTATGACACATTTGGAAGATTTTCTCTGACTAGATGGGGTAGTTGCAAATTCTGCATGTCAGGGAAGAGGCTGTTATTTCTCAAGCGTATGCAGAAGATGGACCAAATAGTACTATTGAGAAGTGCTTATCCAACTTCAAGTTTACTTAGAGTTTGGTATTCTCTGTCATATCTATGAGAGATCCTTGTGCAATAGTGTTCACTTTTGCTTTCAGTGAACGGTGGTGTGCTCTTGTTGCTTGAGGAATTCTTAGAAAACAAAACAAGTAGTGCTAGAAGGACAAGAAACTAAGTATGGGAAAAACTGAACATAGAAATTTAGGAAATAGGAATTTAGGGATGCTGAGAAAAATAATGGAAGTGAGGAGAAAGTGCTCTTGAAAACAATTACAGGAAGAAAGGTGAGAGGAGGGAAATGAGGAAGCAGCTTCTTGTATACCTTGAGAAACAACTGGTGTTAAACAAAAGCATGTCCTATAGAGGGATACTGGAATCCCATTATGTATTGGACTAACCCCTGTTGGGATTCATCTGAACAATGTAAAGCAGGCAGTGACTTTCCAAGTGATTTCCACCAATACTTGCATCAATGTGAAGGCTTTGGTTTGTCTAGCAGTTCCGTCCATAAGACATGCTGTCAGTCAGGAGTTAGTGTCACTTTTTCAACTAATGATCTGTTGTCCTTAAACACTCTTCATCTTCCTAGGTATGAGAGACCTTCTGGCCATTTTATCCTACACGCTTGATCCTTAGTCTCTGCCCTGAGCCTTCAGTAACATGAATATGTTCTCACTGAGGAGCCATGGTCAGCTAGAAATGCTGCTTCCAAATGCCACATGTTACTGTGAAAGTTTCAAATCCACAAGGGAAAGAATAAACTAAATAGACTAGGAAGTAATTGATGATTTGAAAGAAGTAGCTGCGACATAATCCTCCGTGTAAAAGTTGGTCTCTGCCTCCATTTCCATTCCTGTATTCAGTGAACATGTGAAGCAGTAATTATATGCAGAATTCTAGTATAGAGGGCCATATATGATATGAATGCTGACAATACTTTGGCTTTCCGTCAATATCAATTTTATATCAAAATAAATATTAATTTGCACAAAATCCAGCTTTCCTTTTCATTATTCTCTATTTCAAGGTTACTACCAGTGCTCAGAGAGTTGATACCTAAGAAACTAAACATCTGGACAAATTTCAGGTGTATTGGGGTTAAAGAACTGACTCTTTCCAGTTGTTTTAGGTGTTATGAAGTATATAGAGGCATATACGGTATCTAGCAGTTAGTGTGGCCATAAGAGAAGTAGCTAGGGTTTGTCATGGAAAGCTTTTACAGTGTATCAGATAAGCACTTAGGACTCATGCTTTGGGTTGGAGCTGAATATTTGATCTGTGCAGCATTCATCTGTAATTCAGTAACCTATCCCATCTCAGCTACTCAGTTTGCCATTGTGATTTATTCGTAATCTTTGGCACTTGAAAAAGAAAGTATCTAAAAATACAACATCTGATTGCTTCACTATTACATAGATACGTGCATTCTTGCTAGGCTGTCCTGTTATCCTTCCCCCCACAGTTCTGCTTGTCCTCTATTTCAAGAACTGAAATAGACTGTATTAGAAACCTTGCTTGCCAAACGAACACTGGCCATTTATTGTCTCCTATTAGCAGAGGCCATTAATCCTATTTGAGATGAGAGAGAAAACATTGGCACAAAATTGTGGACTCGGCCAGGAGCCAAATCAGTTTTTCAGTGGATGTAGTTAATTCAATGTGAACCAAGTAGGATTCTCTTATCTGTTAGCTTGGGCCTATTGTGGGGTGTAAGGAGTGCAGATATAGAAACCATCTTTCTTTGGAGCACAGTGTGGCAGCATAGCTGGAGATAGTTAATAGTAGGGTTAATGGGCTAGTTTGTCTCCACAATGTTTGGCCTGAACTGTAGTGTGTGGTTGTGTCAAAAGTAAATGGATGAAGGGTTGACATAGGAGTCAAATTTTTGCTAGTAGTCGTCTTTTCCAGGTCCTGTTTTCTCTGGCAAGATCTTTGCTTGCTATTGCTTTGATCATTAGGCAGTATTTGGCCTAGATTTCCCACAAAGTACCCCAGATGGAATGTGGAAGAGATGCAAAAATGTATGCAATGTACATTTATGTATATATTTTTTGAGTCTATAACTATGGAAAGCATGGAATCCAATTATTTTGTGATATTGTTAATTATTATTTTGTAATTGATATTACAGGAATCTTGGGATCATATAGATCATGGTTTGTTTTGGGTTTTTTTTCCTCTTCATTTTCCATTCTCACACTCAACAGGAGGAATGATTTCTGTGTCATCACCTTTGTGCATGCAGCAGCGGAGGAGTTTGGGCTCTAGACTTGCTGCTATGAATTTGGGAGGTCTGTAGACAACTATAAACTGGCAGCAGTTTAATACATGTGGTTGGGTTGAAAGTATATTGGATCCATTTACCTCTAAGAATAAACCCAAACAGAATAAAAGCTGTAGAACTGAACACATACTGTGTTTTATTTCTGACAGCCCAGCAGAGACTTAATATGGTAATAAAAGGAGCTTTCTGTCAGAGGTCTGAAAATATAGTGTTGCTCTTCTATATTCTTTTTGACCTATAAACTAGATTTCTTTAGATTTACAGTTTATAGTTGTGATCCCCTGTTGTATGTTTATGATTTACGCTGCAGTGACAGAAACAGTGGTATAAAAGTCATGGACACTTATGTCCACTGGAGAAAGGCATAACAATAGGGAACTTTTAACCATAAACATTTCTCACTGTTAAGAACAATAATGCATATTTAAATGTTTGGACTTTATCATAGGAGAAAATATCTTTACGTTTATACTAGATGTTTTCACCAAATAAAGTGTAAACCCAAAAGCTTCCCTGAGCACAGTGAAGTGGTTGAACGACCTTAAAGGCTTTGAGTGTCCTAAGACATAGACTACTAGGTAGTTGCTATATTTCATGCAGTCAGTAAGAAATGTTTTGCTATTTTAATGACAGAAAAAAAGACCAATTTTACTGATACATTGTCTTGTTCTCACAATTTTCAGTTACCTTTCCAGCAGAGAGAGTTTTTATGAATATCACTGTAGTCATAAGGCTTTAGTAAAACAAATATTTTTCTTGTTTTTGAACCAAAATTTACTTTTGTTAATAACCACGGTGAAACATTTAGATTTATTGGAAAGGTAAATGGTAGTCATAAAACGTGATGATGGGTCTGATTCTTCACACTGTGGATTTTTTAATCCTTGCCAAAAGTGGGAACAACCAGAACAGCTCTTCATCACAGCAGTTCATTTGACTATCATGACTATTCCTATAAACCCTTTGAGACCTATGGGAATAATTCCATCAAATAAGGATTTTGTCCCTAATATTTCTGAAAATCAGGAGAACACTGAATCTGGAACTGAAACACAGGTCAAGTTTATGTGATTTCATGTAAAGGAAGGAAACTGCTGTGATGGAAGTCCTTAGCAATAATTAAAAGTTTTATAGCTCTGATATATCTGAAATAAAGTCAAATGACCAAAACCTTTTATTGAATCATTCATCTACATGTTTTACTGTAAAATGAACAGCACGTTTAGGCACCCCTTCTCCAGTCTCATAATATCTGCATAATACATGGAGGGTTTCATAATTCGTGCAGCCTAACCAGTGTTACCAAAGGTATGCTCACCGAACAGGTGTTGCAGTAATGTACTGTCTTCTGGCAGTGGGAAATGCTGATCCTAGTCGTGCTGGTACTTTGCTGTTTGAGGACTCCTTGGGTCAAATGTCTAACATGGGTTTTTTTGGTAAGAAATTCTGCTTTCTGTGCAATCTCGCATAAATGTTTCTGGTAATCCATACCAATTGATTTCCAAATCCTTGAACAGTTTTATTAAATAGAAAAGAAACAGTATAATTCATATGAAATCACTGAGTCACTGGAGACATAGAGTCTGCAATATTGACAAATATCCATTGTATAGAAATCAATACTGCTGATTTTTTAAAATTTATTTATTTTGTTGGTTGTGCTCCAAAACAGTTTTTAATTATTTAGTTATTATAAGAGTTATTGTGTCTGTTCTGTTGATTTGTATTTTAATTTAAAGTACCATTAATATAACAAATAAATTACGTTGCATTCTACATCACAAGCATTTATCAATTTACCAGTACAGTGTGATTTAATCACTATTCAAGAAGCTGGGAAAAAATTTGCAAAATATATGTAATTTTTGCTTTAAAAATTATATATAGTTATTTAACTTAGTTTTTTTTTAATTATACTACAATGTATGTTATAATAAAAACATATTGAAAGACAACATAGTACCAAACAAAAGATAAATATACTATGATGAAAAGAGCTATCATAAATGCATGGAGTAAGTTGTAATATAGGAAAAATACAGTTTAGCATTTATTTTTCAATTTTAACATACTTACCTGATGCACTTTGAAATGATGATCTGGAAGTCACACTCTGTGTAACATCTGTCCGATACAAGCATTGTTGCAGTTGGTTATGAAGGTTAGACATTCTATAGTATGTAGAAATATCTGTGCACATGCTAAGTACAATGAATTTGCAATCTGTAGCACATTTTCAAGATACTCGAACCAGTACTACTACAGTGCTTTTATGCATGAATGTTATTGATTATAGTTTCAAAGAACACACTAGAAAGGAGTGACCTTTTTTGCGACCGTTTGTTTCGGAGTGTGCCCAAGTGTGTTGTACCAACTGCTGCCAGGTGTTCTGCAGCAGCAGGTGCCCCCTCAATGCCCAAGTGCTGTGGCGGGCCAGGAAAACCTCTGCATACACACACAACACCAATCGTAGGAGGGACATGCTGTATGTGTGCACATGGTTTTCCAGTTTGGATGGGTGTTGGGAGAATAAAAAGTAGGCTGTGGGATTGCAGTCCCTGCCAGAGCAGGAAAAAAAAAAAGGAGAGGAAAAAGGCTGAGAAATGCCTTTTGTGTGTGTGGCTTCAGTGGTATCGGAGCAAGCCAACTCTGAGATCTGCTGTTGTATTACCTTTAGCTGGGGATAAATGAATTATGTTTGTCTTAAAATAATTATGAGAAAAATCAGTAAACATACTGTTTTGAAGCAATATAAAAGATGTGTATCAAGCAGATCAAGGCACAGAATCATTTTTTGTTGTGTGCTGCTAACAGTATGGTGGGTGTTTCCTCAGATCACCATCAGTCTGGAGTTTTGACAGTGTAGCTGGTTTTAACCTGGTGATACCCAGAAGTCCTTAAACATTCTGGCTATTGACTTGTATTTCACTGCTCAGTAAGTAAATGGTACCCTGTATACCTGATGATTCACTCTTTCTATTCTGTTCTATGTATCATTTTCCATGTTGATTTATCGACATTTGAGGTCATTTTGCTATGTTCTCAGGTGCAACGTTATAAAAAGTATCACAGGTTGTAATGCTGTCTATAGAGAAAAATAAATCTAGACTGTTTCTCTGGAGTGTTGTGTGCTGGCAGCATCCACCTGCTGGTAACTGAAACAAGTACACAATAAAGTTCATTGTTATTTTTAAAAAGATGCTGTAATTGAATGCATACACACACTGACACTTAGGTGCTGTCTTGATCTCTGCACAGCCACGGTCTGCAATCTGCCAAACCTAAGATGCCTAAGGAAAAAAATATAATAAAACAAAGGAGATATACCTGCAAACTGTGAGAGTGTGAAGTACAATTAATATGCAGAGAATCTCATGCTGCTGTTTCAGTAACTAGGTCTACTTGACGTACTATGTCATTCTTCAGTCTTTCTGTAGCTGATGAGGTGGAGTTTTCCCCTTTTGTTTTTTTTTGCAATATGCCACATTGTGCAATCATCTTCCCAGCCCATTTCCAGAATTGGGAAAATGTGAGAACTACCTCTGTGGCTAAGACCTATCAACCTGTTTCATTGTTTGCTTCGAAGCCGTTGCTTTCAGTCTCTCCCCATATTTGTTTCCCTACCTGGGAAACAGGGGACAGAGGTGTTAGAATAGAATAATTAGGGCTGGAAAGGACCTTAAGACCATCTAGGAGGTCAAATATCAGGATGGGTTTGATAAAAAGTGATAGGTTTTGCCCTGTCTGCCTTCCATTACGTGATGATGAAGATCCTCTTTGCAGGAGGAGCTTGAAACCTTCAACTCTTTCAGACAGTGGTTCCCCACTTCTGCCTCTACTTGCACTTGGAAAGCACATATGAAGCCCTCAGCTGAATGAGTACTTTCTCACCTTTTCTGCCTGATCTGTTACCTCAGAGCAATGCTGCTTTGAGGTTATGCACTTTTTCCTAGATTGGTTGATTGTCAGTGAAAGGAGAGTATGTGGTGGCTTCAGTGGAACTGGTTGTTCTCTAATGCATGTTTTATACAACTGAATGCCAGGGTAAAAAACCACACTGAGATTAAGGTGAAGAGGGAATAGGTGTGACTGAGGGTATACAGTGACATAGCTCTTTACATGGCACACCTGCTGTCAAGTTTCACCCTAATACTTTAAATCTTTATTAAACATACGAGCTAGCAAGACTTAAAATTATACAGATTCATACCTGAATACCTTGCTTACTTACTTACTTTGCAGGGTTGTACAGAATTTACACATTGTGTAGACTTGTAAAAATCTTTGCTTCAGTTGCACCTTTTGTTTGCATTCAGCTAATTTTCTGATACTAAAATAGAATAAAGCAATTCTATACTTCAGTATAGAATTATAAAGATCACTTCTGATTTCTAAAGTCTTTCAGTCATTCCAGACTTCTTGAGAATCAGTGACTTTTTTCCTTCCTGAAGATATGGGGGTGTTCAGCTAAAGCCCCATTTGTATTAAAAAATAACAAAACCCAAACAACTCTACTGATAATTTAATTTCATGATTTACATTACCAGGGTTCAAAACTGACTGACTGTACTTAGAAATGCAAAAGCAAAAAAGTTTTGACCTGTTCAGAATGGAACGTAAAGCTACTTGAAACATATCAGTACCTTTCTAACATCTTATTAAACAGTGCTTTATCAACAGTCACTTTCATCAACAGCACTTTAAATTACTACTAGACTGATAATCTGTTAGGACATTTTCAATTAAATAATTCAGAAGAAAGTAGGCTTTTTGTGTGTATTTTTTTCCTTTCAAGAGCCCAAAACATTAATAGTGTGCTTTCACATATGCTGCATCACAAAGAGTACATACAGACATGCTTTCAGATGAGAGACAATTTCTCATTGAAAACAAACAAGAAAAAGTTGATGTCATTGTCAAACCACTATTTAGTAAGTGGCAACTTACAATGCTGATCATGTAGATCGTATATCATCCATTTTGCAGGTGTAGTGTTGAAAGAAATGTGTATTCAATAGTGAACATACACTTAATTAGATAAACTGGTACCAATTTCTTGTTGCAGTAACACTAAACTGATGGTCTGTGTTCCAAGAAGAGTATGTATTGATCAAGTGCACCTTGCACTGGAGCAATTAATTTAGATCTTTTCTACTTATCAGTGCCTGCTTTTTGACTTGAAGGCCTGATCTTACAATAGTTGCAATATAGCGTGCTGTTTACAACTGAGAATCACCCTGTTAAGAAATATACTTGGTCATAAGTATTTGAAGAGTAGAATTTGGTCCTTCAGCTTCTTCCATGCCTTACGGAGAGGGGAAGAAATAAAGATTTTCTCTCTTCCTGTATAGTACACAATTTCATAAACCAAAAATAGTCTGTGGCTTTAGGGGATGCACAACTACATTGACAATACACCTTGGTATGCTAATATGATCATGTAATGCTAATATAATGTGAAAGAATATGAGAAACAAAAAGAGATATCAAAAGAGAGTCTGTTTCCCTGCTCAGAATACTGCAACTTCTTGAGAGTCAGTTGTTTGTTTTCTGAGAAACAGAACTTCTCAAGGAATGCTGAGATTTTTTGTGTAATATGATTTGAGAAACTTGTATTTTAAGAAGAAAACCCACAGAACCAACAAAGTTGTGGATTTTCTGACTAAGGAGAAAGTAAATAGCATATACTCTGTCAAGTTTCTAGGTTTATATTTGTCTCTAAATGGTAGGAAGACTGACTAACCAGGCTGGTTACATGGAGCCCTATGTAGTCCATACAGCCTCCTTGGGGCAGAAGACTGATGCAAAATCCAGCTCAAAATTTGTTATGTTTAATTTCAGTTGTACTTTTCAGAGAAAAGCAATAAAACCCCATTGAATCACAGAGAAATAGTTTGGAAGATAAGTTGAGAAGTCTTACTTTTTATCCTGATGGCCCAAGGCAGGATCAAATTTTTATATGGTATTTCAGACAGCTTTTGTATAATGTACTTAAAATCCACTGGTACTAGGTGCTTCATAACATAAGAATTTACTCCAGAATATCTTTTTCCTCATACGAAGTTTTCCTAGTTCTAAAGTAAGTCTTCTTACCTTTAAAGCCTGGTACACCAACGGTTGAAATACATAGCCAATATTTTACACTGCTGAAAAGGACAAAAGTGTTATTTTGTATCTCTTACAGACTTTTGTCTTGTTTATATTTTCAAGTGCAAACTGCTGCCCCTTTTGCATCAGCCTTTCACCTGTCTTCAGCCTGTGATTTAAAATGTTGAGCAGTGTCACACTTCTAAGATACACGAGTCTTACATAAACAGTTTTTCCTCCCCTCAGTGTTTCTGTAGAGATAGATTATTTCTCTGGAACTCTACTTGGTGTCTTCTACTTTAAAAATGATAGCTAGTCTTTGAATGTTGCTTTTTATTTTTTAACTTCCAAACCTGTTGGAAGCTTGCTGACAACAGTGCTTGAAATTGAAAAAAAGTATGGTACAGACTTCAACTTAGATCCAGGAGTTTTGGCCTTGCATAAAGGAGAGATTCCAACTTGCCTCCGTTGATGGTAATTCTACCCATCATGCAAGAGCTCTTTAAGAGTTATTGCTTCCATGGATATGAGATCAGCAGCTCCCAGTTCCTGTTGGGTCTGAGGATCAGTCAGTATAGAATAAGTTACATCCTTGCAGTGCAGCAAATCTTTTGACCTTTGTATGAAGCAGCTCTCAAGAATTGGGGATGTGATAGCAGTCATTGTCTTACAAGAAGTAATAGACATCAACTTTACCTCATTTCTGTGGGAAGCTGGATGAAACACTGCAGGGATCCTCAAGGGCCTCCAGAACTTCTCTTTTATGAGCTGAACAGGTATTCCAAATAAATGAAACAGATAAGTGCAACTTCAGTGTGCACGGATTTCCAGCTGTTGGATTTGGATCTTTAGAAAGGAAACTTTGTGGGAGACCTTTTTATGAACTGTATCTTTACTAAGAATATTTTAGCTCTTCAAGAGTCGATATGTAGCATGAACATCTTAGTTCTTTTTTCTATACATAAAAACTGAAGATGGTTACTGAAACATTTTCCAACATGAAAAGTCAATGTCACAGGCAATAGCAAAGCTTTTGAAGTTTCAAACATTTCTTATTCAGATTATTTTTATCAGTGCTGTACCATCTCACACTTGATAAGATGTGCCACCCCTTTTATGAATGTCTTTACCAAATGTTATTATAATGATAAAATACAGTGTGCTCTCATATTTTTCAAGGCTGATGTATCTAGGAAGCTTTAATCAGGAAAGATGTAATATATTTCAACTTTGGTATGAGAGTCAACCTTTTTACTTTTAATTTTGGGCTTACATACTCCAAAAATACAAACTTTTGCCTAATTAAAACCACCATTAGGATGGCACTTGCATACAAATGGCCATACAATATTTATTAGCTACCTTTTGCAAAGTCATTTTTATGCTTTAATAGTTTAGGGATATGGTTCTTTAAGTTTGTAGTTCCAGGAGAGTTCAGTGATAGCTAGTCTGTGGATGTTAATAAATTAAACTGTGTGTTTGTATTCAGTTGTGAGACATGATTCTATGTGATAAAGCTATTTCGGTGAGCCCGGGCAGAGGCTTTTATCAGGCAGTCCTGAAACGGCACAGAGTTGGCACTTTGACTTTATGCTATTAAGCATTCCTTGTGTTGGCCTTGCTGGGAAAATGTTACACTTGATTTTTATATGTATATATAGCATCTTCTTTTTTGTATACTTCATCAACTTCACAGTGTTTGATTCACAATTACTTTGTTAACATTAATCACAACTGATGTATTTTATACACTGTGTGTCTTTGCCTTCACAGCATTTATTCTTCCTTTGAATTTTATTTTAAATGTTCTGCAAGTATGTCAGCCTAGTGTTGCCTTTTTCCTTTAGAACAGCTCTGTTGGGACACTTGACCTTGGCTGGAAGTGAAGTGTGCAATGAATTCTATTTGTTGTGCCTCTTCTTGTATAACTTTTTATTTAGTCTAGTCATTAGTTTTTTATTAAGCTATAAAGCCAGTAATTATGTACCTTTGATAGTCTGTGAGGAGAGCTGTATTGTTATTGGATGATAGACTCACAATGCTTTTTAATCTGAATTCCTGACACCTTAAAATAAAATTACTGGATGCTTTCTGATGTCTCGAAGATTAATTCGTGATAGAGAAATTAAACTGAGAAGTCTTAGTAGGAAGATCCTAACTTTCTCGGTCTAGGCATTTGGGCTATGCCTGAATTTGGGAAATAGTAGCTTAGACTTGTATTGTGAAGTGGGGTTATTGAGTAATAATGAATAACAGTTTTTTACAGGGTTTGACTTCTAGCGCTAGTCTAGTTTGGCTGACTAAATACCTGCTAATAACGGGAGTCATTAAGTAAGCTTCTGGACCACATCTTCCCACATAGTTTTATCTAAAAGAATCCATTTCTGCATTCCAAGTGTATTTCCATGATGTGAACCAAAACATGGTGACTGGGAACTATTAGGTGACTTCTGAAAGCACATTTCTGATCTAAAAAAAAATGCTGGTATGTCTGCATGTCAGACAGCACTGTGGGAGCTTTGCCATTTTTGAGGGCCCAGAAATTGGGTGAATCTGTTGAATTACAATTTGATCTCTTTTGCAGAATCCAAATCTGATCCTTCCTAGATCAGGGAACTTACAGAGACATGCTTAGAGACAGTCCTAATATTTTAGGGATGTTTGTTAAAGATTGGGCCTATGTGTATGTCTTGTTAGAGCCAAATTCTCTGGAAGAGATTTTACTAACATCTAATGACCATCACCAAACATCAGCATCATTGGGCAGAAGCTATTCCTCACTATTTGATATCTTGTATCACTTGCCTGATTGACAATTTGCAGTTAATTCTCATTGTGTGTATTCAGGATGCTCATTTAGTTGTGACTGAGGAACACCATGTGCGCAGAAAGTAGCACAGAACTCCCATCAGCTAAATGCCTTCTTGAATAACAAAATCTATAGCTGCGTCAAAAATACACATCATAGGTTTTAAAAGTAGAATACATATATGCTAGGATTTCAGTGCTGGACTTCTTAGATTGGATGTATTGCAGACTGCGTTCTGCTGCATAATGCAGACACACCCTGGTAACTTTCAGTAATCTCTGTGTTTCAGGATGCAATTACTTGTCCAGAGAGAATATACAGAATAAGTGAAACATCAGAGGGAAGATTAAGTCAGTAGCACTGCGAGGAGTATAAATCTGTGTGAAGGTTGGCTAATTTTATAAATTAATTTGTTGTTGCAACTTGAACTGGAACTTTTAAAATATTGTGCCAAAGCACTGCTCGCTGAATATTTCAGGAACATTTGTAAGTACACTTAGAGCTTGATCATAGCAATTGGGTAGTGTTTTCCTTGCACACCATGACTATAAAGTCTGATAGTACTCCTGTTTGCTATAGAAGTGGCCACAAAGCCAAACTAACTTAATTTTGTCTTGGCCATATTTTCAAGTTCAAAATCTACACCTTGCAATGTCTTTTTATTTTAAAGAATCAAATTTATTTTCAGAATGAGTATGCTTCTTTTAAACATTGCTAAATTGCTTCTAAATCCAATTATTTCAGAGATGATGCAGCTGCCAGATTTATTCTTAGCTCATGTAAGTGCCATCTCAGCCTATTATAAAAATGTTTTAAAATCTTGAATGCATGAAGACTTCATTCCTTGTCTCACATATTCAGTTAACGTAAGAAAAGACACACAGTTGTTTGGTTTTTTCCCCAGAATTGTGTAAGTGGAAATCTCTTCCATGATGGAAGCTAAAAATGGAAATTATTATTAGTAATATCTTGAAACTTAAAAGTGACTGGAAATTTCTACTCAGCACTGGTGAGGCCACACCTGGAGGGAGTACTGTGTCCAGTTCTGGGCTCCCCAGTATAAAGGAAACATGGACATGCTGGAGAGAGCCCAGTGTAGGTCCACAAAGATGAAGGACTGTGTTCAGTGTTCAGTACTTAAGTTCTAAATTAGAGCAAAGTATAGACATACCAAAAATAACAGTTTTCTTTAATATGTACTCCAAGATGTAGGCACTCAGGCATTACATATTATTGCCATGATCTATCTGAAACTAGTTTTGAGAATCAACTCTTGTGTCAGTAGAATTTCCTTACCTGTTAGGACTCTTGTTAGTTAGTTTTGTATGTAGAATGGGGTCTGTCCTTTTTGCCATTTGGTCTCCTGTTCTTGCAAAGAACCTTCAGTGGCCTAGATGCGCATCAATAGCTGCAGATTTGAGCCACAGCATGGAAATGTTGGATCTGTATGTATATGCATGTATAGCATGCAAGAGAATGAAATTATTTTTGTTTCCCGTTTCATTGTGTCTGTGTAACTAGTACTTGATTGTGTGGTACATCTATAGTATCTCTAAATGAACTGAATAGGTCAGGTGGGGTAAATTAAGCATATCACTTCATGCTGGGTTTTACAGAAGTTTTCAAAACCTAAGTCTGGGATGTGTACTAAGCTGTCATCTGTTCCCAGGAAAATGTAAACCAGATTAAGGGTTCTGGAGCTCTCTCATAATTTTTACTTTAAGTGATTTTGAAAGTTTCTTAATGTGTTGTAGCCCACAGCAGCAGCATCTAGATATTGCATAATTACCCGCTTAAGAAATTCAGTCAGAACAGATGCTGTACGATTGTGTATTAACTTGCATAAAGATGTTTCCAGTCAAGTCAAAGAATTTTGCCGTTACTAGTTGAACACAGGGAGCTGCACAGCTGAGCTCAGGTGAATATTAGTCTGTTTCTTGAAGAAAAATATTTGGTGATTGTATCATAACATAACCCAGAACTAGTACTTTAGATTTATAGTGGTACAGTTTTCTTTTCATCGTTACTTGAAAACACAGGAAATTTTCATGTAACCTGAAGTTCTGTCTCCCTCAGGGTGTTACTTAGTGCTAAGTGAGACCCTGATATCATGATTATGGTTTTGTTCCTTTCTCTTTTTTCATGCTGATGAAAAGGGAATCTTTATTTCGTAAATTTTCTTACTAAAAACTATTGTGTTAATAAAACCACAAATAAAAATGTGTGAGGCAAAAGTATGAGCTGAAACATTTGTACTTTTCAGGACTCTCTTTTCTTGTAAACAAGAATGGAATTGCATAGACTTATTCATACTTTAAATATATTATTAGTTTAATCTTGTTTGTGAGCATTTGTAACATGGCTAAAAATAAGGGAAAAAGCTCCAAATCACAAAAATCCCAACCTCTTAACTTTTTCCAAAGTTTTTAAATTTTGATTGTTAAATTATAGTTTGTATTGAAAGCACACATAAGAAAATTATCCATTAAAATTTACAAACTCATGGGAGACTAAAAAGAGGTTAGTGCGCTGACATAGTCCTGATGGGCACATTACCTCTCTAACTGTTTTGAAAGGCAAGACAGACTTCAATAAATATCTTCAGACCTGCATGCCCTATACTAAAGACTTCAGTGGAACATTTGGTCGAAGTTGTCTTTCTGTGCTGAGAAAATCTTCTGTTCAAACTTGTTGACACTTTACCAGTTATTTTAATCGAGAGGAGATAAACTTTCAGTCCCTTCAATTAGCAGTTTATTTATTATTAAAAAAAATCCATATTTTTCAAAGTGCAAATAAGAACAAGATCCTTAATTTTCAAAACTGTAAATTAGGATTTCCATATAATAAAACATATCTACAGCTGTGCCTCAAGTACACCACTAAATATTATAAGAATTAAAACCACAAAAAGGAGTTCCAGGAAATACTGCAACTACTATGCTAAACTTTTTAGCGCATTCCATCTAACTATACTATATCTGCTAATTGGATAATACCTTTTTGGCTAAAAAAGATAAACTAAATTCAATACTGTAAGTATCCTTTTTTTTTGTTTGTTTTGTTTTTTTTTAGATATGAGCTATGCTCAAAATGCTTCAACCGTTTCACTGATTTCTTATTTTGATCATGAAAACTGTATAACTGTATTATGAATGTTCAGACCCTTCCACACTGGTAAATGAAATTGTCATTTACCAGCCAAATCTCCTGTGGACAACCAATTATGAGGAAAATAGCTTCTGCCCAAGATGACAAGCCCCAGCTTGTTGGAGCATGCTCTATTTGCAGCAGACACCTCTGTGGTGCTTCTTGGTGAAGTCCCAAGAAGTGTATGGCCTTCTGTGAAATGCTGTTAGGATTTTTCAGGGGGTAATGCAATTACCTGAGATAAGTGTCGTATTCAAAGTTGTGAAGTTATAACTGCATAGAACAGTGTACATAGAATTACAGAGAGACAATTTGAGTATAATTATTTGTTTCTGAAAAACCTGCTGACTCATACGTCTCAAAGTGGATATGTGAAACTTTGGAACTCCTTTGCTATTAACACCTTTGTTTGAAGGTATAGAATCATCCGCAGAAGAGATTAGCTGTAAAATATGACTGAATTTGAAAACAGTAAGGAATGAAAGGTATTTTTGATCAGGAGAGAGCTTGCACATTTGTTTGGCTCCTTCAAGCTCCAAGACATGATCATCTCTACTGAAGTTGAAAATCTTGTCTCTAGACTGCAAGAAAAAGAACATTCAGAAAAGTCTAGTTATATTAGTTTGCTACCTTTTAGCAAATTAATGCAGAACCCGTTCAAGACCATGGTTTCTGCATTAGTTAGATAAGATGTCTTGGGGCAATCTAGGGATACATGAAACCTTAATTAAAGCTAGTGCTAAGTCTTGTATGTGGGCATCACCTTTAGGAACTAAAACCGCATAAATGCAGTTCTAAAGCTCTGGAAGTAGTGAACTGACAGTAATTTTGAGCAGAGAACTATTGAAGTAGTTTATTCTTTCTATATTGTTTCCCCTGTCTTGCAACTATCAAAGTGTAGCTTTTGTACACTATCAAAGTGTAGCTTTTCAGGTTGGGACATAATTTGTACTGAAAGGTGAGAGTAATTTTTTCAATGTCTTATTTATTAAAGTTGAAATTTTTGCTAATGAACTGGTAATTACTTTGATGTGGATTATAGCAGGCTTGGATACTATCCTGTGATTAATTTGCAGTTCAGCTAGAAAAAGAAATTGACAACTAGTAATAGGGGAAGCACTTTAAATTGTTTTACTGAAGAGCTACTTCTTGTGATCATTTTATAATAGCTCTTCTATCTTTTGAGTGCCATAAACTCTTGCTTAAAGCACATTTGATAAACTTTTGAAACAAGGGATAATTTTAATGTCTTTTTTTCCCCTTTCTGTACACTTAAATATATCTGATATGAAGACACATTGCATCAGGCTTAAATAGATCTCTAATTAGAAGGGAAAATAGAAGAAAAATAATTGGATTGTGGAAAAGAGGCAAAGAGTCTGTCTAGTTTCCCAGCTCTGCCACTGCTTTTTGAAACTAAGTACTTTCTTACATGGTTACAGTGACCAGACGTGTGTGACATAGTATTTAAAATGTTGATGCAGCAGTTTATTTGTGCTGCTCTTGTAACTCCTTTTAACAGAAAAGGAGAAGTAAAGCAGAAGGAGAATAGGTCTGATGGTGCACAGTCTATGTGTAGCAGGGTATTTAAGCCAGTTGTCCTGGTTTCAGCTGGAACAGAGGTAATTTTTTTTTCGTGGTAGCTGGTGTAGTGCTGTGTTTTGGCTTCAGTCTGAGAGCAGTGCTGATAACACACCGATGTTCTAGTTCTTGCTAAGTGACGCTTACCCTGATCAAGGACTTCTCAGTCTCATGCTCTGCCAGTGAGGAGGGGTACAAGAAGCTGGGAGGGAGCAGAGATGGGACACCTGACCTGAACTAGCCAAAGGGGTTTTCTGTACCACAGCATGTCATGCCCAGCATGGAAACTGAGGGGAGTTAGCTGGAAGGGACTGATTGCTGCTTGAGACAGGCTGGGTATTGGTCAGTGGGCGGTGAGTGATTGTGTTGTGCATCACTGTTTTGGGGGGATTTTTTTTCTTATCTCACTCTCTCTGATATTTCCCTTTTAATTATTATTATTTGTATTATATTGTAATTTAATTATTAAACTGTTCTTATCTTAACCTGTGGATTTTACCTTTTTTACAGTTTTCCTCAACATCCCACTGAGGGCAGGGGAGTAAGCGAGCAGCTGAGTGGGACTTAGTTGCCAGCTGGGGTTAAACGATGACGCCCTGGTTTAAACCTGGCAGCCTGGTTCATCCTGCTGCTCAGTTAACGCAAGATCTCTCTTTCTATAGGCTAGCAAAGTTTAGGGCACCAAATAAGTAATAAACACTGCTGTGCAGCATGTTAGATGAGGTAATGCAAATGCACTGCTCTTCCATTCAACTGATAATTTAACCTTCAACAAAACCAATCAAATATTGATGGTAGCTCCTCCCCTTACAACTTCTCTATTCATAGGGCTCTGATGTATTCCTATGAGAGTTCTGCACCCTTGAGGACTTGCAAACTTAGACTTACTAAAGATGAATGCAGTTCAGGAAGCTCTAATGGGATAACTTGGGTAAGGTTGACTCACTTTTAATGGCATTATGGTTCTTAACTTCTCTTGATGATTCATTCCATTTTTAGAGACATATTTTCTTCTTATTCTTAATGTCAGTGGTTTATTTAAACAGCAAAAAGAAAAGAAAAAAATCTGTAGTCAGGGGAGTAGTATTCTGAATCTTTTGCTTCTCTCTGTGGTAATCTTCAAGTTTAATGACTCTTTTTTGCTGACATCAAATTTCAAGGGTTCTGCAGAGAGTAGCAGTTCTACAGTACAATTGTACTGTTCAAAGTGCACTATAGGGTCCTAAATTCTCCTGTGAGTTTTCCCACTATGAAAAGAAGATTGAGACTAAATTCTGAAATTATTAACTATTTTGGAAGATGAATTTCAAATAAAGATCATCTTGGCAAGAGCAATGGAAGAGAGTGTGTGTTTTGTTTTATGATTGAGACATTCAGCAGTATCTCATATAAGTATATAGGGTTTTGACAGATGTGGTGAACAGAAAAATGTTCTTTGCCATGAATATTAGAGGTTTTCAGATTGGGTAAAGACTTAATATAATGAAGAAATCATAAATATATATATATTACTGGTCAAATCACAGCTTTATGACAAGTTTACTTAATTCTAGTGTCATCTGGTTATTTTTAAGGGAATGAAAAAATCTGTCACTTATTTTCTCATTTTTCCTCTTAGGAAACTCTTAGGGCCATCTAAAAACTATTTATTCATAACACTTTCTTCTGTCTGTATTGTAGTTATGGCAACTTCAGCCTTCTGTGTAAAGGAACAGAGGTTTGCTTTGACTTTTTTTGGAGATAGAAAATTACCAGTAATGTAAGCCTCTGTTTCTGTCATACTGTCATTGCTTGGCTTGATTCTTTTGAAAACTCAGGAGAAGAATATTTAACATGCACTTTACAGCAGAAAGCACTATACTGAAATTTCAGTGAAGTAAGAAAAGGCCATAACTGACTTTTTTTTGTGATTTAATTGCAATAGGCTGGTTTGGCTCAAATGCTAAAACAATCTGATGATTTTCCTCTGCTTTGTATGCTTTTTGGACACAGCAGAGGAACAATATTCTGCTCACTTCATGCAGTTCACTTGGAAACACTATAGCTTAAGAGAACTGGAGGTGTGTTAACCGACAATGTAGAGTTTTTTGGAGTAAGTATACTAATGAGAAATTCACTGTTCATAGCAGAATTCATCTGAGCCTTTTTTTCAGTCAAGCAGACACTTAAAAGTTTACACAAAGTTCAGGACTGAGAGCCTGTGTGGAGAAGCTAAAGGCTACAGCCCAGGGGACCAAAAGCTTTAGCAGGTGTTGAGCTGTACTTGCAGCCATTTAATTCCAGCTGCTGTGGGCTCCTCAAGGGCCCTAGTGATTTTCATGACAATGATCAATCCTATCATCATGCTGCTATGTACAGTCAGCTGCTTCTTGCATTACTCTCCCGTTCCCAAGCCTCATGCCAAGGTCAGGGAGGTGACTACTGCAAAACATCTGTACTGCAGCTTGGATCTTCCTCAGATGACCAAGAAGTGGTCAGTTTCTTACCCTTGAAAGCACAATCCTAATCTTCCAATTTTTAAAAAAGGTGATTATATTAGTGCCTTCCTGTTCTAGCTTTCATCAGATGGATGCCTCAAGGAAGCAAAAATGCTGCATTCAAACAAAGTTTTCGTCTTCATTTTTCTAGCCAAATGATAACTGGGAAGTACCAGAAGTTTTGCAGAAAGACTAGAATAACCCCAGTGCTGGATTTTGAAGTATTTCTTTGTATTAAGTGGCTTTGGCAAAGATCTGGGCACTTCCGGGACATGTCTGTTGTTTAGAAAGGTGTGATAACCCATACACTGTCTTTTAGTAATCATTTTTGAAGAGCACCAGCATTTTCTGATTTATCTTCCTTTCAGTAGTTGAAAAGGCCTTCTTGAACAACTTACTGAAAGTCTGTCAATAAGAATTTTGGTGGACTTGGGGCCTTGGAAATTTATTTAATACTTTTGCATAGTTTTATCCTGCTTATTGCATAAAATATCAGGTGAATTTATGAATGAAGTTCAGAAATGGTTAAAATGGTAGTACATAGTTTTCACATCTAAAGTATCTGGTGTTGCATATTTTGTGGCTGTTAAATTTAGCAAAACTGCTGACATCAGAAGACACAATGGCGTGTTTATGCATTTGTTCCCAACTATTTATTTTTTTTTAGATAATCAAGGAATTAAAATGAACATACCGAAATTTTGGTAATTTTACTATCAGAATTTTTAAAGACTTCCAATATTTTCTAATAATCTGGGCATTAACAAGCTTATAAATGAGAACAAAGTGAACAAATGCTGCTCTTTTTTCATTCTAAGAAGTGTTGATCAAAAACGGACAGCAAATTAGATTTGAAGCTCCAGGTATAATATCTTTAAATGGAGCAAGTACTTGTATTCAGAACTGTGTCCAGTTTATTTTTGTAGATAGTTAACATATGATAATAAAATAAGCATAGTGAATATGCATATATTGGATATTTTTCCAATGTTGTTGGGAAAATATTGTTGAATGTGTAGATATTTGAATTAAAAAAATGGTTGTTTCATTCTGCAGTGTAAGTAGAATTAAATATCCCCCTTCTTTTATATGGAAATGTGGAAACAAGTTAAAAATATGGTCTAGATGAAGAACAAAAGCTATTTATTTTCTTAGAAAAGATGGAAGAGATGTCCAGTGTTAGGGGAAAAAAAAAACTCTTTTGTACTCTAAAAGGAAAGAGTTGTTTCTAGAGCTCCCTTAGAACCAATGATCTGATTCTTAAACCTATTTGAAGACTGTGAGAGAACTGCCTCAGGTGGCTTCTGAGAAACCAGAAAAGCCACTTCAGATCACAGATGAAGAGACTGCATTGTCTCAGTTTGCTACTTGGTTCTTAGTTTTCCTTTTACCATCTGGCCATATCAACACACTAGATTGTTTTAAAGCAATAAATTGCTATATATCTATTAACTTCTTATTCTGAGGCTCACTGCTGTGGTAATTTGAGTGCAAATTAAGTGATAGAATTCAGTAGCCATCCAGTGCGTGGTATATGAATAGCTTTTAATAATGGGCACTGCTGGAGCTTATACAAATGATTTTTCTTTTAACTTTCCTTTCTTTTTATAAGTATTCTAATGCTCTGCAACCTTAAACTGACCTCTCTCTCTTTCTCAGTTACTTAAAAGAAGAGATTTTCATGTGCCACCATCAGGCTGCTGGCATAAAGTTAACTGAGTGCTAATTACAGTTCAGAATTTTTCTGTGCTCAGAACTGAATATACATGAAGCCACAAAGTATCCTCCTGCTAGGTCCTCAACCTTGCAAGTTTTCTAGGTACCTTAAGACTGCAGTTCCTGAAGCATTCAAGTAGGTAAAATCAATCCATTTTCAAATTAACCCATTTTATTAACACATGTTGAAGAGTCATGAAGAGAATGTTCACTCTCCATTTCATTTTACCTGGGGTCACAAGTAGAAAAGTGTTTCTGGTAGACTGCCTTCTGTGGCAATTAAGTATTTGCTAAATCCTGTAATCAAAGAGGCTTTTTACATACAGGTATTTTATTGAATCAAAGTTGTTATAACCTCTGAACAGTGAAGGTGTGAAATGACTTCCCATGAAGCCTCAAAGGAGAGGAAGAGCCGTAAGATCCAGAGGATGGAGATGGATCATTTGGGTCTAATTCTGGCATGGTCTTACACTTACCAGAAGAGGATTAAATGTTCTTTACCTACTACTGTCAAACGTACAAAATATACGACATCTCAGAAGTTCTTGACATCATCAAGATTTAAGCAGTTGTGTAAAGCTGGTTATTCCACCCCACCCCTTAAACTGGTGATTGAGTTAAATAAACGTTAAGAATCAGAAGTTTTAAAAGGAGTATAACACTTGAATTCAATACCCTTCAAAAGTATTTTTACTAAAAGTTATGTCTTTCTAATATAATCATTCCTAACTTGCACATTGTCAGAATTGATAACATGAAAAAAGAATTGAAGCAATGTGTCTTTAATATTTTGCTGTTAGTCCAAAATGTGATAAGTTTCCTAAACGTATTTTGATTGTATACTTTTTACTTCAAATTCCTTTGTGACTTTCTGAGTGCAATAGAATAGACCATTATATTTTTCTCATTCGTTAACTTTGTGTTTGAACAGATTACAAAACAAACTGTATTCACAGAGATGCATTCAGAATATTAGTTTAATATGTTTTTCATGTTGTGTCTAAGGAAGATTTCAACTTCAGTACTAGTCAGCATATATTTTTAAAATGATTCAGATGTGAAAACTGTCTTGTAATACAATGAACTCAGTCCCAAATTATTCCAGTGCAATTACTTTAATCTGAAACTGCCATTATATTTTCTATTTTCAAGTTCCAGTAGTCAGCTATATCTGCTGCTGCAACTGATGAACTATAATGCTTATCTGCAGAGGTTTCATTTCTTCCTATAACTTTCTTAGATCCTGATTGCATTAGGATGAAGTTTTAAGGGTCTTTATGAAGGGGAGGAATGTTCAACCTTCCTCATGAAACATGGAGAGGGAGACACCTTATTAGTAAAAAGAAAACTTTGCAATGCAATTAAGACAAAAGATGAGGCTTACCTACAAAAAGTGTCCCTATGGTTAAGAATATTTGAGTTTCACAGTGAAAACAGGTCTGGGTTGGGTTGGACTACTTTTTAGATGTGCAGAAAAGGTTTGATTCTGCACAATCTCATTGACATCAGTATAGGTTCCCAGCTGATTTAAGCATGTATGAGAACCAGGTGTTTAGCAGAGCACTAATTAGTGCTCTGCTCAAAAAGTCTCTGACTATATGCCCCACAACTTTAAGGAAAAAAACCCAGCAGCTCTCATTGGTAATAGCCTGGAAGGATCAATTATTTACTTCCAAACTCCTCTTGTAGAGTCCCCTCCAACCACATAGACAGCCTAGAACTGAAACCGCTTTGATTGCCTAAATTTGAGTGCCCAAGTACAATAGGACACAAATCATCCTTGCAAGCAAGGCAAAAGTATGACAGCAATAAGGGATGTTTAGAAGATGGGAATATATATGTTGATTTCCTCCCACAGCATTGACTGACAGTTCCTTACCTTTTCCCTGAAAGACTGCATGATTCTTAACGCGTTAATTGTTAGAAGAAAAAAAAGCCCAACCAAACTAGTGAATAATATTCCGATAGCAGTTGTTTTCCTATTTTTGAGCTGCTTAGGCGGGAGGTGCTTTAATTCACAGATAATTATTCTCTGCAAATTGTCCAAAAGTTTTGATAAATATTGCTTGCAGCCAATTATTGTACCAGCATTTCTCTTCATCCAGTCTCTCACTCAAGTACCCTAGTCTGTTGCATGAACTAGCCTCAAAATTCATTTTTAGTTCTTATAAGAACTGTCAGAAAAGTGACAAAGCTATGGCTTTGGTATTGACGTTTTTTTGCCACAAGGGCTCTTTTGGCTGTGGTATAATTAGAAAGTAGAAGACTATTACTTTTTCCTTGTATGTCAGTGGTTTTATTATCAGGTTGCTTTCTCTCACATTTTCTATTTCCAGTATCAATTTGCTCATCATTTGTGGTATATGTGCAGAACCTGAATTTATTATATTTTTTCAAAGGGTCTTGATTCCTTTTGCAATGGTAATGATTTGTCTTTCCATATACTGAGTGGTGTGGATAATTAATTTGCAGTAAACAGGATCAAATTTTGAGGACTTGCTTATGAAAATCAGTGGGCGCCTAGGTGGTTGTGTAACCTCTCTATTTTTGCAGCCTCATTTGCCCTGCTTCTTCCATCATTACTTTTTTTCAGATGAGGCTATCATTTTGCAATTATCCCAGAAGTAGGACTTCAGAGTGTACTGTGCAATTCTCAAGACTCTGAGAAACAATATTATTCTTAAAAACCAGCTAAGTCTCATTTTTAGTAAATCTAATAATGTTAATTTCTTGTGATTTTTATACATACTATTAAATCTTGAATTAGTCTAGTGTCTGTTTAGGGAGTTTTGTTTCCTCACTCCTCCAATTCTACTGATCATTATCAACTAAACATCTGGCACGTTGGTTTGTTGTTTTGGTTTTGTTTTTTTTTGTAATTTATTTTTTTAAAACTCTGTCTCTTTCTCTCAAACAAAGGTCACAGATATGTAATTCATTAGATTGAATAGGCTTAGAACTTAGGAAAGTAGCAATTCTCTCAACTCTGAAATTTGGCCATGACAGCATTTATGTGTGATTTTAACCTTGCAAAAAAATGGTAAAGAAATCTCTAGCACAAAAACTGTTTGCAGCTGTTGTATCTGAGGCCGTATACTTGTTTTATGATATTTACAGTTGTCCATTTCTCACACTTCAGAAGATAGATGAATGAGGCATAGAACCTAATCACTCAGTATTGCAACACGAAAGTTGAATATATTGTCTATTTGTAGCACTGCACAGTTGTGCATCTTTTGAACTGCCATCAGAAGCATTTCTCATAGATCAAGTGTTTTTTCTCTTCAAGTATTTAATATCTGATTGATGAAGAAAATCACATTAGTGGTTTAACTGAAATAGTGTTTCATATGCTCTCAAAGGACTTCCTTCTGAAGCTTGAATCAAATTACTGGAGGTGGTTTAAAGAACATAGGAGCTGAGGGAAGAAACTAAAATCAATACAGCCTAAAATTTATAATCTGATTTTTGAAATTACTGACTATATTATTTTAAGACTGTGATCCTATTAAACCTGAAACAAAGCAGCGCTCCTTTAATTGCTAGATTATGATAAAAAGAATGCATAAAGATGCAGATACTGATGCAAGAAGGCACTGGTCTGGAACTCCAGCTGTCTAGGTCAAGTTCATGGCTCTGCTGTACACCACCTCAGGCAAATAATTCAGTCTCGCTGGGCTTCCATTCTCCATCTGTCAAATGGAGACAATGGATGCATCCTTCTGCCTGGCCTTCATCTTGCCTATTTATATTGTGGTTTAGAGGAAAAATAAATGTTTCTTAAAACATGTTTGTATAGTACCAAATATACTGAAGCTTTTAGGTACTTCCATATTACAGTAAGGGATGACAGCCTCTAAGCAGAAGCATTTTTAATGTGTGTTCTGCAGAATGGATTTGCTGTCCACTTCAGACCAGTCCTGAAATAGTGTAAAGCTTTCTCCTGGTCATTTTGGCATATTATAAATTTTGTTGTTCAGTTACCATATTGTGGTTACCATAATTAGTACTGTCAGCATTTATTATTGTTTGAGTTCCCCCATCCTGCCTACCCTCTCCATGCACAAACACCCTTGTAATAGGACATTATAAGTAACCAGCATACATCAACTATTGATAGATAATGGCTTCCATTGTATTGCTAGTATTAAAACTTTAATTTTTATGGCCAAATTGCATTTCGTGATCCCATAGTGCCTGTGAGTGCTAGGACTTGGTAGAAATTCAATAGGCATAAAATGCATTCACACTGCCTAACTTAGGTACTTGATTAGGTTGAAAATGTAGCCAGAAGAGGGTAGCTGTGGGCAGAACATGCAGGAATTCTGCATTTCCCTCTGATGGGGCATCTCTCTGCAGGACTATAGATTGAGTCAAGGGAATTTATCCACTCAGTGGGGGAAATTGAGTACTAAAAGTCATAAAGCTTCTCTACTCTTTACTCCCTTCTAACAGAGCAATTTTTGATTATTTATTTTTTTTTATCTTATTCAAGTGGGTATTTCTTTCCAACATAAACCTTCATTTGCTGCCCCTGTAAAAGAAATGTGAGGTTTATAAATGCCTGCACACAAATTAGTGATGATGGTTTTGGATTCATGGTTTTTACTTGGAAACACCCTCTGAAAATCTTCTGACATGATCCTTTAACACAGACTTGTTATTACAGTAAGTACTTCTTTTGTCCAAAATTAGTATCTAGAAAGAGTGATGTGCCATGGTGTAAAAATCCGTGTATACTCGTGATTCAATATATCACTTAAAATGGAAATGAGACTATGAAGTATTTTGGCAGGCATTTAGCAAGGTTGGAAATTATTTCATAGTGTGTTTCCTCTTTTTAAATTAATTTGGCCATTTTGAACTAGTAAAAGGTAGTATATATTAGTGTACTAAGGTGAAAATAAATGTGGTGTCTCATGAAGGTGGATTGGGTTACCACTGTCCCCTTGGATATGTCATGGTTACATAAAAAGAAACTCTGTGTTACAATGTAGTTTCCATGAATAGTCAGAGAAATGTAGGAACGCAAAATACAGGGGCCTATTCTAGTTGTTATAAGAAGTGCCATGCTACTTGACTACCCTAAGTTATCAGAACCCCGGAGGATCCTTAGCTACTCTAACA
Source organism: Pezoporus wallicus (assembly GCF_028554395.1). NCBI lineage: Eukaryota > Metazoa > Chordata > Aves > Psittaciformes > Psittacidae > Pezoporus > Pezoporus wallicus. The sequence continues at coordinate 2,188,917 of NW_026637470.1, forward strand.
TGGTACAGAATTAGGTCTGGGACAAGTATCTGAATGCTAAATCACCTTCTCATCCTTCTGCAAAGTGTTACTTGGTCAAAATATGGGCTGAACTCTTGGTATTTCTCTTCTTAAATGAACAGCAGTAACAGAAGAGAGTTTGGGGAGCTGTGGGACAGCTGCCATATCAATATCATGGACTGGTACTGTTTCCTTTTATGACTATTTTAATATGGGAAATTAAAAAAGGAATTTGATAATGCCACATGTCCTGAACATTTAGCTCTCATTTTCAGCATTCTTTTTGCATCAAAAATTGAATTTTCAATTAAAAAATAAATGTATGGCAGGGAGAATCCTAATTGCAACAACATTTCTTTCCTTTTCCCCTTCTCAGTCTCCTTACCCCTGTCCCTAGTCCAGTCTCCCTCCCTCATTATAAAATCACAGTTGGAAGTTTCTTTAAGTCCATTAAAATAATTATTGTTTAATATATACAGATGTTGACATATCAGTTCATTGACTGAGTAGTAGGTAGCATTAAAAAGCAGTGGGTAGCAGTATTGACATAGTCTGTTGGATCACTATGCTGCTGGTAATATCTGTCATAAGTATACACGGTAACTACTGCTGTACTCCGTATCAGAAGCAAAGGTCATACCTTACAGTACCTGCTTATTGTCCTGAATATTTGTGTCTTTCTTATTATTGTGTGCACACTTAATAATTTTCTTTGCTGATGTCCCTCTAGTCTGTTAATATTTCTAAGCTAGTCATTTAATTTAGCCTCTTAGTTTCCCCTTCTGTAATATGGGATAATAATGGTGCTCAACCAACTCTGTTTGCTTGCTGAACTCTACCATTAAAATTTGCTCAGTTATCATTCCAAAAGATAGAATTGTTTTGTTTGACCATTATACAGAATATGACAGAAAGTGGCAATACCGCAGTGTGAGAATCGCAGTACTTCAGATGGTGGACTCCAGTTACTCAGAGCTAGGAAATGCCATAAATGAATGAATGGAAGAATGAACAGAAGTCAGAATGAAAAAGAAAGAAAAAAATCATCATACCAGAAGCAACTCATAGGAAAAAAATAAATAAGTGGTATCAATGCCTGTTTCTCATTAATTGCGCCTGACTTTTACAATATGCAATACTAGGTACAGGAGAATAAGCTTTATTATAGATCTTAATACATTAATTGGCAGAATGTGGTATACAACCTTATTTGTATAAAGGATTCAACTGAGAAATCACAATAATTTTTCCTTTACAAGAGCTAGAAATATGTATATATTTGAAAAGGAATATTCACTTCTTCCTAACTCTGTTCCCTGGTTTTACTCTTCAGTTTTAGTCTCCTTTACAAGATGGGGGCAATGACAAAGTTGAAAGCTTTGGAGTTTAACAGCAGGTCTGGTGTCCTCAACATAAAAAGGACCTGGAACTGTTGGAAAAAGTCCAGAGGAGGGCCACGAGGATGATCAGGGGACTGGAGCACCTCCCGTATGAAGATAGGCTGAGAAAGTTGGGGCTGTTCAGCCTGGGGAAGACAAGGCTGCGTGGAGACATCATAGCAAACTTCCAGTATCTGAAGGGGGCCTATAGGGATGCTGGGGAGGGACTGTTCCTTGGAGACTAGTGACAGGACAAGGGGTAACAGGTTAAAACTTAAACAGGGGAAGTTCAGATTAGATATAAGGGTGGTGAGGCACTGAAATGGTTGCCCAGGGAAGCGGGAAGCTGTGAATGCTCCATCCCTGGTGGTGTTCAAGGCCAGGTTGGACAGAGCCTTGGGTGAGATGGTTTAGTGGGAGGTGTCCCTGCCCATGGCAGGGGGGTTGGAACTAGGTGATCTTAAGGACCTTTCCTACCCTAACTATGCTATGATTCTATGATTCTAAGTCTGCCTATGTCAGGAATAGATCAATTTACATGCCTGTGGAAGGTCAAAAATCTTATTATTATTTGCAGTGTTTATGACTGCTTTCCTAACCAATAACTTCAAGTTCTGAACTGCAAGTGCTGGAAAGCCATTTGATCTATGAGATGGTTTATGAATTTGAACCACTTGATATTGCCTAAAGCTGTGAAAATGTGGATATAGGAAAGCACGTTATTGTAATTATTCAATTAGGAATCGCTTCAGTTTTTCAGGTGTTCTAATCACTTGGGTATTTAACATACTGCTAAATGATGGTTATCTGATTAAATACAGATTTGTATGGTGCTTTAACACTTTTTATTGCTGAAGGACAACATAAGCAAATGCAGATAAATGACTTAATCCTAAAAAATTGGTTAATCTTGAATTCATTTGCTATAATTTAGCTGGTGCTAGAGGCATTGTTAAAAGCTCTGGAATTTGGCAGAAAATCTGACAGAATTGCTACAGAACTGTATTCTATTTTATTTATTTACAGTTATATTTCCAGCTTTTAAGGGCAATGAAGGTAAACTTGCAAACAACCCATGAAATAATGGGAGAACAACATAGTGCTTTTTCCTTCCATCTGCAAAAAATAACTTTATTTTTTCAATCTAGAGATGATCACAGTAATCTTCTAAACTGACCTTCTCAGGCAGAGGTCTTTCTTCATGGAGATTGAATCATAATTTATGTTTCAAATATGATTGCATTTAACAAAACAATAAAGAGATCACCACTAATATTTAAGTACTCTAAATTTTCATTTTATTTTCAGATTTTTCTAGGTTCAGTTTTCACCTTTTGCATCATACTTGGTCCATGTCAATCAGCCTCAAAAATTTTCCATAATCAGATCTCTTTTCTGTTTATGAGTATCTTCACAGAGAGATGTAGTCATCCCTTAACTTCCTTTACTTTGCAGTCAATCTCTGAAGTTACTCTCATCTCTTTGGAAGTGTGGACTCTAAACCAGAATGCTGTTCTGGTATAGTTTTAGGTTTTTTGGTTTGTTTTGTCTGTTTTTTTTTTTTTTTTTAACAAAAAAAGAGTCTCTATTCTTTGTTCCTAGAAGTGTTGTTTTTCAGTCTGCTGAGTCGAAAAAAAACCTAAATCTACTGGGTTTATCACGTAACAGTAAAATGTACTCCTGATTACTTACTCCATAAATCTTTGCATTTGTCCATATAAGGAATTCATAGTGTTCTTTAAATTGCTGATAAAATCATTCACAAGTTGGACCAAGAGCCACTCTTTTCTGCATTCATAGAATCATAGAATCATAGAATGGTTAGGGTTGGAAAGAACCTTTAGATCATCTAGTTCCAACCCCCCTGCCATGGGCAGGGACATCTTACACTAAACCATCTCACCCAAGGCTTTGTCCAATCTGGTCTTGAACACCGCCAGGGACAGAGCATTCACAGCCTCCCTTGGCAACCTATTCCAGTGCCTCACCACCCTAACAGGAAAGAATTTCTTCCTTCTCTCCAATCTAAACTTCCCCTGTTTAAGATTAAACCCGTTACCCCTTGTCCTGTCACTACAGTCCCTAATGAACAGTCCCTCCCTAGCATCCCTGTAGACCCCCTTCAGATACTCGAAGGCTGCTATGAGGTCTCCATGCAGCCTTGTCTTCCCCAGGCTGAACAGCCCCAACTTTCTCAGCCTGTCTTCATACGGGAGGTGCTCCAGTCCCCTGATCATCCTCATGGCCCTCCTCTGGACTTGTTCCAACAGTTTCATGTCCTTTTTATGTTGAGGACACCAGAACTGCACACAATACTCCAAGTGAAGGTCTCACAAGAGCAGAGTGGAGGGGCATGATCACCTCCTTCGACCTGCTGGTCACGCTCCTTTTGATGCAGCCCAGGATACAGTTGGCTTTCTGGGCTGTGAGTGCACACTGAAGCCAGCTCATGTTCATTTTCTCATCAACCAACACCCCCAAGTCCTTCTCCACAGGGCTGCTCTGAATCTCTTCTCTGCCCAACCTGTAGCTCTGCCTGGGGTTGCTCTGACACAGGTGTAAGACCTCACACTTGGCATAGTTAAACTTCATGAGGTTGGCATCATCCCACCTCACAAGCGTGTCAAGGTCCCTCTGGATGGCATTCCTTCCCTCCAGCGTATCAACTGAACCACACAGCTTGGTGTCATTGGCAAACTTGCTGAGGGCGCACTCAATCCCACTGTCCATGTCAGCAACAAAGATGTTGAACAAGACCGGTCCCAACGCCGATCCCTGAGGGACACCACTCGTTACTGGTCTCCAGCTGGAGACCAATTGAGCCATTGACGACAACTCTTTGTGTGCGGCCATCCAGCCAGTTCTTTATCCACCAAGTGGTCCCTGTATCAAATTGATGTCTCTCCAATTTAGAGACAAGGATGTCGTGTGGTACAGTGTCGAACGCTTTGCGCAAGTCCAGGTAGATGATTTCAACTGCTCTACCCCTGTCCATCAGTTCTGTAGCCCCATCATAGAAGGCCACCAAATTGGTCAGGCAGGGTTTCCCCTTAGTGAAGCCATGCTGGCTGTCACCAAGCACCCTGTTGTTTTTCATGTGCAACTTCATTTGCCAGCTTCCTCAGGAGCTGCGGATGGATTTCATCAGGTCCCATGGACTTGTGCACGTTCAGATTTTTAAGATGGTCTTGAACCAGTTCCTCTCCTACAGTGGGCCCAAGGTCTTCATTCTCACAGTAAACAGATGTATTCTCAGCAATGAGTGATCCCTACCATTTATGCTTAATAGGATCTTAACTATGAAACAATAACATTTAATGAATAATTAAAGACAGAACACTTTAAGTAGTTAAAGTCTGAAAGCAGACATGAAAGCTGGTAGAGTTGATCACACTAGTAACAACAGAGTATGTAACTAAGGTGCTGTGTGAGAGCTGTTTATACCACTTGATAGAGGAGGGACATAAAAATGCCCACCGGTATTTTTATTATAGTTAGACAAATAACAGCTCTAATTTGCTGGTATCTTTTCAGGCTTCTGTTCATACCAAGCTGATGGCTGCTTAGGTCTCAAAATATGTAGTTACTGAATCTAAAGTTTATTATAATTCATCAAAGATAAACAGTCTCCAGCTATGCTGCCTTCATAGGCACTATAGAAATGCGTAAAATTTTTTCTTGTTTTCCATCCTTTATTGGTACAGTCTAATTACATTCTCACTTGTTGAAAGAAAAATTATTCTTTATGTGTGTATGTGCCCAACCAGGAAAATGAGAAGTGATTATTCTTATTCATTAGCAATGAGAAAGAACTGAGTTTTGTCTCATTTATTAAGTATAGATAAAGATGAGACTTTGTCTTTCAAATGATGTAAAATCTGATGGACTGCAAAAGTGTGAGACTACTAAATTACAGCATTTGTTTCTTTCCTGCACTGCTGTTTTGTAGTCACAGCATAATACAGAGATATCTGAGAGCTTACAAGTTCACTAGGAAGTGACAGCTTTGATTTTCTGAAAGGTAGCAGTGGAAGAGTTAAAAGCTTGCAGAGTATTTTCTGTCATTGTGAAGTGTTAGAATAAGGCATGCTGTTGATGGAATCTGTCTGTGTAGTTTCTGAGTACCCTGCATCATTTCTCCCTTTGAGAATTTCACAGTAACTCTGTAAGTATAATCACTGCTCTACCTGGACAGACATTTAACATATGTTGACAGTACATAATCAAACATAAAACCACATCCTGAATATCCAAAAATTGCAGACTTCATTTTAGAATAGTGCTGGCCTGGTAAACCACCTAAAAAAGCTGTTGGTTTTTTTTTCCCCCAAGTAATACTGCGAGCGCACACTGCTGGCTCATGTTCAGTTTCTCATCGACCAACACCCCAAATCCTTCTCCGCAGGGCTGCTCTGAATCTCTTCTCTGCCCAACCTGTAGCTGTGCCTGGGATTGCTCTGACACAGGTGTAGGACCTCGCACTTGGCTTGACTGAACTTCATGAGGTTGGCATCTGCCCACCTCACAAGTGTTTCAAGGTCTCTCTGGATGGCATTCCTTCCCTCCAGCATATCAACTGAACAACACAACTTGGTGTCATCGGCAAACTTGCTGAGGGCGCACTCAATCCCACTGTCCGTGTCACTGACGAAGATGTTGAACAGGATTTGTCGCAACACCAACCCCTGAGGGACACCACTCATTACCTGTCTCCAGTTGGATATTGAACTGTTGACCACAACTCTTTGTGTGTGACCATCCAGCTGATTCTTTATCCACCGAGTGGTCCATCCATCACATTCAGTTGTCAGTTTAGAGACAAGGATGTCCTGTTGGATAGTGTCAAACACCTTGCACAAGTCTAGGTAGATGACATCAACTGCTTTGTCCCTGTCCATCAGTTCTGTAGCCCCATCATAGAAGGCCACCAGATTGGTCAGGCAGGATTTCCCCTTAGTGAAGCCATGCTGGCTGTCACCAAGCACCTTATTGTTTTTCATGCGCCTTAGCATGCCTTCCAGGAGAATGTGCTCCAAGATTTTGCCAGGCACAGAGGTGAGACTGACTGCTCTGTAATTCCCTGGGTCATCCATTTTCCCCTTCTTGGAAATGGGGGTAATATTTCAGTTTTTCCATATATTTCCCTTTTTTTGTGTATTTTTCCATATCACTAGGTTAAGACCCATGCTGATAAAGTTGTTTCTGTCATGGAAAATTCTGGTTTAATATTTCAAGATTATTTTGAGGAAGAAAAGGCTCTCAGTTGTTCCAGTTATGTGAATTCTGGAAAGTGTTGGTAACTGTAGAAAGTCTATGCTGTACACTTCAGTTACACTGTACTCCAGAAGGAATTCTAGGTGGGCAGAAATACGAAAACACAGTCTTATACAAGTGTATAAGTGCACTTATGGAGGTGTATACTTATATAAATGTTCAAGACTTTGTTTTTGTACTTCATTTTCAAGATAGTTATTCTTATGTGTATCTGTGATAGCAATTAAGAAATTGATGAGAACCTCCAAACTCCTATGGCACTCTTTCATATACACTTTTAGTATTGCATAAGGATCATTAGGCTAATAAAAAATCAATAGGTAGGACATGGCCATTAAAGGGTTTTTCTTCAGTTGCTGATAGTCTGTGTAGTAATTACTGAGGAAAACTGTTTCTTTTAATGGTAAATCTCTGGTTGTTAATTGGTTGGTAACCCACTTTGTGTGGTTTCTGTTCCTTTTCTCTCAGAAACTGCAGCCACAAGACACCACAACTATCAGTCTTGCTAACTGCCCTATTAGTCTCTCTAATTAGGCCAGCAATTCAGAAGAAGAAAAAAAAACATTGTCATTAGGTGTAGCTGTTCCAGTGGAAGGCTAAAGATATAGCTCTTACACAGCACTTGTGATTTTCTTGTTCTGTGACAAAACAGAATGTTTTTGTTCCCATTGCTGTCAGGCACATTCACAATAAAGACTAAATCTCTGTAAAGTAAGCGTTTTAAATTGTATGGGTGGCCCAAGTGACTGGTGGAGGTGGTATTCAGCCTACTAGATGCTCATTCAGCTTGAACCTAAATTGCAAGTATTGACCAGCCTGGCCTCTGAATACCTATAAACAGCTTGAACCCTTTTCTTAATAATTATTAAGATAGTTGCACATACAATTATTTTTGATTGCTGTGCGTGTTGTCTAGTTTCATAAAGACTAAACAATGCTGGATGACCCTAGAAAGAGAGAAAGCTGCTATGTAAGAATGCTGTATGCCTCTGATGAGAAAATTTTAACTTGCTATCACTTTGAAGTAGTTCTGGTAAATTTATTTGCATGAGGCAGTAAAATCCATGTCAACTATTATTTTAACTTACTAAACAGTACTGTGAGTAAGTAACGTGAAAATGCAGTCACTCCAAATTTGCACAGAAAGGCTCCTCCTGTTACCTTTTTAAATAATAAATTACTTTCTTCCTTGCCAGCCTTGTTTCTGCTTCCTTAGTTCCTCCCAGCTGACTATGATGCGAATTTCCACTTGCTATAGCATTTAGTCTCACTTCAGGACCATTAAGGAAAAAAAGCTAAAATAGATTCAAAGGATAATTTGTCAGTGTATGATAATCACCTGAGCCTGATCATGCAAAAGCTGAACACTACATCCTTCCGTTATCCACAGTAAGAGCTAGAAGTGCTCAGCATATCACAGAATCAAGATTCTGTATTTATGTGACTGCAGTATAATGCAGTTGATTATATTCTGAATTTATATTCTCTCAAGCTCTGTTCAATCTTTGAGGCTGTTAATATCTAGAAAAGCATAAATTATTTTAGAACAGTTTCATAGATGTAAAATTTTATGACAACATATGAAAGTCTGTTTAAAATTCAGAAATACTTTTATCGACTTCATAACTTTGTTCACTTTGCATGTGAATAGAATAAATACACAGCTTTAAAGTCTGTCTGAAAATGTCTTTATTGTTTTTAACTCCTATTCTGTTGTCCTCAAGGTGTTTAGTGTTATTTTGCTGAACATAAGGCTAGGCATGAAGCTTAATGAGACAGTAATTTTCAACATGATTTTATTTAGTGCAAAATAATGTAGCAACCTAAAAATGCAGGTTTGTATCCAATCTGTATTGTTTTCTCCAAAATTTGGAAGGTTATTTAAGAGTTCAGCTGATACTTCATCAGGAATCCAAGCAACAAAGGTGTTCATAGTAATTCATATGTAGTGTCTCCAAGAAATCTGTATATCCCTGAGACTTCTGTCTTTTTGAGGAAATGTGTGAGTTATGTTCTACTGAAATATGAAATCATAAAATTTCTTGTCTACTGGTTCATAATCGATTTTATTTGAAACTGGAATATGAGGCCTGTTTTGCATCCTTTCCCAAGCATATTGTACAGTAGCATTCCTCTTTTTATTCCAGTTTCCTCTCCAGTGACCTTATTATGGTCAAATCAATTTTTAGAAGCTTCTGATTTCACCTATTCAGTTAATTGCTCAGTTGCACCCCTTTTTCCTTTTTTTTTGTTTTGTTTTGTTTCTTTTTTTTAACCATTTAAAGGACTTTATCAACATGACATTCTAGCATGTGAAGTAATTCTGATTTTGTTCCTGATCTTCAGTGACTAAGCAATAATTGCTTTGTAGCAGTTAAGAACTCATTTTGTAGATGATTTATTGTAGTGTTTTCTTGTTCTAAGCTGTTTGTATGTGAAAATGTATTGGATGAAGAATACCATACCTGGAAATAATCATTTCAGATACTAGTAATAAATTGTTTATAAAAGGCAAAAAGAGGGGTCTTGGAAATGTTTTGTCATTGTTCAATTAGCTTCATTTGTTGGTGCTGCCCCACCTGCAGGATGCTCTCTGATGAGCAGTTTTCTGCCCTTTCTTATTACTAGTGCTATGCTACTGCTAAGTGTTATTCAGTGCTGTCAAAAGGTGTATGAAAGATGTAACATCCTGTAGGATAGGAAAGGAATCTTCAGTTGTGCTGAATAGGTAGCTTATTTCCCTTTAATTTGTCTGTGAAAGCATTCCAATCTAAGTTTCATATGTGGTTTTTTACTTAGATGGTCATAAATAAGTCACTGTCCCTATGAGACTTACTGGATATGTTCTTAATTCTGTGGCATTATCAAAAATGAATAAGATGGATATGTGAGAACTGAACACTTCTCCTCTGTCTCTGTACCCTATAAATAGAATGATCTATAAGTATGGAGAAAAAAAAGTTTACATATCCTAGCCAAATTTATTCTTCTTGTGTTTTGGAAACTCCATGCCACAAAATAAGGATGAAGGCTTTGTTTCATGGTTCTTTAATTATAATTTATGTGTAAATGATAAACATCCACAAAGAAAGGAAATTTCAGGTGGCTTCTAGGGGTATTTTGACAAATATTTGGCAAAGTAGGAACCTAAGCAAAAAGAAAGCATAGCACTTTAGAAAGTAGTGACCATCATCTGAAATTGAGCTCCAATAGTTATGATTTAACAGAGAATAGCTGCCTGGTATCACATAATCCTTATATGAGTCATGAGCTTGTGATTCTCTGGAGTTTTTAACTGACATGATTTAGATCCCTCATAAAAACAGTGATTTAACCATCAATAGGAAATTAACAACTTCATGTATGGAAACCCAAGCTTTATTTTTAGGTGTCACTGATTACAGATGAAATCTAATAACATGAAATAACAAACCCCTGCTTTCTTACACAGTCCCCATCTCTGTGCACTGTTACTGCTGCAGTAAATGTTTGCCTTTCCTGTCTTGAAGCATGTGGTCAAGATGACCACAGGTTCCCAGTTGCTTCTGCAGTAGCGTGTAGGGGCTCAGACCAGAGGCATTCATTCCAGGGGTTTTGAAGATAATTTCTCCATATTTGTCATCTTGTTAATGCTCTCACTAATACATAGTTCTGTTTATTTTCTTTCTTACCTGTTTAACTGCTCCTTCTCAGTTGGAAGATCTGTCCATCCCCAGATCCTGAGGTTGCTCAGGCTTAGTACCTTGTAGGTACCAGACCCATATAGGTGCTCCCTAAAAAATGTGCATTAATTTCAGAAACTGGCTGCTCATTTAAACATTTTGAAGGGTTCAGCCTTGCACTGATCACTCACAGCTAATGCACCCCCAGAGTGCTTTTTTGGCTCCCTTTTCCATTTTGCCTAAGTTATTCAATGATTCAGTGTATGTAGCAGAAGCATGGATTCTGTACATCCTGGGTTAAAATTCTTTCCACATATGATACTTCTCACATATTACTTACAACATGACCTTTTTTTCTTCATCTTTGCATGTAATGAATTTTTTACAGTCCTTGGTTATGCACATGTGGCATTTACTACCAGTCCATTTCCTTTTCTCAGAGTACATAATTTGCAGAAGAGATAGACGTTAATCAAGTGCATTGCCTCAGAATAGTGATGTTCATTCCTTTTGTAAGTTAAGTATTAGGGACATGTGAGGTACAGTGTCAATTGCTTGGAAAAATTCAGTGGTGCCTTGAACTTTACTATTCTACAGGCTAAGTTTATTTTAAGCTCACTACAACATCGTAGCATGATGATTAGAGCCACAAAGAACATCTGATTCATGTAATCTTCTGTTATAGAAGAAAATTGCAATGAGTTGATTAAGGCTTGAAGTAAGACACCAGATACAGTGTAATCTGAACTCTGACATCTTCTGAACCATTTTTAGAAAAAATACTGCCTTCCAGAGTTAAATCTCAAGTGAAGTATTTACATCATGGCAAATAAGATAGTTTTCAGCTGCGCATAAGCAAATCCTAAAGATTTCAGCAAGGGTTCTACCTTTCCATGCCCTCTTGAGGTGTGTCATTGAATTTGTGCTCTCATATATCCCATCTCTGGCAAAGCTCGTCTGTATTTTTCTCCCTCCTGAAGACCTTACTCAAATGCTAATGTCAGGTATCCAGCAGCCCTCTCCTATTGCATGTGAACGGTTGTTTCATGTTTACGTCATGGCATTGTTTTCACAGTTGTTTGTCTCAGCTCCTGTGTCTGTTTCCCCATTCACATTACCTTTGGATTAATGAATCTCTGAAATGAGGTGCTCCCAACTGGCAGAACATGTGTGACAGAATATGTCATGAGAGCTAACATTTGAGCTGGAGGATCAAGGATTTTGTAGCTGACCTTTCATGGACAGGCAGTTTCTCTGAAAGTTTATAGAAAGAAAATGAACTTAAACTACTTCAATGACATTTTCAAGTTTTAGCTGTTTGGGGATACACTACATGATGCTATATTCCAATGCTGCTGGACATAGTACTGGTTTTCTCTCTGTGCTGGAGAGAAGTGATATAGATGTGTTCCACTGGAGAAGATGGGTTATTTTGTGGATGCCCTGCGCAGACTGATCATAACTGAACCTCCAGTTTCAGAGGGATGAACTCTAATTTCTCAAGTACATTAGTTTCATTTTCAAGATGGGATGTAGAAATAGTTGAGAGCATTATCTTTTAAATATAATTTTTATTTCTATGCAATAACTAACATTCATGCTTCACTCTTGCCACTCAAAATTCTGCTCCAGGAGTCTTCTGGAAGTCCAGACTGAATCTTTTGTGGTGAAAATGTATTTCTCAGCACAGTAAAACACCAATGTAAAATTACTATTTATTCTGAAAATGGCACCTTTAAAAAATGTAAGATAAGAGAGCTGTGAAATATGCTGAAACTGGAAGAAGTTTCTTTGCTGAAGTTTCAGAAGTTTCAGACACTGTCACCAGATTGAAATTCAGCTCGCTTTAGTAGCGGCTTGTGATGGGAATACAGCCATGACTGGAATGCTGTGTCATGCTATGGGACTCAAAAGGACCTGCTACCAGCAAGTACTGCTCCAACACTGCAAATTCAAGCCTTGTTCAGTTCTAAGTAGTGATGGGCCTGAAATATAGCCCTATATATGAGTTTGAATGCAACTGCTTCCCTTTCCTTTAGCTGCCTAAAAAATTGGTTAAGTCCCATGGTCTGCTGTAACGAACAGAATTCACTGCTGGTTGATAGGCTGTTTCCAGAGGTGGAATTAGTGTGCTTGGAAATCTCCATCTTAGCCTGTGCTGCTAGATCTGAGATATCTCTATTTGTTATAGGTAGGTATGGGGTTTTGTGTGTAAGATTTTCACAAAGCAAAGGATTTAAGCCATAGTTTAGATGTGTGCAGAAAATGTCACATACATACAACTTGCAAATTTATGTAATTGGCATTAAGATTAATTCAGTTAGAAGGAAAGCTGACTGATAAAACCCCTTGGATTGCTAGGTTCTTAAAGAAAAAATAAACTTCAAGAAAGGGAAACTTTTTTATTGATTGTTTTGCATAACTGATAGAAACTCCTGACACAAAGGCATGCAGTGAGGTCATGTCTTAACATCATGCTTTTTTTCCTTAGGAAGAAGTAAGTTTACAGTTGAAAAGTCATCTTCATTTCCCAAACTCCAGGGTGTATTGTGACCAATGCCTAGTTTTTGTTTGTTTTTTTTTTTCTTTTACTGTTTTCTGCCTCTTGCCTTTAGAACTTGTGTTTAATGTTAGATTCAAATTATAGGTGAGAGCACAGTATGAGGGAAAAGCAGGCAAGTGAAACGGGCCACTTAGGTGTCCTGCTCCTGGCTGGGCACATTTATTGTTTGTAATTAGAGTAGCTCCCCTGGTACAGTCTATGGCTGGTTGTCAAAGGGCTGCTGCAGCTTGCAGTTTTCTTCTGTCCTCAGCAGCAGTCATCTCCTTGGCATCTCAGGCTGGAGTTCACTGAAGAGCGAACATGAATGCTGTTTAAGACTCTTACATGACCTTGGAGTAGCATGAAAGTCCTGGAGCACTGGGTAGGTGCCTTTTCTTGGGTTTTTGGCCCCAGAGTAGGGCTTTGGTTAGGTCCTAGCAGGTGTTGGTTGTTGCTAATGGCCCCTGCCTCCTTCAAGGTGGCAGTGTATCAAGGAAAATGATGTAATATCAAAATTTATTGGTCTGCTTGTGTGAATCAGAAGGTACTGTAGAGAAATGGTCCCCCAGTGTACAACTGGCTCTAAGTGGCTCAGCCGCTTTTCTGCATTTGAGTGACAGTGGCATTAAGGCAGCACTGAATCCCAACTATTCATCTTTTCTGGGTAGAGCAGCTGTCTTTCAATAACAGCCAGGGGAATGCAGCTCTCCTCTATGACACTGATGTAAGCTAAGATAGGAAGGATAATAGGTTCATGCATAGAGGATTACGTTACTTCCTTTACCTAAACAACTGACTAAGGTAAGAGGTAAATACTTATTTAACATCTAATGATATTATGTAACTTATAGCATTTAAATAAAATAAAAGTTTTAAAGTAGAAGATAAAATCTGATTTTTTCCCCGTCTTTTTTTTTTACAAATACATTAATGTTCCAGATAAATCATTCAAATACAAAAGAACATAAATACAATAATTCAATTTAAGTTAATAATGTGAATGCATGAGATAAGAATAGTGTCTTTTCATCTCCAGTCTATATCTTCCCTTCTCCCTCCATCTTTAGCCCCAGTCTATGGATTTAAGTTGCGTATATATCCTTCAGGAAAACTAAAGGTTAAGTTTTTGTTTAGGATGGAAAAGTTAACCCCTGAGAAGAAAACACATGAAGAGAATGAAGATTTGCAGCAGTATCATCAGAAGCCTGCAAACTGCAAGAAATTGCTTAGGAATTGCTGCTTGATAAAGCGATTTTTTGCCTGGAAAAGTTTAAGCTCTAAAGGTACCTTTCCTATTGAAATGTTTAGTGTAGGAGAAATTGTTGTCTTTCCAAAAAATCTGAATTTTTGCTACAGTGGTGTTACTGAATTTAGCATCAGTCAAGTTACATGTACAAAAAGTCTCTGCTGTCTTGGGTCTATTGTTCAAAGAGATTAAAAATGGTACAGCTTTGATTGAAAGTGCTTTATCATAATGTGATATAAATAATTGTACTGCATGAGCATTCATTTTGCAGCACATCAAAATATATGGTTGGCAGAAAAAAAAATCCTTCAGTCAGAACATTAATGAGTACATGTAAAATCCCAGCAATTAAATGTATCAACTTATTGGTGCCCAAACCAAAAATCTGTTTTGATGAGTAACACCTCCTTTGATCACTGTCAGAGTATATTTACATGGAAATTACATGATATATCCCTTTGTCTTTGGGAAAATAGGGAAAGGTAACATCCTGTCACTTTTGTACATAATGGTGCTATATACTGTATTTATTAATAAACACTGAAAGAAATGCTTCTTTTTAAATTGAAAGTTGGCTATGAAATATCTCACCTATTGAAAGTCTAACTCTCTTATGAATAATAAATTATACAGCAACCATCCTGAAGTGATGGCTAATCTGCTTCACAATGTTTTCCTCAGGAACACACACAGAGTTAAGGATTTTATTCAGCGCTGATTCCTCTTTTTACCTCTTAATGTTGCATATTTGTAATTTGCAACATTATGTAAAAACAAAGCAAAAAAGCAGTGCCCCGAACAACCCTTCTGTGTTTTGACAGAATTTTTCATCCCCTTGCACACAGTTTCTGGCAATAACAAAAACCCCAGGTCCTCAGTATATTGAATTTGTGTCAAACAGTATAAAAAAATGCATGACATTGTTTTGTCATGAAGAGCTAAGTCACCAGATCCTGAGTGATATGTTGTTTTACTTACACATTTACTTTAAAGGATATGCTCTAGGAGCTTAGTTTCAGCATTTAGAAACAATGATCTGTTTAAATGCAGCCTACCTCTGATTTTAAACTGCCCTTATCCCTGTGTTATCCAAGTAAACAAGTGTTTATATGCATTTTAATCTAAGCATAATCATGTAGCTATTTTTGGCCACTCATTTTTAAAGGTCTAGGGTAATATTTCCGACAAACGTCTGCTTTAATCTCCATTAATATTATGGTTTGCTAAATACGTTTGATTTCTGATTACTGTATCACTTTGTACCTTTAATTCTCTTCACTTTCATTACATTCTGTGTTGTTTGTAGAGCTAATGAAGTACAAATGAATTTGCTGTAACCTTT
Source organism: Pezoporus wallicus (assembly GCF_028554395.1). Lineage (NCBI taxonomy): Eukaryota > Metazoa > Chordata > Aves > Psittaciformes > Psittacidae > Pezoporus > Pezoporus wallicus. The sequence continues at coordinate 2,204,362 of NW_026637470.1, forward strand.
TCAAAACACTAATCCTTTCGTTCACAGGAATATTAGATTTTTTTTATTTTTTTTCATTGGGTTATTTATCAGCAATCTCAGTAGGCATAAGGAGTCGGCTCTCTAGAAATTGTGAATCTGAAGCAGCTTGCACTGAAATTAAAAGGTCTGATTCTTCAATATGTTTAAACTGGCTAATAATTTGCATCTCTGGAAAGGGTATTAAACCAGTCAATAGTAATGATAAAATTAAGGATTTATTTCTTCTTGGTAAAGCTAATTAGTAGATATAATGAATTACTGTAAAATCAGGCTCAGCTAAGTTACTCTGGGATACTCCAACAGAGGCAAAATCAAAATCTGACACAGTTAGCTCAACGGGAAGATATTAATTTTGCTTTATCTAGTGCTGAGTGATAGAAAGCGTATTCCCATAAGGATACCTTTACAAGAACCTTTGAATATTTATCAGGATCGAGAAGACTGAGATCCTGAAGTGCTTTTTTTCAGCACTGTTCTATAGCCCAAGGTGACCTCACTGGCTCAAAAAGTTTTCTTGGTCTTCAGTGCTAGAACCTACTGACATCTGTAACACAAGTTGTATACAGTATATCTCATTATGTTCCTGAGACACATCTAGGTAATATTTCATGCATGTAAACAAGTGGGACATTTCTGAAAACCCCTAGGCCTGGGCACGGAGATGCTCATCCATTCTCTGGCATCAGTTAAGTCAGCAAGAAGTCTGCTGTAATTTAACCTTCCTATCCTTCCACGGTGACCTGGTAGCTACAGAGCACCAGGGTACTGAGATAATCAATCGATACTTACTGTTTTCTGCCAGCAGAATGAAGGTGGGTTTGCAAATGATATCATGGTGGCTTATTCCCACCAAAGTATTCTTTTATAGAAATCAAATTCCTATTGGTTGTCTTAAGCTACCCTACACTAGTAAAGTGGAACAAAAATAGTTACCAGGCAGTTGAGGCTTGCAGTTTAGTACTTAAAAACAGCTGAAAAGTTTTTTTTTCATATTTATGAAGCATAAAACGGTAAATTCTGAATTATTTGGTAATCCACTGCTATTGTAACAGTTTGTAGCTAGAAATATCATGAAGTAATACATATTTGATCTTTCTTTTAAAACAGAGATTGTTCTTCACAATTTGTTTTTCATAGTTTATTTGTATGATATTGAAACTGACTTTGTCAACATGTTTTAACTTCGTAGAATTAATTATACTTTCAGAGACAATTTCCATTTATGAATTTGGGGCAGGCAAATAAATATTTGATTTACTGCAATATTCAGATGATTTAACTCTAATTTCAGAATGAATAGTCTTCATTCTTATGATAAAATCTTAGAATATCCTGGCACTGGGGATATTTTTCTGCTCTTCCCCTTTTAACATCTGTCCTAGGAATGTTTTAACACCAGTACTGGAAAGATAATTACACTTAACCCTTTTATATACAGTATTTAAAAAGCATGAATTTAATGCAGGAGTGATTGCTCCAAAGGAAGATCAAGAGAATTAGAGAAAGTGCTTTTTATTTAATTGAGAATTAAACAGAATGACATAGTTGTCAATGGGAAACAATTCAACACTAAAGACACTTTATAGTCAATGCTTAAGGTTCAGTAATTTGACTAAATCCCTTACAGAGTAGTTTCACAAGGCAGGTATCTTGTAACTAAGGAAAGAGAACAGACTATGACTATTGCCAGTTATACATCAGTGCGAGCTTGATATTGCCGTAAGCTTGGAGCACAAGTTTAAAGGATGTTGAAAACTGGAGGGTTTCACTTTTAAAAAAAAGGAGCCCTGAAGTATCTCCTCACTAAACTCAGTTAACCTAAGGCACTTATGAGTTTTTCCTGATCATTCCATGCTATGAATATGCATTCTGCTGCAGATTTTGTAAAATGCAAATGGGAGACACCAAGAAGACAGCAAGTTTTCTGCCACAAAGATAAATATGGGGGAATCGTAAGGATGACTCTGCATTACATACTAACTTATGTAAAAAATATTATAGATTAGCACCTGTTTATTTATAAACTTTGTAATATTGTTTCTAGTATTGTTTTCTCAAACCACTTATTAATGGTGGAATAGTTCCAAGCTGTCAATTAATGTGTGCATTTTTCCCTGTCAAATACATTTGTCATATATTTCCCTGTCAAAAGTACATTTGACAAAATATTTAAGGAAAAAATAACTCATGTTATTTGAGAACTAGTTAAATGTTCTGCTGTTCTTAGGGTACTTCATATAATCTCATACCTTGGATAACTCAAAAAATTCCTGCTGGAAGTTGTCTGTACTGTTTTGGGTTTTTTTTTAGATATGACTTCTTGTGAACAGGGTTTTAGTTCAACCTGTTTGCCTTTTCCTATGCAAATATGTTGAGCATTGCTTTGAAATTCAGTCACATCTCAGACCATGAAAAGAAATCTTCCTCCCATTTGTTCAAAATTAACAAGAGATTTATTAATATTGAGCAGGGGTCATTTGGACTGAAACATTCTTACTGTCTTTCAGCATTAATTCTTGTGTGCCTATTCATACTCCTTTTCTATTGAGCTGTGAAGTGATGTGGCAATGACAACCTGAAAGGTAGATAGTGATGACAGCAGGATTATGTACAAGGTATGTAACCTGCTATCAAAGTTGCCAACTGCCTTGATTAGAAACCATGACTCGTAATTAGGAGACAAGAGTTGTTTCCTAACTGTATTACTGAAGCAAAAGCATGTGTTTCTTTTTTGTTTCCTTGTGCATGGAATGATAGCTACTGAAATCTGCCTCGTCCTAGTCACCCTTTCCTACAAGAATATGAAATAAATGTCATAGATAAAAATGACAGAAAACAACAATAAATAAAAGATACCCAGTGTCAGGAATAGCAAATACTCCTGAGTTTATTCCACTGTCCCAGTAGCTGCTCTCCGCGATCAGTTCTCTCTTAAAGGATTGCTGATACGCTGTTCAGATTTTGCCTAGTAATTGAATTTTTATGTCCTGTCAGATGTGTCAGTTTTTACTTCAAGTCAGACTACTTTCTGGGATTTTTCTCCCCCCCGGTTATCTCACAGATGCTTTGGGCAATGTCTGGTTTCTTTTGAATTTATTAATTTACATCATGAGAGGACTTCACAGAACTTCATATGGGCACTAGGAAAAATGTGTCCTATGTGCCTATAGAACTGAAGTTCACATGACTGTTGAGTCTGAAAGCCTCTGAGAGAAGAAAAAGGAGTGAGAGAGAGATGGAGGAAGGGAAGGAGAAGTGAGAGAGACCAAGGACCATGTCCCTTGTCAGACCCCCTTCTCCTTTCCTTTCTACGTGGTAAATATGTAAATAATTAGAGCATATCCTATGAGATCTTTGCTGAATACTCAGCAAACAGGTTTTACATGTAGGCTATTCCCTGCCCATGACAGGGGGGTTGGAACTAGATGATCTTAAGGTCCTTTCCAACCCTAACTATTCTATGATTCTATGATTCTATGGTTCTATGATTCTATGTATCAACCACTGAAGAGAATAACATATCTGAGATTTTATGCACTGAAGACAAACATAGAAATCCATTTAAAATTGAAACCTCTCATGATTTTAGGCAATATAGAAATCTTTCTTTTGTAAAAACTACAAGAAGAGAAATTCACTTGGGAATTCAGAATGAGCAATGCTTAACCCATTTTGTCTATTTGAAATATTCATGAAAAAGTTTTACAATTTGATGATGATGTTCTTGGTATACATGCTAATCTTAAGTAAGCAAGCTATGAACTCAGGAAAAGTTACAGGATTAAAAACTGATTGACTTTGTGGTTTCAATAACTTTTTTGTCAGAGAAAATGAACATTGCTCGGTATTGCTTTACTTATTTCTTTAATTAAAATGAACTGAATTAGCAGTGTTTTCTTATTCAGCTCTAATAAGTCAAAGTTTTGTGGTACCTTATACCTTCTGGCTCACTATGTAAATATTTCATCTTATGTTGCAAAAATTTCAACTTCTGAATGAATATTGCATACATTGTATATATATAAGTCACTGAACTGAGGAGAAAAGGTGGGTATATTCCGTTTATTTGTAAAAGTATTGCAAATGGTGAGCATTTTTTTTTTTGATTGTAGTTTTTTTTCCCTGAAACCAATATAGGACTCTATTCTTAGCTAATAATTCTCCATATTAGAATAGAGATGGAGTTGTACATACTTACTAGGCATGAAAAGATTGTTTAAAGGTTCTCAAATAACATGGTGAAAAGAAAAGGAAAAAAGGTAAGTGAATGTAATTCAATTTTAATATTTACCCATTATAATCTCAGACAAAGGAGTTTGTCTCTCTGGCAAAAAGGGGAACCTTGCAGTTTGGTTATTTCTTGCTAAATGCTAACTCTGAAAGACAAACCATGGCAATAAAATTGTAGGCTCTCCCAGGTGAATGTAATTTTCTTTTAAATTTGTAGGAGTGATCTAATCTCAGTAAGACTCCTAATACTCTCTTCAGGGTAGCAGTAATAGTTAATGGCACAAATTAACAGGCATGTGTATTGTGAGGGAATGTTTGTTATCTTTCAGACCATTGAAAGTGGAATTGGAAAAACATTGATATCACAATTTTGAATAATTCCAGAATGATTATTCCAGACTGATCAATGTTTTAAAATGAGTTGTTACTGTGTATTCATGTACAGACTTGCAAAATTGAGCAATGTATAAAGCTAATGAAAATGTATATAATATATATATAATATATACTTTTGTAAGTATGTATAAAATTATGCAGCACCATTTTTGGCTCCAGAAAGTTGAACTGTCACTCCTGTATTTCTGTGTTAGGAAAAACAAAGCAAAACAAAACAAACAAACAAAAACCCACATATCTTCTGAAGTTTTTAATACTTTGAAATTTTAAGATTAATACTTCAAGGACACAGTTGTGACTTAAGACCTTGCTGCTTTCACTGCGTACATACATGCTTTTAAACATTGCCAGATGTTAAAATAGAATTGCATAGATCTTGCAAAAAACAATAGTTTACAGTTTGGAGAGAATTCACAAATGCTTCTTCAGAGCCCTTGAAACAGTTATTAGTGCCTATTAAAGCAAATATTATCCGTAACAGAATTTTTAAAGACATGTAACACAAAGATAGCAAATAGCAAAGTCCAGATTATTAATTCAGTTCTCCTTAGAGTGAATGTGCTTGTGAGGAGAAGCATATTTTGTGGGAATTAGATTTCCTTGGGGTTTGACATGCAAAGGATTAAATATGCTCCACAATTAACCCCTTCAAGAAATGGATCAGGAAAATGTGAGCAAATCACTTTATGGAGTTTCTGCTTTATGCTTCCCTGGCTATATAAATATCACACAACATGGTATGTTTCTCCTTTTCTCTTGAAGCTCTGTGTCCTTCCTGTCAGAATGGATTTTTTTGTGGTTTCCTGCAATTGACACCACTGTAATCCTGGCATTGCTGTTTCTGGGAGGGACATGGTATTGGAAGATGAAGCATTCACTCATGGCAGATTACTGCCTGAAAACTCTACAATTGCAGAAGAGTATGCTGAACTCCCTTTTTTTGGCTCTTTACTTCTCTTTCTTTTCCTACTGGCCAGCACCAAGCACCAAGCAGTTTGCATAACCTTCCTAAGAATCACAAAATCGTAGAACTGTTTAGGTTGGAAAAGACCCTTAAATGTATCGAGTATAACCTTTAACCCCGCACTGTCAAGTCCACCACTAAACCATGTTCCTGTGTGCCCCATCTACACATCTTTTAAATACCTTCAGGGATGGTGGCTTAAGCACTTCCCTGGGCAGCCTGTTGAATGCTTGACGATCCTTTCAGTGAAGAAATTTGTCCGAATACCTCATCTAAACTTCCCCTGGCACAACTTGAGGCTGTTGCCTCTCATCCTGTCTCTGTATCAGGGAGTTACCTTCCACAGTCTCTGGGAACCTCTTAGTCTGTATAGAGATAGAGACTGTGCACAGTTTTAAACTAGCTCTAATTAAGAGCTTTGAACAGACCTGTTTTATTAACCGTTTATTTCTTTATTTATCATAGCGAATATGTGTTTTCTTTTCATATAGAAAGCATGAAGAACCATCGAGCTGACTGGAACCTTTCCAGGGATGTCGCTCTGGACTTGGCATAATGAAATTTTATTTTATTGTTGAGATCATTAAGCCTGTTAACCAATGATCACCTTATTCTTCAATCCATTTAAACTGTTGGAAAAAAGAACCCTAGCATCTTCTTGGATCTGGCTGAAGAATAAAAGAATAGATGATTAACTGCTCTTTAATCATTTAGTTATATCAGAAGTATAATTATTTCTCTAACGCTCCTTTTTTTCCCTAGTAGAATTGAAGTTACTGCTTCAATATTATTTAAAAATGATCCATTGCAATAAAATATAGACTTGATATGCCCTAAACATGAAAGTAAACTATGAAATTCTGACATCTCCATTTGGAAATCTGATATCCAGTTCTGTTTGCCTGGATCTTCCTTCATTGTCAGACAAAAGTCAGTGTCCCATTAAAAAAAAATTATTAAAAATTGCTAATTTATTGAAAATCTGTTGCTTAAAAATCAAGTTCTATCAGTGAAAGGTTTGGAATATAATACATGTAGAGGATCACCATTTTTGGGAAACTCAAACAGATCCTTAATGAAAACAATATGCACTTCTATTTAGCATTGGTACTCTCAGTGTCTTTAATTTCTACTGTGTCTGCGAACTGTTGCTTTTTTTTTTATTTCAAACCATTCTATCAATCAAAAACTAATAAGCCAAAGAAGTGTATTAGATTAAGTGGAAGGACTTATATTCATGACATAGTTAGAAAGTGGAATCAATCTTTAATATCTTGCCACTTTCCATCTGGGCATTATTCCAGCAATTTAAATGGCTAAATGTATTAAGAGTACTCCTGATTAAATGGTAGCTCTGAATGTCTTTTTATAAATGGTATGGCCCATAAAGAACTGAATTTGTTGTGGTTGTTAACGATATCTACATTTTGTTTACCAAAGTGTACTCTATATTAGTGCAGTATAACACAATGGTGCTTGTGAGCACCTATCCCTGGAAAAAGTCCTCCAAGTAGAAAGAGCTTGCAGTTAGAAGTTTTAAAGTATGCAAAGCCAGCTTTTTTTCTTTTTTCTTTTCTTTTTCCTTTTCTTTTTCCTTTTCTTTTATTTTTTTGTGGGCATGATGAAGCATTACATCTGGGTAACTTTCCACAAAAGACGAAAATTGAAGGGAAAACCCACATAGTTTATAAGTGGAAATTTAGGGCAGAAGAAGGGAGGGAAAAACAGTAAGGAACAAATAAACCAGAATGACTAGAACAACAAAATTACATGTTGCTTTATTTGCTTCTTTCTCCTCATTTAATTTATTGCTGCTGCCACCTTACTTGAATGCTTGTTTCCATGGGAGTCTGCAGTGTGGTCCTGACAGTTCTTCTGCCAGGCGACAGTTTTGACAGGATAGATTTGCCCTCCTTTCAGCTCAAAAGGGGTAAGTGGGAGAACTTGGTGTTCTTCATTGCTGCAGTAATGCCATCCTACTGGGACCTCCCTGCTGTTCCTTCGAGTAGCATTGTCTTCTTGGCAAGGAGATGTGTTCTCAGTTGTTTTAATTTTCTTATTCATCATTTCTATGTGCAAGAGACTAAGAAAAAGCTCATAAGGTCCTTCATTGAGCCATATAAATGTTTAGTGGGTATAATGACTGTGTTAGTCATATGTGACAACACTGCAAATGAATTGTGTGAATTGCCTCAACCAAATGCCAACAAACCTGTACTGTGCAGCAAAGCAGAAGGCATAGTTGATTTCACATATGTCTCAGAAAATGGTGCTGGAAATGTTGAGCTAGCTAAGCACTTTTTGTATTCTACTCTATACCCCTCTACCTTTGAGGCCAGCATGATTTCTTTATTATATAGCCTGCCAAAAAGAGACTTATAAGAGGCCAACCCATTGAGAAAGATTAATACTAAAAATCCTTTTCTAATAGATCATTTAATTTATGAGATCTTTGGCCCTGTAAGTGCAGAAGCAAGATACTTGTGTGAGGTGGGGTCATAATTTCCAACAGCAGAAAAACTTATTTCTGATTAGTGTTGTCTTGAATGTAACAGCAAGAGTGCCTAAGAGCAAATTAGTAAAAATCATAGTGTTTAAACCTCTGTCAATTCACATCACCCAGTTCCTCTGAATATAACTAGCATCACCTCATCTGACTTCCTTGTTATGCCTCAGATATATATATGTTTAAAGCCATGGACTAATACAGCTTTTGAGTGTAGCATCTATCAGCTGAGCTGTTATGTTTCTGTGTTTATTTTGCACAGGTTGTGTTTATCTTTGCACAATTTTGTGTTTATCTTTACTGGTTGATGGGCAAAAATTTTTCAACTTAAGGCCCTTGACAAGAGCTGCCTTCCTCCCAAGCTGTAGTTACTGCTGTAACTAAGTCTCTTAGTTCATACCACTTCTGATGCAACTGAGATGCAGAATGAACAATGAGAAAAATCAAACTCAGATGGAGGTGGAAACATCACACTATGTCCCTACAACAATTTAAAATTGATCCTTGTGTTCCTGAATCTCAGTATTCTCTGCTGTGAGAAAATGTCTGTAAATCCAGAAATTATTTCATCTCCCTCAAGTTTTGAATTGCATGGGGACACAATGATGTATTGCAGCTACCAGTTTCCTAGCTGTTGATTTTGCCTGAAATCAAAACCTCTTACTTTTTAGTAAATAGAGTGGAAACTCTCAGGTAATGAAGAGATTTTTAGAAATGCTTGTAAGAAAGACAACAGTGCAATTTCTTAGTTGTTGACTGGACAATTGAGAAAGTAGTGAACAAAACAGGATACAGAAAAGAGTTCCATGTGGTTAATTCATACTGGAGAACTAAATTTCCTCTGTCACAGGGTTCATATGCAAGCTTAAAGGAGTCAGTTAAGAGAAACTTTAGGGATTGACACTCTGTGTTATTTTCTGAGTGAATCCTTGGGGATTGATCTACAGAATGTTGACCACTTGCAGCTTTACTAACTTGGCTTTAAACATATATGAAAGGCTGTGTATTAAGCATTGTGAAAATGAGCTTCTATGAGTTTTCTACCAAGTGCCCAAATTAGTCAGTACCTTTGCTCTTACTCTCACTGTGCCTCTGTTCTGCATAAAGTAAATATAATGGTACTCTCTCATCTCAGTGATATTGTGAATATAAATGTAGTAATGTTTGTGAAGTACTCAGACACTGTAGTGGTGAACATCATAGAAATTAGATTTTCAGTAATGTTTGGTAAGTAAATTATGGGGGCACAAAATGTGGAGTGAATAAAGTTTTGAATTTGGTAAATAGGTAATATCCATTAATTCAATTATCAAAAGAAATTCCTGTTCAAACTACAGCACATGATCATGTCATTAAAAAGGGTGCACTGTAAAATACATATGTAGAAAGGGGCTGAACTAATGCTGTTAGTGTTTATGATCACAGTACAGTTCTTTTGATGTATACATTGTATGTTATTAATATATATAGCAAAATTTCTGAGTGCAAAGGATTTACAACATAAAACTCACATCTTGGCTTGTAGTTCTGCATAAAAGTAGAGATAATGTGATTGATCAAAGGCTCGGGCCGTAAGATGCTGTTCTGGGTTCAGCAGTAGCAGCCATTTTTCTCCTCCTTAGTAGCTGGTGTGTGGAATGTGTGGTGCGTACAGAAGGATGTACATCTTTCAGTTAATTGTGTGTTAATTCTTGGCTTGTTGAAATGGCTAAGAATCTTGCCGTAAGTTTCATTATAGCAGGAATTTTGTTCGATTTGCTTTATAAAAATAACTCTACACTGAATAAGAAAAATTTTTATGTAGGGAAAAAAAAATCACCCATCTTTTGGCTTTCTAAACTTACATTTTAATATATGCCATATTCGTTTAGAAGGGGAATTTGGGGGAAAAAGAGATACTTATTTGATTTTTGCTATAAATGGTCAGTGTCTCATTTTAAACAAGGTCCTGATACATAACTTATTTAACTGATGTCCCCACTTTAATTGTTTTTTTACTTCATTGTATGTGAAGCAAATTATGAAATCTCCAAATCGTAGTAAAAATACAGGAAGTTTTTGAATTTTCATTACCAAAATCAAATCACAGAAATGAGAAAAAATATAATACCAATTTATTTTTATAATTCAGTTAAGCTACAATTGATTCTATACTAAAAACTAATCAGTATGCTATAATTGAAGAGGTATTTTTGGACTGATGTACCAGCTGGTATCGCAGATGGTACAGATGGCATAAGGCTCTTTAATGGGATAAAGATAATGTGTTGGCACAGAGTGGAGTGTATGAACATGTGATTTTTCTTTTCCATTATAAACTGTTTATCAGTTTATAATTACACAATTGATACATTTGTATTCCACAAATCTGAGTAAATACTAAGATCAATACTTTGCAGTCAGTGACATTTTTATAACCGTCATTTGTTCATGAAAATCTCATCTGCCATAGTAGGCAACAACATATTAAATGCATCACTTTAAAAGAAAGGATTACAGGACTAGTTTGATATTATCTAAATGGTCTTCCTTGTATTTTTAAGGAGGATTAATAGAGAAATTTATGGGAACAGCTGAATCCCTCAGAAAGGTTTTATTGTTATGAGCTTTCTGATTTTTTTTTTTAGGAGCAAGATCCTTCTGGCTATACTGTTTGTATAGGGACTGAAGTGATTTGACACAGGACAAAATTATACTGGCACTTGTTTCAGAAATAAGCCTCTGTTGAAGTTTAACGTTCTTGCCTTTTTGTAAATCTAAATCTGATTCCCAGATTTTGTTTTTGTATTATTAAAAATAGGGATATGTTTAATATACTAGGAAATAAGTCAACACTGTTATTTGCAAAACCGGGGAAGGAGGAAATGGGGGTAAGAGTAAAGATATTATGAGATTATGTTGTCATTTGTCTTTTCACTTTCACCGGGATGCTGTAGATTCCAAGTTGGTAAAATTTTTCCATTTCATTCATAAGAAGTGGAAGATTAACCTGAACCTTTTATTAGTTTTCTTCTCTGATTTCTATTTTTTTTTTTTTTAATTCTTTGCTGGGGAACTACAGGTTATGATCTCCTCTTTGAAAAGAGTTCTGAAGAGCCTTCCTTCAGTATCATAAAGCATTTTTGATCAGACCTTTGAGATGCCAGCTGCTTTATTTTCCAGTCTTGTAATTTTAAAATAATAATAATTATCATCATGATCTTTAGCTTCTTAATTATCTCAGTATAAATTTTTGTAAACATTCTATTTTGTAAAGCTGATGTTATATAAATAATTTCAACTTCTATGAACCTCCTTCACAATTAAGAGAGGTGCTACAATTCACTGAGAGGTTGATTTTTAATCAGGAATGAAAATCTGGGATTGCAGGTTGTATTTTTCAGGTACACACATCTTGCTTCTTCTTCACACAATGTCTACAGTGACTATAAAATCCATCCTACAGTTGTCCTTTCTATGGGTGTCAGATTTTGATTGTGTAATACACAGTTTACTTTACACCTGGATTGGAGATTCTGAAGATGTGGAAATTGCAGGTAAAATTGATGCAAGACCTTGTCGTCTGTGCCACTGGTCCACATGTTAGAATTGCATGTAGTTGCTGAAGGAGCCATATTCAGCATAAAATCTCAAACTGAGTTAACTTTTTGTTTACAGTAACCAGCAGAGTACTATAGTCATGTTTATAACTGCAAGATATATATGAGATTGTTTTGAGCAATTTCCACACTGTCCTGGGTTCAGCAGTAGCAGTCATTTTTCTCCTTAGTTGCTGGCGCAGTGCTGTGGTTTTGACTTTCGGCCTGGGAACAGTGCTGATAACACCGATGTTTTTAGTTGCTGCTCCATAATGTTTTGTCTGACCAAGGACTTTGTGAGCCTCATGCTCTGCCAGGGAGGAGGGAAAGCTGGGAGGAAGCAGAGACAGGACACCTGACCCAAACTAACCAAGGAGGTATTCCATACCGCAGCACGTCATGCCCAGTATATAAACTAGGGGCAGTTACCTGGAAAGGTTAGATCACTGCTCGGGTCAGGTTGGGTATTGGTAGGCAGGTGGTGAGTGGTTGTATTCTCTTCCCTTGTTATTTCCCTTATCAGCATTATTATTGGTGGTAGCAGTAGTGGTTTGTGTTATACCTTAGTTACTGGACTGTTCTTATCTCAGCTCCTGGGAGTTACATTCTTTTGATTCTCCTTCCCATCCCTCTGGGAGCGCGGTGGGGTGGGGGAGAAAGGGTGGGGGAGTAAGTGAGTGGCTATGTGGTTCTGAGTTACTGACTGGACTTAAACCACGACACACACTAAATTCCAAACTTAGTTTTTTGCATTCTACTTACTCATCATTTTTAGTTTGATCTTCCTCAACTTGAACTGACCTAGAAAAAAAATGGAAAACTTTCAAAATGTTAATGTAATAGGGACTATATCCGTGTGTTTCAGTAGCTCATATAATAATTTGAAATTAACTGCAGAATGTAACATCTTTCAGAGCAGAAGGTCTGATTGTTAGCTGCCTTTCACTGCATTAGGCTCTTGGAGAGGTGTACAGGAAATGATTTATTCTTTTTGCTCATTGTCAATTATAGACATATTCTTAACCTTTCCTGGGGGGAATGTAGATACCATTATTGTTGCTGCTCATTGCTGCACAGCAGAGCCTGGCTTAGTTTTTTGTTGCCTTTCACTTCTCGTAGTAAGATGCACTTCTACAAATTGAGTAAAACCCCTTCCAAATGAGAAATAATACTTAAACACGTATTTATTTTATGCTAGAAATAAATTACTAAGCATAAGGCTGTGGGGAAATGGACCTTCTGCGTTTCGTAGACATTAAATCTGTGAGCTTTTCTAACTAACCTAGCAATACTCTATGGGATTCTCTGGGTGATTTTTTAATAATTTTTTTGTTATCTTAATTTCGTCCTCACTGTTCTCAAGTTCCAGGTGAGAAGTTAGCTACCTTTATTTTTCATTTATTTAATAAGTGCTTTCATTGTTAGCCTTTTTAACAAGTAAAAAAATTGTAATCAAAATGCTGTGTGAATTCATAAGTTCCTTTATTTATAATTATTCCATATAAGGTAGACATTGCTAGAGGAGAAAAATGTCCCCCTACGTGGATAAGATAATGAGAAATTTGTTCAGGTAATATTTTAGGATCATTATCGTGTACTATTTTCATAATGAAGTGTCAAAAGCATGTGATAAAGTAGTCATATTTTAATTAATTACCTGAGTTAAAGGTATCATATAATTATACTTTGGAAAGGTTCAATGATTCCACTTCAATTTTTTTCTGTCATATAATAAAAAATATTCTTTCAAATACGCTATACCTTCTGCTGTGAGGACTTCTTTACACTGCAGTAGATGTTTTTAAACTATGAAAATATTTTGAAAAGTGATGATGTAGGTTTCTGAAGCTGTAATAAGTGATTTTTTTTTATGTACAAGTATATGTTCTGATATATGTAAGGTAAAATATTAACTGAATATGTTACCTTGAGACATGTAATCTAAAGAGAGATTTTTTTATTTCAATTGATCAGCTTAGGAGCAACATTTTTTTAGATAATGTGGGTCAAACCACAGATATATGTATATTAGTTATTTATCTTCTTGATCATCACCATACAGACATAAAGGGAATCCAGCTGTTTTTCTAGACAGTGATATACTATGCAGAGATACCACAGCTGAGCTAGTTCTGCAGTGGGAAATAATATGCAAGTCCTATTGCAGGACCTTCACTAGGCTAATTAGCTGACTAAGCAATGCTAACTATAGCAGGTATTATGCCACATAAGCAGAGCTGTGCTACTACTCAGACATAGCTACTGCCTGTACACGATGCTATTTTTGGCAATTATGAGCTCCTAACAACTTATGCAGAGCTAGCTGCATGCGTCTAGCTCCCCTGTAGAGTGGGGAGGAAAGAAGGCAGCTTCCAACAGAAAAACTTAAAAGAGAGATAAATGGCACCGAGTTTCTTTCACTTATGGGCTGAGTCTCCTGGAGACACAGAGTCTCAGGCCCATCTCTGCTGATGCTGCCAGACTGCCACTTACTCAGTGAGTGTGAGCAAGCCATTTTCTTTCCTGTCATCTCTAAAACTGGGTAGCTCCTTACAGCTTTGGAAGGAAGATGCCACAACTGTCCAAGGATATCTCCATTTCTTCATATAATTAGCATTACTGACACATCAGTAGAAACTTTGCTAGTGCCTTTTAGTAGAGATCTGCAATCAGCCAGCTATTAGTTTTGATGGTTATTCCAAAAGTAATGGAAAACTACAATTTGAGACTGAGAGAACTGCTTAATGCACCCCAAAGATAACATTATTTGGCTTTTTTTTCTGTTTTGAACTAGCTAGGAAAATGTATGTTTGGTACAAGATGTGAGTTAAAAAGTGTTTTAAATAGAGTAACTTGGGTTTGTGTCTTTGAATTGAGAATGGCTGATGTCAACATAGCTACAAAATCTTTCAGTTGAATCAAATAATATTTTTTTGTTGGAAAAAGTACTGGATAAAAATTTTGTCCAGCTATGAGTCAGTTTCTCTAATAAAGAAAAACGTTCTCAGAAGTTGTTTTGGATCAGTTGTAATGAGTAGGTGGTTGCAGTGCCAAAACTATAGCTGTTCAGGGTAAGCCATTCTCAGAAAATAATACTACAGATATTTCTCTATTTTTCTGAAGTCTATCATGATATGCTTCCCCTAATTAATTAGACACATGTTGCTTTTTCCATACTTTTTTTTTTCTTACTGAGCTGTAGTTCATGTATCATCTTCAGAAAAGCCCTGGAAAGATTCTAGCTGGTCAAAGACTTTGGGAAGAAATTAATGGATGGAAATTATGATTAATAACTTACTCTGCTTTTCTTTTTTACAGCAGCAGCACTGCAGCACATATATTCAAAGTGCTTAAATCAGCAAGTAGCAGTATATATAATATATAAAATTATTTGGCTGGTAAAAAAAACAGTATGCAAGCTAAGAATGCGGCCAGAAACATTCAGAAAATGCCTTTTGGCCTACAACTTTGTGTCAGGAGGTCCTGCCATCTCAAAGGCTCTCCCTGTCACTTGGATCAGGCTCCCTGTCTACCTTAGATGATGTCAGTAAGTGGTGTCCTCTGTGGCTCTAATGTCCTGATCTCCCACAGAAAACAATATCTGTTTATCTCTTATCTAGGATGATAAATAGAGGTTTTCATGGAAATCTTGCACATGCTAGTTCTGAGCAAGGATGGAATGGTTGCCTATTTGGTAAAGGAGAATTTTTTAACTCTGAAAATGTGGTAAGAATTGGCCCTTGTGAAATACTCCCTTTCAGGAATATAAACTTTTTCTCATTATTTGAAGCTGAGTCATTATGCATTTTCTGGATGAGGAATGAGTACACAGGTTTTTTTTAGGAGACAGTCTTGTTTAACCATTCTTTGTTATTGGTAATAAATTCCACCTTGCATTGTTCATGAAGTGACTGATTTAAGAATCAATCAGATGTGCCACCAGGTTGTGTCTTTTCAGAGCGTTTCATGGACTAACATAATCTTACTCTGAGATATCAGATTCTTTATCATAAATGTCATGTCTATCTTGCCTCTATACAAACGCCCTTAGTATGCAGAATAAACAAGAGGAATTAGAGATGTGTGCACATCTACATGGCATCACAGGAACATGGTGGAATGGCTCCTATGACTGGCAGTGTTGGAAGGGAAGGTTATAGGCTCTCTAAGAAAGACAGGTTAGGCAGACAGGGAGGGGGTGTAGCTGTTTATGTCAATTGACTGGCTGGAGAGTATGGAACTCTGACTGGAGACAGGTGATGAGCCAACCAAGGGAGAACAGCAATGGGGTACATCGCTGTGAGGGTCTGCTACAAGCCACCCAATCAGGAGGACTGTGTAGATGTGTATACTGCATAGGCAGGCAGATAGGAGCAGCCTCACCTTGTTCTGATAGGGGACTTCAACCACCCTGATATCTGTTGGAGGGACAGTACGGCCTGGCACAAGCAATCTAGGAAGTTCCTCAAATGTGTGGAAGGCAACTTCCTCTTGCAAGTGATAGAGGAGCTGACCAGGAGAGGTGCCATGCTTGACCTTGTGCTCACCAACAGGGAGGGGCTGGTTGGAAATGTGATGCTCCAAGGCAGCCTTGGCTGTGGTGATCATGAGGTGATGGAGTTGACCCTCAGGACAGTAAGATCATGCAGCAAGCTCACTGCCCTGGACTTCAAGAGAGCAGAGTTTGGCCTCTTCAGGAACCTGTTCAGTAAGGTTCCGTGGGATAAAGCCCTTGAGGGCAGGGGGGCCATGAATGCTGGCTGATATTGAAGGATCACCTGCTGCAAGCTCAGAAGTATTGCATCTCAACAAGAAGGAAATGGGGCAAGAAGGCAAGGAGGCCTCCATGGATGGATAAGGAACTGCTGTGAAAACTCAGAAAGAAAAGGGAAGCTTATAAAAGGTGGAAGTAAGAACAGGTGGCCTGGGAGGAATACAGGGTCATTGTCCAGGAATCTAGGAATCGGGTCAGGAAAGCTAAGGCTCAGATAGAACTGAGTCTGGCCAGGCATGTCAGAGATAGCAGGAAGGGCTTCTATAGGTATGTTGCAGACAGAAGGCAGATTAGAGATAATGTGGGCTCTCTCTGGAAACAATTAGGAGAACTGGCTACCCTGGATTTGGGGTAGGCTGAGATTCTGAATGACTTCTTTGCCTCAGTCTTCACTGGCAAATGCTCTAGCCATGCCGCTGAAGTCTTTGAAGACAAATACAGGGACTGGGAGAATGAAGACCTTAGGCCCACTGTAGGAGAGGATCAGGTTCAAGATCATTTTAGGAACCTGAATGTGCAGAAGTCCATGGGACCTGATGAAATCCATCCTTGGGTCCTGAAGGAGCTGGCAAATGAAGTTGCGAAGCCACTGTCCATCATATTTGAGAAATCATGGCAGTCAGGTGAAGTTCCCGATGACTGGAAAAAGGGAAATATAACCCCCATTTTCAAGAAGGGGAAAATGGATGACCCAGGGAATTACAGAACAGTCAGTCTCACCTCTGTGCCTGGCAAAATCTTGGAGCAGATTCTCCTGGAAGGCATGCTAAGGCACATGAAAAACAACAAGGTGCTTGGTGACAGCCAGCACAGTTTCACTAAGGGGAAATCCTGCCTGACCAATTTGGTGGCCTTCCATGATGGAGCTACAGAACTGGTGGATAGGGGCAGAGGAGTTGACATCATCTACCTCGACTTGTGTAAAGCATTCGAGACTGTCCCACACGACATCCTTATCTCTAAACTGGACAGCCATCAATTTGATAGAGGGACCATTTGGTGGATAAAGAATTGTCTGGATGGCACATGCAAGGATTTGTGGTCAATGACTCAATGCCCAACTGGAGATGGGTAAGGAGTGGTGTCCCTCAGGGGTTGGTGTTGGGACCAATCCTGTTCAACATCTTTGTCGGTGACATGTGTGCACCCTCAGCAAGTTTGCCAGTGACACCAAGCTGTGTGGTTCGGTTGATACGCTGGAGGGAAGGGATGCCATCCAGAGGGCCCTTGACAGACTGGAGAGGAGGGCCAGTGCAAACCTCGTGAAATTTGAGAAGACCAAATGCAAGGTCCTGAACCTGGGTCGTGGCAATTTCAAGCAGAAATACAGGTGGAGAATGGATGGCAAACAGCCCTGAGGAGAAGGGCTTGGGGGATGTTGGTTGACAAGTTCATAACCTGGCCAGTATGCACTTGCAGCCCAGAAAGCCAATTGTATGCTGGGCTGCATTAAAAGGAGCATGGCCAGCAGGTTGAGGGAGGTGATTTGCCTACTCTGCTCCACTCTTGTGAGACCCTACCTGCAGTACTGCATTCAGCTCTGCGGCCCCCAACACCAGAGAGATGTGGACCTCTTGGAGTGAATCTGGAGGAGGGCCACAAAGATGATCAGAGGACTGGAGAGGATGGAGGACTGTCCCATGAAGACAGGCTGAGAGAGTTTGTCTTTTTCGGTCTGGAAAAGAGAAGGCTCAACAGAATCCTTACAGTAGCTTCCAGTACCTAAAAAAGGGGCCTGTAACAAATCTGAAGAGGGCAAGTAGGGATAGGACAAGGGGTAGTGGCTTTAAACTAAAAGAGGGTAGATTTAGATTAAATGTAAGGACAAAGTTCTTTACTATGAGACCGGTGTGACACTGGAATAGGCTGCCCAGAGAAGCAGTGGTTATCCCATCCCTGGCAGTATTCAAGGCCAGGTTGCATGAGGCTTTGAGAAACCTGTCTACTGGAAGGTGTCCCTGCCCATGGCAGGGGGGTTGGAATTAGATGATCTTCAAGACCCCTTCCAACTCTGACTATTCTATGATTCTGTGCAGGGATGACTGCTTTTAGTTGGTTTCTTCTTTTGTACCCTTTTGCAGTCACATTGGCATGAAAACAATTGAGGTTCTGTTGGTCATAATAAAGTGAAAAGAGTATTTTTTTCTTTGAGTCTTTGTTTGGGCTGTGTTAAAACTTGAGTGGTTTGAACTTGGCTTGTTTAGCAATAGAAAATCAAGGGAAATACTTAAATATTCAAGTGTATCTTTTATTTCATAGCCTTGTTTTTTTTATGTGACTTACTATGTAAAAATGATCCAAGGAAAATCTCTGTGAGAGAGCTTTTCTACTTTAGAACTGAAATTATGTAATGCCTACAAAAATGTTGTCTTTAGGCTAATACAATGGGACAGATCAAGCAACGTTCAAAGGCTTAGTATTTTGTTTATCAACAATAGATACCAAACATTCCATTCCTCAGAATCAGAAGCTTTATTTCAATTCCTTTTATCTAGCTGGAGAAAGGTTAAAGGGAAAGATTAAGGTATTAAGATTTGTAAGAATTATGAGATTCTCTACAGCAGTTCCACAGAATTTCCAAGGAATTTATTTTTGGCTCAGCGGCATGATAGCGCAAACCAACTTTTGTGCTGCTTTCAGCTGAGCTATTTATACTTTGTAGTTTGCTGAAGACAGTGCCTGAGGTTGTTATTATTATTTTATTTTGCGCTTCAAATGTTTTAAAATTCACACAAAGTGACAGTACTGTGAGTTTAACTCAGTGGAAGAAAATCCGTATCATACCAACCCAGAAAAGCAGGTTGTCCTGGGTTTAGCAGTAGCAGTCAATTTTTTCTCCTTCTTGGTAGCTGGTACAGAGTTGTGTTTTGACTTTCAGCCTGGGAACAGTGGTGATAATACCGATGTTTTTAGTTGTTGCTAAGTAATGTTTACCCTAACCAAGGACTTTGTGAGGCTCACGCTCTACCAGGGAGGAGGGGAAGCCGGGAGGAAGCAGAGACAGGACACCTGACCCAAGCTAGCCAAAGAGATATTCCATACCACAGCACGTCATGCCCGGGGGGTGACTTGGAGTTACCTGGAAGGACATGAGGTCTTCTGGGTCGGACTCATTTTTCAGCAGGTGGTATCATATTCTCTTCCCTTGTTATTTTCTCTTATCATTGCTGTTGTTGGTGGTAGCAGTGGTGATTTGTGTTGTACATTGGTTGCTGGACTGTTCTTGTCTCAACCCATGGGGGTTGCGTTCTTTTGATTCTATAAACAATGTATTCACCACCTGGTCTACCATCTGATCAGGAGTCATCATCACATGAAGAAGAAGAAGAACAGGTGACTTCCCGACCTCAGACCTCAAACGAGCTACGGAATATGAGAAAAGATTTTACCCGTCAACCAGGGGAGCACATCATCACCTGGTTGCTCCGATGCTGGGACAATGGGGCCAATGATCACGAACTAGAAGGTACAGAAGCCAAGCAGCTGGGATCACTTGCTAGAGAAGGGGGAATTGACAAAGCAATTGCAAGAGAGAAAAAGTCCCTCAGTCTTTGGAGGCGTCTCTTGGCAGCTGTGAAGAAAAGGTTTTCATACAAGGATGATGTTATGAGTCGTTCAGCCAAGTGGACTACTATAGACAAAGGCATCCAGTCTCTGAGGGAATTGGCCATCGTAAAGATGATCTATCACATCAAGCCGAATTGTGGGGATATACCCATAGACCCAGAAGAAGTCGAATGTACACGACTCGTGTGGTAAAAACTTACGTGGAATGCACCGTCATCATATACCCATTCATTGGCAACAGTAACCTGGAATGACATAGTACCACTAACAGTGGATAAAATGATTCCTAAACTCTGAGAGTTTGAAGACAATCTCACCCTTTCCATCATCTCAGCTGTGGAAAAACTGTCCCAGGATCTCAAACAATTGAGAGACGATCTATCTGATTTATCCAGCTCCTCACGTGTACCAACACATGTCTCAGCTATTAACAAAAGGCATCCTATTGTTTGAGAGAGGAGATACAGGAGGTATACGCCACGGGGTACCCTATGGTTTTACCTGCGGGATCACAGAGAAGACAAAGTGGGATGGAAAACCTACTTCAGCTTTGGAGGAATGGGTGAGTGAACTGAAGAAGAGAGCAGAGGCCAAGACTGATCGTCCCATGAGAGCTACAGCTTCAGTCTCTGGTGAGCAGTTTCCCAGATGGAATGGAAGAGCTGATTTTACTCCAGCTCCTGTGATAATGAAGAATAATCCCTTTCAACACAACTTAAGTGTCCAGTGTTGTGACAACTATTAGAGAGGCCCTGCCTCCAGCCAGGTGGAGGTAGGGGACAATCGGATTTACTGGACTGTGTGAATCAGATGGCCTGGCACATCAGTCCCACAGAAGTATAAGGCTCTAGTAGATACCGGTGCACAGTGTACCCTGATGCCATCAAGCTGTCAAAGGGTGGAACCCATCTATATTTCTGGAGTGACAGGAGGATCCCAGGAGTTGACTGCACTGGAAGCTGAAATCAGCCTGACTGGGAGGGAATGGCAAAAGCACCCTATTGTGACTGGTCCAGAGGCTCATGGCATAGACTACATCAGGAGAGGGTACTTCAAAGACCCAAAAGGGTACCGGTGGGCTTTTGGTATTGCTGCTTTGGAAACTGAGGAAATTGAGCAGCTGTCCACCTTGCCTGGTCTTTCAGAAGATCCTTCTGTTGTGGGGTTGCTGAATGTTGAAGAACAACAAGTGCCAATCGTGACCACAACAGTACACCGGCGGCAATATCACACCAACCGAGTCTCCCCTAATATTTCTTGTAGCCTAAAGGAATGAGACCTGTTCCCTATTTCTCTTTTGGAAATGAAGTGAGGGAGCATGGCAGGTGGTGAAAAGAATGATAGCAACATAAACTTCCTCCCTGAAACAGAATCCTGTAAAAATGCAAAAGTATGCCAGTGAAGACAGCTCTGTCCAGGGCTTGGCTGAAAAGCCTGATGTGGTCGAGTAACTGTTCTGTAACTGAGGACTATTACTATGAGATACTAGAGCAGACCAGGTGCTCAGTGGTGCAGACCTATGTTGCATGTTTCTAATCACTCTTTCTTTAGAAAGTTTAACTTTGCCGCCAGTGAGAATTGTTCCATTAACTTCAATACAAGGCCAAAAAGAAAATATATGTACTGAAAAGAGGGGTAATGGGTTTAAACTTAAACAGGGGAAGTTCAGGTTAGATATAAGGAAGAAGTTCTTTGCTGTGAGGGTGTTGAAGCACTGAAATGGGTTGCCCAGAGAAGTGGTAAATTCTCCATCCCTGGCAGTGGTCAAGGCCTTGGTGCCTGTCCATGGCAGGATGGTTGGAACTAGATGATCTTAAGGTCCTTTCCAACCCTAACATTCTATGATTCTATAAAAGAAACAGACTAAGCACTGGAAAAATACAGATTTTTGTGCAATATTTTTTTCTTTCTTTTTTCTTTAATACAAGCCTGACTTGTGGGCTGGATTTTCTTTTTGTCGTATTTTTTTGTTTTGTTTTTATACAAGCCATAATCAGTCCATGAAATTCTTTGATGCAGGACAGAATTGGGGCCAAGGTCTTCGTCTGCTGCTGGCTTACAGTCCATGTTTATTCCGTTTATGAAGCTGGATGGAAAGACTGAGAGGTTGTACGTGTTGTGGCACATCAGAACTGTACAATTCATGCCCTGTAGCTTGGGTCATGGAAGAGGCAGTAGCTTGGACCCTGGGGTAAGGTGGAACAGACAGCAAAGTGTTAAGAACTGTTAGATCATTTTTACTTGAGAAAGAGTAGGCTTTTAGGAGATGAGGTTATTTAATCAAGGATTCAAGTTTGTTTCCACTTTTTTCATGAATTTATAATTTTCTTATGTGCTCCTTAGGGTGACAGACTGACGCAGACTTAAGAACAGAATGGGATCTTGCACAGTCTAGTGAGAAAGCCTGTCCCTTCTGGGGTATGGTCCATGTATTTTCCTGTTGTGTAACTCTGATTTCCTATTGATTTGTTATGTCAAATCACTTGTGGTTTAAGTTTCTGTGCTTCAGTCTGAAACCTATTTAAGCCATGCTGTTAGCCAATATACCTGTTTCAGCCTTCTTTCCCATTTCCTTGTCGTAATTTATACTTAGCCAGTTCATTCCAAACTGTTTATGTGCACTGAGCTATAAACGACAAGGCAGCAATTTGGTGTGAATTAGAGACAAGTTTTCTAGAAAAGATAATATGTTTAACAAATTACTTAGATGCAGACATTCAAGCTAATGTAAAGCAAAGGAAATACAAACTCACTTGGTGTTTTTTCTTTGTTTTCCCTACTGTATATCTTCTGTAATTTGTTTTGTCTTTACCCTGTCCATGCAACTCCCCTGGCCCCCCAAGAAATTTCTGTAAGAAGTGGTACCAAATAGTCTAGGAACTACACTTTCACCATCATAGGGCTTTGAGTATCCTCACTGGTGTAGTAAAGTATGATGACGCTGGAGGCAGAAATGCTGTTTTATATTTTTTATGATTTTGTCATATTAGTAATTTTCCTTTATATAGTATTCTATTTGGAAATGTATTTTAAATGAACTGGTTTCAGCTATTCAGATATAAGCTGTTAAGAAATAATTTAACTTGTTTCTACTCATAAAAAAGCATAATCGTATGTCAGAGGCATCATCTATTATGGACACAGTTGTAAGCAATATGAAAATAGAGAAACCATGTGGTTTTTTTTTCATATTTTCAGGTTTTTATGATTTTAGTAGCTGGACTACATCCACATGCAGCTCCTAATGCAGTTTATAAAACACCTAGAACTGAGCAAGTATGGCGTAGAGTCATGCAGGTACTAAAGGAAATGATCCAATTTATGGGTTACAGGTAGCACACTCGGAGATGGTGCTTCAGCCTCACCATGCAGGAAGTGTAGGAGCTGGGGACAAACACCACTTTCAAGGTAGCAGGCAGAAACATTAACAGCAAAAGCAGCTTCACACAGACACAGAATGTTTACTGTGACCAAGAGGTCAGAGGTAATTTTTAAAACTGGTTAAAAAAGTTCTGCAAGTAGATCTCTCTGCAGTAAGAGTTCAGGAGCACATCCCATGAGCACACCAACCAAGCCATGTTTTACAGCTGCATCCAGGGAGGATAATGGGGTGCAGGTGTGCCGAGTGTACCTGCTGGGAACAAGCCTTTCTTTCTCTCACCTGAACTTTGCTGACCTACTTGTGGATAACGGGATTCACTATTAGGTTTAGGGGCTGAATCTTAGGTGAAAGTTGTGACTTGAAGGTTTATTTTGATAAAAAGTGCAGTGATATTGGTATTATTTAAAAGCACTGAATTTCAGCTGCTCTAGGAATTTAGAGAGTTTGAAGCAAATAGAAACTGGTAGCCTTGTCTTTGATGGCTTTCATAGACTTATGTAAGCAGCCTTACAAATAGGGCTGTGGAAAAAGGCTTTAGAGATACAGCTGTTCATGATTTTTTAGAAACACCTGCTACCACAAGACTATAGGGCATACAAAGGCTTTGTGACTCAGACAGAAGTAAGGTGAAAGGCTGTTTGGAGTGAATTAATCTGGGATGAGTTTTTTCCAAGGCATCTGTGAGTGTTTTAATGGAGAAGAACAGGGGGAAAGGCTGCAACTGAAGCAGGTAAGTCTTTGCTACAGCAATTTATAGTTTTTATAGTTAAAATTATTAATTGTTCATATTTTTAGTGCACGGAGAGCACGAAAACCTGTTTACATTTCATGTGAAACTGTGTTGTCCGGTTGCAGTTCACACTTTTAAGAAAGTAGAAGCCGGTATGTGTCGAGCTATCACCACCTAGTGGTAAAATAGGAATGATAAAAATAACGAAACCTCGGAGATTCTTTCAAGCATGTTTGATTTTTTGGTTTTGGTTTGTTGTTTGTTTGTTTTTTTTTTTGTTAGCTGTTGTGCTTTTTTAAGATGTTGTGGAATACACAGGGGCGATAGGACTGATGAACTTACTTAGGAATTAAAATTAATAAATGCAGGAGTAATCCCTATTTTTATCTTTTAACAGTTCTTTCTGCATTGTAAGGTAACTTGTTAAGGAGTAGTTAATTATTTAAGATTTTCTTTCCTTAAAAATATTACTTGTGGATGCAAATAGCTACAGCACCAGTTTTATGTTCTTGTGTGTGTTGACTGGTTGTAAATGAACTTTGACCTTTAAAAGAAAGGGAGGTTTCTATTATATAATGAAAAGTTTTAACAGCTAAACTACAGCTTGCACCTAACTACATTTTATACGTACTCTGTACTCTTGTTTGAATGCACTCTGTACTGACTTGTTTGTATATATTGTTGCTTGATATTTATTTAATATCTATTTTTAATAACACTTTCACTTTTTAAATAAAACCAGCTTTCAGTAGTGTGGACAGTAAGCAGTGTATGTACTAGCTCATCAGTGGAAGTAGGCTGGTGGCGGAGTCCTGGAATTTTGATACCTTCTTAAATATGAGTTTTGCCCGCCTCCATTTCTCTATCTTCTTGAGCAATCATTGATTCTTGCCCCTGCCCCAATGATCCTGGAATGGGGACTGGCTCACACCTCAAATAAGCCATCTATTGGGGGCTTGGCTTTTCTCAGTTCTCTAATGAGAATATTTATGTTCATTAATACTGTCTATAACTGTCATTTTCATTATTTCTTGCTTGAGGTAACTGTAAGAGGAGAAAAGAAAAAGAAGTCTGTCTAAAAGAGTGAGCTTGTCTAGCCTAGGGAAGCTGAGCTGTGGGGCAAAGACAATGTGATGCTGCCCTCAATGCCTTGAAAAGGTAACATGGAAAAAGCTATTGAGCTGATGAGCAGAGTTGCCATGTAAATCATAGAATCATAGAATAGTTAGGGTTGGAAAGGACCTTAAGATCACCAAGTTCCAACTCTCCTGCCATGATCAAGGACACCTCACACTAAACCATGTCACCCAAAGCCTTGTCCAGCCTGGCCTTGATGGAGCATTCACAACTTCCTTGGGCATCCCATTCCAGTGCCTCACCACCATTACCATAAAGAGCTTCTTCCTTATATCCAATCTAAATTTCCCCACCTAAGTTTTAACCCATTACCCCTTGTCCTGTCACTACTGTCCCTAATGAAGAGTCTCTCCCCAGCATCCCTATAGGCCCCCTTCAGATACTGGAAGGCTGCTATGAGGTCTCCATGCAGCCTTCTCTTCTCCAGGCTGAACAGCCCCAACTTCCTCAGCCTGTCTTCATATGGGAGGTGCTCCAGTCCCCTGATCATCCCCGTGGCCCTCCTCTGGACTTGTTCCAACAGTTCCATGTCCTTTTTATACTGAGGACACCAGAATTGTACACAATGCTCCAAGTGAGGTCTGATCATTGAAGAGACAAGTGTCTGAAGTGGGCATCTAACTAGTAACAAGGAAAGAAGTATGATTTCTTCATAGGTGAATTTGGTATGTTCATGGATGAAATGGGACATATATTTCTGTAGTTGCAGGTAGGTGCTAAAATCAGTGATGCTGGGAACTCTCTGAATGTCTTAAAGCATGGATACAATGCAGTGTTTTTTTGGAAAATTTTTCTTCTGTACCTTTGTTGGTTGCTTTAAACTTCCTCATGTTTCTTAGAATGTAACTGCTTTACCAAAATTCTTATCCATTGCCTTTGTTTCAGTTTTGTTGGGATTTGTTATGTAAATATGAAATTGCCTGATAAGAAATGTGAGGAAGAGCAGGTTTTTGTCCAAGTGCATGAACTGAGCACGCAAAGATTATGTGCTGTAGTTCACAGTAAATTGCAGCTTTATTTCTTGAGGGGGAAATAATTTCCCTCAAGAGAGGGAGTGATCAAAGTGATCTTTTTGACAAATGTGAACATAAAATTGTATCCTACTTACAGAAGTAGTTTTCTTTAACCACAAATGATTCTGTGTGTTAGAAAGGTATTTTACTGCCCTTTTAAGCTGAACACCTTTTGCCCGTGTTTTCAGGGAGGTTTCCTCTGGTAACTCACCTCTTCTGACTCTTTGCTCTTAATGTTTAAGTTTAGCACTTATGTAGCAAAATCCATGGCTGCTTTGTTGGACACCTCTTAAAGTTTCAGTGTAGAACACCTGGGGTTACATTTCTAAATAATCTTGTTTGTTTTAATGAGGAAGATAAATACCAAAACTTTTTTTTTTAAACTTTAGAATTACTAGTATTCTTCAGGTGACAGTTTCATCAAATCTGGTAGTGTTTTGGAAAAGTAAAAAAAAGGAAAAGTAAATAAAAGCTGTGCTATGTTTTGAAATTATTTCTGCTGAACAGCTTATAAGATTTTTCAACCAAAATCAAGTTGTGTACTGCTTGCTTAGGCAAAATGATACAGTGTGCTCTAGTTTTATCTCTGCCCTTCTCACTTTATTTTTTTTTCTAGTACTGATTACTAGTATTTTGTCTGAAGAGATTGTAATGTTTTAATTATGCATTGTTCTTTAATGTCTTATTATATTGAATTAATTATGATACTCTCCATCTTATAAGAGTTTTAGCTGCTGTCATATTACAAGTGGGAATTTGAAGAATTGGCAAATTGTTTCTCAGCACTCTACTATTCATATGGCCTTATGTGTTTAGCCTTGGTAGGTGTTTCTCATCATACCAGTTACATCCATTAAATTGCATTCTAGACTGAGCCAGACTGTTGCGTCAGCAGGTAGCAGATGAAGGCAAGACAAATTGCTGTCTGCTGAAGGCACCAGTGATGGCCTGGCCCTGGACAAAAGGCAGGAAGCAGTGACTTACAGTTTTGTACTTCTGGATGAATTTTGACTATCATTTCTATCCAGATAGTTTGTATTGCAGTTTGGACTTCTTGATACTACAGGTTGATCTTTTAGTTTTCCTCCATCACCATTGTCATGTGC
Source organism: Pezoporus wallicus (assembly GCF_028554395.1). NCBI lineage: Eukaryota > Metazoa > Chordata > Aves > Psittaciformes > Psittacidae > Pezoporus > Pezoporus wallicus. The sequence continues at coordinate 2,231,766 of NW_026637470.1, forward strand.
TGACTACACACTTGAATTCCTTTGTTCATTTTAAATGTGCCATTTTTCTGTTTTTCCATGTTTCTTTAACCAACATAATAGGAAAAAAAGAGTGTCAGCTGTATTTCCACCATGTTTGCCACAACTTTATAGTCCCCTAATCTCTCTCTCCTCTTCTGTGATGCTTCTCAAGGCTTTGGGGAAGATAGAGTTCATAAATCTGTTGCAGTAAACTTCAACAGGAAGCAAAGTGGAGTAGCTTTACTGATATCTCCTGGGCTCAGTTGGCTTGATGACACTGGTGGCAGTGGAAAGGTATGTGGAATGATAGAAGAATCTGTGAAGTAGAATGGCCTCTTTCCATCACATTGGAGTGAACTGATTTGTCACTTACAAATGGCAAAATGTAAGAATTTAAGTGGGCAAATGATAATTATTAATACATAGTATTAGTAATATGATAATTACTAATACAGCTGCAAATGGTACTGGCAGTACCCCAAGTTCTTGTTCCAAGTTGCATCCGCTTGCATGCCATCAAACAGATAACAGTCAGGGAAGTCTGGCGGCTGAAAATTGTGGGCTTTAAGGGAAAGAGAACTTAGCAGTTCTGTTTCTGCTAGACTGCAAGTATTCAGTAGAAGGACTATGGTTTAAAGGATGAAAATGAATGACTAAAACAGCATCCCATGACTTATATGGTAATTCCCAGAAATATTTTTCTAATCGATAGATTTGTTTACAGGAACATACTTTCTCAAAACATTTGTGACAAAGTACATGTTCTTTGCTCTGGAAACAGAGCACAAAATTAGGTCAGTGTGCAATAAATGAAAGCCCATTAGGTGGCACCCCCTAGCACTGTGTGCCATCTGGTGAGCTCTACTTCTATTTGAAGTTTCTATAATTTCATCAGATGTCTTGAGTGAAAATTCGTCTGTAAGGGTCATTGTCTGGCTTACTGCTCTCGTTTTCTGACACTTTTAGTTACTATGTGATTTTTCACAACAAATGTTGGCTGTGCGGTCTATCTGTCAGGCTTTGTGAGCAGCAAATCTGGCAATCTTCCTAGAAAGCATTGCATTCTCCACAATGCTTTTTATTTCTAGTGTTGCTGAGCTATGATGAGGGAGGAAAAGAGTCTACTCTATTGGATTGTTTTCTAAGAAGACAGAAGGTGCGTCATTTTCTTAAACTGAATAAAAATTGTGAGTGCAAAGCAGTTAACCCTTTTTTGTTATTGCTTTGTAATAGACTTCCATAGCATGAAGACACTTATGCATGTTTTTATTGTAGCTTTTCTGAGTGTACTCAAATGAAGGACTCGGCCTCACACCTTTCTTGCAGACTGAGTATACTCACTGATTAGAGATTTAGAACATGCAATGCAGACAAGTGTAACTATCCTACTATTAACTTACTGTATGTGGAGTTTGATAAACATTTCTGTAGCCTTGTCTTCTGCAGTCAATCCAAATAGGGCTCAAAAGGCTTTGGAGGTACGGTATAGCCCATTTCAATTCCATTAATGTTGGGTTTTGCTTTTTTTCCCCTCTCCTGAACTCATCTTGAAGTCTTATCCTTCCAGCTGTGTCCTACTCTAGAACCTTATTGGAATGAACCAAAGCAAGTCCCCAAAACTTCATTCTCTTTCTCTTTGGCTCCCCTCCTGGCATGCTGACTGACCTTGGGCCCCTCATGTTCTCCAAAACTGGCTTCTTGTCCTGCTTCTGGGGAGAATTTCTCACACTGATAGGTTGTAATTTGGGAGTTGGATGACTGAGTTTAGATGGGAGCAGGGAAGGAATAGGTATATGGCAGGACAAGTCCAAGGCAATCATAAATTCTGTCCTTATTACTTGCTCAACCCATGAGATCAGTAAGATTGAGCCCCAGCCCCTTTGATCTCTGTATCCTCTTTCATTTGGCCTTGGTGAGCTCCTTGATGTTCCCACAAATCTTTAAGTTTTCCAGTGTGTGCCTGCATCAAAATTAAGTATTGCTAAAACACGCAGGTCAAGCTTTTAAAATGAATATCAACAAATTGTCAAAGTCACATGGTCACTTCTTAATTTCAAGCATGAAGTTGTCAAACTGCTCAGTACTGTGCATAACTTCTTGCTTAACCTGACTCCAGTACAAGAGGGATGAGAGGAAGTAAAAATGGTCTTTAACAACATTTCAGAAATTACAGACTTATAAATCTGATGTGTAGGGAAAAAAAATAAAGAAAAAAAATGAAGTGATTAGTAGAAACGTGTTGCAAAGGGGAAGAATAAATGTTACTTTTATAAACAGAAATTTCAAACTAGGGCCTCAATTAGAGTAAGCTTTTGGGTAAAAATGATTGATTAAAATATGATAACGATTTGAAAGACTTTTAGATGAGTTTTCTCGCCAAATACTTTCAATGGGATAACAAGGAAAGTGCTCTTCTAAATGGCTAAGAGGCTAAATGTAAGAACCAAAGGGCTAAGAATTAATGGAAATGGATTTATGGTTTTTTTCACATTAATAAATTATCTGGGGAAGCAGGTGAATGGTAAAATGACAAATTCAAGAAATTCCCCAAATTAGTTGGCATATTCAGATCTAAAATTCAGTAGAGGTACTGGCAGAAGAATACAAATCCTAATGACTAGCCAATTAAAAAAAAAGGAGTTAAAAATATTAATAAATATAGATTATACAAATGGAGAATATATATTCAGAATTAGACAGTCAGTGTCTGGAAGCATGCATATCCTTGGGAGCCTTGATGGAAAGGAAGCATATAAAAAATATCACAATTACTCTTCACAAATTCTGTCCACTTGTTTCAGAAAGGATGTGAAAGGGATCTGGAGGATAAAAGCTTTGATGTGAGGAGAACTTAGAAAGTTTAGAACAGTGCTTGGAAAACAAATGTCAGGATAATGGACACTGGCATATAAATGCAGAAAAGAAAGCAAATAGGGAAGATTGTCAAGTCTTCCTCATGATAGACAAGTCAGCAAATACTTAATGAAAGTATTAAGTGCCAGACATAAATAGTTCTCCACGTTTCAAAATTAAATAGGGGAGTTCGCTTCTAACCACTTTATTAATAGCTTCAAAAGCCATTAGAAAAGTTCAAAGAAGAAAAATGAGTCAAGCGCTGTTAAAAACAGTGTTTGAATAAAGTGTCTGTTTACCCTTAAGCCACAGATGGATGATGGAAGGCTGCACGAGGAGCAGTAGTGGTGGTTATTTGCCCTGGTTTTTCTTTTGAAATCTTACATGAAAATCTTTGATCAGGTACATAATTTCTATAATTCTTAATATTTTCTTCATAGATGTGCTTGTACTGTTTCTCTCTTGCAAGTAAGCATCTGTTTGTGCTCTCTCTGTTTTTACTGATTCATCCAGGTTCAGGAAAAGGGTCCCAGCTGAAGGTCTCAAGCCCGTATTCTTGAGTAACTTGCAGTTTCTGCATAGCTGCCAGCTAGGTTTGGAAATCTGCTGTCAGCTGGAGATCACAGCACCAAAATGTCATTACAGCATCTGGCCTTCCAGATTTGGCTGCAGGGTTAAGTGTTGTGACCTTACCAGCATCTCCACAGGTGGATGTTCTTATTCATCAAATCTTCCAAAGCCTGTTGTATATAGTAGCTGGCAACCATGGGGCCTCAAATTGTGTCTTTCACACTTCTGCTGTTATTGGCCTAAATTAGCACTTTCTGCTGTATTGGCAGCAATACCTGGGAATTATGAGGTACCCTGTGAGCTCTTGACACTCCCTGCCCTGAGCATACTTCTCAGTTTTGAGTTTTCCTTCCTCCAGCTTTATCAGCTTAAAATGGCAAGAGGAGGAAAAAATGCATCAAATGACCAACTTTGGTCTTATGAAAACTTAAAATTTATGAAAGTTTTAGTTTTGATAATTTTATAGAGCAATAATATAAACATGGGTGCGACTGTAGCTTGCTAGAAAGGCCCTGAACTCGAATACACAGTTTTAAGCTGCTTTGGGCACAGCCTTACCACCTCCTGCCAGCAGCAGGTGGAAGCACCTGTGTGCTCTGTGCCCTCCTGGCTGTCTCTCACGTGACTTCTTTGTTTTTCCATTTAAAAAACAATATTATTTACAAATATTAACTTCTTTGTATCATAAACATTCAGTAGTTATAAGATCTACAGAAGGTTCTTGTGTTTTTAAAGGATAATCAGAAGATAACACATTGTGATTTTTATTTCTTTTTTTAATGCAATGGCTGATTATATTTCTTTTTCAGGCTCTGCTGCAGTTGAAAAATGGAATATAAAGCTCAATATGAAAAAGGAAGGCTTTATTGCCACTCTCAAAATAACTAGGCCAGCTTATAATTGTTATTCATGATATTTGATTTCACAAACCTTGAAAATCATTTTAATTCCTTGATTATAGAGACTGTTAAGAGAACATGCGTTTTGTTATAGATGCATTTGTACTAGCTAGCTTTTCACTGACCTTGAGCAAACCCTTAGCTGGTACATGATTTTAGCTCCCTTGAAATCCATTAGAAAAGTTAGATTACTCCCCATCCCCAACTTTAGCCTTTCCATAAAGTGAGCAATGAATAAAATGAGCTCATTTGTGGATAGTATTAAATGAGCCCAGTGCATCCCACTGATGTTCACCCCCACACTCCATAATCTTTAAATTTTTATGGGGATACATGAAGGAAAGAAACATTAGCTATTTTAACCCTTTTTTAAAAATAGGAAGAAAAATAGCTACTATAAAGTGTAAATGCGCAGCTAGTAGGTTTTCATGGTATAGTCCTTTGCTTGTTATGTTTTGCTGTGGCTGCAGGATGATGGACCTAACTGCATGCTGTTTCCAGAGAGGAGCATCAAGGCTGACATACCATGATGCCTAGGTGATTTAATTATGGACAGCATGTTCTGAAACTATGTTAGGAGAAAATGAAAGTATATGATTCTCATATTGCTTGTCTGACGGAAAAAGGTAGCCATCCCAAATGCAAATGTGGTTAATTCTGAAGCATTTAGCAGGTACGTAATGTGAAAACCTCAAGGCTTCTATGTTACAGGCTCATCTAAATATATAATGTAAATCCATGTAAGTACATAATGTGAAATAATTTAATTTCTAGCAAAACTGACACAATCTTCATTAATGCCACTTAAAAAGTGTAATTAACATTATAAATATGCATTTGCAAACTTTGGCTTTGGAATTATTAGATGTGATGACATCCAGCTTGATTTTTAGCTACTCAAAATTGTAGAATTTTTGGAGTCCTATTAGGTGGCCATGGGAGAGCCAGTGTTAAAGCCAGCTTTCATGTTCTCTATCCCTAGCTGCACATAAAGAAATAAGGAGTTTTTATCAAAACTTTGTTTTTTGTCCTTACTTGACTTGACTGCTTGTTTTTCAGTTGAAGGTTCTGCTAAATTTTTGCCTGCAGCTGCTTAAACTTGCCTGTGTTCAAATTGTACAGGTATTGGTAGACATAGGCAGGCTGTAACTGAATTGCTACTTGTGAAAAAGCTGGTAGAGCTCTGTGTTAAAAGTTTTTAAATAATGGAATTGATTTATTTAGCCTTCAGTCAAGTTTCTGGAGGTTCTGCACAAAGGTTCCTGCTTATTCAGGTTGCACAGATTTCACACCTGATTGTGGAACATTTTCATCTGTTTACTGCTTTGGGGATTTTGATTGCTTTTATGTAGTGCTTGCTCAAGATGTTGATAAAAGTTGATGGGTTGGTTTGGATTATAATTATTCAAGTAACTCTTGAAAAACTGGATTCTTCAAGAACAGATACTAGAAAAGGAATTTTTGAGCAAGTCAGGTATTCATGAAGTAACTGTATTGAGCCTAAGAAAAAGTATATTTTGAGTAACTGGGTGTTAAGGTGCTATGCTTATTCAAAGCTTATTGATCTCTGCACAGAAGCAGTTGATAAAGATTGAGACAGTTTTGCTAGATTCCAAAGGTTGTCATTTAAATTCAAATTAGAAAGTTAGCTTGGTGGTTCTTGGTGACTGTATGACCAATGCATCATCCTGTGGAGGCTGTAAGTTCCTCCTTCCTACCCCTGCTGAGGGTACTTGCATCCTGTTTTGACTGCAGCAACTCTGCCGTTTTTCGGGGTGGGGGAAGGGGGAGGGTTTTTTGGGTTGTTTTGGTGGTTTTTTTTTTGGTGTTTTTTTTTTTTTTGTTTGCTTTTGGGGGGGGATTTTTTGGGATTGTTTTTTGTTTTTATTGCTTTGTTTGGGTTTTGGGGTTTTTTTTTTTTGGTTGGTTGGTTTTTGGGGTTTGTTGGTTTTTTTTTTGGTGGTTTTTGTTTGTGTTTGTGGTTTGTTACTTGTTTGTTTGTTTTCTTCTGTCTTTCTGAAGCGCCGGTCAAGTTAACCTCCAGATCTTCCCTGGCAGTGGCAAGCAGAACCAGAGAGATTCTGACAGTGGCTACTTGTGTTATCCTGGCAGCTGCTAGCTTTTTTTCCTTCTGCTGGGGATAAAATTGAAAGTTATCCTCCATTTCATAATCTTCTTCATGGTTATATCCACTAAGATAAAATTATTTGTGTCTTTTACAACAAACGGTATGAAAGTTTTCTTTGCTTGTCACAATTCAGTGTAGGATAGGTTGATCATCTGCTTCCTATGAAATGCAGAAACTGAAGCAAGAACCAAATCTATGGAAATAATATTAATGGTTTATGAATTGTTTTTCTGTATTTAAAAGATACAGATAAGGAGAAAAGTTCATTTCCACTTTAATTGCTTACCTAACTTTAACATAATGGGAGTATGGGAAATAGCATTAAATGTACTGAATGCATTCATGCAAAACCAGCACTATAAAAAAAATAAGCAGTTGTATGAATCAGAAAAATATAACTAAAAGCTACTTGAAGGTGACATGATAAAATTGGACTACCCAGGTTGCTCATTTCGTGTTAAATTAAATGATGCTGGGAAAGGCAATCCAAAATAAAATTGGTATAAATCCCTCTCTTTCCCCCTTCCTTGAGAAATGCAGGAGAGAAGCTGTCAGATTTTATTGATTTATGTGAGCTTTTGCATGGTTTAGTATTCATACCACTCAGAACTCTCATTATCTGTTAAATGTTCTCAAACTGCTGCCTGTCCTAATGCTGAAAATATGAAGCAAATGCTTGAAGAAGAATGGGATGGGCAGAAAAGGAGCTGCTCAGCATCACCTAAACTTGGTTTCAGCTCTTTTTGGCCTCTGTGTAGAATTCTAATTTAGATCTTTATGAACTAGAAGCTTGTTTGGTAGACTGAGCTTAGTCCCAACTTCTGCTAGCTGGCTTGAATTAGGTAAAACAGAAGAAGATTCTACCAATATGAGACTACAGTTTTAAAATGAACCACTGCATTCTTGTAAATCTAAGAATGTATTTTTTATTTTATTATTTAAAATTACTAAAAATTCTCTAAATTAAAAAAAATCTATGAATCCTTAAGGATTAAAGTATAGAGAGGCATATACAAATCTTTCTTTTAAAGACTGATTCATAGCATTCTAGTACATGGTATTGGCAATTCTGGAATTTTGGCAGTAGGCAGATAAAACAGACCTGTTATCTAGGGAGTTTGCTCGCCCTCTCCTGTTCCATCTTGAGCTTCATTATCGAATCTTTCCTTTTTATCTCTCTTGCTTTTCCTTCACCGTTTTAGAAAGGATGATAAAAGCAAAAAGACGGGCAGACAGGTGCAGAGGACAGAATTCTACCTGGGAACAATGAAGCTGAGAGGAGGAATCAGACTAGAGCTTTGTGTATTGGCAGGTCTGCAATAAAAACTTAGTTTTGATTTCTTACACCTTACATAATTTTAAATATCAGATTATGTTGGATAATAGACACGTATTCAAGTTAAATGCAGGCTGTGCTTCCATACTCTGCATTTCTTATCTGGTCTCTGCACTAGCATGGCTGTTTACAGAGCTGTGCTAGAAATAATGTAATAGAAACTATTTTGCAAGATATTGCACTCCTTCCTCTTTACACGTGCAGGGACTAACTTGTTTTTTTTTAGTTGTCACATTGCAGTGAAAATGTGCTCAACTGGGTATAAATGATGTGTTTTAAGCTCTTGCATTAGAAAATTACCCTCGTATAGGTCATACAGCACAGCTTCATGTGTCATAACAGCATCCTGACTTTGTTGCTGTGCATGGTGACTCAATGTCAAATGCTAGAGTTCAGAAAAAGTACAATTATTATTCAGGTGGTGGAATAACACTGTCCTTCCCAGTCTGCCAGCTTCTGCAGCATAAACAGCAGCTGTTGCTCAAGGCTGTGGATAACTATCTGGGGTACAAACAGTTGGGTTTTGTATCCAGGTTTATGTGGTCAGAGCAGCAGAGTTGTTGCAGAGTACCATTGTGAAAGCTGTCTGCAGTCTCACCACTGCAGTGGGGCGTAAGAGAAGTGCTGGCACAGGCACACCTGTGCCTCTTCCCCAGAGACTCTACATCACTGGTGCGGCTCCCCAAGGGAATAACCTGCCCAGGCCATGGGACCTCTTAGATGCCTCTGTTCAGAGTTTTTCCCAAAGGGAAAAGAGCCCCAGCACAGAGATGAATTGCGGAAGCATTTCTGATTGCCTTATACACTGTCCTCCAAGCAGAAGTGGCGTTGCCAATTGAACGTTTTCAGCTAAATAAATATCATTCAATTAAGTGGTGTTTTGTTTGCTGCTTGAAGTACATTGCCAGCTTTTGATGGCCAGATCCAGAAGTTGAGCTCTTCTAAAGGCTTTGGCTGCTCTCCCAGAGATCATTCAGAAATGCTAATATAGTTTAGTGAATTTTTAAGTGGCGATGGTGGCAGACTAACACAGTATGCTTGGAATTGCTTCATTCATGCCAGTAAATATGATAATCTGAAACTGTGCCCTGATAAATATAAGAAAAGTGTCATTATGTTGTTCCATACAAGTATTTTAATGCTTTAGATCAGCCAACATTAAATGTTTCCTTATAGTCATTCACATATCAAAAAGGTATTTTTGAGAGTTGCCATCTTTGTTAAAATCTCTCCTTTATATTTCCAAGGAAAAATGTAATGTCTCAGAATATAGTCCAGGGTGATAACTTATGCTTCACTTATTTTGGAAATAGTTACTACTTTAACTTACTAATACATTTCCCAAGGCTTATAAATTGCAGAAATAATCATAAAACATGACTGTTATCTCAGATACAGTTCCATTGTCTCAACAAACTGTGCATATTTCTCAGATAGTATCTTAGTTTGTTTTTGAAGTCATTAAACATTTTCTTGAAGCTTCAAGTAAAAGTTTAAAAATATCAACTTCAATCTAGTTTAATAATACGACCATGAAATCGCAAAAAAGGCTCATTACTGTTATCTGACAATAAAGAGGATCTGATGTTAATTTCTGAAATGCTGCTTGTAGAGTTTCAAGTTCTACTAAAACTTAAAAAAATCAAACCCCCACAATTTTCCTGTGTTCAGAGTGTTACTGAAATGCCTTTATGGGTATTCCCCCACCAAATAAAAATTGCATCGTGTTAGCTGTTGGTAATTGTCATTGTATCCTTATGATACATATGTATCCTGTAAGATATACCAATATGGAGGCGAGTTACAGCAGTTTTTCCAGCTTTGTCCTGTAGAGGACATTGTATATAGTATTATAAATATGTTTAATGTTCATCTGTTGTTTGTGAATTTAAGTGTCTGTTCCGAATGGCATAGCTTGTATATCTACAGTACCACAATTCCTAAATCTGTGCCAAACATTAAATTTGTTTATAGTGGTGTAGTTACGTGACCTGTTTTATGGCTCTGTGCAGAGAGGAACGGTTGTCCTTTCTTTAAACTCTGCAGAAGTCTTTTTACTGCATCTCTGACCTAGTGTGATGTAGCAGAGAAAAACTCGGTTCATTTGGAATTGGATGCTGCAGATCACTTAGATTATTGCCTGTCCCCAGACATGTAGTAGCAAAGTGCAAGTCTCTTCAGTATATGAAGTATATAAAGTGCCCCTTTCTGCATACAAAACTTGTAATGAGCCAACATATTTTTAGGATGATGTAGTATCCTTAGGCTTAAGTAGTCTGGGAAATCATGTCTAGAAGCAGATCTCCTGTACAAGCTATAGTAGTTGCAGTACCAATCATAACGGTGGAGGTACTGCACCCCGTAAAAGGCAGTGCATAACTGGAGTGTGTTTGTGGAGGGGGTGAGCAAATGAGCAAAATCTGCTGCTGCTTTGAGAGGTGGGGAAACAATGTGTCTGCTAAAGGGAAATTATTCAGGAAAGTCCTTGGATTTCATCTTTTCTGAGCTGACTCCTGGGGTGTGATTGTGTCCTATCCTCGTGCCAGGTGGCTGTCATTGAAATATAATAGGCTGTTGACTCCTTTCCCAAAGGAAGTGGTAAAAGCCAAGTTATTTGCCAGGCTTAAAATTAGACTTGACAAACCCCTTGGCAAAGTACTGAGAAATTATGTTGCATTTTCAGGGAGATGAAAGCAATGCCAGCTTGCGCTTCCTAATGTTTTTCCCTCTGCAGAAACATCCTGCAAACCCAGATTTACAGGCATACAAATCAGCCATGTGGCAACAGTGAACTCTGTCATATTGTAGCTGTTACATACTGAGCTATGAGTCCTGTGGAGTAATTTAGGCTAGCTGTGCTTTGGGTCCACTCTGCTCATCTGTGAAAAGTGCCAGTGGAAGCCAGAATCTTACACCCTGGTAGCTCTGGGTGGCCAGAGGGTGGTGGGTTCAGCAGGAACTGTAGTGAATCCTGGCGTCCCATGGGTCCTGGGAAGTGCTGAGCTGCTTATGGGAAACACACAGCCGTGGAAAGGCACAGAAGTGTGCAGTGTGAACTTCTAGAGAGCTGGTGAAACAAGCAAGTAGTTATGCAGGTTTCCATCTAGAGTACATTTTCAGATGGCTGAGTTTGAATGAACTAGCATTTTCTGACTGGAAAACAGTTTCGCAGTTTTTAAAAACAAAACAACACAACAACACCACCCCCCCCCCCCCCCCCCCCGTTGTTACTAATTCAGTAAAACTCTACTTTAATTGAATCCTTTGGGGTCTGAAAAAGCAGGGAAGATAAATTTGGGATGCACACAAAAAAGTTTCAGTTTAATGATATCTTAGATAATCAGAAGGATTTCACCTTGAATTCTAAGTAGTCTCCCTTATAAAGTGGTTTTGATTTTTAGTTTTTGTTTTGTAGAGGATAAAGAAGTTATATCTTACAAGCATCAGCTGGAATATTAAACCTGTTCAGAAGTATTCAGTATTACCGAGCATGTAATCCACCAAGTTCTGGACAAGTGAGTAAGATGGGTTTCCAGTATCTGATTTTCAAGTGTGCTCAGGTCTGTAGACCTAGACAGATCTAAGGGAGGATTTGGGGTTTGTTTACTTCTTTTTTTTCAGTTAAAAGAGAGATTATGGGTAGGATAATGGCTAGTTAAATGGAATTTATGATGTCTAATAACCAGGTGGCTTTTAGCCTTCCAATTTTTCTTTCTGAAATGTATTTGTATACACATCGAGCATGGGATAGTTCTATACACAGGTAACTTTTCTTAATCAGGGACAACTTTAGAGAAAGTTCTGCAGGAAATGTGTCATCAGTTACCTTAAAATATTTTTTTTTTTTACTTTTTATGTATATATACGCACTCTATATATCTTTTTTTTAAGTTTCATCAAAACTGGCAATCTTCTATGTTATTACAATAACATTAGATGAATCCAACACAGTCTCACTGCAAAAGCAGTGAATCTTCACTACTTTTACAGTAAAAACTGGCTCTCGTGCACTGTCTGAACAAGGCTGATGTTTTAAAATACAACTTGGCTTTTCTGTTTTGTTTCTCTTCCTATTACTTTAATAGCTAAAACCATCAACTTGGTTCCAAGAATATATTTAGCAGACTGATTTAATCTAATTTCCTCATTGAGCATGCACTGGAATAAAAAAAGCAAATCAATAGCACTCTCGGATATCTTCAAGATAGTTTCAGTTCCTGCTGTCCTGTGTCATCTTCTTTCTCCTTTTATATGAGAATGAACAAAGATGGCAAATGAGGGAATATAGAGGTCAGTATTCCAAGTCTTTTAAATGTATGAGGAAATTGTTGTTAAGATGTTATCATCTCCATGGTCTGCTTTGTTTGTGCAATATACTTCTAATGCATCCTTGGTTTAGTGGGAAAACACATTCCACTACTAAGGAGCTGATGTCTAGGCAGGCTGTTTCTCAAGTGCTTCTAAGACTTGTGCTGCTGTTTGTATTGGTTTGTTGTCCTGTTGAGTTGTAGTGTCAGATGCTCATAAACAGATTTCATGATCCTCATTTTCTTGTCTTTTGATATATAGCTTAGCCCTCCTCAGATCAGTTGGTGGGTTTTGTTTACTTCTCTGACAGCTCCATGAGAAATAAGCTGGTTTTTTAAAGTTGACAGGTCACATGTATTTGTCTGTCTTCTGTTCCCAATTTTATTGTTTTTGTTGTACTGTATTCTATGGATTTATCCATGAATCCTCATCTGGATCTCAGCTTCTAGAAAATTCTACAAGTTTCTTCAGATTTTTCTAAAGTGCATTTCTAGACTGTAAAAGCATCATTCTGCAGCATTGATTTCTTTGGGATGTTTCTGAAAGAATTCCCATTTGCCATATGCAGGCAGAGACATATTCCTGTCTCACTCTCTCCAGAGGCAAAACCCTGATGATAGCTGTTTCAGTCATGGACCATCACTTTGCAAGATCTTCCCCAGAGCTGTTTGTGTGATGGTGTCATTTGAAACTAAAGTGATATGGTTAAACTATTAAAATGATGACAAAAGCTGTGTTTTCTAGTAGAAGTTGAGGCTTGCAAAATGCTGACTCTGTTGCCACTGATCCTGGACCAACAGACTTACCTACTCAGACAGCTGCTATAGATTCTGTTTAAAGCAAGTTGTAGCTAAAAGGAGGAAAAAGAGGATAAGGAAGGAACAGCGGGTTTAAAGTACTGAACAGAATGAATTCACATGCAAACCAGTGTTGTGCCTAGGGAAGCAGTCTATTTAGAAAAGGCACGAAAGAAGTTTGTGTTTTTCTGTCATCGTTATCCCTAAAGTACTATACACTAAACTTAACTTAACTACTAAAGATGTAAGGTATCTGCTACCAGAACAAACTCCATATGCGTTTTGTCAAAAACAGAGATTGCTGTGAGTGTGGATATAACGATCACAAAAAAAAATTATGTTCAGTGACCTTTGTTTCCAGTTTAAAGTTGGAAAAGAGGCTAAGTTTGTAGTTTGTTATAATGAAAGGATAAATTCTTGTCACTTTTTGAAATGGAGAAGGATCTTACTTTCTTCTGAAAAAGAGTTATTTAAACCACTTCCTTTATAATATGGAAATAAGTTTTCACTATTCGTTGCCCTTCTTCATGTTCCTGATGTACAAGATTATTAATTGCCTGGAAAACTTAAAACTAGTGGTCTTTCTGGAAGAATCTAAGACATTGCAGGATGACTGATACTCACAACATCACTGTGAGACAAGGCTGAATTTATACCTGTGATACAGACAAATTTCGGAAGGGTATATGCTTTGCCTTGTGATGTAGTGAAGTGACCATGGAGATGCTAATTTTTTTTTCTCTCCCCCATGATTGCTGTGTCCACCCTGGGTAAAGAGGCACAGTTATCTTGTCAGTTCACTGAGAAAACATGAAAAACTAGCACCAGTGAGACTTGTTTGGTCATCATTTTGAGAATGTCACAGCAGCATACAACTGTTCTGTCCCTCATCCCCACTGTTTTCTCTGGCTGAACTAATTCACCCTTTCAACCTAAGCATGCAGACAGCTCCTGTCAAATTGAAACCTCTATGTCCTTCAGCTTTGCAAATACATTGCAAGCACTGTGCTGTAGATATCCATGCAATTCTTTGCACATATATGCATTTTGATAAAATTGAAAACATTTGAACAAGAAGTCTTCTCCAGGTTTCCTCTTAAACTTTTATCTTTAGGTATGACTAAAATACGCAAACATATTTAGCATTGTGTATTTTAGTATTCACTGCATATTTCTTAAAGCAGCCATTTCTTTATCTAATGCTTTGCCAATACCTTTTTGACATGGCAAAATCTATTTCTAAATTACAATGCTAGCAGTGACATGTACACAAATACGGATTCTTCATAACTCCCTAAATTTAATCTTCAGAATTTACTGTTTACTTATTTTTAAGACTGATTATCACTTTGCTACAGTTTCTCCTGAGGACCACTGATAATTTCTTATTTGTGTTCTAATACCAAGAAACACCAGGGAAAAATAAAGGCTGTGAATAAACAACCTACTTATGAGTCAAGATTAGGGTTTGTTAAAATTACTTGGATTTTACTTAATACTTTCTCCTACATTTGCTTCTGAAAAGAAATGGCATACCCAGAGAACCTTGAGTTTACATAATTAAAAGTTAAACTTTTATGCTTTAACCTTCTTTATTTTTGATTTGTGTGTGTGTGTGTACTTTATACTTACTTTTCTGAAAAAGTGGTTTTCGCATCTTCTTGAAAATAAGACTTGGCTTTCTTCATATATTCAGCTTATTTTCACTGATTGTCCTCCTTGTAAATATGGTCAGTTCCTCAGATTTAGGACTTTCGTTTTTTCTGTTCACTTAAGAAAATGCTTAGATGTGAAGATATGATGACCTGCAATAGAAATAAAAGTCACAGAAAACTGATCTCTTGATTATTGTTTGCATGAATAGCAAAACAGACATTAGTAGGAAAAAAGACAAGAGGTGACATGCTGTGCAGCACTTTGCTTTCCATGTGCTGCCTGGGCAATTAGCTGATGTTGTTCCCTGTTATCACTTCATCAGAATCCAAAAGCCAACATGTAATTTAGGCTGGAAAGGATGTCTGTGGTCATTTCCTCTAACTGCCTGTCAAAGATTTTGCTAGCCCTTCTCTGCTCCATTCCTGGTGAAGGATTATTGCTGAGTTCAACCTGCCCAGGAGTGATCCCGGTGCTGGCATAAAATTGTTGAGATTTACTATTCTCTCTTCTTTTTTGAAAAGAGTTGGTAGCAAAGAGGACAGGGATGCAGGATAAAGGAAGTCCTGTGATGCCCTTTGTTGTCAGCTTTTATTACTATATAGGCATCTACATACAGAATACGTTGCACAGTTATATCTTTTTCTTTTTTTTTAATCTGCCAGCAAGAAATTAGGTGAAGGATGGGAGCTTGAGAACGGAAAGATTAATTTAAACTGCTGCTGTGCATGTGCTGTGCATGTATTTGCTGTGGGTAGACATGAGACATGCAAAGCCTCAATAACCAGGCACAGTTATTAAAAAATATACATACTTATAGCAGAAAAAACATTTGTCAGAGTGTGAGGGAGCACCCAATATATGTACTATTAACGCTAGGGACAGTATTCACCTTTCACAATATTATTCTTTTTTTTTGCAGTGTTTACACAGGGAAGCATTCTGGCAGATACTAGAGGATGTATAAAATCTTACGTCTGTGTTTCGTCAGCTTCTGTAGTTTTCAGTATGTGTTTAATGGAATTATTTTTTCTAAGGGCAATGAAGGTTTGCCTTTAAAAGTAAATTCCAAGTGACAAACTGCAGACAATTTGAGGTAGTAGATCACTAGGATTCCTTATCTGAATTGTTTGCATGTCAGATATCCTTTGTAGCGTTCAAGAATTTGGATAAATGACCCTTCAGTTGGTAATTGAATTTCCTTAACAATAGTTGGGTAACGGTACATAAAAAAGTAATAAAAGCCTTTAGCAATGCCTTTTCCTGGAGCTTGTCACAGTCCATACCTCTGATAATGGATGACACTTATTACTCAAGTCATATTTCCTAAAAGCTGTGCTTTGCTGAAGTTTTGTCTAAACTCGCATCTTTTCCTTTAAGTGAATAGTACAGTATTTAAATCAAACTGATTTTTTGCTTGTTTTTTGGTTATTAGAAAATGTTATAGGCAACTCATTTTCCTCAAAATATATTCTCAGAAACTAAGGTTGCTGTTAGAAATTTAGTTTCCTAACATTTGTGTCCTTCAGAGATCAATTAATTTTATTGTCAGTAATTTAGCTTTACTGACATAAGGGAAATTGATTCTGGATTGTTTGCATGAGACTGCACAACTTCTACAGCTATGCATATGTTGTCTGAAGCTCGTATGGGACCAAAATTGCCTCTAGTGATACAGAGATTTTTACTGACCTAAGAATTTGAGATTTGGCTTTTAAAATACAAGTATTGTGTAATACAGAAATAAACAAGTGGAGACTAAGTAGGAATTTATAGTTAATTAATTTTCTTTAAAGAAATTGCTTTCCCTGTTTCTGACTGGTACAGCTATAAAAATTCAAAATCTAACCTTTAATTTAGTTTGGTCATACCTGTGTCTTGCAGAAGAAAGTGAAAAATATTTACATAAGAGATATCCCTCAAAGTAGCCAAATTTTCCAATATGTCATCCATATTGCGTGAACTCCTGAGTTGTTGTTTTGTTTTGGGCTTTTTTCTTGCTAAAAGATTACTTATATTTCAGTCAAATCCTTTAAAGGCTCATACTTGCAAATTCTTAGAGGCGTAATACTTTAATTTGCTGGAACACGCTGAAAAACACTTTTCATGTTAATTTCTTTCTCTTTATAAGTTGAGGCAATAGCAATACCCCGAGAACTAATTGTAAATTTTTGTTCCTCATCAATTTTCCATGCGTTTCATTTTCTGGATTGGATTCTATCTGTAGATGCCTTTTTCTAGAATACAGGAGTGTTTCTGTGACTACTAAATGTTTTCTACCTTGGTTTTATTTGCCATTCCAGGAAATGCCTTGTGATGCTGCAGCAAGCATAATGCTTGTTAAAAATGATTCATAGGTCAAATATCTGTAATTACTGAAACGGGTAATGGCAATGATAGTGATTTGAAAATACTGGCTGCTTCATTGTCTGGGATAGCAAGGGCCTAATGCTTTTACAATACTGTACATGTGGCTTCATTCAATCACACAAGGTATCTACATTTACTCAGTCTTATGTGCTTATTTGCTTTCTCTTAATAAGTTCAATTTGTCTGTTTTGATTTTCCATGAATATAAATTCCTCAGACTGGTAATTCTCCTCCTGTTTTTATGTTTGCAAAATACATGGTGCATTAGAATACCTCTGGTAATTAATTATCTCCTGTAATTAATTAATAAGGGTGATAGATATTTGCTCAAAGCTGCAGAAGTTGTTCAGCTCCTCACCATCTGTAACCTGAAATGTACCATTCAATCTCCCCCAGTAATAAACAGAGCTAAATTCTCATTGTAGTTAGCACTAGCAGGACTTTCCATGTTGTTTTGACTATATTGGAAAATCGATTTACATATGAATAAGCCACTCCATCTTGCATAAAAATACAATAAAATAAGTGTATTAGATATATTAGTTTCCTCATGCATCTTTGTCTTCAGTGCCAGAGTTCTGTATGTTTTTTTTTTATTTCTGTGAGATTTAGTAGGAGCCATTATACTTTCAAAGTACATAGTGGATTTCTGATTGCTACAAAGAAAATAATTGTGCTGGATAAGAGAAATCAAAGCCTTCCTATTGCATGAAAGTACATGGAGCACTTACAGATTTATGATTGCAAAACTAAAAATGCTGTTTTTAAAGTTTGTGGTTTTGTTTTGATAAACTAAGGATACTTAAGCAATTTCATAAATTCAAATTTCAGCAAAGCAAGTATTGTCTACAAAATGAGAACTGACCTTCTTTGGAAGTATAATTTTGATATTATAAATAAAGGATAGTGAGAAGACTCGTGATATTTAATCCTTCTTTAGATTATGTCAAAGTTTAGGTTGATTGAAAATAGCATTGCCTTCAGAGCTGTAGTAAAAGCTGCTATGAATAATCATTCACTAGACATTTTTGACACAGGCTTTTATAATGCATTATTTTTTCAACTGTAGTGTGTTTTGATAAGGGAATTCTGTACTTGGGGAGCAACTGATTGTAACTGCCTCTGAATGTGTGAAGTTGTAACAGTTTCCCTAGAAATGTCATTTCTGGAAACAGTGTTCTTGAGTTTGGCATTAAATGTCAGTGAACCAACTGTTCAAAAAGCTGCTGAGTTTCATGATTCAAATATTGCAGTCTTCCAAGTCAATTAAGCAAGCCAAATATGCTCTTTTCGTCCCCACTGGCTTCTAAGCTTCACCAGGAATAGTTAGATAAATGTAGCTCCCATTTTAGTAATTTGCGTATTTATCTTGTTACTCTCTAGGATACTCTTCATCAAAGCTTTCAAAATTAGTGCGTTGTATTCAACTCTTACACCCTTATATAAATATCTACAAGTGCACAGAAGCACTTGATTTTCTCTTCCTTTCCAAAAAAAAAAAGCTGAACATTTGAAATTTCCAGTTGTTTTCAAAGGAGGTATGTGCATACATGCACAGATGGTGGGTTTATGAGCCTGATTTTTCTGGCCAGACTTCTAACAAGTGCATTCTTGTGTGGAAACTAGCTTTGTTTTTTTTTTCAGAGAAAAATATATGCAGTATGGTGCTGTGAACAATGGGCTCTCTTTTTTTCTGTATAATTTCCCTATTGTTTCTTGAAAATGTAACCTGTCTCTTTAGTATTTAATGTTAACTTGCTTGGGGTCAACAGATGTGGCAAACATCTTGGAGCTCCAAAGCCAGTCTATAGATGGTATGGGAATATCAACAAACTTCCGTAACAAGGATTGGAGTGAATTAAGTGGAATTTTTGGATGCTATCATCAGCTGCTGCCCTGACTTCCAGGGTATGAACCCTTTATTGAATTTAGCATTTTAAAGGGCAGTTTTCCTCTGGACGTGTATGCCAGAAATCCATATGAATGGTAACATTTATAAACCCTCTCAGTTCTGAGGCTTTTGTGAAATCACGTATCATCTTTGCTTCACAAAATCATTAGTCACAGGTTTACATAGGAGAGCATGGAGCTCCATCAGAACAAACCTAAGCTGTTTAACTCTTTTTAGTTGCCTCCAATTTGTTTTGTGAATTAATTTCCTCCTACTTAAATTGTACTCGTATTTTAAGTTTTTTGTGTTCTCCAGGTGTACTTTGGTATCAGACTTTGAACTAATCAACAGATAATACAATTCATGAACTGTTATCTTTATTTAACCCAATTTTTGATACATTTTAGGTGTTGCTTTTTTTGTCCTGCTAGGAGTTAACATATAAGTAGTTGCAAATGGAAATCTTCACTCTCAGCTTTTGCTTGACTCCTCATTCCAGTGGTTTTCTTTGAAGCAGCACTCATAAATATTCTTTAATAGATGAAAATATCCTTGAAGAGCAAATGCATTCCTAAAGTGTTGTAAATGTCAAAGGAAGGATGGAGGTAAAAATTATCTCTGAATTTAATATTTCTACCAGAAAATTCCCCAGAGGGAAAGAAGCTTGCAAGGAGCGCTGATAATGCGTAGACACCCATGCTGATTCAAAAACTGATCTTTAAGATCTGATACATTTTGAGGTTTGTGGAAGGTTATATCTGATTGAACTTACTTTATTTCTGCTTGTACTAATAAATTTCTGTATGGCTATGAAGAAACGGAAACTCCATTTCCCTGTGAGCTTCCCTTTCTAGCCTTGGCTTGAATCTAATCACAAACTCAGTTTTGCATGAACATATTATTTCATCATCCTCTGTCCCAGTGAAGCCTACAGGCATACCCTTTTACTTCCTCATCCATATGCTTTACGGATCTACACAGATGTTGTAGATACTTGAACATACAAGGAAAGTAATGTGTTAATTGTGCCCATGTTCTTAAGTACAGGATGCTACTTTAGCTACTCCTCAAATTTTGTGGGTTTTGTTTTTTTTTATTTTTTTTGGTATTGTATACATATGGATCAAAGCAGATTATCAAATTACCAATATTTTTGGTCACTAACAAAAAAACCTATGCATGTATCAAAGAGTAATAGACTGCACCAGGATACTTGTTATCTGTGAGTAAAATTGTCTGGAAAGGCTTAGAATGTTACTTAGGGAGAGGCAGTGAAATGGTTAGATGGTGGGAACTGAAAATTAGTTTGGTTCAGTATGCTGGAGAGAGGTCAGAGAAGCTGAGGAAAGACTGGAATGCTGAGAAAAGGCTGGTGTGCTGGATTAAATTGCAATAAGTGGAAATACGGGTGAGTAGACAGGGTGAAACAGTTTATCAGATGTCTCTTACAGTAATCTTCTTTTGTGTTGTATTAAAGAGGTAGAAAGGAGTATCAAACTTGAGTGGAATGATGAGTAACAATTCAAAGTAGCTAAGAACATATGGAAACTGTAGAGGGGATTGTTGTATCAGAACATGGTACAAAATATTTCTCAAGAATTTGTTTATACTGATTTTTACTTATGGTGACCAAAAAAGAACTAACTTAGGTTATCAGTATAAAGGTTTTTCAAATCCCATAGTGGCTCTGGGGAGTAAAATCGAGGACAGGTAGCAGATTCCTGAGTTTTTACCAAATGGTAATTTTTCCTTCAGCTGTTAAATTTTTCACTCTAATTTTGAATTAACTGCATAGTTTAATACTCATGTTGTCTTTTGAGACATAATTTTCTTTTCTGGCTTTATATACTTCTCCTAATATATGGGAATAGTTGCACTATGAAAGACAAACATAAAAGAACAAGCCTGAATATTGAAGGCATCTGTTGTTCTCAGTTGGAATAGGATCCTGAGGGAATAGGATGATCTAATTGGGGTAATATAAATTGTGAAATATGACAGTTTTATTTAAACTAAATCTGAAATGGGATTCAGATTAAATGCTCAGGACAAAAAGTCTTAGACCTGAATTGTTGCATGAATAGTTATTGCTTGTCATCTTTTTACATTAGCTGTTTCTTGTTACGCTGTGTCCAAGGACTTGGTTTAGGAGTCTGTCGGGTATTTCTTCACTTGTCATTTTCTGGCTAGTCCTTGGTTTCCTCCCTCATGTTTGTCACAGGCTGGGGTGTAATTTCAGAGTTTACATATCAACACTCTTGCATAGTTTTCAGGTTCTCCTCAGTTTGGAAATGCACATAAAATTTCCTAGACTACTGTACACTTAAATGAAATTGTGCTTATTGCAGTTTAGAAAAAAAGAAACTGAAGTAGGAATGCTTTGAAGAGCATGTCTTTACTTCCTGGCAGGCTAGACTGAATAACACAAAGCACAATAAAGTAAAAGATGCAGTTCTTTTTCAAAGCATTCCTCTCTGTCTTGTCATCTTTGGAATACTTGCTCTTATGTGCACCCAAGTTTTAAATGCTGCAACTTGTATAGGTGGAGCAAACACTTCTATATCTCTATAGATGTCTCTCATGAACTTTTTTCTGTATTGCTCACAGTCTTGTAGTTGGTGCTGGGCTTTTTGTTGGTTGGCTCCTGTTCCTTCCCCACCCTGCCCCCTTTGGCATCTGGAAAGGTAAAATAAAAAATTGAAGTAACTTTTATATATCTATTTTGTGGCATTCAATAAATTATTTGCTATGAACTTTGATTCTTTTCAAGCTGGCATAATCTCTTGCATAACACACTTAGGAAATAATTCTGGGGTCACTCGTGATATATTGTCAGTTATGATACTCTGCTCCAGTAGCTTGTGACTGTACTGTCATGTAATGGGAAACACTACCTCATCTGTTATGGAGCTTTTCATGCTCTTAATGTGCAATTTTCTTCATAGAAACCCTCTTTAAAAGGAAAGGGTGGAAAGAAGGAGAAAGCTGATGCAGTGGTCTCCTATAGCAAAATACATACCCATATCACAGGGGAAGTGTTGAGAAGAGTTGAGAGAGGTATGAAATACTCCATGTAAATTCAGCAGCAAGGAATGAGAATTAATTGTTCAGCAGTAAAAGCAATTTGATCTGGAACAAGCTGCACCAAATGGTTTGGCTGAAAAGACCCGTCATCTTCAGCACGATTGAGAGTGGATATCCTAGAAAGTGCTTTCCAGTCCTGTGTTTACAATTTAACTTTTTTTGACTCAAATGTTAGGATTTCTATCTTAGCATCTCAATGCTTCAGTCTCTACTTGTATTTGCAAATTGTTGTGGAGCTAGTGGTCTCCTCATTGCTGTGATTTTGGGGGAAATAATAGTAACTATGTTCTTGCTGTCATATGCTTAAAGATTGAGCCTTTCTCTCTAGTTAAAGCATGAGCCATAGGTGTTTGTTTGTTTGTTTTTGTGGGTTTTAGTGTTCTGGTTTGGTTTGGGTTTTTTCCCCTACAAGCATCTGCATTGACAAGCATTTCAGTTCTGTGCTTTGGAGTCAGTGGCCATGCAACCAGTGGCTGTGAGTCAAGATCATAGAATCATAGACTCGTTATGGTTGGAAAGGACCTGAGTGGGGTTTCTGTTTGATGCTTGTTTTGTTTTGGGCTTTGTTTTTTTTTTTTTTTTTTTGTTTTTTTTTTTTTTTGTTGTTGTTTTTTGGGGTTTTTTTTTAGTCAAATAAAGCACTCCTGGAAAAGTAAAATCAATTGCTCTTGGCAGATTTTTGTAGTTTAGGTATCAGATGGTAACATCTGTGCAATAGATCTAGTAAAGGACCAGATAAGAATGCTTTCTATTTTAACTCCTCTTTGGAGAAATAAATAAAGACTGGACATGTCAACAAAAGTAAACTAGCTCTGTGTTGCAAGGGGTGGGAATGGTTCTGTAAATCCATGTTCTGGAACAGAAACCAGGAGTTTCAGGATGAGGCAGAGGAAGAGCCTAACCCAATAATGTGCCTTAAAGAACTAAGGAGTGATGTGTGTCCCCCGTTTCAGACACCTGAACTACTTCAAATGCAGGAATGTCTTGCATGATTTGAAGTAAAAGTTGATTTATTTCTTGCAGTCTTTGTTGTCTGTTGGCAAGTATGTGTACTTGGGTGACCAGTTTGAACTGTGAGTTCAGTGGGCACAATTCTGGTAAATTGTTGTTGTAATGCTGAGCAAGTTCAGAAATTGGCACTGCTCCTAGACAATGGAAGTGGTTAGACCCTTAGGATACCTTTCTGTAAAAAGCCACTGAAAGGAAAGCGAACTGCAAACAAGTTCTCATTATAAGAGAAGGTGCTATGCATGAACTCTTGCTATGGAGAAGAGAGGGAGAATGCTGTAGTTCTATACCTATTATGTATGTTTACAGAACACAAGTTTATTTTTAGCTTATTAAAAATATTAATGGTATAAAAAACAGAAAAGTTATTCTTCCAATTGCAATACTATTAAATGTTCATATGCTTATGGAATCTCGTAGTTCAACAAAATCATGATTAGAGACCTTCAGGAATAATACTGCTTGAGTATTATCCTTTCCTGTATAGTATCAAAATCTCCCCTGGGAAGGTAGAATGTTTTGAAATAAGGTGCCCTTCTGTTGGTACTATTCTACTTTTATACATCATTTTCAAGGCAGTGAGCCACATAGACCACTCTTGTGGGTTTTGGTGGGGTTTTTTCTCCTTTGGTTTGTGTCTCAGAAGATGGAGTGTTCCTGGGGAAGCCAAAGCAGTATGTCATTTAGAAATATTAAATTTAATATTAAAAAGGTGAGGAAATCCTATGGGTGTTTTTAGAGAAATGTTTTACCTTCACAGAAAATAAACTGATTAAAACATCTATTACCCATTTATCTCCATATTTTTTTAAATCTTTTGTTTGATAGAAAACAAAAGCAGCAAACTATTAAAATGTGACCAACTGGAATGATATCTTAAGACATCATATGGGAGAGTCTTGATAATGATAATATAAAATAATGTACGATAAGTGTGATTCCTTATTCAAAAGTAGCTTAAGGAGAGTGGAATTACCTGGTTTAATCAAGAGACAAGAATGAAAACTGTCTGACCCTTTTTTTTTTTTTTAAATCTCGTTCAGTGCATATAAGCTCTTCAGTAAAAAAAAAAAAAATCTATTAAAGTTATCTTATCTCTTCCATTTTAATACAGTTTCTGCAGTAGAGGTAGCTGCCCAATTCTGAGGAGAAAATTTTTAATCATCATTTATGAAATATAAGACATGATTTCTAATTGGTGTCTGAAGTTCTGTATCCAGGCACATAGAGCAGCTGGTTTGAAATAAGACATTTCTGCAGGGCTTAAATAGAAGTAATATCCTTATTCACGCCATACTGTATAAGTTCTTAAAGGTTTACCTAGTGTTTAGGTGTTGTGTTCTTCCAATAGTATTTGTTCTTCTCACAATGGGAGAAACAAGTAGTGGTATTCCCCTGTATCTTTCTGTGCCTGGGCATCAGTGCTTTTTATATAATACATATGTGTGTGTGTGCACTGTATGAAAATGACTCTTCTTTGTACTCACCTGTAGAGATGGGAGAAATACTCTTTACCAGCCTTACAGTTAACTTCCTGTTCTAGGCTTCAGATTTGGAAGTTTGCAGCCAACTAATGTAATTCTCATTTTGCTTGCCTAGACCATATACAGGTTATCATTGACGTGTATAGTAGCTGAGTTCATAATAAAAATTACTTCACTTCTTCAGGCTATAGAGTTAGAAAATTTGGATTTATGCTTAAAGCATTTATTTAATCAGATCTTTGACTCTATTGTGACTAAGGGACTGCAGTGATTTAATACTCAAGTTTTACAGTTTCCTGAGGTCTCAAGCACATGGTCCCAAATACTTTCCCTGACATTGACTTTTCCCATCTGGGAAGCAAAGTTTCTGTCTTTCAGTAATACCTGTTGGTCACATGTGAGATTGAATTCCTTAGTTCCTCTATTTCTCTGCTTTTAATCTCCAATATTTATTTTATTCTGCCTCCTTCTGTCTATGGTCCTTAGGGGCTGATTTGAAATAATAATAGGACAGATGAGAGAGGGCTGTCTGAAGACATAAATAGTTGTGGCTGCACTTCATGGAGAAGTGGTGGTATGTATGGTCACAAAAGAATGTGGTAGGAGGTAGGAAGATACATGATACTGCGCAGATACTGAATAAGGCCATCAAAATCTGCCAGCTTATGTAGTATGCAACTTCAAAACTGTAATGCAGACTTAGATGTCTCCTTTACAGGGCCAGTAATGCCAAATGGTTATGATACTCCGATTTATAGCCTTGCTTACTGTTTCCTACCTGACGTGCACAGCGGGTAGCTTCTTCGGGCTTTATCCGTAGCATGAAACTTGAATGAATCTCCAATTGACTGGGAACTATAATAAAATAGTTTTTGGAATGTGTGTTTAATTAGGCTCTAATGGAAACAAGTGTGCAGAATAGAAAAAAAAAAAAGTTATTTAGTTTAAAGTGTTAGTGTTTTGAGCACATATGAACCTTTCTTATTCCCTATGAGCAAGGTTCAGCTCAGGTTTATCAGACTATATGTATGATCAGATCAATTCTAAGTCTATTTAAAATTATTTTCCTGTTTGCCAGAGTTAAATTTTGCATACTTTGGGAGACTAATCACTTCTATTATGTGGGAGGAAGATCTATGTGCCAATATTACAGTCACCACAGTTCCGGAAAATCTGGAGTAGATAAGTAACTGCTCATGTTCCCCAAAAGGCTTTACTGAAGGATCCTACGGGAATGCTGACATGAGGTTTTTCTTCTGGAAAAGTATCTGCAGGAGCCTGCTGGGAGGGAAATGATAGACATCATAGGCCTAGCAGTGTGGTAATTTCACTTGTTTTCAATACTCATACTTCCTATGAAATAATTAACAGACTCAAATGTTGGATGAAGGACAGCTTCATCAAAAATTACTTCAAAATTACTTCAGCCAAGATGTTTGAGAACTGTTTGGGGTGTAGCATCTGTCATCTTTTTCCTCCCTGATGTAGTAGCTACAGCATATTCCCAAATGCATAACAATTCATGCCAGATTAAGGAAGTGAAGACTTAAGGATTTGCACCTTTAAATTTGAATTTCTTTTGTTTAATCAGTTCATCAAGCCACATCTGCAACCTCTACAGCATCCACAAATTTTTTGGGCTAGCAAAAAATGCCAAGGGACAGAAAATCCCTGAAAAGTGCAGGGAAGCCCTTGACTGAGAAGATGGAATGTAAGCTTTGAGCATTTATGGGAAATCCTAGGAGCAAAAAGATTCTCACAGATGACTGAATACAATATTGAAGGTATGAAATCAAACTTTTTTTTAAAACCATATTTATATTTTATAGAAATATGTATACACATATGTGTTGCTACACATATATGTACTGAAAGCATCTTTCTTGTAATTAATTTTACTTACTGGCCTAAACTGAACATATGCATTTATTATGTTTACAGAATTCTCATTGCTGATTTGGTGCAATGACTAGTCCATAGTCTTAAGAACACTGCATGCCTAGTATGCATAAATGAAAGATGTTTGCGCACTATCTGATATGTTTTTGTTCTGTAACAGGTTAGTGTAGCTGTTGGGGTCAAAATGCAAGCTCTTCAATGTTCTTACTGTGTATGGATGTGCTATGCGTATACTTTAGTTATATGAAATGTTGAAAGATCTGCAGAACCTATAGACTATTAAGGTTATGGATTCCTTATCAGGGAAGCTAGTTCGTTCTGATTTGTTCAGTTCAGCTTTGTCTTCCATTAAATGCAGATGTAAATATGAGCAGAATCTAGTACAACTGAATCGAGTTGTAATAGTTCCAGATATTCCTTCCACAGATGAGAGGTTTGGAATGAATAAATTCTTTTGTCTTGGAGGTAAAATGTAAATTTCTTATAAATGGGTTATGTGAAACTAAGGAGTCCAAAGCCATCAAAAAAAAACGCACATACTTGTTAATAGTGGTATGCCTCAGTCTTTTTATTTTTTTGAGAATACCCAGCATTGGTTTATTTGTTTGGGTTTTGGTTTGTTGTGGTTTTTTGAAGTTGGAAGATATGACCACACAAAAGAACCAGGATCTGCATAATAAGGAAGAAAAGATTCTAGTGTTCTGCAGAAAGATTATTGATAACTCTGCCCATGCAGGTTTTATTGTTAGCTTTGCATACTGGTACTCAATTTATATTCAACATTAGAAGATGGTACTCTAGCTTTTGCAACAAGAATATTACAGTGCCTGCACAGAACTTAATGTGTGTCAGGAAAACGGCATAATGCAGTTTTATGTTTCGGCAGGTAAGTCCCAGTCCTGTTTATTCCCAGCATGAACAGCAGGCTGGCTGTGGAAGGTCAGGCCAAGAAGTTGCTCATGTTTGACACTGCAACATTCTGGAGTGATGAATATTTAATTAGGCAAGTCAGGGCTGTAGGGGAGGTGGAGGCAGCCAGTATCATCTTAGAGTGTTGTGTGCAAATGAATCCTTGGGGTAACCTTCAAGGACACTGAGTAGGTAAAAAAGGCCTTCTGACAGAGCAGCTAGTTACAGGGAAGCTGGAAATAATAGAGATAAATATTTTAAGTGGGTTTGTTACACTGGTCAAAGGCTTTATGTTCTGGTGGGCTAAGCCACCATGTTTTATTAAGCTTCACAAATACAACAGAAAATGAAATTTGAACCTATAGAGTCTGGAACTAAAACAGCAATGAAAGTAATTTACTTTATACAGGTATTAGAATAGAGCACATGTATCATTTGTTGATGGTGTGTGAACAGCGTGACGTAGCAGACATTCCTCTGTGGTCCTATTTAAAGCACAGCAATAAAGCTGTTTGATTTTGAGGATATTATTCTTAGCAAGATTTCAGGAGAAGTTAGAAGCTATAGACAAAAGCAGGAAGACTGTGTTAATTTTCAGTGGCATAGGCCAGCATAAAGATTCCTTATTATTTTTTCTTCCACATTAAGAAGCATTGCATGCAGTTTGTGTACGTAATGGTTGGGCTACTAGAAAGTTATCAATTTGCTATTAAAAAAAACCCCAACAAGTCTGTATTCATAACCAGGGACCTTGGCAACCCCCTCACTGCCTGTCCTGGGCTCTATAGAAAAATTCAGGGTAGACAGCAATGAACAATAACCATTTTGAACTAAGTAAATTCAGTTATCACGTTGCTACTAATCAGTTAGGAAGGAAACATTATCTGCATCTCTGCTTCCCCAACTCATATTCTAGCATATAACCATGTCTGGTTTGTGTTAATATCCAAGATTATATTTGGGCAAATGAGGTGTGGAGAATTTTGATGCTTTTCACTGGCTGTGGCTAGATGTGGTGGCTGATATTTTCATAAACATGGTGAATAGTTTGGAATTAGTCCTGCAGTTTCCAGCAACTTCTGTGATGAAGAATTCTAATCCTGCTGCATCTACTTTAGTATAATGGTGGCCAACTTTCGACACCTCAGTACACAATACTGTTGTGTTGAAGTAGAAGTTCAGGGAAGAGCTATTAAATACGTTAGGGATTGTGATTTATGCGGACCCTTACTTCTGATAACAGAGAAGGAGTGACTGAAAGATCTGATGATGGTCATCTACTTGTGGCAGCTGTTTATTATGCTGATTGTAAATATCTTGCTGTTACCTTGTGTTCACCCATCTGTTTGTTTCTACCCATCTGTTATTTCTTGCCATGTGCTTAGGTTGTAAATATTTATCTCCATCCTTTGAAATAAGGAGGTTAGAAATCCTCTGATAAAAATGTTCAGTTGTAAAATTCAGTATTTGCATTAAGAACAAAAACCCTTGCAAGCCTCTGGAGCCAACAGCAAGGAAACTCTGTACACAGGTTTTCAGTACTCCTGGTTGACTTCCTGCAGTCACCCTGCCTGATGAGGTTGAAGCATTAATTGAGTTGATTTTGTTATTGTTACAAGACTTAAATTTGCTGTTAGTCAATAGCACAGGCTAGTTCAGGAGGAAGTTTTGCTCTTTGAAGTCAGAAGGATATTTAAATAATGTGTGCAAATCAAAGGGCTATACAAGACAAATCTTTTCCAAGAAGCCAGACAACTTGTGTTCTGTATGTGTCACTTCAGCTTGCGCTGTTGGGTTGTTTTTTGTTACCAGACTCGCAAATTTATCTTTTATGCACTGTCATCCTTATTCCTTACTGCAGGGACTTCTTCTTCTTGTCAAACATTTGTGATGGCTTTTCCCCACCCCCACCATCCCTTTAAACCATGATACTGAGCTTTTTACAAGTTGAGTCTTTGTCATTGTTACTTAATATGATGACAGCAAAATTTATTTTCTTCTTGAGTATTTTAATAGGTGGTTTGGCATTATTTTGTTATTAAATACAATCTGTATTTAGTACTCTTTCTCTCAAAATTAAAACAAAAACAAAACCAAACCCAACTATAATGACAGCTAATACAGCGTTAGTTATGATTTTATGCCAGGCCTCACAATGTCCTGTCCTGAGGTGGGCAGTGCATTTGGGGTTGAGATTTTTTTTGAAGGGAGATTAGACTAGATTGACCCAGCAACCTCTGCAGTCTAAAAATCAGGGTTTTTTTTTTTTTTCATATTTTAAAACATGTTTTCATATTGCTGTCAATTGATTTCTGCTTTGGTTTTGAATGCCTTTATAGTGAAATAGTATTCCTACATAGGAAAAGTACTGATTACATACTGGCCAATACTGACCATCTCTGAACTACAAGATTTGTGTAGTTTTGCTTTTTGTAGTATGAGTCTAAAGCTTCATCAGTGTAGCTGAATATGTTTAAGGTGTGCTTCAGTTGCCAACATACGTGCATAGGACATAGACCAGTGATGCTGAGACCCTGATTGAGTCATGTGGAATTTCATCTATGGATACAAAGGAACTGAATTTCATAAACTGACAGTTTTGTGCTTTGCTTTTCTTGCCATGGTGACAAATATTTTTAAGATTTTCTAGTAGCT
The DNA here is from genome assembly GCF_028554395.1 of Pezoporus wallicus. Lineage (NCBI taxonomy): Eukaryota > Metazoa > Chordata > Aves > Psittaciformes > Psittacidae > Pezoporus > Pezoporus wallicus. The sequence continues at coordinate 2,261,610 of NW_026637470.1, forward strand.
TTGTTTGAAAGCCTCAAAGGAAGAGATCTTTATCACTTTGTCTTAATAGCTCTATAGTACACTTTGTACATCCAGAGAAACTTTTCCATTTTGCATGTAAACTGCACTGCTGTTGCGGACAGTCTTTAAAAAAAAAAAAAAGGATTATGTTTTCTCCCTAGTCATTTTATGCCTTCCAAATACTTCAAAAAAAGATAAGTTTGTGTTTTATATTATTTTGGGAGTCTGTCAGCACTGGACTGGGTGAAACTTTGAAAATCCATTAGTTTACAAACAGTGTTTAATTTTTCCTTCTGTTCATTTTTTCTGATGTCTGAAAACTCCTTTTGTTGTGTGTGTGTGTGTGTGTGTGTGTGTGCATTTTGCTCTTCCTCCATTGTACTTAAAGGCTTTTAAACACCAATTTCTAAGTATCTGATTCCAAAGTCAGAACTTTCAGGACTTTATCCAGAGATCCAGATCCCTGTGATGTTAATAGCCATTTTCTTCTTCTTTTCTTTTTTCCTTTTTTCTTTTTTTTTTTCTTTTCTTTATAGATGTGTTACTTTAGGTTTATAGAGTATTAATTATTGGGGTGGACATAGCTCATAGATATTGAAAGTATTTATATACATCAGGGCAAAGAGACTGTTTCTGACTGAGAACTTTAGTGTGTCTCATCAAGAAAAAATAAAATATTGCCAACACATAGAAATTAATATCCTCTAACCAATATTCTCCAACTATCCCTTCCCAAGAATTTATTTGTCAACAAAACCATGGTGGTCTTATTAGTTTTCCAGTCTAATTTTCCTGTCCGCTCTGCCATCATCTGCTCTTCTGATTTGGGGTAAGCAATTTTAGTCCAAAATTGGTCAGATTTTTCTGCTGAGCAAAAAACTGTTGGGAGCTAGGTTCAGATCCAGTTCTACCTGAATGATGCAGTGTTTGCTAAAAGCCTCTTAGCGAATCTGGTCTGAAACCTTTCACGACTCTTTCAGAGGTAGTAGTTACTGTTATTGCTCTCTTGAAATGTAGATGATTTAGGAAACAGTGTCAGAACTGATGCAGCTGTGTTTTGGAGGGCACATCACCAACAAAATATGATGTTGGTGATATATGCTTATGTAAGACTTTAGAGAACCCGTATTTTGGTTCTTTATTTTGAAGTAATTTCACTGCTAGTGAAATCTGTATGAAGCAATTAAAGATGTCAAAGGGTTAAGAAGTAGCTGAGGACCATTTGCATTGGCCACCTCAGTCCTCTTCTAAAGAGATACAAGCTTCTGTTTTCAGTCTCTCTGCCAATACCAGCTACATGAGGAATTTCCTTTTCAGATACCAGTAGGGTTTAGAAATGTGTAAGGCACAATGCAATCAATAATGACTCAGAATTTGATGTGTTTTGTTTTGTTGTTTTTTTTTGGTTGGTTTTGTTTTGTTGTTTTTTTTTTTGTCAATCTGGGCAGATTTCCTGAAAAAACACAGAAAATAATTACTGCTTAAAGTGAGTGGCTGTAGCAAGTGGTGTAAACATGAAATCTTGAAATTTGCCCAGTTCCTCCCCATGCTAAACCTTTCACTGGGCTAAACAGGGGCTTCTGGGAGCTATTTAATGTTGGTTCTTTCCATTAAATATGTAGCCTCACTGAAAGCATAAGACAGCAAGCTTGTGATTTAGATAACAGGCACAGAAACTATGTCATCTAAGTGCAACTTTGATAATGCTTTGATGTATTGTGTCTGTAATGTATTTATCTCTACTCAGTGTGTAATCTAAAGAATAGTTTGAGGATGTGGATTTGTGTTTATTGTAATTTTTTAAAGGCATTCACCAAAATGTTTTATGGTCAATGAGATCAGACAGTGATTTTCTTCTGTTAAGCTTTACCTTAATGGATCTTTTGTCTTCTTTTAACTGTATTAGGCATTACATACTGCATCGCTATCTAATGCAATGGAATTGTTCTCTGTGTTTATGCAGTACAGGGATGTACTCCAAGGGAAATTAAAGCATATTGTTTGGGTTCTTTGGTCATGGATAAAGCCTTCAGCAGATCGTTTTTTCTTATAAGAAACACTTCTCACGCAAGATGGAAAATAATTACTTTATAAAGGAATAGTGGTGAATGCATATAGCTTCCTAAAGAGACTTTCTTGGAGAGATCCTAAGCACAAGATGTTGACTGTGCCAGAGCCGCCTTCCCACCCGCCCCAGGTCAGTGGGCTGGAGAGCAGGGCTGCTCCGTGCACAGAGACACCACTTGGGGTGACTTTACTGCTTCTGTAAAGTTGTGCAGTGGCTTGGGGTTTCCATGACCTTCGGCAAGCCACGGGTCCCTTGACCGACAAGCAAAGTGAAGTAGGTGGGGAATCACTAGATTTCATTCCTGGAGGTGAGACGGAGGCAGGGCACTCCCCTACTCTGACCCTGAGCAGCTGGAGGCAGTACCTGGCACGGGGATGCTGCAGTTGGCACAGCGATACTTCCTGACGACTTGGGGGTTTGCTGTTGATTGGGTTCTGGTGGGTTTTTCCCTCCCCTCGCAACTCGGAAGCCGTGGGGTGCTGAGCCCAGGCCGGCTCCCGCTGCTGATTCACGGCGGACATACCGCGCATCCGGGTGTGTGCCTGCGCAGGGAGGGCAGCCGGCCTAGCCCCGCCTCCCCCTCCCGCTCTGTCGGGCTGCGCGGCCGCGGAGCCGGCCGCGGGCAGCGCCTGGCGCGGGACCGGGGAGCGGGTGCTGCGCCGCGGTGTGGCAGCGCCCGGCGCCCGCCGCCGCGGGATCTCTGCTGCAGGCAGCAGAGGTAAATCGAGGGAGTTTGCTTGTCGGCGAGGAGTTGTGAGGAGGTCAGCTGCCCCAGAAGTTTGCTGGCAGACACTGTCCGATCTGCTGGCAGACCCCGGGCCCTTCCCAGAGGAATACCGTGCTGCCTAAGATGAGTGGCTGTAGGAAGCGGTGTAAGCGCGAAATACTGAAATTTGCCGAGTACCTTCTCAGGCTAATCACAGGTTCTCTTCACACAGGTAATGACTTGTTTTTCTTTGTAGTCGAGCTCTGCAGCGTGATAACAGGAAAACTACCTAAGGTTAACCTAATGATGGCACTGGTTTGTGTTATGATTCCTTTAAGCTTGTAAATTATGATACAACAGAAATCTGTGAACTATTTTGTGGCTGAGCATAATAACAGCAGAATATGTAGCATTACCTTGTTTCAGTATTCAGAGAGTGTAATGTTCTCTAAGCCTTTACATACCTGAATCCAAAAGGGAGCGTGAGTTTATGTGCTTTCGCCTGTGTACCTGTGTACGCTGGAGGTAATGCTGACTATGTGCACGATGCTTCTAAAAGACTGGTCTTTTTATTTCCACTGTTTCTTGAACTGATTCACTTTGACAAGCAGACTACATTCTTCTTCTTAGAGGCTTGTTTTTGTTTACCTTAGGTTGTAAATCACCTGCCAACTGTCAATATAATGTTACAGCGTCTTGCTGCAAAGTTTAAATAACACTTGTGCTTTTTGCCCTTAAAGAATTTGAAACGTATTTGGCTGTCAAATTTAAGTATTTTTTTCTGTAACCTTGGACAAATTGTACAGTACCAGATAAGGTTTCTAAGCTAGACTGAAAGGTGTAGTTTTCCTCCTAGCACTTTGGAAAATACACTTTTCTCACAATTCAGCATTTTCTGTGTCTCTTTCCAACAGCTGACAAATGTGACATGATGTCATTCTATACTTATAAAATATAATTGTGCTTCCATCTCAACTTCATATTTCTTTTTTTCCCTCAGATAAATCGTCAAGCAGAGGTGCAAGTGCAGCACCAGCAGATAATAACCAGTTATACTGACATGGTTATCGAGAATTCATTTTACTACAAGTATTCTGAAAGTTTCTGCTGATGTTTTCTTTTGTTACTGTTTTGTCGTGTTGTGTCATGCCCTCTCTCTCCCCCACCCCTAGCTTAGGCACTGGTGGAAGTATTTGAGAGTAAAGTTGACTCTTCAGTAATAATTTGAAGTATTGATGTGTGCAGTTTATCAAATTTTGGGTTACAGTGCTGTAAAGATCATGATGTCAAGGTTGGCAATGAGTACTTCATAGGATGCTTTTAACTTGTGGAAATCTAATGCAGCTTTTTAATAAGTTTGAGTGTCCGGTAACATAGAATTTCCCTGTTCTGTTCCCAGTCTATTCTGGTTTCTTTTGTGCATCAGTTCAGATTTCTCTGAAAATTCTGGCTTCTTACTCCTGTGAGTTGCTATGAAAATTAAATAATATACAATACAAGAAGAAAGCTGTGTTAGAAATGAACACCAGTACTCCCTTTTTACAAAGTCATTCAAGCTTTTCCTTCCCTAACTGGCAAATGATTCACGTTGTTATTTTCAGACTGATGTTTGTACTGCAAGCTTTCTAAGCTCATAGTTCAAACCATTTTTAGGAATTGTTGTGGATGCTGGTTCTTATGTTACTACTAAAGGAAGATCTTTTTCATTTATAATTGAAAAGCACATTTTTAATGATAAGTTACTTGAAAAACCAAATGGAGTGGTATGAAATGAAGGGTCACGAGGAGGCTCAGGGGGTGCAGTGAAGGCTGATAAATTTGGGATTTAAAATCCCTATTTTTACAAATTCTGTGAAACTCCAGGGGTGTGGAGTACAGGGATGGTGGAAACCCCTTGCAACCTTGGGGTTGGACTAGATGGTTTGTAAGGACCCCTTCTAACTCAAACCATTCTGTGATTGATTCTGTGAAGCATGTTTCCCTGAAGGAGATAATCAAACAACCCCACACGCATGCTTAGGAACTGTGAAGAACTGAGACACTTCCTAGGAAACTTTCAGATCGTTTTTACTACAGGCAACAGTATCTTAGGACTGTTACTAGGTTAATAGACTTCATTGTGTCGATGTAGCAAATAAGAGAGATAAACTGTGATCATATTTGAAAGGCTAACCTCAACTGTTGCAATACCAGTTACTGTTCCCTCTTCAAAACCCAATGCATTATTTATTATGTTAGTAATCAGTTGATAATTAATGAAGATGAATGATAAAGCCTAGTTGAAAGTGTTAGAATGTTTTACTTTAATTGGTATATTAAAGATATTACTGTTTATATCTGGAGCATTCAAAAAATGTAGGATAGCTATCAAACTATAAAAAGTATGCCTATTTAGCTTTTTACAAGCAGGCAATCTGCTCACTCAAGTGATCAACTATTTTCAAAATGTAAATGTTTACTAAGGACCACAATGGTGAACACAGTTTAACTTCCCTGTTGACACAATTTGGCTCCTGGTTGTCTTTTGGTTTTGTTTTTGGTTGGTTGGTTTGTTGTTGTTTGTTTTGTTTTGTTTTGTTTTTTTTTAGGTGTTCTTTAATGTTTAAATTATACTTAATAATTTGGAACTATGCATTGTTGAAAGCACAGGCACTGAATCCAATCCATTTCTCCTTTCTGTATGGGTAGGCAAGTTGAGTATATACTTAATCTACATTAATATAGACTGGTACCAGCTCTGCTGTGGTTGGGGTGATTACAATGATTAGAAAACAAGAGGGGGTTTACTTGCTGTAGCCCCACCTAAGAAGTCATTGGTAACTGCTGGTTTTACTGCTTGTGTTTCCTAACCATTTACAGCACTACAGACCTGTTCTGTGGTGAATCTCAAAATTTCAAATAATTATCTCGTATAGGTCTCTGTGCTAGTACATAAACATGGACTTCTGTTCAGTTGTTCAACTCAGCTGTAGGTAATATTAATGAAACTCTCCCCTTGCTTGAAGGTAAATACTGCATAAACCTTTACAATGGATTTTAAGTGGCAGCCTCTGCCTGAATACATCTAAATCTCTTCCTTTGTTTTACAGCAAGTTGCTATGTTTGACAGCAAAATGTAGTAAAATGTGGTAAAGGAGTTTTTCATTTTCCACAGTTTCTGCTATCTGTCAAGTTGATGTGTTTCCACAAGTGAAACAGACTCCATCAAATGCTTGAAGACAGTGTTTTTCAAATGTCATACCAATTCCTGCTTTATTGCCTGCTGCCTCTGGAGGTGCGTTGGAAGTGCTCAGTCTTTGAAACATTGTCATAAGGAAGTTAGTGCTGCTATTCTGAACATTTCTGTTTTTTTTGGATGCAGTGTGAATCTGTATAATATACAAGATTTTTATATAATAACAAGATCAAGAAATAGAAAAATATTTTGGAACATGCAAGACAATTTTGGAGCAATGGCTGGGAAATTTTTCATATCTGTCACAACTGATAAAGTATGGGGATTAAAGAGATGATAGAAACAAAACTGCCATTGACTTCAGTGGTAAATTTTCACAAGTATATCATTTGCAGACATGTTCATATTAAACGTCATAAAGGAGGCTAGGTTTCCAGGACAGATTCAAATCCAGAGTTAGCATGTACATTTAAAAAGGAAGAAGGAAAAGAACAAATCTGCCTGTGGAACTGCATTCTCTCTCTAACAAACTGAAGTAACCTTACTCTTCTAGGTTTATGTAGATTAAGCTATGGACTGTTGTTTGTTTTTGTTTGGTGTAGAGATTAATGACATCGGTGTAAAGTAGGAGTCGTCACAGGTCTGAGAGTGTTCTAAGTTGAAAAAAGATCTATTTGTGAATGTGGAATATACTTTTTGGCGGCACTTTGGGAAAACAGGTTATCAGAAGGCAATTTTTAGTCTTAAATTGTGCCTGTTTCTGCACAGAAATAGTTTTCTAGCCCACTGCCAAGAGGAAATGCCATCTAAGCATAGACCTGAAGGCATGGGGGTCACTAGCAGGGGCACTCAGGCACTCACAACAGTACTCCTGTGACTGTTGTAGCTCACCCGCCAACCAGTGCCTGAAGTTTAACTGTGTCTGAGACAGGATTTTATTATGAATACTTTCCAAGGTCACTACTTGCTAATTTCAAGATTAATTACCATTTTTGAATGCAGGTTAGTAATGTTCCAATAACTGCTACTGAAAATGCATGTAAAATAAAATGAGAAGTAGAATAAGTTAAAAGAAATAATCTAAAATATCAAAATAATCCTAAATAATGAGACAGAGAGCAGATGAACAGGATGGTCCCCTTTTTATGCAAGTATTATCTAAAACAAAATTATTTTAAAAGGAGCTTGTAGCTTGAACGTGTCATGAATAATCTAAAATGTCAAAATGTGGGAAAACAAGGGGTTTGTATGTTTCCAAACACTATCGTTTTTGTTCTGTGTTTCTGAAATACTACTTTTGATACTAAATCAGTATTGTTCATGAACCCGCTTAGTTTTTTGGTTTTTGATTTTTGGTTTCGTTTGGTTGTCGGTGGTTTTCTGTTGTTGGTTTTTTTGTTTTTTTTTTTGTTTGGTTTGTTTTTTTAATGGAAAAGAATTCCAGTTTTAAGGTCTGCATCATTTGACTGTTTCCTGTGAGGTAGTTTGAACCTGTAGGGTTTCGTATATTTTTCATCTACAGAGATGCAGTGTTCTCTTGCACAAGTTCTAATGTGCAAGGGTAAAATGTTTGCCACGTCTGGTTTAGGAAAAGAAGCCTCATTAATTTTAAAGAAACCAATCAAGATTTCAAATGAAGTTCTGCATTGTATTTTATGCTTTCTTGATTTCCTGATTAGCATTGACAACTTTTTCTGGTGCAGTCTTGGTATTAGTCTACCTCAGAGAGAAATCATTTTGTTGAAGGGTGTGGTGGATACAGAGAGACAATACTCTGAGGCAAAGACTAGATGTATTGAATTTAGCAGCAGTTAGTTTAACAGAAATTCTGGGAAATAGTGAGAATTCCATAATTTAGTGTGTTTATGCTATGTTCTGCTTCAAGCTGGAACGGATTATAAATATTTCTTTTGTTCATCCAAACCCCAGTCCTAGCTATATACCTCTTATGCTGCAGCCACAGACCTACTCTGAACTGCCAGTGATTTTTTTAGATCAGTTATTTTAACTAATGTAATTAATTAGAAAATGTATGATGATGAACCACTGCTAATTTGCATACATCTCTTTTCCCTTAAGCAATATCTGCAAAACTCACTGTTGTGCAGAAGTGTTTCAGCTTCAACTTTTATAATCCTGCATATGGTAGATATGCATTCAGAAGACTTAAGCAGTGGTGAAAAATTCATGTGGGTAGAAGGATATCCTGAAGTAGGAGATATAAAGGCAGTACGCTAATCTTTAAAGATATTCTCCTGAATATTTAAATATGTCACTGAAATGTCCCATATTTTTGACATATTAACTCTATCATATAACCTAGTTTAAAAAATCTTTTTTTCCAGATCCTTCCAAAAGAGTCAGCATTAAAGTTTTAAGGTTTCTTGTGCTATGTTAATGGAAAAAAGACTGACAAAACTACCATGCTGCATAGCATTTTTTTAAAAAAGATTGAGTTTTTATTCTCTCATTCCAAATCTGAATCTTATAATGAAAGATACAGTTCAGCTTCTCTTAAAAATGACACATTGAGAAGCATCCCATAGCCATCCTTAATGATCTGCCTTTGGAAGCCCTACATTCTGTCCATTCATTAGAGTCTAAACTGCTGACATAATTTGTAAAGAAAATATTCGAATTTCAGTTGTATGTAGGGCACAGCTCTTGACATTATGTTTAAAAGTATTCTTAAAGGAACTCTTAGAAAGTTACCAAATTATGCACACAAAATGTTAGGAAATGGTAGTGTTAAGACATCTTAGCCTTGTGTGATATAATGCAGTTCTTAACTGTATGCATACTTTTCCTTCAGCCATTGTATAGAGTAACGGCGTATAGCAGCAGTAAGGAATAAAGTATACTAAGACTAGAAATTTGGATGCAAACTGTAATAACTATTGCCTTAGAGTACAAAGACTGGGTTTTGGTTGAGTGAGTTTGTTTTATGGGAACCTTCTGTCATAGCTAGATTTTGTGCAATGATTCTCAAAGACAGTAAAATGGCAGATAAAATTGAATGTAGATTAATATGTAAAGTGGTGTATGCTGGGAAAAATAAGCTTTATGCGTAAATGGATAGGTGGTGAGTTTACCACTGCCAGTCAGGATTGAAACCTATGAAACACCTTACTAAAGTGTAAATGCAAGAAGTCCTGCATGAGTTCAGACATACAAGCCGGGCAAGCACTTGGAAGACAAATCTTTTGGGAGTCACTAACTAGATTAGCTGTAGCATATGTGAGAAATCCCTGAGATGAAAACAATCCATGTCTGGGAAAGCGTTAGGAGAGAGTATTCAATATGCTTATCCTTCTCTGTGCATACACTAATAGCTGCTGCTGAAGACAGGGTATTGTGCTAGATGGTTCCTCAGTCTGAACCAATGCAATCATTAGGTTTTTTATGTTGAAATAAAACTTTTCTGGAGTTAGGATATCATCACAGCTTTGGGGGGTTGGTGGAGTATTAACTTCTGCCTCTTCCTAAAATGCGTTTTCAACTAAATCATCTCTCCTGAGCCCCTTTCTCCACCATGAGATGTTTAAAATGGGTAGTTCGCATGGAGTTATAAAAAAAAAAAAAAATAAAGCCAACTGACATTTTTTTTTCTTTTTAAGACAGCATTTTACAGCCTAATTATTAGAATCGTGCCATGCGCTTTTTTAATATAAGCGCACTCACAGAAGTCTGTTTTCATCAGTACCCATACTTTATTAATTTAGGTATTTGAATAAATCTGAAATGAGGTACTATAATTTGCATCTCTGATAGTCTGCTTTTGATTGGCAAATTTATTATTAAATCCCTCTTATGAAGCATGTGATTAAAATCAGACAGCACTTAACATTTGTGACGTGCAGGCCTGTCTATGTATGGCCATGGTAAACTCCAGTTAATTTCAGGAAAAATGTGTTAGTTGATCATACGTATGTGATTTATGGCAATGTTTGTAAAGGTCGGTGGATGATATATTCCTTAGTCAACTCTGAAAACAGGACTTTTTACTCCTCAAAAGTTTGTCTGTAGATTCTTCAGAGCAATGCCTACCTTTCATTTCATTAGCTGGAGAATTTCTTAAAAATCCCAGGGCAGATTTTCTCTTCGGATATGGAGCCTCAGGCTCTGGTTTTGCAGCACTTGAGAGAGCAGTTGCTGGTCAAATGTGGTACTGGTACATGCACTTAGATACATCCAGCTTTGAGCAAAAAATTCAAATTAGTTTTTAATAGAGTACATATAGTAGCTGCTATGTTAATTATTTAGATTATCCTGGATTATGGAAAAGTTATGTTTTTTACATTTGTTAATATTCATATTCAAAATGTATAAATGCACTCATTTTTAACACACCCCCCTGCCCCCCCATTTCACCCCTTTAAATAACCTTTCTTCATTTTCAGTTGCAAGTTTTAAATGTGCTTATATTCAGTCATCTGTGTCAGGTACAGTCAGTACTTTACTAGCAGTGATGTCTCTGGAATACATGACTATAAAATCTGTAGGACTTTCTGTAGAAAATGCATCTGAAATTAATTACTGTAAATATGAGTCTAATGATTATATACATTTAGTGAGTTACCCCAAAATATCATGTTTGTTTCCAGACAAACAAATATTAAACACCAGTGATAAGGTGCTCTTGAACTGCTGTACTGAAGCCGAACTTTTGTAAACTTCTTCCATTGCCAGGCCAGGAAATTAATTGGAACATAAGAGAAATCTAAGGAATTGTCTTCATGTGCAGATTTAATTCAAATTAAGTAAAACTGCTACATTTCAGAAGAATAAGAGCTAAAGTGACCTTATTTCAATTTAGCATAATTCATTTCTCAAGGAATTTAAACCAAACAAAGTCTATTTTAATTCTGAATGAGAGGGTCTCAACAGAGACTGAATTAATTTTGACCGTTCCACCATACTGACTAATTAATGTTAAACTTTTCTGAGTAGCCTGTGTGCACAGCTCCTCTGGATCCCTGAAAAGGCAGCAGGGCTTTTTTAGTGAGGATAAGAAGATTTTTAATTTCTTCAATCAACGAAATAACTTTAAAAAAATGAAACCAACCAAAGAAGATTAGATGCAAATCAATGCCAAAGAGAAAGGAAAATAGAAGATAAGACTGAAAAAAAACCCCTCTACCTGAAGTAAAATAGTTGCACATGCCCAGGAGAGTGAGGGTGAGGAGGGAAGATGGAGGGGAAAGAAGAGTACAAGGGACACTAGCATATAAAAATGTGCATATATTCACAGACACTGATACATCTGATACAGTGGTACATGTTATTGTGTACTAGATTTATCCTGGGTATAAGCCATTGGCAAATCCGTACCAGTGAAGAGTTTAGACCAAGAGTTAAGAAACAGCATTGTGCTATGTCTTAACTTTCAGTGCTCTGAAGCTGTAAGACTCAAGGCAAACTTATCAAACTCATGATTTTTCTATAATACAAAGAGATATTTATGCCAGAAAAAAAATGGGCTGTTCATGGTTTTGTGTTTACAGAGTTACAGCAGTAACTAAAATTCTGGTTGAGGGGACTGAAATGCTGATGGTGGCTGACAGTCACCTCTCCTCTTTAGTTTGGTTCATCTGTTACCCAGATTGCTGGTTTTGAAAATTTCATTGCAATTCAGGCGCTCTCCCTCTTACTGCACACAGGTGAATCCAAGTGTCGCCATGTATCCTCTGTCCACATTCACAGTGCTCTGAAGCTTTAATGCTGAGTGACAGATGTGAATGGAAACAGCAGGGCATTCCTGCCCCCCATGAAGATTTACCAGATGAAGTGCTTGAAGCTCCTTAAATAACTGCTGTAGCCTATTGTGAGAAACTAATTGAGCTGTATATATTGTTACAGGAAGCTCTGGACTGATCTATTAAATTACTTACCTGTTGTCTGCACAGTGTTTTACTGTGTCAGTAACTGACATGTCATCCTGTTGAGACAGTGTAGGAATAAGGCCTGTTCTTTCACAACTAGTCTACTGAAATGTTTTTGTCAACGAAGTCATATACAGGAAAAGATGTACATTTTCATCAGGGAGAAAACTGCCCTTCAAAAAGTGATAGAATTCTCCTAAATATTCATCCTGGCACTATAAACAGTCAATTTGCTATGAAGGCTATCAGTTAGGAGGATAAATAGTGCTCCGCTTAAATTTTCTGTATTAGCTGAATTATCTCTGTCCATTTAAGCATCACTTATTTTGGCCATTTCCAGTAGGATATGTTTGAACTGACAAAACTGATACTATATACTAAGATTTAAAAATATTTTTCTTGAAGTTCACAGTGGTTTCTTCAGGTTGTGCAGGCACCTATTTACATATAGTTGAGTGCTTTGGTTTTTGCTGTTTCCTACTTCTCGTTTTTCACCTAGAGAACCCAGGACATCTTGTAGTACTTAAAAATGTACAAACACCATGTTTTAACAGTTCTGTATGTTTGCTCTTTGATTCTGTAATACTTTTATAATAATTCTAAGTGGTTTGTTTGCCCTTTTTTTTTTAAGTGCCACTAAGCTAATATTTTCTTAGAATATGAATTATGAGAATGTGTTTTCATTTTTTGGTCACTGAAGTCTGTCTTGGTTTGGCCCTCTGTGGTGTGAGAGCAAGTTGGTTTTCCTACATGTCTCATGTCAAGTTGGCTATGTTGTTTCGTCTGCCTGGTGTCTTTCATCACCATCCCCGTGTCACCCAGTTCCATGTGGTACTTTTGCAGTTTTTGCACTAACCTTTCACTGAATGTCATGAACAGATTTTGCTTATGCATTATGTTGAACAATAGGAGCTTCAGCATTGACCCCAAAGGACTCCTCCATAACCTTCCTCAGCTGTGATGTCTGACCAGTTACTACTTCTCCATTTCCTGCCTTTGTCTTTTTTTTTTTCTTCTCATTCTGTTTTTCTGTCACCTTGTCAAGAGTTGCAGCTAAGAGAGAGGAGGGTGAAAAGACTTTAAAGATTGGCTGTCTCCTTAAAGTATTGAATCCAAATCGAGAGGTCATACACATCCTGAAGGAAATTGGTGCCAAGAGACCTGCCTCAAGAAATAAGTGTTCTTACATCCAGTCTGGTGTGTGGCATTCATTTTTTTAAATGAATTTAAGCTTTCTACTGGAATAACAAGGTATTAAAACACATTATCAAGACAGAGCATATTCCTGTAAACTGCTGCATGTTTCTTCTAAACATGAGAAAAGCATGAATCACTTTGTCCAATGCTTTGGGAGACACAATAATGTCCTGGAGAGATTCTTCCACAGATGCTACTGACATAAAGATCTGTTATTCTAAAACAATGCACAGTTGAGTAGCTAGAATGCAAAACTGTCTTTTGATATTTTTGTTCCATCACCAATTCCCAGACAAGGACAAGCTATTTCAGCCCATGGGTAAGTACACTGGGACTCTGGTGCCTAAATTCTGCTGAAGTCCAAGAAAACATTCATAAAACTGCCTCCCGTGCTTTTAATCCTTTGCAGTCCTGGAGCAGAAGTCATTCTGGTAAAATTAAGTAGCTTGGTATCTGTCTTATGATGTAGGATTAAAGACTTAGCATCCCAGCACTGGATTCCTGAAAAGTCCAATCAAGGAAATATGTCAAAGGCATACAAATGCATAAGTGTGGTAGCAGATGACTCAATAAAAAGCAAAGTTGCCAGGACAACTCTCTCTCAGAAGTGAATGATAAGCTGCTTTTAATACAACTCTGTAGCAGTTATAGCCTTTCCTCATCCTAGCCAGAGGCTGGAATACCTCTTCTCAGAAGGTCACCTTCTACACAGACTCTTATTTTTACTGCCCAGTTTGTTAACCTTCTCTCAGGCAGTCTGTTGCACAGTGACTGTCTCCTAGTGACAAAAAAAAAAAAAAACAACATATTGAGGATACTAAAAATTCATCGTGTGTAATTTGTGGCAGTTGTTTTTCTCCTCGCTGCCTTCCCAGGCTGAGAGCAGTAGCTGTTGGAAACTGAGTGCTTAAATTACATGGCAAACTATGATAAATTTCCAAGCATAGCACTGTACCAGCTGCTAAAATAGACTACTAACTTTCAGTATGTTGTGAAAATGCAATCAAACATCTTGAATCCCAGATGGATGTTTATATAATTTAATTTGTTTCTGTACTACGTACTATGGAGAGGAGGGAAAAGTGTTCTTAAGGTAAGGGCTTGGGTTTCTTGTGGGTTTGTTTTCTGTTTAACTTACATTTAGGTCATTGTTTCTAGAAGGTAATTTTTACTGGTGTTTATATTTTTCTTTTTAAATTGTATTTTGAACAATACCATTATACTGCATCATAATTTAAAAAATATATTGCAAGGGAAATAAGAGTGTGAAAAAGTCAGCTCTTCCTTTAAGATTTCAGCTAATCAGCTCTAGAAGTAAGGGTAAACTCGTGTGTGATTGGGGTTTATTTGTTTGTTTGTTTGTTGTTTTTTTTTTTAGGGGGAGGTGTTTGGGGTTTTTGTTGGGTTTGGGTTTTATTGTTTTTAGGGGTTTTCGTTGTTTTTTTTTTTTTTTAATTTTACAGTGCTGCTGTCTTATCTCTCGCACTACTGCTTGTAAATGCCCCTTTGGTTTTGACTTGGTCACAAATGTCTTTCATATTGCAGTTATTGTCATACTGCAGATACACAGATTCCAGAAGGCAAAGGTGCTTTGCCGCAATGATATAGGGGGAAAAAGCTGAGGTACATGGGCCCTAACTCAAGAAGTCCTTTTGATTGTTTCCCTTGCTATAGATACACAGTACAAAACCCACAAAGGCCATATATTCCGTTTCTTGGCATTCTTAGGAACATATGGTTATGGCCTTGGGTTTTGTCATGTTGGGGTTTGTTTCCTTTTTTATTTTTTCCCTGCTTCAAGCCATTGAGTGAAATGAAGATGACAGGTTGCTCTTACTTTTTGCTTGCTAATTAGACATTTGAGAGTAAGAGAAATAATTCCAAAAACCAACCAGTAAGCCCCCAAATGGATGTCAATTACTTATACACAGGGCATGTAAGCTGTCAAAGCTGGTGATCACTTTTCTGTGTGATACCTCCTGTGATGTAATCCCAGAGGCTCAGCTTCTTTGTTATAGAAAAATGTGCCTCAGTGCTAGAAAATGGTGTAACTTGTTTTCTTTTTGTAGCTGGCTCTTTATTTTCTTGACATAGCTAACAAGTAATAAATATCTCAAGTATGTATTTCATTTCTGTAGGTCCTGTGTAGTGCTGTCTATAGGCTCAAAATCTTATTTCCCTGCAGTAGACCTCCAGCCTCTGATTACTACTCAGTTAAGAAACAGAACTTAACTATGAATTTGGTGGGGCCAGGAGGGTGTGTATGTGTGTGTGGGTGTTTGTGCAAGAAAAGTTTCATAGCATATCAAAGCAGCCTGTTTTCAGAATGGACTTGAATGACTTTGCTAAGGTATTGAGTATCATAGAAAGATATTAATCTGCTTTGACCCCCAAAACCATCTTGTCTTAAAGACACTGGTTTCTGTTTTGTTTGGTTGAGGGTTTTTGACATTTAAATAGAAATGAGGACTCAGTCCATCACCCTTCTGCCCTTTACTTCTGGGTGGTTTAACTTCAGCAGCTCTCTGTGTGTTTGAGAGCTCTGTGTTACCTGAAAAGCTCCTCACATTTCTTACCCTTTTGTTCTCTTGCCCCTGTAATGCAAGCAGTTCCTTTGCTGAGTAAAAGGTTTACTTTGCTTTGTAATAAAGCACTTTTGTATCTTTCCAGTTTGCTAATAGTCATATATTAAATTCACATATTCCTTTGCTGGTGGCTGCTACCCATGAGCTTAATCTCCTGACTCCTTTTAAATTTCCTCTTGCTCCTATGGACTTTGTCCAACTCTGACCACTTATGTTAAGTATCTTGTTTGCTTTCAGGTTCATGTCCCAGGAAGTACTGTTTAGTACTCTGGGGTGAAATGATGATCATGCAGTGCCCCTTTTGCTAGAATCTTTCAGAATGATCTTTCTAAACAAAGTAATTTGGATATAAGTGATTAAAGATGGTGTGTATGAAGCATTAGCTATGTCAGATTATGGCACTTTCTTGTAAAGGGTTGCTAAAATTGCTGATTTTATTACTTTCTTTTTCTATTGCTGTTGAGTTTTGGTTTACAGGTTTTTTGACTTAATGGTAAGCATGCATTTCTGTTTCTGTATTTCTGCATTCAGTGCAAAGAGCATTTTCATTCCGACAGCTTGACTGTGAGCCCTTTTTCCTTGAGAAAAGTTTATTTGCAGTCTCCTGCTAGTCTTTATTTTCTCTTAAATCACAATCATTCTGTCATTGGAATTTATTTAACCCTCAAGTTTATGAAATTAACTCTGTGAATTCAGAAAAGGCCCAGATAGACAATTTGGTAGGTTGTTTATGTTCTTGTTTGGTTCTTACAGATTTTTTGATAAAATCTTGCTGCCTTGCCATGCTGAGCTAACTTGAAACTGTAGAAGCTGCCTAGTTTTGGGATCAGCTGTTGTCAGCATGCTTCCTTGTTCCCATCATGTGTAGCTCTTTTCCCTGTCTCTGTGCGAGTTGCGCTTCATTCTTTCACTTATGTGAATTAGTTTTGTTTGCTTTATTAATTCTTTTTGATACTAAATACTATTTGGAAATCACTCTGGGTCAAGCAGACTTACAGTCGCTGCTTCCATTCCGCCTTTTGAGCAATTTGCACTGGGTGAGCAGAAGCCCTGCAGAAGATGCTTGCAGGTGGTTATGTCAAATTTCTCAGAGATTGGTTGGCCTGCTTTTTTGTATCCCTTAATTTACAAGCCATCCTCATTTACCTTTCTGAAAAGCCTGATGTAAACAACTGATCTTTTTGTGAATGCTTTCAATAGACTTGGGCTTTTTGCCAGTATTTAATTGAGTCCAATTACTCCTCTGAGTTTTGGGTAAAGGAACTTGCTTCTCTGTTGATAAAAAGCAAGATAGAGAATGCATTAGAGCTACTAGCAGCTTTCAAAGCAGAGAGGTCGATAAAAGTGCTTTGGCAATGGCTGTCCTTTCATGGAAGGAAATCTACATGAAAAGTGTGAAGGTAGAAGAAAAATATAAAAGTATACTGGGAAGGACGGGAAACAACTCTGAAGGTTTAAATTAAGTAAAATAGAATACAAAGTCTCATTCCTGTTGCCATCTGAAACAGGAGGTTTTTTTTACATCACCTGTTGGAAATCTTCAGAGTGTAAATGCTGCCTACCCTATGTTCTAGAAACCAAAGTGCACTTCTGACTTCATAGACTTGGTGTTTCTACAGGCTCCTAGGAATTAAGAAGCCTTGTTACATTTAAAAGCATCTCAGGGAAGGTGTCTGGTTGTCTTCTGAATGTGATAAAATACAAGAGTTATTCCTGCCTGTGTTAAGAAATTGTCTGTAGCTCAGTTCAGCAACACGAAAAAAATGGTTTTGCTCTCTTGAGGACTGTTAGGAACCTTGTGTTGCGAGATCCCCAGTATTAATGCAATAATTTTATTAGGAAAAAATAAATACTTTTCTTGCAAAACTAGCTAACCCTATGCAGAATCACATCATATCAAGACAATGATTGTCACATAAAATAAATATGTGTCTTGGCAAGAAAAGTTTGACAATCATGTAAGATTGTGGGATTTAAAGGAAAAAAAAATTGAAACTGGGAATAAAATATTTCCAAGCAGTTTTCTGTAATAAGTCAGAGTAGTGTAAATCCACAAAAAAGTGCTGAAGTTTGTGGGACTTGTTCATGGTTATTGCTGCCTAATAGTGGTGTTGTTTAATTAATTGTTACAGTATTTAGCTAACATCTTATAACTAAGGTATTAAATTTTACATGGAATTCTTTTAATGAATTTGAAATCCAAATGAACAAACAATCCAAATGAGAGGTCCACAATAAACTACAAAATTGCTAATTGCCTTGCATTTAAACAGAGCTTCCTGGATGAGACAGATCCCTGGGAACATCCAGTATAAGTCTCAATTCTTTTACAGTATTTTGCAATATCTGCTAAATTAGAACTTTGAGTAGTTCTGATGCTACTCACTTTAACCCAAATTTACATTTTCTAGAAATCAGACACCTTAATTTGTCAAGGTGTTCTCCAGACTCCATGAAGTACACAGAGGATGTTATGGGCAATGAGGACACCACTTGGGGCATTCAAATAACTTAGTAGCTGTTGTGGTCATGTACATCTGTCCCCACAATCCTAGCAATGTGTCTTTATATGAATAATTTGAATTATCACATCCTTTCTCTTTGAGGTTACTGTTGCTTTTTCAGAATTCTGTTTCACTTATATACTTTTTGCCCCCTAAATTTTTCTTACCTTATTCAATTTGGACCTATTCCATTTGTATGCTTAGCCTTCTGAATTAATATATGTATTAATCAACAGCTCTGCAAGGGAACTTAATTGCATCTAGATGTGACTATATTGGTTCTGGTTGTACAGTACAGTTTAAAAATAACTCAAACTTTGACCCTTGCTGCTGTAAAGCCTGTGCTTTATGCTGTCGTGTAGTTTTGAATGGATTGGCACAGGAATTGTGTTCTGTCTGAGCCATTGAAATGCTGTTGTGTAGAAACAAGCGTAGCTGGAGACAGCTGGTGGTACTCAGTTCAAGTGTAACTTCATTTTTAGTATGGAAAAAAGTACAATTCTCCTGTATTATTTTATTTAGAACTCTGACTATCATTCTCACTATTTCCTCAAGAATGTTGAATTACTTGGTTAGGTATATTATGGTGTCTGTCTTTAAGAACCTTACAATAGTTATGATGATTTTTTTTTTCTTACAATGAACTTACCTGTTTATGTCCATGTTGGTTGTGTGGTGGGTCTTTTTCTATAAAATCTTTCCAGTCACATTTCTTTATGTCTCACTTGAGATCTAGAGAAAGAGAGATCAAGGTTTGCAGGAAAGTGTCTGGAAGCATTTGTATGCTAACCAGATAATACCATTTCTTCTATATTTTAAGAAAATTAAAACACAAACAAGCAACTTTTTTTTGAGAAATAGACTTCTGAGTGTCCTTGAAAATAGTTTTCAGTTTGAACATATGTTACAAAATGCATCATAAATTATTCCAACCACAACTTGCAAATACAAGACTAATACAGGTTTTACCTTATGACTTCTTGTAACTTATAACTCTGATGAAGATAATGAATGGGACATCATAAAAAAGTTTGAAGTAAAAATATGAAGAGGCTTCCGAAGCTCAAGGCTTGTATGTATTAAGTATTCCTTTTAAAGTGAAAGAATAGGAATTACCTGCCAAGGAGAACAGATGGCTCTTCATGTTGACCTGAAAAATGTCAGGGAACTATGAAAGAAGAATCTATGAGTTGTATTAGAGAGACAGAAAAGGACAACAGATTTTCAGAAGCATGGGAAACAATAAGGCTAGTAACATCTGATAGCAAAAAGCACAAGGAAGTGGATGATTGAGTATAATCCCTGGGAGAATCTCTAAATATAATGGGCTTGTGTAAAATCTTTTAAGCAGAAAGAAAATTCCAAGGTAGAAAATATTTTGGTTATAAATGAACAGATGTTCTATGAATTTTCATTACACTGCACTGAAGGAACATGCAGGAGAACAAGGATTTATTGAGATAAAGGAAAACAGAAAATTTTGTTCCTACCCCGAAGTTTTATGAGTGGATCTTATCTGAAGAAAAGTGCCATTCAAGAATGAAGTCATAAAGTACATGGGAAGGCTTGCTGTTTTAAATGGGGAAGCAAGAGCTAAGCGCTAGTAAATTCATGAAGCAAATTGTAACCCTTTGATTGAATGCTTATTCTGCAGGCTAGATCAGAATAGTAAGAAGGGCTTTAGACTGATGGGCTGAAGGATGGCCAAACTTGTGCATGGTTTGTTTGGTGTGTTGTTGTTGTTGTTTTTTTGTTGTTGTTTGGGTTGTTTTTTTTCTTTTGAAAACTGATCTTTGAGAATGTAAAAACCATCTCAGGTGGTTTTGTTTTGACAGAAGCCTTCCACTACTGTGTTTCCAGGTTTCTGTCCAGGTTCTGATTGCTCAGTGGGTGTTGTACGTACTGTTAATTAACAGATAAGATAACTTGTGTTCATTATAGTGGCGTGAAATATTATCTTGCATTTTCATAAGCAAAAATTTTCTGTCTGTATCCTTCCCATATTAAATATTGTGTATTAATAGATATACCATTTAAACTTCATATATATAGCATCATAATG
Organism: Pezoporus wallicus; assembly: GCF_028554395.1. NCBI lineage: Eukaryota > Metazoa > Chordata > Aves > Psittaciformes > Psittacidae > Pezoporus > Pezoporus wallicus. Next base: position 2,281,789 of record NW_026637470.1, read on the forward strand.
CATCCTAGATGAGGTAGGTAAACAGTTACTGCCAGTAAAACTGTAACAGTTTCCTGTGAACAGGAAAACCTCAGTCAATGCTAGGAGGAATCGCAAGTAATAGCCAGCTTTCTTAGGGCTGATCTCTGGTCAGTAAAGGGTAAAAGATTACTTTATCTCCTTGTCCTGATTCCTTTTAGGAATTCCATTCCATTTAAAAGTGAATTCTGGTTTTAAAGTCAAGAATTGCTCAACATCTACATCTTTTGTAGTATTCATGATCTTTGAATACTCTAGGGCATTCTCCATAAACTGCTGTTTCTTTTTTTCCCTTTAGCAGAGGGTACAGTTATGATGGATGTGACTCTATGAAGTAACTTTCTGGAAGGGATCTTAGGGCACAGGTGCTTGGCTTTGGTTGCCAGCCAGGAGCCTGGGTAAGTTCTGCTGGAGGCTGTAGATAAGAGCAGGTTCAGAGAGATACAGCCTCCGCGGAGATGCCTGCAGCTATTAGTTGATCTCAGTGCTCAGTTCAGCTGGATTAAAAACCTGTGTTCCTCTGGTGCTGTGGAAAGAAGCTTCTTGAAAGAAAACTGTTACTTGCAGTTTTCCTTCCCCTAATCACTACTGATGGTTGCTTTGATGAGGGACATAGAGAAGACGGTTCATTCTTTCTAGCTGCAGTTACATAAATAGTCTTTAGTTTTCAGCCTCATCTGATTTTCTCTTAATTAATCTTTAATGGAAAATGAAGTTTGCTACTTACATGCCTACATTTTCTCTGCAGAGCCTTTATTTTAAAATATATACCATATATACAATGAAGGAATGGCTCAGTAATGTGGGTTAATACTGTTTTCGCTCATTTCAATTTTCCTCTATAGTCTCATTTGTATTAAGCAAATAGGGCAGGGAACCATATATCATGAAGATAAACCTGTCAGTACGACTCAAAGATATCCTTATAGGATAAAAAAAAAAAAACACAAACCAGCTGCTATTAAAGTAATAGAAATGCAAAGCCTTGTAAAGTGTTTTACAGAAATTGCTGTAATCCAGTCAGGCCTAGTTTATCTGTGTTTAGACTGTTTCTGTGTAGCTGTAGCTTGTGTTGTAGGATATTTTTGTAATGAAGCTTTCCTTTAAACAGCAACAGCAACAAAAAAATTTGTTTCTTCCTTTTCAAGGACTCTAGTTTTACTCTTTTAGCTGGTGAAACAGAGTAATGTCAGAGAGCAGCAGCTCAGCTTCCTGTTTTCTTGGACCTATTAGTAAATGGTACAGTAAAGCTATTTAACTATCTTAATTTTTAATCCTTAAAGAAGTTAAATAATAGGGTATACATATTGGGCAGTATGTATGTGTTTATATTGTCCAGCTATTTCTTCTGGAGTGAGTTATTTAAAGTCTTTCTCCTCTTGAATTCAACTATCTGTTTCAAACTTATAAACAGTAGGTATAGCAATGCAATAGAGACTGTATATTCTGGCCTTTTATGCTTTTCTCTTCCTTACATGGATGGCTGCTACTTGGCATAAGAAAACTAGAAACAGCTTTGTATTTTTACATACAATTGTTCTGTAGGCAACTTTGCTTTTTAATGCTTGAGAAGGTAGGGTGATCAGCTTGCAGCATGTTCATGGCAGATTCACAGTTTGTGGCCAGCTCAAGCTTTTGTGTCTGGAGATATGTGGTTTATAACTGTTGTGCTAGCAGGATTGTCATGACAGTTTTTTTGCTTTCACAGCATGTTAAGACCAAAATACGCATACACATGGGTATACACACACACACTAACACAAATCTCAGAACAAAACATATTAGCATTTTGCAGCTATAAAAGACAAATTACCATTTTTGTCTTGTTCTCACAGAAAAGACCAAAATGATTTGGCAGATTTTTCTTAATTTCTATTTGAAAAATATTGAAAAATGCTGCCCGGTGCTTTCCTGGTTTCTTTTTTGTTTCTTTTTTTTTTTTTGACTGGCTTGGATTGGAGGAAGAGTTCCATCTCTCGTCCCAATCTCCATCTCAATATGTCCATCATATTTGAAAAATCATGGCAGTCAGGTGAAGTTTCCAATGACTGGGTGTCCTGGGTTCAGCAGTAGCAGTCATTTTTCTCCTTCTTGGTAGCTGGTGCAGTGCAGTGTTTTGACTTTCAGCTGGGGAACAGAGCTCATAACAGCGATGTTTTGGTTTGGCCAAGGACTTTGTGAGCCTCATGCTCTGCCAGGGAGGAGGGGAAGCCGGGAGGAAGCAGAGACAGGACACCTGACCCAAACTGACCAAAGAGGTATTCCATACCACAGCACGTCATGCCCAGGATGTAACTGGGGGTTAGCTGGAAGGGCTGGGAGACTGCGGGGTTGGAGGAGGTATGGGTCGGTGCTTGGTCGGGCTGGAGGGGCGAGTTATCGGTTGGCTGGTGATGAGATGTCGTATTCTCTTCCCTTGTTATTTCCTTTATCATTATTATTATTGGTGGTAGCAGTAGTGATTTGTGTTATACCTTAGTTACTGGACTGTTTTTATCTCAACCTGTGGGAGTTGTATTCTTTTTGATTCTGCTCTCCGTCCCTCTGGGAGTAGGGGGAGGGAAAGAAGGAGGGGAGTGAGTGAACGAGTTACCTGACTGGGTTTAAACCATGACACTGGAAAAAGGGAAATATAACCCCCATTTTCAAGAAGGGGAAAATGGATGACCCAGGGATTACAGAGCAGTCAGTGTCACCTCTGTGCCTGGCAAAATCTTGGAGCAGATTCTCCTGGAAGGCATGCTAAGGCACATGAAAAACAACAAGGTGCTTGGTGACAGCCAGCATGGCTTCACTAAGGGGAAATCCTGCCTGACCAACTTGGTGGCCTTCTATGATGAGGCTACCTGGATGTCATCTACCTGGACTTGTCATCTATGATGTCATCTACCTGGACTTGTGCAAAGTGTTTGACACTGTCCCACATGACATCCTTGTCTCTTAAATTGGAGAGACATCGATTTGATATGTGGACCACTCAGCGGATAAAGAACTGGCTGGATGGCCGCACACAAAGATTTGTTGTCAATGGCTCAATGTCCAGCTGGAGACCAGTAACAAGTGGTGTCCCGCAGGGATCAGGGGTCGGTGTTGAGACCAGTCTTGTTCAACATCTTCGCCAGTGACATGGAGAGTGGGATTGAGTGCGCCCTCAGCAAGTTTGCCAACGACACCATGCTGTGCAGTTTGGTTGATGCGCTGGAGGGAAGGAATGCCATCCAGAGGGACCTTGACACGCTTGTGAGGTGGGCAGATGCCAACCTGAAGAAGTTTAACCATGCCAAGTGCAAGGTCCTATGCCAGGGTCGGAGCAATCCCAGGCACAGCTACAGAGAAGAGATTCAGAGCAGCCCTGTGGAGAAGGACTTGGGGGTGTTGGTCAGTGAGAAAATGAACATGAGCTGGCTTCAGTGTGCCCTCACAGCCCAGAAAGCCAACCATATCCTGGGCTGCATCAAAAGGAGTGTGACCAGCAGGTTGAAGGAGGTGATCCTGCCCCTCTACTCTGCTCTCATGCGACCTCACTTGGAGTATTGTGTGCAGTTCTGGGGTCCACAACATAAAAAGGACATGGAACTGTTGGAAGAAGTCCAGAGGAGGGCCATGAGGATTATCAGGGGACTGGAGCACCTCCTGTATGAAGATAGGCTGAGAAAGTTGGGGCTGTTCAGCCTGGAGAAGGGAAGGCTGCGTGGAGACCTCATAGCAGCCTTTCAGTATCTGAAGAGGTCTTATAAGGATGGTGGGTATGGACTGTTCATTAGGGACTGTAGTGATAGGACAATGGGTAATGGGTTCAAACTTAACCAGGGGAAGTTTAAATTGGATATAAGGAAGAAATTCTTTCCTGTTAGGGTGGTGAGGCACTGGAATGAGTTGCCCAGGGAAGTTGTGAATGCTCCATCCCTGGCAGTGTTCAAGGCCAGGTTGGACAGAGCCTTGGGTGGCATGGTTTAGTGTGAGGTGTCCCTGCCCATGGCAGTGGGTTTGGAACTAGATGATCTTCAGGTCCTTTCCAATCCTAACTATTCTATGATTCTGTGATTCTAAGGGCATACTTCTTTCTCAAAAACAATAATTTCCATTATCCTAACAAACTCTTGGGTGTGTGGTTTTTGTTTTGTGAATATAAAGAGCTATCTTTCTCACCTCCTTCTCTAGAAAGTTTGTTGTAATTTATAGAGGAAAAAGAAACCTGAGCATCAAAAGAGGCAGTATTTTGGCCTTTCTGATGTTTATTTGGTTAGCAAATAAAGACCTATAGAATTTGTCTCTTCCTTGCAGCTTTTGATGTAAGATTGTGTTCCTTGGTGCAGAGACCATGATTTAAAAGTTTATGGGCCATGTGGTTTTTGGGTTTTGTTTAATACATACCATTTTGTCCATGGTGAATTCTTATAAACTGTAAGGTCTACTAATTATTCACTAGTCAGTTTTCATAAAGTACATTGTTCTCATCTGACTTAAAAATCTGTCTGATTCATTCTTTAGTAGTATTTCTGAATTTCAATTATGCACTAGGGCATGTGTGTGTCTGCAGCCAATAGATACAGCATTTTACACATCTGATCATTTTACAGCTGTAAAATCTGCTGGTATATAATCAAACAGATGCTGCAATAGAAAATACCCTGTGAAATGACTTATTGAATTCTTTTCTCACATTTTACAGCTCATTTAGCAGCAATGCTGATTTCTCCTTTCTAGAACTTCCAGAAAGCTCTGTTAAGAGAAACAGAAACAATGTGTAATACCCAAGTTAGGATAAGAATCAATTCATAGGAGTTAAAATGAATGCTTGCAAAAGAAGAAAACTTCAGAACCTCCTTGAGCCAATTTTGATTGGCAACTGTGGATTAGTTTTGCATGAATGGGTTTATCTTTCAACCAGAAGGATATTCTTTGTTTATGGAAGTTGCAGGTGTCACTGAGGATTATCCAAGTATAGCAAGTCTAAAATAACTGTATTAATGGTTAGATTTTTAAATCCTCTGATAATTTCAGTCACTTTTAAGAGTATTTAACGTTTCATAGACTTTACACTGTGTGCTTCTGAGTAATATGAAAGACCACATTTACCAGAATGAGGCAATTGCGCTGTTTTCACTTGTTCAGGTTTTCACCTCCAGTGGGTTGATTTCTACAAATGGGTCACTTTGCATCTGCCTTTTCATTATGGGCATAGTATTTCCCTGCTAGATTTCAGAACTGTTATCCTTCATCACTCCACTGATCTTGTGAGACTTACAGAAGGGACAACATTTACACCTGCTACCTAGGAGGCTGGAGGTATTGAAGAGATCTTATGATACATGCATATGTCCTGTTAACACTTGAAAATATTTCGCAAATTAGACTTAATTTTGATGCTATCTTAGATACAAACTAGTACTCAAAACCTACAGATCTCCACTGAGCTGGTCAAAAGAACAACTCAGCCTCCTTGGAAGGAATCGGCACTGCTGAATTTCTGCAATGAGGAGGATCCAGTGACCTCCTTCTGCCTCTCTGGGGTGGAAAGTGTGCTGTCATGGTGTTACAAGCACAGAGGATACTCTTCTCTCTGCTTTCCATTTGACTTGCAGCTTTGTTCTGTTTTCCTTTTTTCCTTACTTAACTAAATGAGGATTTTTTTAATCATCTTTGCTTGAAGATATTTTTCTTCCTTGTCGATCTAGTGACCAGCATGATCTAAACCAGAAAACGTCCTTTTTGCTGTGGTTAAGTCATTTCAGCATGACAGCTACGGTGTTTGCTGTATCCTGTCAAGATCTGGTGGGATGCAGGGCAGCCTGTGGGAGGGTACTGAGAAAGGAGACTCAAATTCCCCTGGTTTCTTTTCGTCTTGGCACCTCCTAATGATCTTTAGAATGCCTTCCCATCTTCACATCTAGCTAGTCCACACACACTTTTCAGTGTCAGAATTATATGTTATGGGTGATTTATCTGAGCTGATTTTCCAGCAAGGGAAGAATAGATTGAGAGGGTTAGAGGCTTTTGAAGGGTAAAGAAGCTAGGGGTGGACAAAGAGGGATAAAACAACAGCAGGAAAATGGCACCAGATGCTGACACTAGTAAGGACAAAAAGTACGAGAAAACAAATGTAGAAAAAAATAAAAGTGGAAAAAGTAAATAATGTAGAAAAGGGGACCCAGTCAGATTTTCCAGGTTAAAAAAAAAAACAAACCCTCAAACTTTCACTTTTTGCTGTTGTATGACTGTGCCCCAAAATCCAGACTTTTAGAGGCCTGGCCCTTCATATTGAATAATGCTCTTTTCCATTTGAACTGTTGTGGTTTTGTGAGTAGTGCAGGTGAATAGATTAGTTTTAATTTGGTCATTCACCCAATCTCATGAGTTGAAATTTTCACTGGCTTTCACTTTTATGTGAAAGCTTATCATAGCAAATGTTCCTACACAGCTACATCAGCCTCTTCTATTGAGTGCTGCAGGGTATGCTTTCTGTGCCCCTGTTAATAACTTTCTGTACATGCTGGAGTTAAAAGTCAAAAGAATTTTTGAAGTAAAAAGCAATGCTGAAATCAGAAAAACTTGGAATAACTTTTATCTTCAAACCCCTGTTGCAAATATGGCCCTCTACTTTTAAGAGGATAATAATATGTCTCCTTGGGTTTTCAAGCTAATCACAAGACCTGTGTGGGTTATATAAGCTTTCTTGAGAGACTTAATAATCCATGGGAGACAACTGCCTGTTGAGATTAATTTTTTTTTTTTTTTTAAGCATAAATATATGAGGCTTTTATGTTTAAGCCTAGAGTTAGATGTAGGACACTTTGTCTCTCCTGCAAAGTTGAAAAAGACACTTGCAATTATGGTAATGTGGTCTGGATGGGCTTTTTTGGGGGGGTGAGAGTTGAAATACTAGATTACATACACTTATACCTGCTTGATTAGAGATAAAAATATCTTCTCCTACTGATAAACTGTTTCATCACACAGCAGTGTCTGCTTGTGCATGTTTTGAAGCTATTAGGGATTCAGAAGTCTCTGAATCTCACTTTGGCTCACTTTCCTCACTGACATGCACCTTGTGAATTTTGATAGGTAAAAAATTGCATTTCTAGATCTATCACAAAGAAATGCCTCTCATTGATTTTTTTCTTTTTTTCTTTTTTCTTTTTTCCTCCATGGGGAAGTCTTGATCACATTCAGAATTATGGTAGCAAAATAGCCTGCAAAGTTTAGAAACAATTCATCTGTCCATTACATTTTTATATAATTCTCCCAGGCTTTCATTTTGACTGCATCTAGTTCAGCCCTTTGACTATAGTAAACAAAGCCTTTCTTACTGATATGGGAGATGTCATTTTACATATTGCCCTACTTTCAGAGAAATGATGCTTTCTGCTAATAGGAAACACGCAGGACATATATTTTATATGTGATTGAAAAAAATATCTTTTTCAGTGTCTGAGATTTCTAAGGATAGTGAATGCCCTTGAAGGATATGTTTTCAAGATACTGTTAACTGCTTGAAACCTTCAGTATCAAGCTGCAATTCTAGGTGTGCTCCCACAGTAAATCTACACATTGTCAAAGTAATTCCAGTTTAGATGTTAGCACCTTTGGTCAGATCCTTTTTTAATAACATCAGTTAGTTGATAGTTTGCAGGTACGAAAACACAAAGCATGGATTTAAGATATTTCCTAGTAGTATCTTCAGGAACAGTAATGGGAACATTACATTCTGTTAGATAATTTCTATTGTATCATTTCATTCTGTTGGGATTTGTACTAGTAGGGGAATTTACATTGCCAGTGAATATGTGAGCTCTTCAAATTCTTTGTTTGTGGAAAGAAGCAAAGATTATTTTTTTCTTGTGGGGTTTAGCTCTTGGACAGCCAGAATACAATCATTTGTCTCTTTCTTGGAGGGAAAATTTAGCCATTTATCTGTAACCTTCCAAATATGTATGAATTTAAGGTGATTCTACACTCTTGGTACAGCTGAGAGTTTATGTGAAATCCTGTTTTTACTGCATTACTGAATACAGTCTCGTATTCCATTCTCTGCACTTAATCTGGTAGCTGTTTTAGTATCTGCTTATCACTGTTTGACATCAGAAGTAACTATCTCAATGAAAGCAGAATATCTTAAATGAACTGGTTGCAGAAAATATTGAAACTAGTGAGCAATGACTTCAGCATGACAACCTACAATTAAGACAGTTTGGAGGCTGTTTAAATCTGTTACTTGAGAATGAGATCAGTAATTAATTTACAAGGCCAGTGATGCTAAATAGCAACTACAGTCTAACCTTGCCACTTGAAATTGTTTCTGAAGCTGTCTAGACGTGAAAGTGGACCTAGCAGTGTTCTGGAATTAATTCATTGATATTATAGTAAGAGAAGGGTTCAGGTTTGTGTGCCATAGTCAGTGGAATTGGCTGAATATCCTGAAGGAGAAGGTTCAGTTGAAATGCAGAAAGACTCTAAATGGCTCATTAACTGAGTGCAGTCAACGGTCACAGGAGGTAAGGAGAGCAGAAGGTCTCCACTATTTTACCCTGAAGTAAGGGAAAGTACTTTAGTTGCTCAAACTCCGCATTCACAGTAACTCTATCTTAATATTACATACTACCTTCTCAGCTGCGTAACTTTGGTTCCCTTGGGATGCATTTCACATGAACCAGGCAGTTTTTCTTGTAGCATTGTTGGTATTTTACAATCCTGGCATTGTGCTGAGTGTGGGTGGAGAGTTAGGACCTTCCATACTTCATAGGTGTCAGAGTTCAGCTGCCACTAGAGCAAGGTTTGTTTTTTTTCTTCCCCCTAAGACTCCTTATTATGTAACCCCATCACAATATACTTCATCCCACCTCAATTTTTATTTCTAAATCCAGATTAATATGTTAAGGGTTTGAAAGTATCATGAAGAGAAAAAGTTTTTCTATGGGAGAGTCATTACTTTCTTAAAGGTAAAGGAACTAAAATTATTTAAGTTACTCAAGTTTTGCACACTAATAATGTGTTGTAAGAAATTATGAATTACAAAATTTGTGATACAATTCTACAATCAGACCTGGTTTTGACTTCTTTTTGGAGTATGTTATGTGCTCCAGAATATATTTTCTCATTCCACAACGCTCTTTATTAGCTTTTCTAAGCTAGCTGTGTTAACAGCAAACCACCCCAAATGTAGATGCAAGTAAACAACTTCCCCAAAGGCACATTTGTTGTAACAGACAGCAGTAAACCTGAAGGTGATGTCCTGAGGGATATCAAACATCTTGCATTCAGAGAAGGACTGTCCTGTGAGGAGCAGCGGCCTTCATGAATATAACCCTACTTTTGTTTGTATTTACCTACCAGCCAGCTCTTCAATTTTCTAATGTTTGTTTTCATTATATTTGTTTGTCCAACATGCCAAATGTTCCATGATTCATACTGATGTTTTCAAATTACAAAATCAATTCAGACAGACTGGATTAGATAATAGCAGTTACTGAAGAGAAGCAATAAAATTTAATTAAGGTCTGAAATTTAGCCAGCGAAACTGACTATGGTTTGTATCTGACCTTGCATGTACCTATCTACAGAGAGAAAAATGTGTGCAGATGTTGAGCAGTAGTTGTCTGGACATTATTAATCCTCCCTTCTAGGAGTTCCGCTGCATTTGTTGAAGTACAGATAGGAAACAATAAAACCTCTATAATTCATTTTCACTTACTCTAATACTGTATTCACTGTACCCATCCTCAGTCCATTCCCTTGCAGATCTTTCAGATTTGCACAGCAATGTGTATAACAACACTAGTGCCAATTTCACTTTGTAAAAATAATTTGAAAATACTAATAAATCTTAATAATAAATAACCATAATAAATAATGATAATTTATTACAGCTTTTTTAGTAAAAAACATACTAAGGCAGGCTAAGAAAGTTGGGGCTGTTCAGCCTGCAGAAGAGAAGGCTGCGTGGAGACCTCATAGCAGCCTTCCAATATCTGAAGGAGCCTACAAAGATGGCAGAGAGGGACTCTTCATTGGAGACTGTAGCAATAGGAGAAAAGGTAATGTATTTAAACTTAAACAGGGTAAGTTCAGGTTACATATAAGGAGGAAGTTCTTTACTGTGAGGGTGGTGAGGCACTGGAACAAATTGCCCAGAGAAGAGGTAAATGCTTCATCTCTGGCAATGTTCAAGGCCAGGTTGGACAGTCTTGGGTGACATGGTCTAGTGTGAGTCATCCCTGCCCATGACAGGGGGGTTGGAACTAGATGATCTTAAGGTCCTTTCAAACCCTAACCATTCTATGATTCTTCCCCTCAGAAAATATTTTGGCCTTATTTCTTGAACAGACTTAGTTTCTCAAATATCCTTTAGGAAGATTTAACAGACACGTGCAAAGAAGCAGATAGAAATTGCTAAACTGAAGCAAAATGTAACGTTAAAACCAGACTCCAAGTTGTCTTTGAAATGACCTATGCTCTTCTGTGTGTTCGCTTCACTACACAGTGACCTCCAGAACTTTCCTATTTTTAGAAGGAACCTAAGTGTGGTTTCAAGATAACACTGTTTTATTTGTACTTGGAAACTTATTAAAACGAAACCAAGATTTGCAAGGCACAGGCTAATATTAGATCTCATCTACAAATCAAAAATCCCCAGGTGTTAGCAGCTTCAGTATGGCCATTATTTCAATAAGCAGGTATTTATAGTTTTGATGTGCCTTTATTTTTTGCATGCAAGATAACATTTTTAAGCAGTTCCACTGGGTACACTGAAATTAGAGCTGGCCCAAAAAGTTTGTGCGAAAGTTTAGCAGTTTGATTACCCGTGATTACCTAGACAGCACTTCAGACTGTAAAAGGGAGAGAGGCAGAATAATTTGAATTATGATGTGACTGCAATAAAATGGATTAAGACAATTTGGTTACACTAAGACTTCAGAGGTGCTCTAAATTGGTTAGCAATGGAAGATCTCATTTAAGTGACTTTTTCAACTGGTACTGAAAATCTGGATTTGAAAACTGGAATAAATAATGGCATTATTTCAATCACATATACACTAAGAAGGTGGATTAATGATGTCATGTGTTTTTAATTCTTGGTTGCCTGGTAATCAAAGGGAGAGGGCTGGCACTGATTTTTCTGCTCGTAATTAGTAATGGACCGATAATGACAAAACAACATTTGGGTGGTCCATCAGCTATCTAAAATCATGATTTTATGTTATTGTTAAATTGAGCTGGTTTTGAGCTAGTAGTGATTACTGGAAACTGATGGTCATTTAAGTCATATGAAAATAAAGGGTTGTTAAAGGAAAATGTAAAATTTCATTCAAGAGAGGTCATGTCTAACTAAGCTTCTGTAGCACTTCAGATGTATTACAGATAGGACAGAGAAACTTGATGGATGGTAATTGCTTTGATTTTTCATCAAAGACTGAGAAACTTTTATTTTTGGATTATAAGCTACAATAAAGAACTTGGAATAATAATAAAGATGTTGTTAAGAATAATACCAAAAAAGCAATCTTTTATACTGAAGTGCTGTGTAACTTGCCAGGCTTGTGACTAAGCCTAAAAAGATTATTTGCATGACCTGTTGCTTAAACTAAATTACTCCATTTGAATCTGGCATTAGTGGGATACCCATAAAAATGTCACATTGCTGCTTTTATTGGATATGTACTCAATGAATTGCAGCTGTTAAGTGTCTATCCCCACTGGGCTTATTGCTTTTAGTAGTCTCTTGTGTCTGTTTGACATAATAAATCATCTATCTTTCATGTGTCCTTGCTCATATTATCCTAGCTAAAGGTTGTTTGCTCTGCTAGATTTATAAATATTAATATAGACAGAAGTATTCACTGTTGTTCCACCATTACATGCAATAGAGTGATACGTACTACCTCAGGCACTCTGTTGCCAGCAGACTTTTTAACTGTTGGTGGTAGTAGCTGCTGAAGTTCTTGCAGCTTTTTTGTTCCAGGTTGGCTATCTTTTAGGTCTTCATAGCATCTTCTACAGCTTTGTAATGCTATCACTGAATGATTCTCAGATAGCTTCCAGCATTTAGACATTTTTGCTGCATGAAGGACACTCACCTCCCAGAGGCCATGGTTTAGTGTATAGACATAGCCCAATCAGAATGTGTAGGTACTATGACACAACAAAATAAAGACTGCTTCAAAGTGTAAGTCTTTCTCTTTATTACTTTTCTGCTACTGTATTAATGTATTAAATATTATCCAGGAATGTCCCAGGCACTGGGATTTAATCATCTGTACTGGTATTGTGTTCCCTGGGAAGCTTCTGGTGTGTGCTAACTCATTCTTTCTCCATCAATTCCTGAACACCATTCAGGAGTTTAAACTTTTCTGAGATTATTCCCAAATGGCTGTTTGCACAAAGCTGTGCTATCTTGGAGGATAAGAGAATTTGCTAACAGAGCCATGAGCTGTTCCGTGCCTGTGTGCCAGTACTCAGAGACATTTCCAGGCATATTACATTTATTAGCATAAACATTCTTTTTCTGACTCCCATGTATAACAGAGAGGAAATAGAAACTAATATATTAAATCAGTGAGGTGGTCACCATATAATTACTAAAGAGTGACCCAGCTCCATATGTAGAAGTGAATTAACACAGTGTTTTAGTATACAGACAGTGTTGTATTGTACTCATGTCTGCGCTATGTTGCCTGCTGCCTGCCTGCTGCTGGTGCATTGGGTGATGTGACTAACATCTGTCAGCTGTTGTTTGTTCTTCCATCATGTTCACAGTGAGTGTGCAGTGAAGTGTAATATGTATTGAGAAAAGCTTACTGAAACAGATCTTCTATATGTGTACACCGGAAAAGACCTGCTTTTTTTGTTTAGGCCAGCAGAGTTGAAATTACTGTAAGGTTCATAGTACAAAACAAAACTTCATGCAGTTAAAAATTTGCCACCACAGCTATTCTAGTTCTGCACATGGCTTTTTGTTTAGCATGTTTATATTTGTAAACGTTGAAATGTAGATGAAACGCCAGAAAGAAATGCCCTATTTGGGGGCTTTCATTAAGAGAATCAATCTCAAGTGTTTATGTAGTATTTCAAAACATATAATAGTATCTGAATAGATATTGTTAAGAAATAAAGAGAATCCCTTTTGAATGGAGCCAGTAATAAATGAGGCAGGATAAATCAGTGAATGCATTTGACATCCTATTAAGTCCTATTGACTAACCACTAAATATATTTCTTTAATATTTTAATGGCAAATTTCACTTTATATTATAACTAAAGCCACTCCCATCACCTCACTCTGCAAACAACTCATCATTGCTAATTACGCTTTGATTAAACGATGCAGCTTAAACTGTACTTAACCTGATTCTCAGTTTCCAATTCAGTATGTCAATGAAAAATATCCTTACAGCTTAGAATAACGCAAAGGTAGCCACCCTGCAGGTTTTTCTCTGTCTTTCACATTCTGGTCACAAAAATGTTTGCCTGATATTGCATCTCAGTTAAGTACACTCTTAACCAGTATTCAAAACATAATGGTCTAAGAAAAAGTTTCACAGCAACTAAATATCTGTTATTCTTAGCAAGCACTGCTGGTATTTATTGTTTTGGTGTTTGCATGCAACCTGGAAATCTTAACACATGATAGAGTACCCCCAAAATTAACATGATGTTCCTACTTGCCCTGTTCCTACTGTGTGTCTTTTTGCCTTTGCTTGCTGCTCACATGAACCCCACTCTGATACTATTTCAGCACCTGCACAAGCCTGACAAACTTCCTCCATCATTAGTCAAAGGATACCAATGTGCTCAGTTCAGGAAATCTTATATGCCAAACTATTTGGTAATATCTATCTTCCCAGCTGTACAGTGATGATTTTGTAGGAAGATCTGAGTATTTTTATACCTCAAGGCACAAGACTGTTGCACAACTGGTTCTGCAGGAAGGAATTAGATATTGTGGACAGACAGCTGCAAATTCCTGAAGAGAGAGATTTGGATCCTGTCAGCAGCTCATCAATGTCCTGGTAATAGTTCTGTGCTCTGATTCTGATTTTTGACATTCTGATATTTACTTTGCCTTTAATTTAAGGTGTGCTTCACCTGAAGAAAATAAATAGTGCCAGTAGAAAGATAATTAAGGTATTTATCCATCATTAGATTCAGCTATGATATGGCGAGGACAAAAAACATGGTTGTATTCATCTCTTGCCAATCTGGAGAGACCACAAGCTCAGTAGAGCAGTTATTTTTCCTGGAAAAGAGAAGGCTATGTGGAGACCTTATAGCAGCTTACGGTATCTGAAGGGGGCCTACAAGGACAGCAGAGAGGGACTCTTCATCAGGACCTGTAGCAATAGGAGAAGAGGTAATGGGTTCAAACTAAAACACAGAAGTTCAAGTTAGATATAAGGAAGAAGTTCTTTATTGCGAGGGTGGTGAGGCACTGAAACAGGTTGCCCAAAGAAGTGGTAAATGCTCCATCCTTGGCAGTATTCAAGTTCAGGACGGACAGAGCCTTGGGTGATATGGTCTAGTGTGAGTCATCCCTGCCCATGGCAGGGGGGTTGGAACTAGATGATCTTAAGGTCCCTTTCAACCATAGTCATTCTATGATTACATCACTGCATGAAACATCCCCAAAATGTATGTAGTCATACATTCTAAAAATCTGAGGTAATCATGTTGATTTAGGAAATAGATTCTGATGTAAAGTTTCTGCAAAAATCAAATTTTCATGTCGTCTAAAAGCTTCAGTTTTTACCTAGAATCCTGGCTTGGAAGAAGATATTTATAAAACTTGATTCACTCCACAGGTTTATGTTATATGTCTGCATGTATGGTGTCAGTGTAATGTGACAGATAAAAAATAAATAGAAAATGCATGGTAGATGTACATAAATTCAGTGACAGAATGTCAACTTTAGTTCAGTGAATTAAGTAATTCTTTAAGATGACTGTCACCCTTTAAAAAGGTGGTTTATCAGTTTCACCTTCTATAAAATACAAAAATTGAGACACTAATGTAATTGCAGTTCACTTTCCTGTTCATTCTATGTTGATCTTGACGGCAAAAAGAGCAGGTCTAGTGTAGAATGAATAAATAAATCAATGTTCAATGCTGGTTTTGTAGCAAAGTAATAAAGATCTGTTGCCTACATATCAAACTGCTGCATAAGGATTTATGGGTAAGCACAGGCTTTCCAGAAAGCCCTTATTTTGTGATTGCCTATCTGAACCTTTTTCAAGTGATTTTGGATGATCATATTCTGTTTTTTCTCTGCCTATCAAGCAAGTCAGTCATGGTCCATTAAATTCTGAGGGAAGGCAGAAGAATGTGTTCAAAAGTGCTGTTCCATCTTAAATGTCTAAATATTCCCTCTTTCAGTTGTCATACTGCAGACATAAACTTTGAATAAAGATTGTTCAAGAAACTTAACAAACTTAAGAAAATAAGCCTGTGTCCTGTGTTCAGCAGTAGCAGTCATTTTTCTGCTTCTTGGTAGCTGGTGCAGTGCTGTGTTTTTGACTTTCAGCCTGGAAACAGCGCTGATAACACCGATGTTTTTAGTTACTGCTTCGTAATGTTTAGTCTGACCAAGGACTTTGTGAGTCTCATGCTCTGCCAGGGAGGAGGGGAAGCTGGGAGGAAGCAGAGACAGGACACCTGACCCAAACTAACCGAAGAGGTATTCCATACCACAGCACGTCATGCCCACTATATAAACTGGGGGCAGTTAGCCAGAAGGGTTAGACCACTGCTCAGGTCAGGCTGGGTATCGGTTGGTGGGTGGTGAGTGGTTGTATTCTCTTCCCTTGCTATTTCCCTTATCATTATTCTTATTGGTGGCAGCAGCAGTGATTTGTGTTATACCTTAGTTACTGGACTGTTCGTATCTCAACCTGTGGGAGTTACATTCTTTTGATTCTCCTCCCCATCCTTCTGGGAGTGGGGGGGGGGGGGAAAGGGGGGGGGGGAGCAGCGCGAGCCAGTGGCGTGGCAAACTGGGCTTAAACCATGACGGCCTAATATTAACATGTTTTAGTTTTTAAGATGTTAAGAAACACCAGTGAGTTGCCAACCTTGTAGGAATAAGTGCATCTGAACAACCTGTACCACACAAACAGTGCTCTGGTGCAGGTTCCTCCTTTTGTCACCCAGTGTTTTGTTTTCAGTAGGTAACAGTGCTTATGGTCCAAGGAGAACAAATACTCTTCAGTTTGTTTCTTACATGTGCTTAGCTAAACCAAACTGGAGATTTAGATGGTGAAACAGGCTGTTAAAATAAAAGTAATTTTGACAATGGGTTTTGAAGTCTCTGCTGTAATCATTATTAGGGTATTACTTTGTGATTTTACTCTTTGGATTCTTTTCATTATGAGAAAGATTTGAAACTAAAAAAGGAAGAGCTTTCTCACTTTACCAGTTTTCTGAAAGGTGTTGACCAAACTATTTTAGAAAATGCGATCTGAATAAAAAAGATGTTCTTGCAGTTAAGTGTGACTCAGACTCTAAATAGACGTTTAAACAATAAAATACATTTAAATTTCTCATCATTTTTGTGATACAGATCTAGGATACTTTTTTTCCTTGGTTCTTACAATAGGGCACTTTGGGAGAGAAATATAAAGGAAGACAATGAGTTGCTGCTTCAGAAACCCAAGTAGTCTGTATTCATGAATTGCTTGCTTTACAAAAACACAAGTAGTCTGTATTCTTTAATTGCTTGCTTTGCACCCTATTACTTAATCAAACTTATGTTTAATCTTTTTAATGATTAGGTCTATGTCTTTGGAAAATTGTTTTTCATTATCTACTTTGCTTTTCTAAAATACATATTTATCTTTTATCCCTCATTTGCTTTAATGAACTGAATTTGCATGTAGAAAACGCATCTAATGTTGTTTGAGCACTTTAGACCTCTTGGATCTGTAATTTTATTTAATTACCTTCAAACGCATGTTCCTTCATAATTTTTTTTTAACAAATTCTGCTATTTTGAGGAGCTTTCTGTTTAATCAGGGAACTTGACAATAACTTTTTTCTGGTTCAAGTTCTATCTTCTACTGCTTTCTGAAAAGTTTATCTAGAAAGTCATGAATATGGTAATTTCTCTTTCTGAGCAGACTCTTTTTTATGCTATTTTTGTTCCACAATAGTTAGATGTATAGTTCTAAGTCAGTAGGCACAGTGTGAGCATAAAATGGAGAAATGGCTTTCTTATTAAAAAAGTTAGCTGTAAAATGAAAATCATTAAATGATAATACAATAATCATATTTCTAAATTTTGCAGTGTTAATCCAAGCATCTCATTCTAGTGTCACATGGAGGTACTTAATAAAGAATAATTTTTAAACAGAGTTAATCTTCTACTGGAGGATAGCTGTCACTGAAATTTTGTGGCTCAGTGATTTTCAAGGAAAGCGGAGTTGTCAGAGAAAAGTGTTAAGTAGAAAAGGAGGATGTGCAGTGAGTGGGGTGAAGGTCAGAACAGAATTTGAGAAATATTGATTTGTGCTGCTGTGGTTTTCTGAGATTCTTGTGTTTTAAATCAGGAAAATCTGTTTAGACAAAAGAGAATATATTAAGGACATCAGCCAAATTTTCAGAATAAATATCATGATGTGGCAATGAATATAAAGATAAAAAATATTTAAAAAGAAAATAGTGATAAAATAATGAAATGAAATCAAAACATAACAACAGTCATGTCAGATTAAGTATTCAATTAAGTTTGTACACAAAGGAGAAATTTAGTGTAAGTTTAATGTGCTCCTTCCTTGGAATAAGTTCTTAGGCTGAAGCAAGCAGATATTTAAGAACTTCTTGAGCAGTAAATTTTCTCCAATTATGAATTCTTTTAACTTTTTTTTTTAAGTGGAGACTTTTGTACCTCTCAGTACCCCTTGGCTATGAATGCCACAGTTAGATATATGGTAGGTAGGAAAACTACTCCCTTCCCTTTGTTTTAAACTTGCTACTTGATATTTTAGTTGGATCATACTATGGTTTTGGTCCACTTCTCCATAGCTATCTCTTTTCTGGTGTGAACTGTTGTTACACAGAGATCATTCTGTATGCCTGATCATCCTTGTTGTCTTTTCCTCTGAAAGTTTTTTGTTTCTTTATATTCAAAGACTGGAAAATCACCACTGTGCACAGTATCAGAAGTGCAGTATATAAAGGCACAAAGATGTCCTTCTGTTTTCTTGTCCTTTTCTAACAATCCATAATCCATATTTGTGTTTTAGCACTGTCAGTCACCATGACGATACTTTCTGATAACTGACCCCTGAATCTCTTCTAAATGGACTTAAATAAATCCCTGTGAATAATCATTCCTTTTTGTGCTCAGTGTTTTAAGATGGATTTTAGTGTTTTAATTTTATTGATTTATTATTTTAGCCTGCATATTCCTGTGTGAACTGCTGGATAAAACCTGAGATTCTAATACAACGATTACTGGATTACTGGCTGCAAATTCTGGTTCCTCAAATATTTTCTTGCAATATTATTTCATCATTTTGTCATTCAGACTCTTCCAATTGTGAGAGTGATTTGGTGGTGGTATCTCTTCAAACCTCACAGTAGGTTTCTGTAACAGGAAGTTGATCTATATTTTTTAAGATTAAAACCCATGAAAGGCTTGGTCTGCTTCTCCTTGGAAAGGAAAAGTCACAAAAAAAGGATTAATCTATGATTAGGTAGAGGATACAAATATTACAGGTGAAAACCTAAACCCAAAAAACACAGACTCATAGAATCCCATCAGGTTACAGTATGCAATCTTCTCCTTTGGTAAAGATTAAGATTCATATTTAGCAAATTATTGTTTACAAAAGCAGTGGGATTTTGTAAGCAATATGCAATTATAAAATTGAAATATTATGGCAGGGATTTTTCTACAGTGTTTAATGAGCTTCCCCTAACATACAGCAAACACTGGGGAATGCTTTCTGAGAATTAGCTTTCTGAGGCGGTGATGAAGGAACTGTCTCTTGCTACGTTGACACAATCTGGTTGCAACAAGGGTGAGAAGTCTTAAACGAAGACATTCTTTATGAGCAGTAGATACAGAAATAAGATCAGTAATCACACCATAATTTATTATTCAATACTATGCAATGCATAAACTCTTTTTAAAAGCAAGCAAGAGCAACCTAATTTTAAACTACACATGATATTTTTATTCTGTTAAAGAGAGGCTAAATTATCCAGAGTCTTTTAGCCTCTAATATTACTCAGACTGCAAGGATGTCTATCTGTATTTTAGGTGGTTTCTCTTTCTTATTTACATGACTTCCATGAAAATGAGGTGACCTATTTCAGTGGGAGGTTGTGTTAAATTTATTTGTTCCTTGGGCTTCACAGTCTACGCTGTGACTTACTAGTCAATTAAACATTTCATTGCAGCAGCTCTAAGAAGGTGAGAGGATTCTTTATTTCTGCTGCCTGCTTGGTCGCTGATAGAGAATGCCTCCAGACATAGTAAGGCCCTCTCCGTATTGTATTCCAGTTTCATGTCAACCTATGTCATGTTAGCAGAGATATCAATATAATGCACAGTGCTGTTCACTATTTATAATGCATAACTGATTGTTTTATATAGACACTTTAAATTATAGAATGTGTGTTTATAGTCTTGCATGGTATTGACACCATGCAGGTTGTAAAATATGATAAACATGTGTAACTTCACCCTAAAGTAGGTTATAATTGGTTCCAAACTTTTACTGTCGAGTATTTAATTTTTTAAACTGTATAGCTATTTACCTGCAATAAGAATTATTACACTCTTTGAAGAGTTTGTGAGGGTTTACAGGCATATAAATGCATTCTGGTTTGGCATATAAATGACAAAAAGAACATAAATATCCCTTGTAGGTCAGACTAAACGAACTGAAGTTCATTTAGCTCCATATCAAGGTCAAGATGTTTAGAGAAGGTAAAGAATAAGAAAAGCATATACTGAGATGTCCTAGGAAAGCTCTCTGTTTCTGAGATATTTACAATTATTCAAGGACTTCCCAAACAGGAGATAATGTCAATGTATTTAATAGTTCTTGACATATTTTTCATCCATGAATTTTTAAAACTGTTTTTTGATGAATCTCTTTATTTAGAATCTGCAGCATTCTGTCAAAAAGAGCTTTGTATCTTAACTGTTCAGTGTGTGAAAGTATTTCTTTCTCCACCTGCCCGTTTCATTGGGTGTTCTCTAGTTTGCAGCTGGAACAGCTACAGAAGTACTGGTCTTTACTTTTATATTTTGACACATTTTGTTAATTCCTTATCTTTGATGATGCTCCCTGCCTTTCTCTGTCCCTCTTTTATTCCTGTTACAAGTTAAAACTGAACAAACTATTTGTCTCAGGGTTTTGTGTTTGGTTTTGTTGGTTTTTTTTTTTGTTTGTTTTTTTTGTTGGTTTTTTTTTTTGTTTGTTTTTTTGGGGGGGGGGGAGTGTGAGGATATTTGAAACTCAGGACCATTCTTTAAGAGATTTCTAGCTGTTTTTATATTTCTCAAACTCATTTCTCTTGTAAAAGACCAATGGCTGTTTGCATTTGAATCATCCTTCTATGCTTATAAAATAAACGTTCTTATTTTTTGTGTAGTGCAGGTATCTTTTGCAAGAAAAAGGTGTGCTGAAAAGCAGATATCGTCGTAAAGATTTCCTTTTTTCCCCAGTCATTATTAAAGAACTTTTGATTATGGTAAAAGAACTTACCTTTTTTTGTAACTTGATCTCTTTTGCTGTGATTAGTTGACTCTTCAATGATATTATCAAATGCTTTATCTCTCAAGAGCTTTTATGTCATATGATCTCTTTATTTTGAGTGAGCTTAGGTTATTTTACCTTTTCAGTATGTTTTTAGATGCATGGTGAGAGACGGCACAGGAGCATGCGTTTTCATTACATGTAAGGATTCTCTGACCCAGATTGAGATTTGTTGTCCTTTGCAGGATAAACTGTTCTGTTTTATATAGTTTGGACTGCCATTACATTTTTTTTCTGAAAGCATGCACATAAGACTGCAGACACAGCTTTTAAATCTTTTTATTAAACTAAACATCTTAATTTTTTCATTAAACTAAAATGCTATTTGTTTATTTTTACCTTCTTCCTTCCTGTAGGGTCACATAAACACATGGGTCTGTGGCTTTTTTGAGTTTAATGAAGCAAAATGCTTTGTTCTTTAAAGACGTCAGTCATGGATATACCAGGTGAGCACTGACAGAATATGCTTCTAAGGTTATATAAATTCATCACATCATTTACAGCCACATCTCCAGTCTTCATTGCTGTGATAAAAGAATTTGGGGATATAAATACTTTTTTATTCGTAGTAGTATTTTTTATTTTTTTAATATATTTTTAGTTTCGTCAGCAAATTAATCAAATCAAGCAAAAGTAAAAAAGATTTTAAGACTTTTCAAGGAAGGAATACGTGTGTTCAAATGACAAGGCTTGTCTTCTTAGGCATTCAGTAAAAACCCTGGCTTAAATTCACAAGCCTTTGAGAGAATGAGGACCTGATGTTGGGGTTATTTTTCCCCAAAGTGACTGAGCTATATCCCAGAATGAGGGATGTGCATTCACTGCTTTTATCTGCAAAAGGTTTAACTAAAAATTACTGGCATCAGTTTCTTAACCCTTGCATAATAGGAGGTGGAAATGACTTGCCTCGGAATGGCAGTGCTGAAACCTTGGAAGAATGGAGATTTGAATCTCTATTTCCCTTATCCCTAGGAGTATTATTCAGTCCCACTGATGGGTGAAACTAACCTTTCATGCACCACACTCCATAAAACTGTTCAAATAAAATTTTGAAAGACAATGAGAGCATTGAGAGTAAATATTTTTGCCTTTCTGTAATGTTTTTTGAGATTTTGTGTTTTTGAAGTATGCAAATTGTACTTGAAGCAAAATTCTATTCTAGTTTGCCACATTTTAACAATGTTCATAAAACTTTCAGTACTCTGTACCTTTCCTTTTTAAAAGGCAATTTATGTCATGGGGCTTTTTATGGAAAATGCATTAAGTTACTAATATTAAACTCTTTGGTAAAGTAACTTTTAATAAATAATGCAAATAATAAATCAAAACTTCCCTGTCCATGTGCATTGTGACAAACAGGAGTTGGGCTCTGGGATGATTTTTTACAGACATTTTTCTGATTCCATGGGTGTCAATCTACAGGGCTTTGGGTTTTTTTAAGTTTAACATATTGCTACTATTTCATTATGCTTTTTTGGCATTCCATCCTATTTGAGGGATATGTTCTGTATCGAAGAACAATTTGAAATTGTAATACATGGTTATTTTTTATCCTTAGTATTCAGCAACAAATATAAGAATTTAGTATGTGAATCTACGTTGAAGTATGCCACAGGACACGACACTTTAAAAAATACAATTACAATGGGAAAATTCCATTGGTCCCATTGAAGATAGGTTAAATGTGATTCTAAACTTAAATTTTTAAACCGCACAAATGGTTGTCCCATGTAACAGCTACTTAAGGAATCACAAGAAAAGAAGAAATTTATTTGATTGGAAAGAGTACACAGGATCCAGTTCAAAATGTTACTGTCAAAGAGCTGCTCTTCAACTCTTTAGGTCAATATAATGTAATTAGATTCAATATTCCGACAAGAACAACTCATTATATTAGTGCCTAACTTAAAAAGAAGATTTATCTTAAAATTAGAAGTTCATCAAAAGAAAATTGAAAGGCCTGTTCACAAGGGTAAAGCACATTCAGATGTAATGGGGATAATTTTGATTTTAAAATGTCAAATTAGAGGCTCAGTAAAAACTCAGACTAGCGTATTAAAACAGATTTTAGTGGGGAAATAAAAGGTGTTGTTAAATAAAAAGGCTTAAAGAAATTACTACCTAGGAAGTCAATATTCAGAAGGTCCAAGAAAGGAAACCAGAAAAATCTACACAGTTAACTATAAAAATATTATTACATTCCAATGAAATCTTGAAAAATAACTGGCTAAAGGCATAAAAAAAATGTCAAAAAGATAGTTTGCCCTGTGTAAGCTGCAGAAAGCCTTTCAGAGAGTCTAGGGGACCAATAGGTAATCCCAGAGTACTTTATGTAAGTGGAAAGACTAAATGAATCTGAATTTCTATACCCATGTGAAGCACGAGGAAGGGCTTAGAGTATCTCCTCATACAAAGACAGTTGTATGACAGGCTGTGTGTTACAAGATATGTTTACAGTTACAGGGCAAGAAGAACAAATCAATTATATGAATTTTAACAATTTGTAAAGTGGGTAGACTGTTAGATCTGTAGCTTTATGGCTAAGTGGAGTTTGCAGATTATGCCTCGGGAAATAAATGGAGATCGTTAATGACAGGCCTGAAACACTTTGGTATTGCATATGCAGCCTCAACACAGAGAGCTGGTTTGTTTTGTGCAGGGTTGTTTTGTGGTTTGTTATGCCATCAGAAATTGTGTACATACAATAGGATACAAAAACTTGTATCAATATGTCTTAGGTCTCCCTAAACCTGGGTGCTGTCATCTAGCATGGGAGTGCAAAGGCTGAAAAGAAGACCTGCAGGGTAGTCTTCTCCAGAGGAGCACTGAAACCATCTTAATGCTTCCTGTGGAATGAGAAACTGTTTTATTCTTTACATTGCACACTTTATTCAAAGAACTGAAATAGCAACACTTGGCAAAAGTTGTGAAGTTAACTAAATGGGGCAGATTATCAAAGTGTGACAGGAGCAAGTGTTACAGAACGAGGAGGTGCAAAGTAAGGCTAACAGGAGTGGCAGGCAGAGAAGACTATCTTATATAAAGTTCAACTAATATATCAAATGATCTTTAAAGTGCTTTTGTTACTTAAATGTTGACTGAAGTATTCTATAAGAGTAGAAAACAGTTCACATGTAACTGACTCCCAGGAGGCAAAGCCTGTGAAGTACTATTGCTGTAGTTAAACCTAAGGGTGTCTCTGTTACTTTGTTTATCTGTCTTTTCAGAGATTTATTTTGCCCTTCAATACAAACAAAAAAAAAAAAGTTTTTAAAATAAACCCTTTGATTCATAATTGCAAGTGGTGAAAAATAGCTCATATTATTAGAAAAAGTAGTTTCCAGGCTTTATAAAAAAAAATATATAACCACTGGGTTTTATTTCAGTGACCTTCTTAAGTCTAAATCTCATCCTCATTGTTGCTATCACAGTCCTGGCAAAAGGGGACAGCCAGGGAGAGAGAAGTTCCCCTTAGGGATGGGCAAAAAGCCAACACTGAAGAATTGCAGAAGAATGTAGAATGAATGGGTGATAAAATGTCAGTACTCATAAATGTAACGTGCATGTTAAAAACATTCCTCCCATTGCATCTAAAATGGTGTGTGTTCTTGGTTTTATCACTCAAGAATGAGATCTGTGAATTATAATAGGTCGTGCTCTGAAAATGTCACCTCAGTGCCGAGTAGCTATCAAAAAAAGTAAATATGTTAAGAATTATTAGAAAGGAAAAGAGAACAAAAGCAAGTATCATATCATTATATGAATCTATTGTCTTTATCTTGAATCCTGTATATTCTTTCTGGTGTCTCATAAAGGACAATACAAAGCTAGAAAGGGTACAGACAAAAGCAGCATGCATGATCAAAGGTATGGAAAGGGTTTAATATGAGGACATCTTTAAGCAGATCAGGGCTCTTCAGCCTTGGAAAAAAATTACTAATGGAGGAGACCAGATAGAAGGTTATAAAAGTGAGTGGCATGAAGAGGTTTGCTGTTTCTCATAACTAAAGTATAAGGATTCAGAATGTACCAGGGAGGTACATATCACAGTGCATTCTGGCAACTTCTAAATGATATTTATTTTGGCCAAAGCTCAAAAGGATTCATAAAAAACAATTTTATAAAGTCATGGAAGAGAAATCCAACAAGGCAAGGATGCAGGAGGTTTAGCTCTGTCTCATAAAGCCCTGGCTGAAAACATCAAGGATATCTTGAAGGAAATATCACTTTTCTAGTCTCCTCCACACATCTACTTCTGGCTACTCATGGAGACACAGTACCAAGTTGGAGGCGCTTTTGCCCTGCTCCAGTACAAAAAGCTCTTAAGTTATGAAGCTGGCCTGTGCTGGCCCTGAAATAGTGAGTGGAGGAGGAATACCTTAGAAAATATGGACATAAACCCAAATACAGCTACAGTCTGTGCTATGAGGAGAACACAAAGAATGTAAGTAATTTTCTATTCCACTACAAAATACCATTGTGCTTAATGCTCCAGTTGAAACTATTTTAGAAAACAGAGCTGACTGCTTTCACTGATCATGTCTTTGATTGTGGGTTTTTCAGACTATGCAAGTTCCAAATCCCTATGGCTTTTCTAGAATTATTTTATTGGCTTTTACAAAGGGACTGCAAATAGCTTTTTTCCATGTTTTGTGCAGTATTAAGAATTCTTACATGTGTCATGACTTATGAAGATGCATGTATAGTTAATGTTTGGAAATGTTTTTACCTTGCCTTTTTTCTGTGCCAAAAATCATGCATTTTAGAGCCAAAATAATTCAAAATGTAGATGGAAGAACACAGACAGAACCTGTGAGACAGTCTAAAAATAGGGGTTAGTTGGGTTTCCTTTAGTCATGCACTGTGAACTTTAGTACTTCAACCATGTATATATAAAGCTTACTATAAATTCAGTCCTTCGGCAACTGAAGGCTCATTGCCTCTCAATGCACCTACAGTGGGAGAAACTTTGCATGTGGAACTTGTCTTTCCTTGCTTTGTGCTGACCTGGGAATTTGCTAAGCTGTTTTCTGCACTGTTTAGTCTGAGGCAGTTTGAGGCAGTACACAAGAGAGGCTATTTTTATTTTGTGTTATTTTTACTTTTCTGAACATGAAAAAGAGGAGAAAAATAGAATCACGAGTTTGGCTGAAACGGCTTTTCCTAGACCAGTTTAGAGAAGCATATGGGACAATAAGGTGATTTAAACTCATATTGATTTCCTTCACCAGTTAAAAATACATTTTTTATTTAATTAACGTTTGTGGTGTTCATACTTCAGCTATAATTCCCCTCAAGGGAACTATAGTAGGCCTGAGAGTGATTTCTCACCTTGTAGCCTAATGGTGACTCTGGGGTAGGAAGCAAGTTCATCTCTAGAGGATTTACAGTCAGGTAAGAGATGAGGACTTAGCTTTTTCTGTCCTTCAGGTTCTTTGCTCTGCACCAGAGCCTCTTTGCTCTGTGAGAGTAGAGGATGAGTGCTGCAGATGACTGTGCCCAGCTTTGGGTTTTGCAAAGGGAGGTTGCAAACTGGAACAAGTCCAGCTGAGGCCAGTCAGAGGTTTAAGGGGCTGGATTACAGGAGCAGTCAAGAGATGGCCGTTTTCAGCCTGAACAGAAGAAAGCTAAAGAGGAACTTGTGCTGCCTAAGGGATCGTTATAGATAAGATGGAGCAAGACTTGTGCATGTACCCAAGCTACAGCAAGGGAAATTCTGTGTGATTGTAAATAAAACTTCTCAACTCTGAGTGACGGTGATCAAATGCTGGAGCAGGTTGCCCAGATAGACTGAAATCTCCATCCTGAGTGATTTTCAGATCTTGCTGGACAAGCCCTGAGCAGCCTGAACTAACTTATATGATGGATTCATCTTTGAAGTTGGACGAGCCTCCAGCAGGAGGCTGGACCAGATTGTTTTGCAAAGGTTTGTGTCCAGCCTTTATAATTGTGTTAGTGCATGAACCTGTGTAATCTAGTCCTATATGGCCAGCAGAGAATGTGCAACTGCCATATTACTCCTGGACTTGAAATCAGTTTACAAAGCTTTGTTTCTTAATGGGGAAAAACCTTTCTGTAAGTTCTGCCTCTCCCTGGCAATTGCAGTAATTCTCCTGAGTCAGTCTTTAAAGTGATTTCCCATAAAGTATTACTTTATTCTTGTGGTCATATTCTCTGTTGAAGAATATTGACCCTGTTTATCTCTCTTGGCACATAAATGCCAGAAATGCGTGTTTTACTTGTACATTTTGTGAACTGCCATGCCTTCTGTACTCAACCAGCCCATCTACCCTGTAAAAAAATATTTTCTTGGTACTGGTTTGACAAACCAACATGTTTTGGAAATTTTTTGTTTGTGTGAATTTTTTATTTTCTTTTAAGGATTACAGTTTGCAATAGGAGGAGTCTTTTCTAAAAATTATGTGGACACTGGCAAAAGATTTGCCTAGTAGTTTAGTGCAGGATCTTTGCAGGAATCAAATTGGACTGATTAGTTTGTCATTCCATCAGTCCTCCATTTTCTCCTGTGTAAGAGAAAAACGCTATATTTGCTTTTCTCCAGTCCTTTTGGACCTCTCCTGCCCTCCAGAAGCTCATGAAGATAATTGTTAATGATTCTGAAATCCCTGTCTATTTTCTCTAAGGTGAATTTAATAAAGCCCAGCCAATTTGAACACATCTATCTTATTCAAATATTCATTTGTTGCATACTTTGGCTTGCAGTACAGTTGGGATTTTATTTTTATTTTTTTTGCTTTTGTTTTGGTTTTTGTGTTTTTTCTTTTTCTTTGTGTGTGTGTTTTGTTTTGTTTTTTTTTAAGTTGTCTTGAATGCAATTGTCAAGATTTACCCTTTTATGAAGGCTGGAGTGAAGGACGCAGTAGATAATTGTTTTACCTTTCCCTGCATTGTTTTGTCTCATTTCCTGTTACCACGGACGCTTGTTTTCTTTTTTTATTTATTGTGTATTTTAAAATCCTTTTTTGTTCCTTTTGTCTCTTGCAATTTGAAACTTTATACTTCAGCTTTTTCTGTTATATGTATATAACTTTTCTCTGTATTCTTCCTTTATTATGTGGCCTTCCTTTTTTTTCATCATTACTTTTTGACAGTTAATCATTGAAGATTTCCAAATAAAATGACCTATTATTTCCTTTCTTTGGGATAATTTGTGCATTTCATGTAGCCTTCCTGCATAAATTGCCAGCATACCTGCACATGTTTATCCTTAAGTCATCTTTCAAAAATACCTTTAATCAATTTCCACAGTGTGCTGAAATCTGTTGGGTTTGATGGTAGTGATGCAGTGGGAGGGTGTCTGTTGTATTTCTGTAGCTGTCATATATTATTTTTCCTAACATATGAGTTTGTCACTGCTTTCCCCAGAAGACCTTTCTTCATATTGTTAATCCATTCTTTCCTATAAGATAGCACCAAATCTAAAATAACCACTCCCATGGTAGCTTTTCACTCTGAAATGACAATTTGCCTCCAATGTAACATCCTAACAACCTGAGTCTTAGTTTTTTCATGTGATACCTAAGTACTTAAGGTCTCTGTCACATCGCCTTTAGATGCTTTTAAGGTTTCTCATTCAGAAAACCCACCCCAACCCCTCATAAAAGATGAAGTCCTCACTTTCTGGCTCAGTTTAGCAAGTCTGCTCTTTTCCGTTTTTTAATTTGCACCCACATCCCAAGATTTTCAACAAACTTTTTTTATTTGTTTAAATCTGTTTATTTTCTAGCATTTATATGTGTTCTTGAAACAGAGGACAATATTTGCAATTTTTTTCCATTGAGAGAGCTTGATAAACAAGTAACTGTTCCACACCAATTTTTCAGTCCTGTGTTTTGCCTCACAAAGCTCTGCTGTCCCGGTTATGTCTTCACTTGTGAGTTAGCATCTCATTCTTTTTTACTTTCTTCCCTGTCATGTTCACCAGGACGTCATGCCGTTCTTTGTGCATGCTCAAGAAAACAGACATTGCCTTTTAGGACTCTAGCCAATTCAGTTAAATGCTTTCAGAGCCTTCAGTAAGCTTTGCGACCATTAGGATGTTCATGTACTGCTATCAGGTAACCTATGTGGGCTTTTAACTTGGCTAAAGTAAGATCTTTGTTCTGCTATTGCTGTTTGAGAAAGTGTCAGCTTAGTTGTTACTTGGCCA
Organism: Pezoporus wallicus; assembly: GCF_028554395.1. Lineage (NCBI taxonomy): Eukaryota > Metazoa > Chordata > Aves > Psittaciformes > Psittacidae > Pezoporus > Pezoporus wallicus. The sequence continues at coordinate 2,310,737 of NW_026637470.1, forward strand.
TACTGTGCAAGGTTAACTTTTTGCTAAGTGTCTTTTTCTTTTGAACACAATATAATATTTGTATACATTTGGCTGTAGCCCAAGAGTTCTGACCTTCTTCTGATCACAGCCTCTAGTTGTGCTTTTCAGTTTTCCTTTCCTGATCACAAAGTCATTTTTTTAGATCTTTGTAGCCTTTCATCCATCAAAAACTTACGGTTTCTTGCAAATTTTCGAAGTCTGAAAACAGTAGAACCTAAATGGTAAACTGAAGAAACACTCTTCAAAAGGGAATTTCAAATCTGCACAAACAGGTTGTTCACCTAAAGGAAGCTGACAGAACTATATTAATGGATCAGATGCAGTTCTTCAGCTGTCCTTCCAACAAGGTTTTCCCTTATAGAGGAAGAAATTTCTCAGTTCTAATCTGCTTGTTTAAATCTTTCAGGTCTTGACATGACTAATTGGTCAATTGACTGGTTGGTTTGTTCTTTTTTCTTTTATTTCCCTTCCCTTCCCTTCCCTTCCCTTCCCTTCCCTTCCCTTCCCTTCCCTTCCCTTCCCTTCCCTTCCCTTCCCTTCCCTTCCCTTCCCTTCCCTTCCCTTCCCTTCCCTTCCCTTCCCTTCCCTTCCCTTCCCTTCCCTTCCCTTCCCTTCCCTTCCCTTCCCTTCCCTCCCTTCCCTTCCCTCTTTTCTGTGTCTTGCACATGTAAACATCTGACCTTTCCTGAGTTATTTTGGTATTCCCTTGACATGGCAGTAATGTTTCTAGGAGTGTCAACTGTGAAATGATTGAGTGCCTTCACCTCAGCTCTTTACAGTGCTTATAGACGCCTTCCAAAACTATGAGGCATCTGCAAATGTTTCCTTTGCAGTTTCATCCTTTCCTAATGAGTACATGTTTTGGGTAAGACAAAAAAATTTAGTATTATAATACTAATACCTTGAACTTCTGTCACAAATTGATGAAACTGTATCCAATACCCAAGGAAAATAAAACCTGGATGGTAAGCTCTGCATTTTCAACACTCTAGTTTTCTTTATTTTAACTGTGTTTTATTTAATTTTACTTTTTTTCAATTTTTTTTTTTTTTTTCAGTGGTGCTGTCATTGACTCTTATACTACCCTGACTTATGTCCTTGCATCCAATTTAAAATTGGTAAGTGCCCATATATTTCTGGGTCTCTGATCAATTTATCATCCATGATAAAATGGTCTTTGTCCCTTGAAGCACCCATGGTTTTGATAAATAGGACTTTTTACTCTGTTAGGATTAGCTAAATGATCAAAGGAAGAACAATCTGAGTAAATAAAAAACTGTACCTGGCAGATGAAAAATGAAATAAAAAGAGAAGCTGCAATCCTGCGTGGAGGGGCAGAGGAATGAGAATCTCTTCTCCATCTCATAGCAGAAAAGAAACCCTGAAAAGACTGCAGAAATGAGCCCAAAGCCTTCTGCCGGAGAATTCCATCTACCGTAGGTAGCAAGATTAAATAGTGAATAGGTCTTGGATAATGCTACAAATCACAGAAAGAGTTTCAGTCACAGACACATGTATTGGAGGTTTCATAAGCCCATTAAACAGAATTTTATTTCAGAACAGAGAAAGTACACATTTAAGGACAGTTCCAAATTCCACATCAGAATGTTTTGAGCAGTATGTGGTCATACTGGCAAATCTATCTGCAGTGTAGAAACTGCATTTACAATACTTCTACTAAAATAAGTTATTGTTATTTTGGGAAGACTGGTAATTCTCTCAGGAAAAAATGTCAGAAAATTCCTCTCTGGTATTAACTGTCAAAATATTTTTTTAAGTTTTTGGATTTATGAAATTAGGGCTTTTTTATCATACTCTTTTCTGGTCTGTGAGTTTGGACATACTTTACTGTCATTAATGTAGATTAGTTTTTAAATTCGTAATCCACAGAGACAGCTACTTTTTAGCTTAGATTTGAGAGCTTGATAATTGTTGCAGAATAGTAAAAAATCCATGTGAAAAAATGGGGACATTAACAAATACTCATTTATCTCATTTTTGCCAGGTTTTATCTTTCTGCTTTGTAGAGAGAGCAATTCATTTTTTATCAAGCTGCCAATGATCTTTAGTCTTCTGATAATGCAACATAGCATGAGATTCAACAGACTGTCAGGTTTGTGAACCCTAGCTGCATTCAAAGAGTTCTTAATAATGCCAAAGGGAAGTTTCCTGTATCCTTGCAGCAAAATGTGAAGTGTCTGTTTAGTCCCTACTATTAGAGAAGTAGTCACTGCCTGAAAGACTGAGTTTGAAATATCCCATAGTTAAACATTAATTGGAGCAAAGCAACAAATAGTTTTATGTGATTTCTTCTAGCACTTATAATATTGATTTGTATTTCTAACTACGTCTTTTATTTGATAAATGTTTTACATCTGTGAAGTCTTATATCTTTCCTCTTAATACACAGAGAATTAGAATCAAATTCTGAAACTTTGGTGGAAAGTAGAGTATCATAGATTGGTTTTATTCCACATTTTTTAAAACAAGAACATAATTATAAAGTTGTTTCCAAGTTAGAAGATATTAAACAGTTTTATATAAGTATCCAATACTCTTGCCAGTACATTAGGCAGCACAGTTCAGCCTCAGCTGCTTTTTGACAACAGAAATTGATAGTTGTTACCACCTTCCTGTATTCTGCTATCAATTATGCAGACATGTTTTCTCATAACAAAGCCAGTCATGAAGCATAATTTGTGAGAGGAAAATAATTTCAGACAGACTCAGCAGCCTGCTATAAATAAAGCACTTTTCTGACAGCCCTGCGATCAGCACCAGACAGCACCATCATAAAGCAATGGAGTGTTCTGCACTCCTTGCCTCAAACAAAGGCAGCTTGACTGGCTCTGCACTCTCAGAAGCCTGTGTCAAATGGTCTTCTGCTCTGAGTGCCAGAAGCTGGGAAGGAAAAAAGTAAACGTGGAGTAGCCATGAATTTCTACAGAAAAAAAAAAAAACATGGTTTTCTGAGAGGGAAATTTTAAGGTTAAGCTGCACATACTTTATAAATTTACATCCCCTCTGTTTTTCTTTCTTAACACAGAATAAAAGTAGCTTGGCTATTACACTTGACAGGAGACAGATGGGCTGTCCATGTCAGGTTTGCTCAGCATTGGAGAAGAAGAGGGGCAGAGCTGCATGAGTCACTCCAACGACCTGCAGATCCCTCCCAGCTGCCCTTTAGTATAGGGAGGCCTTTCTTCACCTGACTGGAAGCACATGTGCAATGGGATAATGGGATCAAAACACATACACTTTCATCATGAGCTGTGTAGGCTGCAGGGGAGCTGGTGATGTGTCAGTGGTTGGTTGTGTTTTTCAGCCCACACAGTTGGGCTGAATAACTGTTTTATAAGAAAATTGTAACTGTCCTCTAACTTGACATGGAGAAAACGTAGTGTCTGTCCTGTGTTAGCTCATCCTGGCCATGTGGTTATTCCCTGCCAAGGATAAGCATCCCTTTACCTCAGCTGGAGAGGACATTGCAGCTATAAGTTGTCTTCTGCCAAAAGCAGATGTTTTTCCAAACATCAGAGGTACTGTGAATCCTTCAAAAGCTTTGGCACAGCTGTACTTGATTTCATTTATGCCTGATTTCCTCTTTGAGTGTGAAGGTACTAGTGCTTGGCATACTTATTCTTTTGTTTTCTGGTATACTAGTTCCTTTTTTCCCTCCAAATTCACAACCCCCATGCTTATCCCTAGCTGCTATGAACTTCATTCTTCTATTAATTACAGAGGAATATATACCTTTATTTTTTAAAGTGTTTGCTATTCATTTGTTGTTATAGAAATGAAGATAGGGCTCATTAGATTTTACTAAGAGCTAAGATACCATAAAATTAGTAAACAGTAATTTCCCAAGTATATTCCCTTGAAAAATGTGAAGTAGTTTAAACATCTGTAAGAAAGTGGGAAGTTTTTAACAGTGTAGGAAAAAGATGCTGCCCTGAATAAACAATGCATTTGAAGGTCATGTTTTAGTTTTCTACACAGTAGCATCTCTATAACTACAGATGTACACAAATATTTTGCAATTCAGGAGTAATGGCATTAATTTTGCTGGTAAGTCTATGTACATTTTTGACCCTACATTTCTAAAAGTGCCTTCTGTTTTTGAATGACTTCTTTCTGGATAATTACTTAGCTAGAACTTTTTAACTTTTCAGTGACTCTCACAATGCCTCTGCCAGCTCATTCTTTACTTTGCTTTCTTTAGGACCCTGTATTTTTTTGAAGTTAAAAGGTGCTTTTTCAGAACTGTATTGTTATGGCTGCGAAAGAGGAAGGTTAGAATCCAGAATACCTTCCTTTCTGCACATCTGTTTAGGTGCTGATTTTTTTTTTTTATTTATTTTTGCTGCACTCCATTTAGAGTAAATGATTATAAAACTGTGCTAAACTGGGATTAATTAAAGGGGATGACTTCATAAGCAAACTGAAGAGATCGAGGTAAACTCCAAGTGATGTTTTGCAAAATCTAGTCAAGTACCTTCCCCCTACTGCGGTTATGGAGAAAGAAAATCTCTTACCTGTCTGAAAAAGTTTTAACTGCTCACTGCTCCCCCAGTTCTGGTTAGGTGGAGTTAAATGTTTTGACTCATGCACATTTGGTGGTCTTATAACTTGGAGAGCCTGATGCTTAACCTGTTTTTTAACCCTGATACACTGTATTGACAGGACAAGTCACCATTTCTTCCATGTTGAGCATGTTCAGCAGTGTCTGTGAAACACTTGAATATAGTGTTGATAAGAACTGTTGGAAAGGCCACATGGAATGATGGGTTTGGGTCCACTGCATAGCCTGAGCGTATATAGAAAACAAGGCAGGGACAGCTGACTGAATATGATGAAAATAACATGGCCTCATTCCTTTCGTGAAGATGGTCTAACTATGCATTCAGGGACAGGTAAGTAGAGACACTACCTGTGAGACCAAAATTATGGCTTCACAGTATCTTCTAAACCCATGTTACATAAAGATACTACTGCAATGTCATGGTTTAAGCCCAGCCATAACTGAGAAAACCACGCAGCTGTTCTCTCACTCTCCCTCCCCACTCCTTGCTCCCCCCCCCCGCCAACTCCCAGAGGGATGGGGAGGAGAATCGAAAGAATGTAACTCCCACAGGTTGAGATAAGAACAGTCCAGTAACTAAGGTGTAACACAAACCACTACTGCTACCGCCAGTAAATGATGATAAGGGAAATAACAAGGGAAGAGAATACAACCGCTCACCACCTGCCGACCAATACCCAGCCCAACCAAGCAGTGATCTAGCCCTTCTTGGTAACTGCCCCCAGTTTATATAGTGGGCATGACGTGCTGTGGTATGGACTGCAGGGTGAATACTGTTGCCTGCTATGTAGCACTTTTTATAGCCCACCAACTAGATGTCTTCAGGTCACCAGTGACTGGCCTTGACTTCCCCCCCGGGGTGGGGGGAGTGAGAGAACAGCTGTGTGGTTTTCTGAGTTACAGCTGGGCTTAAACCACAACAGTTCTTTTTGGTGCCCAATGTGGGACACGAAGGGTTAAGATAATGACAGATCTGACCAGAGTGTGTCTAATTGTATTTGTGATAAGCATTCATCGTTTTGGGTTAATAGTCACTCTTCACAATGCGGATTTATTGGCTCTCAAAACTGTTGCTCTTGATCTCACATTTTCAGCACGTCATATCTTACTTACAGACGGTATTTGCTGTATTTGTGTTTATTGGCTGGGGGCCTTGGGTCAGGTGTCCTGTCTCTGCTTCCTCCTGGCTTCCCCTCCTCCCTGGCAGAGCATGAGAGTCAGTCCAACCAGTCCTTGGTCAGACTAAACATTACTGAGGAGCAACTAAAAACATCAGCGTTATCAGCCCTGTTTCCAGGCTGAAAGTCAAACCACAGCACTGCACCAGCTACTAAGAAGGAGAAAAAATGCTACTGCTGAACCCAGGACATGCAATATTAAACTATACAAAGTGCATATATGTATGTATAATGTAAATGTAAGGACTAAGAGGGTAGTCTTACCCAATGAATGCCAGCTTTGTTTTTAAAAATGTCTGTAATGCTTTGTCTCAAAACATTTTGTCTTATTATTTCTATGCCATTACTTGTTTCACAACATGAAAAACAGACAATTGGAATAACTAGATAAACTATAGCTGTGTAGTTTTATTAAATACTTGTTTGTGGAGGCAGTATTTGCCAGTAAAAGAAAATGTTATTCTGTGTTTGTTATATTCTGTGCAAAGTTATATGTATACATATAAAAATAATATCTCACTTCATTAAGCCATCACATCCACTTTGTGGAATGTTCATTCCTCTCTAGAGCAATTAAAGTGTTTTCCAAGATCTTGGAATTCTGTTAATTGTTTTTCTCTGAGGTAAACTTTAATTCTTTCTCATGCAAGCTAAACCCATTTCTCATGAAGTGACTTTCCCTATCCTGAAGCTAAGTAATCACCAAGCATTGGGAGGGTGGGAAGGAAAGTAAAACTTTAGGCCTCCCCTAAGCCTCCAAACCCAATTCTTCTATTTGTGTGTGTATTTTTAAATTGATTTATAGTGATTTTAGAGCAAAGATAATCTGTTAAGATAACACTGTGCTGATGTTTCCCAGTGTGACAAGGAAGGACTCAACAGAGCATGTTGTTGGTTGTGATGGACTGGTTCACTGGTACTCATATGAAGCATAATAAGGACTTGGTTAAAGACAGTACAGGGATATGAATATTTATCCTGATGATCGCATTATAGCGTGAAAAGAGCTGGCTAAACTTTAACCAATCACAGCAGCACGGAACTCCATGACATAAGTTGCCTCACTTTGCTAATGTGCTTGCATTGCTGCAGTACCTGCATTGGTTTATTTGAATGCTGTCTTTACTTTGCCTTGCTGGAGAGCAGATACTGATAATGGTAGCAAGAAAAGATACTGATAGATGGTTTCAAGCCAAACAGAGGTCCAATTTCGAGTCAAAATGATTCCAACTTCTCATTAAGTTCGGCGTTTCCTTTTTAGTGGTCATACATGCTGACTACTAGTGACTGTGCTACTTAATCCTACTAAAGCAATAATTTCAGATTTTATTTTTTTTTATTTCTGTGGAACAGAACACTGCATAGAGAACTTTGGCATCACAATAATAAAATTTATCTTATAAGTTTCCTTTTGCATACTTTTAGGAGTGCTCCTAGTACCTTCAGAAGTCCATAAAAGATTACAGCCTCCTTTAATTCAGCAAAATAAAGCAGTATTTATTAAACTTGGAGATTAATCAGGCAATCCAGATTATCTTTGTAAAATACGTCTAACTATCTAGCAAGTATATTTGTGTCTGTGTATGCATCATTACAGCTTTCTTCAGTAAGGAGTCGAAGCTATCAGTGGTATCTTTGTAAAATATTGGCTAGATATTCTTCCTTATTCCTGTTAAATTCAGGGATTTAATAGAGTAGAACATTTAGCCTACACTAAACCTAAAAACTGTTAGCTAAAAATGTCTGTTTCAAATTATACCATATGACTATGAAGTTCTGACATTTAATAACAAGCTTTTCAACATAGGTAATACCCTGCTGTAAAACCAATAGTCCATGTCATAGCTGCAGGCAGCACACAAGCAGCTACTATGCTCTGTTCCTTTAACTCTTTTCATTAAACATTTCTGAAATTAATTTGAAATGTTTTATAATATGTTGAAGTTAAGAGCTGATTATGGATGGTCTTGTAGCAGTAGTTTCATAGTAAATGGACTTAAAGTCATTTGTAGCAAAGCGGTGGTAAATCTGATTTATACTGATAAAACCACCTTGTTCCATTATCAAAGATAAAGGAGGGTGACAAGACAGGAAATCTGTATTGATTTACCGGAATACAACAATAACAACAGAATATCTGGAAGATTTATGTTCTGAGTCATTCGCTATTTACGTGCACCACTGAGATTAAAAGTTGAAGGAGATTGCTACTTTTGTTATAATAAAATAACTTTCCCTTTTTTCAAGACTGTCTTGAGTGTAGCCAAATATTTATTTCCTCCCACAGTTTTAAATATTAGAATTTAATAGCTTCTTCTCTTTGCTACACACCATTAGACTCTTTCCCAGAAGTAATTTATCACGGTACATTCAAAACATGAGTCAGCAAGTCCCAGATGACAAATGGACCTCTCTAATGTCACATGTTGTATCTCTTTCAGATTGTCTGAATTTCTACAAATCCAAATTTATCACAGGAAGATTTAGATTAACACAACTGATCCATAGGAAAGTACATACGTATGTATTCATATTGAACCCACATCTTTTCAGAGAGACTCTTGTAATTTCTAGACATAGGTTTAACCAGATGCTATGTGTATACTACACTTCACATAGGATGATCTACAATAGTACTTTTAATTAACTGTTTATAATGCAGTCACTACTATGTATTTTCACATTATTTCCTAAAATGTAATAATTTCTCTTTTGTCTATTTGTAGATAATAAAGCAACCAGACTGCTTAGTTTTGCTTAGTTGGTATAGCCATAATAAAATCTTTGATTATTTTCATGACTGTATAAAATCATCTTTTCTGTGATGGATTACTTTGAAACATACTGAAATAAATAACTAACTTTTTTTGGGGGGTGGAGGTAGGGTAGACTATGTCTAAGAAAGAGTTTGACTTCAAGAATGAAAGAGTAGGTAGTGTTACGAGATGGTAAAAAGTCAACTGATGATCAAAATAGATGTGTGTTCAAAGTTAGACAGCCTTGACCTGATTAGAAGAAAAGCAGTGCCGAGTAAGTAGAAGCAGAGAGTGGATGGGACAATGAGAGTGGATACTCAGTTCCTTAATTTCTTTCAAATGATTTCAAATAAGATGTAAAATTGGGCTGGAACACTGCTGCAATCAGGAGGGAGTTAGCTATAGATTACAGAAATGTGGTCATGATTTTTGCTTTTTTAAGTAGTGATTGTAAATCTAGAGGATCACAGACTGGGGCTGTAAATGTTTTTGTCACCTATAGGTCTCCAGGATTTAGATTTTGCTTGCCTTCTTGCTCATTTGCACACACACAGACACACACATGCAAGGCATTGAAAAGTAAAAAAAGCCAACATAAATTGCCTTTGAATGCTCTATGCCTTTTCTGTATCCGGTTCATTTGTTGAACTACAGGACACTTACTGCCTGCCTGCATGCTCCTAAGTTCTTCCATTCAGGCACTACAGAAGAAGGTTTCTTTCACATTTTTGCCTGTGGGTCTGCAGCATGGTTGTATAATGCAGCAAAACACCATGCAAAGTTTTTGTGAACTGTTTTGTATTTCAAGACTTTTATTATTGGAAAAGGACCATTAAAAAATCAGTAACTGTGGTAAAGTAAGAAGAAGGATCCTCCAGTGATTTGGAATTCTAGAGCAGAGAATTAGTCTTCCAAACAGAATCCAGTTCATTGAGGACAAAGAGTCCATGGATTCTGACTTCAGCTATTCATAGTTTTCAACTTAGCAAGTTGTTCTTCAGATGAGCCTCTTTAAAGGCTTTGCTGCCACACTGTGGGGAAAAAAATATTTATTCCATTTAAACTGCAGATATAAATAACACACAAGCTCAGTTCCCACATCTTCTCAGCATCCAATCCACCCTTCAAAAAGACAGCCAAAGAACCGTAAACTAAAAAATACAGTGTTGGGAAGGACAACATTGGCAATTATATGAAGAAAGTGATTTTAATAGAGGACTGATTGAAATCAATTTAAAGATTCCTCCTATTTATAAATGACAGGTCCAGGAAAAAACAAATATATATAAGGCTCTGTCATTGCAGATATTAAGAATAAACTGGAAATAAGTAAAAAAAAATATAAATTTTAGAACCAAAAAAAGTTTTCAGACGTGACTCTTTTGAATTCATAGAATTACAGAATGGTTTGGGTTACAAGAGACCTTAAAGATCATCTAGTTGCAACCCTCAATATTTCCATTTTTTTCCATTATGGATTGATTTCTCCTTTAAATCAGCCAAGACACCAATTTCTGTATAAGCAATGTAAGGCATGTCCAAAGGACAGGAATTGAGCATGACTTTTTCGTTTATCTGTTGTTTTTTTGGTTTTGTTTATGGTTTTATTTTCTTAATTTTCATTTTTCTTTTGAAAGATCGGTTCAATTTCCAGAATGCTGGCCTGGTGTAATGCACTGGTGCTAGTGCTTGTTACAGATTTCAGTACAAAAGGCTCTCAGACTCCGCAAAGTAATGAATAAAAATACCACTTATTGGCACTAACAGTAGAAAGGAAAAGAGGATAGTGTAGATATTCTTACAGCCTTTCAGATGGACCAATGGGAAAAACAAACTGCTCAGATCCTGCTTGTATTGAGTTTTCCTAGTAGTGAGCAATTCTGTGCACCATTTCTACTGCCAAGCAAATGGGGGGAGCAAGCTGCTTCACATCAAGATAAAGGAGTGTGACCAGCAGGTGAAAGGAGGTGATCCTGCCCCTCTACTCTGCTCTTGTGAGACCTCACCTGGAGTATTGTGTGCAGTTCTGGTGTCCTCAACATAAAAAGGACATGGAACTGTTGGAACAAGTCCAGAGGAGGGCCACGAGGATGATCAGGGGACTGGAGCACCTCTTGTATGAAGACAGGCTGAGAAAGTTGGGGCTTTTCAGCCTGGAGAAGAGAAGGCTGTGTGGAGACCTCATAGCAGCCTTCCAGTATCTGAAGGGGGCCTATAGGGATGCTGGGGAGGGACTCTTCATTAGGGACTGTAGTGATAGGACAATGGGTAACGGGTTAAAACTTAAACAGGGGAAGTTTAGATTGGATAGAAGGAAGAAATTCTTTCCTGTAAGGGTGGTGAGGCACTGGAATAGGTTGCCCAGGGAGGCTGTGAATGCTCCATCCCTGGCAGTGTTCAAGACCAGGTTAGACAAAGCCTTGGGTGATACGGTTTACTGTGAGGTGTCCCTGCCCATGGCAGGGGGGTTGGAACTAGATGATCTTAAGGTCCTTTCCAACCCTAACTATTCTATGATTCTATGATTGTAAAGATAAGCACAGACAGGTGTCATAGTTGTTGATGCCAATCAGGAGATGCCTGAAGGCTCCCTTGGTAGGAATAAATGGTAGAGTTTGGCATTCCTTTGTGCAGGATTGCACAGCCCCGTGCCATGCTCAGGTCACCTTGTAGGGAGGTCATTATCTTCACCATAGGTAAGGTCCTCCCATTAGCACATCCACACATGTGAGCTGGGATGTAAGCAGTAAATCTTCTTACCGGGCTGCCTTAAGATGTTCTTCGTGTTCCTAGTTTAAAAATACTATTTGCATCTTACATGGAACGTTGATGAAGCAAAATTATGTGACAGGACTTAGGCAGGGCAGCAACTCTTGCCATGAATAACTACAAGACTTTAAACTTAGGAAAAAAGATTGTTCTCTATACAAAACCACAAATTTTCATGTTACCGTTATCACATCTTTCATTTTGCACGTTATTTCTTTACTTCCTATGTTTTATGTAGGCATTTTCTATTTTATGTCCTTCTCCTAGTTTTTTTTTGTAGCTTGTTTTTAAACTTGAACTTTCTGGCTAAGCTAAACAGAAGAGGAGGCATGCACTCCTGGCTGTATGATGTTTTGCAGTGGAAATTAATAAAGAGTAGCTTTCAGGCTCTAACCAAGGGTTGGATCCTTTAATCATAGGCTGAGCCACAGTAAACAGTTGAAAGTGAAGTACAAGGTGACACAGCTGAGTTGTACTAATGCATAATACTTCCAGGATATTAGTGTATTAAATACATGAAAACACAGAAGAATAAAACAAAACCATGATGTGTTTTTGAATTATAAAAAATGAAATAAATTTCTAGGTTCTCAAACTTGGTAAATCTAGGCACATTGTAAACACCTCAATATAGAAACCAGTAACCATATGATTAAAATAATTTGGCTTGCATGCAGTTAAATAATATAATCTACTTCTGACATTGGAAATATTAGAACCAGATCTAACCACCTGAACAACAAAATATGACAACTGACGAAACCAATGCTTATAAAATTATTCATCTTACCTCATTTTTCTTTTTTCCTTTATCTAGAATTTTCACAAAGCTCCTTTGGTGTCCATGTCTAAAAATATAATATGTTTAACTATCTCTTAGGGAAATGAACTTAAGATGACTTTTTTATACTGAAAAACTATTTACTGTATCACTAAACATAAAATCTACTTACTATCTAGTATAATGTTAAAGTGATTATCTTAAGGATGGTGAAAAAGTTAATTTTTCAGTTCTTTTAAATTAAGATTTTTTTTAAACAAATATTTTTGAAAAGAAAGGCAAAACCTAAGGGCAATATTTGGAGTGATAATTTGTGTATAGCAGAAAGCATGCTTATTAAAAAGCAAAAAAAAAATAATGAAGGTATTGTTAATTAAGCCACCAAAGGGAATCAATTCACTTCTCTGTAGTTAAAAGGTAAAAATAACATTAATCTTGGTTTATTGTGAGTATGAGACAGTAGAATACAATAAATGCGCTTTTCACATACTTCCCTCAAGGCTGGATTTTTTTGGAAAGAGCTTTGCAACAGAAGGTATTTGTCAGTTAATCAGCTGGTGTTTTGATGAAATTTACTGCTGCCTTGTCTCATGACAAAGTCCTATGATAATCATAGTTCTAAGGTATAGAAAATCAGATTGTCCTACCTGTAAAGACATGGATAATATTAGTCTTAGAAACAAGATGAAATTTACATGGAAAAAACCCAACTAGAAATCTGGTGGGATATGTTGCAGTAAATAATAAAAATGAAAGTGTATAGTTGGATAAATTGTAAACTTGTAATTAGAACATTTTGTATTTATTTTTGTTTAATTTTTTTAATAATGATATACACACTGCAATGTGGGGGTATGAGGTGATTTCCAAACCCTTAACAAGCAATTTAGTTAATCAGTCTGGGATTAATCTCCAGTATGAGAACAATGAAAATAGTCTTCTTCACCAATCTTCCCCAGTGTACACTTTCTGTATTGAAAGATGCTGAATTTTCTCAGAGCTATGGAATGATAGCAGTTCTAAATCTACATGTTTTCCTCTTTACCAAATAAATAAATAACAGCCTCATAGCAGTTGAACTTGCAAGTCCTAGAACCAGAATCAGCAGACATTTAATGTTGGAAGGCACCTGCTTCTGCTGAAATTTGAGCTAAGTAAGAAATTAGGTCAAGTTGTGGAGGACCTTGTCCGATCAAGTTGTGAAAATCCCCATAGTTTTATAACTATTTTAAAAACAAGGGAAAACATGCATGGAATAGAATCATAGAAAGTCAAAGTAGATGTAGGGTGAGTTCAAGTCCCAGTCTGATTCTGTAAAGTTCACAGTGACATAAACCATTAAAAAGTACTGACAATTTTAAGCCACCTCAAAAGTATTTGCTTCCTCTTTATGGACTTTTTGGGGTGGGTTGGGTGGCTAATATCAGTCAGAAATTATGAAAAACCATGCCAAGTGCAAAGTCCTACACCTGGGTCGGAGCAATCCCAGGCACAGCTACAGGTTGGGCAGAGAAGAGATTCAGAGCAGCCCTGCGGAGAGGGACTTGTGGTGTTCGTAGATGAGAAACTTAACATGAGCTGGCTTCAGTGTGCCCTCACAGCCCAGAAAGCCAACCGTATCCTGGGCTGCATCAAAAGGAGCATGACCAGCAGGTCGAAGGAGGTGATCCTGCCCCTCTACTCTGCTCTTGTGAGACCTCACTTGGAGTATTGTGTGCAATTCTGGTGTCCTCAACATAAGAAGGACATGGAACTGTTGGAACAAGTCCAGAGAAGCACCACAAGATGATCAGCAGGCTGGAGAACCTCCCATATGAAGACAGGCTGAGAAAGTTGGGGCTGTTGAGTCTGGAGAAAGAACTAGATGAACTTTAGGTCCTTTCCAATCCTAACTATTCTATGATTGAAAATAAAGCTGTAACAGCAGCTCAAATCCAGAATAATCCATTTTGTGTCCCTTGGGTCCCATTTCTTTGGGAAGACAAAACAGAAACATATCAGAGAAGTTAGATGGGCATTATTACCCCTAAGCAACGTACAATTCTAAAGTTTATTCTTATGAGAAAAATGTAAGATTTCTCACCAGCTGGTTTATTCAAACCTTCCAACATGTACTTGAACATACTGCTTCACATTCTCCTGTGAACTTTTGCAGACTTATTGAGCAGATAGTATGACTTGCTGTTTTGCATAATATTTTCATGCCCTGTCTTAGGATGAATCTAGAATGCTCATTTGATTTCAATAAAGTGCAAGGTGAATTTGACTTGCTATGGGCTTGCCCAGGAATGGATGCTACGTACTAAATAATTCCATCGCATATCACAGCTGGCTTTCTTAGGTTCTAGATAAAGGGTTTAAGAAGTAGGGAAGGTTCTGGTGCTGAATGGAGCATAAATTATTTCAGTCAAAAAAAGCACAAGTTGTCAGGCATCAAAAATGTGCCAGAATTAAATTCTTGAACAGTATGCTAGCAATGTCTTCAGGAAAAAGAAGATGTTTTTCTTCCACTCCCCATCATAAGGCTGTTTTCTTTCCTTTCATTTTTCTTTTCATTATCTATAGTGTTTTTACTGCTTCTTGCATGCAGATGTTCTTTTGCTCTGCAGTAATTATCAGAGTGTGTCAGTGGTTGCTGATGCATTTATTGATTCCTTCTGCACAAATTTCCCAAAAGGATTTGCTATATTGGGAAAACAGCTGTTTCTTCATGCCTCTGTTTGCATTTCATATAATTGCAAAGCATGGCCATCCTCCCACTGAAATTTCTTTAGCAGAACAAAGAGTTATACAAAGTCTGTGGAGCAAGCATGTTGAGGATATACTCTGTCTCTAAATCAAGATCTCTAAAATCACTGTGAACAAGATAAAGGTGCTTCGAAGTTCTGGACTGTAATTAATTTTGTTTTAGAAATAGCTGGTTTTCTGTGATGCTCCAACGCAAGCATTTGATGTATGATTTGAGGGAGAAAATACTTTTCTGCTGACTAATTTTAACCACTATTATTTATGTGCATTATGGAGCAATGCTATTAAAGATTAAAGCCAGAAATGCTTAGACCTTGTCTTGCACTACAGCATTTGAAAATAAGAGGAAATTTTCTGACATTTTCTTTTTTTAAATTCTTTTGTTCTCACACTCGCCTGAAAAAAACACTCTACATCAGTGGTAACTACAGTAAATTCACCTAGGGGGAGGTAAAGTATTTGTTTCTGCTAAAGGGATGTGACCTGTGGCTTTTACAGATCCTGACTCAAATATTAATTATGTTATTTCATTTTATTACTTCTAGTGGGTTTACTTCTTAGAAATGATGAAGTTCTGCTAGTTTTCCTAGGAGTTATGATTGCTCAGTCTCACTGAGGTTTCAGGCAAAGGAACCTGAAAATGGCTGGATTTTCTTTTTAAAGAGCATCAAAGGACAAGGATTTGAGGATCATATCTGTGTCAAATATTAGTCTTTGTGGGCCCATATAGCATTCAGAAATTTCTGAGTAAAAAAATATTAATTTTTTAATTTTTTTTTTTCTGGAAACTTTTAACAAGAAGGAACTAATTCAACATTTACCTATCCAGTACTACATCACAATCTAGTCCTATTTATTTAATATTACCATGTGATGTGCCCTACACTGGCTATTATAACATAGGCAACTCTATTTGTATCTTAAGAGCACTTGAAATTTGAAGAGGTGTGCAAGAAGATGCTATATTGTGTCATATCATCTGTGATTCTATGATGATATTCAAGCTTTTCCACTAAATTATGCCTCTGATTTCTGATTATGCATATCAAGATAGAAAATATGGAGAGCCAGGCATATTAATAGTTAGATTGTAAAGAGACGTATGCCTATGAGAGGGCAGTTGGTAAAAGCTGTTACCTTCTTTGGTTTTATTTTCACAATCCTAGCTCATTTTCCATACATTGTGAGAGAGAGGATCCCTAATGCAGCAAACTGATATCAAGAAACAGAGATACGGGACAGAATGTGAAGGCCAGTATTACAATGGTGTTTTTTTTCTTGTTTATAAAAGAGGGGAGATGCAGTATTGACCTGTTTCAATTTCATATATGGAATCACGTAAGCATTGCCTGCAAGTTTGCAGATTATTTTTCTATGCATACATATGTGATTTCTATATAGAGTTAAATTTGAAATTGTCTCTGCCATAGTATGAGCTGTATGAAGCACTATTTTTAATTGAATTACGGTTTTGGTTTTACTTTGAGCTTTTCTGAGAGTAGAAAAAACCCTAAATATCTACAGAGGAAATTGAAATGCTAACTACTTAGACGTAAAAAACAGTCTTAAATAAATTAGCTGTCTTAAGTAAATTATTCACAATAATATTCCTCCTATCAGTCAAGCTCTAGCATAGTGAAAGTTGAATCCATGATGCTGTTTAGATTTTGCTTGTAGTTTTAGGAAGTGATGATTATGGGTTGAGGGTTTCTGACTGAGCGAAAAGGTTTCTTCAGTTTGCCATTTAAAAAGTCATAAGTAATAGGAAATAACAGCAGAACTGACCAGCAAGGACACTCTAGCAGGGTATTACAGCAAGGACGTTAGCTGCGTAGTACAGACACACTCACAGCTTCCAGGGCTTAGGTTGCAGGCAGTCAGATGCCCCTGTCACATTCTGTGTTTGATGACCAGCAGTTTGGGTTAGGCTATTCATCATGCCAACAGCAGTAACTGTAATTTCACAGGCAGATGGGAAAAAGTTCATTAAAAAAACCCTACTAGGTAAAGCAAAGAAGAAAGGAAAACCTTAGAATGCAGTTATTCAAGAGTTTTCCAGGCCAGACACTAACTTCCAAGTGTACCTCCTAAATACATATGCAAATGTATATGTATATGTGCATCTATGTGTGCAGCCAAAGAGAGGATGAATCAGGAAGAACTCTTTAGAGTGTGAGGACAGTATGTAGGACATTTGTTATTTTTCTATCTAATTTGTTGTAGCTCAGCAACTATCACAGAATAAGAAAATAATTACTATAACAGGAAAGATTCTGTTGTGCTTTAGGACTTTCGTCCTGGAGATGCAGCTTTCCCAAAGACATTTTGTTTTTAAAGAGTAAATAATCTATAAAAACTTAGCTTTCAGAAGATATGCAGCCACAACTGCATTAAAGTCATGCCTGATAGTTATCTCTCTATTGAAGAGGGTGCACAGATGCCTGTGGTGCCTTCTAGTGACATCTGAGAGCAGGTATTGTCTTCCCACTGCTCTGAGAGTCTTTATCAAAATAGACTTTAAAGATTTCTGTCTTTTTAGCATTTTTAGCCCAGTATTGTTATTCTAATAATTGTTTTCACATTTAAAATCTTTGTTACTGTGCTGCTAAGTGGTCAAAACTACTAAAGCATTTGGGGAATTTCTTACTTAAGAGATGAAAAGGTTGTGATGTGGTAAATTAGGTTTCACTATAATGTGCTCCTGGTAAATTTAGGTTAAAATGATAAACAAACTGTCATTCTTGTCTAAGCAATGTTGCTGCTGTTTAGATGACTTCTGAGCAGAAAACTGTCTCAGTGATATAAATCACATCAAAATGAATGGGAATCTAAGTTAGGTTTCTTAATGATAATTAAAACCAGGCAGCTTCGTCTTGAATAATTGAAGTGCAGCAGAACATGTTCACAAAGTTGTGGTATGGGCACTGAAGGAATGAATCCTGAAATAGCTGACATTAATTTCTCTGTAAATACCACATCTTGTAAATATATGGCTGAAAGCAAAATGAGGGAAAATACAAGAAAGGAGCTTTTCCCTGCTTTGTAATAAATAACAATACAAAGTTTGTATTAAAAAGTAAACTTCACCTGTGACTACAATATTAAATATAACTTCTGAAGGATTTTGAATGTTATACTTTTAAGTCTCTAATGGCATCTAAGCTTAGCTGCACGGTTCTGTGATAGCAGTATCAGCCCTCCTGCATTACTCAGGTTGATTTTGATCAGATCGTGATCTGATTAGGTTCATGATTGTATTATGCCAGCTAAGCCAGAGGGACAATCTGGATTTACAGTGGTACTGTTTAATTTATCACCTTTATGCTACATGGGAAGACAAACAATTTCAGTTGTGATGAAACACGGGGAGGGAAGCATGTGATCCAACATTACAGCTGCTAGTGTAAGCTCAGTCTGCCAGCATTCTATTTTTTTCTTTAGAAAAAATGGATTATCAAGAAAGACAATCTTGACAATTGTCAAGAGATTTTTGATATATTGAATCATGTTTTGCATCAGTCTTACTGTCTTAAAATACATCCTTGCTAACGTCAGTGAAAACTCATTGAAGCATTTTTGAGGGAAGAAAAAAAGGTAAGTGTAAAGATCATTTTTCCCTAGGAAAAAAAGGTAGATGGCAAAGGTTAAAGGATAATGCTGCTTCTGCTCAACAAACACTCCTTATCTTTGAAGTAACTCATGATACTTCAGAACTATTAAAAATTTTCCTGAACTCCTCCAACTTAAAGGCTCTCATACAATGTTCCCAGCCTTGTAATGAAAGCTTTCCTCTTTGTTCCAAACAAGCACTTTGTGCCAGGTCTTCAGTCTATTTCTAGAACATGTTTCAGTTTTTCCTCCTTTCACATGCAATTTTAATCTTTCGAGCCTGTGAGGACATTCCACTCAAAATAAGTGCTGCAGATCTGGCCTTCACCAGGGGCATTGCTGCACTGCTCATTGTTATCATTACTATTTCTGTTAACTCGACAACCAAGTCAAAATTTATACACCTAACCAGACCTACAGAAATGAATGGGGCTACATGTTTAGGAAGGCAGTATTTTATGAGCTCTGCGGCTACAAAGAAGTCAGAAGTGTTGCCATTTGCTTTAATAAGGCTCTATTACATCTTTACCAGCCTGAATGCCCTAAGTGATCCTTAAGACCTTAGATTTGAGGACCATTGTTCCCAACTGCTTAAATTCAGTGCCTGAACAAAGAGTGAAAACAAATATTTTCTCCTTTTATTTTTTTATTTTTTTATAACTGGAAGCAGTAAATTTACCATCAGTTCCTATACTGAGAAATAATCTAAGCCTTACCTACTGTTATAGTGATGTGTGATTCATAGTAGATTTAAGTACACTTCTTAACAAGTGTTATTACCAGTAATAGGAAGAATTAAACACAGTTCTTTAACTTTTATCCTGAATTTAAGTATTTATCAAGAACAGTCTCTGAATAAAATAATGACATTTTGAAATGATAACATGGTGATGCGACTTTCAACAGAATCTCTGAATCTTGTCAGATGTCTGTCAGCATACAATGCATACTCAAAATGGGAATGCAGTTATTTTTAATGTAATCACGTTCTAAAATCAACCTTCATTTCTTCATGATTATTAAAAATCTGTGGTGTTTGGAGAGATAACAATCATCTAAGTTTTTAATCTATCAGTAGATTAAATAGATTCTTATCTCCATAGCTCTGCCATGCTTTTCATGTCAGTAAATATCTCAGATTAGTCAAAGTGTCCTTGAGCTGTTTTAGTGTTCCTTTTTCACTCCAGTTTTATCCTCATTTAAATTCCATCTGTCAGTGTCCACTGCCGGAATTTTGCAAAAGAGAAAAGATGAAGTTGGCATTATTGAGAAAAGATGTGCC
Source organism: Pezoporus wallicus (assembly GCF_028554395.1). NCBI lineage: Eukaryota > Metazoa > Chordata > Aves > Psittaciformes > Psittacidae > Pezoporus > Pezoporus wallicus. Next base: position 2,330,463 of record NW_026637470.1, read on the forward strand.
AGTAATAGCTAAGTCATGTTTTCAAATAAGAAGTAGTCATTGGTTTTGTAGTAATAAAAAGGTAGCTATAACAGAAAACAAGACAAAACAAAAAAGCCCCACAAAAAAAAACAAACAACCACACAAACCAAAAAGCCAAACAAACCCAGCAAAAAAACACCCAAACCCAACAGTAACAACAAAAAACCCTCTTTAATTTAGATTTTGGAATCTTGAAACTATAACCAGTATTAAACTACTGCACTGATATGATCACTAGTGTGATAGATTCATTTAAGTAGGAAGAGTTCATAAAACCAGTCAGAGCTTCATCAGGATGAAAGGTAACCAATCTGTATGGGGAGGACTCTCTGCTCAGTAAAGTTAGGGAGCAGTGACGTCTGGTGGCTTAAAATATTTGGTGAGATCAGCTTTGAACTTCTGAACTGTGCTTGGTGGGTTGGCTAATGGATACAGCACCTTTAATGAGAAGCCACTGCCTTAAACCTGTGAGTGGATGTCCAAGAGCAAATGAGATGACCCTCATTCTTTACATTTGATAAAAAAGAAATGAGCTACACTGGGACAGTGCAGATAGCTGGCCAGGAACCACACCAACTGCTGCAGTGCCAGCAGAGTCCCTGGGAAAATACATACCAGTGAGCATCCAAAATAGATATAGAGAGTAGGTGGGAAAGGCAGAAGTTGACCTAAGCATTCAGAGAGAGTATTCTGGAGGGCTTCGAGATGTCACTGAAAATATTTTCCTGGTGCTCACAGGCATCTTGAAAAAGGTATGAAGTATTCAGGTTACGGCTTAAACCTTAGAATGAGGTCTAGATGAGTCATGATCTTTGTGTTAGCAGTCCCTGAACCTTTCTGAAGACTGGCAGAACCAAAACAGGAAAATTACAGCCTGATGTGAACTGGAGGTGAACATTAAGCAGTGGGAAAGGATTCACTTTCTTTTTCATTCACTCAGAACATGATATGCCTAAGCTAAGCTAATGAAAAAGCTAATTCTTCAACATAAATGACAAGTGAAAAGAATGAGAACTGCATTTTGTCTTTTCATAGCTGTTAAAATAGCCCCACACAGACTTTCTGGCAGAAGCTCAGACATCATACCCACACCAGTGAGTCAGATGAGTTTGAAATTGAATGGCAAATGAGAAACAGTGTAACACAGCCGTTCAACATGACAGAAGCACAGCATTTGAACAAATAACACACTTGAGTGGTCCAGTGAATACTACTGTCTGCTGCCAGTCAGCAGAACCGTTCAATGTAGTTTAAGCTCTTGGTAACAAGTTTCCTTGGTGATTCACTGGCAGGTGATCCATGGAGAGAAATGTGGAAGAACAGCATACAGGATCCTGGAATCAGGTGGTATTTTCCACTGATAAGCACTGCTTCCAGACTGTAGTGGTGTAGAAAGCTGGCAGACATAGAAGGCTTTCACAGCTCTAAAAGCATTGAAATATGCCAATTTTAGGAGCAAAATTTCTTATAAGCTTTCAAGCCATGTGGAGCATCAATATGTTTTCCATGCTATACTTGTCAGTTTAAAGAGAAATAGTAAATTTATAAGGCACAACAATTCAGCAAAGTCTGCAAGGTCTGTGTGCAAATGAAAAGAGAGATGTCCCGGAGTACTTAGCACACCCAACATGTGCTATTAAAAAATTTAACAGACTTCATGCTAAAAAGTATAAAATAAGGCATATATGATTCTGAAAGCTGCAGTTGTCATGTTCTTTTCACACATGTGATGATGCTTACCAGCTCAGGTGAAGCTTTTAAGTGAAATCCAGTTAACATTTTTTTCCCATGGAAATGAAGTATCCAGTATCATTATGATGCATGTGTTTAATTGGAGGCAGGCATGCATAGTGTGGGGTCTACTTTTGACCTAATAACATTTGAAAATAATCTAATTTCATTCAGATTTGGTGGAGGGTGGATTTCTTAAAGGTATTCATTTCCACCTGCTTCAGGAAAATTCAGGACTCTGGGGCAGGGAAAGAAGCTTCTTAGTACAGAGTAGTACAGGGGGAAAAGCCATGAAAAAGAGGATTGATAAAATATCACCTAGGAGTATCCAGACAGCTACAAATTGCAACTCAGGCAAGGGTCTCATGTTTGCTAATATTTTGCTAAGTATCTAAAGCTGTATTTGCCTTGATTAGTACACATGTATTTACATTACAGCTGAACATAATTGAGCACCTTTAACTGAGAATTTTTACATAGCTGGATAGACTGTCCTTGACTCTGTTCCAATATGTGGTTGCTTTATAACAGACATGGAACAATTAACAACTTGTAAATCACCCAGGTAGTCAGTAAAACAATTGTCACTACTCAGTCTCTGCTAGAAAATTCTAAGCATTTCACTAAGTATTTCAGATGAATTCAGGTTTTTGAGATTTTATGTCCTTTTTACTTTTCCTTTTAATGTGTTGGTACAAAAACAAGGTGATATTTTCCAACATATTTTATCTTTTTAAGGTAATAATAATAGAATGCAATCTTATCTGTACACATAAGGGAAAATAACAGGGAAAATAAAGTAGCTATCCATATTTTTCACTAGTAACTGTGTTCTTTTATATTCCTTTTATATATTTAACATTTCATATTTGCTTCTTCCAGAGTCTCATATAATTAGTAATCTTGTTACATTTGTGGAGGAGAAAACTCTTTTCTACAATTTTAATATCTTTTTGTGGGTGTGTGTCTTTGTTTTACCCAGCTGTGTTTGGCTTTACTGCATCAATACAAGATATCAGAGTTTCTTACAGCTCTTCTGCACCACCATTGTTCTTTTGGAATCAGTCCTCTCTTCTGCTTTGTAACTCAGCACCAGTGGCCATTGTTGCTGTGTAGCAGATGGGAGGGAATGCATTTCCAGCAGGCCAGGCTGCTTTAGAGCCAAAGGGGTGAAGTCTAGAGAACTAAGAGAAATTCAGACTAGGCTTTTCAATTTCTCCAGCAGCAGCAAGCCCCCAGCTTTTCTGTACTCGTACGCTATTGTACTACCACTTGCATAGTGATGGTCACGTGCAGCATTCATAGTGGTCTAGATCACAGGATCACAGAATGGAATCATAGAATATCTTGAATTGGAAGGGATGCATAAGGATCATTGAGTACAAGCCCTGCTCCTCACAGGATGATCAGACAACTAATGGCTCTGAAAAATAAGGGAGAAAAAAAAAAAGTGGTTTTTCAGCTAACCATCCTTGACCCATCCAGCTGAAGGAACTGTTGTGCCAGCAGAATGGACAGGAGGAGAGCAGCCTTGGAGGAGATCCAGGATGGGAAGGTAGGGAATCAAAAGGTGCTTATATCAGTACAGCTTTTGGAGTAAAAAGGCTATGGTGCACTGCTTTATGATAGGTCAAATTTGTGTGGAGGTGACAGCTGTGTTTAGATTATATTGGGGACCGTAATCTAGGCTGATGAACTAAGGAATTAATTTTACTCTGCAATAGGTTGTAAGCCTAAAGTCTCCTTTCATCCAGCTGATGTCAGTAGTGGATCGAATATCTTATTAGGCAGTAGCTGTATAAAATATGACTAAAGAGAACCCTTTAAAATCTTACTGCAGCACGCAGCTAGTATTGTCACAATGATGTTACAGTCTGCCCTTGTCAGCAAAGAAGGAGTGGACCATAAAAACTAGGACCACATCACTTAAGATGTGTTTTCACCTATCACTTTTACGTCTGGAAAAGAAATATAAGGCAATTTGTACTGCATTTGTCTGCATTTGAAGAAAGTGGCTCACGTCCTATGCTTCCCTCAGAAATTAAGATCTTAACTTTCTAAATAAACACTGTGGGGTTAATTGAGATTGGCATGCTCATTCATGAGAAGAAACCCAGGGGATCTTGGCATTTACACTTAAATTGCACATTCCATGTGTGGGATGTAACACACGGCTGTGTTTGCCTACACCAGACCATGCGTTATGTTGCACTTTTAAGCTTTAAAGGATGTTGTGAATTACTGAGCACTCAATAGTTTGATAATAGGAATTAAATGCACTCAACACTCAGCATGACCCAAACACTAAAAAATCATGCCTGTGATTGTAGTCACATATTTAGCAAAATTATTACAGGCTTTGATATTGCATTAAAATAAACTTCCAAAGCAAAATGCCTAAGCTTTACAGATAACCTGGAAAGTCTGGTTATGCTTGTTATGGCATGGACGCTTCCAAGTCAAAATGAGTAGCAGAGGGCAAGCAGACCTTGTGCCCTTCCACGGGGAGGACTATTAAGCAGGCTCAGATGACCTGGGCAACACACCTTGACTTCCAGCCTGGGGTGTCTGCTCACTTTTCCCAGAACAAGAGTGTTTTAAGCTGGATCAGTTCACAGCTTGGTGGACTGCAGCTCCCAAGCAGTTGTGCTCACATAAATGAGAGGGTGGGCAGATACAGCTGGGTGAGCGACATATGGGAGTTGTCGTTCAGGTTACATTTGTGGAACCACAGCCATGTCACCTGCTTATGTTGTCTTCACTAATATGGAGAAAAGCACAGGAATATTCATACCTAACTAACATTTAAGGTGCCTGTTCAGAGAACAAAACAAAGCAATGTGGCAAAGTGCACATCACTGTAAACATCTCAACACCTTGTCAGCTGGGGAGTGCAGCCTGAACACAGCTATGGGTGCTTTGGCAGCTGTGGGTAGCAATGGATGCTGACCTGTCTGCACATCTGTACAGAAATATGCATGTGCTTGGTTTGTAGACCTCTTATTCCTGACTAAAAACTATTTAGTTAATGTAATCTACTGAAAGCAAATGTATCTCAGAGTCCATTACTTGTCCACTTGCTGAGTTCTCACATTCCCAGGAAGCACTGTTTTATTTTTCTGTCATAAATTTATTTATATAAGGATATATGTATATATATATGACACGCTGACTGCATTGACCCTGCTTGCCAGGTGACAGAACATGACATACATAAGATTCTTTTGGTGAAAAAACATACAAAGAGAAGGCAGTGTTTTAAGCTAAGGATTTTTCAGAGTGAAATTTGCGGAAATTAAAACACTAGGTGGTACAACCATCTGATTTAATTTATAATCTTTTCATCATGGTGAACATTATATTTCCAATTCAGTGGCGGTAATCTAATATGCTGTGATGTTGGCTAATGATTTCTCAGACATTCTATATTCACTAAAGCTTTTGTCTTTACATCTGCCTCTATAGATGAATTTGCATTTTAATTAAAGTGTTTAAATGAGCGATATTAAAGCCTGGAAAAGGGAACATAATTTTTACATCCTCTCTAATGTAATTTAAAAACACTGGATTTTATCTGTTGTGGAGCATTAAAGATAAAATCAATTTATGTTTATTATTTTCCAGTTTATTTAATAGTTTCTCTATTTTAAGAGCTTTACATTTAAATTTATTTACTTGAAATGAATACAGTATAAGCTACATTGTCGTACCATAGCCTCTATACTCTAAAATGTATGACTTCCTGAATCTTGCTCTTACAGTTTCAGTAAAGATATTATAGGTAAAGTTTTGATTAATTACAAGTGTCATAAATTACACTGAATTTGATAAAATTTAGTGATAGATTAAATACATTGTATCTATCACTTCAACAGCTTTTGTTCTGTCTCTTTCTTAATTTTTTAACTGAACAGCAAAAGCATAAAATCATAACAAACATTGATTAGATAGCAGAATAGCACATAAAGTCAACTACTGTTTAGACTTAAATACATAACATGCATTTTCAGGGTTTCTGGATGGCCCTAAAAGAGTGTTCTTAAAGACTACCACTTTCAGTTTCTCTAATTTAAAAGCTTTAACTAGGATCTCCAGATACTTAGCTAGAAGTCCAGCAAGATGGCCACAGGCTCAGTTTCTGTTTTCATCTTAAAAACTTCAGTTCCACACAATTTTTCCTTGAAGGACCTTTCCTTTTTTTCTTACCAGTGTGACAGAGATCTCTTATGTTCAAGTGAAGAATTCTGTCTACAAAGACAGGGGATAAAAATCATTCTCTTATTAATCATTAAAATTATGAAGAAAACCAATAGCATTTAAGGCAACTCATCTGTGAAATTCTTCATTTGTATTCCCTCTAGAAAACAGGATTTCCTCCAAAGCTGGTGACACATGTCGACCAGGCCCATCATTTCCCATCAATTTGTATAAACACAGTTCTTCCCTTTGTTTCACTAATCTATCACTGTTTAACTTTTCCAAAGATACATTCTGTCATGCAAAGTGGATTTCTTTTGCCTGATACACAATGCTTACTTGATTCAAAGCCATCCAAGCAAAACACTTAAGTGGAATTCAGAATTATCCAATGGACTCACAGCATACTTACCCAGCATCCTATACTGTAGTGTCACCAAACATGAAGTTAGCATCAGTAAAAGTGCCGTTCTAACAAGAAGTTTTTGGGTGTTTTTTAATTGAATTTTGAAATCTCCTCAGACAGGGTATGATCAGATAGCATTGTGTTACACTCCTGGATACACAGTTATGAACTGAATAAAACACTTCCTTCAAAAATACCTAGTATTCTGAAAGATCTGATGTTTTGGGCAATATTTGTTCTTAATTAAGAGTCTTCAGTAGCTTCATTAAGCTATTGAAGTTAGTTTTAAACTGCATAGCATATATTTTTTAATAAAAGCAAATTTTAGGTGTAAAAATACACTTGTAAGTTTCATCACTTACAGGTGTATTTTTACATTTTGGTCTTGGGGATTCCTTACACCATGATATAATATCTGTGAAAAGGAGCATGAGAAAGCTAAACTTGCTTTGTATTGGAATACATTTGGTTTATGTTTTCAGGGAAATGTGAATCCAGCATGCTGTTGTGTTGTGTGTTCCATGAGTTAGAATGGAGCAATTCCAGAAGTTGTGGGTTTCTTGCTGGTGAATCAACTGCTGTTTTCCATGTCTAAATCTCAAAAGAACTGTTACTCTGCTGTCCAGTACCTACTTTTTCTGTTTCTATGTGTGCAGATAGATAGGTTGAAAGCATAACATAAGAATAAAGAATTATATAGAATCATGGAATAGTTAGGGTTGGAAAGGACCTTAAGATCATCAAGTTCCAACCCCCCTGCCATGGACACGGACACTGCACACTAAACCATGTCACCCAAGGTTCTGTCCAACCTGGACTTAAACACTGCCAGAGATGGAGCATTCACAGGTTCCTTGGGCACCCATTCCAGTGCCTCACCACATTAACAGGAAAGAATTTCCTCCTTCTATCCAATCTAAACTTCCCCTGTTTAAGTTTTAACCCGTTACCCCTTGCCCTGTCACTACAGTCCCTAATGAAGAGTCCCTACTCAGCATCCCTATAGGCCCCCTTCAAATACCGGAAGGCTGCTATGAGGTCTCCACGAAGCCTTCTCTTCTCCAGGCTGAACATCCCCAACTTTCTCAATCTATCTTCATATGGGAGGTTCTCCAGTCCCCTGATCATCCTCATGGCCCTCCTCTGGACTTGTTCCAACAGTTCAATGTCCTTTTTGTGTTGAGGACACCAGAATTGCACACAATACTCCAAGTGAGGTCTCACGAGACCAGAGTAGAGGGGCAGGATCACCACCTTTGGTTGGCTTTCTGGGCTGCAAGCACACACTGCCTGCTCATGTTCATTTTCTCATCGACCAACACCCCCAAGTCCTTCTCCGCAGGGCTGCTCTGAATCTCTTCTTTGCCCAACCTGTAGCTGTGCCTGGGATTGCTCTGATCCAGGTGTGGGACCTTGCACTTCCCATGGTTAAAATTCATAAGGCTGGCATCAGCCCACCTCACAAGTGTGTCAAGGTCCCTCTGGATGGCATTCCTTCCCTCCAGCGTATCAACCAAACCACACAGCTTGGTGTCATTGGGAAACTTGCTGAGGGCGCACTCAATCCCACTGTCCATGTCACAACAAAGATGTTGAGCAAGACCAGTCCCAACGCCGATCCCTGAGGGACACCACTCGTTACTGGTCTCCAGCTGGACATTGAGCCATTGGCCACAACTCTTTGTGTGCAGCCATCCAGCCAGTTCTTTATCCACCGAGTGGTCCATCCATCAAATTGATGTCTCTCCAATTTAGAGACAAGGATGTCATATGGGACAGTGTTGAACGCTTTGCACAAGTCCAGGTAGATGACATCAGATGCTCTACCCCTGTCCATCAGTTCCGTAGCCCCATCATAGAAAGCCACCAAATTGGTCAGGCAGGATTTCCCCTTAGTTAAGCCATGCTGGCTGTCACCAAGTACCCTGTTGATTTTCATGTGCCTTAGCATGCCTTCCAGGAGAATCTGCTCCAAGATTTTGCCAGGCACAGAGGTGAGACTGACTGCTCTGTAATTCCCTGGGTCATCCATTTTCCCCTTCTTGAAAATGGGGGTTATATTTCCCTTTTTCCAGTCATCAGGAACTTCACCTGACTGCCATTAGTTTTCAAATATGATGGCCAGCGGCTTAGCAACTTCATTTGCCAGCTCCTTTAGGACCCAAGGATGGATTTCATCAGGACCCATGGACTAGTGCACATTCAGGTTCTTAAGATGGTCTCAAACCAGACCCTCTTCTACAGTGGGCCTAGGGTCTTCATTCTCACAGTCCCTGCGTCTGCCTTCCAAGACTTGGGTGGTGCGTTCAGAGCCTTTGGCAGTGAAGACCGAGGCAAAGAATTCATTCAGAACCTCAGCCTTCTCCAAATCCTGTGTAGCTAGTTCTCCCGAGAGCTTCCAGAGGTTGCCTACATTCTCCTTAGTCTGTTTTTCATTTGCTATGTACCTGTAGAATCCCTTCCTGTTATCCTTAACATCCTTAGCCAAGTTTAATTCTAACTGGGCCTTAGCTTCCCTAACCCGGTCCCTAGCTTCCCAGACAACATCCCTGTATTATTCCCAGGCTGCCTGTCCTTGCTTCCACCTTTTAGAAGCCTCTTTTTTCAATTGAATTTTCCTCAGGAGCTCCTTATCCACCCAAGTAGGTCTCCTGGCCCTCCTGCTCCACTTCCTTCTAGTTGGGATGCAACACTCTTGAGCTTGTAGCAAGTGATCCTTGAATATCAACCAACAGTCTTGGGCCCCCCTGCCCTCTAGGGCAATTTCCCATGGAACCATACTGAGCAGGTTCCTGAAGAGGCCAAAGTCTGCTCTTTTTAAGTCCAGGGCAGTGAGCTTGCTGCACTCTTTTCTCACTGTCCTGAGGATCTCAAACTCAACCATCTCATGGTTGCTACAACCAAGGCTGCCCTGGAGTGTCACATTTCCAACGAGCCCTTCCCTGTTGGTGAGCATGAGGTCAAGCATGGCACCTCTCCCTGTTGACTCCTCATATCTTCACTATTTCACTACCTGATAATTTCCTCATCAGTAAGAGTGCCTTTGGGCAATTGGATTGCCATGACTTACTTGCTGTCCCTGTTTAAGATGATATTTGGATTTGTACAAATCTGCCTTGATACCTTCCTCTGCCTGCATGCATTGTGAAGTACACCAGGTAGTTCAAGACATCTCAGGAGCAATAAAGTTTGCCTTTAGGAGAGCTTAGAAATGTTTTTGATAAAGAGCATAAAATCGGCTGCAAGACCAAATAGTATTCAACAGATAGAGGTATGACGAAAAAGAAAATACGAATTTTCCTTTCTGTTCCCTCTGCCACTGATCATGGATTGTCATACAAAGTGAGTATTTGAAAATAAGTAAAGTTACATGTTAAAATAAGTAAGTTTGGCTTCTGTTTTCTAAAAAGTTAGTTTAAGGCTTCAGGGTATGGCAAATCAATAATAATGTCTAGTTAACACAGAAAATAATGGGTATGAATAAATTGATTTTAACTTTTTTTTTCCATTTTAGGATAAAATCAGCCTTTACACTTTTCCTATTAGCAAGTATAGGTTTTCACGGCATTAAAAAAAAAGACAAATGAGTGGATCCATAACTTTTGTCCTTTGTAAGAAAGACTTAAAAGGTTATTTGAATCTGGTTTACTGCAGGAAGACATTAAGAAAGAAATATGTGGAAAAAATTTAAAAGAGGAACAAAATTAAAATTGACACACTATCTTGGTGTATATAGAAAGAAGGAGGCAGTTACTGAGAACGAAATAGGCCCACAAAAAGTTGTCCTTCTGTCCATATTATTGGTTTCCTCACTTTTCTAACTGTATTGTACTTTTTAATATTAGAAAGTTTATATTACTGTTATATAATATAGTACTGATATACAATATATACTTCTGGTTACAAAATGTATTTCTGGATGGGTATTTTTTATATATTATCAGAAAACATTTATGTTACTGAAAGTCATTAGAGTCAAAGCAGACACTATTTCAAACACCTGGTTGCTGAACACAAACTTTTTTCATTCAGCTCTGCTGTTCTAGCGAATTGCTTAAGAGGGCAGCAAAGAAGCTCCTAGAAGTAAAAATGCTTGTATTAGCAAAGCAATATAAAGTAATAACTGTTTTCAGTGGAAAGTTTTAAATTATAAAGTGACTGAGAAATAATGATTGCAAAGCTAATAGATAGAACATTCCTGAAAATGTGTTTTTCTACACCCAGAGTCATCTTCCTGCTGCATGTTTATATTGCCACTAATAAGATTATTGGAATACAGTCAGATAATAGTGTTCGCCTTATGGTCATGCTGAATGAAAAAGAATGTGCTTGCAGCATCAGTGAAGACCGGTTGAATAAAATGTGTAAATAATCCTGTGAAGACAGACCTAAACCCAATCCTGGGCAGTCTGCTGGGCTCTTTTGGACACCATACCTTCTGCTTTTTGACAGGGTGGCTCTTGCTGACCTAAATTGGGGTCCAGTTCAATAGACAGGTGAGGACTGCTTTGCCAGAGTCCCATCGTTAGCCTGGCAATTAAGGTCCTGTGGTAAAAAGCTACAAGATGCCAGCTGGAAATGGCTTTCAGCACCGTCTCTTGCTGGATTACTGCTTGATCTAGTCAGTCACTGTGCAAAACAAACGTGTCTCTTTTTCTCCTCCCTCCACTCTGTTTTCAGAAAGTCAAGTGAAAGTGGAGTACTTTGCTTTATACTATCACCAGCTGAGTGACTGAGCCTTTCCCCAGATGCAAACCACAGGTGAAACCACTCGGTCACCACAGTCCCAGGGTCTAAAGTGCCTCCTGGCTCAGGCAATCAGATTCTTTTTGGAAACATGAGCATCTTCTATCTGAACAGGGATTTTGACACTTTGAGTTCAGCCTAAACAACTTACCCTGAGTGATGGAATTATTTGTGGCTAAGCAGAACTTGAGCACAAATCTCTCTCTGGAGAGAAGCAGTGCTTAAATCATTAGGGCATATTTTTTTCTGCTAAAATTATGTATAGGAAAGCCTGTTTGTCTGGTATCTATGCCCAGAATGTAAATGAATGAAACTTTATGATTACCAAGATTGACAAGTTAGTAAATCCTTCTCTTTGAAACAGGAAAATGTACTCTAAGATGTTGGTTTACTATTAAGAAAGAGCCTTTAGAGACTCTAATCCTATAAAACGCTGCACCATAGGAGAGCAAATGGTAGACTTGAGCTGGCTCAATGAAGTCCCCAGCTCTGCTTCCAATGTTCTCCTGTGCCAGCTTTAACAACAGGCATTTGTTTTGGTGCATTATTGGTGTAGCTCAAAGCTTCCTACTGTATATTCTGTTAACCATTGAATGTACTCTTGAACTCATCAAGTAGATTCAACTTACTATCATTGATTAGACTGAGAGACACCTGTGGAACATTAGTGCTTTAAAGATTTTTTTAAACCTTTTTTAATCATTTTTTGTTTTTTTAAACTATTTGCAACTTCAGTGTTTGATGACAACTCTTCTCTGCTTTCCCTTCAGATGCTGCTCATATACCATGAACTGTCTGATCCTGTAAATTTAGAACAGTGGTACAGTAAAATAAACCTTGCTTTTCACTCAGCTCCTGTAAACTTTTGTTCATATTACAAAACAGCAAGGAGACTGCTCTAAAGGAAGAGACGCTGATCCAAGGATTAGTTAGCTGGAATGGAATGGAATAGAGTTTGGTTCACTAACTTCACTAACACAACTATAAATTCAAGCTCTTCTTATCCAAAGTAAAAAAAAACCCATAGGAATTGTAAATTTTGAACCATAGGAATTCTAGATTTTGAACCCGTAAGTGGAGAACAAAAGACAATTAATGTTGAGAAGTAAGGAATCAACTTTTCTGCAATATGTTTAACGTCTTCTCAAAAAAATGCATATTCCATAAACGAGATGTTGAATATGAGAAGGGTCACACATCTATTACAGAAATTCCTGCCATGGTGAATCATTGCTTCTGGTCATATTGACTGAAAAATCCTTTGCTCATTGTTGATTTAGGTCTCTTTTTTTTTACTTTTTTTTAATATATATATATATATATATAATTATCTATAACTCTGAAGTTATGAGGAAAATTATAAATGAGCCTATATAGGTTATATTAAAATTCAGTAATAAAATTATATTTTTTTTCAGTTAAATTACCAAGCAACAGAAATGGTCTGTCATTAATTTGAATCCATTTTTTTTATGTTCCTGCTTTAATAGTATGGTTTTTCATTTGAAAATGTGTTTTAATATTCCTAGATAACTTATTTAAAAATGTGCTCTAATATTCCTAAATAAGTAACATGTCAAGGGAACAGTATTTGAGCATTCAATAAATGTAATTAAATGGCATTCTGCTCCATGCATTGTTCCAGCTGGCGCATATTTGCTGACTGAGGGAGATAAGGTTGTTTATTTGGCCCAGACCATGTCAACATGCTGAAGGAACATGTAGACGTCAGTGTTAACAGCTGGACCTATGCTGCTGGAGCTGAAATACATGTTCTGACCTAAACCTATGTGAGAATAGTGTTCATACTTATGGTACTTGCTGAAAGAGATGTTTACAGACTCACCACCTACTCCACATACCTGCTAGCAGGCAGCCCAGCAGCTTTACACACTCCTCCCGCCTGGGAGGACTTTGTGCTGTGGAATCAGGACCTTACAGGACACCGAGTCCCTTGCAAACAAAGCTTATCCCATTGCACAAAAGCAGATGAGAGGCAGAGATAAAAACAGGAAACACTACAGTGTGTTTTTGTAGGTGTGGTCATGGGTCTGTATTGGAGGCAAAAGAGAGGAGGATGTGCTGGGGGCATCATTGACCAATATAAACATGGCAGCTGCTCTTAAAAGCTGGTCACAAATAGCAATGCGTAACAAAAGCTCTCTACTGTTGTGAAGCCTCAGAACACATCACAGGATTTTTTTTATAGAGTTAACGAAGCCCAGGGTGGTTGAAAGTACAGGGACCCACTTTATGTTGTTTGGTGATCACACTGATGGGGTCCTCTACTCTGAGGTCCCACATCTGACCTCACTGTAATTTCTACATGGGGTGCAAGATACTGAAAGTATTGAAGGAGTATTAGTTTTCATTGTAATGTACGATCTAGTAACAAAATCAGTTTGATAAGAAGAAAAAAGTGACATCACTGTTCTGATTTTGAATGGAGTAGAGTTAATTTTATTCATATTAGCTGGTATGGGGCCATGTTTTGGATTTATGCTGTAAGCAGTGTTGGTAATTCAGGGATGTTTTAGTTAATGCTGAGAAGTGCTTATGTACAGTCAAGGCCTTTTCTGCTCCTCATACCACCTCACCAGTGAGTAGGCTGCAGGTACACAAGAAGTCAGGAGAGGATTAAGCCAGGACAACTGACCCCACCTGACCCAAGGGATATCCCAGACCATATGGCATCATGCTCAGCATAGAAAGCTGGGGGAAGAAGGAAGGGGGAGATGGTGCTTGTCTTCCCAAGTTATTCATGATGGAGCCCTGCTTTCCTGAAGAAGGCTGAACACCTGCCTGCCCATGGGAAGGGGTGAATGAATTCGTTGCCTTATGTTTCTTTGCTTGCATCCGTGGCTTTTGCTTTACCTGTTAAACTGCCTTTATCTCAACCCATGAGTTTTCTCACTTTTACTCTTCCAGTTCTCTCCCCCGTCCCACCTATGGGGCAGTAAGCGAGTGGCTGTGTGGCATTTAGTTGCTGGTTGGGGCTTAACCATGACAATCACATAACATTTCGTGATCTAGATGACCTTTAGATGGATGATAGTTGTTGGTTAATACTCCAATACCTGACTAGTAAATACCTTTCATAATATAGTTTACCTTGCAAAGTCACCAGAGTATAATACATATGCTATGAAAATAGCTTTTCTAGTACCAGTGCTGTTATTTTTGTTCTTCTAAATGAAGCTTAGAAGTTCAGTTTGTTGGATTAGGTTTTCACCTACAACTACATATAATCCAAATTATTCTATTGTGAGTAGAGTTAAGCACTTTTTTTTCAAAAAAAAAACCTGAAAATGTAGTCTTGTCCACGTAATCAGACTTATTCATTACTATTTGAAGGGTATAGATATCCTACAGATACGAACCTAGGAAAGTATTAGTCAAATAAATTAAATGTAGGCTATTGTTCAGACACCAGGTGTGTTAATAAAAGGTAATTATGTTGACTGAAAATAAGTAAAAGCTCCATCCAGCAGACATACACATTTTTTTCCATCACTCTCTGTAATAAATACCTTTTAATAGAGTGGAAAATTACCATGCAGGTCTGAAATAACTAAGCAATTACTGAAGGCTTTGTTTAAAATTCCTCAAGAGAATGTCACAAAGAAAATGATTACCATTATTTCAACAATGAATATAGTACAATGGTTTCCATGAAAAATAAGCTCACATGTAACTATCAATTAGCAGCTTTTGATATTCTGAAATTGTTCCAGCATTAATGTATTCATTCATGTATCTGTCTAAATATACCTGAAAAAAAATGGGAAGAAGCTGAAGTTCTAAACAACTGCTTTTTGAATGAGAATGTTGACTTTTGTTTAATAGTTGACCTACTGGGCTCCTTGTTTGCGGTGTCTAAAAATATGGCATGTTGGTATATGGTTTTTCCTCCTGCATGTGAGCTACCACAAATATTGCCATTCAAAGCAATAATTTAGGAATAAAAAAAAAAATAAGAGAAGTAGTACACTATGTGTCTAATTACTTTTGATTCAGATTTTGAGTTCAAAAGTAGCTTTAAAAAAGGGTCGTGGCGTCTTTATTTTGACATTTTGTACCAAATGCATTCAGTTCTGAATGCAGTAGGCACAACGGAAGATCTGTGCTCATTGCTGAAGGAGTCTTAAAATATGTGCACCTGGCATGCAGAGACAGCAACTTTCAGATCTGGGGAGCTAGACCTCAAGTCTTTCCTTCTGCTTTTGTATTATCAGAGGGATTCAGTGCTGGAACATAACAGAAAGGGTTAAAAGCTGCAGAGGATGCACATTTCCAGCTTGCTACCAAAGGGTTTCAGCCAGAAAAAATATCAGCTACAAAAATAGAGGAAACTCAGGATAGGTATGGTTTCTGAGCCACTTAGAACACTTCCTGATACATAGAGCTAACTGACACCAATGTCAGTGACACACCACTGTGAAGGATAAGGTAGAATGTTTCCGCTTTCTTTTGGGTAAAACTGCCTGGCATATAGCCTCAGCAAGCAGCCTGCAATTTTAGCTGGCAGGAGGAAGACTGCCAAAACTCCCAGCTGAATAAAAAACACTCATTGTTTCTTTGATTAAATCACCCCCTGTGCTCACTAAGGTGGGAATTGCACGTTGTTATGATAATTCCTCTCAAAATAATGCACATCACACCTAAACTTTTAAAAAGATGATTCCCACTTACAGCAAACACCTATATATCCAATTTGCTTGAATACCGTGCTGTGATTCAATGCACACTCCTGTAGGCTCCCAGCTATTCAGTAGCTGCCTTAGTTGTCAAAAGCAGTAACTATGAAAGCCAGGGGAGCTAGTGGGAAAATAACAAAAAGTTAGAGTGGAGATGCATTTGTGACACTGTCAACAGCAGCTCAGGACATGCTCCATGTCAAAAATTTGACTTGCCTGTGATTTTTTTCTTAAGTAAGCAATGTCTTCAGGGTTGAGAATAAAAGCAATTCTGACTTCTCAGCAGCAAATACCTAAAATCAACTCAGCTTTATTTTTGGGACAGAGGAATATCCTCTCAATGCCTATGTCAAAATTTCATGTAGAGTAAGACCGAGATCCGTAAAAGCACTGCCATGCAACCAAATCTATGTTTGACAAATGTACACAGGACAATTATCAGGAAAGCATTTTAAATGGCTTTTCAAGTTTTTTTGTGTGTGTGTGATTCAGTAGAGAGAAACAAGTAGAGAGTCTACCATCAGTGCCACAAATCACACTAATAAAGGCTTCTCATTTAAACTTTCTGGGAAAGTTAGGTTTTGGATCTCTTCACAAGAGGGAAGAACCCAGCAGAAGAGCAATGGAAGGAATGAGATTACAGGTCTGTTGTACTTTTTAAATGTTACCCACCATCACCTCAGATAAACATTTCTGGCCATACATATACTCATCCTTCTGCTGTCTGATAAAAGCTAGGTTTTCCATTTATCTGGTCAGTTTTATAACACAAATACCATAAAGTAGCATGTATATATACTGCCATATTTTCAAAGCCTATATATCTCTTTTTGGTTTAATTGTATGAGCTCCGTGACTCTGTCAGGATGGACATGAAAAGAGAGTTCTGTCCACAGGTTTAGGTTTTACATCTGGAAGCAGGTGTACATTTGTCTGTCTTTTCATATACCCTTTTAGTCATCTGCAAGTGCATTAATTAAAACCTCTGTACAAGCTCCTGAAACCATATACTGCATGGGAAGTGGCTGTCTCCCCCAAAGACTTCCTGTCTGCAGGTGTTGTGGTCCTCTCCTGTGTCCTACTGAGTATTTGTCAACAAGGGGTGTGGTTACCAACAAGGAGAAAAGATTTCTGTGCTTTGCAAGAATATGGCAGTGGAAATGTTATTTAAACCATTATTATGTTTACTCACTATTCTGTTAGCACCCAAAGGAACTGTAAACCCTCATACTTTAAATAAAAACATTCTGCAAGTCATGTACAACAAGCTGGTTTCATCCACTCTATTGGTCTTTTGATACCGATATGTTTTAGCTTGGCAAAGTCTTCGTTAGTGCCTCTTTCTTTGGCTCTTCATTGAAAAAACATTCCTGGGATTTAAAAAGAAAAACATTTCTAAAAGTTTATTTGCAAGCTATTATAGATGACACAGCGTCAGTTTGCTTCGTTCTGTTATCTCAACTTGCTTTTTTCCCAGCCTTTTTTTTGAGTGTTTAAATGATAGTTAACCATGTAGGAGACAAAAGGAGGCAAAGTAACTGTCACTTGTTCCTTTGTCTCATTGTGTCATGCTGTGCTATAAATATATTTAATCTGGAGAGAACCAGTGGGGTAAAACCCAATTTCAGAGCTATCAATCAAAGGTAGGAAGCTTGCAAGAAACACTGCAGTCCAGGCTCAAAGCTACTGAAAGAAAAAGAAACAAAAAAAACAGTATGGTTAAGACTGTGAGTCTTTAGGAACTTTAAGAAAATCTTCCAATTTCCTGTCAAAACTTATTCATGGGCAGTTTAATCATTGATGCTATCTTCAGTTTAAATAGCTTCTCTCTGTCCCTTGTATTTATATTTTTCATTCGGCTATTGCCAGAGTTAGTATCTTTACCCATCGTTTTGCTATAACAAGCAAGCCAACCTTTCTTGACTTTTCACAAAGGGGAAGTCTGCAATTTCTGTCTCTTCATGGAGGAGAACAGGGTTTTAAAAAACAGTGAAGTCCTCTTCTTTTCACCTGTTCCAACCCAGTTCAAGTTAATTTTCTCTCGGACTTGGAATAGCCAGAGATGTGTACTTGTTTTTATATGAATAACTTGGTAGCTTCTTATTCCATGGTGTTTATACTTTCATCTTGCCTGGAAGTTACTCCCCTTGCATGTTCTTTAATCACGTATTTCTAATATTCCTTCTTTGACCATTTTTTGCATAACAGTTACTTTTACAGGTTTTCATCAATGGGAAGTATACTGTCATAGCTCTTAAACCCTTCAACCTCAAAAATACCATTGGAAACAAGTTTAGAATGTTCTGAGAATCCTTATACAGTATTAACTGATCATCACTAAAAATTTGAAAAGGCCTCATAGCTAAATCAACTTTACTGCTCTCAGCTAAGGAGGTACAGCTGTGCAAGTAAAACAAAAAAAGGGGTTTGTCCCAAAGGAAATAGCGTGCAATTCATACACTTTCGTATGTGTATTCATACATAACTTTCATTACTGTAGTACTCACAGTGCTTACTATCACTTTACTCTGTGTATTTTGATTTTAGTAATTCATTTCATGAATTTCATGCTGAATTTTGTGTTATTTCTGTGTGTATGCTTAATCTTGCATATGCTATAGATCACATAGGTTGGGAATGGCTCTGAAGACATTTATTCTTGCATAGCTATCAACATTAAGATTCAACTTGCAAGCAAAAAATGTGTGAATGCATCTCACATGCATTGCTAATTCATTAAGAAATGTTGTGCACTTCAGTCAAAATTTAAATGCTAAGTGTTTATGAGATAATTGGGAATAATGAACCCACAAAAACCTTACAAAATTTAGAGCAGCTTCTGACAATTAACTTGAACAATTCAGAAAACAAAAAATAAGTTATCAGGTCTGCAAGAGTACAGCAGTGTCTTAACTCTCTCAGGTGTTACTTGAACATTTTCTTTCCTCTAGTGGAAAGCTTCTTTTGCAAAACAGGATTTAAGGGACTGCTCTTTAAATCTTTGAAAAATAGCAAACTGGGTAAGAAGTTTATTTCTACTGTGACATGTAAATTGGGAAGATTACTGTGTTATTATATCTCCTATACCAGTTTTTCATTTATCCCTGATGATTAGTTACTTACAATGTTCTCAGTCTGAATTTCCTGGTTTAAAACAGTCCCTGCTGCTGTAGAAAGAAAGTGAAACAATTTTTATTGAGAAGAGCACTTCAGAGAAAAAAAATCATGGCTCAAAGTCCAAGATCCTGAAAGCAAAAGAACTGCTGTCTATATTGTTTGGACAAAGTTAGCTGAAATACGATGACAGAAAGGTTAAAGGTAGTGTTATGACTCTGGTTATCAATAGCCTTTTTGCAATTTGTTCAGGACAATGTTGCTCAGTTTAGCATAGTAAAACTAAAATTATCTCTAAATAGGAGGAGTCCAAACCAAAACACCATATCAGTACTGAAGAAGAAAAAAAAGCACGTATCCGTGTTCTCATAACAATTGCTTACGCTAGGGTTTCTCAATTAATGTTTATTAAACCAATAAACCTTTAGCTTTCCAGAGTTTCCTAGACTTTTTATGTGGCCTTGGAGCAAAGACTGCCAATAACTGAAGAAAGAGCAAAGATGAAACAGAGGCAGAAATGATTGAGGGCTGAAGAAGAAAGCTGATTTGAAGCAGGGATGGATTCATTATCATGACTTTTGTCAAAAGAGCTTTCCTTCCTACTCCCAGAAGAGCAGGCGCACACTTTTTTCTTGTTTAAACTGTTCTCAGTAGTAGGTAGGAGAGCTAAGGTTTTGCTGTCTTTTGAACTTCACTCACTGTATGTGGAAAAGAGTTTTATAATTACATTTTTGAGAAGAGAGACCATATTAGAAGCAGGATGCTTTGTCTCTACTGCATTTGTTTCTATAGATATGGTTAAATAAGTAATGGAAGAGACCAGAATATCAGCCTTTCTTTACCCAGCACAGCACAAGCAACACAGACATGAAGAAACAGGATGTCAAGCTGAAGGTCTGTCTCCTTTCTTCAATTCAGACAGTAATAGAGAGCAGCAGGAGATGGAGCTCTACATAATTTTTTCTGTCAGAGACAGTGGTAACTACATCTGTGGAGAAAGTGGAGAGGAAGCAGAGCACTCCCTTCCTAATTTCCTTCAACTCTTTGATCTAAGAGTGAGGAAGGGATCAGCTTCTTGCTCAGGTTCCTGCATTTCCAAATGCTAGTGCTAACAAGCATGCAGAGAGCCCCAGGAGCGCTAGCAGCATGGGTAATTGCACACTGTTGTGCAGAAGTGCAGAGTGAACAGAAATACTTGAGAGGGAGGTGATTTCTTCTTGGTTGTAATCATTCTCTGTATAAATTCTGATATTTCAGATGATGCAGAGATAACTCTGTTTTTTGAGTCTATCAGCTAGCCCCAAATTCCTTTGATTGACATCAAACTAATATTTTGTCTCCATAGTGAAACAGTATGAAATTAAGCTGTTATCACTTAGGAAAATAAATTATCTCTAATTCCATATTGATTATTGGCACCTCTCAGTGTTTAACATACTCTAAAAATTTTCATTAAAAAAACCAAACCCAAATCCAAAACTTTATAATCACAGATAATAGTACAAAGAATTCAAAAACTAGGTTTTTACTATTACCAGTATTTACCTACTTACTTAAATAGTCATCACAGATTAAATTTATTTGATCAAAAGTGTTTTGAAGAGGTAGAAAGAAATCAGAGTAGCGTTAAGTTTTGGTATTGAGATTGTCCAAGATACAATGAATAGTGTCCTTGAAGGCTACCTGTCTTATTGTCACATTGCTGGCACATTGTTTTCTCCAAATTTCTAAGTAGAATTAAGAGCTTTACTTCACCTCCATGTAACTATAAGAGAAGAAACCATCTGTGATTATAACAACACCACTTTGCTGTTAAAGTTCTACCATCATGTTCTCTCCTCAACAAGGAAAAAGAGGAGTGAGTGCTTGTCAGCAGGCAGGTCAAGGAATTTGGTCAAACCACAGTATAAAAATCCTGAGAAGTGGATGCCCCCACCTTCTAGCGTGAGTAGGAAAAAAACAGCAGTTGGTGTACACACTTTGGTTTGTTTTTACTGAAGACAGACCAGAACCAAAGCCATAGTTATTTCCAGTACCATTCCCAGGACAAGGGTATGAATGTACAGAATAAATTAGAAGGTACTTTCAAAGATATCCTGAATGGGCACTGAAAAACTGAGCGATCCAGAAAGAAAAGATGGTTTTGAATGATGATCTCATTTTCCCCACTTTTTCCCCCCATTTATGTGTAGGAGATACAAGAATGCTTATATTTTACTGGGAGAGAAAAATAGTTAATCCTTTAAGTACTACAGGAACCATGCTCAGAAGGGACTAGATTATTATAGATTGCTATTAAGAATGGTGACTGATATTATTAATTGATGGATTGCTCTGCCATATGCGTATGGGAACTGTGATGATAGCACTGTTCACAAAGTTCAGGGTTAAGTTATGAGTAAGAGTACGTCCATCCCCTCACAGGTCTCATCCCCTGTAGAAAATATGGTAATAATTTCTTAGTCCCCTGTAACCTTGTCAACTGACTCACATCATGTACAAGAATGCATAGTCTTAGTTTTGAGAAGTCCTTGAAAAGTGGAACCACTGTTTTTCAGAGGCTGATGCAGAGTAAAATAATCAGAATATCAGTTTTCAGGTTTTAACACAGCACATGTCCCAGAGCATGTAATTCAAAATAGTTGCAACACATTAGTTAGTACAGAGTGGTGCTAACTGAAGTTAAATGATTCTTTATTACTTCTTTTTGAGTAATTTTTCAGCCTTTGGCTAATTCAAAAAAGTCTCACAAATGTTCAATCCAAAAAAATGTTGTTGTTGTGTAGAAAACAAACAGCTTTTCTGGAAAGAAATCTGAAAAATAGACTTTTCTAATGATCTGTCATTCTCTTCCAATAGTATGACTTAGATTGAAATCTGCATACTGATTAGCTACTTTTAGGAGATGGCGACTAACAATTCAGTTGCAGGGAGATCTTTCAGCTTATATATTATTGCAACAGATCTTATTCATTTTCATATATGTACATTTCAGCAATGTACCTAATTTAAAAATCAGAGTTTATGTAAGAAATGAACAGTAAGCAAAAGTCCCATGCTGTGACTGATTGCATTATAGTATTGCTTCAGGTGTAATCAGGACTATTTGTCTTTCTGACATTACCACAATGATATGAGATATGGTATGCTAATATGCCTGTCTTGGTTTATAAGTTGTTATTAGTCCTTTATTTCTTTTGGTCTCTTAATTAGTGACTGTTGTTTAAAGTCATCCATCTTTGCTCACATTTATGCAAATATTCCAAATTATTAACGACAGCTCCAATAGGGTCATGGTTATCCATTTTTTTGCAAGAAAATATTTTCTAAAAGCCTCATTTTGCCACTCTTGTTCACATGGCACAGAAACTTACCCAATTAATTAATCTAGCTGTTTTGAGGAGCAAAGAATTACTGCCTGTGAATTTAAATTTCCCCATTGTAGGTGACTCTGTATATGTGCTGTATCAGTTGTATGTAAATGAACACTCGCATCAATCGTACATCAGTATTTTCACGGAATACTGTGGAGTGGCACATAAAAGGAGCAGTGCTGACTGAATGGCCAGAATGCAGCTAAGCACTTACATTTAAAAAAATAATAATAAAAAGAAAATAATACAAATGCTTTTATTTGTATTGAATGAAAAAAGAAATATCAGGGAAAACAGGAGAAAAAAATACAAACCTATAAAATATCTATTTCCTAAGGAGTGAATCTTCATTTCCTTTCAGCTGTGTCTGTGTTCACTAGTGATCCATGAGGCACTGGAAAGTGGTCAGAAGACTCTTCCCCTCTTCTCCTGAAGAAGGAGGTACCTGAGCAAAAAGCAGGAACAGACAAGCAGTGCCAGGCACAGCCAGATGACTATTCCCTGACCTGTAAACAACAGGACAGCTCTCAGTTTTATTCCTTCCCCTTTCCCTTTACTTGTTTTCCTTTATAACTTTGGCAGTAACAGTAAGAACCACTAAGGAAGGAAGGTGTTGTGTGATCGAAGCATCCACTCAGTATAATTCAATATACTCTAACAAGGAGTTTTGGGGGTATGTTTTTTCCTCATGCCATGGGACTGCCCGGGAGGTGGCCTTTTATGCCTATCTGGGTTCTGCAGTTTCCCCAGTTACGGTGACTCTGATGTTTAAACCTTGGGTTTAGAAGTACAGTGAAAGCACCTCTGTCCTTGTTGATCTTACTAATGAGCAGGATACTTATTTTGCTAAGTCACTATGTCAGCTTAATACTAAGGGCCCAAGTGGCTTTGAAAGACTGAAAAACTAAGAACTTTTTAATGAGCTTTGAAAATTAATTCTTGCTGATGCCAAACAGTATGTGAAATAACTGAGAGAAAAGGAATTTGACATAATTCTACTCATCCATGAGCTAACAGATTATTGCATTTGAACACACTTATAATTAGCTTTGTAACAAAGCTGATTTTCTAAAATAATTAGGTGCATTTTTGAAAGGTATTCTCTGATTATTTTTTTTTTAATTGATGGGTTTTTTTCATTTCATGGGGTTTCTAAACACTTAATGAAAAGTTTATGAATTATTTTCCTTACTAAGTACATGCAACATGTCTTGATTAAGGTAACTGCAAGTGAACCATTCTTAAGAAATATCTTTAGCGTATCTCATTCCAGTGCCCTCCAGTCGCATGGAAACAAAAATAAATCTTTTCTTAAATGCTAAAATGAGCCCTGTTCGTAGCTAAGGAGGACTTCTTTCATAGAACAGGAGAGAAACATTGCTGAAGTAACACTTCTAAAGTTTTGTTTGGCACTTCAGACATATCAGGACCGCAGAGTTTCATCCAGCCTTTTATTAGAAAACTATGTAATTTTAAAAGTATATAAAATCTCAATTATCGATATATTTTATTGCTTTCAGACAAGGAATATATAGAAAAGAATATATTAAACCCAAGCCTTTTTTCTGCTTCTGAAGCAAACATAATGCATTAAAACAGAAATTTACCTGATTTTATGAAAGAGCTCTCTGCTGTCACATAAACAGGCAGAAAATAAAGGAAATGCTATTCCTGTTGTTAATTTTTGGAATTTATTCTATCTGTCAGGAAACCTGCAGTTTGCTGTCCTGGGTGTAAAAAGTTCATTAGTGTACATGCACAAAAGCTTTTTTAACACTAAAAGCAAATTGACTTTATTTAGAAAAAACTTTGAGTGCAGTTTCAATTTGGGGACTGATTACAGCTTTAAGAATCTACAATCTGTTCTTCAAAGACCTTTCAGTCCATATTTTAAATTACATGAAGTTAATGCGAAATAGTAGCTGTTCAGACTTTGTTGCCGATCAGTATCTGTAACTTATACAATATTGAGTTAATTCTCTGTGCTTAGAAATGATGGAGCTGTGTGTCTTCAGGATATATTATGAACTAATACAGAAATCTGAGTATGTATATAAAAGTTGGCTTGGAAGTCTAGCAGATATGTTTAGCAGGTGATGCTGGAGCACAGCAAACTAAGGGCAGATCATTCAGAATAAGGAAAGTCAAACAGAAAGAGACAAGTAGAATTATGAAGACTGCTATCACTGAGGTGTTGTTTTTCATCTTTTAAGCATTATCATCTGTAGGCACTGAGGGCACTTTGGGTGGAAAGTTTAGTGTTGAGTTTCTATGCCATGCTATGATACAACTTCTGCCGATGTAGATCTGACCACCCAAGGACTTTAGTTTTATGTTTCCCCTTCCGCAGTGTCTCTCCCCCATTTGTTTATATATATTTTGCCTTTGTTTTTGTTATAGTGCAGACACTAGAACAAATTGCTGGTACAACAGAAGCAATTTCTGTTAATTGTTTTACTATATTCATTGGGCATCCTGTATGAATAGAGCTGTCTCCCAGAGAAATGCATTATTAAAGATTCTCCGTTTGCAGTACCCATATATCATTATTTAAACATGTTCAGCTTTCCTTCCTGTTTAAAGCACAAAAGAGGAGCTCTTCCAGTGTAGATGAGGCAATACTTAAATGTCTCTCACTTGAGAGAGGCTCTGCAGGTATACTAGCCCTTTGGAACAATTCCCCTAGTAGCTACAAGCATATTTGATCATGTTTGGCATAGATTTTGTTTGCCTTTAGTTCCAAACAGGTTGCTGCTAAGAAAAGCAAAGGGCAGTTTGACCAAGACCTCTAATCTGCTTTTACTGAAGGTCAGTACCTTTGTCATGTTGTTTTTCTCCAAAGCTCCAGCTTGCATTTCAGATGGAAACATCCCTTTCTATGACCAGTATTAGCCCCCTGTGAATGTGTATCATTTATCATTTTATTGAAAGCAGCTGAGGATGCTCTAAAAATAGATGTGTGAAAAGATGGACAGTTCATGATTTGTTGGCATGGAATCAAGACATGACAGAAGGGACCTGTGAGCCAATTGCATCCTCACTGCCGAGGTTACCATGGAAGCTTTAACTCCTTACATTCCCTTCATCTCTCTTGCTCACGTAACTTCTGCAGTACACTTCAATTGTTATGGATGAAGTGCATTTCATAGAGTAAAATCTACCTGCCCACATTAACTGAAGCTGTCAGACATGATTTATTTAGCTATGTATATTCATAAATTCTTATACGAGAATGGAGGTACCTCTGCCAAGGTCTTTGAGACAAAAAAGCAATAGACATGCAAAGTTGAAAGGTAAATGAATTCTGATTTGTGTAAATGTAAATATGTTTATATAGTGAGAATTTAAGGAAAAGATTCCCAGTGAGGAAAGGAAAAGGAAGGAAAAAGTGAAGACAGAGAAAGTAAGGAAAAGTGAAATCTCTTACATCTCTTCAGCCAGTTTCTTTGTGGTCTACAAGCATTCCTTTTCTCACCTATCTTTCAGTTCAACCCATCCTCATAGTATCCTTATAACCCTGAACTTTTTTTCCTTTTATGTCATTTTGATACATTTCTGTCCTTCAGCTACATGCAATATTTAATTTATATATCTCCTTGTTTAATGCAAGCCTCCCACAGCTTCTTCCACAAACTTCTGCTTCTGCACACAAACATTCTATCTTTTCATCTTCACAGAGACTGCATGGAGGAAATAATGGCATTTAAGACTTAAAATACAGCATTTTCCCACCTGTTGATACCCAGAATAGATATGGTGATAGGAGTCTTTTTCCTTTTTAGCTTCCTATTTTCTTAACCAAGTAAAAGAGAAGTGTGATAAGGGCTGTAGTCAGCCTGCCCTCTTTCCAGTTCTTTTATTCCATTACCCTCATATTAAAGACAAAAACAATCTTGTGTATCGGCAGGTAGGTAAATGGCAGTATTCAGAATATCTCATTTCTGAGCCAAATGATTTTCCTCCTTTTCTCAGTACTTAAGCCTCATAGGAGGCTCTTTTCTCTTTTACTACTGTTGACTGCAACTCAAATAAGAGAAGTGAAACTTTCAGTCAGATTTCCTTTGACCTCTCTGATAGTACACAGATAAATCCATCACAGTCTCTCTCTCTGCCTTGGAAATTTATTATGCTGTATTTCAGCATTTTACCCTCTCAGAGACAAATAACTAAAGATTTTCAAATAAATACCTGGGGTGGGAAATGCAAATCTACTTAATTTTTTGCTTGTTTCAGATTCAGAAATATCTGACACACTTTGTGTTGAACCTACAAAGTAAATACGCCTTCCATTTGAAGGGTTTACATTTCACAGAATCATCGAATCAACTAGGTTGAAAAAGACCTTTAAGATCATCAAGTCCAACCCTTACCCCAGGACTGCCAAGACCACCACTAAACCATGTCACTGAGAGCCTTATCTACATGGATTCTGAACATTTCCAGTGATGGCAATTCCACCACTTCCCTGGATAGCCTGTTCCAATACCTGATCACCCGCTCTGTGAAGTTTTTCCTAATACCCAATCTAAACCTCCCCTGGTGCAGTATGAAACCATTAGCTCTTCTCCTATCACTTGATACTTGGGAGAAGAGACCGACCCCTGCTTCACTACAACCTCCTTTCAGGTACTTGTAGAGAGCAATAGAATTCCCCTTGAGCCTTCTTTTCTCTGGACTAAACAACCCTCTGTTCCCCTTAGAGTGGCATCACCAATCACCACCAGTCTTCTTTTTTTTTTTTTTCTCTAGTATAGCTAGATATAAAACGAAGTGTTCTCTGACTCACTCAGATCAGTTTTTTGGCAGCTGATCCTCACCAAGCCCCAGTTGATTGTGCCGTGGGCAGTTCTGTGCACAACTCCAAGGGGCTCTCCTTGCCATGGAAATTACTCACCTCTGCAAAGTCAAAAGCAATATAGTACTGGCAGGCAGCACAGGTCCCAACTCACTGGTCCCATGTGTAGTAATGGGTCAGTTTTAAGGGGTGGCAAAATCCAGATGTTTCATTCTAAGTTGCGTACATTTTATGGGATTATATTATGCATTTGAGAGCATGTGTTCCAATAGCATTTGCAGTTCAAATCAGAACTCATCATAGCTATAGACTGTGTACATGAATTCAAAAGTTTATCAGCCTGTTATTTCTAATTGCTTCCAGGCTTTCCTTTCTCACATTCAGCATCAGTAGGGAGCTATAAACTAAGGGGTTTGGATTTTGCTGTTACTATGAAGGCAGAAATTGTATTAATGAAATGTCTATTTTTCATTCCCAGAATATAAAAATCTAGTTTGTCAGCTCCACTTTATCTAGCCCAACTAATGCAGTGCAAAATTAAGAGAGATGGTTAATAGCAATCAGACAGTGGGCTTGGCTACTTCATTCTAGGATGTCTTGCACTTCTTTCTCACAATGCTTGGATCAAGATTTGTTATCATTTTGGGAAGAGGTTGGAAGGAAGGCAGTACTAAACTGAGTTCCTGCTATCCTGATTATATTTAACTTTGGGATTACCAGAAGCCTCTATGTCATGTAGCATCCTATGCTGTTTCAGCTCGAACATTTTTCACAGTTTTGATTTTAAAGAGTTTGTGAGCTTCAACAGTTAAGTCATTACTGTTGAGACTCTGTAAGGAGAAACTCTTTAAGCTGACAAATTTCAAAGAATTTTGGAGACTCTATTAAACGCCGTAGTCAGCTGTTACTCTATGAAATAAAACTTTGCTTCTGCCTTTTCTAAATTACATTTTTTTTTCACAGCAAGAACCGTACTCAGCCTTCTTTTTTTCAATCTTTCACAGCAGACTAACACACTTAAAGTAATTGCAGAAATTGCAACAACAAAATTAGAGTGTTGTTGTAGATACTTTATTATAGCAGACAGGCTGAATACCAGGGTGGATAACAGGATACACAGGTCATACTTTTAGATGTGTTATGAAAAGCAGCTCATTACCTCTTAGGTTTTTTCCCTTTCTAAAGGTGAACAAGAAGTATTCCTGCAAAACACTTTTGAGAAATACTTTGGGATATCTGGGAAGGTACCTATTAGTACCTTCCCCAAAACAGTACTTACGTACTATTGGTTACAATATGGGAAAAACACATATAGCCAGAAGTAGTTTCAGTCTCCAGAATGCACTAAGACTACATTGGTAAAACTGAATTCATAGTAGAAATTGAATTTTCCTTCTCATAGAATCCAACTCATAGACAAGAATATTTACCAAATAAAGTGCTACTTGTCAATATTTCTCAAGGTAAAATACCAGATCTCATTATCTGCTTCAATAAACCACATTAACAATGAGGTCTATTGCTTTTCACAGTGTTATTATTGCTGTTATCCCAATCACATGAAGTGAGATTAACTTTGTTCACAGGATTTTGATAAGGATGGAGTAGGACGCACAAAAAGGTCTTTTCTTAAATTTAAAATACAGGATCAAAGTAAAGAAACATAATTGAAGAGCTGTGACTCATTTCTCTTAAAAACTGAGGTGCATGCCTATTCACATACCTTCTATTTTTAAAAATGTAACAGCACTCTAAGGCACTCCATCAGGCTGTGTTAAAGCAAGCAGAAATATAGAGCTGAATGTTGTTTGTGAATAACCTTTATGTGGTATTTTCTACCACATTAAAAAAGCCTAGTCTAAATAAGGTACTGAATTTCAATGTTGGGTTCAGGGGGTGGAGCTGAGGGGGGTGGGAGTTGTGGACTGTGATTTTTTTAAAGAACTGAATCATACTTTTATAAGATAAACTTTTACTACAGTTATACAAAATGCAAGTTGCCTGTTTTCAGAGTGACTAAGGGCCTATGTTTCTTGCTTGTCTGTTTCTGCAGAAAAAGGAGTTATATTAAGCAGGCTTTCCACTGGAGTTTGTGCTGCCCCATGCAGATGCTAGCAGCTGGGAATGGTCCTCTTCCTCCCCTCATCGAACAGGCTGCACCCAGGTGTCCAAATTAAAGATGGCAGTACCTGCCAATATGGTCAGAGAATTCTGACAAGCAGTATTTTACTTGCATTTGATGCAAGCGTGCATGATTATATTGGTCACAGTTCTTCATAAGGGAGTCTGGTGTACACCCATGAGCCACAGCTGGGGTAGTCAGCAGTGCTGCCCATGGCAGGAGTGCCATCCTGTCGCTGCAGAACATGGTCCTGCCAGTTTCCTGGTGTGGTGACAAGCCAGGCCTGTGGTGCTGACTTGTATATAGTTGTGTCCTCCTTGGTGTGTGTAATGACAGTGCCCTGACTGGGAAAGAAGGCTTGAAGTCATAGTTGTCCCCCATGTAAGTTAAGACATAAATTAATAAATAATTTGTAAGTAGACATAATAACTGTCTGTTCCTTCTGTAAATTAATAACTAGTTGCACAGAGATATAATAGTAGTTGTAACAAGACTAATCAGTCCCCCATCTTCAGGCTTCAGCAATACAAGAGTGCTACACAAAGTTCCTTGTAACTGTATGCTCTCCATATATCACAAGTCATATCCAATATGCTGCAAGGCCAGAACACAGCTGGAAAGAAAAAGTGTAGAATAACTCATTCTGTCTCTTTCCTTTCATTTTTAGTGAGTAAAGTCAAACATAAATCATGAGATGTAAACTGTAAGCATCAACTTCAGAAAGAGAGAAGTCTTGCTGTGCAGTTTTCAGCTGACCCTGGTCACCTTTCTCATGCTGGCATGAGAATACTAATATTAAATACAAGCATGCCACATGCCATGTAGTACTCCAGTACTAAATAAATGTCATCTATCATTTTGAACTGGAAAAATTTTGCACCCATGTTATACTTTTGGAAAAGATTATATATACCAAACCAATAGCAAATGAAGTCCTGTACCTTTGGGACAACTGGTTTATATAGGTCTTTTTGCTCACAGATTGTGTTACAAATTGCATAGGGATTCTGCTAGCTTGTTTGTTTCTTTGTTTCTTTTTAGCTGAGCTACTTCAACTGAGAGAAGGAGAACCCTTAGCTCACATACTGTTTCCCTGATCTCTGTGAAATCACATGCTATTTCTCTGTACTCAAAATGGGATTGGGTTCACACTAAAGCAGAGGCAGAAGTGTGTCCAGATGATTCTTAGCCCAATTTCTTTGAGCATCTTCTTCTCTTAGAAGATACAGTCCAACTTCAGCCAAACCACTTTATTTTCTGAAAACGTATGCACTGGAAATCCATGTCTTGCTGGATGCAGTTGCCATATGCTATTCTCCTTTCCAGCATCACTTTGAATTCTGCTGATGGATGACCCATACTTGATTTGCACTTGATTTTCATTTAATTTATTATGAACCTTATCATAAAGCTCTCTGGTGTTCACTAAATTACATGGAATTGAAATCCAACCACATAGACTGCTAACATACAATGAGACAGTTATTTAGGGCTAATCTCTGCCAAGAGATCAACACATTCAAGAACAGAATAATTTATATATTGACTATTTGGAAGTAGCTCCCTGAGTATAAAGCAGTCTATCTTCTGGAATAGTGAACTCCTCTGAAAGAGTTGAGTCAGAAATATGTATTTCTGATCAGAATTCCCTGAAATGAGTCCTGTCTTAAATATATATTACAGTTTATGTCTCTCCAGACAAAACTGCCATATCAGTGCTAAATTTATTTCATACACCAGACACTGGCTTTTCTTGAATAAATACTGTATACAAGACACATAATTGTTTTAGTGAGTCAGGAGCTCTATGACTACTTCTAATTTAATTTGTCTTTCAATTAATGTAGTGCTCAAAATGCAGAAGCATTCTCTGTATTTGTGGGATTTCTGACAGGAATTTATTTTCCAGTGCAATGGACAAACAGACTGAGTCTCCATGTGCTGTTTTTTTTTCAGAGAGTATGATCATACTATGCATTCATAGTGTCATGGTTTAAGCCCAGCCGTAAATCAGAACCACTCAGTCTCTCCCTCACTCCCCCCCTTCCCCACCGTGCTCCCAGAGGGATGTGGAGGAGAATCTAAAGAATGTAACTCCCACAGGTTGAGATAAGAACAGTCCAGTAACTAAGGTGTAACACAAATCACTACTGCTACCGCCAGTAAATGATGATAAGGGAAATAACAAGGGAAGAGAATGCAACTGCTTACCACCCTCTGACCAATACCCTGCCCGACCCAAGCAGTGATCTAGCCCCTCCAGGTAACTGCGCCCAGTTTTACATCCTGGGCATGACGTGCTGTGGTATGGAATACCTCTTTGGCTAGTTTGGGTCAGGTGTCCTGTCTCTGCTTCCTCCCTGCTTCTCCTCTAGAACATAAGACTCAGAAGGTCCTTAGTCAGACTAAACATTACTGAGCAGCAACTAAAAACATCTGTGTCATCAGCTCTGTTCCCAGGCTGAAAGTCAAAAACGCAGCACTGCACCAGCTACCAAGAAGGAGAAAAAATGACTGCTGCTGCTGAGCCCAGGACAGTATCCACCCCTTATTCCATACCATTCACATCATGCTCAGATCCCACATTTTCAATATACCATCACTCTTATATATATACATATATATACACATCCACAGAGAGACAGAGAGAGATCATTCCTTAGTGCATGGACCAATCCCTATAAAGCTGCTGAGTCCATCCGGTCCAGTCCATGATGTCGGCTCCATGTCTTGTAACAGTCTGTCAGAGCAGGAGAGGCTGTGTGCAGTGCTGGATTGTTGCCTGCTGATGCTGATCGTTCCTTTATTGCAGAACTCATCAGGTTTCATCAAAGTTCGTTCTTTGTCAGGATGATGGTCAGAGGGAAGTCAGGGCCAGTTGCTGGTGACCTGAAGACATCTAGTTGGTGGGCTATAAAAGTGCTACATAGCAGGCAACAGCATATAGTTGAGTTCATTGGCTGTTTTCCCCTAAAACCAAATCCCCTTGAGGTATACATCAGACTTCCCCATCTTCCTGCATTACCCACCAAGTATATCTGGGTCCCTGAGCAAAAGCAGTCCCATGAGTGTGTTTGCCTTTATCTGAAGCAGGAATAACCCAGACTGTCTTCCCCAGCAAATTCTTCATGTGCACCACGGGAACTTTGTCCCTCTCTACAGTATGTAAAATTTCTGAGTGAGCTGGGCCGGCCCTATTGGCAGATCCTCTGGTGTTGACCAACCAGGTGGCCTTTGGTAAGTGTGTATCCCAATGCTTGAAAGTTCCCCCACCCATTGCTCTCAGTGTAGTTTTTAACAGCCCATTGTACCGTTCGATTTTCCCAGAGGCTGGTGCATGGTAGGGGATGTGATATACCCACTCAATGCCATGCCCTTTGGCCCAAGTGTCTATAAGGTTATTCCGAAAATGAGTCCCATTGTCTGACTCAATTCTCTCTGGGGTGCCGTGTCGCCACAAAATCTGTTTCTCAAGGCCCAGGGCAGTTGTGGGCAGTGGCATGGGGCACAGGGTATGTTTCCAGCCACCCAGTGGTTGCTTCCACCATGGTAAGCACATGGCGCTTGCCTTGGCGGGTTGGTGGCAGTGTGATAAAATCAATCTGCCAGGCCTCCCCATATTTGTACTTCAGCCATTGTCCTCCATACCAAAGAGGCTTTAACCGCCTGGCTTGCTTAATTGCAGCACATGTTTCACACTCATGAATAACCTGGGCAACAATGTCCATTGTTAAATCCACCCCCCGATCACGAGCCCATCTCTATGTTGCATCTCTGCCCTGATGGCCTGAAGTGCCATGGGCCCACCAGGCTCAAAATAATTCACTGTCTCCTTCAGCAGTTTCTGCAACTTGTTGCTGGGGACTCCATACAGCTGCCTTCCATCTCTGACGCTGCCAAAGCACTGGAGGGGCCCAGTGGACTAGATACTTGCCCATACTGTCCCAAACACCCTGCCATTCGTGACTGTCCAGCCTTGGGGAAAACCTCTTAGTCCTCCTATATCATCGTCTAACCCCAGACAAGACCCAAACCCGACTCTGCTTAACTTTTGAGATCAGACAAAATGGTGGTGGGTAAAACACAGTCTGTGTGCCAATATGCTGATCCTGATCACAATCAGCGGGCAGGTCTCAAGGGTACCCAAAGGCCATTCAAAACCAACTGACACTGCTATACTTGTCACTGCGGCTGGTGTAGCTGCTGTGCTTGGAGCTGAAGTAGCTGCGTTGTCTGCTGTGGTTGAAGTTTGAGTAGCTGCTGTACATGTCACTGGGGTTGGTGTAACTGCTGTGCTTGGAGTTGGAGTAGCTGCATTATGTGTTGTAGTCAGAGTTTGTGTAGCTGCTGTACTTGCCACGAGGGTGTGTGGGAATGTCTTCCTCATAGGCTGATCACCCAAGGAGGGGAAAAAAAGATGTGTAATTGCTATACCCTCCTATTATATACCTCCCAAAGTATAGAGGTGGTGACCATGCTGGGAGCACAAGCTACATCAGTTTCATGATCAAGGATTCTATTGTATTACAGGTCATTACCATCAAGTACAATGAAACAAGAACCTTAGCCCAAGCCCCCCAGCCAATAAACACTAACACAGCAAATACCAGCTGTAAGTAAGGTACGACATGCTGAAACTGTTAGATCAAGAACAACTTTGAGAACCAATAAATCAGCATTGTGACAAGTGTCTATTAATCCGAAACAATGAATGCTTATCACAAATACGATTTGACACACTCTGGTCAGATCTGTCATTACCTCAATCCCTCGTGCCTCACGTTGGGCACCAAAATGGACTTTTGTGGTTTAAGCCCAGTAGGCAACTCAGCCACTCAGCCCTCGCTCACTCCCCCGCTTCCCTCCCCCCCCCGCTCCTGGAGAGATGGGGAGGTGAATCGAAAGAATGTAACTCCCACAGGTTGAGATAAGAACAGTCCAGTAACTAAGGTGTAACACAAACCACTACTGCTACCACCAGTAAATGATAAGGGAAATAACAAGGGAAGAGAATACAACCGCTCACCATTCGCCGACCGATACCCAGCCCGACTGCGCAGTGATCTAGTCCTTCTGGGTAACTTCCCCCACTTTATATACTGGGCATGACGTGCTGTGGTATGGAATACCTCTTCGGTTAGTTTGGGTCATGTGTCCTGTCTCTGCTTCCTCCTGGCTTCCCCTCTTCCCTGGCAGAGCACGAGACTCACAAAGTCCTTGGTCAGACTAAACATTACTGAGCAGCAACTAAAAACATCGGTGTTCCCAGGCTGAAAGTCAAAAACACAGCACTGCACCAGCTACCAAGAAGGAGAAAAAATGACTGCTACTGCTGAACCCAGGACACATAGGAATATCCAGGGCACAGGGATACATGCTGACATCCATTAAACACTGTATACCTCAGATAATTTTTCTGCCTGCAGCTGATTTGTATTTGAGAGGCCAAATGAGCTTATAGAGACAGTGGTATTCAGTGACTTCCAAATGAAATAGAAAGCATGGCTCCACTAGGCTTTTCAGCTAAGTCATGTTCTACTTAAACAGCTATCTTAGATGCTTAGCTTCATTTTATTAAAATTTAGAATTTAGATTATGTTACACCCGGGATGACTTTCTGAATGTATACAACAACACAGTCAATGCCAAGGGAAGCATTTAACCAAAATTAGGAAAAATAGAGGAAAGAGTACAATGTAAAAGCAAAGTATGCAGTAGTCAGTTTTAATGAGAGTTATCGTTTCTGCAGCTGTGGAATAATTTAGAATTTATTCTGGGTGATTCTAAAATTTCTACATTTTTATGTTAGGAAAAATGCATTTCCGAGAACGTTTTTCTTCTCTTTTTTGAAAAACTGTTTTAAAAATAGACAGAATATTTTAGATATTCAGTTTTCAGATATAAAAGAAAACTTCACCATCATACAAAGGATGTATATGAAAGGACATATGAAAATTAACTTACTGCTTCAAAGAACTCTAGTAGCTTCAGTTTAAAGTTTTTAGATCAGATCTGCTTCTGTGAGAGCCAGATTTAAAGAGATGTATGAATAAGACAAGAATAAATGGGCTCAAATGTTCCAGTGTTCAAGGCCAGGTTGCACAAGGCCTTGGGTGATATGATTTAGCATAAGGTGTCCCTGCCCACGGCAGGGGGTTTGGTACTAGATGATCTTAAGGTCCTTTCCAACCCTAATGATTCTATGATTCTATGAAATGGCAGCAAAAGAGATTGGGGAAACACTGGGTTGGGGTCAGGGTCAACTTCTAGAGAGTGATAAAAGAGAGTCCTGGTGGCGGCTTGGGCTCTAATTCTTTTTAATTTTTTTAAATGTCTGTCAGTGCAGTACAATTCCAGAAGCTGGGCCAGGCGAGTTCCTGAGAGCCCTGAAAATTCTACAACTTTGCAATTTTGAGTCAAAGAATTCTTTGAAAAATATTTTTAGTCAGTGTTTTTCTCAGATCTTTTTTTTGCCAGCTATATTTTAAGTCTTCTTTCCAAAGGAATTCTTTTGTTTTGCTATTGACTTGAATATACCATGTTTTCTAAGGGTTTATTCAACTTCAGTGATCCCTCTTTTGAAACTTGAAGCATAGAGTCTATATGTATTTAACTCTTAGCAGAGCTAGGTGTATCTCGATGGTAATCACTAAAACATTTTTCCAGTTTAAGATTATTATTATATTAAAATCTTGACCTGACATTTGGACTATATTTACAAAAATATGAAGCAGTGATGTGGGATAGGACAGATTTCAAAGCTGTATGCACAGAACAAGTTTCACCAATGTAAGTCATCAGAATGAGGAATGAGAATGACTCCCTGCAAAATGTGCAGTTTTTCAAAATGTCTCTGAATTTATTCTGGGTCACTGAAAGCTGTCCCAGTACAAAAGTTAACCCCAACCCAGGCAGTCTGCTAAACTTCCCTGCCTGCAGAGAGGAGTATCGCAAAAGCTCTCATACCTAGTTAAGTGTCAGGTTGTAATATGCCAAATGTTTGGTTCTTTCACTTGATTTTTGTTTTTTGTTTGTTTTTTTTAATGAGAAGCTTTGAAATGCCTAATGCTGATGACACTTCAAAGCCCCTATTACTAAGCAACTACTAAACACATTAAATAACATCTTGCTGAGAAGAAGGATCAGAATTATTCTGACATCACAGACTTAATACTGTTACAGCTTGCACATAGTTTAGCATGTTAGCTTAGGAGCATGTCTTCATACTGCTAGATTCCACAGGCTTACATACCTATGATGTCATCTACCTGGAGTTGTGCAAAGTGTTTGACACTGTCCTGGATGACATATTTGTCTCTAAACTGGAGAGACATAAACTTGATGGATGTATCACCCAGTGGATAAAGAATTGACTGGATGGACACACACAGAGACTTGTGGTCAATGGCTCAATGCCCAGCTGGAGACCACCCAGTGGATAAAGAATTGACTGGATGGACACACACAGAGACTTGTGGTCAATGGCTCAATGCCCAGCTGGAGACCAGTAATGAGTGGTGTCCCTCAGGGGTCAGAAATGGGACTGGTTTTATTCAACATTTTTGTCATGACATGGACAGTGGAATTGAGTGCACCCTCAGCAAGTTTGCTGATGACACCAAGCTGTGTGGTTCTCTTGATACATTGAAGGGAAGGAATGCCATCCAGAGGGACCTTGACATGATTGAGAGGTGGGCTGATGCCAGCCTTATGAAGTTTAACCATGCCAAGTGCAAGGTGCTACACCTGGGTTGGGGCAATCCCAGGCACAGCTAAGAATATTACATGCAGTTCATACCAATATGTTATTCACTGAAGAGTTAATGTATGTTTTGCTATTTTGATAAATTCAAAGAGGATTCTTTGTCTTACTGTAGCAGTATTTTAATCCATCCATTGCTTGGCAGGCAGTGTAGGAAAGATTACACTTGGATTTTACTTTGACAGTGAGATACCAGATAGGAAGTGGTGGTTAATGTGTGACATGGATAAAGAACGGTGTGTTATCACTCGGATACACAACTAAATTGTTAAAATACAGTGATTTGTGGCTCAACTGCAAGTTAGTCTCTACTGCAATAACAGTTCAGAATAGAACCTGAAAAAAGCATAGCAAACCTTCTTCTTGCAATTTGATGTGTTCATATTTCAAATTATTAGTGCTGGGGACAAAGGAAAAGAACGAGAACTTTGTCCGAAAAAGGAAGCTACAGAATTACACATGCTGTTAGTGACTGGCAGTGTCAGCAGGGAACAGTGCAAAGCTACAAAACAATCAGAGAAGATGCAGAAAAAATATACTGAAATTATAAGTGCTGCAAAAAATGAGAAGAAAATATGGCTTCAAAAGTGAAGTCACATAAAACTCTGCCAGCATAGAAAGTCAAGCACACAGACCATGGCTGGCAGATTGCAAAACAGGCATCAAAATGTCATTGCTTTAGGTTTGTAGGATTTCTAGAGGTATAATAATGGGAAAAATTCTGATCCTGGTTCTGTTGCTGGGAGGTGGAAGACATGTTGTGGAATACTGTTGGGATCCTATGTAGGGTTTAGATGGGTGTGTACAGCTTGGCTGTGCAGGATCCTTTCACTGAGGGAGCAGTGGGGCCTACATTGTGGAGAAGTATACGTTGGGAAAGCATACATTGGGAAACAGAAGCATACTCATTTTGCCATCTACCTACAGGCTACCTTCCTCATATGCAGTAAGACTGAAAAAAAGTGGTTAACTCTGCTCCAGACATCAGTCCTGCTGCATTAAATTTCTGTGGAAGAGCTCTCTACTGGCAAAGACCTCTCCTCCCCTGGGAACCCTCAGCCAGACCTTGCTGTTTGCTTTGAATACAGAACTCAGGTTTTCTCTGTAAAACACTGCAAATGCATCAGAGGGACTTTCCTCAGAGAGAAGAAAACCCAAAGTATGTCTGAAGGAGGAATTCTGAATTTGAAGCATACTGAAAATGCTAAAGAAAATAAGATGTGAATCACTGTTACCTCCAGCCACTACCATATTGTATATATAAGTATATATATATTTAATTTCACAATTCTCCTGTGCTCTGATAAGGCTATATTCATGGCTGGATCTCAATTACATTCTGAAATTAATTTCTAGGTAGCAGTATTAGGATGCTATTTACCCTGTCTGGTTCCCCCAGCTGGGGGAAAAGAAAGTGTTTCGGAATCTCTTTTCATTCTTCTGTAGTGCTCTTTTTTTTTAAGCTCTGGTCAGTTTTAGACTTCCCTGGTTTTGCAGACAATCTCAAAATACTGGTCTGGAGCTCTTTAAATTACTTTTTTCTTTTTTTTTTTTTTATCCTATCTAGCAAAACTTCAGTGTTAGTACTTTTCCAGTAGAGACCACAGACACAATCTGTTTGCTTCAAATACATTTTTAAGTCCTTCCATGTGAAGGGAAGCATTCAACTTTTTTTGTTTGTTTTACTCTGCAGGATATTCTAATCACCTGACAGCCTGCAGAAATTAATCTTGTCTCTGTCATATAAATTGACAGACAGCTGAGTGAAAGAGTTTTAGTGGGCTATCATGCTCTGAATGCATCCTCTGATGACTGTCCTTACAGTGCTTCTGGAGTAGGCTCTTTCATGTTTTCAATACAAGAGGAGAAAATATGGACTGTCTAACCCAGTAGTGTCTGGAATGCTAGCAGTGCTAATAATGGTAGCCAAAAGTCTCAAGGAAAAAATTGTTTTTTTTTTTGTTTCATGCATGTCTATCCTTTAAATCTAGCAGACCTGGGCCACTCAGAGCCCTGAAGTGAGCAAACTAGGTCTGTGGGTACCTGCTCTCTTTGATTGCTGTCTCCCTTTTAATTACTGTAACTCTGGTGTTGTGTATTCATTCTTTGTTCTTTTTTATTCCTGAGGAACAGATGTCTTGTCACAGTCAGCTACCCCTTATGTGTACTTTCTTATGTAAATTGCACAAAACAGACCATAGTTGCCTACCAGATTAGTTTATCCATAGTGAAGCTCATTTTCATGGTGGAAGAGAATATGGGGATTGACCTTCAATCAAAAAACTGATGAGTTATTCAGAGAATGCAATAAGTAACACAAAATAAATACCTAAATGTAGTGAGGCTTTCCAGGCATCACACTTGTTTTTTTTTGTTTGTTTTGACAAGTGAGGTGCATTAAATGTTATATTTCATATTGTTTTATGTTTCTGAATTCTCTGGAACATTCAGAGCTCTCTTCATCATGTATTGCCAGTGAATATCAAAGCAAAGCAAATATTATCTGGACTCTCATAGAAATTCTTGTAAGATATTAAAATGAAACAGCAACACTCTTTTGACACATTTAAGGATTAATATGTAAACAAATTCCAGTGTCTCATTTGTTCTTCTTGTCTCCACTGTTTTTGCTCCTGAAATTTCCATGCCATTTTGGATGGTTACTAGCTCACGCAGAAACATGTTCACCTTAGAGATCTATGTGGAGAAGGTATAAATCAAGACCTAATCTTTCCAGCACAGCAAGTCTGAATTTAAATAAAAAGCACAGAGTGACACAGACTAAACAACTGATAGAATTACTAATCTGTTTGAAAAGAAGTCATATTTTTGGTATGCAAATCACCACTTTATAAAGAAAAATGCTCACTGCACACCAAAGAGTGTAATAAGAGAGGAAGTGGTAATACAGACATCCATATTGCACAAAGACAGAAGATGGAGGGAGAGTTTAGATGACAAGAAGAATTTCCTGACTATTAAAGACTAGCTGTGCTGATTTTATCAAGGTTGGAAGTCTCCCAGTCTTGGTGCTCAATGCACAGAAATCTTCTGTTCATTTAAACAGCAAATGCCAGTGCTTTATGTTTGTCTGAACTGTTGCGCTAATGTTCTTCAAACCTATGCTGTAAAGACCACACATGCAGCTGTGCTATTAGGACTGTCTGCTGAGACTGCCAACACAAATGTTTTGTATTTGTTTCTGTAGTTGCTCACGTGGTAGGGCCATCTATCCTTGTCAGATGGTCTAAACCAACCATTAACAGTCATTGACTATCAATGAGGTAAACATTACTATTGAATATATAGCTGGTATAAGTTATTTGTAACATTTCTATTGAATATATAGTTGGTATAAGTTATTTGTAAGGTACATTTGCACTGTGAGAAAAATGAAACAATTCCCCTTGATCCTTTAGGCATCCTACTGCACCCTTCAATGAGTTTCTGTTATAAGATAACTTAGCATCAGCCTCCTACCAATTCCAAAACTCCTAGCAAAACTAAGACTCTCATGTTTGAATCCACAGAA
The DNA here is from genome assembly GCF_028554395.1 of Pezoporus wallicus. NCBI lineage: Eukaryota > Metazoa > Chordata > Aves > Psittaciformes > Psittacidae > Pezoporus > Pezoporus wallicus. The sequence goes on from NW_026637470.1 coordinate 2,370,960, forward strand.
AGCTTTGCTTAGGCACATGGATTTGTTTGTATCAGGTTCATACATGGTTGAGGTCTGCAGGAAAGAAATTAAGAGACACTGTCAAATTGTTTAGAAGAAAATTGTTGGGCTCCTTTATAGTGCTCCAAGTAAGTTAATTGGGCAGTTGGAAACTGAATACATTTGTCAGCTTGCTTTATTTCCTTCATGTATGTTGGTTAGCATTGTATAACCAGTCTGAAATAAGACACTGAATTTAACACTGCTCTGTTCTTGTCTTAATGAGTAGTTCTGGACAAGGTAGAAGTTCACCATTTGGACTACAAATGCACCCTAACAGCATGCTAGTGTTTAAACCAGACTACAAGGCTCAATAGACATTGGCTTTATATTTCCTTAGCTTTTTGTTCTGCTTTGTTTAATGGTTATTTGGTTTGTTGTGAATTTTTTAAGCAGAACTATGAAAGGTGCTGTCTTGCTCCAACCTCTCTGTTTTCCATAGGTGCATGAGCTAGGCTTTCCTGTGACATTTGCTCTTGATTGGCATACCAGTCTCTTGTCTGCAGTGAGCTGCTAATGAAGCAACATGGGATTAGGAAGACAAGCTGGCAAACATCCACATGCTGCATCAACTGAACTGGAGGAACTCTTCTGTCAGCCTCTTATTTGAAGGCTGTAGATAAGTTTCCTAATCATATTTATGATAAAGTTAACTTAATACAATGTTCACAGCTAAAGTCTGAAGGAGGAGTGGCAGTTTTCCAATAATATGCAGCAAAAAAAATGTAGCAAAAAGCAGAATGTCTTTCTAATTATTAATAATATTTCTAATTATTAATGACGTGTCTTCTCCCTTTGCTATCTGGATGAAATTTTTACCATGTTGTGTCATAAAATTCTCACCCTTTGTCCATAGCTATGGGTTCAAAAATATCAGCATCTACGTGCTGTGTATAACAGAAACTCTGTAGCACAGGGAGAACAGATGTCATAATATTTCAGAATATTAGGGGCTGTATTAGAGCCAGCAACATCTCTTATGAGTAAAGTCGAATTTACAAACAAGTAAGGCTAGCATTATTGCTTGAGAGGGTTAACAGTTTGATATTCTCCAAAAGTCAACAGTGAATAGGTGTGGCAGTAGAATGTTAAGACTGGCCTTGAAGGTGATGGCAAATAGTTTGTGTATGAGGAAGTGGATCCATCAGAAATGTAAAGAGAAAGCTGAGATAGTTGAAGTGGTAAGCCTGAATGGTGGTTTTGCAGCAGCATCCTGAGTGGATAAAAACCAGCAAGACAGCACTTGACAAAGACAGAAAGAGAAGGTCATAGTAGTTGAGGAACAAAACCATGAAAATCTGAATTAAAAGTTTTGTTATCTATCAGGGAATAAATATGAATCTTAGAGCTGTTGCACTGAAGGCATTAGATACACCCTAGATTTGAAGGTATAGTGGGAGAAATAACTTAAGACGTGATACCCAGGTTAAATGGCTGCAGGACTGAAATGGCTAGGAAAGTTTAAATGAAACTACTTTTGTCACCACAAGTGTTAGCTCACATGCTTACACATTGGCAGAATAACAGTTTCTTAAACCACATTGAATATAATGGAGGTGAGGGTCATGTACTAACAGCCCTAGGAAAGCATGGTGAAACAAGCTGTGGGAGCCTGCTACGACCTGTGGCATCCCACAGCTGTGTGAGGCACTGAACATGAGCTATTCGAGGCCATGTGTCATTCAGAGAAAATTAAATCAAATACCATGAAACACCATCCCTTGACATACTGTGACTATCTCAACATTTGAAATGAAGCTTGCTGCATTAGTTTCTCATTGCTGAAGATGCATAGGACTTTTACAAATGACAGCTAATAAATCTCTGTCCTATGTGACAGGACTTTCTCTGTAGTTTGGAAAATGATCAGGATGTTTCCTCAATTGAAAACACTTGAAAATACATCAAATTTCTTAGGAGAAAAACCCTTGCTAATAAATAGGTAGCACAAACAAATCATGAGAACAGTTGGGCTTCATCTGTGGAATTACAACAGCCAAGAATTTTTCAGCTTCAGTTTACTCAGAGAGTTTTAAAATATACTTGTAATTTTTAAGATGTTGAACCTTTTTTAAGATTTTTCTTTATTTTTAATGAGGTTTAAAGACCTCCAGTAAAGGAGTTATTGGAATGGGGGTTTTCCATGTGATAAGAAAATTTCTGTCTTCTAATGACATATAGTTCATGGTCACAGTTAGTATGATACCTGTATCCATTTCCAGAAATATACACTTCCAGATTCAGGGAGCTGTATTTTCACTGCATGGAAAGGGATAAACTTGAAATATAATTCCATTTTATAGGCTACAGAATACCCAGAAGGATATCAGAATAATATTTAGAATAACTGACATATTGACAGATTGTGTGCTGCTTCTCACATTTGTAACAACCCAAAACTTCTGAAGAGTGAGGTTATAATACAATCCAGATCTTCAGGTATAATTTTCAACCAGGACTACATCTCAGTTGGCTGGTGAGGATATTTTATGTCAGACTCTTCGAAAAGCCTGCTTATGAATGTTATAGTACATAACTTTTTCTATTTAATCAGTTATGTAAAAGCACAGGATTTATCTATTGCCATCTAAATATGCACCAAGTGTGAAGAGCCAGAACTTCTGCTTCATGACTTCATCTTGCCTCCACAACCTCTCTTCACAACCAGAGACATTTTGGGTAAGATACAACCTTCATGCCAGCCCACAAAATTGTTGCTTCCTGTTGACACGGGGCTGAATTGCCTGCTTAGGGTGTTATCAGGCATACCACTAGTATGGCTTCTTGGGTAGGACTGGGAAGTAGTCTTCTTCTGATATGATGTAAGCATCATCATGTCTGAACTGAGGTAATTCCATGAGTTGTGACAAGTGAAAAGCATTGGACAAAGTTTGGGATGTAAACTTAGAGAAAAGTTGTGAAGAGGTAGAAATATGGCACTGTAATGTCAGATTGCTGTATTTATTTTTATTTTATTTTTTTACCAGTGCTAGATCTGGGACAGATTCTATGGAAACCAAGCCATGCTAGAGCAATGCCTAGAGGGAAGATGCAGTATGTATTATAAGATTTAAAATTTATAATGGCTGAATGAATCATAGCATTTTGTATCTTTGGATTCATTAAGTATTTACTGAGAAAGTAGGTTAAATGAAAACTAAAAGACAAAAGTTAGTATCTTTTTGCTGGTTTTGCTCAATGATTTGATGGGCTAGAAGATTTGCTAGGTTTTATATGTTGAAAAAATTACAGGATTTTTTTTTTTTATTAATTTCTTTTGCAAGTAGTAAATTTAAGAGACAGAAAAAGGGAGACGTAAGTGTAATGACAGCTGCTGAGATAATAGTAATGTATTTGCACTTATGATACATCAAGATTCTGTAGCCCCTTTTTTCCTTTAGAAATAAGAGTGGTTTACCCCCTTTTAAGATTAAAAACATATAAACTTATTTTAAATAGACTCACAGAATATTTTAATGATTTTATTGGATGTTAGAATATTTATTCAAAGCTGTTCTTATTAAGGAGAAAACAGTATTTATCTTGGTAATAATTTGCAGGGACATCACTTCTAAAGCTATCTTAGATGGATCTACCTTTACATTATGATGTTTAACCTCATCATATACATATTGAAAGTATTATTTAGGTTGTTCTCAGTCAAAATTGAGAAACTGTTGGTTCTATTAGAAGCTCTGTTCTCAGACATTATGTGTGATTTGGGACTCTAGTGCTATTCCATTTCGGCTTTCTCATGCTTTTCATAGCTGTCCTGTTTGTACCCAGCTCTGCTAATTAGCTCTGCCAGTTAGCTCTGCCACTAACCACCCTGTCAGTGATAGCTTTCCCCCAGATTTGTTAGTGTAGCAGTGCATGTGTGCATCCCAGATGCACAGTCATCAAGATTAGCTCAGATCACTAATCTGAGCTTCTTAAAAAATCAAACTGATTTTTACTCATGCAGGCCAGGCTCCTTCTGTATTCCAATAGGTACCTATTTCCTATCTGCCAGCCCCCTTACTCCCACTTCATTACAGTTTTCAGGAATGATAATACCAATCATAATGCAAGTATACCTGGGGGACAAAGAAGTTGCTGCCTGTTCTCACGTGACACTATGATTGTTTTTGAATCTTATCTAAGGGAAAGAAAGAAAACTGAGCCCTTGGCAGTAATTGATTTCAGCTGTGTGAGGGACAGTACTCTACCAGATAGGATTAAATTTGTTGCAATTGTTCCTCTGCTCATTTTGCTGCAATAGAGGCACTATTTTTCCAATGTAAATTCCTTCTTAGATGCTAAATTATGAAGGGATTTAGAGAGTAAATCCTTAACTGTGAATAGAGTTGTGCATTGAGTGAGACAATGCCAGCCAGTACTGCAAACTGCTATAGATAGGCCAGTGGCTGTTACTGGTGTAAGATGTGTTGGACAGGGCTTTGAGCAACCTGGTCTAGTGGAAGGCGTCCCTGCCCATGGCAGGGGGTTAGAACTAGGTGATCTTTAAGGTCCCTTCCAACTCAAACCATTCTATGATTCTATGATTCAGTCTTGTGATTTGTGTTCCTGTATTTCATTTCTCATATTTTCCGTGAAAAATCTTTGTTTAGCAATTATTACTGAAGTGAGAAACTGTCAAAAATATTGAGCTTGCTTTTTGTTCTCCTCAGTGTCTTCTTTTGAATTTTTGTTTTCCAGGTAAGCCCACTGAATAAGCCTTTTTGAGACAGCATGTTTTGATTGTTCTAATTACAAAAAAAAAAAAAAATATTCTTAATGCACTGCTGCATATAAAATGCTGTGTATTGCTTGCCACATGCAACAGTCTGTACCTCATAGTACCGGGGCAGCTTTTTCACCTGGAGAAAGTAATGGACAAGTTGGCAACCCATCACCTGCCAAATCCTTATCTCAGCACAGCTACAGACCGCCGCAGCTCGCCACGGTGAGAAGCGGCTACGGCTGTGAATGCCCCTTCCTAACGGCAGGGATTCCACCCGATCGCTCCTGTGCTTCCCCGCCAGGGCTGCGGCCAGGCCTGCGCGCCCGGCCGGTCCCCCGGTGCCCAGCGCCGTCCGGGTCCCCGTTTCCCCGGCAACGCGCTCCCGGCCCCGACGCCGCCTCCCGCCGTGGCCGGGCTGCGGAGCCGTTCCCGCCCGCCCGGCGCGCTGCCGGCGCTCCCGCACGGCGTTTGCCCGGGGACGTTTCCTAGGTGACCTCGGACTGGCCCCTCGCTTCCCACATGGGTGGCGGGCCGGGCGGTCTCCGCGGGCCGGGGCTGTTCAGCCAGCCCCGCCTGGCCTCCGCCCGGGCAGACAGGATGCGCTGCTCCCAGCCGCTCCCCTCCCGCTCCCCCCCTTACCTCGCAGGAGCCTTATGCGCCTAGTTTAATGGTTTTGCAAAGAAAGCCAGCAGAAGAGCACTTTTCTCAGTGGCGGTGGTCAGACCATGACCTAACTCATCATGAACTTGGAAGGGCTCGAAATGATAGCAGTTTTGATCGTGATTGTGCTTTTTGTTAAAGTGTTGGAACAGTTTGGGCTGATTGAAGCAGGTTTAGAAGGTAAGGGAGTGCTTTTCAGTGGTTTGTCATTTCTGTGTTCTTGTCATCCTCTTGCAGCAAGGCAAAGGGCACCTGTAAACTGGGTGTAAGGCACTACCTGATCCACCTCAAGAGCGACGTGCGCATCAGTGGCTGTGTGTGGTTGATGTTGAAGTTGAGGTGATTTGCTTTCACAGGAAAAATAAACTGGTATCCTGAATACTACAAGTACAAACTTAGATGTTAATCAAATATAAATGGCTCAAAATCTGAATCTCTTAGTCCTGTTTTAAATCTGAAAATTTAAAGTAGTAGGGGTCAAAGCAGATTTCAAGATGTTAACATGCAAATACAGTTATATTGCCTTAAAATTGTTTTGCAATCTATCCAGAATTGTTTGGTAATCTATTCATGTTAACATCTGTACTGGAATTGTTATAATGTCAAAATATATACTTTACAGTATTTAAAAACCTGTTGAATATTTAATTTACTGCTAACATTTTAAAATGTTTGAGGAAGAGGAACTACAATACTCGGATTCAAAATATGTAGCTAACAGTCACTTGGGGCAATCAAGTGCAACGTTTATTGATGGATGCTTTGTTTATCATAGATCACCACTTCTTAGAAATACTGTTTCTGTATAAAGCAGTAGCAATAAAATATAAGAAGCTTACTTTATTTTAAAGGTACTTTTTATACCTCATTTCTAAAAGTGCTGTTATGAGAAGTTAGTCTGAAAAAACACTGATTGCAGCATGGCTGGTAATGTAATGATATTCATTGCATCCCAGTGTTTTATTAGGTTCCAGACCAAAATGGTCTGTTTCTCAAATATTGAAGAAATACTGTGTTCTCAAATCTCCTGTAAGCTAGCATTTGAGTACCGTGTATATACTTATGCCTAAGAAAAGGGGAACTTTGTTGACTTAGAGATTGTGGTCTCATGTGTTAACGAGTGAGAATATAAGCAAAATTTGCTCCTATGAAAAGGTCTAAAGTAATCCTGTTGATTTAACCCTTTCAAGAAACAGTCTTACAGATTTTAAATAAGGAAGTCACACAGCTGTTTCTCCATGTTTGTGTCTTGTGCGTATTTGCTAGTATTGATATGAAAACCCTGCAGGGACTCAAAAACATGTTATCGAGTGCATTTTTATTAAAATTTTATGTAGCCATTAGAGTGCATTATATTGAGTTATAGAGTGCATATTTAAATTATAATGCAGAGATACCCTTCAAATGTATGAACTTCTGCTTTTCTTTTTGTTTCATGTTCACTTGTAAATAGAAATGTCAATTAATTTAAAAAATGTTATGATAAAAGTTATCTCCAGCATTAGAGGTTGCAGAGATTTGATTAAACAAGCCATATTTACTTTTCAAGTTGGTCGGCAGGCTTGTGTATACCCTGTCGAGTCTGATTGCTGCACTGGGTCAGGTTCCCTGGCAAAATTTAGCGCTTGATTGTTGTCTGTACTTGTTTTTAGGGCTAAGAAAACTGGTAATGGAAAGATAATTAGAAATATAGTGAAGCTGCCTCTAAGTGGTTGTAAGATTTCTGTAAGAAATAAGTTTCTAATCCATCTGCCCTTTTTGTCTGCCTCAGTGGCCAAAAATTTCTTCTTACATAGTATAGGACAGGTTTCTAGCATGCCAGGTAGATGAAGGCACAGGAAGACATATATGCCCCATTCCTCTGTGGTGTTCAACTGCTGTGAATGAGATAAAAGGCATGTTACATGGGAATCGAGTAATAGATATAAACAATGGTGTATGAAAATGGGGCTTAGCCAAATGTCACAGACTTAGGAATTTGTTTTCTTGTAGTTCAGGAAGAGTGCAGGTTATTCCCTATTTTTTTCTTAAACTTGATAATTAAAGATCTGAACTGGTTACAACAGGAAAAAAAGGTAGTTTTATACACTTTTACTAGGGAGCTGAGAAAAACTCTCTCGATTTAAATAAGTATCAAGGCTATTCATTTCCACCCATGAATGAAAAGTGCAAGCATCATAAAATTGTGCAAATGTTAGAGATGTTTTTAAGTAGAATGTTAAGAAAAAATGAATTTTACAAGTGTACTTAGACTATCCATGTACTTTTCCAGAAATCAATGAGGAAGCTCATTGCAGTTTTCTGAAAGTCTTCTGGTTTAAGGATATTTGTAGTTGTCTGGTTTTGGATAGATTGTATCCCTTCTTTTTGTTTTCTCAAGGGTTAATATGTTTCATACAAATTAATAGTTTATGGCATATGAAACACATCCTGTGTCTACCTGGAAATCATCCATAGAGTCAAAAGTAGTTTGTAATACAGTGCACCCGAAGCAGGATGTTAAATCGAAGCTCTCTAAATCAGATTGAAGCTTTGGTAGAGATCTAGGTTTCACAATCAGTCCCTATCGTGGTAACAAAAGCTTGAAGCAAACTTACCTTCCTTCCTACACTGGGTTGTCATGGTTCTGAACTTTGTGGACCACTTCCACACTAATTTGGAAGAATCAGGTGCAATTTTTGTAAATCAATAGCAAAATCTCATTTTCCTCTTTTCCGTGTCATAATTAAGTGTAAGTAATATTGGGCTTTCTTCAGACTCCTCAGTACAAATTCCATGTATAATCATAAAGTATGCAATTATTTTCATAATAAAAATAATTAAAAATCAGTATACAAATTGTATGTACTTTTTTATGCTTATTTTCTGAGGTATGCGCACTCAGCAGTATGCTGTCTGTGGTTTTTGCCCAGTTGCCTTCAGCTGCTGAGTGATTCTGTTGTAGAAGTATTTTCAAATAGATGTCTTTAATATTGTATGACAGCTCTGAAAGCGGTAAGTAGCAGAATAGATTTATACAATTTTGTAAGTTGTGGGTTGCAGAGACTTTAGGTTAAATATTATTGTCCTGGGTTCAGCACTAGCTTAAACCACAACAGGTATTTTATGATGTATTGCACTCACTTAGATTACAGTATGCTTTCTGTGGTTTTGCCTAGCTGTCTTTTACTGCTGAGTGATTTTACTGTTGTTATAAAACTGCTTTCAAATAGATGTTTTTTTAATATTGTGTGACAGCTCCTAAAGTGGTCAGTAGCAGAACTGATTTATTCACTCTCATGGGTTGTGGATTGCACAGACTTTTTCTCTGGGCTAGATATTTAATCCTTCATAAATTAGAATGTCCTCCTTAATAAACTTTACAGTTTTTTTTTTTTTTTTAACAGGTGTATTAGGTGTAAGAAGTAATGTATTGTTACTTAATCAGGAAGGTCTATTCCTAGATATACCTAGGTATACGTTTAAAATCAGTCATATTTCTTCTTTTATGTCCATTTTGTCCAAAAGTCATTTATAATTAAAATGAGATACAAGAACTGAGCAAGTTGAATATACAGTATGTTGGCATTTTAAGATTATGCAATATTCAGGATATCAGTTTATCAGTTTATATAATTTCAATATGTTTATAGTATTTTTATGAAAATTGTGATCTTCATTTATAAGGATCATATGAATTTAATCAAGACATGGAAGAGGGTTTTTTGTGAGTATCTTCCTTGTGTGTCAGTTATTCTGGATAATTTGTTGTGGACAGTGATTGAAGCATGATGAGATCAGCCCTTTACTGACTTAAAATAATTTTGTCCTAATGTTTCTTGGGAAACCTGGACTGATTTTCAAAAGCTAAATCACTTACTATTCTTCATCAATGTAAGCACTGAAACCTACACCACTGGGGATAAAGTTCAGGGAAGAAATGTGAAGGATATGAGTGATTAAAAATATTTACATAATACCCTGTTTGTTGGGAAATACTCTTAAGCAGTTACTACCTCTAATAGGAAAATTAAAAGGGCGTAAAAGTGATCATAGGTTACTATGGAATATGGATTTCCTAGCTATCTAAACTCCTGGTTTAAGAGCACTGAGAATGACAGTAGTAGAACTTTACAGCTAAAATTGTAATAACTAAGTTAAATTACTGAAACACTTGAGCCCTCTAAAATATCAAAGCAGCTTCTAATCCCATTTTAATAATCCTGGCTATTGAAAACTTCCCATTCATGAGCTGGATAACAGCAAAACCATGGACACGTAGAGAGTTGCTTGTGATATTTGCAACTCTTTTTAAAAATGACTGGTTATGGCTGGAAACGTGGTGGAAGTTACTCGTGGTTCCTCTGAAATTAGCGGCCACTGAAGCTGTTTTGTCATCCAGGCTGTGATCTGATGGGAATTTCAACATTTCCTTAGTGTTATTCATAGATGGAAATGGAGGAATATTCATTTCAGAAGATTCATAATGACTAGCAATTCATACTAGAAATAGCTTGTAATAAATATAATGGCATTTCTGCCTTTTTTCTTAAGATCAGTCTTGATGTCAAAGAGAGTTATGCACAGAATTTTGAACTACGAAGGCAGTCATGGACCAATATGTGAAATGATTAGCCAGAGGTGGCAGTGTGCATAAGAAAAAGATGATATAAATTTTAATATTAGCAATTTCAGGCATTCCTTTGAAGTAATTTGTTCAATTAAGTCTTCATATATAACAAGATAAATTGAATTAAAACAGCTGTTGAAACAACTCCTTATATGCAGATGAGTGAGCAGTAGATGGGAATCGTTAATGCAGAACTCCACTAAAGTTTTCCTTGATTGAATATTTCTGTGCAAACAGCACTAGCAGGTCATTTGGAGATGGCAGCATGTACTGTGGTTGGTTTGGAGCTGTGTAGATGTGAGCACCTGACCAGGTTGTGTATCCTGCAGGCCACTACTGGACAGAATTAATAAGAGGAAACCTCTTCTGATTCTGTTTTGTTTCTTTCATATGAGATGCCTGAAGTTCTAGATACAGTTTTAAAAAACAGAAATAGGCAGGTAAGAAAAAAAACTTGCCAGCCAAGGGAAATTTGTGATAGGTGCATTTCAGCTGCCTGCTTTAAACAGTCTCAAGTCGCTGAATCATCTTCTGAAGTCTGGTCCATTTTTGCTGAAAAATCTTCTAGTGTTCCCAGGCCAGCATCTGCTGAAAAGCTTCTTTTCTCAAGACTGATTGTCAATCCTGATGATATAGTGCTTGTCTACTGCTTTACATCCACAGAGATCAAAGTAGGTAAATACTGTAACTGCTAATGAAGAGATATCAAAGAAATGGGTAAAGAGCACTACATTCTGAGTTACCAGTACAATACCTTTGGAAAGCTTGCTAGTTTATAATTAACCTTTTGGTTTTGAAAAAAAAAAAAATCAAAAAGAAAAAAAAAATATTAGACCAATGTAAGCAGAGAGTTCATAAGAGAGCTCTCAACTTTCCTCTGTGGTGAACAGTTGTGATGTAGTTCATGAACACAAGGGTCTCATTCCTATTGCAGTTTTGTTAGTAGTTATTTCATATAGAATGGTACTTTGAATAAATGGAAATCATATCATCTACTATGAAATGGAAGAATACTAGAATATTATTGCTCAGTTTTATTCTTGTAATTCTAGGTGATAACCTAGAGGATTTTACAAAAATAACCTGGATATGAGAAAGAGACAGGATGGTGGTCTGTTTTGTCTCCCCCAAGGGGACAACTTCTGAGATTTACTTCTCCTGCCTCCTACTGGCTACTCAATATAGAACTTATATTTTCAAAGTCACTGTTTTATTTATTTACTTTGAATAAGTAAATACTACCTACCTACTGTCAAAGAGCCACCATAAGCAGAAGAAAATTATATATCACACAGTCTTTGCCTACTATTGTAAATGCCTTTACTTTTACATAGTTTTTACAAGGACTGAGTTCCCTCTTAATGCAAATCTATAAATGCCCTCTGGTTATATTTATTGACACTTTTTCACTTTTCCACTTTCTTAGCTATCAGTAAATGTGGGTTGTATAAATCAAAATATGCTCATGCAATTGTTTCTAAACAAGTTTTGAGAAGATTTATTACTTCTCAGGACTAAAATAGCAAAAAAACAAAACCAAAACCGAAAAACCTATGTCTTTTTTGATTATCAAAGAACAATAAAACTTAAACTGTTATGGATTTTTTAAAATAAGATATTTAGAGCTAATTAGTTTCATGAGTAGAAGAGTAAACCTTTTCTAAGAACACAGTTTCGTAAACGTTTAGGGGGAAAATAGAACACTGAACTTGGTAGACAGAAGAAAATAAACTGGGTAGTGAAATGAGGTGTACCATTTCTAGTTAGAAATATATTAGTGCAAATAATACTTTCTGCACTTTTTTTCCTGTAGAAGTAAAAATACTTTACAGCAGCAAATAGAATTATCTCCTGATATATGCAAATATATCAAGAAAAGCCAGAGCATAGTGTTTCACAAATTGATACACAAAGTAAGAAGCCATATGCTTGAAAGTCGTGTATGCCACAGGGCAATAACGTTCATCCTTTTGATATTTTTTGATGAACCCCATAACATGTTTTCATTAAAACAGGAAAGGTATTTAGTTAGAGAGCCCAAGTGTACTTTTAGTTGGGATCTGTACATTAAGGTCAGTGATATTCTCAAATTGTGAGAGTTACAGGCTTTCTAAAGTTAGGTGGGGTGAATCCAAAACCTTGATGTGTTCTAAAGATGACAAGGGAAGAAGGAACAATCACTTCATTTCACAATTTCTTTTTTGCTATTGTTAAGAAACAGTGTCTGATTCTTTTTTTCCCCCTCGTCTTCAAAGAGTGAAGCTGTTTGCTTCTTTGCATTACTCCCAGATTTACCCTTCTGTTGAAGTAAGCACTATATGTTTTCTGGCCATTAGCTTTGTGTCAGTTAATTGGTATACTTCTCAGATATCAGGAAGATCAACTGGACTTACAATATTAACTCTATGATGCTGTCCTTTTTAATATGCTTACTTTTGTTCCTAGTGCATTTTAGAAATAACCAACCCGAATATAAACTCTGAAAGTTGATTTAATAATGGATTTTTTTCCTTTGCCATTTGTTTCCTATGCATATTTTCTGTATATCATAATTCATTCAGATTGTAATTTTCATTTTTTTCCATGTGGTTACTATTATGCTCACATTTATAACTAATGTAGCTACTGCACCACAGAAGGAAAATTAGTTTTTAACCCAAACTTCTATCTTTATTAGGATTGCAATATTTTGGGTATCTATCTAATACATCTTCCTATTGAATTCCTAATTTTTATTGTATTTTTCTGTCTGATTTTCCCATCAGTCACCTTCACTCAAAATATTCCCCAGCTTAGTAAACTCAGGCTTTTCGACACACAAAGGATATATGGATTTAGGTGTATTAGATACCCTTTGAATTCAGACTACATTAATTTTGCTCACATACAATGCAAAGAGGGGCTCAGCTTTGGCCCTCATGCCTTTATGTTAACTTCCAGTTCACTTTTGACCTAGTGTCTTTCTATTTTAAGGATATTGAACATTTAACTTACATTTAGCTCAATGTTTCTTTGTTAGAAAATAGTAACTCCAAATTTTAGGTACTTTATACCATGCAGTTTCAAGCCGGTGTATCCCTCACATCACAGATTACATATGTCATTGTGTTCTGTAGTTTGATAATATCCCCATGAAAACCCTTTGTAGGCTTTGGCATGTCTTTGCCTTGTGATTATGAGCTTTGCATTATGGTTAACTCAGTCTGCTACTTGCTTCGGCTAATCTCTGACCAGCATACTATCTTCTGCACTCCACTGTAAGATTCCATGATCTGATTCAGGTAGACCCATATGGATCAACATCACAATAATCATCACATTGAAAATGGCATATTTCCCAATATTTTACCTTCTCATGCTCTTGCTTTTGGAGTAAGAAATCTTAGTTGAATTTTTGTGTTTTTTTACCATTGGCTGATTAGGATTAGGTCAGATAAATTTGCTCAATCATTTTAGTCCTATGTATTCTTGTATCAAAGGTAAAAAATTAAGCAGCATTACTGAAAGTGTGCTAGACAGTTTATTATTTAGTATTATAGTTTGTGTTTTTACATTGCCCTGTGGCTCCTTCCTGAATTTTCTGCCCAGGTTTACAAATAAATTTACAAATAAAGAAGATGATGTGTTTTAGCTGTTGTTTTTTTGTTTGTTTGTTTATTTGTTAATAGGAGAGTTCTTTATTTATCTGACCTATTTCTGTGGTAGCTAACAATGAATAGCTCAGCACCTGGTAGAAAATTCTGTCCAGCCAGGCTGAATGCTATCTAAATCTAATGAGGCAGATGATTTAATCTGAGAAAACATTCCTGGCTTTGCTTTCTGCTGTCATTTTCCCCAGTGGTATCTCTAGAAGTAACTTTTGATTGTTGTTGTCTAATCTTTCTCATAGCCCTTACTGTCATTTTCTGGTAATACTACAGAAGCATGAATATATATACACACTTCTCCAAGCACATTTTCTTTTGGGGATCAATAATCCATTCTTCTTCAAACAGACAGATAAAACTTGGATCATCCAAAGCAGGCTACAACAGGTATCTTCTCATTGTTGATAATGTGAAATAATGAAAGAAAAAGATTAGATCAGGTGAATACCAGATTATTAATCAGATATTTATTTCCCAGTAGTTATTGTAGGAAATAGTATGTAGTTTTACATAAGAAGTGTGATTGTAAGTTTAATGCTTATTACAAATTACAAACTCTAATGCATAAAACTCCAACAAAATAAACCTGTATGCCTGCAGCAGAAAAAAGTTTAGCAGAGAAGTGATTTGTTTAGGACACTAAGGAAGATACCTTCACTGGACATATGCGTTATGCTAATGCGTAGCACTCACCTGATGTTACAGGTACATCAGAGTAGATTTTTTAGTCCAGGATCTATCTACATCAGGAAGGTCTGATAGGGAGGTATGGGCACAGACCTGATTCATCTTCTCTTTGCCTATACTTTTGAGTAAATCTAATTTGGCTTTGCCTTTTATGACAAACTTAGTTTCCAAATTTTGTTTTGTATAAATAGCTTTATTTAATTATCCCTGCTAGAGGGGGCACACAAAATTCACATGACACTAGTTTTTTGGTCCCCATTACCCTTTTCCATCAGGCTGACAACCTTTTGTGTTCAGTGATGGCTTGGTGTTGCAAAGGCAATCGTGTGTGTAGTATCTGAAGGGGGTCTATAGGGATGCTGGGGAGGGACTCTTCATTAGAGACTGTAGTGAAAGGACAAGGGGTAACAGGTTCAAACTTAAACAGGGGAAGTTTAGATTGGATATAAGGAGGAAATTCTTTCCTGTTAGGGTGGTGAGGCCATGGAATAGGTTGCCGAGGGAGGCTGTGAATGCTCCATCCCTGGCAGTGTTCCAGACCAGGTTGGACGAGGCCTTGGGTGATATGATTTAGTGTGAGGTGTCCCTACCCATGGCAGGGGGGGTTGGAACTGGATGATCTTAAGGTCCTTTCCAACCCTAACTATTCTATGGTTCTATGTAAAGAATGACAAACCTCACAGTTGCATGAATATTTGCTAGGACACTTAGAAAAAGATGCCTTTTGGATCCCTTACATTATCCATACTCACTGTCTCTCTAGCTTAGCATGAATGAATAACTGACAAGAGACCTCTTCTAGAGACTACTCTTCTAGCTGAGTCCTCAAGAATGCCATTTCCCTGCCTAAACTATCCAATTTACATAAATAGTTGTAAGCAATAACTATACTTCTGAATACTTCAACACATGGGTTAGCGTTGTGCCTATATTACAGTATTGTCAAAACCCCGTTGCTAACAAAGATTAGTATTTTCTTGAAAAACAGTCTGTCTTAAATCCACTAATGCAGTATGACGGTAGATACATATTAAAACACTCTTATTATCTAGTTTACAAATATTTCAAAGCTAATGTAATACACTTCAAGATTAATTGCTACTATTATCTCCATTTAGAAAACCTTGTGCCCTCTCTTGTATTAAAGATAAATTACTATACATGTGTATATCTGTCATGTGCATTGTAAGTATTGGAGTAATTTTATCCAAAACTCTCAACACCTTGACTGATAAGGTGAGACAGCATGTCATGTCAATAAGGCCCAGAAATGAACTCTTCTCCTCTCCCACCCTGCTTTTCAGAAGATCAGAGAGTCATCTTGCAGCTCACACGTTATTTGTTGCTTATCAGGCCAGTTTTCTTGGAAAATACCTGGTCAAGGGTTTCAAATGCAGCAAACAAGCCATCTCTGAATTGATCTGTTCTTTTAGTAGCAGAAGCTCAGACTCAATCAGTGCTTTTTCTTACTGTACCTCTACAAAGGGAGGGCTGTAGGTCACCCGGAAAGACGATTGCTGCTGGTGGAAAAAAATCACTGATATACAGTGACCTTTTTCCTGTGTCTGAGGAGCTTTCGGGAGCAAGACTCAGCCTGCATAAGTTTTTCTGATGGTGGCAGCCCGTGCTTATCTGTGTGCCTAAAAAGCAGGCAGAAATTTATCTTGTAGTACATGAATAGTGAACCTGAGGTTTATGGAAAGCCCGAATTTGTGCAGATTATCTGAAATGCATATATGCAATTCTCTTAGAGGGTAAGACCATGTTCTGCCTATCATAGAAAGGGTAGTCTGTCTTCATGGAAATTAATCTATCATCTGAGTAAAGTCCTTGATCATTTATTTATTAGAAACAATGTTTGCCACTGAACACCTAGCAACATCCCAAGGATAGGAGGTGCATTGGAGGTCTGCCCTTGCTTCATTTGTAACTTGCAACTGGTGATAAAAGGAATTTTACACAGTTTGACTTTTCTAAATTTTTAATGTATTTGAACAAAAATTACTTTAATATGTTCATTATGTATATTTTCTACAACATCCATTTAGATTGTCTTAATTAATTTTGAATTTAAGACTTCTGAGACTTATTTTACAAATAAAAGTCCTGCTCTTTCACAGATGTCTCAATGTAAATGCCATGCTTCCAAACCATGCAGGATTTGAAAAAAAGTTAGAGCTTTTCCTGTCTTACTTGTTGTCACAAAGCTCAGAGTTCACATTCTGGCCAGTTTTAAGGCTGGATAAGTAATCTGAGTTGAAACAGGTTACCAGAGCATAAGTAATTGTTTACAGAAGTGGAAAGGTATAACTGAAGGCAGAATATGGTTTTGAAATTGTTGTTTAGCAAGCTGGCAATTGAGATAATGAAATGCAGTTCAGTTGCCCATGATCAAAATTGGTTTAATAGTTCAGGAAGGAATTCTCAGTCAGCTCAGAGGCTGACCCATTCAGTGAGAAGACTTAACCTTTGAATTATCATTGCAAAAATCACAATAAACTGCTAAATGTCATACTATCAGTAACTAAACACATGGTTATTTGGATCTAGTTAAAGCTGATTATAATCTTGACCTTAGCCTGTTTCTTCACAGTATCACAGTATGCTAGAGATTGGAAGGGACCTCGAAAGATCATCTAGTCCAATCCCCTGCCGGAGCAGGAACACCTAGATAATGTTACACAGGAATGTGTCCAGGCGGATTTTGAATGTCTCCAGGGAAGAAGACTCCACAACCTCCCTGGGCAGCCTGTTCCAGTGTTCTGTCACCCTCACCGAGAAGAAGTTTCTTCTCAAGTTTAAGTGGAACCTCTTGTGTTCCAGTTTGTACCCATTACCCCTTGTCCTATCATTGTTTGCCACTGAGTAGAGCCTGGCTCCATCCTCGTGACACTCCCCCTTTATATATTTATAGACACTAATAAGGTCACCCCTCAGTCTCCTCTTCTCCAAACTATAGAGACCCAGCTCCCTCAGTCTTTCCTCATAAGGGAGATGCTCCACTCCCTTAATCATCTTCATTGCCCTGCGCTGGACTCTCTCCAGCAGGTCCCTGTCCTTCTTGAACTGAGGGGCCCAGAACTGGACACAATATTCCAGATGGGGTCTCACCAGGGCAGAGTAGAGGGGAAGGAGGACCTCTCTCGACCTACTAACCACCCCCCTTCTAATACATCCCAGGATGCCATTGGCCTTCTTGGCCACAAGGGCACAGTGATGGCTCATGGTCATCCTGTCGTCCACTAGGACCCCCAGGTCCCTCTCCCCTACACTGCTCTCTAACAGGTCGTTTCCCAACCTATACTGGAACCTGGGGTTGTTCCTGCCCAGATGCAGGACTCTACACTTTCCCTTGTTATATTTCATCAAGTTATTCCCTGCCCAACTCTCCAGCCTGTCCAGGTCTCGCTGGATGGCAGCACAGCCTTCTGGCGTGTCAGCCACTCCTCCCAGCTTAGTGTCATCAGCAAACTTGCTGATAGTACACTCAATTCCCTCATCTAAATCGTTGATGAATATATTAAATAATACCGGTCCCAGTACTGACCTTTGAGGCACTCCACTAGATACAGGCCTCCAACTAGACTCAGCCCCATAGACTACAACTCTCTGGCTTCTCTCCTTCAGCCAGTTCACAGACCACCTCACTACCTGATCATCCAGACCACACTTCCTCAATTTAGCTGTGAGGATGCTGTGGGAGACTGTGTCAAATGCTTTGCTGAAGTCAAGGTAGACCACATCCACCGCTCTGCCATCATCCATCCACCGTGTTATTTCCTCATAAAAGGCTAAGAGATTGGTCAAACATGATTTCCCCTTGGTGAAGCCATGTTGACTGCCCCTCATAACCCTCTTATCCTTGATATGCCTTAAGATGGCACCAAGGATAAGGTGTTCCATCACTTTCCCAGGGATGGAGGTGAGGCTGACCGGTCTAGAGTTACCTGGGTCCTCCTTCTTGCCCTTTTTGAAGACTGGAGTGACATTTGCTTTCCTCCAGTCCTCAGGCACCTCTCCCGTTTCCCAAGACTTGGTAAAGATGATGGAGAGCGGTCTAGCAATGACTTCCACCAGTTCCCTCAGCACTCGCAGGTGCATCCCATCTGGACCCATGGATTTATGGATGTCCAGATTGCTCAACTGGTCTCTAACCCATTCCGCATCGACTAACGCAAACCGCTCCATCGACATGACTTCATCTAAGGTCTCAGGGGTACAGGGCTCTTCAGGACTGCCTGCAGCAGAGTAGACAGAGACAAAGAAGGCATTCAGTAACTCTGCCATCTCTGTATCTTCTGTCACCAGGGCACCCATCCCGTTCATCAGTGGGCCTACATTGCCTCTGGTGTTAGTTTTATCTGCCATGTATTTGAAAAAGCTCTTTTTGCTGTCCTTGACCCTTCTCGCCAGGTTTAATTCTAAGGAGGCCTTAGTCCTCCTAGCTGCCTTCCTACATCCTCTAGCAGCAGCCTTATATTCCTCCCAAGTGGCCAGCCCCTCCTTCCATGACCTGTAAACTCTCCTCTTCCACTTGAGCATACCCAGCAATTCCCTATTTAGCCACGCAGGTCTCTTGGCCCTCTTCCTTGACTTCCTACGTGTCGGGATGCTCCGATCTTGAGCTCGGAAAAAGCAATCCTTGAATGCCAACCAACTATCTTGGGCCCCTTTACCTTCAAGCAGCCTTGCCCATGGGATTTCCCCTAGCAATTGCTTGAAAAGGCCAAAGTTTGCCCTGCTAAAGTCCAGGGTTGCAATTCTACTTGCTATTCTACTAGTCCTACCACACAAGATCCTGAACTCCACCATCTCATGGTTGCTGCAACCAAGGCAGCCCTCAACCCTTACTGCTTCGACCAGACCCTCCTTGTTAGTGAGGATGAGATCCAGCAGCGCTCCTCTCCTGGTCCATCCACCATTTGCAGGATAAAGTTATCATCCATACACTGGAGGAACCTCCTGGACTGTGGCTGGGTTGCCGAGTGGTCCTTCCAGCAAACATCAGGGAAGTTAAATTCCCCACGACGACCACGGCCTGTGACTGTGAGGCCGCTCTCAGCTGCCTGTAGAAGGCCTTGTCAACTTCCTCACCCTGATCTGGTGGTCTGTAACAGACACCCACAACAGTATCGCCCCTGCCAGCGTGCCCCTTAATTCTCACCCACAGACTCTCAACTCGCTCGTCATCTGTCCCTAGACAGAACTCGGTGCATTGTAGTTTCTCCCGCACATAAAGAGCAACCCCACCACCCTTCCTGGCTGGCCTGTCTTTCCTGAAAAGGACATAGCCCTCCATGACTATATTCCAGTCATGTGAGCTGTCCCACCACGTCTCTGTAATTGCCACCAGATCATAGTCTCCTGACTTAACACAGGTTTCCAACTCCTCCTGCTTATTTCCCATGCTGCGCGCATTGGTGTACAGACATTTCAGTGAGCGAGCTGAGCACACCGATTTCACCCTAGGATTATAGGAGGCCTCCCAGTCTTCATTAATTCTGGAGCGCTGCCCCACTGGGGCAAGCCCAGCTACAACCCCATCCCCCTTCGAATCTAGTTTAAAGCTCTCCAAATGAGCCCTGCTAATTCGTGCCCAAGCATCCTTTTGCCTCTGTGAGACAAACCTTTCTCACTTGTCATTGTCCAGACTGGTGCCCTATAAAACCAGCCGTTATCAAAGAATCCAAAGCCCTGCCTGTAGCACCAGTCTCGAAGCCAATCGTTTATGAACTGAATCTTCCCATTCCTTCCCACATCATCAGTGGAAGATGGAAGGAGTGAGGAGAAGATCACTTGAGCCCCAGACTCTTTCACCATCCGCCCCAAGGCCCTGAAGTCTTTCTTCATCCCCCTCAAACTGCGGGAAGCAGCTTCCCCCTCACCTGTCTGGAAGATCAGCAGCGGGTAGTAGTCTGTCGGGTGCACCAGGCTGGGGAGCACCCTAGTGATATCCCTGATCCGGGCTCCAGGCAGACTACACACTTCCCTATGATGAGGGTCAACTCTGCATATCGGGCCCTCTGTTCCTCTCAGAAGGGAATCCCCTACTACAATGACCCTTCTTTCTTTCTTATCAGAGGCAGTCTTGAGGTGCAAAGTTGACCGCCTTTTCCTATGTGGCCTGGTAGGCTGGCCTTGCACCACACTCACCTACCTCTCCTTCATGATCCAGGGCCTCGAACCTATTACAGAGGGACACCTGGGGAAGCAGGGCAGGAAGGGGGGGAGGGTTTCCCACGACGCCGAACTGGAACTTGCTTCCAACCCTCGTCGTCTTTTTGGTCCCCTACCTCTGCGCAACAGCTACAGGGCAGGGGCTGTCTCGGGCCATCCCCCTCTGTCTGAGAAGGCAGGGGGTCCTTCCCCTTTTGGGGGGTATCTCCCTGGAACCGTTTCGACTGGCACGCCAGGGAGTTACTCCACCAGTCGATCTCCCTTTCACACTCCCTGATGGTCCTCAGTGTCTCAACCTCCTCCTTAAGTCATGCCACCAGGCTAAGCAGATCTTCTACCTGCTCACACCTCACGCAGGTGGAATGCTGTCCTCCCTCCCCCGGCAGCAGCAGGCTCTGGCACTCCCTGCACCCAGAGACCTGAACAGCCACGGTTTGGGATGGGGTCTCTGAGTTGCTGCAGTCTTCTTACTGCAAGCTTTCTTTCTGGAGGCGACCATATTGGTCAGCAGTCTGGGACACCAGCAACAGGGTCAGCAACACAACCTGCTTGTTCCTCCCTGCGCCTGGTGGGCGGTGACACGTCGCTGCCCTCTCAGAGGCTCTTTCAAGGCAAGCGGCAGGGGGGCGGTGGCCATCCCCGTGGGAACGCCCCCGCCACCTCAGCCTCTCTCTCGCAAGGGCTGCTGGGGCTTCGGGGATCAGGAGATGTTGGGAATCGCGATGTCTCTGCACTTTCCCCTCTGATTTTCCTCATCTCCGTTGACCCTCGCGGTCGCTGAAGCGTGCCGGCTGTGGCTCTAGCTAGGCTAGCTCCGATCAGCTGACTGAAGTTTCTTGGAAGTGAGCTGTAATTTGCAAGTACTTCAAGACCTCCAGCCCTGCTCTTGCTAGGCAGATACAAGGTAGAATCATAGAATAGAATCATAAAATATTTAGGGTTGGAAAGGACCTTAAGACCATCAAGTTCCAACCCCCCTGCCATGGGCAGGGACACCTCACACTAAACCGTATAACCCACGGGTTCATCCAACCTGATCTTGAGCACTGCCAGGGATGGAGCATTCACAACCTCCCTGGGCAACCTATTCCAGTGCCTCACCACCCTCACACTAAAGAACTTCCTCCTTATATCCAATCTAAACTTTCCCTGTTTAAGTTTTAACCCATTACCCCTTCTCCTATCACTACAGTACCTAATGAAGAGTCCATTCCCAGCATCCCTATAGGCCCCCTTCAGATACTGGAAGGCTGCTATGAGGTCTCCACGCAGCCTTCTCTTCTCCAGGCTGAACAGCCCCAACTTTCTCAGCCTATCTTGATACGGGAGGTGTTCCAGCCCCCTGATCATCCTCGTGGCCCTCCTCTACAGTTCCATGTCCTTTTTATGTTGAGGACACCAGAACTGCACACAATACTCCAAGTGAGGTCTCACGAGAGCAGAGTAGAGGGGCAGGATCAACTTCGACCTGCTGGTCACGCTCCTTTTGATGCAGCCCAGGATACGGTTGGCTTTCTGGGCTGCAAGCGCGCACTGAAGCCGGCTCATGTACATTTTCTCATCGACCAGAACCCCCAAGTCCTTCTCCACAGGGCTGCTCTGAATTTCTTCTCTGCCCAACCTGCAGCTGTGCCTGGGATTGCTCCAACCCAGGTGTAGGACCTTGCACTTCCCATGGTTAAACTTCATAAGGTTGGCATCTGCCCACCTCACAAGCATGTCAAGGTCCCTCTGGATGGCATTCCTTCCCTCCAGGGTATCAACTGAACCACACAGCTTGGTGTCATTGGCAAACTTGCTGAGGGCGCACTCAATCCGACTCTCCATGTCACTGCCAAAGATGTTAAACAAGACTGGTCCCAACACCGATCCCTGAGGGACACCACTTGTTACTGGTCTCCAGTCGGACATTGAGCCATTGACCACAACTCTTTGCCTACAGCCATCCAGCCAGTTCTTTATCCACCAAGTGGTCCATCCATCAAATTGATGTCTCTCCAATTTAAGAGACAAGGATGTTGTGTGAGACAGTGTTGAATGCTTTGCACAAGTCCAGGTAGATGACATCAGCTGCTCTACCCTTGTCCATCAGTTCCGTAGCCCCATCATAGAAGGCCACCAAAATGGTCAGGCAGGATTTTCCCTTAGTGAAGCCATGCTGACTGTCACCAAGCACTTTGTTGTTTTCCATGTGCCTTAGCATGCCTTCCAGGAGAATCTGCTCCCAGATTTTGCCAGGCACAGAGGTGAGACTGACTGGTCTGTAATTCCCTGGGTCAAATCCATTTTCCCCTTCTTGAAAATGGGGGTTATATTTCCCTTTTTCCAGTCGTCGGGAACTTCACCTGACTGCCATTATTTCTCAAATATTATGGCCACTGTCGTAGCAACTTCATTTGCGAGCTCCTTCAGGACCCGAGTATGGATTTCATCAGGACCCATGGACTTGTGCACGTTCAGGTTTTTAAGATGGTCTTGAACCAGATCCTCTCCTACAGTGGGCCCAAGGTCTTCATTCTCACAGTCCCTGCGAAAAACATCCCCACTCATCCGTCACATACCTTGTCAGTATAAGATCTTTTCTTTGATAATTACTGCAAAAGAATGATTACTTCCCTCTGAGTCAACCACAGGTTCAGCCTGACCTGGTTTGGAGTTTTGGGTGTTT
The DNA here is from genome assembly GCF_028554395.1 of Pezoporus wallicus. Taxonomy (NCBI): domain Eukaryota; kingdom Metazoa; phylum Chordata; class Aves; order Psittaciformes; family Psittacidae; genus Pezoporus; species Pezoporus wallicus. The sequence goes on from NW_026637470.1 coordinate 2,394,170, forward strand.
TTCAGCAGTGGACATAGCTATGAGTGGCTATTCTAGAGAATGGCAAAAATCAACAGGTGTTGAATCAGTCTGGTTTGCAACTGTGTTTTGTAGTGCCATAATCTTAAGGACAGGTCGTTGTCATTGAGTCCTTGTGCTCAGAGAAGAAGCAGGCTTATTTTCTAGTCCTTTGACATTTTGCTTTGCAATGAAATTGTGTGCAATAGTACCACAGAAATAAAAGTGTATGCTGTGGTATTCCTTCATGCCATGACCTGTTAGGAGTTAAATCCTCATTATAACCACAATGCTATGGATGCTTCTTTAGCATCTATAAGAATGCTGGGATTTTCCTGACTTGATAGAAACTGTAACAGTGTTTCCCTCTAATTGAAAAAGGCATTCATAAGGATTGTACATCAGACATCACTTAACATAGTAATGCGAAGGTCCATTCAGTTACCTTCCACTCTTGTCCAGTTCAGTCTTAAAACTTAAGAATCAGACTTCTTTCTCGTTTCTCCCCAGTCGCCTCACTCTCTTGGCCCTCTTAGCTTACTCCAGTCTGGTGGGTGTGGTGGAACTATGATAGCACTGTAGTGAATTTGTGTCCTGATAATGACTTCAAAGAAAAAGGAAGGTTATTTAGCAGCAAATGGAAGGTACAAGTAAACCAGTATAAAGTTTTTGTTCCTCAAACATCTGAATGTGTAACTGAGGTTCACCAAGAAATCTTCTGAAGTGTACCAAGCAGATTGGTGTAGGGAACACAGCTTGCTAAATCACTGCCCAGTATTAACCCATTAGCCTATGTTTGATGTGGCAGACATTAAAAATATAGATAATGATATCCATAATGCATTTGGGAATGCTTCTATCCATATCCAAAATAGTTACATTTGGTATAGTGGCTTTGTATACTTACTGCTTGCAGTTGACATAATAACTTCACAAAATTCAGTCTCCTCTGAGCCTCTTTTGTGGTTTAGCTACAGTTGTTTTGTTTAGATCTATGGGCATTAATGTTTTTCCTGTGCTTTCCTTCGAGATCCTAGTTCCGTGTTTGGTGTACTATAAATCTTGACAGTTTGTATCTTATATCACATCTGAACTGGCTGTGGAGTTTAAACAACACTTACAGAATCATAGAATTGTGGAATAGTTTGGGTTGGAAGGGACCTTAAAGTTCATCTAGATCCAGTCTTCTGCCAGGGTCAGGGCACCTTCCTCTAGACTAGGTTGCTCAAAGCCCCATCCAACCTGGCCTTGAGCACTGCCAGGGATGGGGCATCTACTTCTCTGGGCGACCTGTGCCAGGGCCTCACCACCCTCATAATGAAGAACTTCCTCCTAACATCTAATCCATATCTACTCTCTTTCAGTTTAAAGCCCTTGTAAAAAGTCCCTCTCCAGCTTTCTTGTAGACCCCTTTAGGTACTGGAAGGCTGCTCTAAAGTCTCCCTGGATCCTTCTCTTCTCCAAGCTGAACAACCCCAACTCACTCAGCTTGTGTTTGCAGAAGGAGTGCTCCAGTCCTTGGATCATCTTTGAGGCCCTTCTGTAACGTGACTTACCAGTTTTCATATCCTGCAGCTGACCCACTCCAACTCATAATGGCTACAGCCTTTTACAGCACCAGATACAGTTCAATATTCAATATAGTTCAGTCGTTCTCTAATATAGGGTTTAACTAGTTTCATTCTGAGATGACCTCAGATAGTTCTATCTGCTGTACTTTTGCAGCCACAGTCACATGAATATGATAACTGGACATCTTAGATACATAATGGCCTTTATGGTTGTTTCACCTTGTGTTTACCTGTAATGTTATTTTGGGCAATGATTGCTAACAGTTTGGCAATAATTACTTAATGACAGGAATATAGCCTATCTGCGATCAGTTTATCATCTGGAAGCAAACGTGTGTAGAACACAGACTGTGATTGAGTACACAGGTAGAGCAGGTTTCCTTCCTGTGGACTGTTTATCAGAACTGATCAGAGAAAACATAACTTTCAAGCTACCTTAAGGAAGTATTAGTAAGGAGAGACTTCAAAGTCAGTTGGGCTTTCACTGAGCAAAACAGTTATACTCAAAATTCATAGATATTTTGGCCACTCCAAAGGACCAACCTAGCTAGAAGCCTATCTCTGTCAATGGTGTACAGAGCTCAGAGGAGCAGTGTGTGCTAGTCTCACTAACTCTCTAGGCTCATCTTAAGTGTTTATATTATGTTTGCTGTCATTTGTCTGGCATAAGGAGCATGTTATATGCAGTGTAGACTTTATAATTTCTTGAAGTTCCCACTGTTTCCTCAAGTGAAGGAATATAATCCTGCTTGCTACAACTTGCTACTAATGGTTTATTTTATTGTTATTGTACCTTGTTTACTGATGCTTCATCCAAGTTCGGACCGTGGCTTCCTTTAATATGCAGTCTCTCAGACTCATCTTTTCAGCTAGGATATTTCTTACCCATTTCTGATCTAACTTACTATAACTACTTGTAATAATGTTCTCTTAAAAACATCCTGTGTGGAATATTTTTTTCCATCTATACAAAGCAACAGTAGAGATAATACCTGGAAAGCAAGGCTGCTGATGTGGCAAATCAAAAGTGCAGACCAAACATTCTGATGAATCAGTCCATGCCACAGGATCTCTGCTTTTCAGTTCTCACAGATGCCCTTTGCTGTCTAGGAACAGTGGTGCAAAACCATATTCAGTTTATCTGCATGTGGCTAGCAAGTATCTTTTCACAGAATCCCAGAATCCCAAGGGTTGGAAGGGACCTCAAAAGATCATCTAGTACAACCCCCCTGCAAGAGCAGGGTAACCTAGAGTACATCACATAGGAACTTGTCCAGGCAGGCCTTGAATATCTCCAACGTAGGAGACTCCACAACCCCCCTGAGCAACCTGTTCCAGTGCCCCGTCACTCTCACAGTAAAGAAATTTTTCCTGATGTTCACATGGAACCTCCTATGCTCCAGTTTACACCCATTGCCCCTTGTTCTGTCACTGGACATCACTGAAAAAAACCTAGCGCCATCATCCTGACACTCACCCTTTACATATTTGTAAACATTGATGAGGTCACCCCTCAATCTCCTCTTCTCCAAGCTAAAGAGATCCAGCTCCCTCAGCCTCTCCTCATAAGGGAGATGTTCCACTCCCTTAATCATCTTAGTTGCTCTGCGCTGGACTCTTTCAAGCAATTCCCTGTCCTTCTTGAACTGAGGGTCCCAGAACTGGACACAGTAATCCAGATGCGGCCTCACCAAGGCAGAGTAGAGGGGAAGGAGAACCTCTCTTGACCTACTAACCTAACTGACCTACTATAAGGTTGGTCAAACATGATTTCCCCTTGGTAAAACCATGTTGGCTGCTCTTAATGACGCCCTCATCCTTTTACTCCTTTCTCTGGTTTAGATTTTTTTTTTTTTCACATTATTTTACAACAGCAGCAGTACTGTTATTTGTTGTCACTATTAATCACTGGGATTAATTAATTTCTGTTGGAGCAGCTCAGAACTATTCTCCAAAGCAGAATCTGAGAGGAATTTATAACTGCCTACATTCTTCTAGTGTATTTCTGATACTGGGGTTTTGGAGTTTGGCAGATCAGCTGGGACAGTGGGACTAAAACAGCTGCAATAGTTAATTGTTTTTGATAGGAAGCATTTTCTTTATGGCAGGAAAAAATACTGCTATTCATATTAGCAAATTCCAAGATTGTGATTTCCCAGAGAATTGTTACTCACTGTAAGGATCTGGTACTCTTGCATGTAACAGGCATAAACATACTGTCTGGAAAACATATTCCCTTTTTATGTTTCTATCTGATTACCACCTTTCAGCTTCTTAGCCAGTTTCTTTGCATTAAGCAAATTAAATAGAGCACAATTAGAGATCCTAGGAAGAGTGTCTGTGGAATACAGTGGTCTTAGGAGCAGCAGATATCCAGAAGCTCTGATTTACTAGCATCAATTAAAAAAATAAATCCTAATTCCTCTAGAATTTCACCTCCTTTAAGTAGTCTTTCTGACAAACAAGAAAATCTCCACTGATACTCTGTTGCTGGTAGTTCTATGTCAAGGACGTATACTGGAAATACACAAAAGACTACCAAAAATTAAGCAAAACTATTTATAGTTTACTAATCTGACTCCAAACTACAGGACTCTTATTAAAATCTTAACATGCAATTGTTGCATAAAGCTCATTAAGGTTTCCTAGATTTCAAAGCAAGTTTTGATTTTTTGCAATGAAAACTTGTGAGGGCTCCACTATGTGCAACAATATTTTTATTTCCAATATATCTATATAGAAGTAATTGCTCAGTGTCTGCAAGAAAAATGAGACTTTTTTCCTTGTATGCCCTGTAAGTGGTGTATATGTAATTAAAAGAAGCATACATTTTTTCCCTTTTTTTCCTTTTTTTTTTTAAGTAGCTCCTTTCTAAGCTGCATGAAAAGTCACTATGTTCTCAGTAGGATTAGTAATACCATCTGAAATTGGAAATTCCTTCAGTATTGGTTGTCAACCTGTAAATACTTTTTGTATTTGGAGAGGACAGGATAGATAGAGAGAGAAATGTAAGAAACTGGAAGGCAGGAAAACAGACATTTCACTATCTTGAATATTCTGTGACTAAATGCTTTTTTTCTAAAGTAAAAAGCAAAGTCAGGCATAATCCTTTGGTAAATTTGGTCTGATATTTAGTATATCCTTTGATTATTTCCCCACTGTGTTTAATAGTGACTCCAAGTTTAAAACAAAAAGCAATATAAGTAGTTTGAGATTTAATCTGAAAGGACAAAAGCATGCGATTTAACATGACAGCATGACATATTGGAGTGTCAAAATGCATACTAAGGAAGATCTTACTTTGGTAAGCACAAGTTTTTGTACCTGTTTTGTCCGAACAGAATAAAGCTAGAAAAAAAAAAAACCTGATCATATAAGAGAAATTACATACAGCAGTCCCAAAGTTAAAATGCATACATGTTCATTCTTCACATGGTAGGTTACTTTCTTCAGCACAGCAAAATTTCTAGATGCTATAGGTAATATATTCCTCTGTTTCTTAATCTTATACATTCAATAATGACTAATGTAATAACATGTATCTCAGTGCAAATAAAAGAACAATTTCTACATACTACCCTACAGAATTCCTTCAGAGAAAGCTTTTTTAATGAGGCTTTTTAATATTCATGAAAAAAAAAATGAGGTTCCAAATATTATAGACATTTGACAGTTATTTAGTAGGAAGTATATATTATTGGCTGTTAAAGCTGTTCAACAAAATACTTGTGAAATGGAGATCTTCATACATCACTGACTTCTAATATGTTTAAGATGTGTATTTACTACTGTAGTGTCAGTGGTTGGTAAATGACATACATTTCATCAAAAGACAGAGCAAAGCATGATTATAGTTCATGTGAGTTTGACATTTTGTGATTTATTACAGAAATAATGCAGGCTACTATTTTGGAGCTGTAGTCTGAAGCAGAAACTATTCTATTGAGTCTAGGAAAAAATACTAAGTCCCAGGAGCTGCTGAGTCATATCAAGAGAAGCCTGTATCATTAGTTGCTGTGTCACAGTTCTTGTGTAGTATATTGAATACAACATATTCCAGAAATAATTCAGAAAGTGCAGCTTAATGCTTAACTCAGTTTATCTTTCATATGGGTTTGGATAAAGCTGAAGGAAATTGTTAATGAAAATTGGAAACAGAAAGAAATTGAAGGAGCTTCTTTCATTCGAAGTGGCGTGTTTGAAAAAGAACGTCAACACGTGGAGGAGAAAACATGACCACAGGAACACACTGTTCATTGTGCCCTCTTCCATTCAGAAGTTAAATATTTTAGAAAGAAATAAGCAAGAATTAATAATGCTTCACTGACAGGGTATCCACTTGGCTATTTTTAGTAGTTTTGCAGGGAGCTGTCTATGTTCCCAGCAAACAAAACCCTTATTAAACTATTTTCAAGAGTGTTTTGAGAACATCAAATATTGTCTCAGAAAGTGAGGTTTTATTATGTTTATTATGTTTTCCTGAGTTTTTTTCTAATGTAATTATTTTTTGGAGAAAAGAGAAATGAGAGCCAGCTGTTCAAAGGTCAATAATTGATAATGTTATTGTTAATAAAATATGGGTCCAATCATTCAGATATGGGCTCTACAATAAAGTGCAGTAACAAAATGCATAATTACGTGTTAGCTTTTTGTCCTTTTTTAATTATTTTTTTTAAAGATTTAAGTATGGAATTGAAGATTTTAACTCAGTGGTGAAGTCAGCTTTATGTAATATAGTAATAATGTGGGTAGTACAAAACAAAGAAAATTGAAGAGAAAACATACGCTGTTCCTGCATAGATTAATAACTGAGGCTTTAACGACAATAAATGGTTTAGAATTCAGTTTATTTAAAAATGGATCTTTTGCTTTATCTTTTTTTTTTCTCTCCATATTGAAAAGTGGGTGATATAATGCATGCATGAGGGAATGAGAAAGTATTTCTTGAAAAATTTGTGAAAGAACTTGTAAGTTTTTCTCTCTCTTTAAGATTAGCAATAGATAAGCCGTGTTCCACATGTCTTTTTAGTTTAAGTTTGGTGTGATTTCTCTAAGCACAATTTCTGATGCACAATTTTCTATTAAAGGTTGTTATACCAGCCCTTCTCATTTGAATGTTGAACTGACTTGAGAGAGACAATATCAAATGTATATCTATGCATTATTTATACATCACAGCACTTGGTTTGTCGTATCTAGAATATAGTGACAGGAGTAAACATACAGCTCTGCATATCCAGCTTTGGATGTGAGTTTTAATCAAGCATTTGTGCCAAATGCTGATTATCCTTTAAGCAGCTCAAATAAACCTGAACATGAGTATCACATGGCACATGAAAAGGGCTATTTTTAGATTCAGAGACAGTCAATGTTAAGGTAAAATTAGCATTTGAGAGATGAGTTGCTAGAAAGCTGAGCTGGAAAAATATTTTTACTTGTATAGGATTGAAATTTTGATGTTTATAGAGAACATCATTTTGCAGTCAGTAACTAAAAGGTAGGTTTTAATTTTTCTATTCTTTTCTCTTTACTCATAACAGAATCCATGCAGTGTCTGGTATCAGTCTGGGGAAAATGTAGCCAAATATACGATACTGTCATGAACAAATTATTTACTTGTAAATCAGTCACAAATTGGATGGATAAATTTTTTTTTTGGGATTTCCTTTTGCTCCTTCTTAAACTGAGTCTGGATCTCACTCAAATTTCTTTAAAACTGACAGGCTGATACATTTTTATTTCACTTTTGTGATAATTATGAAAGTGATAATTATCACTGTATTATATGGTAGTTTTCACTGCCAAAATTGTGTAACTGGAAAAAAACATATTCTGTACCAGTGTAGCTGAAATTCAGCCTAAACCTTTCTTGGCTGAACAGCAAGTTGTGCTTTGTGCAGGAAAAAAGTACTGCAGGAGATTAGACTGGAATAGTGTTTTCTTCTCCTCTTTAACAACAATAACTAAATTAAAAATAGTCATCAGAAAGAAAAAGGAAGAAACTTCTGATTTTAGTTAGCTTTCAAGTGAAAAAAAGGAGAAAGCAAAACAAACCAAATAAAAAATCCTGAGCCATGAACAGTTTCAGCACCAGTCCAGGTAATATTGCCGATTGTCAGGACATGTACAGTCTGCCACCTGTCATGCTATTGCATTTGGTGACCAGCAGTTCACTGTTAACCATCTTTTTCGCATCCTGTGATTATACTTATTTCGTGGATAATTTTAAAATATGCTAACAAAATGTTACTGGCATAATATGCATTAGAATAAATGAATAGATGAATCCATATGGTTCTAGCCTAGGAATTTTTTACAACTGTCCTTGACCCGTAGCATATTTGACAGTGGTTAATTAGGCAGATCTATTAGCCAGGGAGTCTTTACAGAAAATCCATGGAACTAAAACAATCGGTCGCTGCAGCTATCTACCTTATAACTTTTAGTGTATCTGGGTCAAATGCTAAAGAAATATGTGGCCTACATCTCCATCACTGTGAACAACTTATTTCTGTGGACAATGTCTTATAAAGCATCATGTCATTCAAATTTCATATGAGCCAAACTTTCTCAAAGCTCAAGAAAATTCCTCTCTGTTGGGACTTACACTGCCTAGTCAGTGTAGAGGATGATCAGAGATCTGATCTGCTTTTAGAAATGTGGTTATAACTCTAAGCTTTAATTTGAAGGAAGTGTAGATAAGTTCTAAAACACTTTTAATTCTGGTTAATATATTAATAAATAATACTGCTTTCCCAGCTGTTGATCTGACACATGCACTGAGACTAGAGGTCAGCTGTGCAGCATGTGTTTCCATGGGCAACAGCTGAAGAAGCTCGTATGAAGTAAAAGAAGAAAACAAGCAAAGTGCAAAACCCTTTATGAACATCTGACTTCTGCCTTAAAACATGTATTTGAAGTGTACTTATTGACTGAAAAGAAGATGAAAAATGGACATATTCATGGCTTTCATTTCATTCATCTATGATTTTCAAATACAAGGGTTTTGGCTCTGGGTTTAAATATAGTATAGTACCTTTTATTTAGTTAGTAAATTATTTCGTTATTTATTTTTATTTTTTTTAAAAAAGCAGTCACAGCAGTTAATGTTTATACAGTGTGTCCCTTACAGTGTACAGGAACTAAAGCTGAAGAGTCAAATACCAAAAGGTATGACAGAAGTCTATCACATTTAAAAATTAAATTTAATTCCAGATAATCCGAAGATCCTATAACAAAAGTAGTTTCATGGTTTATGGAACTGAAACAGAAACATAACTCTTACAGGTAATTTGAAGTCACTGTAGTTTTTGTATATATCAGTTAGGCATATCAAATAAACAATGGAAAAAAATAGTGTGGAGATTATAAACTGGTAATTGCATCAGTTTGGGGGGAAGATGTTGCAAAGAATTAGGATCTATACATTTCAGGTTTTAATGTTTTACTGCTTCTCTGTAGGCAAATGGCCCATATTAGCCATTAATTTATATTTTTTTTCCTATGTCTGATCATCCCACCCACAAGGCAGTTATAAGTAGATGATTACAATGTCAGTATAGCATTTTCTAGATAGAACTGCAGCACAGAAAGCCTCGAGGAATAGTGCTCAACTCTCCCATCCTATAATCTCATGTTTTTAATTCTGAAATGCACATTTCTTCCATTAATATAATTTGTAAGGGGGAAGTAATATTACAAGTCCATAGTATTTTCTTAGCTATTCTTTTTAAATTATTATTTAAAAAAAAAAAAAGCTGTGGTGTTTAGGGTTTTTATTCACTATTATTAGCATGATACTGAATTGAAGATGAGGGTTAAGCATAAATAGTAAGACTTCCCAAAGTGCATGAGTTAAGAATATAGTTTCCTTCCTTGAACCATCCCTGGTCCTTATTTATTTGTTGAATAGCCTGGATTTCACAGGTCCAGACAAGGAATGTAAGGCTGAGTAGTTCAGCAGTGGCTTTCCTTCTGTACGTAACTCTAGGCACACTGATTAAATTGGAGAGGCAGATATACCAATGCTCACAGGAGACGTGCCTACCTCTTCTGAGCTAGTGAAAAGTCATGCATCTGACAGCTGTGTCTTCTGATCAGTCAGACAGAAGACTGAAAATCACATGGAGAAGTATCAGTTGAGTATATAAATAAAGAAGATGTAGTCTTGGCAGGACAGATTGGCTGAATGCATCGAGTTTTGTCCTGTTGTTTAAATGCCGTGTCAAGTGTCATCCTCTCATGTATGTGTTCTGAAGCAAGAAATCATATATTGAAACTCTTGAGTTTCTAGTGCTGCATCTGAACTATTTCCTCAGCTTGCTTTCCCTGAAGGCATTAGTAGGGGAATCCATCCCTGAATGTGTCTGTACTCTGGAACATAACTGAAAACAGAACAGTGGGGTTTTCTGCTTAGTTTCTCACTGCACTCTTAAGATTTTAGCTGTGACACCTATATAGGTAACTACTTTTCCTCAATTTACTCTAAGGAAGTTAATATTTGTACTCTTTTAAAAAGAAGTTTACTCGACTTACTCTTTTTCAGATACTACCAGTTTTTTGTCTGCTTTGCTCTCAAAATCATCTCCTATTGCAGCTACCTGCTTTACTTGTCTCATCATCTTCTATATTCATTCCGTTCTGTATTGCTTTTACTCTTCACTACTTTCATTTCATTCTCGAAACTTTAAAATTGCCCACGTGTTTGCAACATCAAGTGTTTTCACACCAAGCACTTTCTTTAGTTCAAAGAGGTAAATGTTCCAACTTTTAAATTCTTCCTGTTATATATAACTGGATATCACATTGGTCTTATTTATTATATTAACCTTATATCTAGCTCTAGCCTTTAGAATGACTAGTCTCGATGCAGATTTTTTTTTGTCCCATGAAGTCCCTACACCCACAGTAGTTTACTTATATCACTTGGGCTTCATACGTAGACTTTTGCTTAAAGCATGTTAGTTGTTGTAAACAGTTTATCTCAGTGGCAAAAATAGCTAAGTAGCTGATGTCCATTAGGTGAGATATTGTGAATCAAAATTGTTTGTGACTGGGGGGTTCTTTTCAGTAAAGGTCTAAGCCAAGGATGTTGCTCCGTTTATTTTGACATTTACCTGTGCTTTGTCTTACTTTTTTGTTTACTGGACTTTAGTTCCAAGTTAGCATTTGTTTGTTCTTTATGTTGTTAGAGAATTAATTTAATTCTATTAGAGTTCAGATAAAATGTCCTTTTCAACTACCTGTAGAAAGTAAACACCACACATGTATTCTTACAGCTCTACTGAGGGGAACTGTATGTAGATGCCAGTGACTGACTCCATGTTGTGCTCACCTCACAATATTCAAATGTGGCACCAAAATATCCAACCCTAACAGCATTTTTTAATGGAAGTGATTTAATGGGATTTTATGGTTTTCTGGCACTTTTATTTTGCAATTCAAACTTCAAGGGGGTAATTCTGAGCATTGATTAATTCTCTTTTCACACACTTGTGTGCTTGTTAGTACTTTAAAACCAAAAACGGAAGTGCTATTTTGATAGTTACTGCCATTAATGATCTAGTTGTGACTTGTTTGTGCAGCATCAGTAGAATAGGTCTGAAATCAGATTTTAATATTCTTGCTAAAGTTATTCATAATTGCTGATGGAATTTCTCATGGGTGAGGAAACCAGAGATTTTTAAATTATATCAGATACTGTTTGTCTATCTCATTCTCCTTTCACAGAGCTTCTGTTGTACTTTGGCTTTGGCACAGTTATTTGACCTAAGAGATCTTGTCTTAATTTTGTAAACAGCATTCTGGGCTGATATAGCTTTCTCTTCAGACCCTTTCCAATCATTTTATTGCTACTAACTAGTTATTTAAGTTCTATTCTGTTTTTCATGCTTCTCATTATTGCATTGAGTGGTAGGTTCAAGGTATGGTTCAAGGTAGTTATACGACCTGATATAGTCCCTCATAAAAAGAGAAGTAGAAAACTGCTAGCTAGGTGAAGCTGCAATGTCTGTTTCACTTTCTGAGCAATTCCAGAAAGAATTTTCCATGCATGGTCTATATCATCCACATTTTTATAAAGCACTTAATTTACTGTGAGCTTTCTGCCAAGCTGACACAAGCCCATGCCATGACTGTGTGCAGGATAGAAGGTATCTGACAATCTTGGATGGTCAGAGCCACTTTTCCTGCTCCAGCTAGCTTACCAGTCTTTCCAGGACAAGAATAGTACCCTAAATATGCACATAGCTAAAAATTCTGGCCATAGCAAAAAGACAATATCCTGAGAAACCTGAGAAAATATATACAACTCTAGTAAAAGGGAACTGTGCAAATAGCAAATAAAATAACAAGTTTGGCATGTTTTGTGTTTTGAGGGAATGTGAAAAACAGCCAGAAGCTGTAAAGGTAACTTGATGCTCCTAAAATGATTTCATTACCAGTCACTAAAAGCTTTTCCTTTTGTCCTCAGTCAAAGCAAAAGTCTTTGGCTTGGCAGTTTGGTTTTTACATTGAATTACAGTCCAGGCTCTTGTGCCTTTTTTATGCCACTAATCAAAATATAACCATAGATATTTAGTTTGATTTACTACAGGCTTCAGATGAAATAAATTTCGGACTCTCCCTACTGAAGCGCAGAGATGCCAGGTCTGCTCAATAGAACTTAAGAAAAAGTGACTTTGAAAAAGTGCCTCTTTGTAACGTGACTCTGAAGTAATAGCATTCCAGCATTACTGTAGCCCTCTGAGATAATTACACACGTGATCCATTTACACTGCTGCACCTTCTCTTGGTCCTTAAGATGTGAGTGCTCATGTCAGCTGCCGAATGAACTATCCAAAGGTTTTAATTAGATACACTCTGCAGCTATTAGATGTTATTTTCCTCTTCCCATTCTGAATGAGCACATCACTGCAGCCTGCTCTTTCAGATTTTTCTTTATTTATCAACTGTTTCTTGTTTTCATCAGATCTTTTTCTTGCCCCTACCTATGGCTTTTTCTGTTTGTTTATATATATACCCTGTGGGTAAAGGGAGCGTGAATAATAAAAACATGCTGAAAGTGATCGCATTTCTTTGATTGTTGCAACAGCTGACCGCATATGTAACACTTCGGGAGCAGAACTTCCTGACCTACACCTTTAGAATAGAAGCTTTCTCCCAGATGAATTAAAAGCTTCCCAAACTGAAAATTTGCATATGGATTTTTTACCTAGAAGGCACAACTGTTATCCAATTGAAACTGTTATCATAGAAAAAAAATACTGAATATTTATATAATCTTTCATCCTAGAAAAATGGAGCTGTAGCTAGGTTCACATTTTAGAAGATATAGAATCGTAGGACAACTTTGGTTGGAAGGAGTGTCTGGAAATCACTTTGTACCATCTGCTGCTCAAAACTGGGCCAGCTTCTTAAACAGGATTGGTCAGAATCTTTTTCATTTGAGGTCTGAGTATCTCCAAACCCCTTTGGGCAGCCTGTCTCAGTGTCTGACCAACCTTATAGTGGACAATTTTTTCCGTAAATCTGCTCAGAATTTCCCTTGTTGCACCTCATTTGTTGTCCTTTGCATGCTTCCAAGAAGAGTCTGCATTCATCTTCTCTACAGCCACCCAGTGGGCAATGGAAAGCATTGGTTACCCTCTCCTTTACCTTTTCTGCTTCAGGATGAAAAAAAACAGTGCTCTCAGCTTTCCCTTAGCTCTGCTTTGGAAACATCCCACCCAGTTCCATATATGCAGTGTACATACAGTTTCCTTAAGGGCTACCCATCTTCTGCCATGAGCTGTATCACTCTTTGGCATTGGCACCAGGGACCGGAGAGGCCATTGAGCAGATCTGTTCAGGAAAGACCAAGACAAAGAAGGTATTGAGCGCCTCAGCCTTTCAAAGTTCTTTGTCACTAAGTTCCCACCCCATTTCATGCCCAGGTTCTCCCCTCTGCTATACTATAGCAGGTTTTTAATTTGAGAACAATTATGCAATTGTAGGAATTATGCAATATGTAAGAAAAGCAAGAGGATGCAGTAGGGAATGAGGAACAGTGGGTACTACTGGTGATCCTGGGTACTACTGATGATCCTGGCCTCCTGTTGATTGCAGAGGAGATGTATTTGCCTCTTACAACACTGGAGAGGTGAAGCAGGTTAAAAAATGCAGGCGGTTGTTACTCTTCTGTCTCTCAGAAAAGTGAGGCAACGGGATCTGCTGTTCTGTCTGTGTACTGACAGTCACTGCAGCCTCATAGAAGCTCAGAATAGATCTCAGAATAAGTACTGCCTGTATAAGGTCCCAAAAAAATGTGTTTGGCTTAGAAAAAGTGAGTGATTTTTTTAAAACAGAAAATTTCATCAAAGAATACATAGATGTTTATGTAAACACCTAAACAGCAAAGAAACATGGGGAAAGCTTTTGTTGATGATAAGTTAAAATAAAAAGCAGCTGTAGAAAATTGAGAAGCTGAAAAAGAAGTCCATTTTGGAAGAGAAATCAAATTCGGAAAAGAAGGACAAAACCTGTGGAACAGGGCACTATTCCTAGAAAGTGGAAACATTTTTAAAGTAGGGAGTGAAAAAAGAATTTTAGGTAATATAATTCATTTCACTAGCTTGCGGGGTTTCTTTTTCCACATTCTGAGCACAACAAAAAAGCCTTGAAGGACTTTACACTGATTTAACTCTTATAAAACTTATGGCACTGTTTTAGTAAGTCATGTAATGAGTAAAAAGAAGAAATCCTTTCTACTTGGCTCAAGCAATCTATTTGGACACTGATTCTTACAAATACTGAGGGACAGAATGAATTCTTAGCCTTGGAAATACTGGGAATAGCTTCTGAACAAAATTAGTGAAACAAATATGCAGTAGGATTCCTCTAATGAGTAGAAGTGTCCAAACACTAGAAAACCAGCTTAGAACCATTTCAGCTTGGTGTACTGTTTAGCCATAATTCACAGCACTGGCCCTGTATTTCTCTTATGTCCATGTTTGCCAACTGATAACTCAAATGTTTGGAATTTGTACTGCAACTGAAAATAGGAGTTTGGCCTTTGGCAGCGATTCCTCTAACAATTCTGCATACAGATCTTGCTTAGCAGAGCTTTAAGGTTGTGTTACTGATGTCACCAGTGAAGCTGTCATCCTCATCTTTTTCATCTGCTGTGTAGGTAGAGGTTTTTTGTCTTCCCCTTTACACTTTTTTTTTTGTTTTTTTTTTTCCTATAATGTCCTTTCACAATTGTGAAATTGTGGCTTTTCCAGCACCAAGATGTGTGGTGACAGTTCCAAGCAAAATGACTTCTTAATTCATTTCTCCTAACTGTTTAGGTGCATTACTGCCTTCAGCTTTGTGAAGTTGTGACATTTCAATGCAGGAAAGATTAATGTTACTTACCTTTGCCTTTCTTTTGCACCCGTGTGACACATGCAAAGGCACAATAGTTTATACTGGACTAGAACTCCCTTTGTACTTGTACATCTTATGAAAGCCTAGTTCAGCACATCCTAAGCCTTTTCCTCTGAAAGCTGAAAGTAATTTTGAGGTAGGGGGTGCTTCTCCAGCTCTCCTTGGTGGCATCTAATTTTATCCATATGAAAAAAAAGCCAGCAATTTCTCAGTCATGTGGATCAACTCACAAGGTTTCAGGATTACCACAAAGATCAATTTTATAGTTGGAAATTGATCAAATTGTCATCAATTTACTTTGTGGACATTAATTATTCTTTACATCACTCTTGTGAAATGGAAGCAGAATTATTGACTTTGAGCTGAACAGCGAAAGCACAGAGAAATAAAACAGTTTGAATAAAGTTCCCCAAAAGAAGATAGTATTTCAAAAGCCAGCCTTTTTATTTTATAGTTTTATCAGTAAATTTCTATTTAGGTTATTGTAGGAAGAATCAATGCTTGAATCTGTTTCTAACATAGAGATTTATAAATTCTGACATGAGTAAAAAAACTAGCATACTTTTGTGTGTATTCTCTCTCAAGCATTATTCACTTAGATCTGCTTTTCAGAAGGGGGGGGGAGTTTCCACAGGGACCTGAATTTTGCAGATGGGTTTGTTAAAGCCAGTATTGAAAGGATAAATTTGCACTGCATAGTCAGTTCGCCTTTACAGCACTGGCCTTAAATGTCATGTTTTCAACATACTTGTATTTCTTCTGTGTCAAGAAGTCCTCAGTTGTTCCACCACAGCTTTCCTAAAGTATAGCTGTACTGGTTTGTGCCACCTGAGTGTCTGACTCACAAAACTGAAGAGGATGTTTATTTCAAAAGGAATTGTTTCAGCAATTGATGTTTTTTGACAAAATTATACTAATGTCACTTGCACTCCATTCTTTCTAGAGATATTCTAATTCATGTAGGAACCGAAGCTGCAACAGGTATTGTCACAGTGGATGCTTGAATAGTTTTCTGATAGGCATTGGTTGATGTCTAAATCCTCTAGCATTTGCTCCCCACTCTGCCATATCTGGCATCTACTGTCATTGTGGTTTTGCAACATTTTTAATGTGTGCTAACTACTGGCCTCAGGGATGCTGTTGCTGAGAACTGGCATTTTCAGCATCAATTCTTTGCTTAAAGGCTCAACAGCACAAAATAAGAGTAGTCAAAAATTGGTTGGGTGGCACAAAGTTAAATCTGCAAGATTAGGGCTCTTTCTTAAGTCTTCCTGCTCCCATTGCTCAAGAAAAATAATTGGAGAAATGAGAGACATCCTGCATAGAGGCGATTTTGACAGTTAAGAAATACTTACGTCTCTGTGTTCCATTAAATATACTTCCCAAAGCACAGTTCATTTTCCAACCATTTTAAAAATAATGTGTTAAAAGATGCCTTCTGTATCCCGTAGGAAAGTTACCTGACAGATTTTCATGAGTGACTTTGTTTTTACAAAGTTGCATCTGCTGTGTGAAACCACACTGCTATATGTTTACCAAGCTGTAGTAACATTTGTATGCACAGGTCTGAATCTCTTGAACTACACAAGCATGAAATTCTTACTTTGAGGGTTGTCCTGGTTTCAGCTGGGATAATTTTCTTATTAGCTGGTGCAGTGCTGTGTTTCGGCTTTAGTCTGACAACAGTGCTGGTAACTCACCGATGTTCTAGTTGTTGCTAAGTAATGCTTATCCTAATCAAGGGCTTTTCAGTCTCTCATGCTCTGCCAGTGAGGAGGAGTACAAGAAGCCATGAGGGAGCAAAGACCTGACCCAGACTAGCCTGAGAGATATTCCATACCACAGCACATCATGCCAGGTATATAAACTGGGGGGGAGCTGGCCATCACCAGTTAGCAGGTGGTGAGCAATTGTACTGTGAATCACTTGTGTGTCTTGGGTTTTATTCCTCTCTTTCCCCCACCCATTATTACCATTGTTATTGTTGTTTTTGTTACTATATTTTACTTTATTTCAGTTACTAAACTGTTCTTAGGTCAACCCAACTCTTTTATCTATTTATGAATATCCTCCCAATCCTATGTGGGGTGGGGAAGAGGGGAGTGAGTGAGTGGCTGTGTGGTACTTAGTTGCTGACTGGGATTAAACCACAACACAGGTAAGCACCCATGGCACAAGAAAAAAAGACATTTCAAAAATCTGGTTATCATTTGAAATAAATGGTACCTTGGTACAAATCATTCTATATGTAGTAGTTAGAAACCATGATACAAATGTTCTTACTGATTCCCAGGACTGTTCTCATTGTCCTGTTTCTTGACCATCTTCTTAGCTTGGAGTTTATCTTTATAGTATTACTGCTGTCAGACCAAAAGAAAATTTACAAACCTGACCACCACTTACTGATTTCTTTGAAAAATGCTATTTCATTGCCATTCACTGCACCAAAATCCTCTAATATTAAATTTGCCATTTCATAGTTAATCTGTGAATTTGAAAGCATCTCTTCTCCCTGCCTTTCTAAATTCTACCTGACTTTCCTCAATGCCTCTTTACTTCTCACTCCTGCCTGTGTTACTACACTGGAACACCATTCATTATACACTGCTCTTTAAAGAGTTTTCTATTAATTATTAAATTGAGATGTAACACAGCTATTCAGTAGCACACTCTGAACAGTAATGTGCTTTGGACGAGTGAAAGCTTGGTTTGATATTAGTAAAAAATATCCAGTAAATCCAAAGCTCAGATTGCATTGCTGCTTACTGAGTTGCCTGCTAAATTTTTTTATGATTCTTTACACTGACCAAAGTTCTTATCTATACAATAACACAGGTGAAACAATGCAAACCCCAACATTTTAGTGAGCTATGTTTTACCAGCCAAATCATTAGCAGTTATTACACGTAGAGCTTTTTTTCTCTTTTTAACATGTCCACTATCAAAACCAACATGAATCCAAAGTGGAAAAAAAAGCATGGGAAAAAAAGATTGAAGCTATTTAAACATTTTTCTCCCCCAAGTTTCATGAAGTACTATTTAGTATCATAGGGCGTTTTACAGTATTAAACATATCCAATATACTTTCAAACAAGCTATTATACCTACAGTGCACAGGACAGTGTTGTACAGGGATATTTGCATGCATTCTGGTAACAGGAAATCTGTGCAGTGATAATTACCTTAGCAACCAGCCTCGAATGATTACACATGTCAAAATATAATAACATACAAGAATTGTGATGGCATCTGTGACTTCCTTAGTAGCCTTTATCCAGCTGCATATAAACAGTACTTAGAGAAAAACACCATTCAAATCATGCCACCGATAGGGTCATTGGATATATTGTTATTATATGTTATATTGGTTGGAATTTCAGAGGAATCTTACTTGGTTTATGATTCCAGCTGTAGTGCAGGAAAAAAAAAGTAAAAGAAAAAAGAGAAAGAGAGAAAAAAAAAATGCTTTAAAACAACCTAATAGCAAGCATTTGGCAAATGGGTTTATAAAAGATTTGAATTGTACTAGTGTATCATTCTAGAAGAGACATCTAAAACTGCTATTTCTTAATCTAAAGATCCTTGACGGTGACTGCCATAGCAATTTTTTAAGGCAAGTGGGGTCATACAGGTTTTTCAATAGCATCTTTCTTTTGCAGTCTACTGCAGACAGTTTTAGAAAATTCAAATATGTGTTCATCTGTATCAGCAAAATATCAGAATTTCCTTAATAATTAATTTAGTACAAATGTAGCCCTAGTTGTACTTCTACTGAGTATTTAGCAGACTAAATTACATTAGAGAATAAAGGGAAGGGTTAGAAGAAAGGGAATGGCAGGGAAATAGACATATTTTCTTCAGGTTTAGACACCATTAGGAAAAATTGAAAGCAGGTAGAGGAGAAACATTGCAAGTGTTTCAAACAAGTGAAATATTGATGATAAGTGAGAAGAAAAGGAATGGCAGGGAAATAGACTTTTTTTTTTTTTGTTTAGACACCATTAGGAAGAGTTGAAAGAAGGCAGAGGAGAAACATTGCAAGAGTTTCAAACAAGTGAAATATTGCTGAAAAGTGGAAAAAGAGAAACTGTTCTCACTGCCACCAGAGTAGGATGGAGTAGAATATGTGATAAAGATAGATTTAAGTTAGGTATTAACAGCAATTTCTTAGCAAAAGGATGAAGTCCTAGAAAACCAGAATGGAGGGAAAAACAGGAGGTCATTTAGTCCATCCTGTTTGCCGTAAACAGTCAACTGTTCTTGCCTCTTTCCAGGGAAATATTTGGGTAGAGATTCAGCAGTCCTATTGGTAGTTTGGCTTTAGAAAGATTTCCTTAAAGGTGAAAACTGAGCATTTACATGTTCAGTTTTTAATGCAAGTACTTCTTTTCCTAGGTGCTATAAGGAGCGTTCCTGGTTCACATGGCATCCATTGTCTCTTTGAACTCTTTTCTAGGTTAAGTAACCCCCATGCTTTCAGTCTTCCCTGCTAGGTCAAGCTTCCTGGTCCTTATGTCTTCTAGACTTAAATCTTGCTGTCTTCCAAACTTTATCCAAGTTGTCCACAAGTTTCTTGCAATTAATACTCCAGCTAAAACCCTATTAAAGCTGACTATAAGGAGCAAGTCATGCATGTTGCACATAGACAATCCACACCACTGCTTAAGAGGGATTACAAATTTAAAAAAAAAAGGCAAATACTTTCAGGAATTACTAAAGAGTAAGTTGATTTTTTTTTCTTCATTAAGAGAAATGCTCTTTGACCCATCAGATTTCTTTTGGATATATTTTCTATGATTCTGTGAACTTATTTTGTACTTTAATTAACCACAATTCCACAAAGAGTATCACAGTAGCAGCAGCATTTACTATAGAATCATAGAATCATAGAATATTTAAGGTTGGAAAAGACCTTAAGATCATCCAGTTCCAACCCCCCTGCCATGGGCAGGGACACCTCACACTAAACCATGTCACCCAAAGCTCTGCCCAACCTGGCCTTGAACACTGCCAGGGATGGAGCATTCACAACCTCCCTCAGCGATCCATTCCAGTGCCTCACCAGCCTAACAGGAAAGAATTTCCTCCTTATATCCAATCTAAACTTCCCCTGTTTAAGTTTGAACCTGTTACCCCTTGTCCTAGCACTACAGTCCCTAATGAACAGTCCATCCCCAGCACCCTACACACTGGAAGGCTGCTATGAGGTCTCCACGCAGCCTTCTCTTCTCCAGGCTGAACTGCCCCAACTTTCTCAGCCTATCTTCATACGGGAGGTGCTCCAGTCCCCTGATCATCCTCGTGGCCCTTCTCTGGACTTATCCCAACTGTTTCATGTCCTTTTTATGCTAGAGGACACCAGAACTGCACACAATACTCCAGGTGAGGTCTCACGAGAGCAGAGTAGAGGGGCAAGATCACCTCCTTCGACCTGTTGGTCACACTCCTTTTGATGCAGCCCAGGATACGGTTGGCTTTCTGGGCTGCGAGCGCACACTGCCGGCTCATGTTCATTTTCTCATTGACCAACACCCCCAAGTCCTTCTACAGTTTATAATTAGGAAGTGTATTAAATTTTTTTTTATGTTAATAGTATATTTAGGGACATGAGGTAAAGACAATACATTCATAAGCCATAATTATCTTTTATGCCAGTACTTGACTTTGTCTACCTAAGGAAGCATTTCTGATGAGGAAACACCAATGTTGTCTAAGAAATAGGATGTCAGGAAAACAGTACATAAATTCATCACTGATTACAAGGCAGGAACACAATTCATTTAAAGCTGAGCTGGGAGTCAGTGGCCTTGATTAAGTGTAGGTTTTCCTTAGCAATTAAGCCCATGAAGTGTAATTTCTCTAGAATATTCCTCTTCATATCCTTTTCAGCTTTTCAGTGATTTTGTAGTCTTTTCTGTAATGAATTTCCTTCCTGAAGTTGACTAGAATTTGAAAGCACTGAATGATAATAAATTTTTATCTTTTTTCATGTAACTTCAGTGTTTTAATGGAGAGCAAAAAGTTGCTGTAATTTCTGGGTTTGTGCTTAAATTGATTTTATGAGGCCATGACTTAAAGTTACCTCAAAACACATTTTCAAATTAATCTTACTAATTTCTGTACCATTACAGCAATAAAATGTTTATTCTTTAGGCTATATATATTAATTCATATCACTCTTCAGTACGGTGAGGACTTTGTAATCATAGCAATTTTGTCACATTTTTTAATTCTTTTTCTTTAGGAAAAGAAAAAAGTTATGTAGTGGGTATCGGGCCTGTTTACTCTGTACAGCCACGTATTCAGAGTCAGAAATTTTAGTATTTTTCTTAGATTTGTCTTTCTTCTAGTTAAAAGGAAACTTTCAAGATCTAGCAGAATGTGATTTTTAACATTAGAATCATTAACTTATGGCATTGCAAATGCTACAACATTTATAGATAACATGAAGCAAACATATAACCTGTAAGTATGCTTTTTATTGGTCTTGGCAGAGCTGTCCCTTGGAGCTTTAACAAAATAAATGAGTTAGTTTGCCATCTTGCAGGGAGGAAGCTGAAACATAAGAAAATGTTCATGTTGCCCTAAGATAAACATATGGAGCCAAGTAATATTACAGAGGGTGGTATACCTTACAATATGTAGTTTTGTAGGTGCTCATTTTGGAAAGATTTTATATTTAGTTGTGATAGCACATATTTTCTACTGACCTTCACAGTTAGCTTAAGAAAAATTAAAGCACCACAGTAGACATTTGAAAGAAAACAAGCCCTTCAGCTAGCCTGAGACAGAGAACTGCTGCTCTCTGTAATGTTTTACAGAAGAGCAAATGGATCTGAATCTGCTCTTGCTTTGCTCAGGTGAATGCAGTACAAAGGGTTTGTAATATGCAATTCCTATGTGACAGTAGGAGGCATTGTCAGTCTGACTTCAAATTGAATCCCATCCCTAACTAAAAATATTGTCACCTTCAGCATAAATCCTATAACTGCATGGAAATGAAAGCTGAGAATTTTTACTGTTGTTCTGTGTATATCACTGTCTGATGAAATAGCTTAATTTTTATCTATTCTGAGAAGTAAACTCAGGACTCTGAGGTAACAATTTTTCTATTTTTCATGATTCTTGTTTGTTTCAAGTGTCCCTTTTTACAGCTCTCAGGCTCAGGAAATCTACTACAGTTATTGCTTGAAAAAATAAAAGAAAAAGATAAAAAGTAATCAGTGATTACATCATATGCTCAAACCTGAACAGTAAATATTCACACTGAATTATATAAAAGCAGGCCTGTTTAAAATGGATGGGGCTTGAGGTTTTCTTTTGGTTTCAAATCATATAAAGAATAGTGTGGAAGTGATTATCCATGTGTCCTGGGTTCAGCAGTAGCAGTCATTTTTTCTCCTTCTTAGTAGCTGGTGCAGCGCTGTTTTTTTTTTTACTTTCAGCCTAGGAACAGCGCTGATAACACTGATGTTTTTAGTTACTGCTCAAATGTTTAGTCTAACTGAGGACTTTCTGAGTCTCATGCTCTGCCAGAGAGGAGGGGAAGCCAGGAGGAAGCAGAGACAGAACACCTTACCCAAACTAGCCAAAGAGGTATTCCATACCACAGCATATCATGCCCAGGATGTAGAACGGGGGCAGTTACCTGGAAGGGCGAGTTCACAGCTGGGTTGGGCTAGGTATCAGTCGGTGGGTGGTATTGTATTCTTTTCCCTTGTTATTTCCCTTATCATTATTATTATTGGTGGTAGCAGTAGTGATTTGTGTTATGCCTTAGTTACTGGACTGTTCTTATCTTAACCCATGGGACTTACATTCTTTCGATTCTCCTTCCCATCCCTCCAGGCGCAGGGGGAAGAAAGCGGGAGGAAAGGAGTAGACTGTGTGGTTCTGATTTATGGCCTGGGCTTAAACCATGACAGTTCTTTTTGGCGCCCAACGTGAGGCACGAAGGGTTGAGATAATGACAGATCTGACTGGAGTGTGTCTAATTGTATTTGTGATAAGCATTCATTGTTTCAGATTAATAGTCACTCATCACAATGCTGATTTGTTGGCTCTCAAAGCTGTTGCTCTTGATCTCACAGTTTCAGCATGTCGTGCCTTACTTGAAGCTGGAATTTGCTGTGTTGGTGCTTATCAGATGAGGGGCTTGGGCTAAGGTTCTTGTTTCACTGTACAGGGGGAAGAAAGTGGGAGGGGTGAGTAGACTGCATGGTTCTGATTTACGGCCTGGGCTTAAACCATGACACCATGTTTTAATACACTTTTAAGCAGAATTTTGAGAACCTGAAAAGTATGCCAAGTTCTCAAAGTACAGAAGTCAGTATTTTTTAAATCACAGCTTGCACAGTTTACTACGGTATGCATTAATGTGAATACTAAGAAAGTAAAGGAGCAGATTAAATGTATTTTACATGCTGTATTGCTATGCAATCAGATAAAAAGGTTTAAAACAAATGCTCTTAGGGGAGAGTTTCTCATTGTTTACGTCTTTTAGACTTGAAGACTTGGCAAACCTGCTGTGTAACTATGCCTGCTGCCTGGAAAATAGCTTTTTCCTTTTTATGAGTCTAACTCAGACACTGATTTATTGAGCCAGAGAAGGATAAGGCAGCTTTAGTTGTTCCATTAACACCATCTGGGGCCTACATCACATAATACTGTGTGAATGCACAGCTTCATCCCATCACATCTGAGCTGCAACAACCCTCAAACACTGCCAGTAATACTATAACTTTCTAGAAGTTATTTGTGCCACGTATCTCCTTAATTATTTTGTTTCTTTTCTCTTTGATGTTTTTGCTTTAGCGTTAGACAATCAAAGAGGTTGAAATCAAGGAAACAAACTGAGGTACGTGTAACATTAGCAATTCTTTTGAATAGAAATATCCTCCTTATTAGCTAAAATATGCTAGGAAGTCTCAGAGAACTGATAAGGAAAAAATGCTTCACTGAATCTTAAAACGCTATGAAAAACATCAGTAATAAATAAATGAATAACTAGTCAGTTCAATGGTAAATTTGTTTAAGCATCTGTTGTATGTCAGAATAAATGCATACAATTCAAGACTTCTGTACTTCTTAACCTTAGGATAATCCATCACTACATGACTTTTATGCTAACATATTTTGATAGCTTTTCAGATTATTATGCATACATCTTTTGCAAAATATTCTCATTAACTTCATCTTCTGAGCACTGGATCCAATACTGCTTTTGTTGGTGAAATTAAGCTCATCTCCAGTGAAATTTTAGCACATCAAGGCAACCCACTGGCTGCCATGTACTTATCCAACAGCTCTTGAATTGCTGTTGTCTTTTTTTTTCTCGGGTTTTTTTTTCTGTCAAAGGGAAAACACTTTTCTGTCCTCTTCTAGGAAACAGTCTCTTTCCTCTCTTTCAGTCTTCAGAGCCTCTCTGGTGGTTTGATCATCACCAGCAGAATAAAAACAAATTGTTATAGACCATTGTAAAAGGTTTTTTTCTTAATGGAGGAGATGATGTATAATTTGTGTTCTTGCCTCAAATAATACAGTGGGAGAAAAAGCCACTGTTTCCGAATGTTTTTCTTAGCTGCAGTTATGGAAGTCCATGTTTATCAGGATATTAAGCAAAGAACTCTGCTGATTTGTTGTCAGAGATAAACTAGAGAAAAGCTCCCACTCTTAGTTCAAGGTTTATTCAACTTCCCTAGTCAAGATTTTTGAAAGTATTAAATCCAGCTGATGTTGAATGATGGGGTGTTATTGTCAGAGAAAACTTAATGTCTGTGTTGTATTGAGGGCAGAGGTGGAAAGCAAATTTGCAGCATGTAATTCTTCATTTTTGATAACACCTGTTAAAGAAAATTTGCTGTAGAACTATAGGGTGTTAGAGCACATACAGAGTTTTCAGCCCAGACCTCCAGTAGTTATACAGTTCTCTTTGTTATCTTGCAGATAAGAAGGTGGAATCAAATGCAGACATGAATAAAATGGCATTTAATCTTTCTCTTTGCAGTGCCAGATACAGCAAGCTTTACTCTGTGGGAACTTACCTTGAGTGATGCTTTTTATCTGCCTCCCTATTACAAGGCTTGCATTATGTATTGCGAGCTTTTCTACTTTCTCTTTGGTTTCTTTAAGCTGAACACTTGACATTTAACTTACTAAATTGTTAGGCTGTTAAGGTAGTCAAGGTAGGACATCCTGCCAATAATAGCAGTGTACAATAAAACAGTTCAGAAGTTTCAGGCTGTACCTGGACTATCTTGATGGTCACCAGCAGTGAGGTCAAGTGACATGGAAGGGCTCGTGTTTGTGTTTTTACAGGTGTTAAGACAGAATTTACATCCATAGCATCTGTCATGGTTACAGATTACCAGGTATACAAGCCATTTGATTACTTTTTGGCACCTTACCTTCTTTCCTCCAAGGAAACTGCCTTCCTGCCCAAGGCTCACAAACACTGGTGACACCAATGTAATTGTAAGCATTGATACTTATGTTATTATACATATATATTACATTATGATACAATGTAATTGTAAGCTTGATACTTATGTTCATGCTTGGTGAGGAGGTGATCTACGCAGAGCCCTTTGCTCCTGGCAGTGGATTCTTTCATGACCAATGATGAGTTACATTTGGTAATCTGACCATAGGTTCACAGATTCTCACAGTGCTGAGACCTTCAAAAGTTGTGCAAAACCTCAAATGAGCCTTATGTCACTAGTGAGTGCTGAGAGGTAGGAAATGCCAGGGTGCCCACTATATTATGCAGCATTACAGTGGGTACATTGCACTGGGCAAGTGTTTGAATCCTAGAAGGCCTGAGGAAAGCCCATGCTCAATCAGTGTCACTTTCATTTCCCCTTGACCAATGTCCTAAGTGTGAAGAAGCAGGCAGGATCTTGAAGGTGTCTAGAATCTCTGCTGAAGCCTCAGCTCCTCAATGTTTCTGCTATGCCCCCAGGAAGTTTTACGTTTTTGTAATGCTTCTGGGAACTGAATTTCCACTGTGAAGTTTGTGCTTTTATCCCAAAGACACCCTGAGCACATGATAAACAGCACTGAACAGCAAGGCAGCAAGCTTTTCTTCTTTTTTCAATTTACTTTAGTTACTTTTCTCTGATCTCAGCATACTTTCATACAGAAATTTGAAATGGTTACCAATCTCTTAATAAGATGGAGCTAATCAGTCACGACAAAAATCATTACAGAAAATGATAATGGAAAAAGCATTCGAGTTCTTTCATTATGTATCCTGGGGTACTCATTTAAAACCACTGAGTCTGGCCCAGAGCACAGTGCAATTCATGCCTGCTCTCATTTCATGGTGATCTCAGACTTCAGTGACACTAAATGGTTTATCAGCTTGAGCTGAAAGGTAGAGTGGTAGATGTCATGAGGAATAAAGATTGGTAAAGCAATATTACCATGTTTATTAGTTGGATGTTAGCTTTATGCATAGGTTGATGATGAAAGGGGTGGCTGAATTAATGTATATCTCAGGTTGCTTTCAGCTGTGAGGTCATAGAGAGGGATATCATCTCTTTGGATGTGAGTCCCAGATTGTTAGTATCTTTAGTGACATCATTAGGAAAACTTGATTTCTTCACTGTAAAACAGGTAAAAAGTATATGGCAAGAAGTGTACTATACTTTTTTTGGTATACCATAATCTACCGCTTCTGCCACACCCAGATTCCTGCTGTTGTGCTGTTGCCATGAATGAGCACAAGATAATAAAGAAATCAGCAGTCAAAAAAGCTGTGGAGAGGAGATGAAAGCTGTCTGACCACAGTGATGCAGAGGTGAAGTGGAGATGAGGCAGATTTGCCACTGCTATTTGGGAATCCAGTAAAGCAATGCACTCAGAAAGAATGCAGTAGATGACAGAAATTTTCTGGATTTCTTGTAATAGCCTAGATTAGATGCTTAGAATTTCTCCTAGGCTGAAACTCGAGTCTTCTGTCTAAATCCATATTTTATTCAGAGAGTGGGAGAGGTGATTTTGATCCCTGTCTCAGTATCTCAATCACCCACTACAAAACCACCAAAAAAATAGCTTTATAAGAACCCATGCTCAGAGGACGGAAGTAAAGAGCTTGAGTGACAAATCAGCTTTACATGTTGATTTGGTTTATCTTCTTTTTTCTCAGCTGATGAGTAAAAGGCCACGTTACATGGGCCAAGGGAAAATTATCTGAAATTTTATAGGGACCAGTTAGAAAAGCATTCTTGCTTAATAGAAATGGATGGGACAAATCTTTGTGGTTTTTATAAAGGTAATGAATGATCTATTGCTTTTTCATTTTTCTCATGCTTCATCCTAATGCTAGGATTTGAAGTTCTAGCTCTTTGCACTGAAAAATGAAACTGGTCACAAAGTTTGGACACTTAATGAGGCTTAGGTTTTGAAATCCTACAGTTATCATTACAGTTATCCTACAGTTATCATTAAAGAATGCTAGTATATGGATGTTAAAATAAATTTTGATATTGACAATTAAAAAATAAATAATTTGAAGTCTGTGTGTTGATAACTTGCAATGACAACATAAAATTGAAAATTAAGGAAAAAAGCAAGTAAAATGTAATCTTATATTTGTTCTAATCATGCACATTTTTTTAGCCATTACTGATGGTTTTTGGAATAAATAAATATATACTATGCAAATATATTTAAAAAAAAAAAAACAAAGTTCTTTTTCTATAGCAGTACATAGGACAGTTGTTTCAGCATGCCTTCTAAACTACTTAATCCAAAGTAGAATTTTAGAAACAGTCACAAAAATCACAACATTTTTTTTCTTATTTATGTTATCATAAAGTGAAGTGCATTAACTTCAAGTAAAACTCTCTAAACCATTTGGGAATATATTCTTTAGCTAGCAATTTCTTTTAATATTCTATGCTCAAAGCCAATTCAAGTTTTGTAATCCCAGACTATTGCTAAATGTGCCCATGTACAGAACTGAGGTATTTCATTGAGAAAAACATGAGTTTGCAAAATAATATTTCTGTACTTTGCTAAATAAATTTTTTTCTTGAGCAAACTGTGTTGTGTTTCTTGGTAGGTACAGATATTATTTGATATGCCTTGTGGAAAGAGTCTTATTTACATACTGATTTTGGTATAATTTTCATCTTTTAGTTGAAATTATTTTCACACTATGGTAATTTTTATTGTTTCTTTTGGAGCCAGTTTTGAAACCTCAATTCATACTGAGAAATAGTCACCCAGTGCAACCACTTAATTAAGGTTTACCTGGCTCAGAGCTCCAAAAGTGAGATTTCTATTTATATCAGAATTCAAATAGAAAGTAGGCAGTCTAAAAAGGTATTAAAGATACTTGAAATTAGAAGTGATGGAAAACTTATATTCTTTTGTTCTTTATTGACAAAACTCTTTGCCAGTTTAGCTGAGGCAGATTCCATGAAGTGAGATCATGGCACAACAGAAGCCATGTTGCTTTACATTTTAACTCTTTAAATGTGTTCTTTACGCTTTTTACAGTTGTCGCACGCACCTCAAAAACATCATTGCATTCATCAGCCTTCTTGCTTTGCCTTCCATTAAGTGCAAAGTCAAGTGACGTTCCCAATGACTGGAAAAAGGGTAATATAACCCCATTTTCAAGAAGGTGGAAAATGGATGACCCAGGGAACTACAGACTAGTCAGTCTCACCTCTGTGCCTGGCATAATCTTGGAGCAGATTCTCCTGGAAGGCATGCTAAGGCACATGAAAATCAACAGGGTCCTTGGTGACAGCCAGCATGGCTTCACTAAGGGGAAATCCTGCCTGACCAATTTGGTGGCCTTCTATGATGGGGCTACAGAACTGATGGACAGGGGTAGAGCAGTTGATGTCATCTACCTGGACTTGTGCAAAGCGTTCGACACTGTCCCACACGACATCCTTGTCTCTTAAATTGGAGAGACATCAATTTGATGGATGGACCACTTGGTGGATAAAGAACTGGATGGATGGCTGTAGGCAAAGAGTTGTGGTCAATGGCTCAATGTCCAGCTGGAGACCAGTAACAAGTGGTGTCCCTCAGGGATCGGTATTGGGGCCAGTCTTGTTCAACATCTTCGTCGCTGACATGGATTGAGTGCGCCCACAGCAAGTTTGCCAATGACACCAAGCTGTGTGGTTCAGTTGATACGCTGGAAGGAAGGAATGCCATCCAGAGGGACCTTGACATGCTTGTGAGGTGGGCTGATGCCAACCTCATGAAATTTAACCATGCCAAATGCAAGGTCCTATGCCAGGGTCGAAGCAATGCCAGGCACAGCTACAGGTTGGGCAGAGAAGAGATTCAGAGCAGCCCTGTGGAGAAGGACTTGGTGTTGTTGGTTGATAAGAAGCTTAGCATGAGCCAGCTTCAGTGTGCGCCTGCAGCGCAGAAAGCCAACCGTATCCTGGGCTGCATCAAAAGGAGCATGACCAGCAGGTTGAAGGAGGTGATCCTGCCCCTCTACTCTGCTCTCGTGAGACCTCACCTGGAGTATTGTGTGCAGTTCTGGTGTTGTCAACATAAAAAGGACATGGAACTGTTGGAATAAGTCCAGAGGAGGGCCACGAGAATGGTCAAGGGACTGGAACATCTCCCGTATGAAGATCGGCTGAGGAAGTTGGGGCTGTTCAGCCTGGAGAAGAGAAGGCTCTGTGGAGACCTCATAGCAGCCTTCCGATATCTGTAGAGGTCTTATAAGGATGCTGGGCATCTACGGTTCATTAGGGACTGTAGTGATAGGACAAGGGGTAACAGGTTCAAACTTGAACTGGGGAAGTTTAGATTGGATATATGGAGGAAGTTCTTTACTGTAAGAGTGGTTGGGCACTGTTATGGGCTGCCGAGGGAAGTTGTGAATGCTCCATCCCTGGCAGTGTTCAAGGTGAGGTTGGACAGAGTTCTGGGTGGCATGATTTAGTGTGAGGTGTCCCTGCCCATGGCAGGGGGATTGGAAGTAGATGATTTTAAGGTCCTTTCCAACCCTAACTATTCTATGATTCTGTGATTCTAAATGATTTGTTTCCAGACAGTTTTCTCTACAACTGAAGTAGACAGTTTATTCCTCTCATTATAACTTCTCTCTTTCTCTGCCGTATGTTTTATGCATAAAAAATGAATCTGATAGTTGTTCTTTTTTTCACAGTCCTGCAGAACTGTGACTTGCAACTTTAAATTCTGTATTTCTGGCCTTTTACAGTTCAATTTGGTGCTGGTGTAATTTCAGACAGCAGCCTCTACTAACATATTGCAGTTAAAAAAATAGGATATACATTGTTCTAATACGCACTGATACTGTCACACTGCTCTCTATGAGCAATGACATGAGCTGGTGGTGGAAATCATTGTCTTTATTCTGTGAAATTGTCTTCAGTCCTAACAGTGTACTGTCTCATCATGTCTGGTGAACCTCATAGCATTACATTTTCATCATTGTTAATTTCTGAGGGATTTTAGAGTCTGCTTTGTTTGTGATTTCAAAATTTGAGTATTATAAGAAAAAGTGATTTTAAATGCTTACATCTATGAATTTCTCAGGAATGCAAATATACCTATGAAAACAAATCATTGTATGGCTTGAGACAGTGATTTAAGTGCCATAAAAGAGCTTCCTATTCATGTGATATTTGCTGTGCTTCCTACAGAATATTCTGAATTTCTTTCACCAGGTTTTAAATAAACGAATAATTCCTTTGACCAGCAGAGAGCAGCAATGATATACTTTATAGGGACTTAACTGTGAGTCTGCCCTTGCAAAATCCTATTGTAGTTCTAAACTGGCGTAAGGAATGGATAATATTCTGATTGTTATGAACAAGTATTTATGGGGAAAAAAAAACCTGTTAAATCAACAATGGGCAAAATATGCCTGCTTTAAATTGCATTCAGTTATAGAACCTTTTAATTTAAAATGCATTCTGTTTATTTCTTTCCATATGATATATTACTTTGCCTGAACTATTTTTAAGACACCCTTATTCTTAGTAGATGGTTATATTCATGTTTATCTTTAAAATTGCTGTTGAGTTTCAATGTTTTTGCTGGGCAGTGTAAATGTTTTAATTTTTATAGTAAAATTTTCACCCCATAAAGGTCAATAGGAGTTTTTTCCACTGCCTTACATGGAGTCAGGGTTCCACCGTTCTTGTGATGCATATATTAATAGTTCATTGTAAAGGCATTCATAACATAGGGTTAAAAATGATTTTAACAGTGCTTACTTTAGTACTTCAGTGTTACAGGTTTTTACTACTCTCTGATCACAAGGATACTTGTACAACTTTACAGTGTAGAAAGGACGACAACCTCAGTTTTTCCTGTTCAGAGCAGGCCAACAATGCTGTTAGAGATATGTATTCCTTGTTCTGTCTCTGTGGCTCTTGCATGCTTGTTGTGCAGTAGTACTCCAGAATAGATGACAGCCGTTCTTCTGTTTTGGCTAACCACATGGGTCAGTCTTACTTTCAGAAGATATGTAACTAGAATAGATGTTCCAACCGCTAAGGAATATTCAGTTCCAGGACATACTGTATGTAGTTCAGAGTAAAAACCCTGTGAAACATGTGAACATAGGTGTATGTAGGAACAACATCCCCTTGGCACCAAGGATTCTGCACCACACCAAGACCTCTCTGGGTAAGGGAGTTGAGGCTGCTTCATGCTTATACATTTCAAAGAAGGTTGGGTGGCAGCTATAATTTATCTGCTTACACTGAACCATGTCTGTATAACTGCCTGAATACTGGTGTGCAGGAAACTCTGAGGTCTAAACTAGAAACGCTATTTGAATTTGGGTTACACTAGACCTGGGCAATGCTGACGAGCAAGCATTATGAATTTCTCATAATTCCAACGTGAATTACAGTAGCTCTCCCCTTTTTTCAGTGTTAACATAACCTGTATTTAGTTTCCTGTGCTTCAGTATTCCTATTGCAAAGTAGGAGCAAATATTATCACAGAAATTTTTTAAAAGTAAACTTGGTCACGTTTATGGAGCATTGAAGTCCTATCACGATGAGCTCTGTAAAAAAGCTGATGAGGAAAATATTACTTCTTCAGTCAGAGCAGGTCTTGAATAGCTTGCAACAAATTAGTTGTGAGACCACAGACTGGGTAAACAGGGAGAGAGAGAATATGAAATAGCTCTTTGTTACACGAGTACCATCCTTTCTGTAAATGTAATGAAAAAAGGACTTGAAGCAAAATAATGAAATTGTGTAATTAAAGATCATATCAGTGTTCATATGGCCAAAGCACCTGGCTTGGAGTTCTGTGGGAAATTTATTTCGGGCATTTCATCACATGAATGCATGATACTGCAACCTGCATAATATTTTTTTAACAAATTGTTTTAGTACAATGTACTCAAACTAGGAATGGAAAAGGTTTAATATTTATTAAATTATAATTCTCACCCTGTAATTATTTAATTTATTTTAATTATTTGGAGGATTATTAACAAAAATTACAAGAACCCTTTCATGAATCAGTTGTTCATTGATCTTAAATCATCATTTTATTAAATAGAAAGATACTACTAACTGTCATTCCATAATTACTGTCACAGCAGTATTTGTATTGAACCAATATAAAATTCTTCCTTTGCAAGACATAGTACGCTTGTTAGATGAGATTCAGTCTCGGAAGGGGAGAGATTACAGCCTTTTTAAGTAGCAAGGGCAAACTGTATAAAAGGAAACACCTAAAATGAAGGCTAAATAAAAACAAAACAAAAAAAAGGACTTTTTGCAAATGGTATCTTGATTCTGACAGTGTAATTCCTTTTATTTAAGTAATTGTATTCCTAGGCAGAGTTTTGTGCAGAAAGACTTAGATATATAGAATTTAAGAAGAAAAAAATTAACAAGAATGTGAAAAATAAATGTTGGATAAGGACAGAAGAATACGGAGGGCCATCAGACAGGGTGAATGAGGGAATGGAAGCTGATAGCCCAAAGCATAAAGTGAATTAGCAGGCAAGCGATTGTTCTTCAGCATTTTCTGTAAACTGAAATTTCTATCGTTTTTGGCATTGCTTTCTTGACTCTTCAAGCTTTGTTTAACATTTGATTTCAAATTCATTAATACAGAGTGTAAAAACAAAAGTCACTTAAAAGGAAAGCTGAAATGCCCATGTTTACTACAGTCAGCTGCTAGTGCAAGATTCTCCATGTAAATGTTTTTATGCATGCACACAGTGTAATGCAAATAACAGTACAGATGAGAGGATGAGTAAACATGAAAGTGCATATTTTCACCTTATTTCTTGATTTTCTTGTTTAGCAGGCATTATTTAAACAAACAGTGCTGCCATCTGTTTCATTTTAGTGGCTGCTTTGCCAGGATGACTGAGCACTGGGATTGACTGCTCCTACCTTTGCTTTGGACAGGTTTCATACTCAGGCTTTGCTGCTCTGTACATCCCTAACAACACAACTGGCTTGTGGAGACCTCACTAGTTTCTGCTTCATGCTGTTTTGAAAATTCCACGCCCCCCCCCCCCCTTCAGACAGAGCAATTTTGTTGATTATTTTTGTTAATTGTTATTTAGACCAAATAAGCCTCTTGAGGAGATGGTGCACAGAGAGAAATCAGTGGGCATAAGCAGAGGTGGCAGCAGCACTTCATGTAGGGGATTACTCTGTGTGGATGAAATAATAAGTTGCATAGGGCCTAAAACGAGCCTTCTCCACACCCAGTGTCAAAACCCTGACTGCCCTAGGCTCTCCCATTGTTTGCTTGTTTGTTTGCTTTCTTCCATCCAGCTGGACAATTTTAAGGTTTAGCCAGAATTGGAAGGCTACAATAAGCAGGTGTGTGCTGGCTCTCTACTTGCAGATACTGTGAGGCAATTGAAACATCTCACAGAGTTATCTAATGAGATTTTCATACCCTTTTTGTTCCCTGACCTGAGAGGTCCTTGTGGTCTGAATATATGAACTTGGTTTAAAATATATGCGATGACCAAGTCTAGGTTCTGATAAATGAAGTCTGTAAAGACTTTCTTGAAAGTTAGGAATTCTGTTATTTAGGGTGAAGGATAAATATGCCATTTTGCATTTGGATTTTTTTTTCTTTTGAAAGACATTTTTGGTTAATTTGTATTTTATTTAAAGTGACATGACACCAGTATCCATTGTTCACACAGGGACAGCGCATTACAAAGTTTCTCTTATATTAATGAAGATGTTTTTCAAATATATTCATAGAAAGTTAACTGTGAGTATAACCATGATGATCTTATGCATCTACTTTCTAAAACCAGTTGCTTATTATAATTCAGCTCTATGTTACTTTTAATTTATGCAATTATTTTGGTTGTAATTAATGGTGGATTATATGTTGCTTATTAGTTATATATTCATGAAGAAATAGAGCTATAATATTGTAAGTAAACTGTTTTGGATTTTTGTACTCTCCATGAGATTGCCAACAAATAAATACTGTTCTTTGTAGATTACCTTTGACATGTATCTGGCGAGCAATATATAAAAGAATATTATAATTATTTTCTTTTTGAATAGCTTATAATTTATTCTTTCTAATGCTCATACTTTTTCTTAATCTGCCTTCACAGACTTTGACTTCCTTTTTTATTTCATGTTTTAGTTCCTGCTTGCAGCTCTTCATAGTGCAAAAGAATGAGCAAACCCCTGTGATTTACTTTAATCTTCAGCCTATTAAATCTTGCACTTGAAGGTCAAATTTAAGCAGAGGCAAATCTATGCTTCTTTAATAAACTTTAATTCGACAAATAAAATATGATTGAAACTAGATTGTAGTAGGATTTCATTTTAGAATTTCTTTCTTCTTCATCTAGTAAATATTACTTGAAAGGAGGATAATGAGAATCTGAAGTTACTTGTTCCCAAGAGCATAGGCATCGTTTTCATATGGCTTTGTTAGAATGTTACAAGAAGATACCTGGTAAAAATGGTAAAACTATGAGCTTACAGCAGGAAAATAAAAAGTCAGTAAGAGGTAACAGAAATTATTAGCAACATGTGGAAGCTTCCAGGGTGAAGCAAGATGAGAAAAAAGCGTTTGTTACATCTAATTAAGTTTCAAAAAGGAAAACATTGAAGATTTAACTTTTTAAATTAAGAATTTATTACTTTCTGGAAAAACTGAATGGGAATTTAAAGTTTAATAAAAAAGGAATGGATGCCGTTAGACTGCCTGCATTATATGTTAAAACAAACCACAGAATTCTAAGTGATAATTCTGATCATAAAACTATGAAAAAAATTAGTGATGCTTCTCAAAGCAATTTCTATCATAGATAGGAAATGGGAAGAAAGAATACAGAAAAGCTCAGAGAAGACTTTGAAAAGCTTTCAGATGTTTCTAGTATAATTATCTAGGGACATGTTTTCCAAGAGGGAGTAAGCCACAGTTAAGTTTGCTAAGCTGTACCATGTATAAGTTAAGAAAAAAACATTTTGACCCAACTATTTATTTCTTAGAGATATCAGTGGGAATCCATCAGACCAATGTTGAATATTTTGGGAAAAAAATGCTGAAAGAAACTTTAAAGACATTTAAGAATAACGTTACAAGAAACTTCCATGCACTGAAAGAAAGGATTATTTTTTTTTTTCCCTTTACTGCTCTTACAGACTAATTACTCCTATTTTATTGGTGATAATTTACAGGAAAAAAAGTAGGTGTTGCTCTGAAAAATATATTTTCTTCTGTTCTCTATGAAACAAAACCATGGGGAGCCAACAGGTGTATTAGTGGACAGATCAGGGGCACCTGCTTCTAATTAAGGCTTCTTCTGAGCTGCATCTCTACTCTGTAGCTCATAGGAGTTTGGTTTAGCATCTTCAATGACTTCTGCAAGGAAGAATGGTGTCCAAAGCAGAAAATTAGTTCAAACAAGAAAGGGTCCCTCTGTATTAGAGGTGAGTGAAACTGGTGTGTTTATCAGTGTGTAGCTGAAGAGATGACTGGACCAGAGCCTGGCTGAGTGGTACAGACAGTAGTCAGTTATCTGGAAAGTAGGAGGGATAAGCCTGAATTTTTACTGACAGAGGAAAAGATGAGACTCTCTCAAATCAAATCTAGTTGCTTAGTTAATATGTAGTAGGTGAGAGTGGGATGAACTAAATCTCCCATTGGAAAGAAAAGAAGTAATATCTGTGTTAACTTCTAAAAGAGAAATCTGCATGTATGTGGTTGAACTCTTAGCTATCAGCCATTGGTATGGGTTTCCTCTAGTGCTTTGAGCCTTGAGGAGAGGTAGGATTAGAAATGTTTTTCTCTTCAGTTGGTGCTGGACTGTTCAGGTAAATCTGGACTCAACATAGTGGACCTGTCTAAATGTTCAGTGTGATCCTGCGGTTTTGTGTGAGGTGTATTGGGGGATGCACTCAAAGGTGTCTTGGTGGATACAAAGGCAACTAAATTTATATCAGAAAGGTTTGAAAACCTCACCTGGTCTCAAAGTGCAACAGATGCTGAATACAGAGAAATATGGCTTTCAGGACTCAGGCTTTAAAGGAAACGTTTTCAGAAGTTTAGGGAAATAAATTGGGTTATTGTGGCAGAGAAACTGGTGAAAAGAAAGCAAAGTTAGCAACTAAGAGGCAAGGCTGCATAGTGTATTGATGATGGAGGAGGAATAATTCATGGTGTTGCATCTGTATATGTGTGAACAAGAAATACTCCAAGAATTTACATCTTTACCTGACATTTGCAGGGAAGTTATTCTACTGTTTACTACTTCTGAAGATGAAAACTTAAGTCTCTTTAATGGCATATACAAACTTAGTGTCAGAAAATTTGTTTACGTGCTTAGGCTGCTCTAATTAAATTTAAGTCTGCTTTAAAAAAATTTACTTACAGCAACCTTATGCAGGCATTTTAATATCTATTTAAATTGGCTATATTGGTTTGGTTTGTGCAAAAATTTATACTTAAAGCTATAAACAGATTATGTCTTTAAGTTGTCATTTTCAGTTGAGGTGTTATCTGGAAGCGTGTATCCTCTTCTTATATCATAATTGCCAAGAAAAAGGTAGATAAAGATGTCAATTTGGAAGTATTTTAAATACATTTAATGATATTGTCAGTTCCATAAGTGTTACATGTGGTTGGTCAGCTGGCAGAAGTTATTTTATACTGGATTTTAAGAATTCCTCATGTGTTTGCATTGACATAATTTATGACAAAATTGTCTCAACCCTGTATACAAAACTGGATTTACACAATGAAAAAGTTCTTAGCAATATTATACCTTGTGTATAATAAACAGTTAACTTTTTTAAAGTAACTTTTTTTACTAGAAGAGTTATCAGAACAAAGGGCTAAAAGAAAGAATATCTTTTTTCCCTGCTCTTGTCAAGAAGATGAGTGAGGTTGACTGTCTACATCATACCAAAGAGTTGACAGTGGGTCTGAGATGGAAACTACCTGACAGAAAGAAGCAGCCTCAGAATTCCTAATTTTGGCTGTTTAATTATATATGACTATGGTTTTGCTAGTGAAAAAGTATGGGTTGTGAAGAACAAAGAAAAGGCTTCTAGTTCAGATTAAGAAAAAAAAAAGTTGATTTTGTGATGAGAATGTCAGGGATGTTGCTAAACACATCATATGCTATGCTATTTGTTCCATGTGGAGTTTCAGAATCCCATAAAAAGGTCTTTCCTAGTGCCGAGGTGCATGTAGCTGTCTAAAAACCTCCAGAGATGTGGCACATTCATAGCAAAAAGAAGCAGGAATGATAACGTATTATGGAATATACTAATTCATACAAGATCTGACAATTCGGGCTGCTATATCAGTTTGTACTAGTTCACTGTCTATTTTGAGCAAGTTGCACTCTTTCATGTAATAAAAGCCTAAAAAGTGCTTATTTTCTTCTTGGAGTGGAAAATCACTTTCAGATCAAACCTGCTTTTTCTTTAAAGAATTCTTTGGCATTCCAGATGCAATATATTATTCTCTGTAACCCAAATATGTAGTCTTATCCTTGAAACAGTTATCAGTAGTCTTGACATTTAATGTTAATGGAATCAGATTCATTATAGTTCATTTGCCATTCTTCTTAGTCATTTAACTGTGATATTTCATATTTTTAGGTGGGTAAAAAGGGTTGTTGTCATTTTCCCAGGACCATATATTAAAATTTTGGACCAGTTTAGGAAAATATTAAAGTATTTTAAAAGTAATATAATATCAGAAGATCCAAATTCTCTTTGTATCCATCAGTGAAGGGTGTTGTGGTTCTGTTATCCTGGGCTCAGGTGTGCAACTCTTCTCTCATTGTCCTTTACAACTAATGATTTGTCAGTTAATCACTCAGGAGATAAAAATCCCCTAATACTCAATGAAGGAAATATTGTGCAGCATTGTGATTTAATGTTAGTTTTGGAACCATGTAGTACCCTTAGCCATCAGATAGTAGTCCTGCTGTGTAAAGCTTATTAAAATACAGACATTATGTCAGAAGTTGGAAGGGCACATACCCCTGGTAGACTTGTATGAGGGCAATGGTGCACTTTGTTCTGGGCTCCCTGTCTTCCCTGGCTCAGCTGGTACTGGAGCTACAGCTGTGCCTTTCTTCTGAATAAATCCACTTAATATCCTTGGACAGCCACAAAGGGCTAAGAATAATTTTGCTCTTTAGATTTGACTTTTTAAATTTATTTATTTATTTTGTAAAATGCACACACATCCATCGGTCATTAAAAATTAATATATACAGAAACAATACAGTGTTTTAAACTTTAAGAATGTGGGAATAAAAGAAGAAGAGTAGAAATAAGGAGTTTTTACAGTTGCAGAGACCTTAAAACTTCTTAATTTTTATCTTTTAATGAAGAATTACAGACTGGCTTTGGGTGCAACAAACAGTTCTACTAAGTTGTTATTGGGTTCTACAGAAATAATGCAAAACTTATAACAAGATGTGAACCTCCATGATTTCTTTTTCACCCAGTACTTAACCTAGTTACTTTTGGTGCATGCACTAATCATTTCCAAGTGCAAAGCCTGTGGCTGTGATGAAAGAACTGGCTTTTTTTGTCACTTCTTATTCTCTGTTGGTGTGAGAAGTATGTATATCTGTGGAGAAAACAGGTTGATGTGTATCATTTGTCATGAAAACTGTTACTCTGTTTTAAGTTAGAGTTTGTAGCTGAAACTTGCACTCAGCATAACCATAGAATATATATACACACGTCTTCATCATCATAATAATAATAATAATATATATGTGTGTAAAGTTACAGTTTTA
Organism: Pezoporus wallicus; assembly: GCF_028554395.1. Classification (NCBI taxonomy): domain Eukaryota; kingdom Metazoa; phylum Chordata; class Aves; order Psittaciformes; family Psittacidae; genus Pezoporus; species Pezoporus wallicus. The sequence goes on from NW_026637470.1 coordinate 2,433,395, forward strand.
TGGGGTTTTCAGTCAGATTGAACTTGAAGTCTGTTTTGCCACTGAAATTGAAAAGAGAACAGCAGTCTCTGTGAAGAGCAGCGTGATAAAGAATAAATAAAAATGTCTATGGCTCATTGATTCTTTTTTGAAGAGAGCAAAGGTATAATATGTATTGGAAAATGCACTATATTGCAGTATATTTCTCTCCAATATATTGGAGACTAAACTTAGATTTCTTATCAGACCAGAAGAAACTATACTTTCTGTTACTACTCGGCTAGGAATGTATTTCTTTAACATTGGGAATATATACTACTTTGCTCTTTTTCATAGTGCATGTTCATCATTCCCCCTGCCCCAGTTCTTCCAACTTTCTTGGTGTAACTCTCAGTAACCATACTTTGGCCTTAGAAAATCAGAAGTGTGTGGCTGGATCCAGTATCAAGAAAGGATATAGGACTCTTTAATTTCAAGGCTGGTGGGCAGTACTTACACAGATGAGTATCAAGAATAGTATCTGGTTTTCAGAACCTTACTTGGTTGCAGTTCACCATTTCCCCTGGTTTATCTGTTTTCCTTACACTAGATTAATTTCATAGTTTACACTGTGGGTGGGTTCCCAGTACCTAACCCAAGTCTCCTTTATTGAGAGGTAAGCCATTTACTTCTCTACTGCTTTAGATTTGGAAACCTTGTAATTGTTCATTCTTTTTGTAATATCACTTCAAACACTTGAATATTGTTCCCATACATCTTTGCCCTTTTTCTTTCCCTAAGGCCAGCCCTTCCTTGCAGATAACAGTCTCTAAGCTTATTAATTTTCTTGTCATAGTGTCTGCTTGGTCTAATTTTATGTGTGTCTTTATTTGGCTAAAACTTGTCAGAATAATCCAGCAGGGTATTCTCCTCCAGCTCACCAAAGTCAACAGAGCAAGCAGGGACAGTTTCTACAATGTATAGCTTAATCTAGTTATCGGGACCTTCTCTGTGATACTGCTACTCAGCCATTTATTTCCCAGGATAAAAGGCAAAGATTCAACATTACATTGACAATACTACAAATATTCTGAGGAAAATATCATCCCAAATAATAGCAATAAATTCACTATATTAATAGATAATGGTTCATGTTTATTTTAGTTTATTTCAACAGTCATTATATGTAACTGCAAGCAATTCAGGTAAGAATGTTTCAAAATATAGACTCATAGAATAGAATCATAGAATAGTTAGGGTTGGAAAGGACCTTAAAATCATCTAGACACCTCACACTGAACCATGCCACCCAAGGCTCTGTCCAACCTGGCCTTGAGCACTGCCAGAGATAGAGCATTCACAACTTCCTTCAGCAGCCCATTCCAGTGCCTCACCACCCTTACAGTAAAGAACTTCCTCCCTAGATCCAATTTAAACTTCCCCAGTTTAAGTTTTAACCCATTACCCCTTGTCCTATCACTACAGTTCCTTATAAATAGTCCCTCCCCAGCACACTAATAGGCCCCCTTCAGATACTGGAAGGCTGCTATGAGGTTTCCACACAGCCTTCTCTTCTCCAGGCTGAACAGCCCCAACTTTCTGATCCTATCTTCATATGGGAGGTGCTCCAGTCCCCTGATATCCTCGTGGCCCTCCTCTGGACTTGTCCCAACAGTTCCATGTCCTTTATATGTTGAGGACACCAGAACTGCATACAGTACTCCAAGTGGGGTCTCACAAGAGCAGAGTAGAGGAGCAGAATTACCTCCTTCTACCTGCTGGTCACACTCCTTTTGATGCAGCCCATGATACAGTTGGCTTTCTGGGTTGTGAGTGCACACTGAAGCCAGCTCATGATCATTTTCTCATCGACCAACACCCCCAAGTCCTTCTCCGCAGGGCTGCTCTGAATCTCTTCTTTGCCCAACCTGTAGCTGTGCCTGGGATTGCTCCGACTCAGGTGTAGGACCTTGCACTTCTCATGGTTAAACTTCATGAGGTTGGCATCAGCCCACCTCAGAAGCGTGTCAGGGTCCCTCTGGATGGCATTTCTTCCTTCCACCATATCAACCAAAACACACAGCTCGATGTCATTGGCAAACTTGATGAGGGCGCACTCAATCCCACTGTCAATGTTACAACAAAGAGGTTGAACAAGACCGGTCCCAACACTGATCCCTGAGGGACACCACTCGTTACTGGTCTCCAGCTGGACACTGAGCCATTGACCACAATTTTTTTTCATGCAGCCATCCAGCCAGATCTTTATCCACCGAGTGGCCCACCTATCAAATTGATGTCTCTCCAATTTAGAGACAAGGATGTTGTGTGTCAAACGCTTTGCACAAGTCCAAGTAGATGACATCAGCTGCTCTACCCCTGTCCATCAGTTCCATAGGCCTATCATAGAAGGCCACCAAATTGGTCAGGCAGGATTTCCCCTTAGTGAAGCCATGCTGGCTGTCACCAAGCACCTTGCTGTTTTTCATGCCTTAATATGCCTTCCAGGAGAATCTGCATGCTTTCATTTACGGGTTTTATTGCATTTGTTTTCAAGGGGTTATTTAGGTATTCTCGGTGACTGTGCTGACTCATTTCACTGTATATGCCAAAATTCCTCTCAGTCAGCCGTATGCTTATATAAGCCCTCTGATCTGAATTCTAGCAGCTCTGCAGAACTTGCTCCCTTTATCAGATCTACTGCTCAAATGACTCTAATATGTGTCCTTTAGACTCTTCAATGAAACTGTTTTACACCTATAGTCAAAAATATGAGGCCTTTTTTATAGTCAGGTTTCTTTATTTTAGCAGAGCTGACGATCCTTTATCTTTATTATGGTGCATTTCGTAAAGTGCATAGAGTGACTTAAACATCATAATAATTGTATTTTTGTTGTTACTGCAAGGAGGTAGGATACCCAGGCCCTGTGGACATGAGCCCATTTATTCCCCAAAATTGTATCTCCTGTGCAGGTCCTTTGACCTTACTCCACTTTATGGCAAAACCAGCCTTCAGAAAGATATGGGTTATTTTCTTCCCTTGCTCAAATGCTTCTTCTACAGTATCACCGCACACAATAATGTCATCAATGTATTGCAGGTGTTCTGGAGTTTGCCCCTGTTCCATCGCAGTCTGGATCAGTCCATGGCAGATGGTAGGGATGTGATTCCACCCCTGGGGCAGTCTGCTCACCATTCTTCAGTCCCTCCTTTTCCCTCTGCTTCTTGCTGAATAATACCATAACTTGTTCTGTGTTAGTTCTGTTCCTTATCTGTTCATGTGCTAAATCGGTGCAGTTCAGTAACCTGTACAAAACCACCTTAGCACAGAAACTGATTCTGCCTGCACCTTCCTTTGTTGATGGTTGAATAAGTTTACTGGGCAATCAGGCAAGTACCAGAGCTAAAAATGGAGAGCAGCAGGGTTGCACAATGAGAAGAGTGGGACGAATGGCATTACCCTTTTTGCAACAGTGAACCACTTAGTCAGCTGGTTTGCAATGTAGAGACTAATTATTAGTTTCCTGAATTTAGATGTCAAATTTGTTATGACAGCTAAAGTAAGCAACGTTAATACTGTCCTATAGATCACTAGAATATTTTCATTCTACCTTATTTTCTTGAGTATGAGGTGAGAAGATTTTGTGTTTTGAAAATCGTTTAACCCTTTAGAATGCTTTTTCAAAAGACAATACCAAGGGAGAAAATCAGATTAGAAAGACAAAGTCATAAACTAAGTGGAACCTGTCTGTTTTCCCACTGTTCTGCAAGAAATTTGAAGTTAGCAGAGATGGTCTAAACATAAGCAAACTTGGTGTGAAGCGGAAGGAAGTAAAAAAGGTTAGACTGAGATTATCATCTAACTGCAAGCATTATCTGTCTTTTCCACGAGTGGATGCTAGTTTTCTCGGTTAACTAAAATGTATCTTTTCTGCGTCTTGAAATTAGACTTGCAAGTAACTCTGAAATTACTTTTTTGAATTATTCTGTAGTAGTAACACAAACAAAAATGATAATTATTTTGAGATTTCAAAAGAAACATGTTTCTTATTGCTTTCTTTTTTGTTTAAGGATGGTATGAGTAAAATCATTGTCAGCTACTATTACATTATACATAATGTGGTGTTATAAAAGTACTTATATTATCAAGAGTTTCCACAAAGTGATAAATGGGATGCCCCCTCATTTTAGTAGGTTTAGCACAGGTAATCAATTTGTAGAGAGAGAAAATTTCAAAGAAATTAAACCTAAAAAATTATGTCCTTTCTAAATTGTCTGTCAGCAGTTCAGGATTTAACTAGATCATACAAGTTATTTCTTCTTGTGCTACCTTTCATCAAGCTATCTGAAATGAGTCCATACTTTGAAAGTAGCTACATTGGCTTTTTGATGTGTGTTATTAATATATTCAGCAGAAAGATGAATAGACCAGATGTCTGTTAATTCTCAAATTTCTAATTGAATATAATCACTAAAAGTTATGCTTACTTGGGGCAATCCATTACGAGGTTAATACAGGAAATTACACAATTTTTCCCTCTGAGTTTCTCTTTAACAGTTACCCTCCTTATTGTAACTTTGAATTGAGTCTGTGTGAATGGTCTTGACAAGGAAGGTGTAAAAGAACATAGAAATTGTGTTACTGGCACTTCCCTAGTATTCCAGTTCCAAATGATGTGTATCTTGAGGACTTCTAAAGCCAGAAGGCATGCATTTAATATGTCTTGAGGTTTGGGGTTTTTTTTCCTCCACTCTTTGTCTTGTAACTTTTAAATCTGTATGAATCTGTCTTGGGAAGGAGTTCCACAACATAACTGCATGGGTGAAGAAGTATAACTCTATTTGTTTTGAACTTCTCACCAGTTTAGCACACAAAGCTTCATAATCAGTTTCACAGGCTTCACCACTCATCATTCGTACTGCATTTTGAGTAGTTTATATCTGAAATGAATGTAGAAACATTTTATACCAAAATTGGAGGACTGCAGGAGCAGTCTGTTTGTTACCCCAAGTCCTTGTATGCACTTAGTGTTGCAGTATACATGGTGAAGGAAGAAGAGAATTGTTCTGAGCAAAAAATTTGAGTAGAAAATGCTGAAATGCTGAGCTGGAATAGCCATTTTTGGTGCTTTAGGACCTGCCAAATTGATTTCACTGCTTGTTCTGGGAAACTGCCCTTGAGCAAAAGAACCAGAAGGGCTATTTGGGTCCTTTACCACTTAGGTCTGGATTACTGTTCTGGCTAAAGTAACATCTGGGATTTTAGACTAAAGGAAAATAATGCTTCAGTTTTCTGATACTGAATTAATGTTACATAATCTTTTCTTCTGTCAACTGCAAGATTTATTTATAACGTATTGTGTTGATCTAGAATGTAAAGTAATAATTTTTAACACATTGAGTTAGCATGTATTTTCATTGTGACCTTTATTATTCATTTTTTATTAGTTTATAATAATATTACAGTAGCTTTTTAATGTTTGTTATTTTTCAAAAAATCCATTAAAACTGATTTATTATTGCTGATGGTAAAAAAGGTCACTAACGTCAAAAATTTAAAATAATAAATTCGTGAGAATTCTAATCAACCACAAATGCTTCATGCCTGGAGATTTTAACCAGGAAAAAGCATCCCAAACCTCTTTCCACTTCTAAGTAGGGCGTTTTAACTTAACTGATATTAAGGATATGGTAGTATCACATATACTCCCAATCATAAATTCTGTAGTACTATATGTAAAAATCATGGAACTGATAACTAATTCTTCTGATGTATCTAATGAGTTGATCTTCATCTGATTAATCTGAAATATTAAAGGCTACCTAAAGCTGTGATTTTTAGCTTAATGCCTCTTTTTCTATCCCCATTCCACTGTTTTATTGACTCATTTGAAGTATTCAAGAGATTAGAGGGGCGTAATATCTTTACATCACAGAAATATCCTGATTTGACCTTATTCAAGAGATTATTAGGTCTTCCTATCTCTACACAGCGCAGTCCATAAAATTTCCCTTGCAAGTCTCGCATGCTTTATCTTCAGGCTTATTGACTCCATTACAGTTAGAACTCCTCAAGGTAAAAAAATTCTCCTTGTCCTATTATGTTTAAGCTTACCAGATGCCTTTTGTTTTGTTGGTTTTGGTGTTTCCATTTTTTTTTTGATTGTTTTTTGTTTGTTTGGTTGTTTTTTTTGGTAAAAAAGCAATCATTCTGAAAATGTTTTATGTAGCCATAACACTTTCTACTCTGACATGAATTTCCCATACTGTAGTTTTTATCAAATTTTAATATTTTCTCCCTAGTGATAAGCTTGATTAACCAATGAAAGGTAAGAACATCTTATGAGTCACTAAAGCTCATGCAATTTTGATGGTCTTCTAAGTTTTTTGGAATGATGCAATTAAAATAAGCCTTTGGAAATAATATAATTTGCAGATATTTTTTCAACAGGTGTCTGAATTATGATTTTTATTAATACTGACACAAGGAATAAAATCAACTTGTTTATCACAATCTATTGTTCCTAATGTTGCAGTTGTTGCAGATTGATGGTTTACTTATTTAAACTTGCTCCTGAATGGGAAGCATCACCCTCCAACAGGTTTGGCTTTCTCCTTTATCACCCATTCTTTGTCGTCCGTTTTCATGTACTATACTAGGATGAACATCTGTATTATAGGGTGTCATAGACTGTGTGTGTATGCTGACAAAACTTGGGCAGCCTCACAATACTGTGCGTCCAAATACGGTTTCACCTGGAAGCTGAAAAATGCAGTGAAAAAGATTGTGGGGGACCTTTTAATAATAAAATACTTTTTCTGAATTTTCCTTTTTCCATGTGAAATGATAGTCTCTATTAAAAATGAATCTGATTCTGCTAATTCATGCTTCCCAGTTTTGGCAATCATATGAAAATATAAAGAATATGGGGTTTTCTTTGTTGGATTTTTTTTTTTTTTTGGTCCACAAGATTAAAAATGTATAACCACATCAGTCTTTCTTTATATGCTTGTTTAATTACAAAACTAGAGGAAAGGGAAGGGATAGAAAATTAATAATAAAAACCCCTAACCTGGATATGACTAACCAGGTGATAAAATACAAACATATAATCAAAATCAGTGCTATGTGGTTCACGAACAATTTAGAAATCTATCTTTATTCTCTTTTCTTGTATGCTAGCTTACTGTTTTTAGTGTATTTCGTATGCTTTTGTTTATATGTTTCTCTCTCAGTGCTCCCCTACAATGCCGTGTTCTAGTCTCCATTTTTTATACAGCACTTCCCATTCCTGAATGCTTAATCTGCTAATTAAAGTACTCTATCCAACATGATTTTTTTTAGCTGTGAGTATATCTAAAATATTTTTCCTCTCTGTTTTCCTGTAGGTTTCCCAGTGGCTATTTCCTTAGTCTTTTCTTTCAGTATCTGACTGAAGTTCACTAACAGGACTGTTTTTTTTCTTGGAGGAAAAAGTTTCAACTTCTGCCTTCAGTGTGCCATTATATACTGAAAGTCTAAGTTGTTTCTTTGTCATCAGTCTGAAGAGTAATTACAGCATCCAAATCAGCTGGAGAAGCAGTAGATTTTGCCAAGTGATGTTTGTTGGTTAATTACAGTTAAACAGCCATTTTCATATCACTTCATAAACTTCATATGAAGTTTTAACCCCTTAACATATTAACAATAAAAAACCAATAGCTTTATTTCTTAGGATTTCCTTGGAGCATAATTCAGTATATACAATTCTGATCTATAGATCAATATATATTAGATACAACAGTTTATATGGGTCTCGAAAATGGGACTTTGTCAGAGGAGAGGTTGCTGAACTTGAACATGTTCAAATAGGGAACACATAGATTCAGAAAGTACAGCAGGGAGAAAAATACGAAAATGAAAAAAATAGCCTATTGCTCAAGATGGGCTTCAAAATTGAGTGAAGATAGCAGCTGAGTTGATGGCTTGGTAGATTAACTGTGCAATAGTCACCAGTGTTTCAAGTAACTGTAAAATTCTAGGATAATGAGTCAACAACAGAAGGTAACTGATAACTTTCTAGGTAGATCCCAAAGCGTATACAAATAAGGTTGTGCTTAAGGTTTTTTCTTGTAGGTCTAGAGAAAAGCTCCAATCTCTGAAGTCTTGCCAGCACCTGTTCTTCAACCATGAACAGATGTACACTGGTCATTGTTACAAAGAACTGGAGGCAAAGCTGGTTTGACGTTGGTCAGATCTTTGATCCTGGGGTTGATGCAGATCAGACACACAAATAATACCTTATTTTTGCTCACATGAAAGTAAAGGTTTTTTTTTTTCCCTTCCTTCTGAAGAGAGATTGGTGTTTTTTTGCCTGCTAACTTTATTTCTCTGGGGTATTTTTCAACATATGCATATCGATATTTCCCCCCCCCCCCCCCATATTCTCCTGTGGAAGAACATCCATATAGTCCCACAGTGTTACTGTCTTTCTGAGTCAGGATTTCTTTATTCTGAAGTTCCTCTGAAACTGCTACCCTGTCACCTGCTGACAGCAGCATGTTACCATGTTTTCCATCCTTCCTGTTAAAACTGTCCTGTGGTTCCTGTGTCTGTTTTCCTGCAACCCACTGGCTCCTCTGAACAGCCCAGAGACGTTGTCTTCTCTAGACACTGTACAAAGGACTAGGCTCGTCTGTTATTATTAAAGTCCTATGTACCAGGGAAGCAGAGATAACTCCTCAAAGCATACTTGTTTAAGTTCATGCTGTTGGCCACTTGAATAGCAATTGAGAATGAGGATGGTGTCAGTTGTCAACTGCTGTGTTACTTCATGTTCTTGGTCTCCTTCACCCATGCTTTTTCCTCATCAGAGGGGCAGTGGGACAGCAGAGATTGCTTGGCAGCAGTCTCAGACCCTTCCTGTGGGGCTGTGCTGGGCTATGCTTACCACACCGGTGGCCAACATCTCGTCCTTGCAGCTGGAGAGCAGGAATGCTTAAGCTCAATTTTGTGAAGTGGTAGCTGCTTAAGTAAAGAAGATGTCTTTTGGAAGAGAGAACAAAGAAAAGTGGTACCCAGGATATGCGTGATGAACACAGATTGAAGTATTTTCCAAAATACTGTTGCATGCAGATATGGTACCTGTAGCTATAGTATCTATATTAGCATGAGTCCAAGAGAAGGAAGATTACATAGGAAAGTGAACCTTGCACTGAAATCTTCCTGATTTGTGATGTTTTTTTTTTTCCTTAGCTTTGCAAACATTAAAGGTGTTTTGGGGTAGAACAGACTTTTTTCATACCTGCTTAGAACTTGAAGGAAAATGTCAAGGGTACCTGTGAATTCCACCAGGCCTTGATGAGCTATTGTACATTTGAATGAATTTTAAAAAGGCAGTAATCAACATGGTGGATAAAAAAACAAGCAATAATTCTAGAAAAACACCTAAAAGTCGCCTTACAAATATGTGTATAAAACTCAGAAGAATTACGAGACTAAGACTGGTACAGATATGCACTTATAAATAGCACAACAAAAATCATGTTTCCTTTTTCTTGAAATGCTCCTTTTAAAATATGTCCTAATTATGACTCAGTTTTCTTTTCTCATAAGGGAATATTGATGTATCCATTTTGCTTCTCTATTTATTATTCTGTTGTTTGAATCTGAGACAAGGAACTCATATCTTCCTCTAGTGCTGGTTCTCAAATAAGTGCTGTTTAGTAATGTGAAAAACTTTCCATTTGCCCTTCACAACTCGGTGAGCTGTAAACACTGAAGTAATTGAGCTACTCGCATCCTGGTCTGCAGGTGATACGAGTGATGCATCTTATTAGCATTTAATTAAATTGTAAATATTATGCTAAACTGTGAAATTGCTGGCAAAAGCGGAATAACTGGATCAAAGCACACTGTTGTTTAAAAACAATAAATTCAAGGATTGTTGAGTAATCTGGAGAAGGTTTATTCTTCAACTTTCTTGAAGCAATGAACCTATGCTATGCTGCTTTAAAAAAAAAAAAACAACAAAAAAAATCCCTCAACAAACATGCTGAAATTTGATGTAGATGCAGCATTAATTTCACACCTTCCTAGTTTAGGTTAATGACTTCTGATTATAACAATGAAGATTAAATGGATTTCATTCTCTTTTAGTGAAGAGATAATAGAAACTTGCAACAATTGCAGATTACTAAGATTCTATTATTATTGTATTATATTAAGATTCAGGGAGGGTTGTAATAACTTCAGTTTATGAAAAGTTGATTCTGTTTCAGTTTGGGGAGCACTGAATGATTTGACTTAGTCCTATTTCCTTGTTTGGATGTGTGCCTTAAGTCTAATTATGCAAAAGCCATGCAATATGACTTTGTTTAGAACTAAATCTTTCCAGTGAAAATTTCTAGTTAACAGTAGAAGATACTGGCTGCTGCAGAGAATGCTACAGCCAACTGTCAAGAGTATTCTGATGGGAAATGGGAGGCAGGAGGGCTCCAACCTCTCATTTTTCATTTGAGGGATATAACAAAAAAATGTGGAAAATTACAAATTTTCTGGATTGCAAAATAAACAAGAGTTAAAAGACTCAGAGAGGAATTGAGTTTCCATCCAGAATTCATTTTGAGCATTTTTTTTTGGTTGTTGTTGTTTTTTGAGGGTTTTTTAACAGGATGAGACCACTTTGAACATAATTTTTAATTAAAGTATTTTCTTTGGCTTTTTATCTTTTTGTGAAAGTTCTTTTTAAATAAAAGAAAAAAATAGCAAGCGGGTGCTTATTGCACAAAACCAGTGTTCTATTTCTAAATGGTGCTGACAGGAAAGTGTAATTTCATTTTTATAATTGCACATTGTAAGTTGTTCTAAGAAGTTCAGTCTTGGAGCTGTCTGGGTAACTGTAGATATTTTGGTGGTGTTAAAGATGTCTAAATATACATGGGCTCACATGACTTGTAACTGATATCAATGAGGATCGCTAGGTATTCTGCATACACACAAACAGAGGCCTAGCAACAAAAAAAATTGAGGCGCTTTGTCTTTTTTCATGTTAAACTTGAATTCTTTTTAATGAATATTTTAATCAAGTCTGATTGTTCTGACCTGAATGCTGAGCACTTCTGAAAGACAGGTCCTTACTGCTATTTATAGCTAAAGAAAAAAAAATTTGTGGGATTACAAATAACTTGCAGAAATGCAGTTTCCAATCTCAATTATATGAAAATTGGTACTATATGGTAGAATTTTTGGGTGATGGGAAGTCTGTCCTTATTTAAGTTAAATTCTTGTAATTATTGCATGCTTTTATATGCTAGCCACAAGATTTCTATATACTTAGGAATAGCTCCAAAAGTACCAGATTGCACTGTTGATATACCAAACAGTCACAGTTTATAAATAAACACCAATATGCAAAAGCAGCATGATTAATGTTGGCAGAAACAAGACTAATTTCTTATTGCAGCTTAGTCACTTGAAGTAAGAAATATTTAATCTTCTTATCTCGAATTTTATACATTCTTACAAAAGTCTTCAGTGAGCTTGCTGAAGATAGTAAAAGTACCTTTTAGGTACTTCTTGCTGTGAAACTGCAGCTACATGGTGTGATATTTAGACAGTTGTCTAACTTATCTGAAACTGTGGGGTGGGAAGTGGGGAACCAACAACAAGATCAGTAGTAACTCTAATCCAATAAGAGACCATACAGACTAGTCTGTTCAAAACTCACTTTATAGACATATCTTACGTGTGGGCTCTACCTGCCTTAGACAAAGAGACCAGATGCATGCAGATGAGCACATGCACACACACTTTTTTAACTTACCATGCAGAGTATTCATGAACCCCATTTTTACATCAATAACGCTAGCCATTACAGGTTTTGGAGTGTTCTTTGAAAAATGAGAGACAGTTCAAATTCAGAACTGGCATTCTTACTATGTCAAGTTATAGATACATCTATACAAATAAAATACTGCCTAGTTGTACTGCGTATGTCAAGAAGTCTCCTGCAGCCCACAGATGTTGTCAGCTCTGCAATACCATCCCTATTTGAGAGAATTCAATTTCGATGACCTAGGACAGAGGACAGGTTAGAGCTCAAGGACTGCCAGTGAAGTGGTAGGACTGTGCAGCCCAAATTGTCAGACTCACTAGACAAGCAAAAGAAAGATCAACCAAGACATGGTTTTAGTCTAATAAGCATGCCAGTAATGGAAAGAAAGGTCCTGGGTGTTTACATATTCCACATTACATTAATAAAATTGAGCTGGAACTCTCCATGTTAGAATCATAGAATAGTTAGAGTTGGAAAGGACCTTAAGATTATAGAATAGTTAGAGTTGGAAAGGACCTTAAGATCATCTAGTTCCCACCCCCCTGCCATGGGCAGGGACACCTCACACTAAACCATGCCACCCAAGGCTCTGTCCAACCTGGCCTAGAACACCGTCAGATATGGAGTATTCACAGCCTCCTTGGGCAACCCATTCCAGTGCCTCACCACCCTCGCAGTAAAGAACTTCTTCCTCATATCCAGTCTAAACTTCCCCAATTTAAGTTTTAACCCGTTACCCCTTATTCTATCACTACAGTCCCTAATGAAGAGTCCCTCCACAGGACCCTAATAGGCCCCCTTCAGATACTGAAAGGCTGCTATGAGGTCTCCACGCAGCCTTCTCTTCTCCAGGCTGAACAGCCCGAACTTTCTGATCCTATCTTCATATGGGAGGTTCTCCAGTCCCCAGGTCCTTCTCCACAGGGCTGCTCTGAATCTCTTCTCTGCCCAACCTGTAGCTGTGTGTGGGATTGCTCTGACCCAGGTGTAAGACCTTGCACTTGGCATGGTTAAAATTCATGAAGTTGGCATCAGCCCACCTCACAAGCGTGTCAAGGTCCCTCTGGATGGCATTCCTTCCCTCCAGTGTATCAACCAAACCACACAGCTTGGTGTCATTGGCAAACTTGCTGTGGGCGCCCCCGCTGTCCATGTCACCGACAAAGACTTTGAACAAGACCGGTCCCAACACTGACCCCTGAGGGACACCACTTGTTACTGGTCTTCAGCCAAACATTGAGCCATTGACCATAACTTTTTGTGCGACCATCCAGCCAGTTCTTTATCCACCGAGTGGTCCCTGTATCAAATTGATGTCTCTCCAATTTAGAGACAAGGATGTCGTGTGGGACAGTGTAGAATGCTTTGCACAAGTCCAGGTGGATGATGTCAACTGCTCTACCCTTGTCCATCAGTTCTGTAGCCCCATCATAGAAGGCCACCAAATTGGTCAGGCAGGATTTCATAGAATCATAGAATCATAGAACAGTTAGGATTGGAAAGGACCTTAAGATCATCTAGTTCCAACCCCCCTGCCATAGGCAGGGACACCTCACACTAAACCATGTCCTCCAAGGTTCTGTGAACCTGGCCTTGAACACTGCTAGGAATGGAGCATTCAGAAACTCCCTGGACAACCCATTCCAGTGCCTCAGCACCCTAACAGGAAAGAATTTCTTCCTTATATCCAATCTAAACTTCCCCAGTTTAAGTTTGAGCCTGTTACCCCTTGTCCTATCACTACAGTCCCTAAAGAAGAGTCCCTCCCCAGGACCCTAATAGGCCCCCTTCAGATACTGGAAGGCTGCTATGAGGTCTCCACACAGCCTTTTCTTCACCAAGCTGAACAGCCCCAACTTTCTCAGCCCATCTTCATACAGAAGGTGCTCCAGTTCCCTGATCATCCTCGTGGTCCTCCTCTGGACTTGTCCCAACAGTTTCATGTCCTTTTTATGTTGAAGACACCAGAACTGCACGCAATACTCCAAGTGAGGTCTCACGAGAGCAGAGTAGAGGGGCAAGATCACCTCCTTCAACCTGCTGGTCACGCTCCTTTTGATGCAGCCCAGGATACGTTTGGCTTTCTGGGCTGCAAGCACACACTGCCTGTGGCTTAGCAGCTTCTTTAGCCATCTCCTTCATGGGCTGCAGATGGATTTCATCAGGTCCGATGGACTTGTGTACGTTCAGATTTTTAAGATGGTCTTGAACCAAATTCTCTGCTACTGTGGGCCTAGGGTCTTCATTCTCTCAGTCCCTGCGTCTAAAAAGTTTGAGATCAGAAACAAACAGCCTAAGCTTCTTTTCCCAGGTCTTGCTAGAGCAGGCCAGCTGCTATAGTAAGGAGCAATGATAGATGTTCCGACTCAAAATCTGTTGAGGACAAAGGAGAGGTACTCTTAAACCATTAAACCAAGGGTTTAATAGACCCTGCACTGGATTTGGAATGAAGCGGCAATTAAATCTCCAAATTTGATTAGTTCCTTCTTTTTTTTTAACTGGATGGTTATTTTTTAATTAATAACTAGACTTAGATCAGCTAGCTTCACAAAGATGGTTGAAAATCCATTGGAGAGTAATAATTGTTAAGCTATGTTGTCTTATGGCAACGAAGGCAATGGTGAACCAAAGTACACCTTTTGCTGTATGAATGAATTTCTATAAAATATTTGTCACGCTTCTGCGAAGTTGTTACATCAGCAATTGCTAACTGTAGTTAGTAGTTGGCACTTAAGATTAGTCCTGTAGTCTGAAAGTCTATGTAATATTCCTGCAAGTGTTGTTTACTTTAAATACTGTGTTCTTAGCTTACATTTTAACTGCTATTGCAGTACTAAAAACACTTATCTCACTGTACATGCAGAAGCTTTCTCGAAATGCTCATAATTCTGAATACCACATGTGTACTTGACTTTGGTGGTGGTATTTTTCACATCCTCTGAGATGAATCAAGCTAGAACATAGAATGAGGCCACCAGTGAGGGTTTTGAAACAAAATTTCTGTCTATATTTCAGAGCCTAGTGCTTTCTTAAACAGTTAGCTAACAAATTTTTCTGTAAGCTATTCCCATGTTTGGGATTGCTTTAAGACTCAAAAGCAAAACTCTAATAGTATTTAAGCTTTTCAAGGAATTATAATGGTTTATGAGTTAATAAAATGTTGTTTAGTGCAGCTCAAGACTAGTGCTAAAAATGTTTTTATGCTTTCAAACAGACAGGGAACTCTGAAAATTACAAAATCCATTTTAACTAATATGTGATAAAATGCAAGTATTAGTTGGGTTGCAACCAACAATTCCTATGCTTATGAACATCTTCTTGATGTTAAACTTACTTGCTATTACTAAGTAAGATTTCCAAAACCCAGTACCAGGATGTGAGCAAAATAAGAGTGGAAGGAAGACTTGGTAATTGCATTCAATGAAGATTCATAGTGCCTATGCAGTTATGATTGCATAGGCGCCATGACTCTATTAGTTGAAGAAAAGATTTCTTCTTTATGATTCTCTAGCAGTACCTTCTTTCAGGTTTCTACAACTTTGTTTCTTTTTTTGAAGACCTTGTTCAGTAAGCTGTTGTCCATAGACAATCCATATCTGATATTTAATTAGTTGCAACAGAAACAAAGAACAACAGCCAAAAATTACAACTGTTCTTCTAATTATGCTTTTTAAAATATGTGCTGTTTACCCTATGTAGGTTTACAAAATAGAAAACTCAAAAATAAATGGGGGTTGAATATTTCATCTAGGATAAGTTCTTACCTCAGACTTGTGACTACATAGGAAAGTGATACCCTTGAAAGGTTAGTGACTTTAACTCATAAATTTCTCTTTGTGGAAATGTATTCTTGCCTAACACTGTCATCATTCTTCACATACCTTTTATTGACTGTAAAAAGGCTCTTAGGAACATGTAATCAGACACAGTCAATAAGCTCTGCTTGAAGTTTTGCTGTTATGCATTGGCAGAATGCTAAGTTTTTTAACTATGCTCTATGCCTAAATGCCACACAAGCTGTACTTTTCTCCTGCCTGGGAAACAGAATTTGCATTGGGCCAGATGGAGAGTTGGAAACCTATGGGACCCATATAGAGGACTTGGGGACAAGTGATTTCTTCTTTGCATAGTTCACTAAATTGCTGTTTTATGCAGGAGCTGAAACTGCTGGGAGTAGGATTGCCTTATAGCAAACTTCCTTATGCTAACAGAGAGAAGGGAGATGGAAGAGTTCAGATAGTCCGGATTGCATTTCATTCCCTGAGCTGCTCTTCGAATGAGATAACTGCAGTGTACTTTGCATCTAAACTGCTTGAAAAAAAGTATTTGCTGATGTCATTAGCAACAGTGACAGAAACCAAAGTGCATAAACATACAAATACCAAAGGAGATTATCCTCTGCTTTGGTTAACCAGCAGTGTAAAAACAGTAATATGCCCTAAACGTGGTTAGTCACTTGTCCTGGTGTCGCACAAAACATCCAACGAACAAGCACTGTAGTTTGAATGTCTTTGTTCATTAGGAAAAAAAATAAATCTTTCGTATATAATTTTAGAGCTGAATGGGATGAATTGCTACAGAAAAATAAGAAGTTCTTTTAACTCGGGCTCATTTGTGGCTTGTCCTTTTGTTTTTGCCAGTAACTGAGGGTTTTTTTTTCCATCAATGAAATATTGTGTATTCCAGTTTTGATGTTATTCCAAAACATTGTTCAGTAAGATCTGCTAAGGATTACTGAGGCTCCATCTGTTCTCACAATGAATAGGAAATATTGCAGATGATACTGAGCAGATGTATCCTGCCTATTACAGTCTTGCTCAAAAACACTGAAATATTGGATTGAAAAGGCAACAACATTTGAGTTCTATACAGCTTTCTCCTGTATTTGCCAGACTGTATGTATGTGTCTGACAGGCATCTCAAAATCATTTTACTTTTCTTTAACAGACTCCAAATTGTGGTCTTGGGTGGAGTTTGGGGGGGTTTATTTGTTTGTGTTTTATTTTTCTTTTTCTTGAAAGTAACATTGTTCACAGCCCAGAACAGAAGTCAGTTTCACATCCAATCCATAATGGCATCCGATATTTTAGGAACTTAGTGCCTATGAATTTATGCTCACGTTTTGTTTTTTTCTGGCCTAATAAATTTTGATTTTCTAACTTGGATTTTTAATTGTATTTTTCAAGAGCAGAAAGGAAGAAGAACACTAGCCAGGAATCCTTAAAAATTTCTGTTGGTGTGATGGGTGCTCTAAGAAAGATCCTTGCTTAGTCTTGAGTACAAGATAGGTTTGAATGCAGGTCTCTCACTCAGAGATGAGTATCTTAAGCTGTAGCAGTAGAGATAGAAGAGTGATCAGGTGCACCCTAGTTTCAAAAATGTAGCACCTCTATCTCTATGAGAATTAATTATTTTGCAAAAGTTGAAAAACACCATTGGGCACTTTAATTACCTGTATTATATTTACTGGTTTTGTTTGGGTTTACACTTAGCCAGTGTAGCAGCAGTGAGCACGTGAAACGTGACTGCTCCTTTCCCTGCCATCCTGAGATGAAGAGGCCCAGACACCCAATGAACTCAACACATGGCTTGTACATGATACTGCAGCTCTTCTTCCAGTTCCAGGTCATGCAAGCCCCATGCCTACTCCCCTCTGAGGGAGCAAGCAACAGCCTGCTGAGCTGTTGCAGGAGTGAACCTTAGAGGAAGTGGCTGAGGTAAAGGATGAGAAAGGCTTTGAAGGATTGATGTTCCTGCTGAATTTATAAGAATGATGGACTTAACTCCTTCCCTGATATATTTGGGGCTGTAACTGTTGGGTAATTGGCCTGTTTTGTATGTGGATCAGAGCCTGTGACAATTAATTTTGGTTTATGACACTCCACTTGTCAGGATAGAGCTTGACAGTTGAATTCAAAGAGACAGAGGTGTAATGAATGGACTTGAACCAAGTAAATAACATTGAATCTTTTGATGCTAGGGGCTTAATAGTATAAAAGTGGTGTTTAGCTCCCTCAGCAATCCTCCCTGATTGAGAACCTAGGACTCCCATTCTGATTAACCTTTCCTTTCCTTTTGAACATCACTTTTAGAAGAAATACTTTGCCAAATACTTTGTATTCTTCCATTTAATTTTTTAACTCCCTTGTTAGGTATGCCCTTCTCTTTTTCTCTGGTCTTCCAAAGTGAAGGGATGCTGGGGAGGGACTCTTCATTAGAGACTGTAGTGATAGTACAAGGGGTAATGGGTTCAAACTTAAACAGGGGAAGTTTAGATTGGATATAAGGAGGAAATTCTTTCCTGTTAGGGTGGTGAGGCACTGGAATAGGTTGCCCAGGGAGGCTGTGAATGCTCCATCTGTGGCAGTGTTCAAGACCAGGTTGGACGAGGCCTTGGGTGATATGGTTTAGTGTAAGGTGTCCCTGCCCATGGCAGGGGGGTTGGAACTAGATGATCTTAAGGTCCTTTCTAACCCTAACTATTCTATGATTCTATGATTCTATATACTGTAATACTGAATGATTTTATTTTAGGTGAAGTTGATCTGTAACGGTTATCTGCCTGTGTACAAATGTGATAATGGAATTAGAAACTCAATTATTTGTTTGTGCAAATTTGGAAAAAAAGTTGATCTAACAATGATGAAAAGAAATAGTTGCACCACAGGAAAAGCTGGCAGCTGTCATTCTAATAATGCCACATACTTATTCCTTGAGGCAATGGGAGGTAGTTTAAACAATGTGCTGATGGCATTTGTGGGGGAAAAATCTGTAGCTAGATTCTGTTCAGTACTTTCACTGCTGCTCTAGCAGCCCACATGCTGTATTGTGATGCCACCCAGGCTGCTATTGTGGCTCTAATATTGACTTCTCTGAACATGGATGCAATGAAGCTTGAAGAGTGGGATTCAGTCTAATTTAATAAAATTCACAATCAGTATGATAATTAATTTAAACTGTCTATTAAAAAAAGAGTCTCATGTTCAGGACATTTATTTGCAAAAAATGGTAGTCTGATAGTTTGCAAATCTTAAATTCAATTTTTGTGTAAGACAAGCTAGTTATAGATTTGAGTTCATAGGCATGTCCACTAGGACCATTGTCCGTGTATCTGAAAACGAGAAGATCTCTTAATTTTTGCCTTCAATTTCTCATATATAAAGTAGAAAAGGGAAGCATGATTAGTTGTCTTTTTTTAGCACTATTTTAGCTCTAGAACTGAAAGAAAACTAAGTGAAGTGTTAGGCAGTTAATTCACCAGTAAAATAATGATCCTTCACTGTGATCTATCCTTAGAGCATAATGTGGTGGCCAAAGAAAGGCAAAACTTTGGCAGCTGCAGAGAGGCTAAGATGATTCTTTGGTCTGGCCCTTGTTTCAAGGAATCTGGATCTTCCAGGAGACAGTAGTGGTTTGTTGTGCCACGTAATAAGATCCAGTCATACAAGCCAATGATTTTTCCAAGGTATTACTTGGATAGAGAAATTTGTCAGTAGTTTGTCACTTAGTGCTTTAACCATTTTTCAATTCACTGAGACTTCTGACAAAACAATATAAACAAACCCTTTCTATTCCAAACTCAATGCGTTAAGTGCTTTTGGTGGAATTTTTGTTTCTTGGCTTTGTTGTGGTTTAGTGTTTGGGTTATGGGTTGTTTTTTGTTTGTTTTTGTTGTTTTTTTTTACCATAGATTCTTTTTTTATACACAAGATCCAACCTGAAAAAATTATATTTTGCAATTTTTGATTGTGAGCTACTTTGTTTTATATCTCAAAGAACACACAATTTTAGACATATGCATGGATTTATAAATACTAAGTAGCTTGGAGAGTAATTCTGAAGACATCTAAATAACCTGTTCCTGATCCAACAAAACAATGGAACCTCAGCTTTAGCTAAAATAAGTTGATAAAGAAATTGGAGACTCTGTATGCTGAAAAGCGAATACTTTATTTTAATTAATCTTTCAGCATATTGTGGGGTTTGATTTGGGACCAACTTTTTCTGAATGATATATTTCTTACTATTAACAGTTAATTCAGCACTTGGGATAAATGGTAAAACTGCAGTATCACCTACACTTTTTTTCCTAGCCTTCTAGGTGCTAAATGATTCCTAGCATTAAGAGAAAGCTCACTTTTATTGTAATAGAGCTAGATAATAAACTGGCTATAAGTGGATCTGAAAGAAAGTGTACTGAAGTACATTCTGAAGCAGTGATTGTGAAATATTATTGTTCTTATGTATTTTGGATGATTTTTGGAGTAAGAAAATGTGTAATTTTAGTGGCAGAGCAAGAAGGGGATGCAGTTATTTATACTGCTATTTAAAAACTCCTCAGCCTTTGCAAGAGGATATGAATTTTTATAGAAGTGTGTTTGTCTTTTACAATTTTATTCTTAGCTCAAAATTTGGATCAGTTGTACTGAGATGTTATGATCTTTATTTTTTTTATTTTGTTTCTGTTTTATTAGTCCTAATTGCAGTATCACATCTTATGTCTTGCAGTCTTGAGGGAAGAAAGCCACTGAAATAGAGTGCAAGTGTCTCATTGTATGAGTAATGCTCGCAAGTGAATGGCTTTTGGGATCTATAGATTTGATCCTTTTATGGTGTTATTTATAGCTTCTAAAATATGACCTTCTGAGCCATCTAAAAGAGCAAATTATGCTTTTGAATTTGAGTCTGTACTCTGCTTGCTTCTGTTTTGCTATGTATTCATCCGAAAATATAAGAATGAGGAAACAACTGAGCCACAAACTTCTCTTGGATAATAAAATGCAAATCAAGGAATCTACATGCATCAGAAAAGGACTTGATTTCATTTATTCAGTTCATCAGTCTTATGGAATCTGTGTCCAATTTTCTTGTTCATGTGACATTAGCAGTGCCTTCAGAATTAACAGAGCAGAACACAACTAAGATGTTTTTTTTCCCCACTGGATAATCTTGGCAGCAACTCTTGTGCGATCTAAAAGTCAACTTGTTTATTTATCTGAAGGCACACATATTTTGAGGAACATAATACAAAGTAAATTATTGTATACTGTACTCCTTTTTGCTTAGCAATAGCAAAACAAAGTGCTTCTGCATCCCTGGTTAGAAATGTGCATGTGTGCTCACACCTCCTGCAAATAGTAGATAAGCAGACTATATACAGATGATGTGGAAATTCATAAAAAAAGCAAAAAACTACCAGTCCACAACCATAGGTCTTCAACATACTGTTCTTGAGATTCTAAGACTCAATAAACTAAAAGCAAGAGCACGCAGAAAAAATGCTGCTGGAGAAAAGCAGATTCTTGTGTTCAAAATTAGTAAGCATAGAATAGATTAGTACTCCTGAGTGCAGAGAACAGACTATGATTGAGAAAATTGTGGAAGAAATAGACTCATTATTTGTATTGAACTGGAGAGGCAGCAAGGAAGAGTCTATGAGGTGCTGGGCTCTCCAAAGGTAGTGAATAGGAGAGCTTCCAATCCTCCTTTTTTTCATCACTGTGTGGCAAATGCTGTTCCAAACAAGTTAGAGTAACAAAATTACATTAAGGTATTGTGCCTTTAATAAGTGAAAAATATATATTTTGCTTTAGTTTTGTTTTCTAATTATTTAATTAATCCTTATCATCTATTCTTGATTTGGGGAAGAGGCAAATGGTGTCCTTCTTACATGCGTTGAAAAGAACTTCTTTGGTTTTATTACTCACTTCAAGATTTTGTAATAATCATAATTAGCACCCTTTGTAACATTTCAAAATATATAAATGTCTTGTCTCTTGAATATGTGCTTTCAGTTCCAGCCTGCTTTGTTCAGGGCTCTTTTAACATTTGGGGGTTTTAGTCATATACTTCATTTACTCAGCAGCAAATTACTCCATCTTGCTACTTTCTGGTAAAAAATTTTCTGCATACCCATCCTGAGTCTTTACAAGTACTTAAAATATAATCAAATGTTTGGTCCTGCTACTCTGTTATAATGCTGTAGTAGGTGATCTCTAAGGAGTTGTAAGACATGTCAACAACACAGCTGTAATAAAAACAAGAGTGATTATAATTGTCTTTGAAAATTAGTTCTCTTTAATAAAGAGTATCTTGGACTATAACTTGTCCTCTGATGTAGACTGCAAAAATGCGGATTAAGAATGAGTCGTAAACTTTTGAAGGCTACACTTTGTACTGAAGTATTCTGTCCAATTATTTGACTAGACCCTTGATCCTGCAGCTCTTCAGGCAGAAATACATCTCTGTTGTACTTTCCAAGCTGCACCTAAAGTTCTAACAATGCAGCCAGGCATAGGATTCAGCCTGCAGCTCTGTACTTGTGATCTTTTCTGTTTATGAGTAAAAGTATCTGAAAGTGGGCATGCACGTCAAGTACATCAAGGTGGATAAAAAAAGAAAGGCCCGTTTGGATGACTAGGCTTAGTCAGTAGTGGGTCATACTCTACCTGGAGGCAAGTGGAGTACTACAAGAATCTATTCTGAGAGATGTGCTGGGTTACAGCTTTATCAATTACCTGCAAAGTGCTATCTCTGCTAGAAGAAAGTAGATGTTTCTTTAGGTAGATCAAAGTTGCTCTCAGCAGACCTGCTGTCTTCATACCATTTGTAACATTAAGAGATAGCCAAAAGCCTAGTGTGGAGAGAGAGTCTGTGGAAACCATGTTCAATACCACCTTCCTTCCCTCAAGAAACAGCACAAATTTGCAAGCATGTGAATGTAGGTTGTATTCCTGCAACCTGAGTGTATGCATCCATTAATGTGGTTCAGTTTGAGTGTGCATTGAAGAGCTGTTTTCAAGAGCAGGAATATGCAGAAGAATGGGAACAGGCAGAAGCAGCTTTGCCTGATTAGGAAAACAGAAAGAGTAAACAGTCAGTGGTGGAGAACACAGGTGAACTGAAGAGGAAAAAGAATTTTGTTATCTGGTCACTATTTATTAATGAGATGGATTTGGGTATTCCTTTGGGAATTTATTTTGTTCAGTGTGCTTGGTTCAGGTTAAGGATCCTGACCATGCAAATTTAAATTTTTTTGTGGCTTAAAAACATAATATAAAAAGATTTGATGTAGGATTAGTGCTCCTATGTCATACCTCTATCATAACAGCAAGAAACTATTTGTGTACTTTTAAGCCTCTTTTTTTCATGCATATTTTCAGGGCATGTATTCCCATATGTCATATTCCCTACAGAAAAAAAAAGTCTTAGTTAACTGCTTTGTGACTGTAGGAATATTTTGCGCTGCTTTTCACTAATGGCACTTTCTTAAGTTTTTCAGTCTTCATCGTTCAGTGGGCAGATGTGAGCCCACTGGCTTGCCAGAGAGCACTGCTTCTTCTATTTTTATTTTTTTTTCTTTTAAAGGTGGGAGGAAGAAGTTGTGGAAGTATCTCCATAAAGCAGATAAGCCAGGAACAGTGTCCTCATAGACCAGGGCATGGTCCCACAGGGGCTGAGCAGGGCAGGGGTGCTGATGGAGTCACTGTCAACCATCCAGATGTCATCAGAGAAAGTGATGTAATGAGTCAGATATGGGAGGTCAATCCTGAAAGCCCAGTCAGGAACAGAGGGAAGAGAGCCATTAATACTGCTAACAGAGGTTCAAAGTCCCCCAAGGAAATGGCCAAAAATGGGTACAACCATGACATAGCTCAGGCACAGTGCCCAGGCCTCAGCTGAACTGGACCTGTTGGACCCAGGGACAGAGGAGGTGTGTAGGAGCTCTGCAGGATGTGGTTTTCCAGCCATACCTGAGCAAAAGACTTGAGTGGCCTTGAGGGGGGTGATGGTCCCCTGCCCTGCTGGGGCTGCACCTGTGAGGGGAACCCATAAGGTTCAACAAGGAATGTGAGTTTCTAGGGCCAAAGCACAAACTGAAGGTTTAACACTAGTCATAATTCTTAGTTTTTAATAAGATATATAATTTATGTCCATTCTGACTGCCTTTAATTTATTGATATTGTCCCATCTTATGTAGAAAATGTATGGTGGTGGTTTTACTAATCACTGTTTCCTTTGCTGAGTGTGTCTTAGTTCTTGCAATATAGATCTGGTAGAATTTGCAAATAAATAGTCTGAGTTCTGCCACTCCCTAGTCTTGGAAGGTTTCCCCTTGGTCGTGTCTGATGTTTTCATTGGGTGATTGTCACTGTTAGATTTCTCCAGGGAAATTCGTGATTTGAATTTAAACTTAAAGAAGAATTTTCTCTTGGCAAGGTGTGCAGTAGAGGAGGAGTTGCACCACTCTAGTTTCTGCATCTGGGGCTTAACAGTGTTTCCTAACCTATTTCTTCCTCTCATGCCATTTTAAAGAAAAATCTCCCTGTTTTTTTCTCAAATGGAACTTCCACTTTGGGAATTGTCAAGGGCCTTTCTGTTTCTCATCATCTTTGCTTGGTTCTGTTGGGCTTTTTTTGTTGGGTTTTTTGGTTTGTTTTTGTTTTTGGTTTGTTTTGTTGTTGTTGTTTTCCTGAGAAGCACAATTGTTTGTATGATTTCAGCTCTCCATTGGCTTAATAATGTGATTTGGTGGTATGTAACCCCTCATTAACTGAACTAGTAAACATAGAAATAGGTGCAGAAAGGACTGGAGCAAAAGGCAGCTGGGTAACCTCACAGCAGAGAGATTCAAAAACTTATTAGAAGTCATGTTAGCAGGTGAAAAGATTAAAAAAACCAACAAAAAACAACCCATGGGAGCAGACCTGCTTTAAGCTGTGAGTGACTGTTACCACCTGCTGAAGCCAGCATGCTGTGCTCCATTTTGACTTAATCACAGAGAATTGGTATTATTTTTCTCTGTACCATTAAAATTATAAATGGCTGTCATCTGCTTCACAGGGGTAAATGGAGCTGCCTTTCAGGCTTGGAAATGTGGGCCCCTGAATCCCAAATGAATAGAGCTTCTAAAATGTAACATTTCATCACAGCTGGAGAACTTCCTACTTCCCAACAAACAAAATTATTCAGGACTATTTTCCTACTACATTAAAACTATGCGAAAACAGGTATCTTGCAGTAGGTTTGATTCAATAAGTGTGTGAAGAATGCATCAATTTATAATCTATACAGGAGTTTGAAGCAGCTTGCTGAAAAGATAATAAATTTGCAATTATATTGTAAGTGAGCATCAGGAAACTGAAATTTAAATAATCCAATTTCTATGCAAAATGTTACTGTTACCAGTTTTTAGTCCTGTAATTGCCCTTAGATATCAATGAGATTATAACATTAATAATTTTTATTTAGTGTTTTTTAAATTTGGGTAGATGTTCAGGACTCTCTTCAATTTCTGGTTTTGTAGTGATACTGGTGAAGCAATGTCAAAGATGCTTTTTGACTCCAAGTGAGCAATGTGTTTTATTAAGTTAGATAGCAGTTCTTTGAAAAGTGTTTATGGACTACAATGTTTATTCTCCTAAGTTGGTCAAGAGATTTTTTTCTCAGCGTTATAACGCTGAGTGTAGAGGTATGGCTATTCTTATATGAATAGGAATAATATATCACCACTAATTCCTTTCAGTTTTTCCCTTGGCCGTATTGAACTTATTTAGCTATGGTTTTGATGTACAGATCTATGACAACACACATTCGCTTGTTTCTCTGCCTGTGGGTGTGGGGTTTTTGTGGCTTTAAGGCACTGTCTCTGTAATGTAAGCTGTACAGTCCTTCTAGGTATTATACTCTGTTATGTTTTATTCAGTAAATGAATCATATCAAAGTTCTGAAAAATCTATAATGTTTTTCAGGATTTTATGAAAACACTTTTTTCTTACCCACAAAGGCTTACAAAAATGAATAAATTTTTGACAAGCATTATGGTATAATATAGCAGAGCTATGATTACTTATGGCAGCCTCTAGTTATAAGAAATCATGTTTCAGTCTCCTTGAAATTTTTTTCTCAAATATAACCTCAAAACTGCAACGAACACCTTCTCCTTTGTGAAGTTCAGTTTTTCCTTGTTTCAATAGATGTTCTTGTCTGCCATGTAAGATGGAAAGGATATGTACATTTCTTGAGCTGATTTTAAATGGCTTTGGTAAATACTAACTGTTTTTCTGAGGAAAAAGGCAACAGTAGTAGTCAATACCTTTATTAAGATATGTTAAGAATTAGTCCAAATCCAGATTAGAGCATTATAACCTATGCTTTGCACAGCTTTAGTTGGACAAAATCCTTTATAGAAAGGTATATTCTTTTGGGTCAGTTCTTTATTGCTGGTGTTGAAAAATGTAAGTAGAGAAATACCTGCTTCTCTCTAAATAGCAAATTTAAATAACTAAATTAAAATTAATCTCACAGTGTGCTGTGACGTGTGAATACTTAAGAACAAAAGGTAGTAATCATTCAGGTACTTCCCATTGTGAAAGTGACTCCAGCTGAGGGATTTCACTGAAAACCAAAAGAGAAATATGAGTATTTTCTTCTAACTTCCTGGAAGACGGAATTCTTGAGTAGTTAGCCAAATTCTGCTTGCTTGTTTCTCATGCACTGGATCCTGCAAATCCTTCATTATTCTGGAAATCCAGTAAATCACTAGGAATGGAAAAATAAATTGCTGATTAAAGCTGAAGCATGGAAGGCAGATCTAAACTCTACTTACAGCTTTTCGGCTGTTTCGTTTTATGATCTAAATGTTTCTGAGCCTGTGTTTGTACCTTTGGTCTCTGCCTCACAATGAATGTGAGACTTCAGGGTAACTTCTATCATTTCTATTTACTGCTGGTAGAATTTGGTCCTTAACTTAATCCATAATCTGAAGACCCAATGTAAACAGACTGTATACATTCACACCTCCTATGAAATGTTCTGTGAATGCCTCCTAAGATCTGATTACTGAGAAATTGGAAGGTGATTTTCACAGACCAGCCAATACTTATTTAGCATGCTGTACAACATGATGTGCAATGAATAAGTATGTACAGGATATTACCAATGGAATGTACTCCTGTGCTTCAGAGGTTCAACAATTATTGAAAGCACAGTCACACCACATTTTTCATTATTTTTTATATGTAAAGTTATGCCAATACAGGTGTATTGTGCTTTCTCTTTCCACAGGGAAATGTGATAAAAGCAGCAAATTTACATAATCTTTGAGATTAAGACAAAAATAAATCCAAGTTTACATCAGCAACTTTTTATTTTATTAATTAGGTGCTTTAAAAACAGTACGTATGTTGCTTAAAGTTTATTTTTCATCATTTTCAGCTAGTCTGACTACTGTGATACTTTCTTCAAAGATCTGTATCTGCAGAAGAATGCGTCATTATGACCTCTGCATCTTTACTGTTCATGAGATTTAATAAAAAATCTGGCATGAAACAGTTCATACAGAACATTTGCATTGAGTTTTGTTCATGGCTGTTGTAGCTATAACCCACTGTGTTTGAAAAATTGTAGACAAAACTTGATAGAACAAAACATGCAGTAATTTATAAGAACTAGATACTTAGTCCTAAGGCTATAATCATAATTGCCAGTATTTCCACTAGTTTTCCTGTAACATTTTGGATGTATATATTTCAGCGTGGGAAGACAAGGTGTGCTCTTTTTCTGACAGTCTAGTAATAACTGAAAAGTTAAAATATTGTAACTTTGTTGGCTTTGTTTTACCCGTTAACATAAGGCTACTAATAAGAAAGCTTTATTATAGCAGGTTGTGTAAATATCTCTAAAATACTTCTGATATTTGTCCAGACTCCACCTCTTTGTTGTTGTTCTTACTGTATGTTCTTCAGGCCCTACAATGATAAATGTGAAAGACTGAAGAAGATAAAATGAATTATCTGAGATCATGGAACCTTCCTAAGCAGGCTCCTGAAGAGGCCAAAGTCTGCTCTGTTGAACTCCAGGGCAGTGAGCTTGCTGCACGCTCTTCTCACTGTCCTGAGGATCTCAAATTCGAGCATCTCATGATCACTGCAGCCAAGGCTGCCCTGAAGCATCACATTTCCAACAAGCCCTTCCCTGTTGGTGAGAATGAGGTCAAGCATGGCACCTCTCCTTATCGGCTCCTCTATTACTTGCAGATGGAAGTTGTCTTCCACACAATCGAGGAACCTCCTGGATTGCTTGTGCCGGGCCGTACCGTTGCTCCCACAGATGTCAGGGTGGTTGAAGTCCCCCATGAGAACAAGGGTCTGTGAGCATGAGGATGTTCCTATCTGTCTATAGAGTGCTTCATCCACAGAGTCCTCTTGATCAGGCAGTCTATAACAGATCCCCACAGTAATGTCTCCCTCTTAATCCTGACCCACAAACTCACTGTTGACTAAATCATATCATTGAGAAATACCTAAGCATCTCATCTAAGAGACCATGGATAGCAACATAATCTTGACAGCATTTCAGGAATGTATTCTTGGGGAAAAAAAAGTTCATCTTTTTGTTTAAATTGAAATTACTGTTTCAAATGACTACACACTGATCATAACTTCTAAGTAATATTAACCAAAGATGCCCTATCAAAAAACATTGTAATTGGATTGGCTGTGATTTGGTTCAGTAACCCAGAACAGAGAGTTGTGCACAGATGTTTCTCTTGTTCCAGTGAGGGAAAAAGGATAGTTTCCACTTCTTTACAAAGCTGAAGTCCTCGCTACTAATTCTGTCTGTGTTTTGCAGATCTTGTATTTCTTGCTACTAAGATGTCACTATATCTGTTACAGATGTTTTCTGGTCAGTCAGATATTTTCTGCTTATAACTCTTTTTACAAAGGATATAAATTACATAATACATCAGGAGGAAACTATTCTTACCTAACATGAAAATCTGAATGTAAGATCCATACCACAGTATGCACAGCAAAGCTGCAGAGTGAAAATAAATTTTAGTTAGGAAATAGGACTAATGAATAATGTAATTGATAATAGTACAATCTTTATCACAGTATGCTAGAGATTGGAAGGGACCTCGAAAGATCATCTAGTCCAATCCCCCTGCCGGAACAGGAACACCTAGATAATGTTACACAGGAATGTGTCCAGGCGGGTTTTGAATGTCTCCAGGGAAGGAGATTCCACAACCTCCCTGGTCAGCCTGTTCCAGTGTTCTGTCACCCTCACTGAGAAGAAGTTTCTTCTCAAGTTTAAGTGGAACCTCTTGTGTTCCAGTTTGTACCCATTACCCCTTGTCCTATCATTGTTTGCCACTGAGTAGAGCCTGGCTCCATCCTCGTGACACTCCCCCTTTATATATTTATAGACACTTATAAGGTCACCCCTCAGTCTCCTCTTCTCCAAACTATAGAGACCCAGCTCCCTCAGCCTTTCCTCATAAGGGAGATGCTCCACTCCCTTAATCATCTTTGTTGCCCTTTGCTGGACTCTCTCCAGCAGGTCCCTGTCCTTCTTGAACTGAGGGGCCCAGAACTGGACACAATATTCCAGATGCGGTCTCACCAGGGCAGAGTAGAGGGGAAGGAGGACCTCTCTCGACCTACTAACCACCCCCCTTCTAATTCACCCCAGGATGCCATTGGCCTTCTTGGCCACAAGGGCACAGTGTTGGCTCATGGTCATCCTGTCGTCCACTAGGACCCCCAGGTCCCTCTCCCCTACACTGCTCTCTAACAGGTCGTTTCCCAACCTATACTGGAACCTGGGGTTGTTCCTGCCCAGATGCAGGTGGCTACACTTTCCCTTGTTATATTTCATCAAGTTATTCCCTGCCCAACTCTCCAACCTGTCCAGGTCTCGCTGGATGGCAGCACAGCCTTCTGGTGTGTCAGCCACTCCTCCCAGCTTAGTGTCATCAGCAAACTTGCTGATAGTACACTCAATTCCCTCATCTAAATCATTGATGAATATATTAAATAATACCGGTCCCAGTACTGACCCTTGAGGCACTCCACTAGTTACAGGCCTCCAACTAGACTCAGCCCCATAGACTACAACTCTCTGGCTTCTCTCCTTCAGCCAGTTCACAGTCCACCTCACTACCTGATCATCCAGACCACACTTCCTCAATTTAGCTGTGAGGATGCTGTGGGAGACTGTGTCAAATGCTTTGCTGAAGTCAAGGTAGACTACATCCACCGCTCTGCCATCATCCATCCACCGTGTTATTTCCTCATAAAAGGCTAAGAGATTGGTCAAACATGATTTCCCCCTGGTGAAGCCATGTTGACTGCCCCTCATAACCCTCTTATCCTTGATATGCCTTAAGATGGCACCAAGGATAAGGTGTTCCATCACTTTCCCAGGGATGGAGGTGAGGCTGACCGGTCTAGAGTTACCCGGGTCCTCCTTCTTGCCCTTTTTGAAGACTGGAGTGACATTTGCTTTCCTCCAGTCCTCAGGCACCTCTCCCGTTTCCCAAGACTTGGTAAAGATGATGGAGAGTGGTCTAGCAATGACTTCCACCAGTTCCCTCAGCACCCACGGATGCATCCCTTCTGGACCCATGGATTTATGGATGTCCAGATTGCTCAACTGGTCTCTAACCCATTCCTCATTGACTAAGGCAAACCGCTCCGTCGACCTGACTTCATCTAAGGTCTCAGGGGTACAGGGCTCTTCAGGACTGCCTGCAGCAGAGTAGACAGAGACAAAGAAGGCATTCAGTAACTCTGCCATCTCTGTATCTTCTGTCACCAGGGCACCCATCCCGTTCATCAGTGGGCCTACATTGCCTCTGGTGTTAGTTTTGTCTGCCATGTATTTGAAAAAGCTCTTTTTGCTGTCCTTGACCCTTCTCGCCAGGTTTAATTCTAAGGATGCCTTAGTCCTCCTAGCTGCCTTCCTACATCCTCTAGCAGCAGCCTTATATTCCTCCCAAGTGGCCAGCCCCTCCTTCCATGACCTGTAAACTCTCCTCTTCCACTTGAGCATACCCAGCAATTCCCTATTTAGCCACGCAGGTCTCCTGGCCCTCTTCCTTGACTTCCTACGTGTCGGGATGCTCCGATCTTGAGCACGGAAACAGCAGTCCTTGAATGTCAACCAACTACCTTGGGCCCCTTTACCTTCAAGCAGCCTTGCCCATGGGATTTCCCCTAGCAATTGCTTGAAAAGGCCAAAGTTTGCCCTGCTAAAGTCCAGGGTTGCAATTCTACTTGCTATTCTACTAGTCCTACCACACAAGATCCTGAACTCCACCATCTCGTGGTCGCTGCAACCAAGGCAGCCCTCAACCCTTACTGCTTCGACCAGATCCTCCTTGTTAGTGAGGATGAGATCCAGCAGCACTCCTCTCCTGGTCCATCCACCATTTGCAGGACGAAGTTATCATCCATGCACTGGAGGAACCTCCTGGACTGTGGCTGGGTTGCCGATTGGTCCTTCCAGCAAACATCAGGGAAGTTAAAATCCCCTACGACGACCACGGATTAACAAGTGATCCACACTGTAACAGCTACAAGATCATTCAGGAGATGGCTAATGCACTTCTACATTGTCATTTAAAGCATTACTACCATGTTGGAAGGTATATTTAGATGGTACTATCATTATTGCTTGTTTCAGCTTTGTCCGTATCTGGAGATGTAAACTGGATTACAAATTCATAGTATTTAAAAGTAAGTAGACACCAAACTTCCATTAATACTCCAAAGCTAATTCACACAGCCCATGTAAGCATGCAATAAAAATATTTTTTTGCTTGTTTTTATATGTCTCAATGGACACAGTCTTTATCTGCAGCAGGTGAAAATATTACTTTAGTTGAAACAATAGCAAACTTATCATTGATGTGTCTGTGGCCAGGAATCATCTACTTTGAAGATATTCTTTGAGATATTCAGGAAAACGAAATAAGAGAACAAATGCTTTCAGGGTTAGATTGCTCACACTTTTTACACTTAAAATAACTTTTTGGTCTTCTTTATCTTGTCTCATTTAATGAAATTTTTATCATCCTGTAGGAATCTTAGTACCCTCTTCAGTTTTGACAGAACTGAGCAGATGAGTCATAAGGTTATAAATGAGGTGTTCATGGTGAGAATATGAGCACCTTTCAGCAAAAAGCCATGTTTGAAAACTTTGATTGTTATAAAGAACAGTATGTCAAAACATGCCATACCTGCTTTCAAAATGGCCCTGCTGACAGTGATTCTGCTTCTCTGCCTCTATTGCCCAGCATGAAACTTAGCACACCAGGGATCATCCACAGAAGCAGGATGGAATAGAAATCCAATAGATGGCCAAGATGGTTATAAAAAACCCTGATAAATGCATACATGTTAATTTACTGTAAAAAAATGATCAGTTCACTTGTAGCAAACGAATTTAATGGTAAAATGCAGCTTAACGGCTGCAAAAAGTTTTCAAACATAATTTATTATTCCCTTTGATTTTTCTTTTGATAAAATATATTACCTATTCTCAGGGATGTTTTATTTATTTGTAATTGGTTTTTATAAGGAAGATGCAACAGGGATGTATGGAACTAATACGGACTTTAAAATATGTTTATCCATCTTTCTTAAACTGCTTTTTCTACTGCATAAGACAGTGAAAGCTAGCTATTTAAAATTGTATTATTATTTATTGAAGCCATCAGTGTAATGCAGCAGCAGGAAAGCCTGCAACTCAAAGCGGACGATGCTGCTAAAACAGCTGGGTTATTGCTCTCTAATGTGTGTGAATGAATAATGTTTGAATGTACACTGTAATTATAATAGTAGTAAGAATCTGGAGGAATGGAAAAGAATATTTGCAACTCCACAGTTCCAAGTCAGTTTAGTATTTGAACAGTGGGTGCTCAGGGCAGGATTTTTCACCACAACACTGCAATTAAGTTTCTGTTCTGCATTTCTTCAATTAAATGCCTCATGAAATTAAGTCAATTTGACAATATGCTTGCTGGAGTGCATGGAAGAGGTGGGGAAAAAGCCCCCAGACCATTACAGTAAGTAATCTTTCCCACTATATTGATCCTGCTGGATTCTGTGCTTAAGTAATTGTACCAGAGAAAAGAAATAATAGCCTAATAAAACATACCAGGATGCACAATAAATGTGCTTGGAGGTTGACTCTTGAAATGCCAGCTGATTAGGCAATTGTCTCTTGGATGTGCTTTTGTGCATATGAGCAGCTGTGCCCAGACCTCTGCAAGAATGCTGTTGGTTGGAAGTCAAGTCTGGGGCCTTGTATTAGTAGAAAGTTAAATCCAGCTTTGCTTGAATCAGAGTAAAAGGCAGAAACTATATTAGTATTAACAAGTAATTTCAGCTTTTTAAATTTTCTTCCTATTGGGAGGGCCAGGGAGAAATCAGTGTCCCACCAAAAAAGTAACTTATATAGGGGGAGCGAAGGCTCCCATATCCAGATGCCCCTCATTTCCCACTGCTTCTATTGAGGAAGAAAAGCAATTCCCATTCCCAATGGAACAGTGAAAGGCCTGGGAAAAGTGAAAAATCTCAAAGAGAAGAGCAATATTGTCTCCCAAATGGCTGGGCAGTTGGGGTGGCAGCAAGCGAGGGGTGGCTGTGGGCAGGGAGGAGAATTCCAATCTATGAAGATAGATGTCAAGGAAACTATGCAATCTCTGACTGTGACTTGCCTTTAGGTGTTATGCACCCTCTCCATCTATTTTTGAAATACAGTGGACCTATCAATATACAAGTAGAAGGGAGTTTTCTCAGGTCTCCAGTAGGCACAAAGATGTATCTGAACAAATGTCTGATATAGAACTTCCCAGAATCAGTCTGGGAAAATATAGCTGAGAAACTAAGAGGTTTTTATCTGTCTTTTTAGTCAGATTGGTTCTTTTTTGTTGCAAAAGCACCTTAAGAAAAAACAAGGCTTCATGTTATAGGAGAGTCAATACTTGTCTTTGCTGTCAAATGGTACATTCTGGAGTTAGAGTTTATCCAGAAGAAAAATGGTAGCCCATTTCTGGGGAAGGAATGCGGCTGTTACAATCTCCTAATAAAGGTGGATCCTGAATTTCATTTGCTCCTACATCTGTACTCCTAGTAAACATTGTTCACTTATTGTTGACTGTATATATGGTCACATACAAACACCTGGAGTTTAATTAGACTGATTAAGTATTAGATTTTGGGCCTACTGGGCTAGTTGTCTAGAGCAGAATCTTAGTAACTCAGGTAACTTAGAGGCAAGGACTTTTTATTTTATTAAGGATTTTTTTTTTTTTTTTTACTGTAAGATTTTAATCAGCTGTCTATCACTGCAGCTGCTGACAAAGCAGCAGTGGCTGCTGGAAAAGGAGAGATATTTCAGTGATTCCTAGTAATTCCATAATGGTGATTATCACCAGCCTTTTTAAAAATAAAGGCAGGATCACCAAAGAAGAGCTTGAGCTAATCTTCCAGAGATTTTTTTACTACTTGTATCTGGTTTTCTATCTCACTTCTGTTGTTTTACTTTTTTTCAGTCTGGTTTCGTAAAGCATAATCAACTTGTCTTTGCTAAGCAGCAGAAGTTAACCACAGAATTAAACAAAGCAGAGTTGTTGATGTGTCAGCAGTGGTATCTGATGAGTCTGATGTGTTCACAAATGTACAGAACTGGAAACCAAAGTGTTTTAATCTGTTAGTAGAAAAAGGCTTCAATTGAGAGTGGAAAGGGCGATCATGATCTGCTAACAGATAAAAATACAGTTGTTGTGGAAGGAAGGGGCAGCTGATGAGCAAGAACAATGATTATCTCTTCCATTAAATTTAGAAGCAGATTGGTAACTTGCTATTCTTTATAAATTGGTTTGCAATTTAAAAAGATTTATAAGATTTAACAGGTGTAGATAGTCACTCTTTTATAGAGTGCTGGAGGTACAGCTAGAAAGATTACAGCTGTGTGAGTAAAGCTGCTCTTAGTTCTCACGGAAAATGAAAATGGCAGATAAAGATGGCAGATGAATATAAGTGGCATAATATTATAGGGACTAAAGTCCCTGAGGTATTTGAATGCAATAACAATATAAATCTTCTTTGGTATTTATTCTGCAATTGGCTAGCATTGCAAAAATGAAATATTTATTAACTTCTGTATGATATAATGTGTACAAACAGATTGACAGTGTTGCCCTGTGTTCTTACAAGCATGGCTGTTGGTTAATATGAGATCTCTCTTCTCAAACATTCATGTCATATTTGCTTGTATATTATGGATTATTGTGAAATAGAAAATGTTTTCCTTGACTCTAAAGGTATCAGTAGTTCTACATGCAATCTTTTCCGATGTAGATGATGTATTTTTTTTGTTTAAGGGTATGACTACAATGTAGCCCTGGGAGGGAGCAAGAGCAACAGCCTCCATGTAAATGTAGCTCCCAAGAGAAATAGTGTGATTTCTTCCAGCTCTTTCTTGAACAGTTTCATGGCCTCAAGTAGCTCTTGCCCCCCCAGGAGCAGGCCTTGAACACAAGCAGCTAAAGTCCTGGGCTGGGGCAGGCACTCTGACATGTGCATCCTTGAATCAGAAGTACCTAAGGACCTGATGTTTTCTTCCACAAATTTTCAAGTGTCCATCATGAGACATGTTTTTTCTAGCTTTCCTAAATTGTTTGTCTCCTAACTGTATTTGCTGATATTGTGATCCAGTCAGTTTTTTACAAGTTTTAAAGAAGTTGGCAGAGGTGGATGTGGGTTTTTTATACATGCTTTTCCTGAGCCTCTAAAAGTAGGCTTTAGATGCCAGATATACATTTACCAGCTGTCAGTCTGTGTCTTTAATATGTACTTCCACTGGTGAAATAAGGTATTGCTTATAAATATCCTAGGAGAGTTTGGTTGAAGTACAGGAGTAGAGAAGGAAATATAAAGAGTCTACACATATAGATAGGTTATATAGTTCATCATTGTCTAAAGGGAGTAAAAATTTATGATTCATTAATAGTTTGGGATTTTTTTTTATGTTTTGAGTCTTTGGAGTTAGCAGCCTGTTAACATATGTTCCTTTCTGCTGTTTCTCTTAAGCAAAACCAGAACTGGCAATCTTTCCCTCATATCCTAAAGATAATGTTTTCAAACTTTAAACTTCTCAATTCTAATACTACAGTATTATGATTTAAGGGCATTAGTAATTTTGCCCAAGGGAAAAGGCTGGTTTTAACAGCATCATGTTTAAAAAGACAAAAATCCTGTATCTTCTAACAGAAATCACCAACTTTACCAGTAAACTATATAGTATAGGGATTAGCGTACCTTGATAGATGTTGGTACATGCAGTGCCTGCGTATTCTGAAGTATATTTCGTGCTGCTTATGTATAGGAGCAGTGTCCATTTAAAGATCTACATGTCTAAACTCAAGCACTTGCACAGAAATGTTGTTTGAATTTTACAGAATGAGAAAAGGATAAACAACAAAAACCTCCAAATTTGAACCAAGAAATCATTTGGACAAAGTATCCTTAAAACAGACACACAAACAAACGTGACAAGCTTTTCTTAGTATTCATTGTTCTCTCACTGCTGTTTTTGTGTCCTTTAGTACATCAGGTCATGATTCTGGCTGAAAATGTTTTTCACATTTACTGCTGAGCAGTTGATATCTCAGGGCACATAATGGAAATAATGATAAGGTGAAAACTATCCTCTCAAAATGTGGGTCACTTTTGAACTAAAAAGAGGATACTGTACCAAATCACTATGGTCACTGGCCAACAACTGCTTCATAGAGTAGTTTGCAGTTATGTCTGGGACTTTGTGTCTACTATCAATCTCTTTACTCTTTGCAAAACAGCTCTTGATGTGTTTCAAATGCTGCAGATATCCCTAAAACATTAATTAGCTAATTACTCTTTGCAGTGCATGGTGGTGCCTGCTTTTTCTTCTTTTGCTTTAGGACAGCTGCATTGCACAGATTATTGAACCAATCATTTAAATTGTATATAAGGCTGCATCTGGGATCTGACATCTGGATTTTTTTTCTCTGGACCCTTTTTCTCTTCCCACAAGTAGGGTTGAAATTGCTGCTTCTGTCAAATAGGGACTGAAAACTTCCACTCATTCTTGCTGCTTATCAGCACAAGGGCATACTCTGCAAAATACTGATTTAGCCATCAGAAAGCTTGGAAGTGCAAAAGTGAGCTGAACACCACTCCTCTACACCTGTAGTATATCTATTTTGTTTTCACTGGGGATTGACAGTTGCAGAGAGCCTGAGGTTGTTGGGACTATTCCTTCACTTTTCTGTCTTCCTTTTTTAAAACTGCTTTCTGCTGATACATGTTCCTCAAGAATATAAAACCAGCTTAGATTTGCATTTTTTATTCATATACACAAAAAAATTTTATGGTTCTTAACTCTATTAATACCACTGAGAAACTTCTTTAAAGATCAGATTTTCCCTAATTCTGCTAAATGAGAACCTCAGTTCAATAAATGAGGCAACATGTATTGCTCAACCTTTACTGCAGTTGCATTCCCATTTCTCTAAAACAATTGAAAGTAAACAGCCTTCTGGCAGTGAAGGAATGAGCCACTGCATTCTGTTAGCTTGCAACTCAGAGCAGATATGGTAAATATTTCTTTTGGTATGCTAGGCAGTGTAATTCATTAGGAAGAAAGACTGTAATAAACTTGAATTCACCAAAATAATTTACTGGCTGGCTGAATACCATGTAATATAAACTTCTTCCTACAGCCAGAATCCAACTCAGAAAATCTAAGATATACCTTTCAGACATACTAATTCCATAAGTGTATCCTGTATACTTAAGAAGTATAAATCAGGATTAATCATAAAACACATTAAAAAATCAAAGTTGGACTGAACTGTTTTTCTGCCACTGCATGTGAGCATACAGGTTGTATATCTCCTTGAATCCTACACAGTAAGAAATGCTTGGCTACTGCTTCTTTTTTTTTCACGTGCATCTGGTATGACAGCAAGTGTTGACGTTGTTGTGTAGTATCTTTGTGCTGGAAGTGTCAGTTAAAACATACCAGGATTTATTTTCCTTGCTTGCCTGTTCTTTCACCATTAGCATTTGTTTTTTTTCCTACACATGATTGTTAGTCTTGGGCTACAACCATGAGATCAATTCTCAGAAATGAAATGTGCACTGCCTGCAAAGTGTCTTGAGGACAAAGGCTCCACTGTTTCAATTTTTTTTTGGTCAAATTATATTTTGCTTGGCTTAACAATCTGTGAAAGCTCACACGGTATCAAACAAGCACCAAAACAAGTGCAGAAAGGACAACATGCTAGTGACAGAGCAACAAACTGTCAGACTGGTTCAGGCAACCTTGGAACAGCCTAATTATTCTCCAGAGTTACTTCAGTGAAAGGCAGTGTGTGTTACTGTCACTGCTAACAGAGAAAGATCTCTAAGAATAAACATTACCAAATCAAGCATCAGTGGCAGTGAGGGGAATGGTCTAAAGTCTTCGCACACTCTTGGGGTACCTGAAATTTATTTGCTTTTCAGTAATAAGACAAAATTTTATTAGACATTTAATATTATTTTTATGAGAGGAAGATGTTAATGAAATGCTATGGCTATGGCTGCCTGTCTCATCATACAATCTTGTTTATGACTGATTGAACTCTACCTAAAAACTAGGTACTAAATTTTTTCCATATAACTGTGTTGCTGAATTAGAGTGAGTTCAGAAAAGAGCAGCATGATTGGAAAGCTGGGAAATTGCTTCCGAGAAGATTAGAGAAATTAAAATTCATAGCCTAGTGCACTGATGATTATTGGGACGAAATGATTCCTGAAGTATTAATGGCAGCAAAAATATTCTTGGCCTTAAAAATGACTGAAAATATCTTTAAAATGGCCTAAAAATTCAGACAGGTCCAAATTATATTGGTTTAGCAGGAGGAAGACTTGAAGTTGTCTCGTTTCTGAAATTTGCGTATGGCCATATGCATGTCAAGAAGAATGTGAAAACAATTATTCATGATCTCCAACCCCACCGCACAAAATGTAGTATCTGCTTGTCTAAGCTGGAAGCATTGGTAGTATAGAGGCTGTGGTGAACCCTGCAAAGCTACTAAAGAAGAAAATATTTGATCCCTGCAGTAGCATTACACAATCAATAGCAGCATCTAAAGTTGGTTTTTTTGAAGGTTCAAGATAGTGTGCTTCTGTATTTTGTTGCTTCCCTCACATCAGCAACTACAAGAACCTCATGATACTGATGTTGGCTGGACATTATAATGCTTCCTCAGGGAAAAGCTGTAACCTTACTTTTAGTTAAGTGATAAGGCATTCTAAGTTCATTGCTCTCTTCAGGGTTTGTTTTTATACTGCTTCTGCTTTCCAAAGTGCCAGAGCAGCATATTTGCTGGAGCAGAAAATGTTTCATTGTGTTACATGGATTTTCAAATATCACTATACTGGGATAGGGCTGTAAGCCAAGAAAAAAATGCATTAAGAGCTGAGAAACATCAAGTTATGCTTTTTCTCCCAGTCTCTTCCCCATATTCCCCCTTCTCTCCTTCTGTAAAGAATGGGAGTCTTGCTCACAAAACCTTTACATTTCCTGAACTGTTAGTACTCTGCCTAACTTATACTTTTGATGAGGGAATTAGAAAGCTTTAGATACCTCCAAGATTCCCAGTCAAATGAAAGCTCTGCTGGAGGACTGTCAGTGAGTGTTGGGACTATATGCATTTATATCCCTGTATCTTCATTTCCCTTTGTTGCTACTCCTACCAGTAAAGCCATTCACTCTGTGTGAATTTCAGGCCCTACACTGGAAATAAAATAAAATAAATAAAGTCATCAGTGTCAGTTTTGTTTTTAAATGTACTTGGAATTAGCTTTAAACCTAAAGTTACTGCCCATAAAAATGCATGAAATTTTGTAACATGAAAAACTAGGTCACCTAGAAATGGGTCTACTCAGGAAAGGAAGCTCTAAAACATTGTTGGAAGGGATGTAAATCACAGAATGGTTGAGGTGGGAGGGACCTCTGGACTTCATCTGGTGCCACATCCATGCTCAAGCAGGGTCACCTATAGTCAGTTGCCCATGGCTGTGTCCAGATAGCCTTCTGCTGCAAGAAGTCAGATTACGCAGTGCCTCTGGTCAATCTTTGCTAGTGCTCAGTCACCCTCACCATTAAAAAGTGTTTCTTCATGTTCAAAGGAAATCTTCTGTATTTCGGTTTGTGCCCATTGCCTCTGGTCCTGTCACTGGGCACTGCTGAAGAACCTAGCTTCATCATCTTTGCAGCCCTCCTCGGATATTGATATACATTGATGAGCCTTCTCACTGATGGGAAGAACACTCCCAGCTCTCTCAGCCTTTCCTCATGGGAGAGGTGCTCCAGTCCTTTAGACATCTTCATGGCCCTTTGCTGGTCTCTGTCCAGTATGTCCATGTTACCCTTGCACTGGGAACTGGGAGGAGTGATTCAGGTGTGGCCTCATCTGATGAGGGTTTTTGGTTTTTTTTTTCTTGTCAGTGACAAAAGAAAGAAACTATGTCGTGCTTCAGGAGCTGCTAGTAAATCACACAATAATATACAAGCGGATGCTATGGACTGTTATGAAATATTGAATAATTCTGTGTGGTAACCACATGCTGCAGATCTGTAATCAAATCTGTGCATATGTTGTATATAGTCCAAATATTGCGTAGACCTCAGGGACAAGATCATTGTGACTACGGGGGGGGGGGGGGGGGGGTGTTATGTTTCTTGAATGTGCTACAGCCATGTTATATGGGTTAATTTATTATAGCTCATATTATGGGACATATACACTCATCTTTTAGCAAGTACATCAAATGTAGAAATATGTCAGCCTCTTCAGACTTCATTTATAATACTTTCCTGTTGCTATGGCAAAGAAGAGTGATTCACCTTTCTAAAAGCCAAGGAGAGAAACAGAACATTTATTGTATACAGGTTACTTTATATTAGAGAAAGACAGGGACATCACAAGAAAAGAGCTGCATAGTAGAGTTGTTCTTATGATCATGTTTAATAATACATTTTTTTCCTTCAGTTTACTTGCTAACCATTCATTGAACCAGACTCACCAGCTTTGATAACGATGTTGTTAGGTTGAAGATTTAAAATTGACAGATGGTTGGTTTGGAGGTTGGAATGGTGAATATTTCTGTTGGTTACTAGAACGTTAGCTTTTATTACTAGCATACACAGTTCATTTATTTTCTCATTCATCACAGCAGAAATTATTGTCTCTTTCTTTAGGAATTCAATCTGAGGTCACCTAACTACAGAGTCCATAAAAACATAGCTTCTTAGATCTATAGGCTCTGATCATCCTCCTCTGGGCTTGATCCAACAGCTCCATGTCCTTCTTGTGTTAGGGGCCCAAGAGCTGAACGCAGTACTCCAGGTGGGGTCTCATGAGAGCAGAGTAGAGGGGGAGAATCACCTCCCTCGACCTGCTGGTCACAATCCTTTTGATGCAGTTGGCTTTCTGGGCTGCAGGTGCTCTCATGACACTACTGGGTCATGAGTGTTCAGTCAGATGAAGGTAGGTCAAAGATTTACTCAGATAATACTAGAGAGAGGGTGGGAATTAAAGATATACAGGTGAGGCATGGCCTGGGCTTGAGCTTTCTTAAAAATACTCTTTGCACTACCACTCAAGTAGTTCAATGGCCAGAGACAGCAGTAATTTAATTCATTTACTTTTAGAGCCAATCTACAGCAAGATTTCTTTTTTTGAGCAAATTTATCCTTACTGATGATTCTCTATTGGTTAGCTTAACGCAGTCTGAGCTTTATAACACAGCTAATAACGTAGTCGCATTTGACTGGCCCCTAGTAGTTCCACTACACTGTGTAGACTATCATTTAAGCTTACAAACTTAGTAGTGGTAATTCCTGCTGCTGCACGATCAAGTATGATTTAATATAAAAAGAAAAACAGGTCTGTAGGCTGAAGGCTTAGTCACATAATTTAGAGATAATTTCATTTGTTAAACAACACGGTGAGCTTTGCAGTAAAACAAACTAGAATTTGATTGCTTACTCTTACTAATGTAATTTAACCTTATTTAGGAAAGAAAAAGCCTCTCTGTAATGCTTTGATAAAGCTTGGTTATTTAAAATGCTATTGTTGTTTCCACCAACATGTCATTTAATTTGCAATCCACATTTATACTAGCTATTTTAAGCATAATTGTATAACATACTATAGCAATTTTATAGTAAAATGAAACTACCTGTAGCTGTTATGTTATAGGGTGAGTTGGTAATTGTTGTCTTGTGGGATTCTTTTCAATTCTTGTTTTCAGATCAGTAATGGCAGCTGTCCTTTGATATAGATCAAAGCAAGAACAAAGGCTTCTTAGGAGCAAGTGAGAGTCAGGTGAAAATGAAGAATTGAAAAAAGGTAACGAAATCCCATCCATACTATGGAACTAGACACTAAAATTAGGAAATCAACTTTATGCAGCTATAGCTGCAATATTAATTTAGTGAAATTTCCTTCTAAGTATGACACCAAACCTTCAGAAGCTTGATATCATATTTTCTCCCTTGATTGCAAACCAGTGAATCTCATCTTGTCTGTGCAGGTGTTGATTTTTTAATTTCTCAGACTATATTCACTTACAGCCGTTAAAGGTGTAGAGCACTTAGTGCAAATAGTGTACATGATATGTGAAGCCTGAATCTTAGGTAAATACACTCTACATAGCTCTTCTGACTAGCGAAAGTTTATCTGCAGTTTGGGTTGGATAAGTTATCTGCCATATAATATTGTGTTCAGCTGCAGAGCTGACAAGATCAGCAAAGTGATTCAACACATTAGTCTCACTTTTCTAAGAAAATCATAGAATCATAGAATAGTTAGGGTTGGAAAGATCATCAAGTTCCAAACCCCCTGCCATGGGCAGGGACACCTCACACTAAACCATCTCACCCAAGGGTTCATCCAACCTGGCCTTGAACACTGCCAGGGATGGAGCATTCACAACTTCCTTGGGCAACCCATTCCAGTGCCTCACCACCCTAACAGGAAAGAACTTCTTCCTTATATCCAATCTAAACTTCCCCTGGTTAAGTTTTAACCCGTTACCCCTTGTCCTGTCACTAGAGTCCCTAATGAAGAGTCCCTCCCCAGCATCCCTATAGGCCCCCTTCAGATACTGGAAGACTGCTATGAGGTCTCCACGCAGCCTTCTCTTCTCCAGGATGATCAGCTCCAACTTTCTCAGCCAATCTTCATACGGGAGGTGCTCCAGTACCCTGATCATCCTTGTGGCCCTTCTCTGGACTTGTTCCAACAGTTCCATGTCCTTTTTATGTTGAGGACACCAGAACTGCACACTATACTCCAAGTGAGGTCTCACGAGAGCAGAGTAGAGGGGCAGGATCACCTCCTTCAACCTGCTGGTCACGCTCCTTTTGATGCAGCCCAGGATACGGTTGGCTTTCTGGGCTGCAAGCGCACACTGAAGCCGGCTCATGTTCAGTTTCTCATCGACCAGCACCCCAAGTCCTTCTCCGCAGGGCTGCTCTGAATCTCTTCTTTGCCCAACCTGTAGCTGTGCCTGGGATTGCTCTGACCCAGGTGTAGGACCTTGCTCTTGTCATGGTTAAACTTCATGAGGTTGGCATCAGCCCACCTCACAAGTATTTTATGAAAATTTTATAGTGTTCTGTGATTAGCTGCAGCAGCATGTTGCATTCAAAAATGTTAATTATTTTATCCTAAGAATTTGAAATATGTGTAAACTAACTGCTTTTCTTGTTTCTTGAAATTCTTTATAGTGGACATAGTTTTCTTCTGAAGATCTAAGATAGAAAATTTCTGGGTAGAAAACTGTAGATTATTGCTTGTGAACAGATATTTTACTAGCTAACTAATAGGACTAAGTTCATTATCCACAAGATAACCTTCCTAATAAGCTTAGATCCGTTGTAAACAAGAAGCTGAAGATTAGCAGTTCATCTGACCTGTACATAGGTGCCCTTTCTGTGTTTATCTGACAGTTTCTTTCTGTTCTGGTTGACTGATATTTTCCTCTGGGAAAAAAAGAGAGTAAAGAAAGAAG
Organism: Pezoporus wallicus; assembly: GCF_028554395.1. NCBI lineage: Eukaryota > Metazoa > Chordata > Aves > Psittaciformes > Psittacidae > Pezoporus > Pezoporus wallicus. The sequence continues at coordinate 2,477,076 of NW_026637470.1, forward strand.
GGCAGCTAATTAATACTGCAGATTTTGTTTCTATTTTGAACTCATCAGCATTTTCCCTTTTCAGCTACATTAGGGGAAAGTATCAAATAGAGTCTAATGAACTATAACTGCTAGACAATTAAGATACCACTTCCCTGCTCCTCTTCCCCTATCCTGTCACCCTCTCTAAAGTACTTAAAACACTGGGCAGATTTCATCACTTAGGAAAATAGTATAATTCAAGTCAATTAATAAATAATAATGCATTCTTGCTTTGAAAACTGTTCAGTTTTGATCAGCTCCATTCTATATTAGACAACAGCAAATCCAGGATGTCTACACAGAAATGAAAATGGTTCTAAGTACGAAGAGATTCCTCTTTGTGAAAAACCTGAGGACTGATACTCTTTACAAGCAGATATTAAAACCAAAATATAGTGGAAAGACACAAACCGCTTCTGTGTACTTGGGAATCAGGTAGGCTTTCATATTTCTCTAATCTCATGTACAAAAGTCAGAAGAAATTGAAAAGAGAAAATTTATAAATCACAGTGAAAACTTTTTGTAAGCATTAAAATAAAAATAAGTGAAAATTCTTTGTGAAAACTAACGTAATTAAAGGAAAAACACTTCATTTTAGTGTGCTAATTTCAGTGACAGATTATAGTTAAAAACTGAGAGTTTATTGGAATTAAAGTAGTTTACCAGTCTTTATAAAAAAGTATGATAATACTGGGTAAGTTTGAAAGGAAGGGCTAGATCACTGCTCAGGTTGGGCTGGGTATTGGTCGGCGGGTGGTGAGCGTTTGTATTCTCTTCCCTTGTTATTTCCCTTATCATTATTATTACTGGCGGTAGCAGTAGTGATTTGTGTTACACCTTAGTTACTGGACTGTTCTTATCTCAACCTGTGGGAGTTACATTTTTTCGATTCTCCTCCCCATCCCTCCGGGAGTGGGGGGAGGAAGTGGGGGAGAGTGAGCGAGCGGCTGCGTGGTTCTGTGTGGTTCTGAGTTGCCAGCTGGGCTTAAACCACTGTCTAATTATATAAAATGTCAGGAAGATTTTATACCCTAATACACTGACCACATAATTATTATTTCCTTAATTGTTCAATTCATAGCACCCTGCATGTTATTCTCAGCATTTGCTACTTCTTGTGGTGTGTTAAATTAGGAGGAATATTGTTTTAAAATGGCAGATCATATTTTCATATTTGCACAGCTAATCACCAGGGGGAAGGAACTGGTGCGAGCAGGCCCATGGCCATGAATTCCACCCCATCCCTTGAGGAGCACCATACCTTGCCATGTACCTGCACCCAGCGCAACCTTACACTGCAGCATATCATAGAATCATAGAATAGTTATGGTTGGAAAGGACCTTAAGCTAATCTAGTTCCAACCCCCCTGCCATGGGCAGGAACAGAGGGAAATCAGCCTAATGCTGTAGCTTTGTGTGCATGTTTATTGCTAATTCAGGAGTGCTCTGTGTTGGAGTTTAGTATTAACATGGTTATGTTTTCTCATAATTAATGCTTCAGTAAACCCACAGGGCAGTAGCACCCAAGTTTCCAGGAAACAATAAAGGTTCAAGTTTTTGTGGAGAGGAATTTATAGCCGGTGAGGATGCACAGTTTAGATTTCTTAGCTTCCTAACAATGCTAGCACTTTTTTTCTTTCTTTATTTTTTTAATATGCAACCTACTGAAAAATCACAAGAAAGTTTTTATGCAAATGTTTAAATATATTACTTAAACACCACAAGAATGCATTGCAGTGTCAAAAATGAAAGCAGGAATTAGGGAAAGACTAGCAGCTAGAGCAATGCTTGGATATTGCAAGCTGTCAGCCCCTGGTTTCAATGCTTCATGTAAAGGATGGTGTTCTTTTGTTTCCTGGGGATGGCATTGATTAATGAACTCCTTTAGTTTGAACAGCTTTTATAATTTGCTACTAGTGTCAATACAGGCACCCCATAAGGATACGTCACGGAAATATTTATTTTGAAATACTTGTACAAAATACAAAAGTGAGAGAAAGAAATTCCGTTTGACTTTGGATTTAGGTAGAGAGATCAGAATACAAAGAGATGCCCTATATATAAATGAATTTTATTATCTTCTTGGCCAAGACTGATTTCATTTTCAAATGCTTTGAGGCATGGAATTTTCTTGATTGAAACACTTCCAGAAGAATTCATGTCTGTAAATGACACTGTTGTTTTAATTTGTTGCATGGTGTATTAAAGGAAGCATTTCATACATCACTTCCTTTTCCTTTCCACATAGTTTCTTACCCTTACTTCTTTACTTTTCAGAGCTAAGACTTGTTAACTCACAAAGTCTGTGTGTGGTTCCTGTAACTTAGAGAGCTCTCACTTGAAACAACAGGAAAAAATAATAATCTCCAGCCTTTTAATTTTTTTTTAGACAGAATATAGGTCTCTCTTCTTGTGTGGAAGAAAACAAAACACTGGTTATGGCTGGGTCTACTTGCTGGGTGGATTTCTGAGCATGGGTTGGCACATTCATTGATGGAGTAGAAGGGCCTATGCTCTCAAGAGCACAAGGTAGCCTGGACCTACTGCATGAAACGAGAATGTAGACTAACAGGATGGGTCAAAGTTCTGATCCTAGAATCACATCAAGCCTTGCAGTTTCATGAGTATTTGATTGTGCTTTATCGTTTGAGAAAAGGAAGGAAAAATAAGACAAAGATTAAAATAAATAGGAATAAACTAAATGGAAAAATAGAAGACAGAGATGAGAATTAGTTAAAAATGAACATGTCAGAGCCTTAAAAGGAGAAATATTATGGAATAATTAGAACTCAAAAAGAGCAAACAAAATGTTAATTTTACTTTAAAAGGAATAGAAGTTAACATGAAAATGCAATAAATAAGTCTTTCAAAATGAGGCAAAGGTAATGATGTATTTGGAAAGTGCCAATTTTGGGACAGTGTATTTTGTCTGATTTATTTTTATTGTGCTTTCCTCTTAGACACCAATTTAGATCTACAGGTTAATAGACAAAGGAACCAACAGTCAGGTTGAAATCATATATAAATAATACAGAAGTCATGACATTGTAGTATTAAATACCCAAATGAGCAAAATCAAAGAATATTGTTGCTTATTTATTGCCTAAATAGAACCTAAAATTAACTGAAGCAGACATGTTTTTTTTGAACAAATCATATGCAGATTCTAGTCTGAATCATATGCAGATTCTAGTCTGCTGCCTATGTAGAAAAATCTGTGACTCCTATTATCTATTGTAATTCCATGCAGAAAGCCTACAAAGAAAAAGCTGAGAAAAAATTGGAGATTAAATTTTTCTTTCTTTACCTGGTAGTCCATAAACAATAGATTGTTAATATTAGAATTTGTTATTGTAGTGCTTTAAGATTATAATGGCTTTCTGACCAAAAAATAAAAATTTCCCAAGCTTGTCAAAAGTTAGTAAAAATTGTTTCTGATAGAAAGAGTTAAGCAACCTCTGTTGAATGGTTGATATTGGACATCCTTTACAAGATTGATTTTAGTGTTAGATCATATGTGTTTCTTCAGTAATAGGGGTGTCTGAAATTATATTTTCTGAGGCTTCATTTTATTCTAGTGCCTTGTATACCAGTGGACAGGATTTAGTTAAAAAATTAGGCTGGGCACAATAATAAGCATTTAAGCCTAACCTCATAATGTTTATGTGCTGCATAAATATTCTTCAGAGCCTGTCCTTCCCGCTGGGTCCACTGGGTATCCTCTTGGTAATCACATTAATAAACACAAGACAACTAGTTTTATACAGACTACCCAGTAAATCAGCTGGGATCATAAGTCTCTTTTCTTTTTCCCCTGATGCGTAGCCTGGGCAAGATCTTCCCAGGATCTATGTAAAATGCCTAATTCCTGTTCATATATATCAGTTTAGGGTTCAGCACATGTCCTTAGGCAGAAAAGCACTGTTTTGTTTTTCAGTCAATAAAAACTACACACTCCCTGGCTACAGAACGGGGGTCTGAGCATTGTATGTTTCCTTGACAGCTCTGTATTTTGCTAGCTGGAGGCATTTTGCTAGCTGATGTGTATTTCTTTAATTTCCATTCTCATGTCCACAGAAGAGTCTAATTAGATTCTGGTGATGCTTAAGACAACTAAAGGACAGTGTTTTCTCTGAACGTTATTCTTTCTAATGCAGAGGGCAGTAGATTTCTGATACGCAGCATTTAGCACACGTGAAAACAGATGTCTGCCTTTAGCAAACTGCCATTGGTCAAACTTAACTCAAATTGTGCTAAGGATAGCTGGGGAAGGGCTCCTAAGCTGGGGAGAATCACAAAGCCTGGGTCTGGAAGCACTGGAGTGCAGAGTGCTGATAGCAGTGTGCTCCCTAGTGCAAGTTTCTTCTTGGCACTGACACAGGCAAGTCTCCAGCTCAGACACAGATGTTCCTCCAGCAGCTCTGAAGTAACGCTGCTTGCCGGATACAATGTCATACCCAGGGGTTCATGGTCCACCTCAGCTTTCTAAGAGGACTCGCTACTGATGAAATCAAATGCTGAGAGAAGCATGAGCGGCGGGGCTTTGTCTAATATTTTGTCTCGGAGTGGCTGGTAAATCCCCACAGCTCAGTACAGCACTGCTTTACACTGCTGCAACTTTCTTCAAAGCAAACTCTTGGTAAAATCCTCTAATCTTCCTCTGATTGTGAACCAGTGTGAAGACTGGAATGATTTGCCTGTTGGAAGAATGTTGACTCTCGAGTGGGAGTCGGAGGGACTGCAAACAGTGGGTATTGTTGTGATTATATTTGCATCTCTGAAGCTGCTTCATTTGCTGGGACTGATTGATTTTTCAGAAGGTAAAGTGGTCACTCACAGTTTGTGCTCTTTGTAGGCGTGGTGTCCGATCTACTAAAATAGAGAGTGTCAGGTATAAAACCTGTGAAATGAAAAGGCTTGAAAAGTGAAAATAACATTCAGACTGAAAATCCTGGTGTGCTTCTGCTGGTTTTACTTTGTTACTGAAAACAGAAGTAGGTGATAGCATAATATTTGTATTTTACAGTGAATTTCCAAGGGCCAATGAGTTGATATTTATTAGAAAGACTGAAAACAGAGAGCATAATGCCTGTCAGTTGTCTTTGAAAGCTGATCACTGCTACAAAACTTGATAGATTCATTGAATCTTAGTTCAGTTCATGTTTATAACATGCTTTGCTCTTCTGATTTATCACGCAGTTAGAGTTTTGTTCTGTATCAGAATCCACGTTTTAAAACTCCATTTCATAGATAAATGCAAAACTGCTACTGCATGTTAAGCTTTAGGATCAAGTCTGTATGACGTCTTTCAAAAAAAGGCAGAGATGCCAACATTAAACGTAGGTATTTGAAATACATATAATGAATATAAATTTTAAAATTCCTGATTACTTGCTCAGATTTCTGTCTGCTCTCTACTATATGGGTCACCTACTCTTAAAGAGGGCTTCACACTAACTTATTAGGATTTTTATTTCAGTAGTTAGGTGGTTTTCATAGAAATATGAAAATTCAGTTAATGACATCTTTTACTGATAACTTTTCAGCTGTTTTTGAGAACATTTAGCGTGGGCTGCTCTAGTGAACAAAAGCTGTTCACTCACTGAAGCCCTTGCACAAAAAAATACTTGCTTTCTTCAGTATGTTTGTACAGGTGAGCCCAAACCAATCCTTTTTGATGTGTAACTGCTTTCAGTCACAATCACACAGCCAAGGAGAGCACTCCAGTTTTCTGGAACATTAACTTTTCATCGTGGAGTAGGATCTCTGATGGATGTTTATTCACATCATCACCTCATAAAATTGTTCAGGGTGCTGATAAAATGTGAAATCTTTAACACAGCACTTTTACAGTTACTGAACAGTTGAAATAAATCATCCTTAAAACTGTATGTGGTAAGAATGTACATTTGCTATATTACTATATCTATATAATGCATTGTTTATGGAATTGTAAAATTACTTTTTGAATTCTAAACGAGTATTTTTTCCTCATAACTGATGCTCACTTTGTTTTGGTTTGGTTTTGGGGTTTTTTTAATGCTTTTGGTGTGTAGCATTTTTGACATCTAAAAAACTCCACTTCCTAGAAATGTGTTAGCTTTGACTTTATGACACATGGTAACAGACAGGAAAAAAAGATTAAAATACAATATTGCTTTTTAGCAAATCTCGAGTGAGATCCTGTTCTTGATTTCTGACAGAATGATCTTTCCATTAAGTCTGTGAGAAGATGTTTCATATGTTTTAAAGGATATTAAATCACCTTTTTTTTTAAAAAAAAAGCCCCCAGTAGAATTTATACTGATGTTAATATAAAGAAGTCCAAGAAGATATATCATTTGAAATACAACTTTTTGTTTTAAAGTACCCATTAGTGCTACGGCATTGTCTTCACGATAATGGAATAATTCACTCAAAAGATCCTAGCAATATAAAACCAGTCTCTAAATGTAAAAAGATTAAACAACATTAAAAGGTACAGTGAATATATTTATATCATCCACAGTGTGAATAGCTTCAGTGACTCGGGGGATTTACAAGTCCCCTAGGGCTGATTTGTGCTAACTTCTCCATGCTTGGGATACTACCATCACCATTAAACAAGAATTCTACCGCAGATGATTAAGGAATATTTCATAGGGTATCAGAACTAGTGGCTTGTTGTTATTCTAGTGAATGCAAGGACAGGGTTTCTGTTGATGTACAAGCAGGACCATATTTGAATAGCCAGTGCTGCTCCTGAAACCAAAATGAGCAATTAGCCCTCCCCATCCACCCAGTGAAGGCAGGGCATGAGTCATGCACTGAAACAAAGCTGATCCTGTAGTTAGGCTTTCTGATATCTTAACATTCTTGTCTAAATATCCCTGATATATTGACTTGTTCTGAAAATACCACAGGAGGATAGGATAAGGCAGCATGCTTGTCCTGATGTTTGCTATTACAAGACAAATAAGACAGCTAAATGACAAATCATTAGTTGCTAACTTGTTACAACTCCACTAGTTTTAGTGAGGTTGTGAAGATGCATTATGGCAATTTCTACCAGCAGATTTACTTGTCTAAGCCCAAAGCAAGAGTCACCAGAAGAAATAGGAGCAGTATTAAAGTGATCCACAGAAGCATTGTGGACTGAGTAACTGGAGTGTGTCCATCCTTCCAGTTCACTTTTCTTCTCTGTCCACAGAAGTGTAGAGGTAGCTTTAGCTTCATTGCTCTACTCTTTAATTTGTTTGTACTGTAAAAATGCAACAGCTTGTTTATTGTTTATTTTTATAGCTGTTTATAGCAAGATATAAAATATCCTATATTTTGTATTATAAGCTCTTTCAGTATTATTTTTTTAAAAGAAGAAAGGTAAAATAGTAGTACATTTTAATTGCAGACAAACTTATTCTTTAACACAACTATTGCAAATGTTCTACTCAGTACTGCTTCTTCAGTGTGCACAGTCATCTCTCCTGAAAAAATGGACTTTCAGTTGAGCAAGCAAAAAAATGGGCCATATGCTGTGCTGTGGTGGACAATCACCCTCCTTTACTTTACATAGCAAAGGAGGGCTTGGCTTGCCCTCACTCCTCTGTGGGAAATTTGGAGAATCCAGGCAATCTTCTTAGTTTTGTTACAGTGTTCAACATTTGGAAGAACAGGAAACCCAATTTGATCCCCTGTCCCAGACTAGGGACGATGTTCGACTTTATCCATCTTCCACTTTGCAAGGAAGGAGAGATTAGAATGAAAAGCTGGCTTCCCTGCAGCCAGCAACCTATTTCAGTTATAAGGACAGAATTAAATCAATACCACTTTTACTAGAAGAGATGAAACAATCCTTTCCCTCTCTGATGAAATTCTCCTTTCCCTCTCTTTCCATTACTTTGAAAGTTGTTTGACACTGATCAATATCTTCTCTCCAGCTTTCTTGCCTGAAACTTTTGCTGCTGGGCATCATCCCTACAAAGAGTTTGTTAGTCAGCTGGGAAGGTGGGCAATCAGAACTGAAACAAAGGATTAGAGGAGTAGAGTAGCAGCAGCAGGCTTACAGGGAATTCATCCACCAGAAACTTGGAGGGAAGAAATGGCAAAATGAAGGCTTCAGCTTGTTTTTGTGTGTCCAGAATATCTGTCAAGTGGTAGCTATACGAAGAGGTTATGTAAATATGTGTGAGCAATTTTGTAAACATCAGGGGACTGCATAAATGAGAGTCTGTAAAAGGACAAACTTTGTGCCTTTTCATCATGCATTGATTATGTTTTGAAGTGTAACGCCTCATACAGAAATGTTTTTCTTACACTTGTGAGTAGAATCAACCAACATTGCAATCTGTTTTAGACCTTGCTATTCCTCCCCTTCTCTTTCTGCTAATCTCTAACAGTTTCCAGAGCTTGCTATTACATTTCAAATGTTTATTCAGATGTAAATTTCCTGACTGGCATATGGGTGTCCTACAAACTCAACATCTTTTGGCTGGTAGAACCCACTGACTTCTACATGTCTTTCAATTCAATAGGTTATCAAAGCTACATAGGAATATTTGATCTTTAGTTTCTCTTACTGTGTTACAGAGCAAAAAGCAGTTCACAAACAGTTATCAATAAACATTTGACTGCACAGTCGGCTTTGAGAGTAAACAGGGTAATTTGCTGCTTTGACTAGACTTTGGAAATTGAGGAAAAGGGGGTGTATTTCCTACAAAGAGAGGTAGTTTTCTGTCTTAATATGTATCTGCCCTCTGCAGGTACAGAAAGACCTTTTATTTGTTTGTTTGTTTGCTTGTTTCTAATCTAATTTGGATGGACCAAAGCCACCTGCAGTCCAGAAGTCATGTTAGTTCATTCATCTGTTCTGTCATGCCAACATACTATAAAATGTGACCTCTTTCATAGCTCAAATACTTAAAAGCACAGAGAGGTCTGCAGCCATCTGTGTTAACATGTTGTTAGTTACCCTTACGGTCCAACAAAACCAATAAGGTTTAAAAAGTTGTCTTGAGTGCTGTATTTTGTCACTCTTAGAAATGAATGATATAGGGAGAGACACAGTGCTGAGAAATTCTCCATTGCTTCATATTTTTCTAAGCAAAAGGACTCCCAGAAGCAAGGGAGTTTTCTCCTTGTCTACATGTGGCTGAAAAGAAACACCATAATTTGAATGTCCTACCTGTGCACTGATGCTGTGCTACAAGTCCAGCTTCCAACAGGTGGTCCCTCTCCTGTATAGCCTCTCTCAGCCAAATGGGATGCAATAACTACACAATAAACAGAAAGGTAAGGAACAGACCACACAGGAGTATGTGTCCTTTTGCCTTTTCTCAGCAGCTGCTTATAACACCTGATTTAGGCTCTGATATCAGTAAGCTGCTCAGTTTTCACATGGTGAAATGACCATTTCCTACTGTTTTTCTTCTCCAGAGATAGTTAGAATTGGGGGAACTAACATGTTCTAAGTATCTATTGCCTGCCTCAAAAAGTTCCTTTTCATAGATGCTGATATTTCAGTGCCAATTATAGAATCATAGAATCATAGAATCGTTAGGGTTGGAAAGGACCTTAAGATCATCTAGTTCCAACCCCCCTGCCATGGGCAGGGACACCTTATGCTAAATCATATCACCCAAGGCCTCGTCCAGCCTGGCCTTGAACACTGCCACAGATGGAGCATTCACAACTTCCCTGGGCAACCTATTCCAGTGCCTCACCACCCTAACAGGAAAGAATTTCCTTCTTATATCCAACCTAAACTTCCCCTGTTTAAGTTTTAACCCCTTACCCCTTGTCCTATCACTACAGTCTCTAATTAAGAGTCCATTCCCAGCATCCCTATAGGCCCCCTTCAGATACTGGAAGGCTGCTGAGGTCTCCACGCAGCCTTCTCTTCTCCAGGCTGAACAGCCCCAACTTCCTCAGCCTGTCTTCATACGGGAGGTGCTCCAGTCCCCTGATCATCCTCATGACAATTCATGATATCCAGGTACTGTCAGGTTTCCATTGATCACCAGTCAGTCTTTCACACCAGAAATGAGAACTAGCAATCCCTTCAGCATCTGATATATTAGCGCCTGTGCACATACACTGTTTATTTCCTGAATATAGGTAGATGAAAGGTGGTAAGTTTCAAACATTACCTTCCCAGAGGCATAATTATTCCCTTCAGAAGTGAAAAACCTGGATTATTTTTCTTCTTCGGGTGTTTCCGCAAGCCTCTTTGTAAATCTTGACAGAGATTCTGGATTCTGGAAGGTCACTTTAGGAAAGTCAGTCTATAGAAATATCTCTAGATTGCACAGCAGGGACTAAGATTAAGTTGGTGCTTTAGGTCTAATACTGATCCAAATTGATGTAAAAATTAAGGTGCAAATTTCAGTATGCTCATTTACAAGGTCATGTCTTCTTGGACATACGTATGCTTATATTTGGGTCTGAGACAGGCTGAAACTTGCTGAAAATTACTGAATCTTGTAACCATCTCTTACACGTAGCTCAGGGTTGTTGAAGATGTTCTATTTGCTCTTCACCTTTCCTCAAAGACCAGGCTCTTTCAGGTTTGGGAAGCACCATCTTGACTAACCTTCTTATGTAATAACACTAGAACATTAATATACTGAAGCTAAAAATTTTCTTTTGCTTTGCTTTTACTTTAGTGACTTTCCTATCTGAACCTGGTGATAAGATGCACAAATGATATACAAGTGTAAATTAATGTGATTTACAAAGAGTAAAATTCATTCTTTCATATCAAAATCAGGGAAATCATGCATCAGCCTAAACATTTGCTTTTAGTGAACTAGGAATTAAATGAAACAATTAAGAGTTTTAAGGAAGGCTTTATTGTTTCGTGGAGTTCTTTTCATTATCTGCTTCCCATGGACATAGATACTGTTTAGATACTGTGTGAAAAGTGGAGAGAAATATTTGAGGTACTGGTAGAAACCAGGAAGATTTCTGTGAGGAATGTACTGTCTCTTCACATGAGAGTTCACAAAAGGATTAGGCATTATGGATTTTTTTTGACTGCTTAGATGAAACGTTTCTTTTTAGCATGCACTCACCCACTGTACTAAAACTTCACTCTCTGGCTCATGATCACACAGTGTATTTGCATCCTAACTTGAAAAGAGCTCCTTCTGGCCACACTGCTCTGCAAGAACCCTTCCCCTCAATTGCTGGATCATCCACTTGGACATTTATATTCCTAGCCTTGATTTACTTTTTCTTTTTTTTTCTTTTATTCCCCCAAGAAAACATGCTAGATGATAGTCATTTTAGCCTGAGGGGTTGACTATTTACAGGCAGGTAGGGCAGCTTCTCCTTGTTCTTGTCTTTGCAAAGATGTACTTACTTTTGAGCATTTTTTGAAGTTTCCTCAAGAGATGCTGTGGATTCATCTTAACAAGGTCATTCATCCAAAGAAGTCTGGGGGTTTACTACTTTTGCACTCTGCTCCTGCTTCAGGCTCAGGCTGCTTTTAACATGTAGCTCCATATAAAATAATTTATTTTAAGATGAGAGAGATTTGGTATGACAAAGTATGCTTCTGAAAAATATCTACACTCAGCTGACTATAGGTGAGGAGAGAAAAGCATTGCCTAATCACTAATGTATGTTATGGCTGAGAATCTAGAAGGCTTTACTGTTAGAATATGATATTTGCAATGACATAAATAATCATTGCCTAAAGTGACATTATAGAACAAGATTAAATATGCGCGATGATGGAATGACTGAATGAAAAAAAAATCCATAATAATGCACTGATACAGAAATAACATAGTCACCTTTGTTCTCTTGACTTCTTAAATTATTTATTTCATGTTTGATGCAGTTTTTGACCAATATTTTTGACGTTTAATATTAATGAGTCATGGGAGATACTCAGTGAATTTTTTAGGAATTTATATATATGATTGCATGCAGACCTGTATGAAACATCAAGATTTACAAATCATTTGAATCTGTTCCATGTAATGTGAAAATAATAACATATTTTGTAAACAGGGTATAATTTAATTGTCTAGTATGCGTTTTAGCTCATAATAAAAATGCTTATGGCATTTCCTTTGGGAAAAATTGCAAAGGCATCCATAAAGCTGGTTTTGCAGTCTTATCTGGGTACTTAATGATGTATAACTGCTTCATCTTACTGTAGCAGTATAAAAAAACTCAAATCAGGCTGATCCATTTATAGAAATGTAATATGCACTTCCAAAGTCTGTAGTCTGTGAAGTTTCAGAAAGCCTAATGGTAGTTTGAGTGAACGTGTGTATACATATATGTACATGAGTTGTTGAAGGAAAAGAAATAATCTAAAATTATGTATTTGTGTATCAAATTTTAACACTAAGTAACTTTCAATGGGTATTGTATCCTAAGGGAGAGGTCTGTAGGTCTGACAGAGGCACAAGTAGGTCACTTTTAAAATTTAAAACCTAACAGTCCTGCCACTACTGATCAATCCATTATTTGTCTGTAAAATGTTACTGCTGAATAGTCTGTTTCCATACTAAAATTACAAGCTACTGTGCAGGTTATTTTATAGATGCTTGAAAGCAGATGGAAGGATTCTATATATGCATCTGTGTGATTTTTGGTATGTATGTAGCTGAGCAGACCTTGAGTATTTCTGACAGACATCTGCCCATTTTTGAAGTACATTTTCAGCCTTCCACTAATCAATTAAGAAAGAATGAGTTATGTCATGTAAAACAAATCTTTGTTCAAATAGTGCTATTGAAAGTTAGAAGGAGGGATACTGATTGAAGTTCACTGAAAGGAGTCAAATGAAAATTAAGTGCAACAGTTCGGTGATTGTTTCATGATGCTCCTGAAGAAGGTTTGTTACCTGCAGACAAAACTGCTGGATTTGAAGTGGGAGAGTGATATTAGAAGAAATGGTTGAGAAATGAGGGAAAAAAAAGTGTAGTTTGATTAGTGATCTATCACCAAATAACTAAGTAGCAAGGTAAGGAGGGCCTCAAACTTTTTAAAATCAGATTGAATAATTAGAAATTTAACTAGAAGGCTCAGGAGTTTCAGTGAATAGCCTTTCCCTATATTTTTCATGTAGTTCGAGTTGCTTGTAAGGTGTTTCATTATTGCTCTGTCAGACAGATACCAATTGTCAGCAACTTCAGTTACATGATTAAGAGAGTCACAAATATTAAGAAAACTGAGTTAGCATTCAGGATCCCTCATCTTTCTTTTGTGAGCTTAGCATATCTTCTAGAAAATACTGAAAATTTTACTACCTAACTCACTGCCTGTTGTGAGAGTAAATAGATTAAATGTTGCACCAGATGCTAAAGTGGCTAAAGACATTCAGGTGTTGAGAGACACACATTGATAGATCTCTTTTTGTCTCACCGTCAAAACTAAGAGCCCAAGTCTGAAACTTGATCATGCTATGCAGTAGTTATAAACAGCTTCAACCTGTTGAGACTTCTTAACAAAAGGCACACTGAATCCGACTAGAATTGTGTTGGCCTAAGTCAAAAAGCAAGACTTTATTTTTGACTACAAGTAGTATATACTTTCTTGCAGATAAAATAGTCTCATTTCAAATTCTAGTAAAAAGCTGTTGTAAAATAAATTACAGTAAGATTTTTGGTAGCATAGTATCTTAGGTTGTTCTAGTGTATACTTTCTTCAGTTATAAATGCTTCATATCACCTATTCTTGTAAAGACAAACCTTGCAGTTTCATCTTTATTTATTATGAGCAATATAATTTATTTAAACTGGTATGTATATGTATAGAGAGGAATGCACTCCTTTATGAGATGTATAGCATATAGAATACATATACATACATATGCAGTGAAATATAAATGGAAAATAGTTTTAGATTTCAACTTATGGTGTATTAAATACAAGTAAATCAGTTTGCAGTATTTGACAGACTGCAAATTTAAAAAAAAATTCTTTGCTGATTTGTATTTCCTACAAAATATTTAAAAATACAGGCCCTGTTTATTAACTTACTTAAATGAATAGTCTTTTAATACAACATATTTGTAATATGGATGTACAATTTATTTCAGCACAAGATGCTGTTTTGTTATTAAAGTGTGGCTTTCCTTCATGCTTCTGTTTTCCCAAACATAAATATAGTTAATTTTAATTTGAACTTGTAATATTATAAATAATAAGAGAAGGATTTTTTTTACAGTTTAACATAGCAGAGAGACTCTTCCTCCTTATGTTCCAATAATGATGCACTGCAAAAAGATATTCCTTTGTTATATTTCAATAAGTAATATGATTTATATTGCTAAAACCAGAAATGTTTCCAGTTCTTTCTCCCTCTGGGCAATTAATTACTTAAGTCACTAAATGGAGCTCAATCAATTAACTCACAGTAATCATTTTGGGACTTAGTTCAGCCCCTGATCCTCAGCTATGTCAGAAAACTGTAACTTTTCTACTTGTTTTTCTCAGATGAATAAGTCTAATGCATTGTCCTATATACAGAGGTTATACTATCTAACAGAGGTTATGTGTCCATAACTTTATTCTCTCAGCAGAATACTGTGCATGAAATAGCTCATTCTGAATATAACAATCAACACAGAAATATGGGCTGTTTTTGTAAAAGTAGAGAATTCCAAAGTAATACCAATAAATGGATGCTTCACTGTGTACACATATACTACTGTGAATTTTTGCTCCTAGCTTTTTTCCAAGTGGAGATAAAATTGCTGAAAATGGTGTTATTAAAAGCTTTTATTCAGATCTCTTTTATCTGTGCCAGGTTAAACAAGTATCTCATGGACGAATGCTTGAATAGAAGCATCTGAAAACTCATAATTAAGTAAAATCTTTAGTAGCAAATTCTTGCTTTTATGAATTTTACTAAATTGTGCAATTTTGTATTATTTGTATTAACCACAGACAGTAATCACATCCATTCTATTGGTTATTATTTTAAAAATAAGAAAGTTTCTCTCTAAAGGCTTTACAGTTCAAGGGCTGTTTCTAGTTGTACAGCTTTAGAATCAGCCAGAGAGAAAGCTGGTGACTCAGTCTCATTTTTACTTCTCTGCTGCTGAGAAGGAACAAGTAGCAGCAGGTCAATATTTATGGCAGCTCAAGTTGTCACTCTGCATAGCATCCTAATCATGGACATCTGATGGGAGGAAGAGAGCGGAGATTCAATGCAATGGTTACATGAGTAGAAAGCAGGACAGAGCAGGTCCTCAACTCTTCTCCAGAGTTGGGGAGGTGACGAATGACCTGACATCTGCATGCAACAGCATGCAAAGGCAACTGGACATTTTGTGTGTGCTATATAGAAGGGTCACAGCCAGGCCCAGAGGAAACGGCAACACATTTTGAATGCAGTTTTTAAAGAGGGCTTAGAGCTATCATGGGTTAATTCATTAGAAGAGTCAAACACCTGAGGAACTGAAAGGAAGGAATAACAGCAGGGTTTGTTAAGGAACTGGTGATGTTAGAAGTCTTTTAAGAGTAAGAAAGATTGGAGGACAAATACAATAGGCTTCACAGTTCACGGCAAAGATAATGATTCTTATTTACTGTATTGGGTGATAAGTTAACATTTGAAAACTTACAAAGAAAGAAGCCTGGAGTTGGCAATATGGTAATAATAATAAGGATGCTGATTTTTAGAAGTGTTGAGCTGTGACAAATTGTGGTGGATTTCAGAACAAACTTTTCTGAAAATTAGGCCTCCTCAATTCAAATTCCTAGATATTAATCTTTGTGACCTGGTTTAGGCATCTACATTTGAAAATGCAGTTTAAGCACTGGTGGTTTTTTGCATGCTATTTATCCTCAGAAGACAATTATTTTTTTTTTATGGTGTTTTAGGACTTTTACATGATCAGTCTCATCAGTGAGATGAATCCAGGCAGGCCTGTGGTTTGGTGTGAAGTATAGTGAAACCAGATGGCCAGGAAGCTGCCTGGAAACTATATTAAACCACTTCCCATAGAGAAAACAGTTTTTATAGACTTGTTTTTTGAATAATCTCCCTCATTCTTATTTCTATAAAGACTAGTCTTACCCTGCAGGAAGTAAGAAATATTATTTAACACCAAGTGATTTACAGTGTATTACTACTGTACTACACAGTTGCACATTTCTGAGAAAAAATTGATTTAATAATAGTTTTATTACTTTAATCTTATTATAATTGAATTCTTAAATTAGAGCATTGCTTCTGCTTTGGAATGTATTTGAGAATAGTTAAGAGAGTCTAATTCTAAAAATTAATGGGAAAAAAAACATATTGTCTTGGTATTTTAAAACATAAGCAATATAATTATTATTTTCTATTGCTTTCTTCTCAGTTGTGCTCTTTCTCTGAGATGAAATTTTAGTTCCTAAAAAATTTTATAGAGAATTTTATCATAAATCTTTCTGGCTTATTATGTGTAGGAGGAAGGAAGAATAAGCTTGTAAGTTGGAACTGAGTTTTTGTTTCTTTTCCTTTAGCATTTATGGAGAGAAACTGAAAATGCAACCTTTTGACAGGGCTAAAACTCAGGAAATCTTGGGTGTGGTAGGAATGTGAATTGACAGAATATGGTAAAGTTTCGCCTGGTTCAGTGTTTTCTGATTGTCTTATTTAATATCTGGTTTCATATTTGAGAAATATTTTACATTCAAATCATGTTCTTCATTGCCATAACTTGCAAAAATAGTGTTACCAAAAAAAAAAAAAAAAAAAAAAAAAAAAAAAAAAGAAAAGAAAAGAAAAGAAAAGGAGGAAATGAAATGAATTAATTTCAAATCTTTGCATTCCTAACCCAAATGTATTCTTTTAACATAAATTTATCCTCTAGGCATCCTAAGTAGTTAGCACTTTTCAAGATGAGACTATGGAAGGTTCAAAAGCAGACAGACGTACCAGAATCTCTTTATACTGCCTCTTGTGAAATTTTTATCTACATCTGTCTGCCTAAATGCAGTAATAGGGTGGAAAGCTCTTTGAAAATAAATATACAAAACTTATACAGAAGTTAAGTCACAGGGAACTGTTTAATACCTCAGAATAAGTCATAAGTTGGATTTTTATAGTGCCTTAACTTTGTATTCTTCTATAAAAGCATGAATTGCACCGATATTTCATACAGCTATATATGTATATGACTCCTTTCTTACATCTTTTTTCCCAGTTAATAAAATTACAGTTTCTGAAATATGGCTTTACAATGACAACAGAGAGCAACCTGAGTAATTTGTATGTATAGTAATTTCATGAAAGTTAAAATGAGTTCCTGACACTTATGCTTAGCAAGTTTGCCGATGACACCAAGCTGTGTGGTTCAGTTGATATGTTGGAGGGAAGGAATACCACCCAGAGGGACTTCAACACACTTGTAAGGTGGGCTGATGCCAACCTCATGAAGTTTAACCATGCCAAGTGCAAGGTTCTACACCTGGGTCAGAGCAATCCCAGGCACAGCTACAGGTTGGGCAGAGAAGACATTCAGAGCAGCCCTGTGGAGAAGGACTTGGTGGTGTTGGTCAATGAGAAACTGAACATAAGCAGGCAGTGTGCGCCTGCAGCCCAGAAAGCCAACCGTATCCTGGGCTGCATCAAGAGGAGCATGACCAGCAGGTCGAAGGAGGTGATCTTGCCCCTCTACTCTGCTCTCGTGAGACCTCACCTTGCGTATTGTGTGCAGTTCTGGTGTCCTCAACATAAAAAGGACATGGAACTTTTGGAATAAGTCCAGAGGAGGGCCACAAGAATGGTCAAGGGACTGGAGCATCGCCTGTATGAAGACAGGCTGAGAAAGTTGGGGCTGTTCAGCCTGGAGAAGAGAAGGCTGCGTGGAGACCTCATAGCAGCCTTCCAGTATCTGAAGGGGATCTATAGGGATGCTGGGGAGGGACTCTTCATTAGGGACTGTAGTGATAGGACAAGGGGTAATGGGTTCAAACTTAAACAGGGGAAGTTTAGATTGGATATAAGGAGGAAGTTCTTTACTGTAAGGGTGGTGAGGCACTGGAATGGGTTGTCCAGGGAGGTTGTGAATATTCCATCCCTGGTGGTGTTCAAGGTCAGGTTGGACGAAGCCTTGGGTGGCATGGTTTAATTTGAGGTGTCCCTGCCCATGGCAGGGGAGTAAAATTAGATGATCTTAAGGTCTTTTCCAACTCTAATCATTCTATGATTCTGTGCTTTGGGTAAATAATTAATAATATCTTTAAATGTGTACATGAAATTAATCATATAACATGATATTTTTAACATATTAAGGGGGCCATATTCTGTAAGTAATGAAGAATGTAAATGTATTGCTTATTTACTTTGCATAGTGCTATGATTGTTTTCTTGCAATAGATGTTGAGATTTTTTAGAAACTATCTGGTTTTGCAGATTTATTTTTTTATTTGAGTTGCAAATTTCTTCTAGCCCCTAAATGCAAGTGTATGATCATAGTTTCAGCTAGCAATCAGCTGCTTCAGCTTGTTTTGTGGAAGATCAAATGACACTAAGTGCTCAATAACTAGATTTTTTTAATGTGTGTCAGTTCTTCACGCTGATACCAGTCAGGAGTTTGTCATTCAACAGCAAGATAGAAAGTATCTCTGAAAGTGCTATTCCAAAGTAGAATTGAAAGTTTAGATACTTTTCTTCAGTTGCTACAGGTGTCATCCTGTGATTCTCAGAAATGCCACATTTTATCAATTACAAACAAGAGGAGGATGGGAATAACCTCTGAGTAGTTTAGTGTTCCCTTATTCCTTGTTTTCTGTTAAAGGCCAGGTTGTCATACTATAGTGAGAATGAAAATTCATTTAAAAAAGATGAATTTCTAGATGTCATGGTAGCAGATAACATTTTTAATGAATAAATGCAAGTAACATTTTTTGATGCTACATTTTTTGATTCTTTACCCTCCTGAAAGTAGTAAGACATTAAAAAAAAAAACAAAAACAGCAAAAATTAGTTCAAAGTTTTGTGATTCACAACTGTTCCTGGAAGGGAAGTATTCATGAGAAAAATTGGACTGGGATTAACTAGAGAGATTATACTTTACAATTACGACTGTATGATAAAGTACTGGATTGTGAAGTTGTGATATGCAGTGGAAGCATAATAGGTTTAAAGGAGAAAAGCAGGGCTCAGTAAGCACATGTATGTCAAAGACATCATAAGTCAGTCACATAGTTTAGGACCATACTCAGCAATCTATTTAAGATGTAGAAGTTGAGTCAAAGCAATCTGAAGACTGCTTACAGAATTCTTTAATAATGATTTATTTTGTTGTTGTACACTGCAGCAGAAATTAACAAAAGCTGCTTGGAACAAGACCGATCTAAGTATTGTAAATGATAGCCACCAGGACAATATTTGTCTACAGATTTCCGAAACACCACTAGGGCCTCTAATTAAAAAGTATCACATAAAAAGGAAAAAAAAAAAACCTATCATTATTAATCTCCAGAAGCAAGGCTATTTAATTAATTGTAGAATAAAGGTCATTGTCAAAGCTAACTGAAAAGGCACGACTTCTGTCAATATTTATTGGATTAGCTTCTCTGTTTTCTCTAAGCATGGGGTACTGCAGAGTGTTGCTTCCTTATCTTCCTCTAGCTACTCACTGGCTGGATCTGCAAGGCTTCTTTGTACCCATTTCAAGCTGTATCTTACCACACTTAAACGTTTAGTCTAACACTGGCTCCATATGGGAAATAGGCAACCACACCACTGAGCAGTGAGCTTGGGCGTATGACAGTGCCCATGGTGTGTCTCTGGAGACAGATAACCTCTTTATTCCCCTTTTACAAGATGCATTTAAAATACATGCAGTGCCATGTAACACTTCAGCACCAATGCAATTTTCAGACTATTAGGATTAACGTTTTCAGTGTAACGAAAATGAACTTTAGGTTAAATCCCCTCTTATTATTCCTTCTGCAACATTATTTTAAATTATGTTAATACACACTGAGACACTGTACCTGTCACATTCAAGTGAAGGCACTGAACCATATGCCGGTTACTTTTCTGAATAGCTATTTCATGTAAAAGCTATTTTTAACAAGAAAACACATTTGTGATAGTTCACATTATATATTGATAATGTATAGCTACTTGGATCCAGTCCTGAATTTTCTGCCATTTCTCCACGTAGAACACTTGATGATAATTTTCATTGTTAATGTCACCAGGAGTTTAGAATATATAAGAAATTCAGAATGAGTCATTGTTATCAGCAAAACAATAATCTTCAGATAATATGAATAAATTGCTGTTTCTCAAATAGTATAAAGGTCAGCTTCTACCTGTATTTTACAGAGTGAAATTATCTGCTTGCTACTGTTAGTTTAATAAGACCTATTAATAATGAAGAACTTTTTTTGAGAGGAAAAAAAATTAAATGTCAAAGGATTTTCAGTCTCCTTTTCAATTTTATCTGTTCACAAATTGCCTTCTGAGAATGAGACATTTATTGACATCAAATTGTAACTGCCTTTTGGTTTTCATTTGGTTTTTCATTTAGTTTTTTTCTACTAGCACATACACAGTAGTTGAAAGGCATTTCTTAACCAAGCTGCTGTGTCACAATGGCCAACTGTTATAATCGCTGTGGAGAAATCTACTTTTCTGGGCAATTCACTTGTAGTAAAATCACCTCTTGGCTGCTTTTGCAACCTTTAATCTCCCTTGCTCATGGCTAGCAGAGAAAAATAGTTCAGCAAAGGTAATTGGTTTTGCAAGGCTCTCCCAGCTGGAACATGGAGGCTGCCACCCTGCCACCCAGACTTTCAGCCATGCAGAGTACAAGCCACTGAGTACCACAGTCTAAAAGCAACATGGGTGAGGCCACCTCTGACAGCTGGCAGATAGCGACAAGTTGGACAACATCCTGGCCCTAAATTATCGTAGTGAAAGTCTCCAGGAGCAATGTGAGACGTAGGCACTAGTCCTTTCTCAAGACTCACTGGCAGGCTGTCACAGCTGGGCTATCTGGGGATGGCACAGCTCCGCCTAACCTTCAGCAGGACACCTCTTTACCCTTTCCACAGTAACGAAGTGGCATCTGCATTCCCAGGGGAGGAATTGCCTGGAGAACCACCATGTATGTGTCATGGAAGCAGACAGCCAGTCTGGCAAATAACTGAATCTTACTCCCTGCCTCTCTGTAAAAGACATTATTCATTTTCCCATCAGATTTTGTTAAGAATTTGAACTCTTTTCACTGACTTGCTCCCATTGTCCAGTTTGCTCTTTTAATAATTTTAATCCATTCTTCTGTTAGTTGTCTCCAATAAAGCAAACGGAATGCATACTTCCACAATTCCTTCTCCCTCATCCTTCTAAAATGAAGCTTAACATTAATATTTTCACACTTGCCTTCAGATTTAAAAAAATTGAGCCTAAAGTTGGAAAGTAAATGTCAAATGCCACCGAATGCAGCATTGCAAGACAGCCTAAAACAGTTGCTGTTTCAGACTCTTGTAGAGCTAAATCTTAATATAGTCTGAAATGTCTGTAGATACAAAAGGCAATCCTAGGAACACCTGGTAAAGACTTTTCAAGAATCAGGTTTTTTTAATCTCTCATGCTTTTACAGGTTTCAGAAGAGTAAATTCTTGCTGTGTTTATTTCTCTACAGTGGACCCCCCAAAATGAATGTTCTACTTGACTGATGTTTTGTATAAATTAATTGGTTATTGCATGTAGCAAAAGGAAAAAATATATGAGGAAAGTAAAGTGAAATACTTCTGCTCCTCTTTAGCAATATCAATTATTTTGAAAGAGTTTCTTACAGAATGACACAATGCATTTTCTACCAGGCTCTTCGGAAAAGGCTCCAAAAATTTCCACCGGTTCTAACTCTAAATATTGATCTGTTTTCCTGGGGATTGCTGACAATAAATCTTCACCTGTATATCCAGTCTGTAGTAGGTCCCATGCTAAGCAAAAATTGCTCTTCTATTTACTGCACTGCTACTAAATGACCGACCACCTTTATGGTTTTGTCCTAGTTAATCACTAGTGTTATTTCCTTAGTACTGCAAAACCCCCACAGAAACTGCTTATTTCTGGGTCAGTGGAATTCTTCCAACCAAAAAAATGATCACTTGGCATGCTAAGCTTTCTCCTGACATTCTCAGTTTTATGGGTCAAAATTCTTGAAAGGCCATGAAATTCAAGATCTTCAAGGAAAAATGTATGTTTGTCCTTGTGCACATTGTGGGGATCTTTCTGCTGTATCTACAAAATCAAGTAAAAAGCAAGCCAGATGTGGGTTCATTTTACTTTACTTTCCTTATTGAGAGTAAAACAACTTCTTTAAAAATTAGCTTCAAAATTTTTTTTTTTTTTTTTAAAAAAGTTCTTTTTTCAACTTTTTATAAAAGGAGTTGCAGCAGATAAACTTGAGCAGGTTTTGGAAGGGGTACTATTTTCAGTTTACTTTTTATGCACTTGCATCTTTTTCTTAGTGATTCTGCACAGATTTTGGGTTGACAGTTATACTCTGAGCAAGCTAATTCTTTAAATTCTTAAATTCTTAAATTTAGATCCACATTTTAACTGTTAAATATCCATTTCTTTTACTGTGGCTAAAAAGTGAAAAGGGAAAAAAAAAAAAAGCAAAATGTGAACTTCTTTCTGTGAAGGATGGTGTTTCATATGGAGTATAACTCTCACAGTAAAGCAGTGTCCTGTCAGCTGGTCTGTTATTCAGAGTTCTCTGCTGGGGATTTTTAACTGCCTGAAAATACAGATAAGAATGGTGAAAAATGAGGTTTGGCTCTCTGACAAATTTAATCTGCATCATATTTTCAATATTTGAGTAAAATATGAAATATTAGATTGCTCTTACATCCTGTTTTGTAAGGATAAGAAAACTAACTCTGAAAACAGTAAGATCTAATTTAAAACTATTTACTTATACTGGACAGGGGATTGCAAAAGTCTGTGTAGTTTAGTTCCTTTTCTTTGAGTCCATCTGGAATCAGGAAGTCAGTACAACCTCATAACATAATCTATTTGTATTAAAGGACTTGAAAAAAGATATTTTTTTTCATGGCCAAAATTTTTCCTTTCTCATCAGAAATACAGCATACACACATAAAACTAGGCTTAACCTATAATGACTCACATGCTTGATTGATTGGCATAATCATGATGTAAAGTCAATTTTCACAGGATTTCTTTTCAGTTCACAGACTG
Organism: Pezoporus wallicus; assembly: GCF_028554395.1. NCBI lineage: Eukaryota > Metazoa > Chordata > Aves > Psittaciformes > Psittacidae > Pezoporus > Pezoporus wallicus. The sequence continues at coordinate 2,500,254 of NW_026637470.1, forward strand.
AAACTGTTCTGGAGCTAGAATTTAATTTAGATCCTATTTAAAAAAAAAAGTTTCCAAATTTTCCTGCAGGGTTTCTATTTAACTTTTTCTAATTCAGATTTTTTTCACTGTTGAGTAGGGTTTTTTTTAATGTTTCCCTATTGCCTTCTAACTTCAGATTCTCAAATTACTACTTCAACCAGTCCAATTCTTGTCTTTGGGAAGACATTTCCTTCATGTTGCTTAGATTTTATTCCCTACTCTCAGTTCAGGCTACTTGTGTGCAGCCTACTGCTGAGAAAATCCTGTGGATCCTTGGCTTCCTTGCCCAAACCTTTGAAGGAAAGGAGTTTCTCACAATTCCTACAGTGTCTTTGTGAACCTCAGTTTCAAAGATTTACAGTAATGGCCAAATTTTAGTAGCTTTTAAAGGGGAGTCCAAAGGTCCATTCAAGTAACAAATTTAAAGGTTCCAATTTCAAAGCTGACATAGTCTGACAAAGGCCTTCAGGAACATTTTAAGTCAGGAAAACAAAGCATATTTTCCTACTAATGGGAATAACAGAAATGCTTTTCCACAGAGCAGGGAAAATTATGGGAAATCTTAGTTCAAACACCTCTGGATTTTTAAATTTAGAGTTATAACCAAAACCAGGGTACCAGAATGGGAATAATAATAACCAATAGCTTAGTCATGCATGAATATGCAAGTTAACTGATCTGCTTTTATATATAATGCAACAAATAATTTGTGCATTTTCATAAACATGTAGTACTTCGACTGTTATCTGTCACAGCACCATTTGCAAATCTCCCAATGTACTGCAGCCCAAAGGAGATTAATATCTCAGAAAGACGATAGAGTATGCTGCATTTTAAGCTTATATAAATGTGTTTCAAGGGTACCTAAGAGTTTGTTGAGTTGTAACCCTTCTCATTTATTCAGTACTTTATTGTGTATTAGGAAACTGCACAACCTTCTAGTGTAAGGTTATGTTGGACTTTTTGCTCATTTGAAGAATTAATATTTAAAGTTTCTGTCTAAAGCACAAATATCCAGCTTCACTTAAGTACTGCTGGAGATACTGGTAGTGGGACAGACATAACTAAAATTTCCAATTTATTTATAAGTGTTGCTCATTGAAAATACTACTCAAGGAAATTTACTGTATTGTGATGATTATATGTGGTGCAACATCTCCATAAATAAAGAAATAATTGAATGTAGTATACAGGGTCCTTTATACGAACACTTATACAACAAACAGTTACACTTAACACTTATAACACAGACAGTTACAAATTGGAAAGTAATTATTTTACAAGTTTTGCTTTGAGAAAAGCCAGACAAAATTGATTGATTTAGCAAGAAGCAAACTTTTCCCATGGAATAAATTCCTGGGTTTTTTTACGATAAATGATGAAAATGCTGAACACAGTGCTGAGAGGAAAAGGGTCATTAACTCTTCTGGAGCAGTCTGCAGCTACGTTTTTCGAGCTTGGAGGTTATTCTAGCTACAGCTGACAAGGTAGAAGTTATCTTGACTGTCATGATTTCACTTCTTTTCCAAAAGAAGATTTTATCAGTAATATTTGTCAATAAGCCAGGTAAAGCTCATCTGTTTGAGAGAGAAATCAGTTACCTTCACTCAGGGTCAACTAAATTATGGAATTTATCTGCAGCCACAAGTCTAAACCTAATTTCCTGGGAGCTTTCTATCAAACTTTAGAGTATGAAGCCATAGTAACTCCTTGTTGTTAGATCCCTTATAGTAAACAAGTAGATGTTCCCCACTATACAGCTTTTTAATGATAATAAATTCTAACTTTTTTTGCTCACGAAGTTCCTATTTACATTGAAAAATTGGTACCTTATTTATTTCTAAATATACTTCCACACATTACAGAAATCACTCTAAAAGAGTTATCACCATGGCTCGCGTTTATGATAATCTCTCAGCCTTGTGAACTTGGTCTGTTCTGTAAATGTTTGTTACAGTTAAAATTAGTGGTGTTGACGATTGAGAAAGTGTTCGAGAGTGATGTAGAGAGATGTATTGTCTTTTTTTTCCAGCTTCATTCTTCCTGTCTACATTAAAAAAAAAAAAAAAAAGACTGGATGTCAGACTGACATTTTCAGTTGATACCATAGTAAATCAACCAATAAAATGCATTGTGGTTTTTCTGATTAGTGTTTATAAAAATATTGTGCTTGAACTTTTAATTCCAGATCAGAGCGTACTTTTGTCCACCCTCAAAACAGGTACCATAGCTTTTTGTATGCTACAAGCGTTGGAAATAATGTGCCTCAGATGTGACTTAGGTCGTTTGTATGGCCTTGAAACTCTTCATCTGACGCTTATCTTTATCAAAGCATTATTTACAAATAGTCTGATGCTGCAGGGTGCTAAGCACATTTCATTTGTACAGAAAAATAATTACATAAATGCATAAATTAAAAGGCTGTTATTACCATTAATGTCTGTGCACTTAAAAATCAGTTGAATGCACTGTGCTTAAACTTAGACAAAACAAAGTTAGGATATCATCAGAGTAATTAGAGCTTGAAAGGGTCAAATACATAGTTAACCATTAGATCTAATTTATGGTGCTATATTGGGTTTATCTTGAAAACTATCAGTGATAGACGTGACAAGCATAAAGTGAAAATGAGTGAAAGTCAACAACTCGGAGACTACTTGTCATTGTCATGTGGTCCCACTGTATTATGACACAAAAAAATTGGGGAAGATTGAAAGATATGTTGATCATAAAAAGCTTTTATTTAAACAAGGTTTGATGTTGCTTCTAGTGTACTTAGAAATGTGCATTAGTCATCATTATAAAAACAACCTTTCCCAACTATTACCAGAGTGATACATGGATACTGCAGTTGTTTCATGGACACGCAAAAGCCTTTGCTCTGCAAACCATTCATTCTCTTGCTGAGTTGAAAAACATAAATAAATCCTGCAGACCTCTGAGCACTTGGCTGTGCTAGAGATGAGGTAGTGGCTGGATTTTTTTTTGTGGAAATTTATGGGTCTCCAACAAACCATGTTAAAATTGTGCTATATTAATGTGCAGATTCAGAGTCACTGCCACAGTAAGAAACTAATTAGACAATGGTATTATTGTGGGTTAGTTTTGTACTGTTGCTGATACAGAAATGGTGTCTAACTCATAGATGCTTCCACCTATTAGAGATGGTAATAAAATATTCAGGCCCTGTTCATCTGTGTTCTGCAGGGCTAGGAAGAAGAGGAAAAATGCTTCCAGAATAGCTCCTGGGTGTTTTGTGAGCCACACTGATAGCATAAGAAGTACTTAGAAAGAAGTGTTATCATCTGTGGAAAAGGCATGAGAGATTACTGAGGGGTTATTAGGTATTTCTGAAGTGCTACTGTGTCATGAATTTACTAAGGTAAACTGTTTGTAATAACTGCAGAAAAATAAAGGCAATGTTAGGTAAACATGAGGTAGGATATGCATGAGGGAGACAGTCTTTATTAGCTTTTCAAAGGATTGTCATACACCTTTTCCTAACACGTATTTTGGGGTATTTTCCCTAGCTAAAAGGAAAAACCGCTTAGGTGAACAAATTGTCAATTATAACAGCATACAGCTTCAAAGTCCATTTTATGTCTAACGAGATAACCAAAAAGCCTCTGTTAAACTGTCAGTTCAGCTAAGCAATCAAAAAGTTTAAAGCTGACTACAGTATATGAAATTTTGACTGAAATGTAGCCACAGTGCACATACAACTGTCAAAAGCAGCCAGTGAAAAAAAGGCATGCAAATTTATTAAGTGTAAATAAGAATAGTCACACTAAAAGTTCAAATCCTTTGTTATTTACTATTTACTTTGGTATTTTCTCAGCACTCTAATATGCACACAGCTGTTTAAATGGTGTCACTTCATGTGAGAATTTTGACCTATAAAGCTCTTAAACATATTTATGATCAGTAGATTATTTTGCTGTTTATGGTTTTTGGTCAAACCATAACGCAACCATGCAATTTAGTTGTTGCAAGGAGCTAACTGGACAGTTAATTCTAGGGGACCAAAACTGAAGTAGGACTTTAGTCCTGATGTTCTCATGGAGGCTTCTTTCACAGAGCTCCTCTGGAGCCCCTATGTTGCACCTGACATCTGGCAAAGCTTTGCCTCAGATTCTCTCCCAGACTTCCGCAATTCACCAATGTTCATAACTAAAACTATATTAAATGAAGGTCCTTGTTCTAGGTCACAATAATTACAGTGGTGATTTAGGGAATATGCTTATGTGTAATTTCTGAACTCTCGTTGGGAATATGAACTCTCTACTTGCATCTGTGTGAGGCTGAAAACTCCATTTTCACTCCATTTTCTATCTCTTTTTTTTTTTTTTTTAACAAAGGATGGTTAAGCTTCAATTATCCTTTACATGCAAGTCTTTTAAACAGTTTTGGGTGTTGCCGCAGGTAATGTTTGATTGCCTGAGAGAGGTATTAGACATCATCTGATGAACACGTGTGGAAGTTGTAAAAGATATTTTCTGATCCAGTGTTTTGTAGAGAGGGATAGTAGATGAGAGAAATTTTGCTGAGGGGTAAAAAGTTCATGTCCAAGAGGCAAGGAATGACCATGCAACTTACACAATTTTGATCCAAGTAGTGGGTGGGGAGGAAAATGTGGTGGAAAAGCTTATGGATGGACATAAAGACAGGGAGATTACTTAACAAGTACCACTTGGGGCAAAAAAAGAGAAAATTAATTTAATTTATTGCCAATTAGGGTTAGATACTGAGAACCAAAAACTAACTTGACACCTTTATTACTGTCTCCTCTACCTCCTCTTCTGTGTCAAGTGGCACAGGGATATGAGGAATGAGGGAGTTGCAGTCAGTTCATAACACCTCTGTCGCTCCTTCCTCCTCACACTTTTCCTACTCTTGTGTGAGTTCTTCCCATGAACTGCAGCTCCAGCTTCATCTCTCCATTGGCTTCAACTTCTTTCGGGAATACTCTCCTGCTCTGGCGTGGGCTCCTCTGCACTGCAGAGGTTGCTCTGCAGCCCCTGTCACTACCAAGATCTTGCTACTTAAACCAAATACAAGTACAAATAAACAACTGGATATGTTCTTTGTCACAGAATCCAACAAGCTTAAATGTAACAGACATACAATCTTTTATGCTGTTTGATCAAGCATTTACTTTGAAGCTAGATATGTTCTTAACCCTACTGGTGCTATTCAAGGACTCCAGGTTCATGGTAGCTGAAGATCTTATGTTAGTTTCTAACTTAACAGTATTTGCAGTGATTTCATATCTTTTGTGCCAATATTATTCTTTGGATTAAAAAGCATTATTTCCAGCTTTCAAGTTTGCATTTTTGGTATATTTGCAGTCAAGAGCCATATCCTTTCTTGTAATTGCATTCACAAAGCTAAACAAGCTGCAGGTCACTGTGGGAACTTTTGTCTTTATTTCAATTTGAGACCACCTTTCACAAACATGGCTGAGCAGAACTTTGCATGGTACCACCATGCAATAAGGGTATTGTACCTGTATCAGTGCCAATATTTAGTACTGATGATATTTGAAGCAAATACATGAGCTACCACCCAAATCCCAATCCACCTAACTATTCCTGAATGGTACTTCAAGTTGTGAAAACTCATGGATTGGATATAGTACAAAATACTCAAGCTATTTGATCTGCTTAGGTTTTCATTTGAGAGTTAAAATTTCTGTTCTTTAGTTCTCAAAATTGTAAAATGAGGATGATGATAATTTATGTAACCTCTGCCTGAAATAGCTCAGGCAAGCCTTCCGCATTTTCAGCTTTGATTGTTAATAAGTATATTGTTTTGCTTTGCATGCAGAAAAGAGGAGGCTTAGGGGTATATGGTTTTGCTGCTTCAGAAGGCTTCTGAATGCCTTCTTTGGGTTCCCATTTTGTAAAATACCCCAGGAGTGATTCTTGAAAGTAAAGTTTTAATGCACATCCTACAGCTCCCGTAGAGGATGTTTTGCAATGTTTTGTTTTCTTTTGCTTTGTTTCCACGTATTGGCTGCCCAGATGATATATTTCTTAGATCACAAGGACCACATTTCTCAAGAAATACTATTCCTTCTAAAGGAAGAGAGTTGTAATTATCTCAGAGCTCTGAAAAGCTCTGAGGGAGACATGTTGATTCAAGAAACTTACCATGTATGTGTGTGTATAGGTGTGACAGACTGCTGTGTTGTGCTGTGTATGATTCTCCTGGGGGTTCCTTCTGCACAACTTTTGTGCCTTGACACCTGCAGCACAGCAGTACTTCTGGGCATATCCTGACAGCAAGAACAAAAGCTTACACCCCCCCACCCCCCCACCCCTCCAGTGTTTAATACTGTATTTTGTGATACAACATGGAGGAATTACACACCTGCCTCCTTACCTAGGTAAATCAGCATTTCCTTGGATTTCTCATTTCTTTTTGCTTTCTTACTCCCACAGACATATGCCATCATCCCACCTCGGGGAATTGCTCTTCTCAGTCACCCCAAATTTGAGACAGATTGCATTAGAGCCTTTAATAGAATGTGCTGCATAGGCTTATGGTTTCTGGGGGACTTCTGGCTTCTTCACGCATTCCTTGCCTGTCAAGCTGCATTTGTTGTTTAAATCAAGCAAAAGAAAAAAAAAAATGTGAAATACTAAAACTGAACTGAACAAATAAGTGAACTTCACTTGGAAAGAAGCCCCCTAATAATGCTACAGTCAAATTTCAAAATTTTTAGTTCTATGTTTGCTTTTGTTGGTCAATTTTAATTTATCAGATCAGCTGCTTTCCTCAGAAAATTAAAGACATACAACAAATGTGTTGACAAAAATTAAAGAGATAATTTTCTTTGTTAGAGAATTCCTTAGAAATTTTGACCATTTAATAGAGTTTTCTAAAAATAAGTAATTTTCCCTATTATATTTCTGCTTATCTGCATTACTTTTAAAAGCTGGTAATTATATCAATGGTACATTAGTTGGTTCACGGACACCATGAATCAAAGATTTTCAAGGTATTGTTATCAGGGCACTACAAGCTACTTATTTCTACAAATAAGAAATTTCTGCACCTAACTCTGTCCCTGCTAAATAGCAGGGATGTTATGTTGATGCTGTACTTTGTTTCAAGATTCAACAGCTCTACACAGGATACCAATTAGGACTCCTGGAAAGTTCATCTTTAGAAAGAAATTATATAAACACTGTTTTGTTTTAAATCATCAGGTTTTTTTGTGAGTATAAGATGACATGAAATTCTGGAGTAGGTCTAGAAAATAACAATCAAATGCCAATAATCGCTAAAGTTAGTGCTCTGTTAAACCATTCATCTTGGTTTATAATTCACATCACTTTTTACAGTGCCACTGAAAGCTAGAACAATTGCCATTTTCTGTTAATATCCACAAATGTAAGCTTGTATATCACACAAGATATAGAAGTCTGGCTCTTTCCAGAGTTAAAAAAGAAGGTTTGAATACAGCTGTATTGATTGAAAGCAATATGAAAGCAATGGTGATCCTCCATTGTATTACGTTTGTGCTGTACAGTAAGATAGAAAGAAGAAGATAATTTTCTGTTTCCATGTCAACTTAAGATGGAAGAATACAACTGATATTTGCTTTTCACTTTTATGGGACAATTTTATGACATTATGTTTTAAGAAAAAAGAAAATTCTGGTGTAGAAAAGACTGGTTTGTCTGGCTCTTTGATTTCAGTTATAAATAATAACAATTAATGAAATTAAGTATGATAAATGGATTTAGATATCATCTTTGGTGTAAAAGCGCATATGCGTAAGGGAACAGATAGGAAAATAAAATTTTTCTGTGACAGGATAAACTTTGGTAAAATTTTCTTCCCTGACATCATTCCCATGGTCAAATTCAAAAATCCATTAAAACAGCATAATTTCTTCTGTGAGTGTGACCTCAGTACCACTCCATCTCCCCATCTTTAGCCACTAGTGCTTCAGATGTTTGAGAAGGAACCAATGCCACTCACAAGTCTCACGCTAATATTTGCAAAACTGGGCTGCATAGAAGGAAACTTCAGAAGTTTTAAGGACCCTTCAAACAGGTCTAGAGCTTTGCTGAAATCACTGCAGGTTCCAAATTCAGCCACATTTATGACCTGTTGGTAGGGGCCTGACTTCAACGCATAGAAGGCTGAATGCAACAAGATGTATTCTGCCCTTATGGAGTCTACTTTTCTCCGTGTCCTGCAATCGAGAATCTTTATTAACTTATTCCTTTTGCACATCTCAAGCATATTTTAATGTATCACTTACTAATGATAACAATTGCTTTGAGTACAAAGAATACTAAACACATTATGTCAATGATTTAATGGGAAGTAAAATACTTGTATTCATAGAGTCATAGAATAGTTAGGGTTGGAAAGGGCCTTAAGATCATCTAGTTTCAACCCCCCCTCCCATGGGCAGGGACACCTTACACTAAACCATGTCATCCAAGGGTCTGTCCAACCTGGCCTTGAACACTGCCAGGGATGGAGCATTCACAACTTCCTTGGGCAACCCATTCCAGTGCCTCACCACCCTAACAGGAAAGAACTTCCTCCTTATATCCAGTCTAAACTTCCCCTGTTTATGTTTGAACCTGTTACCCATTGTTCTATCCCTACAGTCCCTAATGAAGAGTCCCTCCCCAGCATCCCCATAGGCCCCCCTCAGATACTGGAAGGCTGCTCTGAGGTCTCCACGCAGCCTTCTCTTCTCCAGGCTGAACAGCCCCAACTTTCTCAGCCTGTCTTCATATGGGAGGTGTTCCAGCCCCCTGATCATCCTCGTGACCCTCCTCTGCAGTTCCATGTCCTTTTTATGTCTTGGACACAATATTCCAAGTAGGGTCTCACGAGAGCAGAGTAAAGGGGTAGGATCACCTCCTTCGACCTGCTGGTCACAGTCCTTTTGATGCAGCCCAGGACACGGTTGGCTTTCTGGGCTGCAAGCACACACTGCCTGCTCATGTTCATTTTCTCATCGACCAACACCCCCAAGTCCTTCTCTGTAGGGAGAAGTCAGAAGTATCTATTCCAGACAAGTCAGAAGTATTTGCACGAATACCCTTCCGTGAGCTTTGTTACTAGCCAGCTCCAAGTAGCTCTTTGCTTAGAATTCAAACCTTTATGTTCATCAGTTTGACAAATGTAAGTCTCTTATTCATACAAAATAGTTTTCTTAGGGTTCTGAAAGTCCTTATCTGGCTAAAAACAGGGTAGTTGTCCAGCTTTCAAAGACTCTTGCTGAGGTCTTCAACCAATAATTCTTTACTAATATAATTCGAATTTTGTACCTAATTGGTCTTAAAAAGTGTTTTGTAACTTTTACTGTAATCATGTTAACAAACAGCTGCAGAAAACCCCAGCATAAAACAAAAGCAAAATTGCATATTATCTTCTGCTCTCTGAAAGCAGTGTATTGTTCTGCCATCTTGTAGACAAGCAATAGTGTTACTGAAAATTTGCCTGAATAACTTTTTGATGCAATTAACTTGCTGCATGACTTGGCTTATCTTTCAGAGCTAAGCAAAATTGATGGGGTTTGCATGCATTTTGTTCTCAAACTTATTGTATGTCTCAGTTTTGCTTGTGTGCTTCTAATCATTCAGGGAGCAGATCTCTCTATCAAAATATCTCAATATCAGAAATACCTATGTTTGAGTTTCAAGGCATATATAGAAAGACATGAAAAAATAATATCTTTGCCTATTATACATACAAAATTCCTGGTGTATGCTTCCCACTGTATGGCACCAAAAATCAAAAAACTGAGTTGCTTAGAATTCCATTGACAGCTGCTTTCTTTCAGCTTTCAGTGCTGTTAAATTACTAATAACAGAGTCCGTTGACAGCAGTAGGGTAATACTTCAAACACCACAAATTAGGTAAAGAAGATCTATTATTAAAGTCAGAGAAAAACTGAGAAATGAAAGCTTGCTGTGTGTTGCTGGTACTGCCCTAATACATATTGTTTGACTAGTGTGTGTTTTGATTTAAGTCCAGGCATCTGTACTTGGAAAAGACCAGAGTCATCAGTCCAAGCTGTTATAACAAATATTAGTGAGGAGCCCGCATAAAAGGGTTGTGATGGATGATAACACAAGCTGCATTCACAGGAAATTAGACTTTTCTAAGTGCTGAAGAGAAACATTACAAAACTCAAACACCAGTAAATAGCTGCTTTCTCCAAGCTTTACCACAGAGGAGGAGGAGGCAGCATTAATGTTCCTACAGGCCAGAAGAAATGTTTTCATAACTGAAGCTGTGCACTTGATCTTGAATGCAGATCTTTTGTTTCATTAGACTTAAATGAAACTGATTCCTAAAAGGTTATTCTTCACAGGCACAGAAACATATATTGAAGAAAATAGACTTTTAAAATATATCTATCAAAATGCATCATTTTGTCTTTTTTTTGTGTGGTCAGAAATTTTTTTTTCTAATGATAAGTAGGAAATGAGAAAGAATCAGAAAGGCTTTTATTTCAAAGGCAGCTGTTAGTAACAGAACCTTTAAGGTTATAAAGTATCTGATGCAGGTGAAGGCTGACAGGATTCCTTAGTTCTGTGTGTTTGTAAAATTAGAAATCTTGATATTTTCTTTAAATTATTTTATATAGCATTGTATTTCTTTCTGCACTTGATAAAAAAATTCTTAATAAATGTTTATTAATGACTGAAATTACCTGAATACTGAATAGAGCCACCACATTATCCAAGTATCTGGAGTGGAAGAGAGCGGAAGGAGCCTGTCATCAGGAATTGTGTATATGTTTTACTAAGAGCTTATTCACAGCGCTATACAAGGCTGTTCTGAACAAGGTTACTGGTATCATTTGTTAGTTTGTTTTTATCAATAGCTATGCTAACATATTACAGACTCAAGTAGATGCACAGTCCCTACCTCAAATATTTAACAATCTAAAGTCATATTTGATCCATCTGAAGATCCTTGAGGCTGTACTTAGAGAACGAGTTTTATAATTTATGAGGGTTCATTTGCTTTTCTTAGGGCAGTATCATTTTCCCTAGAAGCATAAAAATAGTGCTGGTAAGGTTGTCAGGTGATCATTTAGCTTAGCTCTGGGCCTTGAGCCATTTCTGACAAATGTTTTAAAACAACTAAAGCGGTGATGAACTCATAACATGCTAGGAAATCTGACTCATATTATTAGAATGATATTTTAAAAAAAACAGAAACCTCTTACTATAAGTTTTTCCTGAAATTTATTACTTACTGTTACCCAGCAAACTTTAGAAGTTTTTCCTTTTCATGACAAACTTGCTGAGTGAAAACCGTCATGTTGTTTCTCTTCAGTCTTATCCTCTTTATCCCAAAACCCCTTGCTTTTTCAAGTTCTTTCTGTTAGAATCCCTTTCATTCCTGATGCTCATCTGTGAACTCACTTCTTCAGGTCTGTGTCCTTGAAAAACAGTTCCCTGACACTGACATAAACCCATATCTGAAGCATTACTAATTTTGCCAAGTAGTTCTTTCTGCAGGGAGTGCTTTGCACTTGTCTTGACTGACTTCTATTCTTTAGGTTTTAACATTATTTTTTTTCTGGTTTGTCCAAATTTCTTTGAAATCTAATCTTGTCTTCAGTGAGTTTCTAGTTCTTCTCAAACAATTGCTAGAACGGTTATTTTAATTTTACTGTCTGTGCAGCTATAACTTGTAACTTGCTGGTGTTGGGATATGATCATCTGAAATAGATATAAGTTTGGGGCAGAAAAGCCTTCTGATCACAGCAAGATCAGCCAGTTATATAGGCAGCTGTAAGTTTTTCCCCTGCTTTTGATGTCATCAGTGAGCTCAGTTCAAAGTATTTACAATACTAAAATTGATGTGAATATTTGGCTTGTTTTTCAGTTTTGCTCCATCAATAGTTTTCAGATAAAGTACTTAAACAGAATACCTGCATTATTATTTACACAAAAATGTAAATAATTTATCTTAGAAATGATATTAATGACTTGCAAAGAGATCTTTCTGGTTAGCATATTTTACCAGATAAGGTAAAATTTCTACTATGAAAAAATTCTACTATGAATTTCTACTATTAAGTTTCTGCTGTGCATCTTGGAATGTGCATTTTACTCCCTTTTAACCTCCTGCTCAAGAGTGCTGTAATACAAATCTGGTTCTGTATTGTTATTGCATTTTAGCAACCAAATCCAAACCAGTATAGCCTTAGTGACTTCATTGTAGCTACAGTAGTTTGTATCCACCCACTGTCTGCTTCTCATATTCTTAATGCAACTTCTAATTGTTATGATTACACTCATTTGTGTGACACAATGATATGCAATAGTGATACCCAAGCGACGTTAATCTAGTAAGTCAGTGAAGATATCTCAGTCTCTAGGAACATGTATGTGTACTAGGATGTGATAGTCAATCAGACTAAAGGTCACTTCCATGTGCTTTTCCATATAGTTTCTGTCTACATAATTCAGTGTTAGCCATGAATTCAAATCCACCTGTTCTTGGAAAATATATTGCTTTCTGGAAAATGATGCAATTTCATCTGCCATCAGTATTACAAATTTATGATTACCAATGAATCATTGTTCCTCAATATCATACATTTTAATCAAATGTTCCCTGGGGCACATTTTCATTTGAGATGATTAGTTTGATTCTTGTTGTAGTTCGGAAGGAAATATAATTTAAAACACCCAGTAGTGATCTGGATTTTTATGGAGGGTTCAAAGTCTATTAGAGTCCCATTTTGACATTTTTAATGAAATAATTTAGGCTAATTTGATATTCTTTCTGTGAAAAGCATCTGTTCCAGGTATTCATGAAAGATCTTCCAAGAGTACAAGGGCCTTTCAAAGCCCAGTTAAGTGTATGCATATAGCATGTAGTTTTCTTCTCTTGTTTTCAGCTGTAACTCTTAGTAAAGTGAAAATAAGGTAAAAACTTTTCTTGCTCTGTTTCCTTTTGCACAGTAATTGTTACTGACCAAAACACAGCTGCAAGCAATTTTGAATATTGGACTGCCACTGTCATAAGTAAGAGGTTAGGCTGGAAGTTTGTCATCACAACACAGTGTATATTCCACGTAGCCAGCAGCAGAGGAGGAGGATGAGGATAGCCTTCCAAATATCTCAACTAATCTGGCTCTGGATTTGGGATCTGGAAAAAAAGAACCGTTCTACTAGCTACTCTACTATGCTACCTTTATCTATCATTAGAACTCATAGAACTTCTTGCAACAGATCCCCTTGCCTGTTTCAGGTTTTTTTCAATATTTAAAATACAGTAAAGAACATCTGAATAAAACCGTAATCTGTAGCCGTGGATTTCGGGGTCTTTCTGTAGATATGGGGACAGATAAAGAGTAAGGCTCACTTGATCTGTAACACCTTAGAGCATAAAACTAACTGACCTAAGTTTCAAAAATATTTTTCATGATGACTCTTCATTCATAAGGTCAAAAGAAAGGTGGTATCATCAACTCATAATTTAATCCTGAAATGAAATGTGCATTCTGCACCCAATCCATCAATATGCTTTAAGGCTTTGCTGACTTAATGCCTAGAATGCTCACCAACCCTGTAAATTAACAGTCCTTAAAGTCTTACTTTGCTCTGACTTTATTGCATGATTTTATCACTATAAATAAATCATGGTTTGGTCATTCAGCTTATTAGCTGTGAGAACGTCATTGTGGTTGCAGTGAAACCCATTGGAAACTTCTGACACTACCACTCTTTCTATTTTTAAGTGTAACAGGGAGTCACACTAGATAATATCTCTGTCTTGTATAAGATTTAATTTATAGAATTGAAGGATTTGTTTACTTTGTGGAGGAGAAAATATGATCACATTCTCTGCATCCTTGACATTTTATTTTTTTTCTCATGAAAGATCTGGCTAATAACTCAGCTCGGCTTTTAGCCTATAAAGCCACATCTTCTTTGACTTCTCAAATATCATTAGATTGCTTGTTCCTTTTAATCTGCTGAAATGTACCTTGGTTAAATAATTCTAGTGTACATTATGAGCACCCTCAGAAGGTTTAATTCAGAATTTCTTTTTTTTTTAATTTTATTTATTTGAAGCCACTTCCATGAAGGCACAACGTTACTGCTCCTTTACTTTCTGTCTTGCTTAGGCCTAGTTCTGTCTAAATCTGAACTATGCTAACAGATTTATCATGCAGTGTCCTAGGATAGTCCAGCTGGCTTGATTGAATAGAATCTCAAGAATCTGGAACCTGGAAAAAACACTGGGCTATGTTTGTGAAGAATGTGAACGTGCTCTGCAAGACCATAATGCTAAAGAGAAATTCTAAACCCTTTACCTTTTTTCATATTGCAAGTAACTGCTGAATCCTTTTACTGCTTCTTCTGCTGTTGCTGCTGTTTGCTTTATGCTCATGGAGTTACTGCTTTTGTGTAAGACAATATTGTAGGGGTAGGAGCTGTGTGTGGCTTAAAACACAACAGTGTGCTGCTTGCAGGCTTTGATTTACTCCTGCGTGGTTCTTCAGAAAGGTTACAGCATTGCTAAACCAGTCTTACAGACTTCAGACTAAGAGATTTCAACAAATTCTAAAAATATTTCAGGATATTATCTTAAGAAGCTTAGGCTTCTGATGTAATAAATCTTGACTGTGTCATCTGCTACAAAAAAGGTCTAATCCTGATCTTTAGACTATGTTTGGACAGAATTTTCTCTCTCATGTTATTATTTTGAAAGAATTACTGACACTGCTTTGAAATATGATATTGTATGCCATCATCTCTTAAAGAAGCATTTCAAGGATAGAGAGGAGCCCTTTTAAACATACATTTTCAAGTGCAATTTTAAGTAAGCAGTTGCTAGAATTTCATTTATTCAGCTGTAATGAGCCCTGCAGTGTATAAGGCAGAAAGATAAAGTTTCTGCAAATTTGAAAAAGCCCACAATCTAGAAGGTATTAACTGGTAATATGAGGGAAGAAAATATCATGTTTCTTTTGTTTTTGTTATGAATTCACTTAGGGGATATTATATGCTTAAATCAGTTTAGGAGGGTTTTTGATAACAGTGGTGGAACATCTTGTTTAATAGCATCATTGTCTAAGTGAATGAAATGAAAATATCAAATGACAAATGAGACATGTTAGTCCTACAGATTTATGTAAGGAATGTTTAAGAACAATAGTAGATAAAGTTTGGACAAAATGTGTGATTATTAATTCCCCAGATGAATATTCTTAATATGTTGAAGAATATAATAAAAATAACATCTGGAAAAATAACATTCCAGCTTAGAAATACCATCAGAACAAAGGCATCACTGGAAAATATGCTTCCTTTTCTATGATACGTCTTCCCTACAACCATGATTAAAAGATAAAATTCTTTTGAACAGCATGCTTTCAAACAATGCTTGACTCAGAACTGAAGAGCAATTAGGAATGTATTTTCTATATATAAATGTAAAAAGTTTTTTTTTTGGTGCATGTATTTTCTATCTGCTAATGATAGGTATTTATTTTAATTTTATCATCCTGCCTGACAAAAGAAACTGTAACAACCCTGACAGCAGTAGGACCCTAAAGGCTTAATCACTTCCAGCTACAGCTCTGCCAGCAGGAGAGATTATTATCCACTGCTTTCTCACAGCCATTTGTCACTCTGGGGAGATTATTGTCCTCCCAGATCTATTAGCTCAGTCTCAAAAATAAACCACATTAATGTAAACAGTTTCAATAGTATTTTGTTAACATGTCTTAGAATATATATATATTGAGTAATGAAATTTTATTTCTGAATTAACTGCCAAAGCAGTTGTGTCACTGGTTACTCAAAGAAAGTAAAAAAAAAAAAGTTAGATGTTGATTTAGGGTATAATGTGCCTTGAAAAGTAACCATGTTTGATCTCAAGAAGTCATTAAGCTATACTGTAATAAAACCCTGTAGTAAATTGGTTATCAATTCTGAAACATTAACTGATGGGTGATCAGGTTGCTTTCTCAATGCTTCTTATCCTGTTTCCTTCTCCTTTTTTTTTTTTTTTTTTTTTAATTTAGCAAGTATGTGAAGCTGACCAATGCTAGTGGTGTAGAATGGCTAAAGCATTACAGTTTTAGTTACAAGGATTAAAGAGTGTAAAGAGCTTCTAAAAATCAATAATTATAAATAAAAGTGTCATTTAAAAAAAAAAAAACCCAACATTGTGTTAAATTGCTCAAACAAAAGTAATACCAAATACCTACAGATTTTTTATAAAGCTTAATTAGCTAGTATTAATATAGCTATCATTGATTATTCGAAACAGTTGCCAAAAAGATTGTCAAAAGATGCTTTATTAGGTATCTTTTTTCTCAGTCAGTCCAAGCTCTTTTATTAAAAGGTGTCTCAAAGGAAATTCTTACAGCTGACCCACTTCCTGAACCTCAATAATTTCCTGAAATTTCAGGACCCAGATTTCCCTTACAGGTAATTGCAGACAGAATGATATAAGCCTAACTGTGTCATTGCCTAGTGGAGTGCAGCCATTCAAATGGGTTTGACTGTCCAGAGTGCCAGTTCCTACAGTTGGGTTGTTGTGGTTTAAGCCCACGCCGTAAGTCAGCCACACAGCCCTCTCGCTCACTCCTCTCCTTTCTTCCACCCACCCCCCCCCCCCCGAGAGGAGAATCAAAAGAATGTAACTCTCACGGGTTGAGATAAGAACAGTCCAGTAACTAAGGTATAACACAAACCACTACTGCTACCACCAGTAATAATAATGATTAGGGAAATAACAAGGGGAGAGAATACAATACCACCCGTCGATACCCAGCCTGACTGAGCAGTGAACCAGCCCTCCCAAGTAAATCTCAGTTACATCTTGGGCATGATGTCCTGTGGTATGGAATACCTCTTTGGCTAGTTTGGGTCAGGTGTCCTGTCTCTACTTCCTCCCTGTTTCCCCTCCTCCCTGGCAGAGCATGAGACTCACAAAGTCCTTGGTCAGACTAAACATTACTGAGCAGTAACTAAAAAATCAGTGTTATCAGCGCTGTTCCCAGGCTGAAAGTCAAAAACACAAGGCTGCATCAGCTACTAAGGAGAAAAAATGACTGCCACTGCTGAACCCAGGACATGGGTTTTCCCTAACCGTAAATGATTTGGAAGAAAAATGAAAGGAAGAGAGTGCTGCTCTACTTTTCTGAGCTGGCTAATAAGCCTCTTTGTGACACAGGTCAGCAGAGCAGGCATTTTCTGGGACGTTGCTATCCTACTCACAGGATCAGGCTTTAATGCAAACATTCCTGGTATAACACCTTACATTTAGAGTAGCAGCATCAATTTAAAAAGCATGCTTATATATAAAATAAAACCTGCTTGTTTTGTTGCAGTTAATAATGTAACTATTTGAGTATGTTTAATCTCTGTTTGCATTGCATTTTTATTTTTTTTTAATTATTATTTTATTCCCACTTCTAGTGATCCATGTGGGTGCTAGTGATATAGATAGCAGTAGCCTGGGGAACATAAAGAAAGACTACAGAGACCTGGGGGAGGTGGTTAGGGGCTCTGGAGCTCAGATTGTCTTTTCATCCATTCTCCAGGATGAAGGGGAGGACTTTAAAAAGGCTAGGAGGATTGGCCAGGTTAATAAATGGTTAGAAGAGTGGTGCCATAGTCAGGGGTTTGGGTATCTAGAACACAGGACTCAATTTAGTAGGCCAGGTCTATTGAGGGCTGACAAGGGGAGGAGCGATTTTGGTAGGAGGCTTGCCAGAATGGTCAGGGATGCTTTAAACTAGATGTGCTGGGGGAGGGAGGAATCATTCCATTCCAACACACCCAGTCAGTTGCCAGCACCTATAATAAATGCTTGTAGCAATGTAGACATATCCCAGTGTCGTGGTTTAAACCCAGTCAGGTAATTCGTTCGCTCACTTCCCCCCCTTTTCTTGCCCTCCCCCTGCTCTCGGAGGGGTGGAGAGGAGAATCGAAAAGAATGCAACTCCCACGGGTTGAGATAAGAACAGTTTAGTAACTAAGGTATAACACAAATCACTACTGCTACCACCAGTGATAATAATGATAAAGGAAATAACAAGGGAAGAGAATACAACACCTCAGCACTCGCCCCCCAAGCCCGACCAAGCTCCGACCGATACCTCCTCCAACCCTGCAGTCTCCCAGCCCTTCCGGCTAACTCCCAGTTACATCCTGGGCATGACGTGCTGTGGTATGGAATACCTCTTTGGTCAGTTTGGGTCAGGTGTCCTGGGTCTGCTTCCTCCTGGCTTCCCCTCCCCCCCTGGCAGAGCATGAGGCTCACAAAGTCCTTGGCCAAACCAAAACATCTCTATCAGCTCTGTTCCCGAGCTGAAAGTCAAAACACTGCACTGCACCAGCTACCAAGAAGGAGAAAAATGATTGCTACTGCTGAACCCAGGACACCCAGTCACTCCAGCCAATGAGCCGGCTTCATTTGGAGTTTGTCTCAGATGCCTCTATACAAATGCCGGTAGCATGGGGAACAAACAAGAGGAATTAGAGATGTGTACACATCTATGGGGGTATGATACAGTAGACATCACAGAAACATGGTGGGATGGCTCCTATGACTGGAGTGTTGGAATGGAAGGTTACAGGCTCTTTAGAAAAGACAGGCCTGGCAGGCGGAGAGGGGGGGTTGCCCTTTATGTTAGGTATAGGCTGGAGAGTATGCAACTCTGTCTGGGGACAGGTGAGCAGACCACAGAGAGTTTGTGGGTCAGGGTCAAAGGGAGAACAGCGATGGGAGACATTACTATGGTATCTGTTACAGACTGCCTGATCAAGGAGGACCTGCAGATGAAGCACTCTATAGACAGATAGGAAAAGCCTCACGCTCACAGGCCCTTGTCCTCATGGGGGATTTCAACAACCCTGGCATCTGTTGGAAGGATGGTACATCCCAGCACAAGCAATCCAAGAGGTTCCTCAATTGTGTAGAAGACCACTTCCTTCTGCAAGTAATAGAGGAGCCGACAAGGAGAGGTGCCATGCTTGACCTCATTCTCACCAACAGGGAAGGGCTCGTTAGAAATGTGACGCTCCAGGGCAGCCTTGGATGCAGTGATCATGATATGCTCGAATATGAGATCCTCAGGACAGTGAGAAGAGCGTGCAGCAAGCTCACTGCCCTGGA
The DNA here is from genome assembly GCF_028554395.1 of Pezoporus wallicus. Taxonomy (NCBI): domain Eukaryota; kingdom Metazoa; phylum Chordata; class Aves; order Psittaciformes; family Psittacidae; genus Pezoporus; species Pezoporus wallicus. The sequence goes on from NW_026637470.1 coordinate 2,519,421, forward strand.
CTTCAGAAGAGCAGACTTTGGCCTCTCCAGGAGCCTGCTTAGTAAGGTTCCATGGGATACAGCCCTAGAGGGCTGGGGGGCCCAAGACTGTTGGTTGATATTCATGGATCACCTGCTGCAAGCTCAGGAGTGTCGCATCCCAAGCAGATGGAAGTGCAGCAGGAGGGCCAGGAGACCTCCTTGGATGGATAAGGAGCTCCTGAGGAAAATTCAAATGAAAAAAGAAGCTTATAATAAGTGGAAGCAAGGACAGGTGGCATGGGAGGAGTACAGGGATGTTGTCCGGGAAGCTAGGGACCAGGTTAGGAAAGCCAAGGCCCAGTTAGAACTAAACTTAGCTAGAGGTATTAAAGATAACAGGAAGGGATTCTACAAGTACATAGCAAATAAAAAATAGACTAGGGAGAATGTAGACCCCCTCAGGAAGCTCTCGTCAGAACTGCCTACACAGGATTTGGAGAAGGCTGAGGTTCTGAATGACTTCTTTGCCTCGGTCTTCACTGGCAAAGGCTCTGACTGCGCCATCTAAGGCTTGGAAGGCAGATGCAGGGGCTGTGAGAATGAAGACCTTGGGCCCACTGTAGGAGAGGATCTGGTTCGAGACCATCTTAAAAATCTGAACGTGCACAAGTCCATGGGTCCTGATGAGATCCATCCGCGGGTCCTGAAGGAGCTGGCAAATGAAGTTGCGAAGCCACTGGCCATCATATTTGAAAAATCGTGGCAGTCAGGTGAAGTTCCCGATGACTGGAAAAAGGGAAATATAACCCCCATTTTCAAGAAAGGGAAAATGGATGACCTCGGGGAATTACACAGCAGTCAGTCTCACCTCTGTGCCTGGCAAAATCTTGGAGCAGATTCCCCTGGAAGGCATGCTAAGGCACATGAAAATCAACAGGGTACTTGGTGACAGCCAGCGTGACTTCACTAAGGGGAAATCCTGCCTGACCAATTTGGTGGCCTTCTATGATGGGGCTACAGAACTGATGTACAGGGGTAGAGCAGTTGATGTCATCTACCTGGACTTGTGCAAAGCATTCGAGACTGACCCACATGACATTCTTGTCTCTAAATTGGAGAGACATCAATTTGATGGACGGACCACTCGGTGGATAAAGAACTGTCTGGATGGCTGTAGGCAAAGAGTTGTGGTCAATGGCTCAATGTCCGACTGGAGACCAGTAACAAGTGGTGTCCCTCAGGGATCGGTGTTGGGACTGGTCTTGCTCAACATCTTTGTTGCTGACATGGACAGTGCGATTGAGTGCGCCCTCAGCAAGTTTGCCGATGACACCAAGCTGTGTGGTTCGGTTGCTACCCTGGAGGGAAGGAATGCCATCCAGAGGGTCCTTGACACGCTTGTGAGGTGGGCTGATGCCAACCTCATGAATTTTAACCATGACAAGTGCAAGGTCCTACACCTGGGTTGGAGCAATCCCAGGCACAGCTACAGGTTGGGCAGAGGAGAGATTCAGAGCAGCCGTGTGGAGAAGGACTTGGGGGTGCTGGTCTATGAGAAACTGAACATGGGTCGGCAGTGTGCACTTGCAGCCTAGAAAGCCAACCGTATCCTGGGCTGCATTAAAAGGAGCGTGACCAGCAGGTCGAAGGAGGTGATCCTGCCCCTCTACTCTGCTCTTGTGAGACCTCACTTGGAGTATTGTGTGCAGTTCTGGTGTCCTCAACATAAAAAGGACATGGAACTTTTGGAACATGTCCAGAGAAGGGCCACGAAGATGATCAGGGGACTGGAGCTCCTCCCGTATGAAGACAGGCTGAGGAAGTTGGAGCTGTTCAGCCTGGAGAAGAGAAGGCTGTATGGGGACCTCATAGCAGCCTTCTAGTATCTGAAGGGGGCCTATAGGGATGCTGGAGAGGGACTCTTCATTAGAGACTGTAGTGATAGGACAATGGGTAATGGGTTAAAACTTAAACAGGGGAAGTTTAGGTTGGATATAAGAAGGAAATTCTTTCCTGTTAGTGTGGTGAGGCACTGGAATGTGTTGCCCAGGGAAGTTGTGAATGCTCCATCCCTGGCAGCGTTCAAGACCAGGTTGGACTAGGCCTTAGGTGATATGATTTAGCATAAGGTGTCCCTGCCCACGGCAGGGGGGGTGGGACTAGATGATCTTAAGGTCCTTTCCAACCCTAACGATTCTATGATTGTATAACTGTTCTATCTACCTGGACTTGAGCAAAGAGTTCGACACTGTCCCACAGGACATCCTTGTCTCTAAATTGGAGACATCATTTTGATGAATGGACCACTTGGTGGATAAAGAACTGTCTGAATGGCCACATGCAAAGAGTTGTGGTCAATGGCTCAATGTTTGGCTGGAAACCAGTAATGAGTGGTGTCCCTCAGGCATCGGTGTTGGAACCAGTCTTGTTCAACATCTTTGTCCCTGACATGGACAGTGGGATTGAGAGTGCCCTCAGCAAGTTTGCTAATGACACCAAGCATTGTGGTTTGGTTGATACGCTGGAGGGAAGGAATGCCATCCAGAGGGACCTGGACATGCTTGTGAGGTTGGCTGATGCCAACCTCATGAAGTTTAACCATGCCAAGTGCAAGGTCCTACACCTGGGTCGGAGCAATCCCAGGCACAGCGACAGGTTGGGCAGAGAAGAGATTCAGAGCAGCCGTGTGGAGAAGGACTTGGGGGTGCTGGTCGATGAGTAACTGAACCTGAGCAGGCAGTGTGTACTTGCAGCCCAGAAAGCCAACTGTATCCTGGGCTGCATCAAAGCAGCATGACCAGCAGGTCAAAGGAGGTGATCCTGCCCCTCTACTCTGCTTTTGGGAGACCTCCCCTGCAGTCTTGTGTGCAGTTCTGGTGTCCTCAACCTAAAAAGGACATGGAATTGTTGGAACAAGTCCAGAGTAGGGCCACGAGGATGATCAGGGGACTGGAGCACCTCCCGTATGAAAACAGGCTGAGAAAGTTGGGGCTGTTCAGCCTGGAGAAGAGAAGGCTGCGTGGAGACCTCATAGCAGCCTTCCAGTATCTGAAGGGGGGCTATAGGGAATGCTGGGAATGGACTATTCATTAGGGACTATTCATCAGGACAAGGGGTAATGAGTTTTAAACAGGGGAAGTTCTGGTTAGAAATAAGGAGGAAGTTCTTTCCTGTGAGGGTGCTGAGGCACTGGAATGGGTTGTCCAGGGACGCTGTGAATTCTCCATTCCAGGCAGTGTTCAAGGCCCCTTTGGACGAACCCTTGGGTGATATGGTTTAGTGTGAGGTGTCCCTGCCCATGGCAGGGGGGTTGGAACTAGATGATCTTAAGGTCCTTTCCAACACTAACTAATTTGTGATTCTATGATTCTATTATCTCTGAGGACACCAGAACCCAGTCGATTGATTTTATTTCTTAACAAGTAAATATATGTCACAATATTTGTCATTAGACTGTTGTATCAGAAATAATATCTGAAGCAATAACTGCTCCTTTTCAAATGAATCTAATTTTTGTCAGTATTCTATAGTCACCAGCAACACTTTGTTCACTATCTCCTAGAGGACCTTTAAAAACTTTTGAATTATCATTCTTTAGAAATACCAGCTGGTGGGTTTCTGTCCATTTTTTTTTTTTTATTTTTTTAATTTTAAAAATAATACTTAGGAAAGTTCTTTCTTTAAAATTAGATAAAGCCAACCAGACAGAAAAAGCTGTTCTGTTGCAGCCTGTTACAAAACGATATGGAAGGTTTTGCAAAAATGCCGTAGTTGGAAGTTAGTGAGAAGAACTGCAAACAGAGCAGTATTATTCCTGCTTGGATTTACTTTAGATCAGAAAAATCAAGTGCTTTATTCAAACATCAAGTGAGAATTATATGCCAAGGGCTGTCTAAATTTTTGGTTTTATTTGATTTTTTTTAAGAAATTACTACAGACTTGCTTAACACATGTATCTACTTATATATATGTAATTATGGCGTGTGTTTGTATTTTAATTAGAAATTATTTCTTAAAAATGTAAATAATTACAGATTTTTTTAGTATGACCTAAGCATTTTATAATTATATTTTTATGACTACATATATTTATCCATATATTAATACAGTTGCATGTCTGTCTGCTCACTTGAGTTTAAACTGCTCAACAAAAAACAGCTAATTTTGCAGATAGTATTTTAGACCATTTGTCTCTAGCAGATGACATCAGACAGCTGTGCTATGTGGGTTTGTGCATGTGTGTGTAAGAATCCATAGTTAGTTTTTTAATTTCTCTATCGTGTCTGCCTTGTTTACAGTGTCTGAGAGTTATTGCTGAGTCTCTATACTTCACAGTTTAAAGAATTTTCTGTGGCTTCTAGTCTGAAGTGGCATGTTGTGAGCACTCTGAGGAAAAAACATGAAATTACTACTTTGTATAAAATATGGATTCTTTGTGTTCCACTAGGAAGCAAAGATTTGAAGAAGTCTTCAGGAACTCAAAAGGAATTTCAGTTTATCCTTGGCAGCAGTTTCCAGCTGTGACTGAGAGGCTGAGATAGGTGTGTGAATGGGCTGCTGGAAGAGAGCAGCATGAGAACAGTTACCGAACCATAATAATCAAAAGTCTAAGGCATTTTATTTAATTGAAGTCAACAGTGAAAGTGGTCTGGAAAAGGAAACTAAAAAAACAAACAACCCATCAAACAACCCATCAAACAACCTATCAGAGCTTTCTGTAAAAGAAAGAAGCAAGTGGATTTGCTTGCTTTTAGGCCTACTAAACACCAGTACCCAGTAGGAAAATTTACCGTAGTATGACAAGACTATGGTTTGTCAGAATGCCCGTGGAATCGCTCTCATCTCAACTGATTTGCCCTGGCAAGAACTCCCAAATCAATAACCCTTGCTCTAACAAGACTTTGCAAATACATTTTTTTATTAGCAGTAAGACATTAAGGACAGGGGAGGTCTATGCTGGGACCTTGCTTCTTTGTGTTTCTTGTGTGCTAGCATTATGATAGCCAGTGATATTCCTACCTACTCTCTCTCACACATTTAGTCAGTGATATTTCTGCCTACTCTCTCTCACACATTTAGTCACAGATTGTAGCTTCTTTGGTTGCTCCTTTTAACACAAGCTGGCATGTGTTATCACACAAGGTTACTTTTCTTTGGTTTAGCTGAAAATTTTGAACACCGAATGGAAGAAATTTTAGGGAATGAAAAAGGCATAGGGATTTTATGTATAGCAAACAAGTTTACAACTGATTTACACCAGGATCTGTCAAGTTCAAAAGTCAGATGTATTTCTGCTGATGGATGCCAAGTAAGCAGGAGACAAAATGAGACAAAATGAGACACAGTATCCTCTTCAAGAAATTATGATTTGTTTGTAAATGGCCAATTTAAAACAAATGGATTAGGACTGTGAGAGCTGTGGTCCCAGCACATGTTCTTCCTTCACAGTTGAAAGCTCTGTCAGGCTTGTCAGAGTTTGCTCCTTGTAGCTCATGACAGAGAACTGCCAAGCCGCTTTCACACTTCTTTCTGTTCAGTAGTTGCCACTAGTCTTTATCCTGTTCTTTCCAGTAATTTTTTTGAGTTTTTAAAAAATATTTTGTTATTTATAAACATTCTGTATGAGATTATTGCCTAACAATCAGAATCATCTTGGATTTATGGCTGTAGATATTGTGTGAATGTAAATTAACGTCTTTGTTCTCCCACACATATTGGGACCTAAGCAACCAGCAAATAGATGAGGAGCCATTGATAAAAGCAAAAATAAAAGACAAATATCATACAAACTTTAAATGCCTTTATTCATGCCATTCACAGCTCCCCACGTTTCTATGTAAAAATTCAATCTAGTTGTAGCCCAATCCACAAATAGAAGAGTTTAAAGGGATGGCTAAAGAATGTGGTCCAGTTGTGATTTCCTTGTGCATGCAGTGATATGAGTAGAAAGAGTGAAATTCTTAGCTAGAAATTCAGGGAATTGGTGATGAAATGATGAGATCACCAAGGGAGCAAAGGGAGACATCAACCTTGTATTAAGGTAACTAGTCTGAATGAATTGTGTATAGTTAAACTGTGGTGAATTTCCACAAGACAAGAAAAGAGTATTCCTTCTGGAGGAAGGATATGGGGAGAGAAGCTTGAGAAAGATGTTTAGCTAGACGACATTGCAGCAAGCAATAAGTTTATGTCAGGCAAGACAACTATCTTAGCAGCAGATTTTGCACAGACTGCAGGAGATACTCAGTGACACTAGAAATGTAATAAATGCACAAGAATTGAGAACTGTACAATGAAGGTTATGAAGTGAAATGGATGCTGCAGGCAAAAGAGATGAAATTGAGCACTGGCAACTGAAAAGCCCTGTGACCACAGAAAACTGCATGTTTTAATAATTGCAAAATCAGGAGGATGTAATCAAACATCCCCATCTGTTGCAGCAGTTTATTTTTTTTATCTTGCAACCTGAGTTGCCAAAGGGAAGACATAATTGGCATCAGAATGCTGGAGTCAATGTTTGTGTGTATACTTGTGTGTGAAAGTGTTGATTTATAGAGAAGTATCTTTTAAAAGCTGTCCAAAAACCAAAGGTTTGAACACTTTTCAGTAAGTGACCTTTCTTTTATATTTCAGTGTTATTCCTTCCTTAGGTCCTTTGCAGCAGTTAGCAAAAGCATCAGTATGGAAAGTCAGTCATCTGTTAAAACTTTTTCCCTAATACTTTTGTGCAAAGGTTTCAAAGTTCTTTTATAAGTTCAAGCAAAAACTTTCATTATGATTTTTGGCTTTTGAAAAGAAAAGGACTTTGCTCCAATTGTGCTCAGAATTCTCTGTGAATTAACCAGCCTTTTAAATTCTGTAACTCATAGAAAAACTAATAGAAATAGATTTTCTTGATTTATTTTTTATTTTTTTTTCCCACATACCTATTGCATGCGTTAGATAAATCTCATTGTTAGGACAGTGTATAATCATCTAACATTTTTCAGGCTGTTGTAAGTTAATAATTTAATGAATTTGCTAAACATTAAATCCTTCAGCTGAAATAGGATAGATGCCTTTCAAAACACTGATGAACAAAGCTGACAATTGCTTTCTAATCTCAGAAAGTTGCTTGGAATACTTCAATTTCTCTCTTTTGCAAGGATTAGAAGGAAAAGATTTTTTGTCTTTCTGCCATGGGCACGGACTCCTTCCTCTAAACCAAGGCTGCTGAAGACCGCATCCAGCCTGGCCTTGAATCCTTCGAGGGATGGGGCTTCTACAGATTCTCTGGGCAACCTGTTCCAGTGTCTCACCACTCTCATAGTGAAGAATTTCTTCCTAATACTTAAATCTACCCTCCTATAGTTTAAAGCCATTCTCCCTTGTCCTGTCACTACTTGCTCTTATTGAAAGTCCCTCTCCGGATTTCTTGTAGGCCCCCTTTAGATACTGGAAAGCTGCTGTAAGGTCTGCCTGGAGCCTTTTTTTCTCCAGGCTGAGCGAGCTCAGCTCTCTCTGCTTGTCTTCATAAGGGAGGTGCTCCAGCACTTTGACCATCTTCGTGGCACTTCCTCTGGAGTCGCTCCAACAGGTCCATGTCCTTCTTCACCTGGGGACCCCAGAGCTGAACGTAGTACTTCAGGTGGGATCTCATGAGGGCAGAGTAGGGGTGGAGAATCACCTCCCTTGACCTGCTGGACACACTTCTTTTGATGCAGTCCAGCATACTGTTGGCTTTCTGGGCTGCAAGCACGCACTGCCAGCTTATGTTGAGCTGCTTCTTAACTAGCATCCCCGAGTCCTCCTCCTCAGGGCTGCTCTCAATCCCTTCTCTGCCCAGCCTGTGTTTGTGTGTGGGATTGCCTCGATTTAGGTGCAGGACCTTGCACTTGGACTTACTGAACTTCATGAGGTTTACATAGGCCCACTTTTCAAGACTTTCCAGGTCCCTCTGGATGGCATCCCTTCCCTCAAGTCTGTCAACTGCACCACACAGCTTGGTGTTGCTGGCCAGCTTGCTGGGGGTTCACTCAGTCCCACTGCCCATGTCTCTGATAAAGATGTTCACAGTGCCAGTCCCAATACTCTGAACTTTCCCCCCAGTTCTGTGGTGTAGAAAATGGGGTCATGGCTCAGCACTATATGAGCTTTGACAGCAACAGAGGCCTAAGAAGCTGTCACTTTCCCGGGTTGACCATTCATTCTCATTCCACCCAAATACATCCCCACCCCTGGCATGCAAACAAAATTATTGGCAGAGGTGTGCTGTTGGCACAGCTGTTGGAAATAGAGCTAGGTTTGAAAAGGAAAGTGCTGTTCTTAAGTAGGGTGATGTTGTGATGAGAATTAGTGTCAGGGAAGAGAGGACTAGAGACCCTCAGCTCAGGGAACTGAGCTCTTCTATTGAATCAAAGACTTAGCTTTAGTAAGAGGAGAAGATTTTGTATTTTTTGTACTTTGTAAATTATTTAAACATTATTTCAAAATGGTGCAAACACATTCTGTTATTCTACATTTTTTGCAAATATGTGCCTGCTGAATTTTAGTAAGCCTTTAAACTGATGAAATTTTTACCAGTTCAGATCTTATATTCATCACTAAGGAGAATTTGTTGCTTCTAAGTGGCTTCTTTAATTATGAATTTTAGAACACTAGCGAAAAACTGACAGTATTTGAACAGTGCTATCCAGGTCATTAATTCTTAAATTGAGATTAATTATAGTCTCAGAAAGCAATTGTACTCAAGATGGACTAGAAGACTCAGTAGAAGTTCTGCATTTTTGCACAAGGTCACATTTGTGTAACAAATTACACACCAGTTCTTATGTAGGATGTTATTTGCAAGAATGTGTTACTTCTAGCCATCCTAATCACAAATCCGTCACACTTACCCATCCTCTAAAATTCATCATGTGCACATCCCAGCTATTTTTAATTAAGTAGTTCTTGTCAAGGCTCTCATCGGTTGCATGGTTAGAAGTGGTTTTCAGGTTGGAACTGCACACAACTGTAAAAGGTGCAAGAGAAGCTGCATCATTCTTAAGGAAACCAGAACACTTTTGAAATAAAACACTGCTCTTACTACTTGGTTGAGAGGAAAATGGTGCTGCATCTAACTATGTTAAGTAACTTATAATAACTCTGTACCAAGGAGAGTAAATGTGAATATCATGTTATACTTTGTTTTAAGGCTAGTTGACCAACAGGAAGGACTTCATACTCTTCTATTTATTCTTTTAATTAAGCATTTAACGAATGGCACTGGGTTTGGTTTCTTTAAATCTCTTTGCAAAAGAAAAGCATATCCGTTATTACTTTGCCATACCCATTTACTGTCTTGTATAAAAATACTATTTTTATGGGAGCAGGATACAGATTATCAATGGAAAGTAGAGTAGTTTACCTCGAGACTGGCAGTTTAGCAACTGAAAGCTATCAGTGTGTAAGACTGGCTTGTGTCTTCTGTACAAGGGTGATATAGCGTCACTATCATAAAATCATAGAATGGTTTAGGTTGGAAGGGACATTAAGATGATCCAGTTCCAACCCCCTGCCATGGGTGGGGACACCTTGCACTAGAGGAGGTTGCTCCAACCCCATTCAACCTGGGCTTGAACACTGCCAGGGATGGAGCATTTAGCCACCAAAATTTGCAGGAAAATGTGAGCAATCCAAGTATGGCATATAAAACTTCAGCTCCAGACAAATATTACTGAACTCTGTGGAAAATCTGCTGTTGACTTTGATAGTGGATTTGGAAGTGACCTACTCCTGAATGATCTAGGTCAGAGCTGGCTCACTTCATAGTCCAGCAGAGTTGAAAAGTGTGCACTGGTTTTGTTTCACCGTTTTGTGAAAGTTCTCTGAGCTGTCAGCGAGACATCCCTCCTAATAACTAAATCCATATAAAGCATTTAAAAAACACATTACAGTGACAGTCTAGAGCACTGCAGGTTAATTATTTCCACTCAGAGTAATTGGATAATAATGTGAAAGCTATGAAGGTATACTCCAGAAATTATTCACTAGAAGTATCTCTTTCTGGTCTAATCTAACCTTCCTCATGAATATGAAAAGACTTTTCTCCACAAAGTACAGACATGCTTGTTAAGGGGTGCCATAACGCACCCCATACACATGATCGGGGGGAGACACAGGCACCCACTCACCCTCCAGGAGCCAGCACCAAACATGGGGGCTGTGACCTGCGGTCGCGATCCTGCTGCTAGAACTGAGCCCTTCACTCACACTAAACCTCCCCCGCCCCGTAGGTGGTCTTCAGGGAAAACACCGCTCCCAGCCCAGTGGCTGGGTTTGAGACCCCCATTCATTCCAGTGAGTGGCGCAGAGACCACAGTGGGTCCAGTAGCTGACACCGTAGGCCAGGTGTACCCAAAGCTCTGATCTGACTCCAGCTACTGTCCCTTTGGCAAATGTAAGCATATCTGAGTCCAGCATTGTACATGTTCACATACACCATACACACACTTTATATAAAAAACTAAATATAAAAGTAATAAACATTTGAAAGTTCTCTCCTAATTTTTAATATGTCCCTATTTAATTTTTCATTCTAATTCTTAAGTCCTCTTTAACATTCTTATTTCTCTCTTTTCTTTACTGAGCTCTTCTTTTTCATTCTATCTCATTTTGTATCACTTTTTTTTCATTCTCTGCACCATATAATACATTCTTATTCAAGTATTGCTTTCCTTTCATCTCCTTTGACATACAAACCTTTTCCCTCTAATCTGTCTCCTTCCTACCTCACCACAAGACAACTTTCTGTAGATGTAATTATTCTATGAGCATCTGTATATATTACAGTTAGTTAAAAACTTCTATGCTCTTCTCATAAACAATAGAAGGCAATAAAATGAAGGAAAATACATAGTTCAGAGTACCAGTTAAACAAATCTGTTTCATTTTGCATTCCCTTATATGCTCAGATGGTGCACTCCAAATGAGATCTTTCTAAAGAAAGCAGGTGATCTGATATAAATACATTTCCTGTCATAGTGGACCAGCTTAGTTTTACACATATACTGGGAGTGTGTGTGCAAGTGTATTAAGTGGTATTAAATGAACAAACTGGTATTGAAAGAATAGCAGATTTTCCATCTTTGCACCGAAGAAACTGCATTTTTCAGTGTTTATGCTCCTGGAGATGTTTATAACAGTTTTAGATAATGTTTGCATTAAATATTTGCATAGAAAATGTTCATAACGTGAGCAGTTTTTCAGGTTGAAACATCATGTGAAGGTGTACTCCGAATAATAAAGGTATATTTGGAAAATTTAATAAAGACTGTAATGATGATACTGTGGCCATTTTTCTGGTTTATATTTTTTATACTTCAACACTTCGCTGTTTCTTCTCTCCTGTGACATTAGCTTTTTTCTATTCTTATTTCCTTCTTTTCCATTTGCCAATCCCACAAACTCCCAAATGTAGCTACTGGTTTTGACAAGATCACTGTTCCTTGTTCTTCATTTTTAATCCACATTGAAGTACTAATGGTCTCCAGGCTTCTCAATTGACTCTGACCGCCAATTTATTGGAAGTGTGGCTACCAACTCTTAATCTGTGTCTGCCATTGGGAGGCTGATTTATAACAGTAGGTGCAAGGGAATTTAAAGTGAAGGAGAGCAATCTGACTCTCAAATGAGTGTTTAAAGGTAGTCTCTACTAAGGTATGACTGCTACCCACTTTTTCAACTTAATATTTTCATGGCTTCTCCTTGTAGCAGGTCTGATGTGGTTTATAGGTCTTAAGTATGCTATGAAGCTGATAGGTATATTAGGCGATGAAAAACAGAAAGTTAGGGGCAGTGGAGGAAGAATCACTAAAAATACATATGTGCAAGCAAATGCGAATGGTGAGAATGTTTTCATGGTTTGGCAAAAAACGCTGATGTTCTGTGGAATAGCCTACTGACAACTCACATAGTCTCTTGGCAGGTGTTTCTAAAGATATGAGGCTGGGATTTATAAATATTTATGTTGTACATCATTTTATTTAATTCCCAGACTCGCTGCACAGAAGGAACACACACTCTGGTTTGGCTCTCTTCCACAAGTGCTGAACTGTGAATATGAAATCTGCACTTCATTTTGTGTCCCTTGCCTCTCCATCTGTGCTGAACCACCAACAGTTTAGTGGGGCTGCCAGCACCTAAGGCCCTGGTAGAAATTCCATTATAGAACAGAAACTGAGCATAAACCATTATGCTGAGAAAAACATTCATGCATTTCTCCTTTTGGTTTCCAGAATCTTTGTAATTTCCTACCAAAACTTTTCATTTAGGAAAGTGCCTTGTGCAGATTGGCTTTCAGGTCTTCTACTAACCCTCTTCCCAAAAGATCACATTCAGAACTAATACAAGATAAGCATTTTTCCCATTATTATGGAAAGATATATAATTCTGTAGGTGAACAAAATACAGATTTCAGAACTACTCGGAGTTTAGCTGTACTGTATAGACATTGGATGTAGCCAAGGGATTGTGGATACTTCTGTGTAAAACGTTGAGTGAGACTCAAACAGTGGAAGCTCATCTGTTGCCTTTGCCAAATAAGGGACAGAGACTTTGAAAAGGAGGAAAGTAAACAAAAATAAAAGAGGCATGGAGGGAAAAAGAGTGGGGAGAAAAGAGGTAGCTTTACAGGTGCCTTTTCCACTGGTAGTGGAGGAAGAATTTCTTGGGAGAACCATTTCTATTTTCTGAACTTCCTATTAAATAGGATGATTACCTGCCCCACATGCTTGTTTTAGTACTCAGATAACTGGCTACTATGCTGACGCTTACCACCCAATTCCTATTACAAAAAGGCAGCAATGAGGTGGGAGGCAGGGCAGGAGAGTGCTTCTTTGAATAGATGGCATTTGATGCAGGCAGGAAAGGTGGGCAGGACTTTGGAGCCAAGGGCATCCACGGCACAGTCCATCCTGTGCATTTAGTGGGGATGCGAGACAGATCTATCTGCCACACCAGCAAGAAGTGTCCTACCTGCCCTCACTTTCATGAATACAAGGAATTTGCAAAGAAAACCATCACATTTAGAAAGAGGAATACTTTGCCTCTGAAAATCCTGCAAAAATCTTTTGGCTTGATAGACTTTCCTGGGGTAGTCTCACCTGTCTGTGATAACACAGCAAAATGTCATATATCTGTCTTTCTAAATTAGGGCTCATATGTCTGAAGAAAAGTGGATATGTAGAGTTAAGATAGCATAGGAATAGATGTATATGATTAGGAATATATAGTCATTTATAAATCACTTATTATTTATAAATTATATTTTTTTATATTCTAACACATCCTTTTTCCTAGTATTTTAAAGTCTTTTATGACTGTATTAATTTTTAATAAATGAGGAAATATTTTTGTGCTTCGTGTATTTTCTTGTAACCAGCACTATTATCATAGAATCATAGAATTGTTTGGGTTGGAAAGGACCTCTAGATCATCTAGTTCCAACCCCCCACCTCACCCTAAACCATGCCACGCAAGGCTCTGTCCAACCTGGCCTTGAACACCGCCTGAAATGGAGCATTCACAGACTCCCTGGACAACCCATTCCAGTGCCTCACCACTCACAGTAAAGAGCCCTCCTTATTTATAACCTGAACTTCCCCTGTTTAAAACTCATTACCCCTTGTCCTGTCACTACAGTCCCTAATGAACCCCCAGCATCTCTATGGCCCCCCTTCAGATACTGGAAGGCTTCTATGAGGTCTCCCCACAGCCTTCTCTTCTCCAGGCTGAACAGCCCCAACTTTCTCAGCCTATGTTCACATGAGAGGTGCTTCAGTCCTTTTATCATACTTGCTCTCCTCTGAACTTGTTCCAACAGTTCCATGTCCTTCTTATGTTGAGGACACCAGAACTGCACACAATACTCCAAGTAGGGTCTCACGAGAGCAGAGTAGAGGGGCAGGATCACCTCCTTCGACCTGCTGCTCACACTTCTTTTGATACAGCCCAGGATACGGTTGGCTTTCTGGGCTACAAGTGCACACTGCCGGCTCATGTTGAGCTTCTTGTCAACCAACATCCCAAAGTCCTCTGCAGGGCTGCTCTGAATCACTTCTTCATCGATTAGATCTACATCAGCCTGTCATCACTGTACTATTGGACTGACTAGGTTATGCACAGAACCAAATATGTTTTTTAAAAGTAAGAATTTAGAAAACAATTCTACTGACCAGAAGTATGCATGATACTCTTGCTACTGGATGTTTAATAATAAAGTGGTAGTTTAAATATCTGTAAATCAAGTTTAAGCCATTGATGCATTTATCTGTTGTAAGTGGAGGGAGAAATCATGCTAAATAGCAGCCACTCATAAAGTGTCTAGTGTGCCCAATGTCTATATGCAGCACCTATATCACTAGAGCAGTACTTAAATGAGAATAAGTAAGCTGTGCTCCAGTTACAGAGTGTTTTGTGAAGGGGGGGCACCTCTTAGTACAATCACACACAATTCCAGGTAGTGTCATATGGAGGTGAGTTCTAGGACATTCCCACAGTGAATTCTGGGGAAAAGTGTGTCTCACAATTTAAATTTCATTGCAAAGGAGTAACTTATCAAGCTCAAGAGCAAGCAGCACTATTTAACTAACCTAAATTTGAAGAATCTTCACACTTAGCCCAGAGGAGTTTCCGGCTGATTGGGTTGGGAATAACAGCTATGAAATTTCTAGTCAACCAATTATTAAAGAAGAAAAAAAAAATCAAGAAGAGTTTGGAAAATTTAGCTTCTTAATATCTTTTTGAGGATAAGAATTACTATTACTCTACTCTGAAAGTTTGAAAGAAGCAGTATCAGTCCATCATTGTCAGTGTATTGGTGCTTCTGTCTTAGATTAATTAGCTTCATAATGGCCACAGCTTTTTCCTCAATGTGTTTCAAACTGGGGAAATAGCCACAGAATTCACAGAGATTATTACAGTATTTCATTTTAACACTTTTAGTGTTCAACATATATTAAACACTGGCTCAGCATAGGCCCAGTGTGAAATATGTTTACTCAAGAAAAATCACATTGAAAGCTGTAGTGCTGATCTACACTGTCTTGACAGTGGACTGCAACAGCTGCAGGACAAACTGACTGCAGCTACTGGAAGCACAAAGTTTCCATGCTGCTTTCTGATGCTGTGAGAAGCTAAACCTTTGCCCTGATCTTAGTATCAACACCTTAAATTAGCTGCCAGAAGTGAGTACAAAAATTATACCGTCCTAAGTTACTCCTTCGATAGAACTCTCTCCCATATATTTCATCTTTGACTGTGATCATACTACTGCAAAGCCCATATGATTTGCATTGAATTCCATGAGATTTTGTGAGCATAAAAGTAGCAAAACTGTTTGCTTACTCAGGGCTTTGAGCTTCCAGCCTTTGGAAATAATACATCCCTTTAAGTTTTGCAAAACACTGTATACATCTTCAGTAATTACATATGTTGTGGACCTATGAAATTATGTAAGTAGTACATGGGCATTAAACTTTTGCAAGCCTCAACTCAAATTCATAAGCTAGAAGTAGATATTTCTAGATCATGTCTATGCTAGAAGAAGTCCTAATACATTTTTAAAAAAAAACAAACTTTTAAGAGAAACAGATTTCCTTTGTGTTCAGATATCTACAGTACAGGATTAGTGTGATACTGCAGTTACTGCCAGCTGAGACCACAAGGTATATGCATTTAAAAGCTCAGGTTTTGTTCTCAAACTAAAAATATGGAGTTTGAGATAACCATTGGACACTGAGTACCTTCTTTTTTATGCATTTATCTGCATAGTGTTTCTAAGTTGAGCTGATAGTTAAATGCTGCAAATAATGAATGCAGTCATTCTTATTAGTCATATTAAAAGGTTTTGACATTTCCAGAGATGGCCATTTAGGTCCATCTGACCTTATGCTGAGACTGGATTGTTTCATCCATTCACCGGAGTCCCCTGTTCTCCCAGGGGAGGAATTTGCCTGGTAAGACTCGATTTTTTAAGGCTGTGGTTAAGTCTTCCCTAGCTTTCCAAATTTCTTTGATTTCATTTCCCCCCATGTTTTACTCATATGCAAACTGAGTAATTTTCTTTTTTTTTCATTTACAAAGTTTAATATAGAATCATAGAATCATAGAATCATTAGGGTTGGAAAGGACCTTAGATGATCTAGTTCCAACCCCCCTGCCGTGGGCAGGGACACCTTATGCTAAATCATATGACCCAAGGCCTCATCCAACCTGGTCTTGAACACTGCCACAGATGGAGCATTCACAACCTCCCTGGGCAACCCATTCCAGTGCCTCACCACCTTAACAGGAAAGAACTTCCTCCTTATATCCAATCTAAACTTCCCCTGTTTAAGTTTTAACCCATTACCCATTGTCCTAACAATACAGTCTCTAATGAAGAGTCCATTCCCAGCATCCCAATAGGCCCCCTTCAGACATTGGAAGGCTGCTATGAGGTCTCCACGCAGCCTTCTCTTCTCCAGGCTGAACAGCCCCAACTTCCTCAGCCTGTCTTCATACAGGAGGAGCTCCAGTCCCCTGATCATCCTCACGGCCCTTCTCTGGACTTGTTCCAAAAGTTCCATGTCCTTTTTATGTTAAGGACACCAGAACTGCACACAATACTCCACGTGAGGTCTCACAAGAGCAGAGTAGAGGGGCAGGATCACCTCCTTCGACCTGCTGGTCACGCTCCTTTTGATGCAGCCCAGGATATGGTTGGCTTTCTGGGCTGCGAGCGCACATTGCCGGCTCATGTTCATTTTCTCAATGACCAACACCCCCAAGTCCTTCTCCACAGGGCTGCTCTGAATCTCTTCTCTGCCCAACCTGTAGCTGTGCCTGGGATTGCTCCAACCCAGGTGTAGGACCTTGCACTTGTCATGGTTAAACTTCATGAGGCTGGCATCAGCCCACCTCACAAGCGTGTCAAGGTCCCTCTGGATGGCATTCCTTCCCTCCAGGGTAGCAACCGAACCACACAGCTTGGTGTCATCGGCAAACTTGCTGAGGGCACACTCAATCCCACTGTCCATGTCAGCGATGAAGATGTTAAACCAGACCAGTCCCAACACCGATCCCTGAGGGACGCCACATGTTACTGGTCTCCAGCTGGACATTGAGCCACTGACCACAACTCTTTGCCTACAGCCATCCAGCCAGTTCTCTGTCCACCAAGTGGTCCATCCATCAAATTGATGTCGCTCCAATTTAAGAGACAAGGATGTCATGTGGGACAGTCTCGAATGCTTTGCACAAGTCCAGGTAGATGACATCAACTGCTCTACCCCTGTACATCAGTTCTGTAGCCCCATCATAGAAGGCCACCAAATTGGTCAGGCAGGATTACCCCTTAGTGAAGCCACGCTGGCTGTCACCAAGCACCTTGCTGATTTTCATGTGCCTTAGCATGCCTTCCAGGAGAATCTGCTCCAAGATTTTGCCAGGCACAGAGGTGAGACTGACTGCTGTGTAATTCCCCGAGGTCATCCATTTTCCCTTTCTTGAAAATGGGGGTTATATTTCCCTTTTTCCAGTCATCGGGAACTTCACCTGACTGCCACGATTTTTCAAATATGATGGCCAGTGGCTTCGCAACTTCATTTGCCAGCTCCTTCAGGATGGATCTCATCAGGACCCATGGACTTGTGCACATTCAGATTTTTAAGATGGTCTCGAACCAGATCCTCTCCTACAGTGGGCCCAAGGTCTTCATTCTCACAGCCCCTGCATCTGCCTTCCAAGACTTGGGTGGCGCAGTCAGAGCCTTTGCCAGTGAAGACCGAGGCAAAGAAGTCATTCAGAACCTTAGCCTTCTCAAATCCTGTGCAGCCAGTTCTCCTGAGAGCTTCCTGAGGGGGCCTACAGTCTCCCTAGTCTGTTTTTTATTTGCTATGTACCTGTAGAATCCCTTCCTATTATCTTTAATACCTCTAGCTAAGTTTAGTTCTAACTGGGCCTTAGCTTTCCTAACCTGGTCCCTAGCTTGCCAGCCAACATCCCTGTACTCTTCCCATGCCACCTGTCCTTGCTTCCACTTATTATAAGCTTCTTTTTTCATTTGAATTTTCCTCAGGAGCTCCTTATCCATCCAAGGAGGTCTCCTGGCCCTCCTGCTGCACTTCCTTCTGCTTGGGATGCTACACTCCTGAGCTTGCAGCAGGTGATCCATGAATATCAACCAACAGTCTTGGGCCCCCCAGCCCTCTAGGGCTGTATCCCATGGAACCTTCCTAAGGAGGTTCCTGGAGAGGCCAAAGTCTGCTCTTCTGAAGTCCAGGGCAGTGAGCTTGCTGCACGCTCTTCTCACTGTCCTGAGGATCTCAGATTCGAGCATATCATGATCACTGCATCCAAGGCTGCCCTGGAGCGTCACATTTCCAACGAGCCCTTCCCTGTTGGTGAGAATGAGGTCAAGCATGGCACCTCTCCTTGTCGGCTCCTCTATTACTTGCAGAAGGAAGTGGTCTTCTACACAATTGAGGAACCTCTTGGATTGCTTGTGCTGGGACGTACCATCCTTCCAACAGATGCCAGGGTTGTTGAAATCCCCCATGAGGACAAGGGCCTGTGAGCGTGAGGCTTTTCCTATCTGTCTATAGAGTGCTTCATCTGCAGGTCCTCCTTGATCAGGCAGTCTTTAACAGATACCATAGTAATGTCTCCCATCGCTGTTCTCCCTTTAACCCTGACCCACAAACTCTCTGTGGTCTGCTCACCTGTCCCCAGACAGAGTTGCATACTCTCCAGCCTATACCTAACATAAAGGGCAACCCCCCCTCCCCGCCTGCCAGGCCTATCTTTTCTAAAGAGCCTGTAACCTTTCATTCCAACACTCCAGTCATAGGAGCCATCCCACCATGTTTCTGTGATGTCTACTGTATCACACTCCCATAGATGTGTGCACATCTCTAATTCCTCTTGTTTGTTCCCCATGCTACCGGCATTTGTATAGAGGCATCTGAGACAAATTCCAAATGAAGCCGGCTCATTGCCTGGAGCTGCCGGAAAATCTCTACATTGCTCTGATCATTTATTATAGGTGCTGGCAACTGACTGGGTGTGTTGGAATGGAATGATTCCTCCCTCCCCCAGCACATCTAGTTTAAAGCATCCCTGACCATTCTGGCAAGCCTCCTACCAAAATCGCTCCTCCCCTTGTCAGCCCTCAATAGACCTGGCCTACTAAATTGAGTCCTGTGTTCTAGATACCCAAACCCCTGACTATGGCACCACCCTTCTAACCATTTATTAACCTGGCCAATCCTTCTAGCTTTTTTAAAGTCCTCCCCTTCATCCTGGAGAATGGATGAAAAGACAATCTGAGCTCCAGAGCCCCTAACCACCTCCCCCAGGGCTCTGTAGTACTTATTTATGTTCCCCAGGCTACTGCTATCTATATCCCTAGCACCCACATGTATCACCAGGAGTGGGTAATAGTCCGTGGGTTGTTCTAGAGCAGGCAGCCTCTCTGACACATCCCTGATCTGTGCCTCTGGTAGGCAACACACCTCCCTTGAGACCGGGTCAGGCCGACAGATGAGTGCTTCTGTCCCTTTCAGTGTAGAGCCCCCTAGTACTACGACCGCCACTTTTTCCTACCAGCACCAGTAGAGATCTTTACCAGGGCATCAGCCGGCTGTTTCTGGTTCGAGTGCATTTCCTTATTAGCCCCCTGCAGGACAGCAAAGCGGTTCTGCGTGGGGACAGGGGATTTAGGGGGAAGCCCCTCGCTTTGGTTGTCCTTTTCCTCCTTTTTTGTTGCTTTTGTCACTAATTTCCAGTTTCCCAGGTTAACGGCCTCCTTCTTTCCTTCATGAGCTAGAGGTGAAGCTCGAGGCCCCTGCATAGTTTGGGCCTGGAGCAAGCATTCCTGCTTCCTCTCAGCTTCCCTGACATCTCGCAGTCTATTGACAGCATCCCGCAGCTCAGCCCCTTCTGCAGGAGGACCTCCACCAGGGAGCACCGAGTGCAGCCCTGCCCATTGCGCTCCCTCCCATCACCAGACCAGTGCAGGCACTCTCTACACCCTGAGCTCTGCACTGCAGCCTCCCCTCTCATCGGCTCTGTCTGGTTGCCTACGCGGCCACCGCCGGGGCAGCCAGAGCAGAGCTCCCGGACTGGGCCCTGATCATAAGATGAGTGCTCACCATCCCGCTCCAACTGCCGCGCGAACTGCCTCGACCTGCTCTGCTCGCCGCGCTCCCTGGGGCAGGTTTTTAACCAATCAGCGCTGGTGCCGCTTCTTCAGGCTCCGTCCCATGTGAGTCAGCTGCTCGCTCTCGTCAGCTGAGCTGCCGGCTCCTGGGCAGGCCCTGTCGAGGACTTGAGGCTCCCTCGGTGGCTCTCGTCGCTCTGAGTTGAGGCTCCTGGACCTTAAAGCTTTCTCACTTTCTCCTTCTGTTCCCAAATACAAGTATGTACTTTCTCAAGATGGTTTGCTGGCAGGAAGGAAGCTCTTCTACATCATGTCGCTAACACCAGTGTTCAGCACAACTGCAATACTGCGGATAACTCAGGATTATCCTGGTGACTGTGCTGCTAGAACAGCAGCTTTCAGTCACGTGGTTGATTTCTTGCTCAATCTGTTTTACACTCATGCTGCTGTAGCAAGAGCCATGGCAGAACAGCTTTTGCGTTTGAGCACACGCAATCGATATGAAAAGTGAGGGAGACGCGTAATAACCAAACTGAGCTCTACCTTTCTCAGGAGCAAAAATAATTTACTCATCTGTTCTACAGATGTTAAATCTGTCATTTGCAGTAAATATCCATCCAGTGGATGCTTGCTTATATCACCAATTTTGTATAAAATGGTTAGCAAGGCCTTACAGGCAGTTACTCTTATGAGTTCCTTCACAATAAGTAAGGGTAATTCTGTTCACCTGCTTTACAGTAGATGCACATTAACTGTTCAGCCATGTCAGTATTTAAGGATGAAAGTATAAATAATACTTTCGTTTATATGTAGAATGGCAAATATTAAAGGAAAGGGAGACTGACTACACATCATGGTTGACATTTTATTATCCAGAAAAGGCAAAAGTACCAGGTTGGTTATTACAGTTGCCAAATGACATCTACGGGAAAACTCAGCTGTAGAACTAGAAAACTGCTAGAAAGGACAACAAAAGATATCTTGGGGATTTTATTTGGTTTTGTTTTCCATATTAAACTTCAAAATCAAATACACTTAACTCATCTTTGAAGTATTTTAGCTTTAAAATTTTTATGAACACTCTTACTTTCTGTTGTTTCAAATACATAATCTGATACTTCTCTGTTAGCTGTTTTGAAGTGGGTTATAAGAACTTTACAAGAGATGCACACTTATTAAAAAAAAATCCCCTTAATTGGAAGGATACAAAGACAATATAATTTTGTTGTCCTGTTCAAAAATTCTGGTTGCCTTTTGCAATTCAGGATGGCTGCAGTCTATTTGTCCTTTTCCCATCAGGATACTGCATAATGATGAACTCTGCAGCATGTACAGAAATTGTTCTCAAGCCTGTGTTAACAGTCCTGATAATGTATTTTTTAGGTTTCCTCTACGCTCAGAACAGTGCCAAACGCAGTATTAAAGAGCGACTTATGAAGCTCTTGCCCTGCTCGGCTGCCAAAACGACCTCTCCTGTTACTCAAAGCAAGTTTTATTTTTAATTTGACTTTTTTTTTAGGTTGCATGCATCAGAAGTTATACTTTCATTAACTGCTAATTTGAGAGACAAGATACGTGCTGAAATAAATGTATGCTCTGTTGCGGTTTAAAATAAAGTGATGAACAGATTTGTGGGTTGGTAACAGATTTGTCTATGCAGAGCACTATGGCAGTATACCAAGGCCAGGGTCCGCTGCGTAGGAGCTGCTGGGTTGGCACGTATGCTCTGGAAATGATTCAATTAAATACCTGCTCTCAATGTATTTGAAAAGTGGTATCTTTTCATTTACGTGTGTGCATGTGTCTGTGTATGCTTGCTATCCAATACACATGATAGTATCAGCAGTACTAGTCTGGGAGGAAAGACTTGTCTCAGCGGGTTTTGACTAAATTAAACTATTTAGAGAATGCAACTTAAAGTCTGCATTTGAGAGAAAAATAGTGAGATTGAAAAAAAAGTATGTGAATGTGGAGATATAGGAAAAGCACACTGACACTACCTTTGATGTTTTGATATGCTGTGAGGAAGTAACATTTCTCTAGGATAGCTAACAGATAAAAACAGGGGGAGTGAAGGAGAAAGTGAGCCGTACAAAGGTGCATAAACCTAGAGATTCATTTTAGTAATAAAACTAATGTCTTCCTTTATAAATTGGCTACTATAAATGATTTTAAAATATCCTTGTGTACCCAATTTCGTCTAGCTTAATTTGGCTTTATTCTAGGCACTAATCTAAGCACTTAAAATTAGAAGATCAGTGGTCCTTATGGTTCCTATATGTGGTGCCTATATGTGTGGTTCCTCTTCTGATAAAGCATCTCAATCAAAGGTGAAAGAAAAACTTCCAGAAGCAGTTCCCCACGTCCAGTGAATACTTGAAAACCCAAGGCAACTTGGGTATGAACACAGGACCCTATTAAGTGTCTGGACCTCAGTGGTATGGATCTAGGCTTTCACTTTGCTGCCCCACATCACTGCCTTTCATGCTTCTCTAGAGAGAAGACAGTGGTGCTTGCTTTCTTTTCTAAGTGTTTGAGGTCTCAAAGATGAGAAGGACTAAAGATGTGATTTTTTTTCACGGTGCTTCAACTGATGTTTTATTTGAAAATGCGATAGCTTAACCTGGTCCATTACTGTCATGACACCCAGTAGGAATTAATTATGTAAAAGTTGCTTTCAGCTACAAGGCCTGAATAATATAGTTTTAGACTATAAAAGGCATCATAGAATCAAAAATTGACTTGAGTAATAAGGGTTATTGTATTAACTTGTATTAAATATTTCATATTGGAGAACCAAAACATAAAACCAGATTAATTTGACATTTTTCCATGTACTCGTCATTAATGAAGTGCTATGTTAAGTATGAATGTTATAGTAAGTGAAAATATTACATTAAATAAGAATATCATTGTAGACACATTGTTATTATACCACTTTGACATGTGATATTTGATTTCTGCTAACATAAAATAAGCAACATGATAATGTACTAGGAATGAAGCCAACGCTACCTACAATAACAACCACATTAATGTGAATTCCTTAGAAATTTTAAGGGGAATATTTTTAAAACTAGTACTTTGTTGAAATATAAATAGCATGAATTTGCACTTCTGCTCTTAATGTCTATGAATATATGCAGACAAAGGTTACCTGTGGTTTAGCTTAGTAAAATTAAACTTAAATCCATCCTTCTTTAGCTAAAGGCATGTGCTAGAGATAGGACTAGACTCAAGAATGGTTTTGGAAAGGAAAAGCATGTTTGCATGCGGTTATTAGATTCGGGAGCTATAATTTGGGTTTTGTGCAGGCAAATGCATGGGCACAATTTTTACGATATGAATTGAGGCCTGACTTTGGACTTGCCTCTCCAGCTGCCATTATTTGAAGCGTATGTGTGCTTTTTGCATTGCTTTTTTTCATTTTGTTCTTTAATGAATAATGAAAGGTTCAAAGCATAGCTCCTGTGGGAAATACATTGAAAACTGTCCTTACTATTTAGCTAGAACAAAGCTACTGATCAATGAAGTCAGTAAGAATATTTTGTTCAATATATTGAGTGAATATGAACATGTTTCTGGTTTTCAGTTTACATATGTTAGCCTTCTATAAAATAAATAAAGAACCCTCAACTTTCTTAGGCTGAAGAAACTACAGAACTGAAATAACTATTTTTTTGCTAATGCTGTAGAAATCATTCATGTTTGGAAGTAGATATATTTTCACACATTTTCACTGTATATTTTCAATGTGTATAGTTTTGCATTTTTTTTTCCCAGCCTGGATAATGGTAGCCATAAGTGTGAAGAAAAAACTTAAACTCCTGCAACTCATAAATGCTATAGTATTTTAATCTGCATACTTGGCACATTTTAAGGAAGTTTATGGTGATTTTATTTTTTTATTATATCGGTCAGAGTCTAGAGAAATAGAGTGTGAAAAGAGTGTTATAGTGAACCTTTTAATTACAGAAAAGCATCATCACCACACTGCAGTCTTCTACATTATCACCGTATCATTAAAACACTATAAAAATGTTTATTATTAAGGAAATGCCAAACACTGTACTCAGCATCACATTGTCTGGCCTTTATCTCTAGCCTCGCATCATTATGCATATTCATTTTGCTTCTAGAAAAGCTTGTAGATGTCTCTCTAGGTAGCCAGATGTTTCACGAATGGATGCTCAGGGAGCTCATTTCCAGTTAAGTCCCCTTCTATCTAAACAGTGGTCCATTTAAATTCCATATAACTCTTGGAATATAAAATATAAGTGACTTCAAGTATGTTTATTCTCAGATTGATTCTCTTGCGAATTTAGAATAAGCACCTGGTGTTGACTTGCAGTTGACAAAAGACGAATAAAATAATCGGCTGCATATCTGCAGCCTGACATTGCTACAGATACTTCAGTGACTGTATAGGGAATATAAAAAGATTAATCCCTTAAAACATGATGGAAAGGATTTAGGAACTGTGCAAAATAAACCCTGGCTCATAGCATCATAGAATCATAGAATAGTTAGGGTTGGAAAGGACCTTAAGATCATCTAGTTCCAATCCCCCTGCCATGGGCAGGGACACCTCACACTAAATCATGCCACCCAAGGCTATGCAGTTTTATGAAGGTTTAACCAAATACTTTATATATTATGATTATTTCTATTTAGTGTGTTCAATTTTTTTTGTTTAACTGAACTATATATTCTGATGCCAGATTTCTCCCAAGCAGCTGAAAGTTATTATTACTGCATTGTAGCACAACAGAAATACGTGAAGATGTAAGCATAGTACTGTTTTAATGCAGTATCCTAATATTGTGCTCTTATGAAAACTGAACTGAATAAAATTTATTTTAAGAATGCAGTCCCACAGTGACAGTTGAACATGCTGTCTCAAGTTACATTTCTATAGTCAGTATAACTCTTAAACCGTAATAAGGCAGTGATTTGATTAGTCTGCAGTACTACACAATAATACTGAGAGTACTTAAGATGGATATGCACATTCATATTTTTATCAGGCATACTGTTGGCACCCTATAGAAAAAAAAAGTCATACTATTAGTTTCTTTAGCTATTGTATTGAACTTTCACATTTAAAACGCTACCTGGAAAAAATGCATTGCTGTCTCTCATTGTTTAGGGCTGGACTCAACTATAAGACTTGAATGTGAATAACCTATTTTTATTCACCTATTGATGAGATCAGTGAAGTCATCTTGTTCCCCACTTAGGCTGCTCACCACAAATAATCATGTTTGCCTGAAAGGTTTTGTTATACCATTCTGAAAGTAAGGTCTACTGTTGAATGTGCGGCATCATTCTCACATGCTTTCCAAATCACAACTTCACAGTAAAAGGAGGACACTGAAAATCCAAGTCTGATAAAGTGAATTCACACCTATTAACTAACCAAGGAAAAATTTCTAGTATCCTGGAGTCACTGAAGTTTAATAAAATTGCTCTCTTTGCTCCGAGAGTGATAGAAACAGAAAAGCCATACTGAATGTGTCATGCATGCCCTTGCAGAATGTTGGCTTTTCGGTTTATTGCTATTTGTACTGATGTGATAATATCCAGACCACTGGATCTTCATTGTTGTTCCCTGTTCCGTGCAGCCACAGAAGCAGATCAGGTACCCTTTCCCTCTGAGTTTAAAATGAACATGTCATTTGTCTTTAAAGTTGCAAAAGATGTTCTGTAAGAGAATGTCATTTAACTTTTTTTTTCTCTGCAAGGATTAGATAGTTCTGTATCCTATATTTCTTGTTGAGCTTTCCTTTTCCATCTCTTGTATTCTGCAGACACTGTAGAAGATGAAATGGAAATGGCCACAGTACGACATAGACCTGAAGCTCTTGAACTTCTGGAAGCACAGAGTAAATTCACAAAGAAGGAACTTCAGATCTTATATAGAGGTTTCAAGAATGTAAGCACTTTCTTTTTTAATTTACCATCTGTTTACTGGATAGGCCACTGCATCTCCATCAATATGAGAATGACTGACACTGAAGCTCATGGAATCAGTAGCTAAATATTGCATGTCGGGTCAGGTGAGGAAACAACCACTCTGCAACACCTGAGCTGTTTAATGACCAAAAGGTGTAGACAAATTAAAAAAGTATCCAGAAGAAAATAATTATAATTTAGTATAATAGGACTTTGTTCAAATACAGATTAAAAATTGTGTTGAGGTAGTTTGTCTAAAAATGCAATAATGGGAGAGAATGTAAGTCCTGAAGAATTTGTTTGGTAAAGAAGAAAGATTTTGATTTTTGTGTTCACAGTAGCTATCACAAGAAGTAATTGGTTTAAACTGCACTAGAGTGATTTTTTTTTTTGTTAGGGGAACAGCAGCAGGTGACTTCTTTAGTCCTTTCTAGTTCTGTAATCTAAATCTGTAAATTAGTTTGATCCCTTTACTAGGAGTCATTCATAGCAATATATGATATCTGCATTCTATTGGCAGGCCAAACATTTTTAGTTGGCAGGGATCCCCACTGAGGACCTCAGTACATGGGTACAGTCTGTCTTCTTTTCCAGCATGTACTTGCTGTCCTCTGGTGCTGGGTTTGTTGTTGATATGTGAGGCATCCATGGGTAGAACAGCAGAGAAATAACACGCAAAAAGGTTTTAGTAATTAATATTAAATTCTGGCTCTATACTAAAATTAAGAGGTGCCCTGATTTTATTAATACTATATGTTAAAAAAAAAGCCTGTTAAAAAAAGCTTTTTTCTCTCTGTTTTCCTCTACTCTTTCATGTGATTAACAATTCTGTAGGATATTACATGCAAGTAACATTGGATAGAAAATACTTGATATTAAAAAAATGAATAATAGAAATACTTGTGAATAATTTGTGTGTAATCTGTGGACTCAGTTGTGAATACTGCAGCTGTGCTAAGGTGCTAAGTCTTCTGCTGAGCTGAAGACAAAGATGAATTTAATTGCATTTATCACCTTTATATTTAGTTTTTCTTTCACCCTTACAAAAGGGTTGCCTTCTTGACCTTGGCATTTACTATTCAAATGAAATCGTGTAACAAAGTATAATAATGCTAAAAAGACGATAAAGGTCATCTGTGGAATCAGAAGGAATATTTTCAATAGCTTGTACAAGGACAAGTGTAAATCTTGCAGAATTCTTAGTTAACATGTATTTTATAATGAAAGCAAGCCATGCAAAAGGATGTTTTAAAAATACATTTTTATCAGAAGCTTACAATGCAAGTAAAATATGGAGTCACTTAATGTGTCCTGTCTATATATCATCCTCAGTTCCAGAAGGTATATAATGCTGGCGTGTTAGTGATTAACAGTGATTGCTCTTAAAAGCCTTTCATTTCCTCAGGGTACCAGAGAACATTCCCCTGCTAATGACAGTATTCCCTAGGCATTGCAAATCATTAACTAATGTCCCTAGATCTAAGGCAAAAAAGTACAAGCTATAGTAGATAAAATAAGCCTTCTTTCTGTTTCTCCAAGAATGATTATTTTTAGACTCTCAGAAATGAAGGATCTTTATAATTCTCTGTGTAATATGAGGTATGGAAAAAGAGAATACGTTATAAGGAAGTATTTCAATTGATTACCTTTTTATCACTTTTGAAAAGAGGAATCCAGATGTTTGTATGCTTCTGTGTTCTAAGATGTAAGTTCTACTTACATCAAAAGAGCGTCTATGGTAATAACTTGTAATACATCTTTATTCAGTGTTTCATTTCCTTATCAGTACATGATAATTCAAGACATGCATGTATAAATATCATTGACTATATAAAATTAATAAGCATGGTCTTCAGGGTTTTGGATTTTTTTAATATAATTGCAAAGTTATCAATTCCTTTCGAAAATGCTGTAAAGCATGCCCAAGGCTAGCGACTGTTATAAATCTGTTTAAAGACAGTCTTTAGCCAAGAGACTTCAGAAATGAAGGATTTCAAAACTTTCACTTGAGTTCATGTTTGTTTTGTTTCTTATATTTATCGGTTTCTACTGCAAAATTTGGTGCTAGGTCACAATTCCTTTCTTCCCCTGACAGTGATCAGTCACCTGCTTCTGCCTGCCACAGGCCACCTCCCTTCTCATTCCACTTCTTTCAGATCCAGCTGAATGCTATCCTGCCAATATCTCCTCCCATGTATGTTTTATGTGTGTGTTTCATGCACCAATATATGCTGGTAACCACTGAGCTAGAAAGCAGCCTTGCTTTTTGAGGATGAGCCAACAATGTGCCTTTGTGGCAAGGAAGGCAAACGGTATCCTGGGCTGCATTAGGAAAGATATTGCCAGCAGGTGTAGGGAGGTGATTCTTCTCCTCTGCTCAGCACTGGTGGGGCCACACCTGGAGTGCTGTGTCTAGTTCTGGGCTTCCCAGTAACAGAGGCATCAGTATACTGGAGAGGGTCCAGCGAAGGGTCACGAAGATGACTAAGGGACTGGAGCACCTCTCCTGTGAGGAAAGTTTAAAAGATGGGTCTGATCAGCCTCAAAAAGAGAAGGATCAGGTTGATCTTATCAACATATATAATCATAGAATCACAGAAAGGTTTGAGTTGGAAGGGACCTTCAAGATCATCTAGTTCCAACCCCCCTACCAGGGGCAGGGACACCTTCCACTAGACCAGGTTGCTCAAAGCCCTATCCAACCTGGCCTTGAACACTTCCAGGGATGGGGCAGCTGCAGCTTCTCTGGACAACCTCCGCCAGTGTCTCACCACTCTCATAGTGAAGAATTTCTTCCTAACATCTAATCTAAATCTCCTCTTTGTCAGTTTAAAGCCACTCCCCCTTGTCCTGTCACTGGCTGTCCTTGTAAACCTTTAAGGATATTTTCATGGATTTGATTTTCCAGTGTAGACAAATTACATGCCAAATCCAGGAAAATGTAATTCAGGCAGAAGGCGCACAGGGTCTCAGAAGCATTTCTGTGTATATGTAGACGCCTGCAAGCCTTACAAAGTCTCAGATCACACTGTAGTATACCTGATGCTCTAGGATGCAAGAGTAGAGTGTAATTGCAGGAAAGGCCCAAATAGCACTAAAATGCTTGTCATGACAGTGGCTATTTAGGTAGCAGTCAAGCTCAACATTTAAAATACAGGAGATACACTAAAGAAAACAGAAGGTGGGACAGGCACTTTCAGATGACCTAGAGAAAGCATGAACTTATGCCTGTATTCGGTGATTTAGCCATTTTGAAATTTCTATACTATCCTTGAAAAATGAGTTTAACAGAAGTCTGAAGCCCTCCCCAGTCTCAAAAGTTCGTCACCAGCACTCTAGTTTTACAATCTTCCTGCACTCTTGTTGATGAATTGTTGCTCAGCTGCCATCACAGTAGGACCTTTCCATTTTGTATTTGGCTTCCTGTTACTCCATTTCTTGTAAATTGAACTTGTGATTGCTTCAGTCATTAACCTTTCAAACCAATAGCTCTGTGGCAGGCCTAGTACAAGTGGTACTTCACAATAAATTGTACAGACTATCAAGCATGCACTCAACATGTGGTCTGTCTTTCTCTTCTGTCCGTTGATAGGTCTCTCACAGTTTTAAAAATGTCCCTGAGCTATGGCACATTTCCATTTTAAGAATACTTAGATAATGCATTTGCTGCAGAAAAGATGCTTCTGTGCTAAATGTAAATATTAATGATCTTTACATTTTGGTTGATTATGCTTATAAAAAATAACAAACCTATAGAACTGTGTGTTGGAAAACTACTATACTTTCCCAGAAAAGTGAAAGAATTTTTGACAAACATTTATCTTACCCAGCCGTATATCAGAGAAAGTGTAAATTGAAGTTGTGCATGCATAAAAACGTCCCTGGATACATACTGTAGCTTTAAATTGTCAGCTTCATATTTGTGACATTTATTGGGAGAACATTTCTCAGCCACCTTTCTTCCCTATTGCTGTTAGCAAATGAGGCAACAATGACAGTAAGAAAATAACTCTGATAATGTTACAGCTCAAAGATAGGTTCACCCATCACACTACCTATCCATATAAGAATACAATTGTGCATAACTCAAAATATGCTAATTTATTCAAAGATTTTTCCACTTCAGCTATGGTTAGATGGAAGCAGTATATAACTATATGTTGCGAGTCTTGCAGAAATTTTAATGAAAACTCACAGGTTATAAATCTCATTTATTGATTGTCTAGAATATTTGGCTTTTGCATGACAAAATACAACTATTCTCATTGTCCTTTTCTGGAAAATTCCTTTTCTTTGTTTTTCTGTTAGTATCTTACAGGAAAAAAATAAAAAAAGAGAAAGTGCTTGTTTTATCTAATTGACTATATTCCCAATCTAATGAGTAGGAAATAAAAACATACAGTTCATGTCACGCAGATTTATCCTTTAAGGTATACATGCATATTTATTGTAAGAATATTCATAGGATATTTTTGATAACTTGAACTAGGTGACCTCTAGAGTTCTCTTCCTGTGAATAGTTCCACCAGTGTGTGATCTGAACTGCCACATTCTGATAAGTAATTTAATATACAGAATTAATTGGTGGTTTCAAACCGATTCTGTTTCTGTATTGTGCATAGCAGGCCAATCCCCTCAACACTTCAGTACACTTACGATGTGAGTATTCCCATGTCATGAGTTTCAACAAGTGAACAAAAAAAATATAGATTTGATAAAAGACTTGGAAAAATTAAGTTGGTCCATTAGAATATTTTTTTCTGTATAAGTGTTTTCTCTACACCTGCGATATTTTGTTTAATGATGAAGATGGTTAGGTATATACTGTGCATTTTTCAGTACATGCAATAGCTTGTGCAAAACCTGAAGCATCTGAATGTTCTAAGCCTGGTTTAAGATTTCTTTGTATGCATGATATTCTAGAAACATTAAATATGTTTGGTTTGTTCATTGTAATTGGAAATTACTTGATAAGAAATGAGATATGAGAAATGCATCTCAGTGTCCTAAACACTGATTTTTATGTTTACAGCTATTCTGTTTGCACAGCCTCTTATCTAGGACTACTAAGGATGTACAGTTTTGTCTTTCACTTTTGTCTTTCAAATGTAGTTTCTATGATTAATCAATGACTTGATTAGAATTTCTTTAGTACAAATGGAAATGTGTCTCTTTGTGAGACAGGAAAAGCTGACAAGGAACACTGGCATCTAACTTTAAAAAAGACTAAGAAAATGGGTGGTTGTCAAGAGTTTGAATACCACTGTGATCATCCGAAAAGAGTTTTAAAGTCCATTCCGTTTTCCTTGCTTGCTTACTTACTTAAACTTTTCCACTTGTTCCAAAGCATGACAAGGAGCAAAGACAACATAATGCTCTTAGTTTATGTCTCAGGAACACCATGTATTATGAGACACAAGATTTCATACTATGAGAAATGACACTTCAGCTTGGAACAGCTATCTCTGAGTCATCAATGTCCCCCATCTCACAATCAATGGGATATTTTCAGTTCATTGTGATCCCATTGAGTTCCACACTGAATCCATGTGTTTGTATTGTAATGAATAAAGGCAGATTCAAGATTAATAGAGACCAGAATAGAGAGAAAAGGCAAAACTGAGTACAAACAACAATCACACTAGTACAAGAGTATTTTGCCACTCACATAGGTCCTCCAAAGCTTGTTGTTGTAGATCAGGTAGCTTAGAACTTAAATATGCTTTTCACCCTTCCCATGGAGACAGCAAGGAATATTTGATTTCACCAGCAGTCAGTACAATTGCTTTTCCCTCAAGATTTGACAGCTATCTGTACTTCTTGGGTTACACAGGATTTAATCTTAGCAAGAACAGGATCTTTTTAGATGAAGACTTTCTTCTGACTGAATAGAAGAGAGCCTGGAAGAAAAATATATGTCAGTTAAATGTTCCCACCTAGTTCTCTTGGCTAACATGAAACAACATTTAAGCCATTTAGCCTATATCCCTCTGTGACTGAATATCAAACAGGGGATGGGGTCGCTCTACTGGATAACAGTGCATGAAATGTGCTCATTGTGCTGTAAGTTTTTACAGAGGTGCTGACTGTTCTGAAAAAGCTCTGTATGAATAGTAGTGTGGGTAAAAAGATGATGTGCATACAAACAAGCATGAGTCATGCCTCATGCATATGAATCTGCTAAATTCATAGCATAGAAATGCCAATAAAATGGGAAAAATCGAGGAAGTTCTAAATCTTAATAGAAAATCAGATAGTGATTATAAACACTGAAAATTAACAACTTCTCATGTTAGAAAACTCTTGTGACTTGCTTAGCCTTAATAAACTAAAGAATAGACATCAGCATGATGAAACTCCAAGCAGGTAAACCTAGGAGTTTGTCAACAAAATATGTCAACAGCCAGATTTCTGTGAATCTATCTTCTTCTACCTTAAGAGAGTTCCTGAAGACATGTGTAATACACATAGCTCAAAACCCCATTTTTTTAAAAATTGAGTTATTATTTACCAGCTGTGCTTCAGATCAATTGTTTTCTCAACTTGAGGTGACAGAAGAAAAACTTAAAAACCAAAAACAAAACCACGAAACTTGGCAGAATTTTGTTATTTTGTTTCAAAAGCACTGGCATTTATTTACTAGGGGCTTAGAGGGAATTTTTTCATATTTCAAACAAGGCTATGTGAAAATCTTTTAACAAACTGAGCAATAAATAGCGCTTACATTCATTATATATTTCCATTGGGAGTTAGTGAGTCAGGAAACTTTTCAAATAGAAAAGTGAAAATAATTTGGAGGTACAGTTTGACAGATCTAGTGTATAGTTGTCAGTCGTCGCAAATTTACATTTGTGTTCAGCTTAATGCGTTCAGCAGAGATAT
The DNA here is from genome assembly GCF_028554395.1 of Pezoporus wallicus. Classification (NCBI taxonomy): domain Eukaryota; kingdom Metazoa; phylum Chordata; class Aves; order Psittaciformes; family Psittacidae; genus Pezoporus; species Pezoporus wallicus. Next base: position 2,552,380 of record NW_026637470.1, read on the forward strand.
TTGTTTCATTTAGTCTCGCAGTTGCTGGCAAAGATTGAAATCTTCTTTTTGAAAGTTAATAATGAACTTGGTCTCTACACTTCTATTCATCTCATGACTTACGGCTGTTCTTGGAGATACTTCATGTTGTGTTCATTTGGGAAAACTGTCATCTAGTGTACCAAGGACTGTCTTTGTAATAGTGATTGCTTACTTCTGAATTATCTCTGAAAAAATGTAGATGCCAAGTCGCTAATAAGCAGCATATAAAAAGAGCACCCAGTATCTATAATAGTCCAGAGCATCAAATACCTCTGAAGTTATTCTTTACTCTAAAAATGTCAATATTATGTTCTAGTGAAATTCTATTCCTCTGTGTGCTAGTCAGCCCTGCCTATTTGAAATGGGCAGTACCCTGTCCTGTGCACTCTCATGGGGGCTCATGGTAAGGCATGGCATCATTCATGCCAGGATGACACTTGATGCATGGTATATTCCTTCTGCTCTGCCAGCCAGCTGCTCAGTGTAACTCATCTTCTGGTAGAGCTGTTTTCTACCACAGAGATTTCATGTGTGATATCTGAGGAATATAAATTTTAATGTACTAGAATATGAGCATCAAAATATCTTCTTTGGCTACAGCCCATGCAGTTAATTTTTGCTGCATCTGGAATAAACGTTACCAAACTTGGTACTGGAGTTATATAAATTGTTGGATTTTGGTTTCTGGGTAATAAAAGGTAACACTTGGTGCAATGCAGCACTGATAATCCTGTCATTTAAAAATTTAGTGAATAGACACCTCTTATTCCCCTTTCTCCCACTTGTCCCCGTTTCTTCATGAAGTGAGATGAATACTAACTGCACTGCTATAAACACTGCACAGCTAAAATGTCAGTTGAGAAAACAGGATTCAAAAATCTCTTTACTTGTATTTTTTGCTACTGATTTTCTTACTTTTAAAGAGGTTTTATGTAAAACAATTCTGTAGTAAATCCTGTACTAAGTTATCTTGCTGTTGCACTGCAGTTCAGGGGCACAAAGAGGACACATGTATTTTCAGATGGGCATCCTAAGCCTGTAAAATGAGAGAAGAGGGAGTAAATACATATTCTAGTGATCCTGCTGGATGTAGCAGTTCATCTGTTTCGGTCCTGAATACTTCAAAATTTTATAGTCAAAGTCTTATATGTGCTGCACTCAGGGATCTGTTCTAAATACCAGCAAATTCCAAGTAAATTTGGATTTTTGTAATTTTTTTCTTGTTTAAACTCCAGCACAATTTAAAATCAGCAGTGTGTAAGTTTCATCAGAAAGCAGTGAAACACATCAGAAGTCCATTCTTGAGTTCTACAGGATTAATTTCTGATTAGAAATGTCTTTAGATCTATATATATGCTGAAAATAAACTCTTGTAAGTCTTCAAATAAAACAGCAAATCACAAGTAACAAAGCATTAAGGTCAAGTCATTCAGTATCATAGAAGTTTATTACAAGTTTTGTGCCAACTTGCATTTTCCTTCGAGTGAAAGTCTAAAATCCATTATCTGACAGAGCCTATATTCTTTAGATCAGCTGGACATTTGCACAGTTGCTCTCTGCTCTGTTGTTAACTTTCAAGTAAGGGAATTTATTCAACCCAATCAGTTCCATTGTGGAATATACTTAAAGGGCCTTAGATATGGTGAGGATAACAGAAGAAGTAGGAGCCAGTAATTCAGAAGATGGCATGATTCAGTAAACACAGCATGAAACTAGAAGTGAAAAGACCAGCCTTTTGGCTCTCTGACTGGCTTACTGACTGGCACACACCTTTAAAAGCTTTAACTGTCACACTTAAAAAGCCTTCTGGGTTGCAAAAATGCTTTATACCAGAGCTTTGCTGCCTGCCTGGGCTCCACATTGACAACTGCCTAATTTAATGTCTCTGGTCTGACAGCCAAAACCTTTAGAGCATCCCTAGCTATCTGAGAGATGCTTCCCAGCCTCCTCTAGTAGGCCCTGGGAACAAAGTGGGGAGCAACAGTGGGGGAGCTGGTGGCTGTGGGAAACTGAACTTTCCCAGGAGCTGGAGATAGCAAAGTTCATCCTTTGAAATTCAAAGTTCAGAAAAATGAAGGAGAGAAAAATGAACACTGAATCCCTCAGCGTTAAGACTAAATGTGTGGTTTGTGGGCAGCATATTTGAGCGAGACTGTCTAGCCCACCATAACCAAGCTCCGTATCTGTCAAGTGGAAATAACAGTAACCTCATGCCTGAAAAGAGCACTGACCTAGGAAGCACTCTATGTGGTATTTCTAAGAATTATTTACTTGCTCCATTTATGCATCTCTGATGCTGTAACCAGCTTCACTGTGGCCTCACAAAAAGAAGTGTCAAGAATAATTTTTTCAAGTAAACCCCCAGTAGCTGGATAAAACAGTATTTATCTCTGGCACACTATCTACCAGCAATTATAGAACAGACACATGATTTTGCTTGTGATTTAAAACGTCAGCATGAAGCACTGGACCTAGGTGCACAGGAAGCATATTGTGCAGGCTACCAGATTTGGATCAATAGGGAGGAAATCTAGGTTCGATAACTGCCATATTGTCCTGCTGAACAACCCAATTAATCTCACTTTTTTTTTTCACCTCTTTCCTAAGTTTTTAGGGCATAAACTCTCTGTTGGTGTTTCTCCATGTCCTGATTAATGCATCCCTGGTAAAAATGACTGTACCATAGGTGATGCATTACTATTAATAAAGTTTTAAGACCTGTAGTGTTTCTTACCTTCTGCCAGAGCAAGATGAGAAAAGAGTTACACAATATAAAACAGCAAAGAACTTTAATGTGAAAGCAGATGCAAAATTAGATTCATCTTGACACCAGAGAGTAATGGAAAATTTGTTTATTGGTTTTTAACTGATTCTGGATACTTGTAATGCAGCTCCTGAATTTATATTGTTACTCCTCTAGGCTAAAAATCCTGCCTCTTTTAAAGCCAGTTGCAAAAAAATCATTTATTTTAATGGAATGTGCCCAAATGTCATGAAGATTTTTTTTTTTACTCTCTTCATGTGTTTTTCACTACAAGAGTGCCTTCTCAAGGATTCCAGAACCCTAGATAGAAATGTAGCAATTACAGTTTTGTTCAGCTGATTCGTCCCCCACGACATTAACTGTCTGTGATGAAAAGAGCTGAACTGTTCTTACAGTCTGCCAGACAACTGTAATTAAGCAGTAATTGTCTCCAAAATCTTCCAGTCCAGTTCCAGATGAAGATATTCCCATAAGGCAATACCAAAAATGTATATATTAATTTTTAACCAGTAGATGAGCAGGTACCTGTCCTTGTTGCCCTATGCTTGAAAAATCTAATCCTTTTTCTGTTTCTTCAGAATATTTTATTTCTTTACTCCTACATTAGTAAGCCATGAAAAAGTATGCATCCCAGTCAAGACATTCCTGCCATTCAACTGGGAGCGTACCAAGCCTCTTCAGATCTCTCAGTTGTTCAACAGAGGACCTAAACCTGGAGGTTTCATGTTTCGCTCTGCAAACAAGATGCCTTTCTGCATTTGGTTATTGCATTCTGCATTTAAAGTTCCTTGGAGCAGTGTTTCAAGGCACTCTGAGAATTAGTTTTCTGCTTCATTTTCCAGTGAAGACCTAATTAGGATCCTAAAATAGAAGCCCGTCCCTTTTCTATTAATGTAACTGTCTCAACATTAAACAGTCCCTGAACATGCTAGAAGGTTATGCACAGGGATCAGTTATTTTTTCTGTTTCTTATTGCTAAGTAGGATAATTCTCCAGATCTGAGTCTCATATGATCCTTCAGACTTGATCGAATAACCACACTGAATCTGATTTCCAAAACCTCCACTGCACTTGCAGTACTGTTGAAAATAAATAAATCAAGTCATATAGCATCTGCTTTATTGAACAAGAGATGTAGGACCATCCCCTGTAAAGGAGCCCAAGTTATAACCGCCTTATTTTCTTATTCCATTCTCAGAAGCTGTAGTTCTGGAATGAAGACAAATTTTATGAGCCCATAGCTTAGGTTTTGCAAGACATGCTTATGCCCAGCAATTTCAATCTCAGTTTCCATAGGGAATGATACAACTATGAGAAATTAAAGCTCCTTCTTAGGCCTAGCTCTGTACAATGGATAACTCTTTTTCAGATGTGTCTGATTCTCTATCTTTTTCACTTCTTGTTATTTGTTTTAACTGGGAAATGTCTTTTGACATTTTTTTTTTCTTTGTTTCTCTATGCTGTTCATGTTTTCACATTTCACAAAATAGGCCAGAAAATATCAACAACGTTTATTTAGATTTATCTCAGTATTTAGTTCCAATGATTTGACTTATGCTACAAATTTTACATATGCTGCCAAAAGCAGTGTATCGAATGTATCCTATGTTGGAGATATTCAAGGCCCGCCTGGACAAGTTCCTGTGTGATGTACTCTAGGTTACCCTGCTGTTGCAGGAGGGTTGGACTAGATGATCTTTTGAGGTCCCTTCCAACCCTTAGGATTCTGTGATTCTGTGAATATCCACATATGAGACAAGGAAAGCTTCAGAATAGGCTAAAGGACACTTAGGCATTTTGTTTAGATTTGTTTTTGCTGTGCTAAAAAGTTATCAGCTCATATTCCTGACCAAACTTCAAATTCCATTCTGTTGCTTTTCTCATGGCTTTAGAGAGCAATGTAGAAATAATCTGTCATTTGTAAGTAACAATGGTATATCTTTCCCTGTCTTATGGAACCTTTCACTTCTCCTTCTCAACGGCATTTAGATTTATAGCTCAATGTATTTCCATGAAGCCCACTCTGGCCCATGAACAGCAGAGCTCTAGTCGTTAAGTACCATCTTCATATCACGGACCGATGCTTTAAGGAGCCCTTTGGGCAGCAGAATAAAGGAGATGGTGTGATGGGAGTGCAGATATGACAGTGGGGTTTTGGAACATAGAGAAGGGAGCCTGTGATTGAATGTTAGAACAGTTTCCTCCTTAGTGAATCTTCTACTTTTTGAGGGTACAGGGAGCTTGTAGGGAAAGCAAAAGCACCAGCAGAGCTTCTAAATTCTAACTCCCTCATGTAAGAAAAACAAAATAAACCCCCCATGGTATTAATGTAGGGAATTGACATATACTTGACTATTGCTGTTGGGGACTGGTGATGTCCTTCGTTCTGCTGAAGTCAATTGCTTGAACTGTTCTAAGGGAGTGCATCTGAGAGACCAGCACTTGCCAGCAAGGAACTATTCCTCCTCTCACCTGAAATGTCAGTTAATTTGAAGGGACATGATCAAAAACACTCACACAGGAATGTGTGAAAGGCATCTCACACAGAAGCAGTGCTCTCCTAGATACAGCTTTTCGCAAGAGGCTGAGTATTTTGTCTTCGCCGAAGTGTTTACAGCAAGCTACACCACTCAGTATCTGAAGCATGGGTTCTGCTACATTTAGTTTAGTTATAGCTCCTGCCAATTTGTGAAGTCAGGATTGCAAAATCCTCTCCTGCAGTGAGGCCAGAAACAGTAAGTACATTTCAGATGCCAGGGACTCATCCATAAAGTTTGGTGTGTCAGGCTTTGGGGTGACCTTTTAAGTTCAAATCTTTAGTCATATTAGCTGATGTTTTACTGCCAGTGCTAATAATAAGAAACTAAAAATTACACTAGTCAGTGGGATCTTTGCTAAACAAAGAACAGCACTGATTAAAAGCCTGGCTGGCACTTTTCCCAGTGCATAGTGGAAGCAGCCACTGTGTTGATTGTTATTTACTGTGTGAAGCCGCTCATGCTGGGTGTGAGCCAGTTCCTTTATTTCTGCTTGTTTTCCTCTGAAACTGCCATAGCAAGTAGAGGGTGGGAAGAGGCTTTTGTTCATTAGAGTATCTTCCAGTGGAAACTCAAAATCGTGTACATCTTTGCTGTGCCATTTGGAAACATTATTGTAACTCTCCTACGTACTAAATAGAAGAAAGAAATTTTGTATTTTGCGTGGTAAGACAAGGCTTAGAAGGAGTTTTTACATATATTTCACTAGTGGATGTCAATGGAGACTTATGCTACCAAATCCACTCACTTCCACAATGTTCCTAGAAATACAGACTGCCACAAATAAGCTATAAAATGACTCCACAGCTCCTGCGGTAGAAATTATAATGCAACAACCTGGGGTGTTGCCTTTGTGAACCTTTAACTGAAGTAATTCCACTGCACTTTTGATCAGGGAGGAAATATCAAAAGGGAGGATATCCCTTTAGACCCAGTAATTAGTGCATTCCATTTGGGAATGCCTCCTATGTTCTAGGTCCTCCTTCAAAAGCTGCTTATGCTTTACACTTGTAACTATAAATAGGCAAATTCATAGGAAGGCTTTAGAGTAGGGACAAAGACTGAAATAACCATCCCTAACCATTTAACAAAAAAACACTTTCCTTTCGCATTACTCACTCTGTCTTTCATCCCATACAGCTTCTACAAAGAAGAGAAAATATTTCTTCACCTCTGTTTCTAGCTTTCAAGGCTCCCAAGTATGTTCAAGTATATAAGACTACAGTATGTTATGTTCTAATCTATAAGGCTTAATTCTGCAATAATTGAGAACAAAATAGTAAGCTGTTTTAGAAAGAAATTTTGGCCTTGAAGTCATCAGATAAATCTGGTCTGAGATGCACCTTTGGTCAACATATTTCATCATTCATCACTGTCTGATTACAGCATCTTTCTATATGTAAACTAAGAACTGCTTCAATAAGGAAAAGATGCTGTGAAAGCTGCTTCTTTTTTATAACCGACTCCTGAGAAAGCTAAAATGAGAAGCCCATCTTTTATCCATCTCTTCCAGTGAAGCCTGCCTCTGCTCATCTTCCCATCTGTGAACATTTCTCAGTAATTAACTGCAGTTTCTTCAACAGGACCCCAAAATGATAGGTGTAAAGATAGAATAAAACCAACTGTCATCCTTTGTGAGTAGTTTGAGATGCTGTCCTGCCAATCACCCTTCCAGTCCTTTGACAAACTGGCTTTTATAGTAGGCAAACAGCAAAGCTCAAGAGGAACACAGAGGTGGGGGAATAATATAATTGCCTGATCAAAAGAGCCAAAGCAGGTATCTCTTCTATAGTCATTGTGATTATCTCCTACACGAACTGATTTCCTAAGAACCCTCAAAGCTCCCATTTGATGTGTTGAGGTTTTGAATGATATGTCTAGACAAAGGAAATTGAATGTTTCTGTTATTCATCTACTTTCAAAAAGAGGTGTTAAAAGGCAGGAGCCCAAATACTGACAATACAGAATTCTAGAAGTTGCCAGTTCAAAGAAGCTCTTCAGAGAAATAACTGTCTATAATACATTACAAAGACACAGGGTTGTTTTATTTTTTCTCTTTTAATTCACAGGAGAAATAACCCCTTGAAACTTTACCAACACCTAATGGACAATATTTATAGTTCAATCTCTGTGAACTCATTGTCCTCTTGGGGGAATCTAACTGTGGCAGAAAAACAGGTGCTCTCCTCTCCCCATATCTTCTTTTGTTATTTCTTCTTCTAGAAGTATTTAGAGCAAAGGAAAAGAAAAAAGAAAAGGAGCATAAATATGTTTGGAATCTTTTTTCTTAATCTGTATTAACGAGTAAAGAAAAAGATCTTTTGAACTACCTAACTATTCCCAAGTTAGTTTTTCCAGTCTTAATTTCTAGTGCTTTGTTCAGCCACATTTCAAATATTTCAAGAGAGAGGGTTTCTCTGACTTAGTGTTTTTTGAGGCTGCTTCAAAAGCTAGTGCATGGCATCTTCTTTAAGCACATATTTTCATGTATTTTTCAGACTACATTCAGTTTTCCTTTAATGACATCAAAACCTTCTTTGCCCCAGAAACCTCATTTTGTTTATATTATCTACCTTGAAGTCCCGCTAAAATAATTTTGCTTTTATTAGCTGCTGCTGGTTTTCCCCTGCTCTTTGTATTTCTCCTACATTGACCAATAATGTGATCTGAACTCCAGCAGTGCCACACATTCCCTTTTCTGGTATGTGTTCTGCCTTTTTATAGAAAAAAAAAACTCAAAACAAAGAGCCCAGTATAAAAAATGAGCCCTGAATTCTAAGAGTACTTTCAGGACAAAAAGTTAATCGCACTAGTAATCACTTAAAAATAAAAAGGCAATGAAATCTATTCCTGATGAATATATGAAAGATAAGTAGATTTATACTTCCTACAAAGAAATTAGTTACAAAATTACAAATTTATTTGTTTAATTTACAATAAATTGCAAACATTTCTTCTCAGCATGCAGCTCTAAAGTTGGTCAAAACTTGATCTTAGCCCTTCTGGTATTTGGTAAATACATTAAAAATGGTAACATAGTAAATAAATTAAAAATGTATTTACCAAATACCAACATATATTTAAAGGTATTCCAAGTAAGTTCAATACAATACTGATTAATTAATGTGCCGAATTATATAAATTTATTAAATCAAATAAATGAAATCATTACATTTCTTAAGCGAAAATGTCAGGCAAGATTCAATGATGAGAGAGAAGAGGCTGTTGCTATCCTCCCAGATCCATCAGCAGAGAGGCTGAAGGTGTGATCAGGTCCTGCAGACAGTTAACTTTGTTCTTCAGTGATTTCAAAAGTTTACTTACATATTTATAGCTGATCATTTGCTGGGCTGGGCATGTCAAGTGCTCAAGGTGCTCAAGGATTCACTTTCACTCCTCTTGTCTTGCAGATACCACTCATGCTGGAGATAGAGTCATGTTTACAGAACTGACTTCAAACATGGTTGAAAAGTTGTTGGAAGTACAGCATGTTTTAACAAATACATACCCAAAGGCAGCTTTTTATAGCAGAAACAATTTTTTTTCTTTTCTTCCCCTCCCTATTTTCCACTCTTCCCCCCACCCCTGTCTTCCTCTGGGAACAGCATCTGGCTATGAATGTTCTTTTCCTCATTTCTTTTCTGGTCTTAGTCTGAAAACTGCATCCCTATTAGAAGGCAGGACTAACTTGAACCATGTTAAATCAGCTGAGATCATACCATTTTATCTCCAATGGAGGTAAAACTGTAGTGAATGAGAAATTCTAGCCCCTACTTTCTTTCCTGTAACATCATTATATTGTTTTGTTTTCATACATAATACAACAGAACTTGCTTTTGATTATTGATCCTGCCCCTCTACTCTGCTCTCGTGAGACCTCACTTGGAGTATTGTGTGCAGTTCTGGTGTCCTCAACATAAAAAGGACATGGAACTGTTGGAACAAGTCCAGGGGAGGGCCACGAGGATGATCGGGGGACTGGAGCACCTCCTGTATGAAGACAGGCTGAGAAAGTTGGGGCTGTTCAGCCTGCTTGGAGACCTCATAGCAGCCTTCCAATATCTGAAGGGGGCCTATAGGGATTCTGGGGAGGGACTTTTTGTTAGGGATAGGACAAGGGGTAACGGGTTAAAACTTAAACAGGGGAAGTTTAGATTGGATATAAGGAAGAAATTCTTTTCTGTAAGGGTGGTGAGGCACTGGAATGGGTTGCCCAGGGAGTTTGTGAATGCTCCATGTCTGGCAGTGTTCAAGTCCAGGTTGGACAGAGCCTTGGGTGATATGGTTTAGTGTGAGGTGTCCCTGCCCATGCAGGGGGGTTGGAACTAGATGATCTTCAGGTCCTTTCCAACCCTAACTGTCTTATGATTCTATGTATTCCCAGTAGGCATACACACATAGAGCACATGTATACATAAAATATACATACCTGTATACATAGCCAGCTGCACAATTCACAGATGCACAGAACAGGCACATAAACACAGGCAGCACCAACAGCCTCCCCTGAGGCTGAGCAGGATAGAGGTCCACAAATGATAATACATACATATGTATACACATAGATACTGTGCATAAGAGCCCTCGAGGCTGTAGCCCCACTGCAGTTGCTGGTACAGGCCATCTCATGTGCACACACAAATCTGGACCGGACTCCCTGGGTCCTAGGAGCCAACCCCACCATGGTGTCATAGTTAGAGACCCACTCACATCCTGGGTCCCAGGTCACATCACCTGCTCACCAGCTCATCCATCTTGCTCTTTTCTAGCACTCACACCCCTGCACATGCTCCAGACAAACAAACTGACTAGCTAACTGTGTACATGTGGACAGGACTTTTTATCCCCTTACCCCTCTATTTTCCTACACTTGTTCCTCTGCCGATCACCTAAATCCCTCCCTTTCCCCACCTCTTCTTTGCTGCTAAACATCCCATAATAAGACCTGTGCAATCCCAAAATGCTCTTCCGCTGCATGCTGGAATGTGTCCACCACAATGAAGCAGCAGTCCTCTTCAGTCCAAGCATTCATCCATCTTGGTGCCCTGACGCTGGGGCTGAGGCTTTCCTGGGACAGCGCCAGGAAGTGCCAGGACAGTGTTTCCCTTCCTCTCTGTCCTTAATTTGGGTTCCTGCTTCCTTTGTACCTCTGTGCTCCTCTGGGCTTGTGGAGCAGGGCCTTTGATGGTCTGGTGGTTCCTGAGATGTCCTGGAAGCAGCTACGGCAGGGCGTTATTTGGGCTCCCCAAGCTGCCATTGTCTCTTTGTGCTCCTCTGTGGGTGCACAGGCGAGCTTTTACCACGTAACCTAACAAAAGCCAGCATTCAGCCAGGAGCAGCATGCTTATAAAATATAAACAGTTTTATTAAGTATAAATAAAATATAAACAAGTTTAGTCTAGAAGTACATTAGGTTGTATTTTTTTTTCTGCTCTGCTTGAAGTATATTCACTGGCCTGCAGACACAACTAAATCATTTTATACCATGTCAGCTGGATATTAGCTAAATTTATGCCGTAAGGCATAATAAAACTCTAAAAAGCCAGCTCCTGCATTGGCCCTAGAGGAAAAAAGGCACAGCAGCCACTGAATTCTCTTCTTCCTGTGTCTGCAAGCTGAAAGATTTTTAGATAAATTTTGGGTATAAACTTCTAACTAGCATTTTTTTCATGTCCTATGACATGACATTATCCGCTACCATTAATTATTTGCGATAAAACGCATTTTGATTAATAGCATACATACTGACTTATATCATCTTCTAATAGTTTTTTTTTAATGTCCAAATAAGTAATTTTTCAATATTGCATCTGCTTGCCAAATTAGCATCACCCCTTTCTTGTGGCCCAGAAGTGTAGCAGTTGTTGAAAGAGCATTGGGTTTTCCTGTTTGCCATGAGAATTTACCATATCGGTGTACCATGTTGCTATCACTTATACTCCCTTGCGCTGGAAATCCTGAATTGCACCTCATTTTTTCCCAGGAAAGGGTTCTCTCTCTGCATCCTTTGGCTTCTGTTACAGAAACAGCACAAAGCAAGATGTGACACAAAGCGAAAATGCAGAATATTAGGAAAGAGAATTGTTTCATGCTTTTCACAAAAGGTGCCAGTTCTTAAAAGTGAGCTGAGATTTTACATCTGTCTGACTGGAAATTTGCATCTATCTGATGACTTCTTGGTTTGATCTTGGATTGTTATGTCTGAAAAATTGAGTAATATTTGGTGATAGCCTGGTAAAGGGTTACTTGTGATGGAGCTTCTGCAAGGAAAGATTAGGATCTGGAAAAGATTTTGAGATGTGGGGATTCAGAGAGGGGCTGTTAAAATGGTTTCTTCAAAAAACTAGGAAACAGAGACTATGTGAGATAGGGCTTGGTGCTCTATTGCAAAGGGAAAGAGAAAAGACAGGTGGAAATAAAGCATCAACCAGAGGAACTAAGAAGAAGCTCTGGGGAGAGCTCTCCTTGCAGAGTGGAGGGAAATGAGTGAAGAAATGACCAGGAACAAGATCCATCCTTCAGCACAACCAAGCCAAGTGGATTAGCAAATCTGGGAAAAAGAGTTTGGGCCACCCTGTGTTGGAGGCAAACTGGGATATTACATTAAATAGCAGGCACTTGAAGTATTTAAAACCAGCTGTTATGAATTTGCAGCTGTAGGAAGGAAAGTTAATTTCCTCAGAAATCTTGACAATGAAATTGCTGTCACCATTGTTTCTCTTTGGCTTTTATATCACTTCCTGTTTTGGGGTTTATTTTGCAACTGTAAACTTTTTTCAGTATAACTTCACCACCCCTGAACAGCCAGTTATTCCAATTCTCATGTGTAAACATGAGATATTTTAATGACCCAGCAGCTTAATCTTAGCAGCACTTAGAATCACATTTGTCATTTCAACAAACTCAAACCATTTTTTTTTAATGTGACACTGCTTGTTTGAGAGAACTTTTTCTGTTTGTCTCTGATCCTCCCACCCTCACCCTTCTGCTTTTGTAACTACTTACTTTCCTGGTTCCCATCACCCTAGGGCTACAGAGCCATTACTTAAGCAGTAACACTGAGAAACAAAATACTGTAATCTGAAGCGAACTGGCAAAACCTAGAGAGGCTACTGAGTGTCAGAGATCTATATTTAGGTTTTGAAAGTGGCAGTTGGTAAGATTTATAAGTCTTGTTGTTTTGGATCAAGTGTCATATCTGTACAAAAAATATCTGCTTGGCTCAGCAACTGCAGTAAAATGTCTGATTAGTGCTGTTCTTGGCAAAAGTCTTCAGGTGGATGTCATGTGAATGTTGTAGGATCATAGAATAGTTAGTGTTGGAAAGGACCTTAAGATCATCTAGTTCCAACCCCCCTCCCATGTCAATGTGTCAGCTTCAGTGTCAGAGCAAAAAGGGGTCCTTTCAGCGTGAGATTCATCTGGTGTTTCTGCTTCTTCCAAGGCATGAGATCATGTTAGACATGTTTCACCTGAGTCTTTACCTTTTCTATCACTGGAAGGGCTGCTAGTACCTGTTTCTTATGTCTGCTACTTTTGACACATTTTATTTTGGAGGAGGATCAAAATAGGAGTAATCTGTGAACTGGGTATCACTGGGCTTGTTCCAGATAATTTATATAGTGCTTAAATACTTTAGCAACTGGATTTTCAGATCACCTGAGTTCGCTTGCAATTAAATTTTCTATAAGCTTAGAAAAAACACTGTACATTTCAAGTATAAACTTTGCTGATATAATACATTCCTGTAGCCACACTAAAAAATGCTTCTGTCTGATAACACATTGACTAATGGTTTGCTGATAATTTTGCTGAGTAACTTTATTACAAAGCCACTGATATTTTGCCATGGGAGGGCAATTTAGGCTAAATGCACATCAATGTGCACTGATTAAACATCAAATACATGTGTTTTTTTTCTGAATAAAACTAGATGTTGGTTCCAAATCACTAGCAGGATAAATTAATTTGTATTGCAACCCATGTGCATTGCACAAATATAATTTGGTTAAATTTTCTGCAAGTATAAAAATCATAAGAACGTCTGCATCTCAATTACATACATCAGAATGCCCACTAAATACAGTGAACTTCAATCAGTCTTAGGTATGTAGCTTTGAAAGTAGGAGGTGCACAAAACTGCATAATCCTTAAAAGCATTGAAGACTGAAAAAATCACAAGCTTAAGAATCTATTGTGTCAAGTCCCTAACTCACACTCTTCTTCCTGGTCAGTATGTTCCTGTTCATAATGGCAAATTATCAAAATCCACTTGTCAAAGCCTCTCCTCTCATCCTGTAGAAAAGCTCTGCCATGTACATAGACAACTTTCCAAGGCTGTTGGCTGTGTTTCCAAGGTGGCACATACTTCCACTGAAATTAAGAGTTGTCTGAAGCATCAGTACACTTCAGGTTACCAAGAAGAGTTCAAAAAGTTTTCCTGGTGTCTAATGTGAGCTCACAAACTTCAGACTGTGGCCACAAAACTTTGTTAAATTGTCTGTCTCTACTAAGAGTTTTGTTCCTTTGTTCCTTAATCTCTGTCACAGCCTTTCAGATGGGCTGCTACTATCTCAGCCCTTAACGATGGCCTAAACTAAAGAAGCTGAGCTCTCTCTCTCTTGGTCCTCATTAGCTATGTGTTCTCATCCCTAGTAGTCTTCATGGCCTTCTGCTGAACCCTCTTCAGTTCTCCCACATCCTTGGAGGGGCCCCAAGACTGTCCCAAGTAGAGAGAGAGAATACCTTCCTCAGCCTGCTGGCCTTGGACCAATAGGTGGTTTATATTATTTGTAGTGAGAATTCTTTGATGGCTCATATGCTGCTTGACATCAGCTGTAACCCCACAGAGCTGCCATTCAGCGAGGGCAGAGGAGGATTTGTTCCCAGGCACAGAACATTGAGATTCTTGTTGAGCTTTGTGAGGTGCCTATTGGCCCAGAATTCATTATTAATTTGACTTACTTATGTTATTAGATCAAGCCATTTGTTAAATTTTCATGCTGCTTGGATCAAACCCCTATTATATGCAGATGAAAAATTAGTCACTGGACTGGACTATGAAAAGCCAATGTGAGTTTAGGTTGTGCGATTTTTGGTAGAATTTAGCTTGAAAGTATCAGCATGCTATTTCAAAATTACATATGTGTTCTTCTATCAAGTTTTGTGTGTTTATGGAACATTTAGATTTTCAGTCAAAATAGAAGTGCATGCAAAAAGAGAAAATACTATCAGTTAAAAATAATGAAATCAATGGACATGAACATAGATCTAAAATGAAGCAGAGTGAAAACTGACAGCAGATAAAGCATGGGATGAAGAACCTGTCATGCAAAAGCACATAAATATATTGTAAATTGCCAAAGCTCTTAATACAGCTTTATCCATCATACACTGTTTGTTATACAGCCAAAAGTCTGAGTTTTGAGTTTGTTTCTCCATTCTCTTTTCACATTTCATTTCACTATTTCTCCTTTTTTGTCTTTTGTGGTTTGTCTTTTGTCTAAAAAGGGTGTTGATTAGGTGATAAAGAAGAATCCACTCACTGCAGTATACTTAGGGATATTGCAAAAAAGGCAGCTTAGACAGCATGAAGCTTGTAAATAATTTACAGGTTTGCAGTGGTTTGTAAGACCATGTGCTGGAGGTGTAATCTCCCAGCAGTAGAATTGCAAGCAAGAAAGATCAAAAGGCAGAATCATATTTATTATTCTCTGTCTCGTCTTTCTGTCAGTTTGCATTTTTTTTAAAGGAGGGAGCACTGGACTCAGGAAAAAGAGTTCAGAATGAAATTTCCCTCCTTTTTATTCTCCAGAAGTAAAATATAATGCATCATTAATGCAATTTTAAAAGACTGTCAAACAGAAATTTTCTGTAACAGATTATATACAGCTGGAGGAAAAAAGAATATACAAAATGGTTTAAATAAGGCTCACATTTTTCTTTCAAACAATTTAATTATTTTCCTCTCTTTTATATAAGTTTAATGAAAGGTTAGAAAGATTTTTTTTCATTATAGTGGGTAGAATGGACAAAGTCAGCAATAACTTGACATAAAGCCATGGAGCATACTTTACAATTACAGTATTAAATCTCTTTCATGGAACTAGAGAAATCTCCTGATAAACACAGTAAAGCCAGGTTTATGAGTCACGAAAAGAGCAGTTTTGGAGGTAAATGATGCTGTCTCTCTCTATATATATATTTAGACTTAAATTATTTAAGAGCAGGAGTGTTCACTGCCTTGTAGTCTCAGAGGAAAGATCCAAGTTAAAGAAAGATTTTAACTGATATTTCTGATAAGAATTGGCCAGCATCACATATTTTTAATGAATGTCCTTAAGATACCATTACTACAGACTTCCAAGAATGGAAAAGATATGGTGTTAGTGGCAATGATTTCATAAAGAGCAGAGGAAAATACAGAGGGTCAACGTAGGGAAATTCAAGAGGTCATTCCTGCCTCTACTTAATACATAATTCTGTGAAAGAAGGTTGCCTTTTCAAGCAACGCTTCTTTCAAACAGTGACAGAAAAAAGTATTACCTTTAAATGAGGTATGTATATCATGTATTTCTCTAAAATTAGGCTGCTAACTCATTTTGAACTAACAAAGAATAAATCAGACAATTTTTTCCAGAGTACCCTTAATTCTCCTCTAGTATCACAACATTTAAATGCAGTCGGGAAATAGAACTCTGATTCTTCACAGCTTCAGACTAAGGACTGGCACAGCTGGAGTTGGTGGCATTTCTC
This sequence comes from Pezoporus wallicus, assembly GCF_028554395.1. Lineage (NCBI taxonomy): Eukaryota > Metazoa > Chordata > Aves > Psittaciformes > Psittacidae > Pezoporus > Pezoporus wallicus. The sequence goes on from NW_026637470.1 coordinate 2,568,457, forward strand.
GTAAAAAAGGGAATTGTACTCTATGCAAAATGAGCATATTTTGAATAACTTTCTCATCCAAGGAAAAGGTAGAAAAATTGCTGTACACGTTAATAAGCCACAGAGTTAGATGAATGTAGGAGCACATTTTGTCATTCATTATTTGTTAAGCTTCACAATTAAAAAGAAAAAAAAAGAAAGAAAAAAACAGGAAATTCTTAATTGTAGACATTCAAATATATAGAGGGACTTTGTTTTGGTTTTCTTTTTTAGTTCACTCAAAATGTGCCTAGCTTTTTGTCTGAAAAGATACTGCATATGGAACAGAAAGGAGCCACAGCAGTTTTTTTCTAGATTTTAAAATACTGCATTGTTCTTTCACACTCCCACCCATCTTGGGGAGAAGGCTGCCCCTTATTCTTCCTGGGGCAAGTCTGGGAATGATGTAGACTATGTTCTGATGTGTGCTTGGGATTTATGAAATACTTTTGTCAAATTTTCTACATTGCATAACATTTTATCAGTGAGTACCTGAACACTTCTCTGATGTTTTCTTTATTGTGCTTCAAATACAAGTAAAACCACTGCTCTTTTGCGCGTACTTATATAACACCAGAAGGCTTCACATAAAAGGACAAGCTAGTAAACTTGCTGGGGACCACAAAGACGGTATCCTATCTGACTACAGTCTTTTGGGGAAGTAGAGAGAGATGTTTTAGAATGTCCTCACAACCAAATACCGCCTCACCTAAGGGATTGCTCCTTCCCTGATGAAGGGTAGAGATGCTAGATTAATTTTCCTGTTCCTCCCATTCCCTGAAGGCTTTGGTTTGAAAGGCAGTGTGGCCCAGCAGTCAGTATATACCTTGTCTTACAGAGGCCTGTGCTGTAAGTCTAATCAGTGACAGGCTCTGTGGCCAGGAACAAATTTTATACGTCTGTCTCTATGACATCTGTTTTACATCTGTACTGATCAAACAGAATTGTTTCCTACTCCATGCTTGCATGTGCTTAGTTATGGTGGAGAGCTGATTTTGGCTGAGGATAAGTGACATAAATCAAAATAATCATAGATTTACAGATCTGATATGCATTTTTCAGGCAGTGCATTCATCTCTCAGCAAGATTACACTGTTTGTTTCTTAGCAGAAGCTGTCATAACTAGGAATATCTCAGTGTTCCTTATTTGAGCTAATAGAAATATCATCTGCTCTCACAGGAAAATCCGTTGTTACACTGGTAAAAGATCTTACACTGTTCTTTAACTTCATTTAAAGCTATTTCCTTTCTCTAGTTTAGGACTAGGAGTAAATAAATTTGAGCCATCACTCCACATAGCTTAGAAATAGACAAAAATAAATATATAAATCTTAGTACTTAATTTGTCTTTTTTTTATTTACCTTTGTTTCTAGAAATACTTTCCTTTTAAAGAGCTTGAGAGGCTTTTTTCACACTCTGTGTTAAAGGAATAAATACAAAAGGGAATTAAGTGCATTGCCCAAAGCCATCTGCTCAGTCTGACAAATTCAAGTCTAGAAGCTGTCTGTCTGGCCTTTGATGTTTATGTGCGACTTAGTAAACAAAATAATATTCCTTCTGCTTTTCCTACCTCTTTACATAAGTAATTTTTTTAAACTCACTGGTCTAATCCTCTTTTCTTCCACTTTACTTCCTTTTTCTTTGTAATAACTCTGTTCTGACACTTCATGCTTATTCTTTATTACATATTGCAGCTTATGAAAAATATATAAAGAGGCAGAAGTATCTGCAAGGTTTGAATAGAATTTTCTGTTGTAGGGTCTTTTGAATTCATTGAATATAACTGTTCTAGTATAATATGACTGCATGATCTATCAGTAATACCTAACTGCAAATGCAGTTTACATTCCTGCTTGGTTTCCATACCACACAAATGCTGCTGGCAGCTGCAGGAGCAACCACCCATGTCCCACGGTGACACCAATAGTTCCATCCACTGCAGCAGAGTGGTTGCTGCTCACATCTAACTCAGGTCTCAACACTGAAGTTGAGTTATATGGCACAGAAGAAATATTTGTTCCATGGGAACTCTTTAGGAAGATGCTTCAAAGTGATAAACATTTAATGCATTATTATTCGGTTGAGAGTGCAAAATCAGACATGTTAAACCCCCAGTTACATTCATGTTCTGTAGCGTCTCATGAACACATAATTTGACTGGGCCAGATTGGATGCTATTCAGTTCTCGTCTTTCACTTTTTTTCAGGAATGCCCCAGTGGTGTTGTCAATGAAGAAACCTTCAAAGATATTTACTCTCAGTTCTTTCCACAGGGAGGTGAGTGCATGTAATTAGTACTACAGTGAACAAAGAGCTTTGTTTGTTAGTTCCTAAGTCTGACAAAAGACCCATTGCTCAACTTGACACGATTGTTGTCTCAAGCTCTAGCTGAACTCAAGGGATAATTTCCTGATGGATGGACACATTTTAAAGTATATATTTCTGAATGGAATGCAGTGATACCTACAAGAAGTCAGTCTTCTATTATGAAGTTACTAGCTGTGTTTGGGTACCTTTGAAAGCCAGGTTTCTCCAAGTAGATTATTTCTTTTTAAACTTTCTACACAGCCTTCCTCATTCTGTTTTATTCCACAAAATCTTTCACAGTAGGAATGAAAACTGTAGAAGGCACTACAGGTACCCTCTAATATTAATGGCAGAACCCCTTTGACTTCTATGTGGTTTCTTTACTTATATAAGGGCTTTTTTTTTTTTTTTGCTAACCTGAATTTCAGTTAATCAGCTTCTAGGAGTTCCATTACTTTCTTTTTCTTTAGTACCTTTTAGTGCAATGAAGGTAATACAAAAATGTGCAACACTTTTTTTTTGTCCGGAACCTTGGATTTTCTTTCAATTTGAATTGTTTTCCTCTCTTCCATTTCTCTTGCTTTTGTCATTCAATACTCCTTCTTCATATTCTCCTACAGCACTTCAATGCTGCCTGTTCATCTTCTCCCACAGCTCTTGAGATTTTCATGTTTCCCTGGGACTGTTCATACCTCTTTCTGTTCATTTGTATTTTAAAAACCCACACACTTAATTGGTATGAACAAAACATGTACCAATTAGTTTTATTTTGAATGAAGACTTAGAAGATAAAGAGTAGCATTCAGTATGGATTACCATCACTGAAATCCTTACTAAGTAGGCACACTCAATAGGGAAGAACAAAAGGCTAGAAGAGTTGACCTGCCTACTGATTATTTCTGTATCTAAGCTTTTAAACCAAGCTAACAATTACAGCTTCTGATATTATATTTTTTAGTTACCCTGGCTAATGAAAATAATTCTTTGCATGTGACTACACCTTTACTACACTTTAATAATATTTCCTATTGTAACATTCGGAATTGTTTATGAGCAAAGAGAAGGCACATCTTTTCTAAAAGTAGAGCTAAAATGTATTGTGAGAATAAATGCAATCTTAAAAGCCTAATCTTCTAGTCTAGACCTAATTGTTACAGAAAGAATATTAATGTAATTGAAATTGATATATACTCAATTCTTAGTTTCTACCCCTTTTTCTGGTGCTAATGCTCACCCTTCCACTGCTGCTCTGGGCCTTTAGGGCAGTGGCATCATGTGGAGGAGAAGGTGGGGACTGCAGTGGACTGTCGGCATTTGGAGTCCTTCTGCAGGAGGAATACGATGTTCACGTTGGTGCTTTCAGCTTCCTCACAGGATTCACCTGGGGTCATTTCTACATGCTTGCTGACGTGTTTTTAAGCCTTTATATTTCTCCATTTGTTTGCAGCTCCACATTACACTCAAGTCTGACTATAGGTGGTGATTTTTACATGTGTTAGATACTATTTCTTTGCATTGCTACCCCTAAAACCAGTTTTGTTCATCTCCATACCCACATTTCTTTAACTGACTGAGTTGTCTGTAGCTGTGGGGCTCCTAGTGCCAGTCTTTGTCCTGAGCCCTCTCATCACACACCTGCTCTCCTCTGTGCTAAATCCCATCCCTCAGCTGCTTAAGGTCTGTGTTGGTGTGTGGGGCAAAAAGTTCTTCACTGCATCATTATGTTAGTCATGAATGCCTGCTTCTACATAGAATAACTGCCTATTACTGTTACATGTGTAAAGCTGTAGTTGCACCACAGAACTAAAATCAATGAGACTAAGAAACCCAATCAATTTGAGAGATTGTTGTCACAGCTAACCCACAGGAAACATGGCTGCAAGCTGACGAGCCTCTGTCCTGGGACAAGCACCTTATAAAGCTTGTGGCTTCTTAATAGCAGTGACAATACATGGTTACACAGTTCATTGGAGTTTCAGCAGTGACATTACTCTCTTTGCAACAAGGGAGCTACACTTTCCTAAAAATAAAATGGAAAAGGGAAAAATAAAAACCTGTTTCTTCTTGCTTCATTTAACTTCAGTAAAATACAATGAAAAATTAGATTTTTAGCAGGGTAGAAAAGTACCAAATACAGATAATTCACTCATCAATAATAGTATGCTGTTCTGCACTCATAATAGCATTTTTAGCTTTTATAATAAAGCGTTTTCAGAGATCTCAATGAAGAGTACTGGGAAGTGACAATCAAAAGTTGTCCCCTTCTCCTCCCCCTCCTCCATGGCCTCCACACAAGGGCATGCATCCCTAGTGGTACATAGAGACAGCACAAACAAATGTGAAAACCTAATGTAGTTTTACTCAAAATTTCAGGAAAAATATTCAGTGCAAACAGCAGAAGAGCTGAGTCTTCTTGGAAGAATAACAGCTCACATCAGTAATCCTTTAATTTCTGTGCACCCATGAAGATTGGATCTGTTTTGTGTAGGTTTTATGCTGTTTTGTAGGTGCCTGTGTTGACTTTGCCATTTTCTGAGAGGTATGGGAGCCAAAGCCTATTCTTTGTTCCTCACATTAGCCAAGGTATATTCAAAACCCAATTGACTGTCTGTATTTTATCACAACAGGGTGAGATCATCATATTTAAGTGTCTAGTTAAGCAACCAGACTGGATACCAAATGCCTATGTAAACCAGATACAAACCAGATACAATATGATCTGTCATTGTAACAACTCGTATCTGAGCAAACAGAATGATGTTGGGTAAGATTTTAAGATTCAGGGTGACCAAACAGTCATCAAAAAGAAATTTTCCAATGACAACCAGCAAATCACTTCATCAAGCAACTTTCAAGACGATCTAGGACAAAGTACAGGAGGAATAGAAAAAGAACAAGCACAAAAAAGGAGGTACACTGGATTGCAGTAAAAGAAGAAGTAGATTTGTAAGTGGCTTTCCATGACAGAAAGGCACTCCAATAACTTCTTTTTACAAACCCATTGCCATACAGGTGAATAGGCCCCCTGCATTCATGCAGTGGATTACCTGCAATATAACTTGGGATTTGTTCTTTGGCTGGGCGAGTTGTAGATAAGAATCCACACACTGACTAATTATTGCACTCCTCCTTCATGTTATGAACAGAACAGATTATGTCCAGGGTTTGATAAGACCTAGGTTTGGATGTATAATGACTACCATTTTTTCTCTGATGTTTAAAATGATTTAATGGTGTATTTCAAAGGAAATCTGATTTAATATCTGTTCCTGTCTCAACCTGTCAAAATATCAATTTAGCCTACCAGTTATGATATCATAACTCTGCAAAGAAAACATATTTTGTTTAAAAAGTTAAGCTTTTGTCTAATATGATTAATGTTCAAGATTTAGTGGGGTGGAGGCAGAAGGGAATTACATTAAGTGGCTCTAATTAAAGACTAGTGTACATCATACTTCTGTGCTTTTGGAGGTAAAATTTCAGACCAGAATTGCCTGAACAAACCCTGAAAAATATCTCTTTTTCAATTTTAAAAAAGGGTTACTAGAAAGAAAAGATTCTTCAACTGGGACTTCTTTTCATATACCGTCATACAAAAAAGGACATGTAACACGTATGGGCAACAAACAGTAGAAAATCTTTGTGATAACCTATGTGTTTTCTGTAAATCTACAGAAAATAATTAGGAATATTCCACTTGTTTGTAAGAAATAAATACCAAGAGACTGGGAAGCTATTTAAAATTCAGTTTAAAGTAATTATACCACTGTAATATGCATTTTCCCTCAGGATGGTTTGCATAATATATTCTGTTGCGCAACAGAAGTCTCAGTAGATGTAGAAAATATAACTATAAAAATCCTAAATATAAATTGAAGTCAGCACGTTTTCATTTTTTCTGTTAAGGTATGAATTTATCTCCTAGGCTATGCTTAAGCAATTACACTTATAACAGGATACATGAATGAATGAATGAATGAATGAATGAATGAATGAATGAATGAATGAATGTCTCAACACCTTCCACAGTGTTTTGGTTTTGGCGTTTGTTTTTTTTTTTAATTCTCTGTAAATAGATTAACAGACACAAGGTTTAAAGGTTTCTGAGTTTTTTCTTGTTGTAGCTATTTCACATGATATTAAATTAATAAAGTAAGACCAGAAACATTACTTACTAATATCAATTCTGACTCTGTGAAGTACAGAGTTTTCAGGTTTGGTATATTTGGTTCCTTGGGGTCAAGGTGCCATTTCAGGTGAGTGACCCAAGACTATCACTGTTTAATTCAAAACAATATTTTGGGCTGTGACAAATAAAAGTTTTCAGGATTAATATGAAAGTTAAAATGGCTTAGTGCCAAGAAAACAGCAAAAGGCTTCTCAGAACTGATGATGTGAAAGGTTTTGTCATACAAGGGGGACTCAGATTTCGTAACACTCTCCTTTTATTAAAAGTTTGTGAGGTCATTGTTAATTAAACTAAAATTAATGTAAATACACGAAGTAGAAGGAGGAAAGTAATAACTATTAAAAGTAAACTATACCTTAGCCTACATTAATTTGCATAGGTTTTAAGACAGGGAAAAGACACTGAAGAAACCTGACTTCCCAAAACCCCAGTAGCTCACATCAGCAGCACAGCCTCTGGAGTTCTCTCTTTGCTAGGTATCTCCTGGAGCAGGTTGTGGCTGTTGGAAGAAAATGCAAAGCTAGATCTCTGTGAAAACTTAGAGGTTTGACAAATTTATATTCATGCTGTCTTAGAATCACAGAATCAGAATAGTTAGGGTTGGAAAGAACCTTAAGATCATCTAGTTCCAACCCCCCTGCCGTGGGCAGGGACACCTCACACTAAACCATGTCACCCAAGGGTTCGTCCAAATGGGCCTTGAACACTGCCAGAGATGGAGCATTCACAGCCTCCCTGGGCAACCCATTCCAGTGCCTCACCACCCTAACAGGAAAGAATTTCCTCCTTATATCCAATCTAAACTGTTTAAGTTTGAACCCATTACCCCTTGTCCTGTCACTACAGTCCCTAATGAAGAGTCCCTCCCCAGCATCCTTATAGGCCCCCTTCAGATACTGGAAGGCTGCTATGAGGTCTCCACGCAGCCTTCTCTTCTCCAGGCTGAACAGCTCCAAATTTCTCAGCCTGTCTTCATACAGGAGGTGCTCCAGTCCCCTGATCATCCTCGTGGCCCTCCTCTGGACTTATTCCAACAGTTCCATGTCCTTTTTATGTTGAGGACACCAGAACTGCACACAATACTCCACGTGAGGTCTCACAAGAGCAGAGTAGAGGGGCAGGATCACCTCCTTCGACCTGCTGGTCACGCTACTTTGATGCAGCCCAGAATACAGTTGGCTTTCTGGGCTGCGAGCACACACTGCCTGCTCATATTCATTTTCTCATCAACCAGCACCCCAAAGTCCTTCTCCACAAGGCTGCTCTGAATCTCTTCTCTGCCCAACCTGTAGCTGTGCCTGGGATTGCTCTGATCCAGGTGCAGGACCTTGCACTTGTCATGGTTAAACTTCATCAGGCTGGCATCAGCCCACCTCACAAGCGTGTCAAGGTCCCTCTGGATGGCATTCCTTCCCTCCAGCTTATCAACCGAACCACACAGCTTGGTGTCATCGGCAAACTTGCTGAGGGCGCACTCAATCCCACTGTCCATGTCAGTGACAAAGATGTTGAACAAGAGCAGTCCCAACACCGATCCCTGAGGGACACCACTCGTTACTGGTCTCCAGCTGGACATTGAGCCACTGACCACAACTCTTTGCCTACAGCCATCCAGTCAGTTCTTTATCCACCGAGTGGTCCATCCATCAAATTGATGTCGCTCCAATTTAGAGACAAGGATGTCATGTGGGACAGTCTCGAATGCTTTGCACAAGTCCAGGTAGATGACATCAACTGCTCTACCCCTGTCCATCAGTTCTGTAGCCCCATCATAGAAAGCCACCAAATTGGTCAGGCAGGATTTCCCCTTAGTGAAGTCATGCTGCCTGTCACCAAGCACCTTGTTGTTTTTCATGTGCCTTAGCATGCCTTCCAGGAGAATCTGCTCCAAGATTTTGCCAGGCACAGAGGTGAGACTGACTGCTCTGTAATCCCTGGGTCATTCCATTTTCCCCTTCTTGAAAATGGGGGTTATATTTCCCTTTTTCCAGTCATCATGAACTTCACCTGACTGCCATGAATTTTCAAATATGGCTTAGCAACTTTATTTGCCAGCTCCTTCAGGACCTGAGTATGGATTTCATTGGGTCCCATGGATTTGTGCACGTTCAGGTTTTTTAAGATGGTCTTGAACCAGATCCTCTCCTACAGTGGGCGCAAGGTCTTCATTTTCACTATCCCTGCATCTACCATCTAAGACTTGGATGGTGCAGTCAGAGTATTTGCCAGTGAAGACTGAGGCAAAGAAGTCATTCAGAAACTCAGCCTTCTCCAAATCCTGTGTGGCCAGTTCTCCTGAGATCTTCCTGAGGGGGCCTACATTCTCCTTAGTCTGTTTTTTATTTTCTATGTACCTGTAGAATCACTTCCTGTTATCTTTAACATCCCTAGCCAAGTTTAATTCTAACTGGGCCTTAGCTTTCCTAACCTGGTCCCTAGCTTCCCAGACACCATCCCTGAATACTTCCCATGCCACGTGTCCTTGCTTCCACTTTTTAGAAGCCTCTTTTTTCATCTGAATTTTCCTCAGGAGCTCCTTATCCACCCAAGTAGGTCTCCTGGCCCTCCTGCTGCACTTCCTTCTGCTTGGGATGCAACACTCCTGAGCTTGTAGCAGGTGATCCTTGAATATCAACCAACAGTCTTGGGCCCCCCTGCCCTCTAGGGCTATATTCCATGGAACCTTCCTAAGGAGGTTCCTGGAGAGGCCAAAGTCTGCTCTTCTGAAGTCCAGGGCAGTGAGCTTGCTGCACGCTCTTCTCACTGTCCTGAGGATCTCAAATTCGAGCATATCATGATCACTGCATCCAAGGCTGCTCTGGAGCATCACATTTCCAACAAGCCCTTCCCTGTTGGTGAGCACGAGGTCAAGCATGGCATCTCTCCTTGTCGGCTCCTCTATTACTTGCAGAAGGAAGTTGTCTTCCACACAATCGAGGAACCTCCTGGATTGCTTGTGCTGGGCCATACCGTCCTTCCAACAGATGCCAGGGTGGTTGAAGTCCCCCATGAGAACAAGGGCCTGCGAGTGTGAGGCTTTTCCTATCTGTCTATAGAGTGCTTCATCCACAGAGTCCTCTTGATCAGGCAGTCTGTAACAGATCCCCACAGTAATGTCTCCCATAGCTATATTCCCTTTAACCCTGACCCACAAACTCTCTGTGGACTGCTCACCTGTCCCCAGACAGAGTTCCATACTCTCCAGCCTATCCCTAACACAAAGGGCAACTCCCCTTCCCTGCCTGCCAGGCCTGTCTTTTCTAAAAGGCCTGTAACCTTCCATTCCAACACTCCAGTCATAGGTGCCATCCCACCATGTTTCTGTGATGCCTGTTATATCATACCCCTGTGGACATGCCCACATCTCTTATTCCTCTTGTTCCTCGTACTACGGGTGTTTGTATAGAGTCTTGTGTTTCGAAAATGAGTCAATATGCACCGGTCAGTATGCTTGAAAAGTAAAGTAAAATAGTGAAGAGATCACTTGTTTAAGGTCATCATTCAGAGTCTTATTGACCACTTCACTTAGTCATAGCCAGTTTTTCCAAGGTTTTTAAGTAGCTAGCCCTTAAAAAATGTTTATGGGAATTAAGCAGCAAACCAGCTTTAAGAATCTGCTTCTCTGGACAGGATTTTATCTCACCTGTAATTGAGCATATGAGGCAAGCACAGCAGCAGCTTTCTGACAAGCTCAACTTCAACCTGGCTGACAGGCCTGTCTTCTAAGTAGTAAAACCGATATGCCAGATGTGCAGATGACGTCTGCTTCCCTCATTTAAAGTGAGCAAATGAACACATTTTTCTTTTTTAACAGGTGAGATAGACCCCATCACAGTCATTTAACTGGTAAGGTAGCTTTGCCATTAAGACAGGTTGCTTCAGATTACAGTAATGTGACTTTGCTATTTGTTCAGATAAGATGTGCTTACTATGAATTATTTTTACTGTTTTAAATTATAGATTCCACAACTTATGCACATTTTCTGTTTAATGCATTTGACACTGATCACAATGGATCTGTAAGTTTTGAGGTAAGTGATGCTGTTACTTCTTTCTCTGTAATTGAATATTTTGCCATGCTTTGTAATTAAGTTCTATTTCGTAGCTTTTACTATGTTAAAAATTTAGCTTATATGACTCAGATTTCAAGTTTTTCCAAAGTATTAACAAAAGTAATTATTTATTATAATTGTATATCCCTAAATGGCAACTCAAACCATACTGCTATGTAATACTTTTATAAATCTGTAACCCCATTTATAAACAAGTTACATAAAATAATCCTTATCATCCTCCCTGCTTCTGCAAGGTGAGAAGGACTCTTAACTACAACTAATGTTATGAGGATGACTCAGCCAAAATACGATTGCTCACATACTGCATTATTTTCCAGGAGAAGGTTCTACAGAAAAACAGCTTTAAAGCAAATGTATTTAAAAGCACAAGAGTTTCAAATTCATTCTTCCTCTGTTGAACTACCTAATCTGTTTTCAAAATTCTGCCCTTCCCTGCTAAAGCTGAGGTCATCAATGCAATATGGTAAAAAGGCAACCCGCTGCAATAGTTTTGATTAAAGCACGGTGTACAAAACACTGTGAGGGAGCCATTATTTTGAGGGATAGAATTAAATAGTCTTGGTTCATTTGCAAAAGTGTATGTTTGCTTTGTCATGTTTTCCTTTGTTTTGTTTATAATGGACAAATTATATCCTTACAACTTGAGACTGGATTGTCATAAATACACCCACTTTAAATATGTTCATATGTCCTATATGTGTTTTTATGATTTACTTGAGTGAACGATGATGTGAGGTCTGCCAGAACTTTTTAAAAAACATTTGCATTGCTTTATTATTCATGCAATATAGAAGGAGATGCCTCGCCAAGCAGATAGGTGCATTGCAATTGGGAATCTATACTTCAGATGGGACCATAACCAGATCGTTTTGTGGGGGGTTATTTGCATTTATTTAGAAAAACAAGAACACTTTCTACATGTTTCATGGGCAGCTGGAATCAATGGGCTCTGTGTGAAGGTAGAAACAGGAATGGAGGTTTTATTCACATCTTCTCTCCATAAGCTATTTCTACAAGGAATCTTTCTAGTTAAATCAGCAAAAGCAGAAGTAATGAGAGAAAACATTTTCAGCATCAGTATTTTAGAAGTATTTCTGCTGTTAACATTAAGAATAATGAGAATAAAAGAAGCTTTTGTCTCTTTCCTGAACAATTTGTTGACATTTGTATCTCAGATAGAAAGCTTTAAGAAATGCCGTAAATACGAATCCCTTTCTAAGGGATTTGAATATCTCGAAAGTGCAGGTCTGTGTACAAAAAAGGCTTTGGAATAAAACAAACCAGGAAAATAAAAGAAGCAGTGGGGTTTTTGTCGTTGACAAAACAGATTTCCAGCTTACTTTTGTTCAATATAGACTCAAAAGAGTGATACAGGCTTTGCTATTATTTGCACTAATTGTGAAACCAGCATAACTCTACTGCCATCAAAATACTCTTGCTTCTGTGTCCTTGTACCATGTTGCAACATTAGACTTACAAACTATATGACATTAAAGCATCCTTCTTACATTAGAAACGTTAAGGTTCTTTTCTAATCATGTGAAAACAGGTGCTAAATGTGAAAGTAGATATTGTGAAATGCAAAACATACAACCATCATTTTTTTCCTGCTCCTTTTTATCACAGGTGCAACTGTGCCATATTCTTTGTATGCCAATCTGCACTCTAGTTTTCTAATTTCTATTAGAAAAAAAAACACAAACCCCTACCAAAAAATCCCAAACAACCAACTAAACAGCACAAAAGGTAGAAAGAGAGAGTGATTTGAAAATTTGGGGAATAAATAATCATCCCAATTTACTTTCTGCATCAAACTGTAGGAGTAAATGCGATTTAATATAACAACTGATGATGGAAAATGCTCTCTTCTATGTAAAAAGGATATGAAAAACTGAAATGGTACTGAAAGAATGTAGGTAAGAATGACATTTTTGGTGTTGCACTCTCATTTTTCTAATGAAGCAGTGGTAACTGGGGTTGTGGGGAAGAAAAAAGGGAGAATTTGTTCCAGCTTTTTGCTCTTTTTTCCTCAAATTTTCAATCATCAGCAATGAAGAGTTAGACTTTAGGACAACTTAAACACATGCCATCATTGGATGAGATTGCCTAGTGAGATTGCTATGTCCTTAAGAGTTTTGTCATCCCTAAATCTCTATATGCTCTGATAAGAGTCAGTCCCTCCAACTGAAGCATTTTATGTAGCATAAAAAATAAACTCATGAAACTGCTTGAACCTATATCTCCATATCCCATACTTGTATCAATTTTGACACCAATTTATTTCCAAAATTAGTTATGCCAACTAGCTTTGCTTTTAACATCAGTGAGAAAATTTCAGACAACCTAGGGACCCAGCCATTGAAGGGGTCTTTTGGCTTATTAGTGAACTTTTTTAATCAGACAGAGAGAGATGTGACAGCAAAGTTTTCACTTGCTGCATGAATTCTATAACTGAACCAAAACAAAGACCTGGCCCTCAAGTCTATTTATAGAGCCAGGAAAATTGAGGCTAATTAACTTCAATACTCAAATGTAAAGCATATTACAACTACATGCAAATATCCAAATCAGTTTAGTTTGTTGTACCTGCAGGTTAAGGGTATTCTGAATGTGATCTTGATGAGGGGAAGGTCACTCAGTAATCCCACTGTCAGTGCCTTAAACTGCAAAGCTGTGCCCAAATGCAATGGAGATGTTTAAAGGTTTTTGACACTTTTAAACAAAATCAAACTTACATTTGTTTCTCCAAAAGTGAATTCTTAGCAAAGAATTTAGCAAAGGATTTTCTGATTCCTTTATTCAGAGAGTAATAGAGAGTTTGTGGGTCAGGGTTAAAGGGAATATACCTATGGGAGACATTACTGTGGGGATCTGTTACAAACTACCTGATCAAGGAGAACCTGTGGATTAAGCACTCTATAGACAGGTAGGAAAAGCCTCATGCTCACAGGCCCTTGTTCTCATGGGGGACTTCAACCACCCTGACATCTGTTGGAAGGACGGTACGGTAGATGTCATCTACCTGGACTTGTGCAAAGCATTCAACACTGTCCCACACGACATCCTTGTCTCTAAATTGGAGAGACATCAATTTGATGGATGGACCACTCGGTGGATAAAGAACTGGCTGGATGGCTGTAGGCAAAGAGTTGTGGTCAATGGCTCAATGTCCAGCTGGAGACCAGTAACGAGTGGTGTCCCTCAGGGATCGGTGTTGGGACTGCTCTTGTTCAACATCTTCGTCGCTGACATGGACAGTGGGATTGAGTGCGCTCTCAGCAAGTTTGCCGATGACACCAAGCTGTGTGGTTCAGTTGATACGCTGGAGGGAAGGAATGCCATCCAGAGGGACCTTGACACGCTTGTGAGGTGGGCTGATGCCAGCCTTATGAAGTTTAACCATGACAAGTGCAAGGTCCTACACCTGGATCAGAGCAATCCCAGGCACAGCTACAGGTTGGGCAGAGAAGAGATTCAGAGCAGCCTTGTGGAGAAGGACTTGGGGGTGCTAGTCGATGAGAAAATGAACGTGGGCCAGCAGTGTGTGCTCGCAGCCCAGAAAGCCAACCATATCCTGGGCTGCATCAAAAGGAGCCTGACCAGCAGGTCGAAGGAGGTGATCCTGCCCCTCTACTCTGCTCTCGTGAGACCTCACTTGGAGTATTGTGTGCAGTTCTGGTGTCCTCAACATAAAAAGGACATGGAACTGTTGGAACAAGTCCAGAGGAGGGCCACGAGGATGATCAGGGGACTGGAGCACCTCCCGTATGAAGATCGGCTGAGGAAGTTGGGGCTGTTCAGCCTGGAGAAGAGAAGGCTGCTTGGAGACCTCATAGCAGCCTTCCAGTATCTGAAGGGGGCCTATAAGGATGCTGGGGAGGGACTCTTCATTAGGGACTGTAGTGACAGGACAAGGGATAATGGGTTCAAACTTAACCAGGGGAAGTTTAGATTGGATATAAGGAGGAAGTTCTTTCCTGTTAGTGTGGTGAGGCACTGGAATGGGTTGCCCAGGGAGGTTGTGAATGCTCCATCCCTGGCAGTGTTCAAGGCCAGGTTGGACAGAGCCTTGGGTGACATGGTTTAGTGTGAGGTGTCCCTGCCCACGGCAGGGGGGTTGGAACTAGATGATCTTAAGGTCCTTTCCAACCCTAACTATTCTATGAGTCTATGATTCTATTCCTCAATTGTTACCTGAGAATTTTGCATTAATTAACAAATTAACAAGCATGTTAACTCAGTTCAATAGGACAGTTCAGATCTTAATCAAACACAACTTTGATATTTCAGTACAGTGATAAACAGTCATTGTCTGCAAGGCAGTAACATGAGGATAGCAATTTAATGAATAGTTAGAATGGTTTGCATTGGAAGGGACCCTAAAGATCATCCAGTTCCACTCCCGCTGCCATGGGCAGAGACACCTTCCACTACACCAGGTTGCTCAAAGCCCTGTCCTACCTGGCCTTGAACACTGCCAGGGATGGGGCTTCTACAGCTTCTCTGTGCAACCTGTGCCAGTGCCTCACCACCCTCACAGTGAAGAATTTTTTCCTAATATCTAATCTAAATCCCCCTTCTGTCAGCTTAAAGCCATTCCCCTTTTTCTGTCCCTTCATGCCCTTGTAAAAAATCCCTTCCAGTAGGTCCCTTTTAGGCTCTGGAAGCTGCTCTAAGATCATCCCAGAGCCTTCTCCAGACTGAACAAGCCCAGCTCTCTCAGCCTGTCTCCATAGGAGAGGTGCTCCAGCTCTTTTATCATCTTCTTGCCCCTTCTTTGGACTCAGTCCAGCAGGTCCACATCCTTCTTTTGTTGTGGCCCCAGACCTGAATGCAGTACTCCAAGTGGGGTCTCATGAGAGTAGAGGGGCAGGATCACCTCCTTCAACCTGCTGGTCATGATCCTTTTGATGCAGCCCAGTATGTGGTTGGCTTTCTGTGCTGCAAGCGAACGCTGCCAGCTCATGCTGAGCTCTCTGTCATCCATCATCCCCAAGTCTTTCTCCTCATGGCTGCTCTTAATCCATTCTCTGCTCAGCCTGTGTTTGTTCTTGAGATTGCCTTGACCCTGGTGCGGGGCCTTGCACTTGGTCTTGTTGAACTTCATGAGGTTTACAAGTGCAGTTCTCTGTGTTCAATGCAAAAAGTCCTGTTCATGTCATGTAGGAAATGAGCTAATAGTGATCTCATAAGCATTTTAATTCCAGCTGTAGCTACAAAGAAATATATTTCCTCTTAACAGCAGCTCCTACTCTTTGTTTTGTGCATGCCAGGGCTCTACCACTTGTGGGACTGACATTCATCACTTGGTGCCTTTCCAAAATCCCAAGGTCTAAATCCAAAAATTGATTTAGGTGCTTGCCTACCTACATCTGGTATTGAACGGAGGATCAGGTGAAATAATTTTAAGCTTTCCTATAGGTATATGGACAGCATACTATTAAGCTTGTTAATTAATTTATTAATGAACTAGCTTTCCCCAAATATTTGATAAAGTAATCAGAAAGTCATCAACAACCTTTCTAAGAGATAATTAATCACTCCTAGAAAAACAACCCAAACAAATACAAGTCAATCCCAAATGACAACCAGAGGCTCTATACAGCTGTAGTGCAGAACGGAAATATGAGCAGGTTGTGATACTGAGCACTAAGAGCCTCCGGTATAGGTGAGGCTGTCACCCTTCAGTGAGACATCCCCCTTTCTTGCAGAATCACAGTTAAGCATAGGAGAGTTTGGCATTTAATGGAGGTCTTCATAGGTATTAGCATGCTCATCAGGTGCTCAGCTGAGCAAGACTGTCCCTCTCGATAGACAATGTTGGCATCTTTAAGGCATGTAAGTATCTAAGAAGTACTGAGAATCTTATTTAAAAAATAAATAAGCTCTATAAGTAGAATTCCTCTCTCCAGAATCAGTTAGAATCATTCAATCATAGGATAGAATCACAGAATAGTTAGGGTTGGAAAGGACCTTAAGATCACATAGTTCCAACCCCCCTGCCATGGGTAGAGACACCTCACACTAAACCATTCCAGCCAAGGCTCTGTTCAACCCCAACTATGAACACTGCCAGGAATGGGATGTTCACAACATCCTTGATCAATCCATTCCAGTGCCTCACCACCCTGACAGGAAAGAACTTCCTCCTTATATCTAATCTAAACTTCCGCTGTTTAAGTTTGGATCTGTTACCCCGTGTACTACCACTACAGTTCCTATTGAAGAGTTGTCTAAACCAGAAATGAAAGTACATCTGGCTACTCTGATACTGTAATGGGGAGTTAGGTTCATGCTGCCTTCTAAATGGTGTGCCTGATTCGTGCATCACTGAGTTGATGGTAACAAGCATATAGACAGACATTCTCTGAGCTTAGCTGCTACCCCCAACACCATTGCTTTACTACAGCGTTCTGCAGTGGATTACTCACTTAACAGCTAGCATAGGTATATTGCTCCTGACATACACATTGCCTTCCACTATGCAGAGCATTTTTCCCTTTGAGGATCTAGTCCAAAATACCCTGTGGATTTTGCCTATGTCAATTGAATCAGATTTTCTGCTTCTATATGATTTTATTTCTGTATTTTTCAATTGCATGAAATTAAGTACATAGAAAAGTTACCCCAGCTCTTATCATAAATCCTTTCTGTTTTTCCTGAGATGGCTCCTGTACAACACTCAGATGAAGTCAGTGCTTCTGAACTGAACTATATATGACTCTCAAGCATTGTTGGTGCAACATGAAAGGAGATGACCCATTCTTGCAATGTTTAGAGCACACACCTGGAAGGTTTTTGAGTTGTCTCACCTTTTATAAGGACAGTCAGCATCATGCAAAACAGCATAAGTTCAAGGGGGTTTATGCATGGTTTTCAAAACCTATGATAGAAGGGCAGCTTTGCAAATGGGGATACAAATGATGCCAGGAAGACAGCTAACTTACAGGTGATGCAGTGATGCAAAAGAAAGGAAAAAACAGAAATAATAAGAAAGAAAAATATAATAATAAGAAAGAAAAAAAAAAGAAAAATATATATGGTTCAAGTAGAATAAGTGCAAAAATGTTGCTGGTACGAAATTAAAAAAATAATTCAGAGTTCTGAACTATAATACTCTAAGGAAATAAAGTTACTGCAGACTGTTGGTAAGGACTTCAGGAAAAGCCACATCAAGAATGTGAAACAGTGCAGAAAAGATTCAAAGACATAGTACTGAATTAAAAAGGTTAATTGCCAATGCTGTAAGGTGATCAAATCTGTTCTGAACTTTTTGAACATTTTAATACTTAATAGTACATTGTTAAAGAGCTTTTGGAGATTTAAGCCTGTGACCCTCAATTAGTCATTGAGATGTAGACAAGTTGAGCAAAAAACTCTTTCAAGATTCATGTATCCATTTACCCCAAAGGGCACATATACCAATGACAGGCTGAGCAAACCACTTGAATTGTTAAGAAGCCTGAAGCTGTCAAAGGAGCTGTCTGTCCCTACTAGAGGCCATGATATCTGTGTATGCGTCACTTTATTGGGTATACTTGACTGTGAAGTACATCAGACCTTTGTAATTGGTGTCTAACCTCAGTGCAGTCTTTTCCATTGTTACTGTTTTAAGGAAGTGCATAAACTTTGCTGGTGCCAGTAAGAATTTTTTCAGCTTTTGTTGTGTCCGTTTTAATGTTACTCTAAAACATCTTGTATGTCTTAAGCAATGGCATAGAAGTGTACACTTAAATATAAACTCTTGCCATATTCTGCTCAACCTATTATGGGGAGAGTTTCACAGATTTATGGGTTTACAAGCTTATCAAATGGAAAAGGGGGAGAAGATAGGAAAGAAAACATTGTTTAAAAAAAGTTAATATGCTAAGAAATACAGAAGACAGGTGATGGCATATCCCAGTTGATATCTTCCCCCATCTGGAAGATGCTTACTAAATGTAGATAAGTTTTGTGCTGTCTAAAGAGTATTAATTATGAAACAAAAATCTATAACCTATATATAATGTCAAAAGTCTTCTGATTTATTTCTGTGGAATAGCTCTACAATAATAGAGCTTTGGTGGGTCACAAAAGCTTTAAGATTATACACATCGTAAATATTACTCCCTATAAAACCTGCAATAAAAGTTTTAAGTATTGAGGGGTACTGTAGCATACATGAAATTTCAGATGTTGGCTGAAACAGATTCATCTAAGAGGTCTGGGACCACATATTCCACTTCCAACAAGGTATAGATTTAACAAGAATTTAATGTTCCTTAGTAAGTAGTTCTCCCAAAATTGGTCTCCTGTGCTTATTCTAACTGCCACTTGAGCTATTTTTTGGGCCATTAAACCATGGGAATTGCTTTTCCCTGGTATTAAGTTGAGGAACTGCTTATGTGAGGCATTTCAGAGGATAAATCCACTAACAGAAAATTATGGCTTATTTTATAGAAAATTAATTTACTTATTATGAGTGTGGCAAACAGTGCTCAGATTGTTAATTATTTGAAAAAACAGCAATCCTTAAGACTTACTGTGAAGGAAAAAAAAATAGAAACAACCCATTTTTCCAGACACCTGTGCTTCTGAGAAGTGTACTGTTATGGATTTCTGGGTGTTTGTGAAAAACTGCTCAGTTCCAAACTGACCAAGACCTCTTGTCTATTTAGGATTTTGTTATGGGTCTCTCAATTTTACTCCGAGGGACAGTACAAGAGAAACTGAAGTGGGCTTTCAATTTGTATGATATAAATAAGGATGGATATATAACTAAAGAGGTAAGGCCTACTTTTTACACTAATCACTGAAAATAGAGGTTGTATATGTAAATCTTGTTTGCAAAGAAGAATGGCTTCACTGTCAGATTAGACAGATTAACAAATAAACATATTATGAAACTAGACATGCTAAAAATAAAGCAATTTTCTCATTTTGAAAGCATATATAAAAATTGAAAAGGGGAAATCTTCACATAAAATGTAAAAGGTCAGGTTCTTCAGGTACAGAAATGTTTGGCTTCAACTTATGCCTATGTACTTGCACATAGAGTGACTAGAGTAAATTAGTCTGGTAGGCTATTTGGACAGAAAAAGTACCTGGGCCATAATTGTTACTCATTTTATGAATCTATGTCTAAAAATTTTTATTTGAAACAAAATTTATATCAAAAGATTTCTACATCTTTTATTCTGGAAAGATTCAAACGTACTTAAATTACAGTGGGACCGAATAAGTGCTTTCATAATGTCATGGTTTAAGACACACAAAAATAGAACTTTTTTCAAAGTGGGTCTTTATGTAAATATTACACTTATAATTTTACACTTTTAGAAAAATCATAATTATTACAAAAGGGTGATCTATAGAATAATTTCACAGCATACTGGCAGAAGACTTGTTTTTATAATTATTCTATTTTTTACAAGCCATTCTGTTAACAAAATTCAAAGCTTTTGATGTGAAAGGAAGACTCTTCTTATGCGCAAGTGTATGCATGGGTGTTTCTGTTTTCTTTATGAAAAACTCAGTTGTAAGAAGCTGATGTGCTTTGACCATTCACTTGGTGTTACAGAACTTCTTCTGTTTAGTTTTCTTAACAAGACCTCAGGAGATTCTTCCCACAATCCATTTAAAATCAAAATTATACATCTGCATGTATTTAAGAAGTATGTCTATGAAAACTGAACAAACATGCTAGAATTTCTAGGAACATAGTAACATAGTAGCTCCTCCTTGAAGCTGTTCAGATATAAAATAACAGGCACAATCTCAAAATTTTATTCTAAAATGTAAATCCTAAAATAATTTTTGTGGTCTGTGTTAAAGCAGTATCTACAATGCACCTTACGTTACACAGACATATTGTTTTTTCTCCAGGAAATGCTTGATATCATGAAAGCAATATATGATATGATGGGAAAATGCACCTATCCTGTTCTCAAGGAAGATGCACCTAGACAACACGTGGAAACGTTTTTCCAGGTGGGTTGCGTAACATAGAGCCAAAAACCAGCTCTGTTAGCAGGTATATATATCCTACCGATTTTATAATCCTTATTCTTCTCTGTGGTTCTGTCCCACATCTCTCAGATCTACACATCACACCTTGCTTTTTCAACAATAAGCTCCTTATGCTTTTTCTACAATGTCACTTACCACATCTTTACAGCATTTTGGCCTGGTTATCCCTTAGGCTGACATATAGCTAAAACTGATAATAAAAATTACTTGTTTTACACAGGATTTCAGGAGGATAAACATACATTCTTATTCTTTCTCAACAGAAAATGGACAAAAACAAAGATGGAGTAGTTACCATAGATGAATTCATAGAGAGCTGCCAGAAAGTAAGTACGAAGTGATAAGTATTGAACTTTTATCTGTTAATGCTGTCAGGTGTATCGTAGCACTACACAGATTTCTGGAGTGACAGTGATGGTAATCCTAATAACCAGAGGCAGTATTTTCCCAAGGTAGAGTATGTATGTACACCATTACAGAAAAACACTAAACAATCTAAATAAATTTGTGTCCTGAATCTCTAGAAGAAATGCTATATGCAAGCTGTCATTACTTAAGGGAAAACTGTCCGCATCCCTGGTCTCTTTAACAGTGCTTTGCTTGTATTTGATGGCAGAAGGTTTCTTCACATTCAGATAAATATTTATTTCTATCTTCTGCCCGTGCTGGGGAACACATTTCTCTTACAATTGGCATACAGGCATAGCAATAATAATAATATTAATACTGCTTGAAAATTTGTCATCTATAGGAGTTTTCTCCACCAGCAAATCATGACATGCTGGAGGCCTTAAAAAGCAAGAGTACAAGGAGTTTGCAGTGTTGGATGGCAGGAGTTAACAGCAGGCAAGTTTTGTCAAGGCAAGGGAGTGAGAACTGATTGTGATTATCAGTTGCAAGTGTTTATACTATGGAGGTGGCTGTTAATTTCCTTGAGCTGCTGAAAGCAGCTCCTTGCCTCCAGAACCAGGAATGAGAATAAACTTCTGCAGCAGGAATTGCAGCCTGTTTTTGCTCCTCTGCCCTTCAGAGACTACCCTGCACTCAGACCAGGAGATGTTATAAGGAAAGGTAAGTTGTATTTTCAGAAACGTAAGGAACTACTGTTAATTTGTCAGTTAAAAATGCAAGAAACAGGATATAGTGCAGAATAATGATGATGACTCTGGTGTGATAAGAGGTTATTAAATACTGTAAATTGTCATGTTAGATCCAGTGATAAGGTAATCATACATTATCAAAATTGATGTAGCAAATAAACCCAACACCATTTGTAACAGTTATAAATATAAGGAATCATTACAGTGTTCTACTGATCCCTTTTCCAGGCTGACTGATTAATATGAAGCTGACATAGACCAGCAATATGGCCTCTGTGTGTTGCTTAACTCTTATACCGAGAGTAGTAGACAAGAGTCAGGAGAGAATAAGACTAGCAAGATAAATGCAGTTAGTGAGTGGTAAGATTTTTAATAATTTGTAATAGGGAAAGGTGAAAAGGAAACAGAAAAGAAGCTCTAGAATTGTTCTATTTTTATATGCCTCCGTAGTTATTCCTTGGGGTTGCTCTCCTGAGCACAGCCGCCTAGCAAGTGATTCTGTTTGATTTTAATCCGCTGATTTTGGGGGATGAAACTATTCTGTGGCTATTCTTTATACGCTTAGCAATTCATACTGGGTAATGTCTTGACTGTCAGCAGTGCTCTACTGCACTGGCTCTAGCTTGTCAGTCTTGTTCTTGCTCTGCTAAAGCCGAGTGATCATTAGAAATGGAGAAGAGATTCATTTTCCAGCTGAGAGTCTGCAAAGTTCTGGAAGTTAAATGACAGATTAATCTGGATATGACAGCAATTATGGTGATGGGCTGAGTGATTCATTTATGAAGAAAATTAGTACCTTCAGAAAGGAATTGCCTGGTCTTCTTTTCCAATGTGGTTCGACAGGTTCGTACGTCTATTAGATTTCTTACTTACCTCTTCTGAGTATTCAAAGTATATGTGAGAGAGATGTTCTCTAAACCGCTACATGACAGACAACGTTCTCATTGTGACACTTGCCTTCACCTGCTTTTAACTTCAAAGGTGGCAATGTTTTTTGATACAAAAGTATCTCACTGCCTAAATTTTTATTTCTCTACCTACTAAGACCTGGTCTTCTATAAAGACATCTGAGCTGCAAAGTGTGTAATTCATGCTTGTATCAAGACTTGGTTGAGAAATGAGATTTGGGGTTAGGATTCAAGCTGAATCCTTCAAGAAACTTGATTTGGGTGTTAACATGGCTTCAGCCATTTTTCACATTACATTTTTCACAAAGGACAGTATTGGCTGCTTTTTTTTAAAACACAGCTGTAGGAAAACCTTTTTTTAATATCTTAATAGGTACAAGGCTGACCTAAAAAGGTAAGGTTCATGTTCCTGTCTTGCCTTAGCATGCAGTGAATCACACCACTCCAGGAGTGAGGTGTCTCATCTTTCATAAGCATTTAATAATGCCAAAAGCAAAAGTAAATGATCCTGTGATCTTTCCTGTAGTAAATCTGCCTGTGCTTTAGACCTATTATGCAATATTTTTATGTTTTCTCTATGTTCTGATGTTATGTAAAATAGTGCTTACTTATTGCCCTTCACTCAGTATCTTTTCTGAGCTGTACTCATTGTTCAAGTTTTCTTCCCAGGGAAACCAGCCCACACTCTTAATCACACTTGGCCCTCTCTCTACACCACTGCTAGTTCTATTAACTATTGCTTATCAAACTCAGGATGTTCAGGACAGTGGCACAGCACATCTGCTGCTCTCTAGGCTTTGACAGCTCTGGTGGTACTTTATTAAAAAAGGCACGTGTGCATGATATTCAGATATGCTCTGTTGTGTCCCTTCTCGCTCTTAAAGCAAACACACTCTGAATACAGAGACTTCACTTCAGGTTCCTGGAATAGGTTCTTGAGATTTTTTTGCAACATCGGGAGTATCTGGTGTGTTCTTAACCACTCATACACACATGTGCCTTTTTAATAAAGTACGTAGTACTTTGTGCTAAGTACTAGTTTGGCACAGTTATCACTGCAGTAGCACTGTACAGTCTGAAGTATACAGCAAGTTCAAGACTCTTAATTCACGGTCCCAATACAAAGAACGGGCTGTCCACTCACAGAATGTTGAACAGCTATGTAGGGATTTACAAATCATTCAGGTTTTGAGCATGGTCGTCTCTGGTCACTGGGTATAAGGACCACTCTTTGCCCCCAGTTAAGTGAAGACAGCAAAAATGTCCTCCCTCTATCTGGACAAGGAATGTGTATGACCTGATTTCTCTGCCCTCCCTACCCATGTGCTTGAATGCCAGTCTGCCATTCAGACTCTAGGAGTCTAGCTGCTCCCACAGCAAAAACAGCCCTAGGTATGCTGGACTGAGCCCCCAAAAGCAGGTGCTCTATGTCCTACTTTGGATAAGGTACCAAACAGCAGAGAGAGGTCTTGGGAAACAGTAGCTGGGTAACTTGAGGGTGAGGTGCTCCTCAGTTCTCTACCTTCCTCCTTTCACAGCTTGGTACTGGCGGAAAATGCTCTGACTCAGGCATTGCTTCCTATCTACAGCAGTACTACTACAGAGGCAAAGGACTAAGGCATGCATGGTGCATAGATGAATGTCAGGTTGAATGATGTAAAGGTCTTAATAATAAAAAAGGCTCCTGGGATAGATATTTTCTGCAGGAGTAACCTATTCCATACACAGTGCTGACAGTCTGGGCCAGCCTTAAAAAAACAAGCAAGCCATCTCAGACTTCACTAAGGAAAACTTCAATGTTGACTTAAAGTTGTGTCTGACCGAGCAAAGTTCATTGATCCATGTTTTGTGTGTCATATGGACTATCTTTTCATATGCATTAACACCTCCTAATGTCTTGAGTTAGGAATCGTTAAACAAATCCATGGCAAAAAAATTGTTTAGAAAAATGTACTGAAAAAAAGGGGACAAATAAGAAGGATATACTTGCCAAAGGATTCTGATGCAAGCATCTGCTTTTCTTTTTTTTTTTTTTTTTTGAAGACGCAATAAAAAGCTATTAAAAGTCACCTTGTTCCAAATAGAAGCCCGTATTTTCTTGTGAAGACGCTAAGACGCTTCCCATTTGACTGAAGGAAGGTCACTGGAAGTCTATCCATACAGAAACAGCAAACCAGAATATAGAGCTGATTTTAGAAAACCCAGTTTCGTTATAGCTCTAAGATGAGAGAGATTAGATAGGAAGAGATTAGGAAGAAGTTCTTCACTGTGAGGGTGATGAGGCACTGGAGCAGGTTGCCCAGTGAAGTTGTAGATGTCCTATCCCTGGAAGTATTGAAGGCCAGGTTGGACAGGGCTTTGAGGTATCCCTGAGGGGGCTGGAACTAGATGATCTTTCTTTAAGGTCTCTTCCAACCCAAAGCATTCTATGGTACGACTCTATGATTAGTTATGATACATATAAAATTGTTAGGAAGTTTTAAAACACTTTCTTTATTAGTGTTGCTTGCTTGGCATGTTTGCTGAGCTTAGTTGCCAATGTTAGTTGCCAAAAAACATTTGCAAATAATTAAATGACAAATTATCTCAGTTAAATCAAACTTTAACATTACGTTAATCAGCTATATTCAATAGTGCATTGGTGTTTCAAAACAGTGTAGTGGGGAAAAAAAGTAGTTTAATTTCCAGCAATACAGTGAATTTCCTATACAAGGTTTTTATGCATTAATCTTTTTTTTTTTTTTAATTACATATTACTGCTTTCAGTAAATTCACAAGGTAGTTCAGGAGCATAAAATAGTGCACAAATCACTTCTTACAGCAACATCACATAAGATGACATACAGGATCAAAGAAAAACCCCACTGTGCATGTTTCATAATATAAATTAAGAAAATTACTCAGACTTGACATTTCTACAAAGCAATTCATCCACTAGACGGAACAGTGAATAATTTACCTGGAAATGGATACTGAACATGTGTTATTGGGACATTAACGTACAAGCAGCTTACACAGGAGAATGGCATGAGACAACTTTCCTAAGTGGGGGGTTTCATACACCTCTTTCATGAAACTTCCTAAAACAGTGTATGAAATTCAGTCTTTTCACTCTCTGGAATTAAAGATGGCTAGATTATCTCTCCAAGTACTAAAGGGTTTGCACTCAGATTAAGAGAGAAGATTATTACACTGGAGACCAGCAAATTGTAAATGAGCATGTAATATACTCTTGTATTGAATATATTTTATTGTACTACCAACTGTTGATCCAAAAGCACCACCAAATATGGGCTACTACAAGTAAACGGGTTATTCTATACACTGAAAGGTAAATCTTTTTTACAAAAAAAATATTTTTTGCTGACTGCTTTGCTGAGTTAGCTACTGATAAAAACCAAGGTACACAGCGATGCATC
Source organism: Pezoporus wallicus (assembly GCF_028554395.1). Taxonomy (NCBI): domain Eukaryota; kingdom Metazoa; phylum Chordata; class Aves; order Psittaciformes; family Psittacidae; genus Pezoporus; species Pezoporus wallicus. The sequence continues at coordinate 2,594,482 of NW_026637470.1, forward strand.
GGAAAGCATTATGCAGAACCTGGGTGTCAAAGGGTTTGTTACCTACCTAATGCAAAGTAATCAGAAAGCAGAAGTAGCATGGGAAAGCAGTCAACATCTTTCAGTGTAAGCATACAGAAAATTGTAGCTGAGGAGTCAGTGTTGTGGTGGAACTGACTGACCCTTCAGTTCATGCAAAGATGCACATTTAGATCTATTTGAGTCACCCCCAGCTATGTAATAGATTTGCAAGATTTGCTAGATTTGCAAGAAGGCTCCTGTGTGTGATACACAGGACTAGAAATTTCATGTATGGATTCACACTTCAGGTACAGCAACTATTACTTGAGTATTTATTGTCTATATGTATTTTTTTGTACTGCATATAAACGTGTAACCTCCAAAATATTAACTGTCTTTACATGCTATTGTATTCTTGATAGAATAGTTTTAGTTTAATTAATATATACACAGACCTATTTAAGCACAGATCCATTACCAGCCTTTTTCTCCTAACCATTTCTCCAAACAAGCTCAAAAATAATGTTAGCATTAACTAAAATACAGTTAGCTCTACCCCATTTCACTATAGATATTGGCCAACTACATTTGTAATGGTGTATGATTTTTGGTTTATTGTTTTCTTTTTTTACAGGATGAGAACATAATGCGATCCATGCAGCTCTTTGAAAATGTGATTTAATGAAGACAGTAGGTCTACAATTAATGGACAAATATGAGTTATTCTGCAACATTATCTAAAAGATGGATTTCCACTTTATCATAAATAAAATTACTCAGCTTTACACTGAGACATGTATTATGCAAATAATTTTTTATTATAAACTTCTCCCCAAAAAATATTTTTAAATTATACAATTTAGCACTTCAGCAGTGGCTAGTTAGTTAATAAGACTGCTCTTCAAAGTCATGTTTTCACTCCAAACCCAAACAAAACAAGACCTTACATTATTATAATTCCAACACATTGATAAAATAGATACTATAACAAGGAGATTAACTAAATATTCTAAGTTTTGCTACTCATTTGTATTGGATTAAGCTCCAGATGTCTGAGTGTATTTCTCAAATAATAGCTTCTAATTTATACAGAGGTATTACCATGTTTGGTTTTTTTCCAAATTTGTATGGTGTAGTCCTCATTTTTTGAATAATACTTTGAGTTAAAGTGCTGTACTCAATATGCAATGCACATCATGCTGCTATTGCCTTCCACCTTTGACTTGCTTTTCTATTAAAAAAAACCCTCCAAACCTAACAAAATAGGTAACTTGAAAAGAAGAATTGCTGTAGAACAAAAAAGACATTGCTTATAGGTAGATATACTCCTTAACAAATATGAGTAAGCTTCTATCAATCACACTTATCTAATGAATCTGCATTTATCATGAGAGGAGTCCTACATACTGTATTTCTAATTCTTCTTCAACGTGTCTGCAAAGTTCTTTGCTTAAAATTAAGGATCTTCCAACTTAAATTTTTCATGAAGAAACCCAAAACTGTTTCCATGAGTATGTGTCTTTCTGCCTTTAATGAAGAAAAGGCATGAACTTTGGAATCTTTCATCCTGCCTCAGTGCTCAGAATGAATATTACTATGTAGTATCATATATTAATAATGACTGACTGCTAGACAGGCTAACATCTGTATCAACTTTCTGCAATATCTTCAATTATGAGACAGAATGAAAAGAAAATGGGAAACTTTAGCTATACAATATCATCTATGTGTACAAATGCATTACTTTTTTTAGGATCACATCTTCATTAAGATTGGAGCTACATTAATTCTGAACCTGGAAAGACTTTTCTATAAAAATATGTACCTAAATATAATACTGCCCCCCTATCCCTGTAATTTTTAAGATATACAGTCCACAGAGGTTTCTTCAAAAGAGGTGAAATACTATCAGATATAGGCCAATCTTCATTGTGACATTGCTGCAGAAAATGTGAAAGGGGATTAATGAAATAGAAAGAATGTTGCAAGTGCATTCTTTGGAAAAATAAATCAGGTATCTATTCTGGTGTAGAGATGGGATGTTAGAGGCATGTTGAAGGCTGCTCTGCTATCACCAGTGTAGGATAAGAGTAGTACAATACATGTACACCTGAAATCTGCTGTAGTGTGCTTGTGTAAACTAAGTGTGCACAATTTGTTAAAAAAAAATAAAATAAACATGAAGAAAAATCAGCAGCATGATCGATTTTTTAAAGTTGTTAAGCAAATACCTGTATTCAAATTAAACTTTTTTGTCAACAAGATTAATTTTTTTAAGAGGCTTAAATACATAGATCTTGCTTTTGCACAGTTCTGATCTTAGCATGGTCCTGAAGTAAATCTAATTTAGCCAAGCAGTTGGAACAAGTCCAGAGAAGGGCCACAAGGATGATCAGGGGACTGGAGCACCTCCCATATGAAGACAGGTTGAGAAAGTTGGGGCTGTTCAGCCTGGAGAAGAGAAGGCTGCGTGGAGACCTCATAGCAGCCTTCCAGTATCTGAAGAGTGCCTATAGGGATGCTGGGGAGGGACTCTTCATTAGGGACCATAGTGATAGGACAATGGGTAATGGGTTAAAACTTAAACAGGGGAAGTTTAGATTGGATATAAGGAGGAAATTCTTTCCTGTTAGGGTGGTGAGGCACTGGAATGGGTTGCCCAGGGAGGTTGTGAATGCTCCATCTCTGGCAGTGTTCAAGGCCAGGTTGGATGAACCCTTGGGTGAGATGGTTTAGTGTGAGGTGTCCCTGCCCATGGCAGGGGGGTTGGAACTTGATGATCTTAAGGTCCTCTCCAACCCTAACTATTCTATGATTCTATAAGCAGTGGTAATTTAAAAACAAAATTTAAAAACAAAATTTGAAATTGCTTTCATATGTTCATACAATAAACTTTTTTAATACCACATGAAACAGCATCTTCTGATGACAAAAAAAAAAACAAAACAAACCAAAACAAAAACAAACAACAAAACACAACCTTTAAAAAACAAATTTAAATTCCAGAATTTCATTTTCCGTAGGGGAAAAAAAGTTCTGTGGCATATCTTGTTACTCAGTCAGCTCTCCCTTACAGAGAACCCTGAACAGTATTTATTACAAGACCTGTTAGGAATTATTTTATCAAGTTCAAATATGTTAATGGAGAAATGCTGCCCCCTACAAGGCTTGACAGCCAGGTAAGCTGACTTCTGCAATCTTTTTATTGTCTTCAACTCGTGGGGGGGGTTTTATAGCTTCTACATTCAGAAGTGTATTAGCTTGCCTGGTGCTGAATTCACAGGCTGGTCTTAAGCACATCTGTGGCATTACAGAACTTAATGCAAAGGGCGCACAATGTAAATACTCCAAAGTTGCCTGATACATCTTGCTTACATTCAGTAGGCCAGCTAACTGGATTTTCAGCTAACTGGAAATAATTGGTTGAGCAAAACCTAGGCTGTGGCTCTATGGAGCAACCTGATGTCTCTGCATTGTGTTCTCCAAAACTTCTCCAGCTTCTCAAAACAATGTGCTGATAATGCACTGAGCAAGTTCAAGTAGCACTGCATGCTACCTGTTTAGTGTGTTCTCATTCATACCTTTAAAAGCTGACTCTCAAGAAGTCCAGATGATTTCTCATAGCTCTACATCTAACCCAGTAAGTCCTGATGAACCCAAAATGCATCAGCTGTGCCTGCAGCACAAAGTAAGTTATGTGTCTGAAAAGTGGGTGTACATATATAAGATACTATTTTAGTAATTAAAGCCAAATTATTTTGCATCACACATGTACAAAACATTAAAAGCTGCTGACATATTAAAGGACATTGTAATTTACAACAAAATAAGAATCAATATTTACTCTGCTTTTGAAATAATAGCCAGTTAGTCAATGTCATTGTAAGCACAATGCATATGCGAACAGCAGCCAATACAGAGAGACTTTTTTTAAGTTGTCTTCCATAATTACATATTCATAAATTGATAGGACTTTTCCCACTCTCCATCATACTGAGGAGTTGTGATTATTTTAAGAGATTATACCGTACCCCAAATAAGTGTCAGTGACATTCACAGGCAGTTTCTTTCCAAACTTCACTTTACAGTACAAATTGCTACAGTTTTCTTGTTTAAGAGGAGACAGAACAATGTGTTGGAATTTTAGATTTGATGATAGCCGTAGCCGCCTGTTGAGAAAATAAAACAAATTGAAACAAGAAACACTAGTACTACATATGACAGCATTCATATAGTCTCTATAAATTGTATAATTCACAACTTTTACTTAGTTATCTTCATTATTAATCAAATCATAAAAAAATGAGAAGTTGCTATTTGCTGAGAAATTTACTGTCAAAAATGCTGACAACAATGAACTGAAAAAATGGACCACTGTGATAGGTAATGCTGGAGAGTAAACATCAAACAGAAGAGATATGCAAATTCATACCTAAAACTGGGCATAAATACAGACATGATATACTATGGATTTTTAAACAGAGAAGTAATACTCTGGAAGGGCCTTCCAATAAGAGTAAGAATCATATACATTTTAACACATGTAGAATAGAAATTTTATAAATTCATTACTTGTATTATATAATATTGAGTACAATCACAACTTAGGAGTTTGTTTCCAGTTTATGTTTTATCTTATTATAGTATTTTTTTAAAAGACTTACAGAAATACCTACTCACAAAAATGGTAAGACTACAATAAATCAGCGGACAGACAGAAGAATTAGAGGTCAGTGATTCTCTGGATTAGTTACATTATCTAGAACTGAATTTTCAGATCATCAAGATGAGATGCAATTTTCCTTTTCCTGTCTCACATCATTTAAATAAAAAACTCTCATGCTGCTTTATTTGTTGTGATGTTTTTCAGGTCTGTAATACAAACAGTGATTTTGCCCTTAAATGAACATGAGAACACGCACACACACAAAAAATGAAGTACAAACTTAGAACTATAGGTAGACCTATATTTATGGTTCCTACTCTTTAGGTTATTCTTATTCTTTACCAATGACCATTTACTATAATACATGCAAGTGTTCATAGGGTCAAGAAAGCCGGTATTTTCTCTTCCACATGAATATCCAAGCCAGTACTCTTTTTTCTTCTCTCTTTGCACATGTATAACACAACAAAAAATGGCAACAGTGTTCAGCAGAAAAATATTCTGCCATCTGCTACTTAAAGCTTTTTTTTTTTGATATATTTTATTTTTAATTTATAGCAATTGTAGCTCTAACCTCTATGTTAACCAAGGTGGGCTGGAATGGGACTATCTGATTTCCACAGCAAGTGATCTCCATAATAAGCTATTAGTGAGAATGGTCAGGCATCATCAATAACAGCAAAAAGTCTCTTTTAGAAAGAGTAAATCCTGTTGAGAAAAGTATGTAGGCTCACAAAAGAAAGGAACGCATAGCGTGCATCCAGCCCAACTCAGGTGTCAATATTCCAGAAGGGGAGGAAGCTGTTTACTAGTTGACATTTGGTGAATTCTTGGATCATTCTTCATAGGCAACTAGCCTACCCTATGGACTGTACAAGGAGCTCACAAGCTTTACTCCTCAGTATAAGCATTAACTTTCTAAGAAGTGTTGTAATGCCCTACTTGGAGTAAGGACTTAGGCATCCTGGGTCTTACCCCACACAACTAACCCATCTGTCACACCAGTTCAAACGCTGGGTGAAAAAAAGTCTTTCTAGAGAAAAGGAAAATTTTCATGAAAGAGCAGCAAGTATTTCTTTTAACTACTAAGTTTGTATAAACTTCCCACCAAGGACAATAAAATGTTCCAAGCAAACATCATAGGTAGGAATCCACATGTATGTGCATTTGCTCCAAAAAATAGAGCTCTCCTGAATGGGGCTTGATGTGGTGTTCTGTAAGAGTCAGCCATGCAAATTCCTATGTATGTATGGATCCCTTGGAATATTTTACTGAGACATTCTCTTGAATTTCCTGCTCAGAGATTAAAACAATGGAAAATACAAATGAAAAGTGAAATATAAATAATGGATTACAACAAAGCCTAACTGTCAGGATATGGATTATCCAGACTAGACTTAATGCCATTTCTGCTACCACTCAATATATCAACTGACTAAAACAACTCTTTCACTATGGACTGGAATACAGCTCAGCTGATTGCCATAGTGCAAAATTCTGTGGTTTATGATATATGAATAGTAGTGACATGTAAAAATAAGCAGTTTTCAGAATGGGGTAAATCTGAAAGAGAGATGGAAGCTGATCTGGCAAAGCTGCATTCAAATGTGAAGAGTACAGAATAGTCATGAGATCAGCTCACCTTTCCACCATATTGCTCCAACTTCTGTAAAGCAGCAGTAATTTTTTCTCTAAATTTCTTGTTCATTAATCTCCTTGAAAGCTATTGGAAAAGTAAAATAAAAAGGTTAGTTGCACAATGTAATACAGTAGATGCAAAGAGGCCAATATAATTCTATTTTATTACTTTAAATTTCCACAGATAAGATGAAATAGAGATGAAAAGGAACCACTTTATAGCTTGTCACTGATGTCAAAGTATGAAACTCAGTGAAGGTAAAAGGAATAAAATGTTAAGTGATGAGAAATGTTAATTCAAAGAAAGCTCAACTGTTCGCCAAAAAATGCTTCATTTTTCTTTTAGCAAATTTTGAAGACCTATCAACCTTATAAAAATTAATTCTTAAAGTGTTGCCCAGATGAAAAGTTTACACATTTTTCATGTGCACTGAAAAAGATTTATTATAGTGGAAATGCTAAAAAAAACAACAAAAAAACTTCCTGCAATTTCTCCCTTCTGCACTGGATGCCTAAAAGGTCCTTTTATTTTGCTGTAAAATCACACTTTGGAAGTAGGCTAAATGAAACCATGACAAGCCCATCTGACAGAGGAAGGATGTCTACAGAAGGACTCAGTATAAAAATACTTTCCATAATCTCCCTCTAATTTTATTTAATGAAAAATTCCTTGTGCAGAATTCTCATCTGAAAGAAGTGGGAATATTTGCTTAAGTTAATTTATTGGAACTCTCACAGATCTGTTAAAATGTTCACACTTCAAATGCAAAACTCAACATAAACTTCCCTTCAAAACACAGCCTCTATTTCACCTCAGGCTTGAAGCTGCATCTTTTTATTATTTTTATTTTCCACTATTCTCTAATTTATGTTAACAACAGTTTTTGGACCTTGCTAGAACTTTATAAGTCACCATATTATTAAAGAATTATGGACTTACACAGGGGAATATATGAAGCTTGTTTTTCATGGAACTTGAGTTGTACTGTATCTATGCAGATATTATAGTAAACTTCTCAACAAAAGTACAATAAAAATACAGATCATATTTTACTATAGCAGTAAAAACTTACATTTGTGAGTAGATGCTTAAGATGATCATTAAGAGATGGGCCAACCACAGCACTCAGTTGAACTAAAGCATCCAATCCTCTTCCAAATACTTCATCATCTGAATGGGCCTCCAGAGGGGGAAAGACAAATCCCATCAGCAATATTCAGACAAATGCACAAGTTATTTTTAAAAATTAAAATTACTGTGTAACTGCTACTTGCTATAATGTTACAAGTTTAGAAATCAAGTACAATGTAACAATATTAGTATCTAGAGGTAACATTTAAAAAACATGTATTTTTAGAGTACAAAAGTATCCATAAAATGTCAGAGAAATTCTTGCCTTTCTTTTGAAACAAGGAAACTAATAATTTATTAATGATGAAATAAAAAATTTTGCATGCAAACCAAACAGTTTACTACACCAACAATTTCAGGGCTCCCAGCATATTAGAAAGAACCCTTCAAATACTGGTATGTTGAAATTGGGAGATGACATCTTAGTTACATAGTACCCTGAATCTATGTAATACTTAACCATAATTGTCTTTGTTGGAGAAACACAGGAGCCAATGAGTTTCTGGCTCAATTAATTTAGTCCCTTGCCAGCTCTGTCACCTGCAGCAATGCTCAGGCTGTTACCTACTTCTAGGGTGCTCTGTCATTCTTGTTAATCCCATTGGAAGGTTCTTCTCTACCTGAATTCTCTAATGGTCTAGTTATTTCACTCTTCCCTTAGCAGAGAAATTGATTCACAACAATTTATTTTGTTCTTGTATGAATACTGACCTTTATTTAAAGTTATTTTTCCACTCTGATATTTGGGCCCTGAACATTTTCTTGTTAATTAGAAGTCATCGGCTGCTTGTGTAGTAGAAGGTTTAACAAGACTTTATACCAAAATAGTGCAGCAATGAAAATTACCAGATGAATAACAGTAATGGGAAGAACACATAAGAATATTTTTTCTAATTTGTCTTCCAAACTGAACCAAAGATACTCATAACACACAATTCTGATCTGTTACACTTCTGATCTGAGAACACAAAGAATTTTCAACCTTTCAGTGACCTCTATAAAACCAGAACTAATACTCAGGTAGATTAAAGGATAGCAAGAAGCTAAACCAGAAAAGAGCTCTGAAAGTTATGAAAAAAATCCAAAAGAGATTACCTTTGAGGACCATACTTTTACCTCACTTTATTTTCTGAATGAGTAGAAAACTTAAAAACGTTTAAAAAATTAAGAATATGACCTCAGAGATTTTAATGGTATTCTTCCCTTTTTCTCATTGGCATATTCTATCTTTGTAGCAGGTTTTGAATTTTTAAATCAGAGTATCAGAATTATTTGGGTTGGAAGCCAAAAGCCTATGAAATAGACTTATCATGTTAATATTTTCCATGTAGTCCTCACCAGCACAACAAAAAAAAAAAAAACAAACCCAAAACAACCTGTATTAAAATATCTGCATGAAGAGTAAGACATACCAGTGCAGCCTTTAAGACTGGAACTAGACGAGGTAGTAAGGGAACTGCTTTTTCAGTAGCACCATCAATCATAAGTAATTCTTTAAAACCCTCCTTTGAAACAAACGTATAGGGATGTTTTGTTTCTCTCAGACCCTGTTGCAAATGTAAAACATGTTTGCTTAACAGCGAGTCTTCTTTTAAACAAAAACAATAAAAAAGTTGCACATACCAGCAAGATGTTTAGATTTTATTACATCACTTCAAAACATAAAGTACACTAACTCCACCATGTGGAGCCACTGCAACTTTGCTCAGAGAATATTCTTAACTAAAGAACTACAAATAGCAATGTTCTTGCCCATCTTCATTCATACAAGATCCTCATAATTATTATTTTTTTTTTTTTATTTCCCTAGGAGGTGAGTCTGAGAGAGCTTGCTTAACTTGTTACAAAATGCTGTTTTCAATTAGGAAATCCTGCATCCTTAACTTTGCAAGAAAATTGAGTTTACCTCTGCCAATGTCACAAGAAGAGGATCAAAGGGAACAGTTTCAGGAAGGCATTCCCACTGCAATCTGTGCTTTACTGATCCATGCACTAACCTATATAAAAAAAAAGTTTTAACAAATTAACATATAATAATACACAATTTATTGCTAACACTATTGACTTCTAATACATCACAAATTGGTTTGCAATATTACTAAAATTTTATATACATAATTTCAATATGCACTGCTGTCCTTAGTGAAATGGATAATAGTATTTAACAATGCAATTATTATCATTTCCAAACATGGTGTTTTTCAAAATTCTGCTGCCAGTCACATAGAAATCAGAAAAAAAAATTACAAAATGTATAGATGCCTCTCATAATGACACAAAGATGCTCTCCTTGCAAAGTCACTTATTTTGATAAATATAAATAAACATTTTCCTCAAATAACAATTGGTAGGTGAAGTCAATTGAAACTAAAAGAAAATCATATTTGAATCCATCAGTTACTCCTAAGATACATAAAAATGCTGTGTATTAATGACTATTTTATACATGTATATTCATGCATGAATGATTACTTAAATTTTTGTTATGTAATTTTGCATCCACTTACAAAACAGTAAAGTGCTTACTGACTAGGCAAATATATAATAAACAAAAGCAACTTAAAGAACCACAAACTATTAATTACTAGTAGTTTTGTTAACATGTGATATTGCTGACAACTACAGAATTGGAACATTCAAGAAAAGTTGTTATACTACTCCAGACAAAAAAGACTGCAAGTTGTCTACTTACTAAAGTGGCATGTATTCTATTGTTAGTAGGGAGAAGTAAACACCATTATCCGGAGAAATAAACTTCTTTCATGAAAGAGCTTCAGCAAACCTGCAAACACCTAGCTGCATTTTTAAAAAATAGCTATGGTATTAACGCACAACATAGCAAAAAAAAAAAAACAGAACCAAAAGAAGGCAATTTCAAAGACATGGAAAATTGCCTTCTGTTCTGAAAAGAGGTAAATATCAGAAATCTTTTCAGAAATGAATGGAATCAAACAGCCTATCTAAAAGATCAAACATGAATAGATGTATTTCAACCTGTGTAATTCTACCTAACCATCATATACTTGGTAAAAAAATAAACAAAGCCTACCCACCTGCACGGAATGCCACCTTTAGCGTATATAGCAGCAAATGCAGAAGTTGGTCGAGAATAAGCACCAAACTGTGACCACAGAAAAACAAAAAAAAGCATTATTTATTAATAACAATGTTTGACAACTCTTATGAATATGTTACAACTCCAGTTTACAAATAGAAGGAACTTAGTCATATGAATCTAAAACGAATACAATTCCCCAACCCTGCAGCTATGGGGGGTGGAAAACATATTTGCTACATTTACCAGAAAACTGCTTTTCAGAATTATCTGGCTAGGAAGTTGAAAAAATTAGTAAATAATGTAGGATCAGAGCTGTCCTACTGGAATACCCAGTATTTCTATTTTCTCTTGCAAATCTTAAATAAAAAATCGTACAGGTTTTCTCCTTAGTTGATTTAAGGACATCCCACTTTCCTGATGCTCTTATTGTTGGTATACTGGTAACATGCAGAAGGCATGAACTCCAGTGCCATCTTGACCCAAGTAGAGACAAAAGGACAAATGGAAAGATGTGGGAGAAACTCCAAATGTTGGGTAAGACAGTATAAGGTCCCTGAAATCAGCAGCAAGGTTCACATTGGCTGAGAATCTAGGGAAGACTCGCTGGAGAAGGAAACTAGCAGCCTCACAGGAGGAAAGCCTATCCAAATTTGGCTTTTATCACCTACATGCTTCTTATGTATATGAACTGTGATATTTGTTAGCATGATCATTCAATGCTACTTTTCAGATTAAAAGCCTTCTTTGCAAGTCTATGTGAATAAACAACTTTCATCAGTCTTCTCCTGAGAACCCAAATTCTTCATAAAGTATTACATATTCACAGTACTTGCGAGCTTCAAGTAATGCTCTATTTTGCTAGATTTTATGAGTTCTTGACGATCATCAAGATGATACCTGATTCTTGGTTTCGCTGCATAATTGGAATTAGCTCCTGTAAAGTAGCAGGTGTCAAAATTTATAACTATACCAAATGAACTCCAACCCTTTTTAACAATTAGTTCTAAATCTTTTTTCAGGGCAAAAGCACGCATAAAATAAAAATGTCACCATCCATGCCAGAATTGTACCAAGCCCCCTTTTCCCCTTCTTTAAAAAAAGTAATAAGCATATTTACTTCTCAGGCCTTTATGCTTAGAAATTAGGGAATGTATGATTAATAACAAAAGCTTAGTTTAAATTTACACAACAGGACCAGAAAAAGAATGTCCTGCATGTATTTCATACAGCAATGAAATTTCTTCTGACAGGAGAACTGTTTAAAACAAACAGAAAACCCATCACCTATACTTCATCCCTGGCAGCGTTCAAGGCCAGGATGCACAGACTCTTGCGTGACATGCTCTAGTGTGAGGTGTCCCTGCCTATGGCAGGGGGATTGGAACCAGATGATCTTAAGATACTTTCCAACCCAAAACATTCTATGATTCTATGATTTTATACATACCGGATCAATAGTTTTAGGATTCAGCTTGTCACTAGGCTTTGGTTTAGTTGCGGGTTGTGGAGAATGTGGCAAAGGAGATGTCTTGCTCTTCTGTACTGCAGTCTTAGGTTTTATTTGGATGCCTGATGACATTCTGAAAACATTGCTTTCTAGAAATGATAAAGATTAAAAACATATAATAATTTTCATTCTTATATGACTGTCAAGTGTTAAAATCCCCAAACCTGAAGACTGACATGAACAATCAATCAAGAAAATCTCAGTAAGTGTACTAGAAAACAAATGCTTATTCTTACACATCTTACGCAGTACATGGGATAATTATGACAGTCTTGTCACTCCGTCTGTCAAGTACACACATTTCCTAATCCTCCCCTTTACTTCTGCACTTTGACACCTGCAGCAAAAGTGAAATCAGCTACAGTTTGCTTTTAGGGTAGCCTACAGAAATCTCAGCAGTATTACGGTGCTCAGCAGAACAGCCAGCAGTGAAATAGGTTGGCTGAGTAAAGTAACAGCAGAGGACAGTAACAATCTGAGGAATAGCCAGGATGAAGGAATGAACAGAAGAGCAAGTGGATTAAGAACATAAAAAAACAAAGCAGAATCAGTAACACAAGAGAACAGAAATAAAAAGCAGAAAAGGAAGAACACAGAAAATTAATTCTAATTCATTCAGTAAGAAGAATTAAAAGTATTTTCTTAAAAAGAATGCAAAAATAGCTTTCTGTATACATCCTTAAATACTGATTTAGGTATACATATCTTCTAAATGTTAACGCATCAGTGTTAACAGGTGTTACTATATATGTTTGTAATTGGGTTAAAATGTCCCTGATAAAATTAATAGTCTACTGCCTTTTAACTTGCCAAGCCTGACACTGATGAATAAACCTGGCAAGAGGTTTCCAAACATTAATAAAATTATAAAATGTGAAAATGCTAGTTCTGAATATTGTAATGTTCAGTAATTTATGCTGCAGTGCAGTCTGGGTGGAGAAAAAAAAATAATAAGAAATTACATTCCTTTCATAAACAAAAAATGACACTGTATAGAAATTAAAACAATGGGAAGCCAATTAAATAATACACACAAACAAATATTGCCACAAGGATGAGCATGGTGCTTGCCATCCAGTCATCACCTTTCCCAAGTTGATGACACCTGTTTTTGTCTACAACATGATTACATTCCAAACACTGAGATAAGGATGAACTAGAGTGGCTGATTTTTTTTCTATGCTGCTTCCACGTCCTCAGCTTTATAAACCACCTGCCCTAATCTCTGCCAGAATCCTGTACATGCAGCCCTTGCTTAGCTTCTAATTCTTCCCTCCAAACAGAATTTCTAGTCAAGTACTAGGATTATTTCCAAATCTTTCGGATTATTTCTGTTTCTGGTAAGAAGTGATAAGGTCCCAGCACTTACATAGTATGCTATGCCCTTATGACTTGCAAAAAAGAATGAAACCTGATGTCTGTTTTTACTGAATGTTGAAAAACAACATGCAATAATGATCACCGTATTTTTTAAAATACAAATACAAAGCAAAACTAAAATTGAACATATAAATCAATGCTTCTTGATTGATTATTGTCCTTGATCAGGACTAGTGACGCACATCAGTTTACCCACTGCAGATCTTGTTTTCTTTTTCCTACCATGTTCATAATAATAATTTTCTAGTGACAGTCTTTTTAAAAGAAGAAGTAACATATCACAATTAGACAATTAAGTCTCTTCGGAGCATTCAAAAACTTACATGACACTTATGGGAACCGTTCTGCTTGTAAAGCACAGATCATTAAACCCAGAAATAATCTGAAGCCCTAAAAGATAAACAATAACGTAGGAAGAAAATTTAGTGATTTTGTTAAGTGCCAGCTCATTATCACAAAACTCTAATCACACTAGTGTCAGAAAACACATTTTTAACTATCAAAAAAATAAGAATCAAAATGGCTTTACACTATAAAAACACCATATAAATTCTTGACATTAGCATTATATATCACAAAATAGTGCTATCAGTGTCAACCCTCTCAATGTACAATTGCTCATAATGCAGTCATCTTGCTATTAACAATATGTTTTTCTCAGAAAAGTATTCAGAAGTAATTCAGACGTATTCAAATTCTTTTCTTTTCCAAGAAGTAATTGAGATGCATGCCAATGTCTTTACTAAGATTTTAAATAATGACAAAATCTTGACGCACTTAAAAAGTTACCATCAGTTAAAGTAAACAATAAAGGCCGTGACAACAGGCAGGAACAATGTTAGCCCTCTGGGACAAAAGGCAGGACTTGAGTACAGTGACAAGGGTTTTGTAAAAACTAAATTGAGACAACATGCCTACGTATTGGCAGAGGAGGAGGTGGCAGAGAGTGGAAAAAGGACTTTTCACAAGGAGGCCTTAGTCTTCAGCGCAAGATGAAAGTTCTTGTGTAGTCACGAGCTGGGAGAGCCACATGCATTTGTAGAGAGAGCAGACAGCAGAAGTATAGCTGCGAGTCAAACAACTGACACACGAGGTACAGAAGTGAACCATCCTACTGGCAGAGGACAGACTTCAAACAAAGGGCAGAAACCCTTGAACAGAAATAGAAAAGGCACCTTTAAAAAACGTCTTCCAAAGCAGGAAAAGTGCCTCCTGGAGTTTGGGTTCTAGAAGTCACTTAAGAAAGGCGGAATGAAAGTAAGTACGATTTTAAAGGCGAGGTTGTTTCCTTACCCCGGTGTCAGCTCTCCCGGAGCGCAGCTAGGGCAGAGAGAGAAAAAAGTAAGGGGCACCAAGCACCTCCAAGAGGCTTAAAAGGCAAAGCTCCGACAGTCACCACAGAGCCGCAGGTCCGATCCTCTCCACGGGACACCAAAAGACCCTGTGAGACGCTGGACGCGCACCCCTCTTCGGGGGCCTCTCTCTTTCCCGCAGCTCCCGCTCTCTTGCGGGGAAGCCTAGATGAAGGCGGCCAGAGGGGACCACCGGCCCGATGGGCAGCAGTACTCCCGATCCTTACGGCCCCTCCGAGAGCTCCCCGCGGGCCCGGACTGTGCCGGTCGCACGATACCTAGACCTACGACGCTTCCTGACGGTTGCCACGGAAACTACGGGCGTCCGAGAGGCCAATCTTCCTCGGCAGGCCGCGCCCGCGGCGGAACGGAGTGGCGGCACTCAGCGGTGACCAAGCACGATGACCGCTGAGGTGATATGGCTGCCCCGGCGGCCTGGGGTTACCCCGGCGCCGTCCTGCCGTGCTGGACGGTGTGGGGGCGAGTCTGCCGGGGCAGCTCGGTTGCCAGGAAGTGCCAGGAGCTGGGGCATCGTCTTCAACTGATCAGAGATCAGTACTTGCTGAAGAAAGAGCAAAAATTAGATGAAAAGGCTCCATATATGTTTGTGATTAGAATGGGTATGGTGCATTTCCAGGTGACATTGCCACTCATTTCTATCCACTGTCTTAATAGTTTCCCATTGGAAACGCGATTTGGGAAATACTATTTTGCTTTTATTTATGTGTGACAAAAGTGTGGCTTTCAGGGACAGAGCGACATTCCCATTTGTGATCCTTTTTGTTCCAATAGTTAATTTTTAGGTGTGGTTTGTTTGTTTTTTTTTTCTCCAGTTAATCCACTCATTTGATACTGAAATCTCTTGTCATGAATACAGTGTTTATTCATGCAACATCACATCTGAATGTGGTAAATGACCTTTCGGGTAAAAGGTCCCAAAGAATTATGAGAACGCTTCCTTGCTTTCTTCAAGAGATGGGTTTATTCTTTCATGCACACAACAATAAATCTCCAAGCAAGATATTTTCTTGGTTTGCTTGAATTGTGTGGGATACAACCTTTCCACCACTGCATTCTTTCTCATTTACATAATTTTTAACAAGGAAGTGACTGGGACTGCAGAAGTGAATAAGAAACTTTTCTGTTGGTTTTCCACAAAAACCCAGAAGGGAATGCACTGATAGTGTTGAAAAGTAGTTGTTGACTATTTGAAAACTACCATTGGCATTAGAGTTTAGCAAATGCTGGCATTTCATAATTAGTTTTCTCCAACATGAATAGTTTGTATCTGCCATTAATGGGAAGTTGTAAGTGAGGACATTTGCAGAGTTAAAGTAGGGCTGCATAATTGAATGCCTTTGGAATGCATTAGCATAAGAGGCCTTTTGGAAATACAGAAGGAAAAAAAAATATAACAATAATGCTGGAGAAGGGAAGAGTTCTATTTTGTTTCTAAGTATTTTTAACTAAACCCAACAGACATTACAGTACTTTCACAAAATTATTGTGTTGTTCCACAGTAGTAAAGGCAATAGAGGAATGTATGTCTTTTTTATCCGTAAATTTTACAGGCTGGTAAATGGTCTTAGAAAAATCCAGTAATTCTAAGGCAGACTGTGCAAGTCTTTGAAAATCACACTACAAAATACAGACCAGCATGATCATCTCCATAATGAGAAAAAAAGAACTGCTTTTCTGAGCAAGGTTTATATTTAGCTCAGTGGTTTAGTATCATTTTATACATTTTATGTAGTTGCTTTGGGAGTGCAGAGCAGACTACAACTACATTCAAGCGTGGAAGAAAGCAGTAGTACAATTCCTAAGTCAGTAGGAGGTATGAACTGCTGTGTTGCATGAAGCAAAATACCACTGATCAGTTCTGTGGGGTCAGCAGCTCCCACTGAGTTCCTGGAGGCACAGAAATGGCTGGGTTGTAAAAGGATGAGTTAGACTCCAGCCTCTGTGCAAGAGCAGGGCTTAGTTCAGAGTTCAATCAGTTTCATGAAAAATGAAAAATAAAAGAGTGTTACGGTATGGTGGTGCATATGGTACAACGGAGAGTCTTGCTGTACGTTTAATGTTAAATATACAGACTACACTGCTTGCCTTGCAGTGAGAGGTGATGTGTTGCTGAATATTGTCATGGGGAATATGGGTCAAAATACTTGTAATAAAATGTTTTTGTTAAAATAAAATACTTTTCATACTATGTCCCACTATTTTTGATGGTTGTAGTAGGATCTAGTCTATGACATTTTAAACATATTTGGTGGATGGACAGTTTAGAAGGAAAAATACTGTAAGATCTATATAGTTCAACAAAACATGACAAATTTTAGGTTTTTCTCCATTGTGTTGATACCACTTTGTAGTCTTAAATATGGTGTCATGAGCTGCTGTTATTACTCAAAACTTGTGTAGCATTAGCTCCAGTTATTGTGAGTTTCTCTATTATGTATTTTTTAGTTTGTTTAATTTAACTGCCATAAATCTCTCTAAATGATTGAAAGTGAGTAGAAGACAAAAATATGAATAATTTGCAAGGAGATTTTATCATTAAAAGAAATGTGGTCACTGACATGTATGTGAGTGTGTTCAGGTGAGTATTTATAAATCTGAAAATGAAAGCTGACTCTGCACTGATTAGTTTTTCATAATAACAATACTCAACCAACTTAAATAGAACCAATGATTAGTTAATTATCCATTACTGCTGATAAAACCAATATGCAATTTGACTTTTCATTAGTCACAGTTAAATAGTTAATTGCTTAGGGGTAGGAGAATTCAACAAAGCAAAATGAATTCTGAGGCTTCTGAAATTAAAACTGAGGTTTACTGGGCTATGGCTAATTAATAGAACATCACATAAAACAGTCCTGTTAGGTCTTTTTGTCTGAGAACACTTGTGTTTTTTTTTAAGCTAATTTGTTTTGTATGGTTTAGGCTTGGCCTTTGGCCAGTGCCAATTGGGAAATGGTGGAGAGAATATTTCTTCACAAGTACAGACTTTTGGATGTGGAAGGAAGGGATTTGGTACTTGGATTTTTGTAATTTTTCTAAACCAAGTGCAATTTTAACCCCAGTTGGAGGCTAACAGCTCTTACAACCTAGTAAGAACAGTAAAATAACAAAATATGTTTCCTCAACATATTTGGTAATCCTTTTTAATTTCTCCAGTAACTGAAAAGTCAGAAATTCTCACTGGTCTCTCAAAAAGTGCACATTCAAAACTCAAGTCTCTAGGAGTGTTTTCCTCAGGTAGTCTTCAAACACCATTCCCCAGAGCTTTTATTCTGACTTTACCACTCTGCATGCATTATAAATAGTACCCTATAAAAAAGGAGTTATTTTACAGGGTTTGGCAATACAAACGAGCTACAGAATAGACTGTGGATACCTAATTGTAGCTTTTAGGTTCCTCTGCAAAGATTTGGATGTTCCAGGCACTTTCATTGACAAGGCATTGTCAAGGTTACCTCAGTGCCTGTCAGAAATTGATAGACCTATGAATGTTCCCTTATATCCTCAGCGAAAATTGGTGAAAATAGTGCTGTTTAAATTGAAGGATTCTAGGTAACAAACCATAGATATTACTGGATAGCTTAATATTTTTTTCTGTAACACACTAGTAATTACTTGATCACCTATTGTTAAGTGCTGAATTGCTGTAAGGATTTTGGATTAGCAGATCAAAGTCCTGTGGAAAATTTGCAGGCAAACTCCCAAGAACCAGACTGATCCAAGGAATACTTTCAGGTTTTCATATTGCAGAGTAACAAAAATGCATGCAACCATGACACCCAAATTTAGGAACTTTTCATTACTTATGAAAGTGCTTAAAACAGCTGTGCAGTTGTTTGGTTATACTTTTATTCATCTTGTACTTATGACCATACAAACCCAACATTCCTATCTCCTGTAGTTAGCTCGTACTGTCAGAAGCCGAAATAGACCACTTATACCCACATACCAATGAACTGTACTGTCTTAAAAATGAAGTTAGGATTAAAATGAGATATATCAGGATTTGTTTGTTTTCTTTCTGATTCTTCTAAATTTTCATATTGCCATCAATAATGGCAGTTCAGTTTGTTCTTTATTCTGGTGATGCCAATTTTTCAGGAAGAACAATTCGTTCCATTGCCATCTCTCAGATGGTGGCACAATCACAGCTACTTCTGTAAAAGTACTTTGCTTATTTATGGAGAAAGATCCATTCCCACAGTCAAAAAAGTAACAGTTAGGAACCTATATTTCTTTGAATCCCTGGATCTAAATCCAAGTTTTATGAGATTTGGTTTCCTGCCTCCCTGCTGTTCACTGGAATCTTGAGTCCTAATTTGTTTAAGGAGTCCTTACCACACCACAAAACGTCAATAGGTAAACAACTAAGAACAAGACTCAGAAAGTACCGAAGGTAAGCAGGCAGTGGCCAGCAGTAGCTTATGGGGAACATTAACGAGAAAGCTGTGGGTTCAGGGAAAGTAGGTGCCAAGCACTTGGGGGGAAAGAAAAGAGGGAGTTGGATATATATCTGTGAATTCTTGCCTGGAGTTTACAATGCTCAAAATGCTCAAAGCTAACAAAAAGTTTTGGAAGCAGTGCTAGAGGGCTTACTGGGTTATGGAAGACTCAGGTTCAAAAATCTGCTTTTGCGTGATTCGGAGCATAGACTCGAACCCAGGCTCTCCTGCCTCTCAAACGTGAGGAATACAAGGTGATATATCCAAGTGTTATTCTTGGCTGCTTTAGGATGTCTCTGATTGTCCCAGAGTACCAACTTTCATTAATTATGCTTTTGACCAAACAGGTGCAAGTACCTGTAAGTTGAAAAATAGAGAGAGACTGTATCTGTGAGCATAGGAATCCTGAAAGATGAACTGGTACCCAGTGTCACAGAAAATAGTAACAGGACTAGAAACAGCACGTTCTCTGTATAAACCAGAATCTACCTTTAAAAAATGGGAAAGAATATTCAAGGGTGACTACTTTATTACAACTTTGGGTGCATTGAGAAATGTTCTCCACTATTTTATATTGCAGATAGTTTTGTATGATGAGTGCCACACTACACAAATAGAAAAAGAGCAAGTAAGCTGGCCTTTCTCTTCCCCCCACAGAGAATGCCATTATTCTCTTCCTGCTGATTTTTGTGAAGCTGGAATTTGCTTTTAGGCATACAAGAAAGTTTTCATGGGATAATGTTCTTTAAATGCAAGACAGACATGCATGGGTTTTAACTGTGCACACCAATTTTTATAATTTTTTGAAAATAAAATCTCTCTACTAAATTTCTAAAGAAGGATAATCATAATATAAATTCTACTTAGCAAAATAATTAAGCAAAGGTTGAAAACTTGCAGCTGATTGTTAGGGTGCTGCTATGAGAGTTGACCGACATGTTTTCGCTGTCAGGGTTGCATAGAAAAGAACAGACAACTATAAACATTTGAGGCACACTCTGCAGTTTTCTGTTTTCCCACTTGGTGGCAATCATTCACTGTCTTGCCTTCCTGTTTCTGCGGTTTCTCTGGGAAAGCTGCTGCTCTGTGTTTTGTAGTCCCTCGGTTTGGTGAGAGAAACAAGGGAAAACACAAAGTTTTCTGTTACTTCAAATATCAAGGGTGGCAAAATAGAGGAGTTTGTTAAGTGGAAATGGAAGTATTCCACAGTTCAGTTGTCAGAGAAATTGTGTTCTTTGTTAGGAAACCTTTTACTATTCTTTTTTCCCCACTGTAAGGCACGGATCAGTAGCGGTATATAAAGCATTGATTAAGAGCAAGTCTACTGGGCTTTATAGGCCTGTACAGAATGAGGTAAACAATAGTAAATGTGAAAAAGTTGCCCATGAGTTAACAAGCCATCACAAGAGTGCTGCTTTTTTGGTTGGTTTTCCTTTTTTTTTTTTCTTTCCCCAACAGCAAGAATAAATCCATGTATTTAGGACTTCTTGGTCTACAGAGAACATGCTGGGGCAGAGGTGTTGTTGCCCTGGCTAACCAAAAATATCTCTGCAGAAGCTGTAGCTGGGCACAGTGTTGTCTTTTATAACGTTAACAGATCTTTCAGCTTTTCCCTGAGTCCATGAGGTTCCTTTTGGTGGATAAGGGTGAAGGGTAGCAAGAGCATCTGAGGCACACACAGCTTGGATGTACTGCCTCACAAAAGCATTTAATGTCCTCCACACACCAAGCACAGCAGGTATTTGAGATAATAAGTCCAGGGATGGTAAGAAAAAGTATATTTTTTATGATATAGAGAAGGCTTGAAAGACAGACTTAAGGTCCATAGAACTCAATTCAAGTTCGTGGCTGAGGACTAGTAACAGCCTAGGAGTGCTGGCTGTAGTGATGGTGATAAGGATGGGAGCTGTGGTAATACAGCTAGAATCAAAGCTGGTGGTGATAGTAAAAGTAATAGTTTTCATCTTTACTCTTTTCAGAAAGTGGTGTAGCAACAGCCCACAAGCCCCTCTGTCCCTTGCACACAGGAGTGGGGGTGTAATACTGTACTGCTGTCACTTTCTCTACTGGATTTCAGAGGAAGATGAATTCAGACTCCGTAAAACAAACAAAGAGACAAACAAACCAGGAAAAAGAAACAAAAAGAAGAAAAATAATGCCTTTCTAGGAAAGGGTGGTGGAACGTGGGGGAGGAAAAGGAGCAGTGCACTGGGGTTGCAGAGGAAGAGAGAGGGGGGGAAATTAAAAAATGAGGATATCAGGAGGGAACCACAAGCAGAGCACAGCATGCTCATGACTTTTAGACTTCTATTCATGGGTTGTACTTCCTGTAATTCAGACATAATTTTGGTTTTCCACAGTTTCACTTTCTGATATGCAAAGAGACCTGGAAAGAGAAACTAGAGGGATATTGGTGGGGTAGGAGCTTTTGCTATATTCATCATCATAGCACACTCCCATAGTCTTTATTTGAAATAGCAGAATATAAGCATGTATATTTTTGAGAAAGGAAAAGGAAAGAATGAGAAGGGTAAAGGTACAGAATGAGTACCTCACTGCACTGCTGTTCTGCAGACTGCACTGCTGTCACTGAATGCTAACATCATCCCACATGTTTGGGTTGGCTGGTGAAACTCATGGGCTGATATCCCTGTGGAAGGTGCTGCAGCATGTAGGACTAATCTCAAGAGCAGGTTGAAAAGAGTAGTGTGCTTGTAAGAGAGGCTGGGAATGTGATAACCTGGAAATTTGGTAGTCTCTGTAGGATAAAAACTGATAATTATGCAGTATGGGGTGCAAAAGAGGAAGCTTACTGAGAGCCTGTCTGGTGCAGGTATTTGCCATGAGACAAGTGGCAAGTGTATCATTTATCAGCTTTGAGTTTTGAAAGGTAATTATGTTCACAAGAGACCTGTGTATTAAAAACAAAACTACTATGAACTTGCCACCTCACCAAAAAATCATTTAAAAAGTATTGCGCGTTCTGTCTAACTGAAAGAATGTGATTAAACACTGGGTCAGATCAAAGATTAAGACATCAGTGTCCTGTAGTTAACTGTCCCATCTGAGACAGCCAAAGAGGGTGCCTACAGAAGCCTATGTGAACCATAGCAACTGTACATTACATTTCCCTTGAGTATTCTCCCAGCTTTCAGCCATTTGCCATTCAGGAACAGCCTGAGCCAGGGATGACTGCTGCATATTCGGTAATCTTCAATGGGTTTCTCTCATCTGGGTTTCTCCTGTTGAACCTCAGGAGACTATTAGTATTCACAGTAGCCAGCGACGAGGTGTCTCATGGCTCACACTCACCTTTTCATGTTGATTGTGAATTTGATACCTGCTAGTTTAAGTCATATCAAACAGTGCTTCTGCTCAAGTTTTTTCAAGGTTAAAACAAGGATAGGAAAAGTTTATGTCATTCCACAGGTTGTTTTTTGGCTAGTTAATGAAAAATATGGTGTCACTTCCCAGATTCTCAGTACCCTCTCTTTGTTCCTAAAGTCCCAAACTTCTTTAGCATTTAACTTTTCTAGACAGTCTGCAAAATTACAGTTTGTTTAATTATAACAGTTTTTCTATTCAGTAATGTAAAGCAGTTCGGTCTGTAGTGGGCCAGAGTGTGCTTTGTAACTGTCAGATGGCTCACACTGTGTATAGAAATTTTACAAAACACAGAAGACCTCAAGGTGTTCTCTCCTGTTATCCTCATTCTTTTGCTGTTTATTTTGCTTATTTGCTTCTTTTGCTCATCTGGAAACAGATAGAATTTTTGGACAGGACACTCTAGTCTGTTGCCTGTTCCAGCCCCACCTCTCACATGCTTTTATCAGTCACTGTAGGTGTAAGTTTCTATCCACAAAACTGAAAATGGCACCATTTTCATTACCAGCCCAATCTAGGAAGTGCAGTGTTCCACTGAAAATATTGGTAAAATATATTCTTCAGAGCAATGTAGTATTATTCCATCCTGTTTGTCCATTCACTTTTTTTTAGCATACTAAGAATGCACTTCTAAAGTGATTCTGTAAGTTATAGTATGGTATTCAGTCTTGGAAACTGTTAACAGTGTTCTAAAGGTGACTTAGTAAATAATAGTGGTATTATTATTCGTTGAAAAGTGAAGCAATCAGTGAGGGACGAACAGCGGTAAATAAACAGGTGTCCTTGCACAGTCACAAAAGGACTGTATCTGTTAGGGCAGATATTGTGCGCATTCCACAAAGTAGTGAACAAAAGCAGTGTGTGGGGGAGGTTAGATCACCAGTTGGAGGTTTTTTGGTCAGTTGATTGGTTTTGTTTATTCTGACTAGCTACATTCTTGTTTGTGTAGGTATTTTAATGCTTTGTGACTTTTGCTGAGTATTAATTATCTATCAAGGGCAAGAAGTGCCACATTCTGGGGAGTGAAGGCAATAAGGTTTGCATAAAAAAAGAGTTCATGAATGAGCTCTGAGGCCTTGGTGCTTGACAAGCCCTGGGGCGATGAGCTGAAACCTTGAAGGACAGGGAAGGTAAACAAGCAAGCCTTGGGAGGATGGGCCGGGATGTAGTTGTGGCGGAATCTCAGCTGGAGGCCAGAGGATGTGGGGATTGTGAGAGGGTCTGAAACACTGTGATTGGACTATTTACCTGGAGAGTTTCACAGTGGCCAATGAGATTGAATGTTGTATGTATGTGCAGGTTGGGAAAGTACCAAACAAGGAGATAAAAAAGGCTTGGTGGTAATAAACGAGGATTTGAGTCTCTGCATCAACTTGAGTCCGTGTCATGAAATGCCACACCACTTGAGTGATTTTTCAGCATGTATATTATTTCTTTGACTCAAATAATAATAATATTATTTACACTGTCCTTCTCCACCAAGGTGCAAATTTGCACTTGGTTTTATGATATAGCTTAGGAATTTATTCAATAATTTATTCTTAAAGTGAAGAGGTGATATTTAAATCTCTTTGATTTCCATTGTTGATCTGATCTATTACTTACAACAACAGTTTGCATCCTAGCCATGAATATTGTATTTCATAGGGTACATGTATGAGTAGTGTAGTCTATTAGTAGTCTAGTAGTGTATTTCACTATTGGACACTGGACCATGTCAAAAGGAAAAACAAAAAGATTAATCCACTGCTTTGACAAGCTCCAGGTATTTTATTCTTTAGCTCAATCTTATAGTTAGATACAAACTTATCTAGGTATTCTAGTTTTGATGTGTGTGTTTATATGCTTATATAACTTCCTTCAGTTTTACAGGTTCAAATACAATTTTCTGGAGTGCTGTTCCCTCACCACTAATCCGAGCAAATCCTGAGAGCTGGGTCTTGAGCATCAGCTGTGCCAGGGAGCTTGTGAAACTAGGTATAGAGCAAAGTACAAATGCAGAACTGCTTCCAGAGCCAGTCATGTGCCCAGTAGCAGAGTGTGCCTATGCCATGCAGAGCAGGGGCTGTGGTGTTAATAAGACCTGTGGACTCGTGCCAGCAGCTACCCAACACTGAACCCCTGGACCTGAAAGGATAGCAAGAAAACTGCATGGCGCCTTACAGTCAGCAAGAAGCCGTAAGAGTTCATTAGCTCTTATCAAGGTCTGACTTGGCTTATTAACTACAGCTCAGCACTGCATTTCTCCAGTTCCTGGTGTGGTGGCTGTAGGTACCAGAAGTCTTCTCTGCAATCTGAAAGATCAATAGTTATTTTAATAAGAGAGAATTGTTATGTTCACAAGACCCTGAGATATCTCAGACTTAAAATTACACTGTGTAGTGATGAGGGTTTCCCAAATTAGTTCCAGCTGGGCTGGTATGTCTACACAACAAAACCTGGCTCCTTTTAGAGCTTTCTGCTAATCCCTACAGCAGTATATATACATTTCTGTGACCCTGCCCCAGCACAATTCACTCCTCCTCTCAGTTGTGCTCAGTTTATGAAATCTGTAAAATTCTGCACAATGCCCTATTTCCCCAGGTGCTTGGTTGCTGCATTAAGAACAAAAAGAAGTGCTATAAGAAGATAATATTATTGCTAACTAAATTGTGAGCAGTTCACCAAGCTGGAGTCCAAGGTTCGACTGCACATGCACATGCATTTTAAGTGTATAGGTGGCCACATGAAAAACAGAAGCACCAAAAAGA
Organism: Pezoporus wallicus; assembly: GCF_028554395.1. Lineage (NCBI taxonomy): Eukaryota > Metazoa > Chordata > Aves > Psittaciformes > Psittacidae > Pezoporus > Pezoporus wallicus. Next base: position 2,619,815 of record NW_026637470.1, read on the forward strand.
TTTGTCACCAACAAATCCTCAGTGACAATCTGTTAATAACAATACATTGGAAACACATTAAGTCCATGAAAGATTTAGAAAAACAAAATAGGAAGCAGCAGTTCCAGTGGGTCTCTTTGAAGTGCTGTTAAGCACTGCAGCAGAACCATTTGGAGAATGGAATGAGGCTTAGAAAAGAATTGTGAAAAGTGCTTGGACTGGAAGCAGGGCTATAAAATTTTACATGGGGACAAAAGTGTTCATTGCTAGAGCAAAACAAAAAGAGAACTTTAGTTTATAAAAGATTGAAGATAGCATTAATCTCAGCCATTTGGATATAGCTCACAAGTACAAAGTAATTCACAATCATAAGACTGAACTTGATCAGGCTGAAAAATGGCATGTGACCATTTGTACTAAAGTGATTGTTTCTGCACAATAGGATACAATAAAACTGTTTCTGCCAGGCCCAGTTCAGGGCTGTTATGTGCCCTCAAGACACCATTTGTACTCAATAGAGTGAATTTGTGCATTGGAAGTTATTATGTTCTTAAATCACAACAATTCCTTGCCTTTTGTCCTTGCAAAACTATACAATGACTAATTCAAGACTCCTCCTCAGAAAATATAACAGTATTTTTCCCCCTCAACCCAGTGCTGCTGGGTTGAAATTGTTTTTTCCAGACCTTTGTGAGGTAAAAATCTTTGAGGTAATGAAAGATCTTTTATCAAAACAAAAGAGGAGTCTTTAGTGGGTTACTCTTTAGCTCTATTGTAAATGTAGTGGTCCATTCCAGCTCAGTCAACTTGTCCATCAGTTTACAAAGAAATTTCCAATAGGGCAAATTCCAGATTCTGCCAAAACTCCATTTGTTTTTTTATTTTTTCTTAATTTGATTTGTCGAGGGTTTGTGTTTGACTTGTTGCCATGAATAAAACTATTCCCCTTTTGACAATGGTCTCTCCAGGAATGGTGTGGTAAGGCTAATCCCATTACACAGCTCAGAAGTTCCCACTCAGTAGTGACCCAGGAAAGGCAGTTTATCAGGCCCTTAGCAGAGCTGTCAGCTGGTCAGCTCAAGTCGGGTATTCTTTGTGAAGTGAGGCAGGCCAGCAGGAGCAGTAGTAGAGTTTTGTTTGTTTGTTTTAAGTAAATAGAACAACAGGGAACTTTTACATTCTTGTCCTGAAAGTCATGTTCGGGTAAATAGAAGACATTAACGGTGAAGCACACTACAGTGTCAGATGTGTTAATTAATTTATGATCCACAGAGGAGTCTTCCTAAAATGCTGTGTCCTGTGACATTTTCTGTGACTATCTCTGCAATAGCTCAGACTATCCAAGTCATTTGCTAGACGCCTCTGGTAGAATAGCTTTCCTTCAAGGGAAATTGTTTTCAGACTCAAAAGATCCCTTCATATTTTTGCTCTAAGTGATGGGCATCTTGTGATAGCTTTTGTTACATGGCTAAGGTCTCCTGATGATACTGGAGGCAGATAAATACCTAAGGAAAGAGTTCTGTTTGCGAAGGTGGAAACCCTGGCAGGACTGCCTGAGGAAGGGGCCTTAATTCACAGTAATAAGGTGAGAATTTGCTGGTGAGGGGCAAGAGTATCTAGAGAAGCATTAGAAAATACATGGAAAAACATGTTACAGTACCTTGGTTTTGAAGAGAACAGGATTAATGCAAAACAGGATAAATGTTTTGTGGGTTTTTTTGTGTTTTTTTTTTTTTTTTTTTTGTCTGTTTTTGTTTTTGTTTCTGTTTCTGTTTTTTTCTTTTAATATAACTCTGTGTTTGACTTGTAAAGCCATTGCAGTGTGAAGGGACACTGTGTTTGCCATGTAAGCACCTGCAATACTGTTTTCCAGAAGCCCAAGTGCTGGAGACTGAGTTATTGGTAGAACTGAAGAGCCAGACTGAGTCTTAACTCCAGTCTTACTAGTATTGTGCCTTAACTGACTGTCCTTGTTGTTAAGTAAAGCAAAATATTATCCGGTCATGGGTGCAAAATACCACACTGGATCAGGACTCAGAAAAATTTGGGTTGTCATATGCAACTTGCGGAAATCCTGCTGTGAGCAGTTCTTGCCTTCATTTGCCTAATAATCCCAGTATTTCTCTTTTACCTCTGTGTAAGTATAATGCTGATATTCAGAAGATGCAAACCAAAATGTCTTGAATAGCCTAGTGATGATGCCCTAATCAGAAAGTATTAGTGTTTTATAGTGCCATTTAGAGAATGGCCTTATTAAATGCTTCTTTAAGAGTCAATGCATTAATAATTCTTTTATTTCCTTTATTGCAAGCAGTTATATTACTTTAGGGAAGCTCCTATTTCCTAATACAGTTCTCAAAATGAGCCAAGCTTGTAAGCTGTGAGGTATTATCAGTTCCCAGTGCCAGCGAAGATGGCTGAGGGAGCACAGTGATTCCACAGGCCAAGGATTCTACAAAGAATATCCTTTATCTATAGTTAGGCATTTGTTTGCTTTCATAGGTTTTTAACCAACAACACTGCATCCTGTGATTCTGAGTTTGTGAGCTTGTTTTTTTTTTTCTCCAGGGCAAGTATAGGCAACAGTCAATTTTGTGTGCTCAATATTTAGACTGTATAGCGTAAAAAGCTAACAAAATGAAATTTAGAGCACTGGGGTGTGCCACCTATTACTTGCTAAAGGAAATAAGGGTGCTGAACTAGATAAATATGATCTGTGTTTTAGTTTTGCAATTTTTTTTTAATTGCCTGTTACTTCATTGCCCAAGGTCAGTCTTGTCAGACAAGTGGACCAACAGTTCTCTAGAGTAACATAAAACCATTAAGTTGCTCTTTGATCTTGCACCTTCTTTAGAACCTTTTAATCAATTAACCATGAACCTACTCAGCTCGTCTTATTTCCTGTGCATAAAACTACTTTGGTTGAGCTGACACGTTACTACATTATAGATCAAAGATTGAAGGAAACTTCACATCCAACCAGGATAATTATGTGGATTTTTTCTGAATACGCTATATACGTTCTCATGCCTCAGATGGAAGAAAACAGCATTTTGATCTAGATTGAATTAAAGGATTCATGTGTATTTTAAAGGGTGGCTAAATAGGTTTGTGCATGACTGACTTTACACAAGGTGTGGATAGATTTCCTGCTAGGCTGCTAAGACTTAAACTGTCCATCTGTCCTTTGAGAGTACCTACTGCTGACAATAATAGGAAATATGACCTCTTGCAACATAAACACTGATCTCTTGTTTAGGATGCCTTTAAATAAGGTAATTTAAATATTGAACATATTGTGATGTGCTACAGATTGAAATCCTTTTAACCCAGGAATTAAATCTTGGTAGTGAAAAGATTTGTGGTTTCAGGCTTGTAGGGGCGCACTTCTGCAATCTTACTTGTATGCATGAAAGGCTTTTTTCCAAGAATCAGGGCTACCTTCAGTATTGTGTTCTTAAAGACCTGTGATTGTTACTATTATTTCCTAGTTAGATGGGAATTAAGATGTCTCAATATATATATATACCCCATTCCTTCTGTCCAAATACTGGAATACACAAACAGCTTCAATAGCTACATATTTGAGCTTCTCCCTTAAGTGGGACAGAGTGTCACCCACAGCAGTCCAATGCAGCAAAGCATATGCTCACTTGGATGTTGCTCAAGGCGTATTTTGCACAGCTGGTTCTTGTGGGATTGGTTTGTTCTCCTTCTCCTTGCTGATGCCAAAAACAGACATAGCCTGGCCCAGATAAGAGTGTCATCTGGTGCCTGTGCATAGGTTGCAGGTAGAAATGCCATGAACCAGCACAATTTCTGAAGGAAACCTGCCTCTATTGATTTCTTTAAACCAGTAAAGAAGCATTTTTTAAAGAATTCACTTTGTAAAATTAATCATGTAGGATATTCTTCACAGATATCCTTTATTCTCTTAAGACATATCTTGTATCTAGATTCACTACACTTAAAAGTAGATAGGAAATGGGAACCCTTAGAGCTTCTGTAACTCACATTATTTTAACACTAAATTTAAGCCACTGTATCTTTGCAAATCTATATTGATTTTTCAGAATGTTACACTTCCTTTAGCTGAACAGCTTCCTGCTGATGTTTGTCATCTTCCTTTTAAGCTGAATTAAAAGAGAATGAACAAGTATGTTGATGGCATGAATAAAGTGCTGTTTGATAGATATACTTCTTGTCTTCTGAACCAGTAAGAGTACATTCAGCTCTTGATATTAAGGAAGAAATATTTTCCCCAATCTCCCTGTGCACAAATTCCTCATCTAAGTCTAACTAGAAATTTCCAAGAAAAGGCAAGGGTATTTGTGAAACTTACATTTACCACCGCAGTGTCTTTTTTCAGGCTGGATTTAGTATTCAGTAGAGAACCTTCCTTGGGGTTTGAAAAGACACAAAAATCTGAAAGAAGTCAGTAGGAGATTACACTTCATTTTGAGTCTAAAGGAGTCCAAACTTCAGATTCTGTTGCTTGTTTTCTTTCTACCTCAAGTTGTAAATCATCTCAGATTCATCAAACTGTTTGTAAATCTAATCCAAGCTGGACCAAGTTACAGACTGGACCAAGATGTAGGTTTATAGTAATGCCTGAAAACAGGAAAGACTTTAGATCAGAAAGGAAAAACTATCCAATTTCATTACATGTGGCTTCAAGTTTCATTACAAAAGGTTTTACATGGCTTTGATCCCCTAATTCAGCTAAAAAAAAAAAAAAAAAGAAAAAAGAAGTGACCTCCATGTGCACACAGCTATTTTAGTGCGTGCATGTGACCAAAATAGATATGCTGTACCCCAACGAACTACAGTGTGTTCCACACAGACATGCTGCATTTAAATGCATAGAGTGCAAAGTCAAGGTAGATTAGACCAAACTCCTTCACTGCCTTGAATTCTTAATCATACCTGCTGTTGTTCAGAGCTGCTCAGGGAAACCAAGAAGCATAAATAAGATTACATCCTGAAAAACAAACAGAAAAAAGTATGTACTTTCTACCCCTATATATGCATGTATATACACACACACTAAAGAAAAGATTTTACAAGAAGAATCTGTTTTCCATAAGGATTTCTTATGGAGCCACAATTAAGTGAGTCTTTAAAAGTGAGTATTAAAGAAATTACTTCACTGGAAGCAGTTTTACTACAACAGTACTCACTTCATTTTATTTTTTTGGTTAAAGACCTCCTGTCTTTCATTTTTGATTGCTGTTGCTGAAGAGGAATTGCCAATTCTCTTTGCTGCTCTGGAGTTTGGAGAGCAGCACTGAAAAGCGAGCTACTTTCCCACAAGTCCTCAGCACCTCTTTCATGGGGAAGAGAGGCAGAGCCAAGTGAAAGGGGCACAAAGGGTTTTCTGAAGTAATACAAGTGATGGCTACTTTAACCAACACACTGGAGGATGGACCACAGTTCAAAACCCAAGTTTGGTGTACTGGAACCACTAACCCCTTTTTGTAGCAGATAGATGTTGTAGTGGCTCCAGGCCAGCTAAGCTGGGTTTGCAGGTGCTTTCCCCCACTGAAACAGCATGAAGCAGCTTAAGCCTACACTGAATCTGGTCCTAGATGTCTTAAATCTACTATTTTCTTCCTCTGGTCCAATATAGTTGTTTTCCTGTATTTTACAAGCCTTTTCATTATCATTTGAAATTCAAATGGATTGTGGTCACTTTTGCTAAAAGATGTTACTCCCAAATGCTTCTTTCATATCAGCATGAAGTAACAGTAGGATGGCTTGTGTGGATGGTAGCTACTTTCTGGGCTGTAAGTGTCCTTTCTACAAAATTTTGAAAATATATGGCTGTATTTGTTATCCACAAGCAATTGCAGCAGTTAATTCCCTTGTGTGTTCACTGCCCAGCATTTTGATATAGCCAGAGTTGGTTCCTGTCTTGCATTCTAATTTCCCAGGGACTCATACATTACCTGTACATTTACTCGTACATTACTCATGCATTTTGTACAAATACAATCAAGTATTTGATTGATTGCTTATTCTTTGTTCACTTAGTAAAAAAAAAAAAACCACAACCAAAAAAACAAAAAAACACCAAAAAACAACAAGACCAAACTGGGACATAGTATTTGTAGCTTTTGAGTGTGACTGCTGAGCAGATTTTCAGTTAGCACTAAGACTCTTCATCCTTTCTTTCAATCAACGTGAAGTTATGCATGCTTTTCAGAAAGAAAATGAAGAGGCCCCATTCTCCATGTCAGAATGGGAGTTTTATTACTTCAGCATTTTGTCTGCTACAATTTCTGGTGATTGGTACAAGCACTTTGCTGTAACAGTTTAATAAATAATAGCAGATTTCTAAATGTTCAAATATGAATTATCTGGAGAGCATTCTTTCCATCACCAGGAAGGTGTTTTGCTCCCACTAGCTGCCTCTGGTTATCTTAGTGACTGCACATACAGGAAGGTGATTTCTGTGACTTGCTGCAAAGGGAAGGAAAAAGTGTCTCATCTGGTAGGGCAGTGAGAATGACAGGCACAGTCCAGTCCAGAGCTGGGTGGGTGGGACGTGGCGGAAACGAGTGGTGTCTGGAGTGCCTGGAGCTAGAAGGAAGGGCTGGATGCCAAAGGCTGGTCTGTGGTTTGTGATAATGAGTGATGAACACTGTTCTGATCAAGTGGGACTTAACAAACCTTTTGCTTCTAATTTTTAAGCTGCTTTGCAAAGTTTCTCTTAGATTTTATTTTTATTTTTATAATTTAAGGTAATAGTGAACCTTTTTCTGCAGTGCCACAGAGTCTATGTAGTGCCACATGGTCTCACTGTGGATATTTAGACAAAGAAACATGCCCAAACCTCCCTCTCCACAAAAGTTGGACAGAATTAGGTAACGGTTAGGCCCCTTTTTCTTCCTTCTCTAGTCCTGGACACTCTGAATTAATTACTTTTAAGGGTGTACTTGGAGGATGCTTAATAGCTTTGTTCAATAATCATGTAACAGTTTGTTCAGCAAAAAGGAAGGTAAAAACTAATGAATAATAATTTTTGATTTTTCTGAGAATTTAGAAGTAACTTTTTTAAACCATGGCATAGATGTGTGTCTTCTGTAGTCAGTTTAATTTTCTATTGACATTGACTCATGTCCTTACCTTTCCTTTATGCAATCATCATAAAACTGCGCAAAAATGAGTGAACTGATAAGGAATGACATCCAAAAAAGAAAAAAAAAAGTAAAAACAAAGGAGAGAGAACAGGCAAACTTCAAGCTCTTTAAACTTGCCATTTCAAAACAGTAAGCAACTTCTAAAGCACAGGTCAGCTGGTTCCCTCTTATTGCTGTTACCATAGCAGAAACACAGAAATGTGATTAAATAAATAAAGCTAATCAGAAGCAAAAAAACAAATTTGCAGTAAAAACAGCTCAAGTTAACCTATTCTCAGAGGACTTTGAAAGAAAACATACTTCTAAAGATGTGCTGTGAGAGAATTTTAGGCACAGCTGCAGAAAAAAAGAAGTATGCTTTCCCTCTCTTCAGAAGGATTAAGTCTGTCCTAGGAATAAAACAAAGTGGACAAAGTTTCTAACAGAAACAACAGATTGAAGCCCAGAATGTTAAAAGCTATGAGAAAGAAGAAAAATATTCTGTAAAAAGGCTACTGGATCTTTTTAAGGAACTTTAATGACAGAGTAAGCAACCCAGGCACAATAATTCTACCTTTACTTGTCTCTTGTGATATGGAAAATATCCTAACGGGAATTAAAAAAAAAAAATCTAGCAGACAAAACCAGATAACAATTCCCCTTGTTTGAGTCTATAAATCCATAAAATATGCAAGTTTATATCAGTCTAGGTTTATATCTATCTGTGGATGTCAGACTGTTCCACAGGAGGTAAAGTAACATTTTCCAAATTACAAGGGACATGGAAATGTCTGATCTGTGTAGCTGGGTGCGTAACCCGTTTCTTCTTCTTTAAGGCAGGTCTTCTGCTCCCTCTACAAACGTTAACAAATACCTAAAAAAGGAACAAATAACAAGTCTTAGTTTCCTGCATGTAGTATAGGGCATGGATTAAGATTACTAAGGCTCAATGTTTAGAACTAAAACTGGAATGAAATAAAAAGATAGAGTTGTAAAGACCAGAAAGCATTACTAAGATCAACATTTTGAAATGAAGCCATGGATCTGGGAGGCAGTTTTAAAGTTTGTTCCCATGGCTAAGTAAAATTCCTACAGCATGGGTGTCATGCTGTAGAGCTGGACCAAATTTGCTGGGACTTTGGATAGCCAGAAGTTTTGCTGTTCAGTGAGATTACTGTTTTTTCTCAGCTTGACAAATGACATGCAGCACTGACAGAATACTTCTCCTTTGCTGGCCATCACCCCTACGGACACTGGCCAGAACAGCAGCAGCAGGAACATAGCCTCCAACCCTGATTTAATCACATGGAGCCCAGGAGACTAGTGAATAGAGCTGTTAACTCTCTGTTCCGTTTGCTTTTTCCATCTGTGTTTTATTAAACCGAGAACAAGATTTACTCACTTTTTTAACATCAGGAGCTGTTGGTGTCCAAGATGATGGTTGATGTTAAGGTATACATACACATTTTATCCTGGCTGAGGACCAGAGAGGCCTACAATTTCCAGCCTAGACAATTTATTTGCAAAAGAACACAAAATCCCTCTACTCTCCCTCTACTCTACTTTCTCATCTGAAAGGATGAGCACAACAACTCCCCGTTCTCCCAGGAACACAGTATGTAAAGAACACAGTGAAACAGTAGGCTCTCCAGGAGGAGCCAGGCTCTGCAGGCACACAGGCGAACACATTAGTTTTACTTTAATCTTGACAGCCCCTGCGTAATCACAACTACTAACAATTTTCTGATTTCCACTCCAGGAATCTTAAATAGATTGGAGATACCAGCTCAGTGTATATATACTTCTTCTAAAAGCCAGGAATCCTGAATGGCTCAGCTGGGGAACTGTGCTTTATGGGAACTGAAATTATGTGCCAGGCGCTTTGGTGCAAGGTGGGAGAGCTGAATCTCAGACACTTGCATACCTAACAAGCTACCACAAGAATAAAGCTCATTTCTAAAAGAGAAGAGGAATTAAAAGATATGATTTTGAATTGCGTTGAAAAGATAAACTTTTCTTCAGACAGTACAGTTGACTCAAGGTAGAGAGATCAAGTGTACAATTTTTGTACCTTTTAAATTTTTTTTTATAAATACATAAGTTTCAAGCAATAACAGATAAGGCTTCTGAAATAGAGTTTCAATGCAAACAGCCTCCAACACTCTTGATGCTTTTCCAAAACTTCTGGGCATTTTCTTCTTAACAGCAAGCTCCTTTCCAAAATGTAACATTCTCCCCCTCATCTCTTAATCATCACTCATCTCATCAAAACTAACATAGTGACATCCACTTTCTCTATTGCCATGCTACTGTCCCTCCAAGTACACTATGGCTTATTAGGTTTGCCAGATTTGTTGTCATCTACAAAACCTCTACATTCTGTTTTTTTTTCCGGGCAAATGCCTTCATAACATCATCTGAGTATCATATTGACTGTGGCACCTACACAGAGCATCATCATATTGCAATGATTCTTGTAATACTAAGACTCTCATGGTATCCCCATATGGCAATAAAAAATATTTGGAACACAAGACAAAACTGTTATTACAGTAGAGCTTAGGAAAAAAACCCATCTTTCTCAAAGCTTATTCAAAGTCAAGCCCACCATTGTTTTGCTTAAAACACTGTTTCTATTACTCACATATCCATTTCCTCCAGAAACTTTAATAAAGGCTGCAGAATCTGGTTTCATGTCTGATAGTTCCTGTTCTTAATTAACTTTCAATGTTAACAAAGCAGCAATGACTTTTGTTACTGTTTCCATTCAAGAATGGTCTTTTTTCCATGGTCTGTCACATTTTTATCATCTATGAGATGACAGTAGCAGCTGTTCATAAGCCAGTACAAATTAAGCAATATTCATGTGCTTTCCCTTTTATAGCTTTTAAGAATACTGGCAGAAAATGATGAAATCTGCAAGTTTTGGTTTTCTTGGTTTCTATTGAAAAAAGAATTTTAATTGTCTGCAGTATTAACTTGAAGAGAGGAACTTGGTCACTGTACTGAATCATGTCATAGAATCATAGGATGGTTTGGGTTGGAAGGGACCTTAAAGATCATCTGGTTCCAATCCCCCTGCCATGAGCAGGGACATCTTCCACTAGACCAGACTGATGAAATCCCCATCCAGCCTGGCCTTGAACACTTCCAGTAATGGGAATTTCAGTTCAGACTCAATGCTGTTTATGCATTTTATTCAATACATTAAAAGGGGGCTGCATGACAGATTCCTATAGCAGACAGCAGACCCTAGGAGAGAAACCTAATCCCTGAGGACTGTGTTAAAAGCTGCGTAATTTATGTTTTTGAATGAAAACCCATGAGTCTGGAGTGTTTTGCACTGAACTATATTCTCCACTGTGTTAGCTATGCCTAAAGATGCAGTTCCCCATTTCCCTTTTGGGGAATGCAGGTACAAGGCCACTGATTATAGCAGTATTACAAGAAACTTGATTTAGGCATAAAGGTGTCAGGATGACCCATCAGACTGAGAGGGTTATCTCTAGTCATGCAGAGAGGCATATCTTGTTGACGCTTAAGGACTTTCAGTGATGAGAATACAGGGCTGTTCAGGTTTCTAAGGTGAGCTGAATCATTATTTGATGTGGGTGCCTTATCCAGAGGTGCCCCTCCACAGCAGTCCTGCCAAAATTTTTGGTTGGTTGTTTTTTTTTTTTTTGTTATGTTTTGGTTCGGTCCCCCCCCCCCCCCTTTTCCTTTTTAAAATTTTGTTTTTATTCTGTTAAATTCCTAATTTTTTTCTTTGGTTCTGCTTAGAGACCACAAAAAGCCCCTGGCTTGATAGCCTCAGGATCACCAGTAGCTGCCAGCATTGCTTGAACACTGGTGCAAAGTTCCTCTTTCTCTGTCAGTATAAGGATAGAAAGCAGTTCAACTCCAGATACTTGGTACAGGGATTTTGATCATATACAGAAAAATAATACTGTTTCTCCAAGAATGTTATGCAAGTACTGTTACACAAAAATGGCATTTTTCCTCACTGCTACTCCTATTTACAGAATATTATTTAGAAATCATAGAAACTGCAAAGAAGGCCTCAAACTGAAGGCTGTTTCATTGTGTATTTAGACAAATTCTAATGTGGACTAAGTAAAATAAATAGAGACTTATATATAAAAATTATATTACAAAAGAGAAAACTGGTTAAGTATCATCCCATCCAATTGCTTAAATTTCAAATACTTAGTCCAAGATTAGTGAAAATGAATCCTTCTGAAGAATAAAATTACTTGCTAAAACAACTGTCGTGCTGCCATTTGTATAACCATTAAAGTATTAGGATAGACTCAATTTGCCTTTTCATGCAGTGCACTTTATTTACGTCTTTCGTTAATTTTTTTATGAGTTCAGCTGTTCATAATGAACTGACATTTTCAGATGTCACTGCCTGTAGGTATGATAATCCCAAGTTAATTCCTTTTCAGATTTTAAGCAAAGAATACACTGGATCTATGGTTGTGTTTTATTCTGTTTTTCACCAATTATTCTTTGCAACTACAGATATTTACTTAAAGGCTGTTAGACAATTTAAACTTCTCAGAAGAATACAAATAAAAGCTGTTAGTGAAGTAAATATCTGTTTAATTTACAAACATCAGTAGCATTACTGATATCAGTCCAAATAAGACAAAGCACACTGCATTACACATGTACATCTAACTTTTTTGTAAAAAAAATAATAAAATAAAATTGAAAAAACATCTGCATTTTTACAGGGTACCCTGGGTTTTACTGAAAGAAGAACACAACCCACTACTGATTACCAACTCTACATTGTAATTTAGCAGCAACATGTTAACATGGGGAACATTAGGGCAGTAAAGTAGTTTTATTATTTGGGGAAAGTCACAGTTCTTGATAGCACAGCCTTTTTTTCTTTTTTATAAAAAAGGTAAAGAGCTCCATGGGAATATTAATTTAAAAAGATCTACCCTCTTATGTAATTTTCTACACACCACCTTATTTTCTGTAAGTACTGTATATCGGGAAAGTTAACTTCTCTACAATTGCCACCTAGTGTAAAGGTATTTTCTCTCATACATTACAGGTTCTTAGAAGGTGTACTGAATATCTGATGTATGTGAAAACTGCGGATTGTCATCACTTTCAGTTTCAGTGACACCAAATGGTCAGATTCTAAGGGAAAGAAAAAGAAAGGAGAGGAAAAAAACAGACTGAAAACATTTACCCCAAGACGACATGCTACGTTAGTTCTATTGCAAAAAAATCCTGATTTTTAAGTCCTTAAAAAAAAAAAATACAAAAATACTGGGACAAATATAAATTAATATATATTAAAGCATTGAAAAACAGTAAAAGGGATGGCCTAAAACAGTTAAGTACAATGTACTTTGATACAATAAATATTTCTCAATGAAACCGAATACTGTATAGAGTTGTTTAGAATTCATAGAAACAGAAATCCATATTATTACTAATTTATCCATCAATAATCTATTTTTATCATCCTCCAAACACTTATATTACAAAAAATTAATACTGGAAAAGGGCAGATAAACACTTTCTTCGTTTCTTTTGCTAACATGCTGACATAAAAGTATACATCATCAGGAGATTTCAGGATTATAGTATATTCTCACATCTCCTGTTTCCCATTCATTAAATGGGACCCCACCTTCTCAAGATGCTTAAGAACTTCAAAAGATAAAATGTATTTCATACAATTGTTATTTCTGTATAATCTGATTCTTTTCACTCATAATGCTTCCTGATTCATTGATAAGTGATTATGGTCTGTCAAGACAATAAAATATACTGATATGAAAGTGAAAAGACAATCCTCACGTTCTGGTCAGTATCTCATCTCTATTTCATCTCTGAGCTGTTAAACTGAAAGTCACATGTGTATAGTGTCAGTGTATCTTCAGCATGTTATAAAGAAGAATCCATGTTAAAAGCAGTTAAAGTTTCCCATCTCTGCTGCAATGTTAACAGGTCTTTTTTTTTTCTTCAAAGCTCCTCTTGGTTATGAGAAGTCTCAGTTCAAGCACTTGAATCTTTTCAAATGAAGAAAAAGTCTTTATTCTGATAATAAAAATAAGTCTGTTCTGTATTTTACAATATATTTCAAATATTTCCACTATGAATCATTAATTAGTCCGACACGGTCAATAAGTATACAACATTTTCAAAAGACAAGTGTGACAGGGACACTTAGGAGGGACAATTTGTACAGCCACACTTCACCACTTTTTCAACCTCGTCCACAAATGATGACCCGTCAGTGCATTCAAAAGAGTATTTCCGTCTCTTGCTCCTTAGTGGTCCACAGCACTGCCCGGTTGAACATCCTCCTTTACATTCTAGTCTCGATACCTTCTTGGTTGTCTGGCACGCAGCATACCCTTGCTGCTTTTGGTAGTAATCTCGGATTCGTTCCCCTCGACAAGAGATTTCTGTAGAAACAACATTTAAAATAAGAGATATACTTTTGAGACACAGATCAAAGAATGGTTGATACTGCTAAGGAAGATGCTGTTTCTAACTGCAGTTGGGATTGATATTTTAAAGTTTGACTCAGCATGTATATTGGAAACTGGAAACTTAATTTTATTAATGCTGAGTTGTATTCCCTATACCTCCTATTTTCAGTAAAGCTTATGTGTATGTAAACCGTAAATACAAAGCTATTATAACGGCAAGAAAATTAGAAGCTTAATATTTTCCTTTCTTATAGAAATACACATCTTCTGTTCCTACACTGCTTGCAGCTGGTTCTGTTTACCATAGAGAAATGTTTCAGAGAGCATGCAATTTAATTTATTAGACCTGGAGTTTAATATTATTCAAACTCTTATTTAATACAAGTTACATTCCTCTAACTTCATAAATTACTGAGGTATAAAACAGCTAAAAATGAGACATCTGTTAAAAGTTCTACAACCATATTCTTCTGTTCTACTCACATCTATGTACACTACAAAATAAATGCCATCTGGGGTAAGGGAAAGAAAGGGAGACCATTGATAGACAAGGGAAAAAGAAAAAGGTAGGGGAAAAAGTCATCCTGTTTTCATCCATCTCACCTGCATAATTCGCTGTGATAAATCAGTTGAAGCTGAGAGGTCAAAAGTAGAGTTTGTGATAAAACTAGGAGCAGAATCATTGGATTTGGCTTCTCAGTTGCAGAAGGCAGAGAAACAATAAATACAGAAAGATACAGCAGGTAAAAGGTAATATTTAAATATAGTAAAAATGTGTTTCTGAATAAAGGCAAAAAAGAGAAATGTTTTCACAGCAATATTTGATGAAAAAAATCCTGAAAATGTAAACAAATTCATGGGAAAAGTTTAATTTTTCTCTGACTGAGATAAATTCTTATGGTTAAAAAAAAAGCAATAAATGTGTGTATTGTGGGAAAAAAAAGTTGGTAATGTTTTTGGCTGCTCATGTTTTAATAAAAAAATGTCTAAGGTCAAAACAACAATGTTATTATATGTTTGTTTTTTTTTACCTTTATCACAGCTATCCCCCGTGTATCCGCTGCCGCATTCGCAATATGGTCTCCCAAGTCCTGAAAGCCTGCATTTGCCATGTTTACACCTGATGGATTGGCAGGGGTTAAACAGCATTTCTTCTTCATCACAGAGGACTCCCCCATGTCCCTGCAGGCATTTACAACTGTATGAAAATGCATTGATCGGCAAGCAGGTACCATGCACACATCTACAGGGGAAACAAGCCCAAGAGAATAAAAATAAATTATTCATCAAAGTTCAGGCTAAGCAACATTAACTACAAATACTTTGGACTGTACTCAGAAGAAATTGCTTTTGTTTCTAATGGACTTTTTCAGTGAGATGCAGTGAAGTGGTTTATAATTTGTATGCAGGTTTACGTAAAAGAAGCTGCAGAACAATCTCACCAGAAAACAGCCACTGTAGATGTGTTATGGAAGGCTTTTACAGGCCAGTTATTAAACCCAGTACATCCTCTCTATGTAAATTTTTAGCATGCTTTTGAGTAGAACAGAGCAAAATCAAGCCCAAATATAATCCAGAATTAAGTAGAGAAACAGGATACTCACCTGAAATTCTGGTTCCTGTATAATTTAAAAAAAACCCAACTATATTGTCACTCATGAAGAATTGGGCTCCCAGCACAAATTCAGATCAGGGACTTCCTACCTGAAACTCTTCTGACCCAAGCAATGGCATTTTCAAACCAGAAGATGTGCTCCCCTTTCAAATACCCGCCTGCTCTGACAACTGCCATTAGGGTGGTCATATAATGTATGTTCTTGCTTCTTTTGAGAGAGAGGTGGTGTTTTACAAAAGGAGAATGTTTAATTACCTGTTCCTAGGTGTAAGATGAAGACGGGGAATTCACGTTCCGAAATCACCACCAATTACTTTGTTCATTTGGTGGCACAGGGTCAATAGCTTTCTTCCTAAATTAGTATTTTCTTTAACTGTTGTCTAGATACACAAGTTTTCTATCTACATACTGTTTCCTAGGGACACCACAAGGAAGATTCCTTTGTAGGAAGGAATGCAATCTTAACATTCAATGTTACAGTCACCCTCTGTAATGTTTCTCCTCTCTAATATTTCTCCTCTCTAACGTTTTCCCTCTCTGTATTGTAAGATTTCTGAGCCCACAACCTCCTTAATAGGTTTTGACAACCACCTAAATAAATATTTAAATAAAATGAAAAGCTTTAGATAAAAAAAAAAAATCCCATTCCATCTAAAATAAAATCATTTGAATTTGAAGATGGAAAAAATCATAAAATAATGCATTTTGTAATAACACTTCTGTTATGAACAATATCTCATTTTGACATTTTTTAGATAATGTACTTCTAGAAACATTTTGCTTTATACTCTACTTCAGTAGAGTAGGAAATTTGTTAAAATTGAAAAAATTAGCAACAGTTTTTAACTCACAAAATTGAATCAACTGTTTAAAATGGTTTCATTTAACGAACAGCTACAAGTTCCACTCATCAATTAATTCTACATTACAGTTCTCCACCTGCATGCATAATTCTGTGCAAGTACTTTAGAAATAGTGTGACTTGGAGGAAAAAGAGCATAGGAAGTCAGTCTGATAACAGGAAATTTGAAAGGCACAACACATAGCCTCCATTCACATATCCAGTTTTGCATTGAAAACTGAAAATATGGAATCTAACTAATACCTTAAGCACCTCCAACTTCTCTCTTATGCAAAAATCTCTACTTTTGAAGGAACTATGTTCCCTAAAAAATTCCAAATTGTTCTTGTGTTTGAAGTCTGATATTCCAAAACTGTTAGATTAAGCAACTCAAAATTGGAGGCTTAGACAGTATCACGGGGCAGATAGCTTTTGTTTAGCTTTCACTATGTTCAGCATTTGATCTGTTTACCATTTAAAAAACAACCACTCTGAGGACATCTGATCTATGAAGTTACTCAGTGACATTGATATCATGCCATATTCTATAGAGACTGGTTTAGATATCAAAGCAATCTGTGTCAGGATCTTTGGTACAGTTTTGCTTGACTTAGAAGATGATTAAATCTTAGCTAATGCCAACTCTCATACTTTTGCTTCCACCTGTTGAAGCCCTAAACTTCATCTTCAGACTGAACTGAAAGGAATGTCAAGCTAAGTGCAAAGTCATAGGCACAGTTTCATCTTACCTAATTTTAGGTACCTATGTCAGGCACTCAAGTGAGATGTATAATTGCCATGAGCTCCCCACACAGTGATGGAGAGAAATGAGCTTATCCAGAGTGTGATTAGACCACTTGAGGTCTAATTTACTCTTTAGAAATGTTTTTATTCTTTTACTGAATATAGAGCAAACTGTGGTCAGTATGTTCCTAAGTCAAACACCTAGATTTAGGTAAAATAAATCTAAGCCTTAACCCTTTTCATGGTTTGCAGGGATCTCTAAAAGATCCCCTACATTTTCAAAACTGAGATCAGTGACAATTCTGTTTCTTGAATAAAGTATAAATGTTATACTGTATTAGACAGATAAAATTCATCTATTCAATAGACAGGATTTAGAGATGAATCAAGAAATACAGAATCAAAATCCCCCTTTGTGTTTTTTAACCTGCTGTGATTTCCTTTCTTTATCTCGTAAGTTACTGTGAAAGAAGACAGGGTAAGAAAAAGACCCATAAACAATGAAATGCTATCAATGATATACCTCAAAAATTCACTGCTGTAGCTTTGCAAAGGTTCAAAATTTAATAGTGATGAGAGTCCCCAACCAATATAAATGTTGCCAACTGCATTGTAAAGCATACTAACTGGTGTATAAAGCTTTAAAGAGTCAGAATCTCCACACACCCTGTTTGAAAAGATCACTTAAATATAATTTCATATAGAAATTGAAAATAATCTCATTGGAATTTCTTACCAAGCTCGGGACACTGGTACTGAAAAGTTATACAGGCCAGAAGTGATATAGGCCAGAACACTGAAAAAGCAGTAGCCAAAAAAATCCAAGTGGGCTTACCTTACTCTACAAAGAAACAAAAAAATACCCAACCCCAAAACAAAAAAATTGGTTGCCAAACTGCAGTCAGGGCAGTGGGAACTGCAAGCAGAATGATATCTTGTGGCCCATGGCCAATAAATCTTGGAGAACTTTGAACTTCTGAAGTTTCTGATCATTTTGTGCTGGGAGACCATGAGCCAGAAAATTGAATCTGTCTCTATATAGTAAATTTAAAAGATGAATATGCATAGATATCAGTACACTCATACACACATAAATACATACAGCTCTCTCTCTCCGCACATATATATACATGACCCTCTCTATAAACATACATAAAATGTCCAACCTAAAATGTTTTAGTCAAATCAGCAAAAAGAATTAGCACACACAGACTTAAACAGAAATTAACCATAAAGATGAAAATCTGTTTTCCTGCTAAAACCTGGGGTACTGTGAAAATATATTAGCTATATATTGCATCAAGTTTTTTAAGCAGATTAGATAATAATAATAATAATAATTTTTCCTCACTATATACAATTACAAATAAGCAAATATATATTTTTTTCCATTTGCAACTTCTAAATTATTTTTGTACCAAGTGTACCAACACTTGCATCAG
Organism: Pezoporus wallicus; assembly: GCF_028554395.1. Lineage (NCBI taxonomy): Eukaryota > Metazoa > Chordata > Aves > Psittaciformes > Psittacidae > Pezoporus > Pezoporus wallicus. The sequence continues at coordinate 2,638,024 of NW_026637470.1, forward strand.
TGTAACTCATTACAGAGGAAGCACATACAGAAGTATGTAACAGCACTTCCCAGGCTTTAGGCAGAACTTCATGAGATGCATGTATCTGCTCTCCTAAATGGGGGACTTCTTATTAAGTTTATGAAAAAAATAGACTATAACCTGGACTCTGTTTTCAATTTTACATGCCCACAATATTTTTTCTTGCTGAAGAAAGTGTGAACATTCGTGAAAAAAATACATACAACAGGAGACACGTATGCATATTATACTATTATTCTGTCTTGAGGAAGGACATACTTATTTCCAAGACATGGGTCATTAGTTTGTTGATCACAGAGGGGTCCAGTCCATCCTCCTTCGCATTCACAGGAAAAGCTTGACTGGCTGGTAGCATGGCATGTTCCATGCACACAAACTTTCTTGTGACAAGGCTCGCAACCTGGCAGAATTCCCAGTTGCAGTGGCACATTTCTGAAGTCCTGGAGTTCACTGTTGATATATAGATTACGGATGCAACCATGGAAGCTGGTGCCATTTTGTCCTGGAGACTGGCGTAAAGCTGCTATGTTATTTTTCACAGGCATGCCTAGGAAATTAATAATCATGAATAATCAGTATAATCTTTGATGCAATTTTCTGAACCATTTTCACTATTTTAAAAACATTTTTAAAGAAGCAGCTTTTCCTAATTAATTTTTCTTGGATGTTCAGCCTACAACCATGAGCAATGTTCTAGTATTTGGAAATTTTCCTGATTGTCAAGCATGAATGTAAACCAACTCCAAATACGTTAAGTTTCTAGGTCCAACTGAAGAGATGGATATAGGACTTCATACAGGAAGCTCACAAATGTGTGAAGGTTTAGATAGATTTCATTTTTGACCTAGTGCAATTAAGTCCAAGATAGTACATAGTTTCTGAATCTTGGAAAAACAAAAGTTCTTGAAATTTAGCACCTGATAACACGATTTTTTGTAAGCTGCTAAGATACTCAAATCCAGAAGAATTTAGTTGGACCAGCTCATCAATTTGGAGCTGGCATACACATTCAAATGTGAAATTTTGCTAGTGAAAATTCTTGCAAAGGAAAGCTCAATGGGATGAGGTTCTATTAGTTTAAAAATATTTTCATTTAGTTTGTCTCAAAAAACAGATTAATAAAAAAAGCCACTCATAGTTTGCCATTAAAGTTTAAAAGAAAGGTAATCAATAATAGCAATAATTTGACATCACAAGACTTATGTGCAGATATTTCTAGACAGTGCAAATGCCCCTGATGTTGAGCATTTTCAGAATAATTCCTCTGGTTTAGTCCCTAATTGTTAGAGGTGTAATTAGAGCAGTAGGTATATGTGATACAGTTATCCTATTATGATCAGTTAATCATTTAAGACTAATTCAGAAGTAACATTACTATTAAACATTGTTTCCTTGTAAAAACTAAGTTTCTTCTACCCCTTTTTAACTTTTTGCCAACATATTGGCCTGTATTAGTTAGTCCTTAAGATATTACATTCAAATGAATACACAAATGCCTAAATGCCTTCTGAGATTAGTAAGTAAATAAAAGTGTACTGAGAATTAGAAAATGATCTGTTTACCTGAAAATATATATGCCTATTAGCTGCACTGGTTTATTCCTATGCAAAATTAACAATCTTCGTTCTGGTACATAGGTAACCACAGAAAGAGGCAATGTTCTGCTAGTTGCTCCTTAACTGTGTAAACTGATACTTCTAATGGTTTTATGCAGTTACTTTGAACAGTTAAGAGTCATGCAGAAGTGCTATGTAACCTAATGAAGTAGACCTGTCTTTCATTCAGAGGTTATTGCAATTTCATTTGTGCTAAGCTTCAGTGATTATAGAAATGAACAATGTTGCATCCATGCTGCTGAAGAGCCTAATCTTCTTTGATCTTATCAGTTACGTAAAACAGGCTTGGGACTGCTGTATTAAAGGACTCAGACTGCAAACAACCCACTAGTTTCCATTTCCTCACAACTATTAACCATATTCTCATCATCCAGGGACAAGACGCTAAAAATGAAAGCCACGTAAAACAAAGTAATGCAGTGTTAAACTAGATGTTATTCTTGTGTCAGGAAACTTGCATATGATCTCTGGGAATCATATAAACACATATGACACCAGATAATATGAGGCATGTAACATGTGACTAAGAAGTTTTTTTGCCAGTCTCCAATATGGAAAACATCTACAAACACAATGCAAGCATATACACTTTTTTGCTTCTTCTAGCAAGTTACCAAGTGTTAGAAGGCCAAAGTGTGTGCAAAAGCTGTTCATATTCTTTAGCAATATTAGTTACGAAAGAATAGCCATAGAAATAATGCAGATAAATATTTCAGCTGTATTTTTGGAAAGGTAAGAAAGTAGTTTGTGCCCCCATTTAAGCTTTTGGTCACTGAATCTGACTACAAGTAAATTACCAGATCACTGCACAAGGAGGCAAATGGTAAGACCTCTGTTAAAGAACAGTAATACAATAAAACTGTCAAAATGAGTATCTTATTCTAGAAGTTCCTCTAACAGAGCAGGCACAAATGAAAAGCAGCCGATGCTCTACCTTTCTCAGAAATAGGGACTTCCATGAAACAAGGTGTTACTCTCAATGAGTAAAATATGCTCTAATTTCTTACGGAAGAATGTGAATTATCAGTGAAGTCTAACCTCTTTGAAGAGTTTTTGAGAAGAAACAGACTTTTTACAAAAACCCCCGGGCTTTCAATATGATTTACTGAAATCTGTTATAGAAAGACTGAAAAATACCTAGCACATGCATTCTGACCACACAAGACAGCCATGAAGTTGGAAAAAGGCCAAAAAAAAAAAAAAAAAAAAAGGAGAAAGATTAAAAAAGGTCAAAAAATTGATTAGCTCATTTTCTGTAAATATAAATTCCAAACCAACTCAAATACTGTGAACCAAGCACAATTTTTTTAAAAGAAAAAAAAAAGAAAAAAAAAAAGAGGGCATGCATGGGGAGAGAGAAAATGAGAGAAAGTGAAAGAATGAGAATGAGAGAGTATGAGAGAGAGTACACCAATCAAGGGCTTGCTGTCAAGTCTGAATTTCATCCTGCCAGCTGAGGTGATGCTCACCAGAAACGCGGTTTAGCAGGAAGGTGATAAGAGTAAGTGGAAGCTACATGATGATAGAGGTGTCAAACTAAGATTTTCGCAAAGACAAAATTACTGCATGAAATCCTAGAGAGAATTCGAGTTCTTCACTGATGAAAATGTGTGATGAAATTCTCTAAAAATTCTAGATACACGTGGTTAAAAATTGAATGAATCTCAAAAAGATAGGGAAGAAAATATACAAGAGTGTAAGTTAACTGTCTCAAGAATTTTAAAGATAAATAAACAAACATAGGTAAAGAACATGAAAGTTTCAGAGCTCAGTACCAACATACTGTGTTTCTTGCTTTATTTTATATTAATTTGCTCCTAATAACGGTTTTCATTCTGTTTTGCACCAACATTTTCTGACAGGAGAAACAATTGACTGCTTGCATCCTGAATGTGAACAACAGAAATAGGAACACAGGACCTCTCTAATGAGTATGTACTAGGTTGAAGAAGATTCCTGCTCTTAGGAATCAAATCACTGAAGGAAAACATTATTTCCAAAAGTTATTTATTCTGATACTTAATTAAGCTAATGCAGATTAGTATGATTCTCCTAATGGAGACAAAAGATATGCAAGGTGAAGCAGCAGAGGAGAACCACGTCGCAGATCAAGTAACTTTTAGGACTGTACAGAATAAATGTTTATAGTTGGGAGTCTTAGCCTCATTTCATCAAAAGGTGCTCATAACAGACAGATCATTCTGCACTAAGCTCAATTTTCAAGAAGTAGCAAAATTTGCCTTAGCTGTCATCAAATAACAACCTGATGTTGACAATACAAATAAGCAAGCATACACTGTCTTATTAGAAACTAGGACAATCTCTCCTTCCAAAGATGTGGCATCTGTATAGAACAGAAGGATACACATGAAAACATGCAGATATGCTTCCACAAGGCAATCCTCCTTTAAAGATTCATGATAGGAAGCAATTTTAAAGGCAGCTCATACATTTGACAGTTTTAATTCTTTTCTCTGCTGGTATAAGGAGTGATGAATAATCTCTCTCTTGTACTTGTTCCCATGTTAGATGGAAGGAAGCAATGACAAAATCTTAAAAGATTTTACAAAAAAGCTGGTGTTTCAACAGAAGAATAGGGATGTTCAGTGACAAAAGTCAACTTACTGCTCATCACTGTAACCAATGCATTTATTATACTACTTTTATAGGAGAAACAGACTATTCTTGATTGGTATCAAAGCAACTTCCTGTTTTTCTTTTCCATTAGAGATAAATCTTAGTAACTACCCAGACAGGATAAATAGCACTTTTTCTAAAGAAAATAGGCATCTCATGTATGTACTACTGGTAGCGTATTTTTTTGCAAGGAGGCATGATGCAAGTCTAAAAACTTGTTCTCAGACACAAAACAGTTCTTAGAAATTAAACAAGAGGAAAAAGAAAGGAAAGCAGGTATTCTTTTTGCAGAAAGAACAGTTCAGAAGGAGATTCCTTACATGCCTCTTTAAGAATGTAAAGTTAAACTAAATAGAAGAATGAAAACTGGCAGATCAGCAGTATTTAGAAACCATGCTGAATCTCTCATCACAAAGAACTTTGTCTTGCTGTCAAGGTCAGTAAGAAGGCACAAAGTGGTGCCTGGATTCTTTTACCTAGGTTATATCTCCACAATCACTTACTACCAGTTTTACTGAAACAGACAATTCTTTCTTCTCAAAACAAACCAAAAAAACTCAACAACATATGCTGCCACATACTGTAAGGCATCTGTCCAGGTGGTTCCCTTCTTACCTTATGTCATAATGTCATAATTCCTATCAGTCCTAAGCAATAAGATCTCCTGACATAAATTATAATTCATGGCTTTATACCTTGCTATCATTTCCTGCAGATACCTGTACAGTGAAATAGAAATGTAAAATATAACCAAAACTACTGTTCTGCACTTTCTGAATAGGCATTACTGAATCTTCAGGTAACTAAACAACATTACACATACTTCTTCAGTATAATAAAAAAAGCTACATAACAGTAGCAGTTTGAGGACATACTAATTGTTAAAACTATTGAGATTAACTGCTGAAATTTCATCTTAAGGTGTTATCTCAATGAATGAGTCTCTTACCGTGTGTTTATTAATGCATGTTACCAGAGTAAATTAGCTATGGTACCACTAGTAAGAAGCAGTAAAATTCTCTTACCTCCTACATACAGCGGAGAATCAAAATTCAGAGTGGATTGCTTGGACAAATTGGTAATTATCTTGGGGCTTCCTCCATCAATAGATAAAGACAGAATCTGATCCATAGCTAGCAGCTCCACAATGTGGAAATTGCCATCATTAATTGTTTCCACACTGCAAAATAAACATTAATTTTTAACAGTTGATGGTCTGGTTAGAACAGCTTTTGATCTTCTTCCCCTTTGAGTTAATACAGCTTCAGAACAGAACTTCTCCAGGAGTGCCGTCTTCTGAAAACTAGATTTTAAGCAAGGACGTGCATGTATGCTTAAGAGCTAATACAAGTAGCCCTTCAATAACACTCTATTAATAATATGTATTGTAAATAGCTCTTTTTCATTCAAAGTTATTCCTGATCTCATCAAATAATGAACCTTCCAACCCAAACCATTCTATGATTCGAATGCTATTTCAAGATCTTATTTGCATGCATACGTATGTGTGTATGTATCCTACATGTTGCATAGTACTGGGTTTGCATATTTTGCAGTTAGGAAGGCCTGAGTTCACACCAGTGTTATATAAATCTACTATTTTATGGAATATGAAACTGCATCTAACCTTAGTTACAAACAAAATCACATAATTGGTCCAGACAGCTCCACTGATGCTAGCAACAAAGTAATTTGTTATCTTTATTAGGTGTGATTATTTCTGTATTTTCAGCTTCTGGCTAGTACAGTGAACAGCATATGCTATTTCCTTCTGCTTACTAACAAGATATGAACCCACTAGTTAGAGAATGTCCGAAGGGCGTCACACAGAAAAGGCTTGTTTCAAGCCTGGTGCTTATGTGTAAGGACAAGGCTACACACATTACTAAGTACAAGAAATCGCTGCTGACATTTACCAGTTTAAATATCAACATAGCAAATGTTTAAGTGTAGGGCAACTACTTTGCATTTGAATACAGTTTAAGTACATCAGAGAAGGAAGAATATTATTATTCAAGTTTGCAACTGAATATATCTTTGCTCTAACATTGCTTCTAGCCGATACTCTCTCCCCAAACACTGGAGAATTAAGACCTGAATGTATGGCTGCATGGAATTCATGACAATAAGCTGTAGTCCAGAGACCAGACATTATAACCATTCCCATGAGAGCCTTTATTTGCTTCAGGGCACCACCAAGTAAGTGAGCTTAAGCCTTTGAAAAAAAGTTATTTAAATGAACCAATTGTATGATAGCCTGAGATGGACTGAACAGTCAGTCATACAGTCAGTTAGCTCTTCTCATTAGGAAAGCAGTATAGCTCAAAGGGATTAGCTTCATAAATCTCAAGGCAAAAATCAAGCAAATTACCTTGTAACATCCTTAGCAACGTTTTAATTAACCTAACTGCTTTTGTCCTGGAACAGATCAGAAGCACTCACAAGGTTGTTTACAACAGTGACACATTAAATAGCTTCTTAGCTATTTATTAACAACTTTAACTATGTGGACAGGCTCAGCTCAATATGGATAAAAGACCTGGATGGTAGTATGCATGCTTTACGTAAACTTGGCTTTCTGTGAAAGTGCAAACACACAACAGAGCAGACACTGGCAGAATAAACACTTTCTGGGGGTGGGCAGGAGGAGGACTGCCAGGTTCCATGGAGAAGGAAAAGGTCAGAGTTCATCGTTCCTAAAAATTGAGGTCTATTCAAGGTATTAAAGAGTTTTTCTTTCTGTGATAAAGCAACAAGAAAAGTGACAGGATTAATTTCTTTTACACGTTTGAATGAAACCAGGAAAAAAGCTGGGCTAAGAAGCCAAAATGCGTACGACTTCTTGACTGAAGCAAGCAAGAAACCCTAACATAATGCTCTTGCTCCAAGGAAATTTATGTTATTTAACAACTTACCAGCCTTTCACACAATAATATTTAAAAGGATGAGAGCAATACAGAACATGCATTTTCATAGCAAGAGATCATTTCTGGGATGTATAAAACATAATGTGTGAAGGGAATGTGTCTTTAAGAGTGATTATTAAAAGCTTCTAGCTTAAACCCTTTTACTGGTAAAAATTTACTGCAGAAAGAGGAGCCCTCCTAAGTAAGGGTGGTTTGTATTAAAGGGGAAATAAGCACAAGGCATATCTGTGTAATATTTCCTGCCAATGCACTTATATTACTTCTAGCCCATTTCCCATTGGAGAAATGACAGCTGAATGCATAGATCCTAATGAAAAGCTGTAAGAAAAACTGATTTAAAGCTTCTGGAACTCTTTAGAAGAATAATGATTTGGGAAGAAATATTCCCATATTTCCAATAAATATATGATGAAAACTGGTTTACAGAATGAAAAGGTGAGGTTTTTTGTTTGTTTGTTTGTTTTTTCTTTTTTTGGTCTGTGTGTGTGTGTAAGAAACATTTAACATTTCAAAATGCATGTCCAGACAGAACAAAACCCAAGTGGATCAACTTTTCCCAAATAACCATTTCCAATGAATTAATTTTCTTTACTGGTCTTGGCAATGCCACCATCTCATCTTATTACTCAGATTGACTGATGAGTGCTTCTAGGGTGATGGCTCTTTCTACAGTCAATTCCCATTGGTAAAGAAGTTCTCATTCTTTACACAGCTAGACTACTATTATTGTTGATTGTCCATATTTACCATGATTAAATCAACTGTTTGCAGCTTTGTTTTTTGCTACTGCTACCACCTCCCTAGGCTTTACAGCTCCCATTTGACTCCTTTTCAACATACCATTTGTTGACAGTCATTTATATTCTAAAACTTTTATTTGAAACTCTGTATTGGATCTTTTATTTTGTTTTGGCCTATGTTCCAGGCATCTTATCATTGTTCAGTAGAGTACAACTTGTCTTATTTTTTTTCTATATTATCCATGAATCTTCACAACCTTAATGAAACCTGTAAATCCCTTGTTAAACTTACCAGTTCTTTAATTTCCTTTCTTCCTTCTCACTGTAAGCAACTTCCCATCTTAGTTTGCAAACTGTCTACCCTGTTATCAGATCAATCTTAAACCTCACTGTTCTTCAAGGTGATGAGTTAAAATGCCTTTTTGTCTTCTTCATGTCACTCTGATAAAAAATACATTAACTTGCTTTTATAATTCATCATTTCTTTGTACTGGATCTGGCTGGGATCTTCATAATAGCTGGTATGGTGCTATGCTTTAGATTTGTGACCAAAACATCTCTGATAATGCACTAACATTTTAGCTGTTGTTGAATAATGATTGCACAGTGTCAAGGCCGCCTCTGTTTTTCACTCTGCGCCCCCTCCCCCAGTGAATAGATTAGGGGTGCACATGAGGTTAGAACGGACACAACCAGGCAGATGACCCGAATGTTCAGAAGAAGGAAAAATTAGGCCTACAGAGAAAAAAGAGAAAGATGTAGGACAGGGCAAGAAATAGTTAGAACAAAGCAAGAATCAGAGTAACAGTAGCAGATTGTAAGGAAAATGGGACTGGAAACTGAGTCAAGGAGGAGACTGAGAAGGATGAAATAGATAAAAGTGAACTGGTAGGTACATATAGATTATGTCTGTCAGCAGATTTTGAGCAAAGATGATCAGCTCTACCTGCCTTAAAAAAAAACAAAAATGAAGGGAGGGAAGGGAGGAAAGAAAACATGGTGTTAGACTGAAAGAAGAACAGGAAACATAACAGGAGAGAGCTGTAATAGGTAACAAAGGTACAGAGAGACAGCATGTAATGACTGGATGAAAAGAAAGTAAAGATCTTGAAAAGGGCAGGAAATGACACAAAGATTCTAGGAAGGTAAAACAGTAAGAACTGTAAACAGGGTATGGCTGAAGCAAGTTAGAAAAATATAAATAGGTTGGAGAGGGTGAAGGGATTAGAGTATGTGTAAAAGATCCTGTGTTATAACATACTCCTTTCTAGAACCTGAAATAGAAATAAAATAAAATCTAATTTGTAGAGTAATCATTAGATGCACAAACATACATACAAAAGTGGAAATATATACGTGGCTTCCAACAGATGTATATCTCTCAAGGCGAAAAGACTTCATTACAGTTGATCTCAGTACCATTACGTGCCAATTATCAAATATCTACTCAAAACTCGATAAATGCTTACTTGAAACAAAAGGGAAGTTAATAATACTAAGACTAGTAATATTACAAGCATGTATCTGCTTCACTAAACAACTGTGTCACCCTGTAACACTTCACTATACTTCACATTTCTTCACAGAATGACGATGCATTCTCTACTTGTTATATAATTGAAAGGAGCTGATCAGCTATGTAGAGCAGATGGTTTTAGGTGTTCCGTAACAGTAACCTAATCGAGACTGTTTGCTAATTGATTATGTGGTTATTAATCCCTTCTGTATTTATGTTTTTTAATTTTACTTGTGTAAGCATTGTTTTCCAATCTTCTTCTAGAAAACTACAATGAACAAGTATGAGTTACCAGGTTTTATTATATTCCTGTAATACTGGAGAAAGCATTAAACTGATGAGAAGGAAATATGTTTTGAATGGGAAGAAGTATTCTTGATAGATTAAAAAAATGGGAGTGAAAACAACTTGAAATTACATATGATCCTGATTCCTATTGCTTCTTATTCTCAGACACCTATATCTATCAAAATAAAAATCAACAAAAATAATTAAACTCCTTACAAAACATTTCCACATGTTAAACCATTCCACAGAACTGTAAAAAACATTATGAAATACATGTTGCATCAGAAAATAAAAGCAACCTTAAGATGCTTATTGTAAAAATCTATGATTTTACTAAACATCTTTATACTATATTTTATAGGAATAATTTTTCTTCTGTGGAATGCTTTTAGTAATCTACTAAAACCACAGTTCCCTTGGTGCTCTTACCTAGCAGAGTTTAGCATTATTTCCCTGTTTAAGCTTTTGATTTTATACTGCCATTTGAGTACATTCATTTCTAAAAATCAAATATTTTCAGTCAGATATCCCTAATAGAATGCAGAACAGTGTCAACTGCTACAACCTCCTGCAAGTAAATATATACTAGACATAATTTTACGACACAAATGGTGCAAATACAGCAAAAAGATTCCAGAAAAACTCATTTAACACTTCCCACTTACTTCTGAGTGTATTTGCAACAACCATGGGCAATCAAGGCCAAGAAGTGATGCCTGTTGCCTTTTTGCTCACTCTTGCAATGTCTGTCTGCAAATTCTTGAGAAATTACATAAAACCTCCCCAGAAATTCAGGTGGTAATTTTTCAGAGAACTAGAAAAATTTGACTGAAAAAAACTTGGAAAATTAGCTCCACAAGCAGATGTAGATTCTGTCTCATAATGATTTAAGAAGCAAAAACCATTTCTTTTCAAGGATAGTGCTTTTTTTCAGAATTGAGTTTTTAGCTTTCTCTTCACTTGCCAAGGAAAAGTCCAACATTACATGACTGTCTAACAGAGAAAAAGAGAAACTTCCAGTTAATTTCTACTTGTGCAGTAAAGTTCTGAACTTTACCCTGCATTAGGAAATTATTTGGCCCTAACATCCTCAAAAAAACTTCACTTTCACACGTGAGCTCTACGTAAATGTACAAATATTCTGCTGAAAGCTAACTTTTACTCTGTATTGATGAATCAAATAATATATTATTTCTGACATATCTGCCTTATTTTCCAAGCCAAATCATGTATTTTGGCAACAGGTTTTAAATGTCTGACAATACATTCATTTGCGTATATTTCTTTTAACCATATATTCAAAAATATGACTTTGATATAAGGAATTAATGCATGTTTGGTTTCAGTTAGAAATTTTTTTCATCTAGGTTCACCTGTAAATAGCAGAGGCTGGGTAAGATCCTGTGTCATAACTGACCCTCACTCTACCCCGGTACAGCTCTACTGCTATATGATCCTTATCGCCTTTGTAGAGCAGGATCCCACTGTCTTCATCTGTGGCGATCTAGTAAAAAGAAAGAATCACTGAGAAAGAAGTAAAAATAAACAGCAAATAAAAATGCTGTATTAAGTGAATCAGAATTTACTGCCATAGTCTATTACTTCACAATAAAATTCTTCCTGGAAAGATAACCTGACAAATTTTGTTTTCTTCTATCACGAAGCATATCTACTTCAATATGAATAGTTATTCCAGTGATTTTTATCTCAAACTGTGAAAAGCTCTTCAAATGAATGAATAACAATTTTGGCTAATCTTCCACACCATATAAAGTAATTTACACTTTTTTCCAGGCAGTAATAGGACAAGGGGTAATGGGTTTAGACTTAAACAGGGGAAGTTTAGGTTAGATATAAAGAAGAAGTTCTCTACTGTGAGGGTGATGAGGCACTGGAACAGCTTGCCCAAAGAAGTGGTAAATGCTCCATCTCTGGCAGTGTTCCAGGCCAGGTTGAACAGAGCCCTGGGTGAAGTGGTCCAGTGTGAGGAGTCCCTGACTGTGGCAGGGGGATTGGAACTACATGATCTTAAGATCCTTTCTAACTCTAACCATTCTGTGATTCTTTGATTCCAGATCACAATCTACATCACAAGCAATCTTACCTGTAGAGTGATATTGGTTTGGGGGCGTATCTTTGCTGCCGGTATTTGTAGATAGGATTCTTTGTTGATGAAGTTTATACTGATCAGCTTTTCACATTTCTCTCCCTGGTAGCCTGATAAACACTGACAGATTGGTTCACTCTCTTTTATGATACACTGGGCTCCATTTTGACATTCATAATTATCACAAGGGCTGGTGCGAGGTAGAACCATTGGTGGTGAAAACTCACAAAACAAGCCACTAAATGGAAACAAAAAATTAGTATTGCCAAAAAAAAAAAGGCAACTTTGACAGAAGGCATACATGTTTGTACTGTCTTCAGATTTTCTCACCTGTATCCTTCTGGGCAAATACATGTATATCCATTAACTGCATCAGTACACTGTGCTCCATTTTTACATTTGTTGTCCTGGCAGTCATCGAAGTCAATATCGCAATGCTCACCTACATATCCAGGTGTGCAATCACATCTGTGAAACAGGAAAGCAAGTGGGATAGCACAGTGCTTATGGCAAAGTTAAGGAATTACTGAACTGTTTAAAACTCAAGAAAAAAAAACATTATTGTGACTTTTTGTGTAAAGACTATGTAGCTTAATCATTACTATATCAGGAATCCACACATGTGTTTGCTAATTACACATGCTTACTCATCTGAAATTATAGTGAAGATATACGTGTTTTAAATCTAGAGAGTCCTCATTACTAATTTTGACAGTTGTTCTTGAATTTACGAGTAATGCAGAATGTTACAGGACGTTGTAAGTGGCTTTGAACACTAAAAATAATCAATATGCTTAGTTGTTGAAGCAGAGACAAATAATCCTAAACTTTTATTGTACTGATATTTTCTTTGTCAAATGAACAGCTACACATTGCCCAATGCTCCATTATACAGTCTAGAGTTTATGCATAATTTGTTTCCCCTGGAAGTTCCATTTTTTAAAAAAATAAGATGTATATAATTGATTTAATTAGATCCTGTGATTCCCTCCTTGGTGGTGTTTCTTTTGGTATCTAAAATTTTCTTAAAGTGGAAAGAGTAATTTTTAATAGCTGTGTAACTTTATTTAAAATAGTTCAATCAAATATGTTTTAATTTTTATTCAACAATATATACAACTAAGAAGAGTGAGAAAAGAATATAAAGCATGCTATTAAAAAGCCAAGATACATTCTTTAAGTTACTGCATGTACTGTTCCTGATTTAAAATCTCAGAAAGCAACATGGAGGATTAATAAGCTAGACAGTAAAGTATAAGATGCCAGACCAGGTTTACAGAAGTGGCATGCAGAAAATAAACATAGCACACAACAACTGAAATCCCATAAGTTTTCTATTTTCTAATTGAAAATGATCAACTTTATTTCATTTTTATTTGCATATTTTATGTATGATTTTTTTTTTGCTGTATTTTAAATAAAATGTCATTTCATAAATAGCAAGAATGATACTAAATAATCTGATTTTAGCACAAAAGCATACGGTGCATAAACCAGGTACTCTTGACAATTGAAAGCTGCAGGTTTCCTGTATTTATTAACCTAAAGCCTATTAAAAACACTTTAAATTGTGCATGTTAATTAATTATGATAAGGATATGGTCTAATTAAATATAAGTTTTCCTGGGGATGAGCTTCTATAATTTTTACCTTCCAGCTTGCCTTCCTAATGTTTTTTCACAATTACTTCTCAGAAAGCAGTATAATTATTCCACTTCAATTAAATGCAATTATTTTCCTACTGTCCAAGCCCTAAAAGGGTTTTGTACAGACTATTTCATAGACTAACAGCTCTACTCTGCATTCCTATTTAAAATCTGACTGGAATTAGTGGAATTGGGACTGTTAAGGATAACAAAATTCTGTGAAACAGATTTAAGATAATAATGTAGTCCTGCATGAAAATAATGGCCTATTCTGCTGTAATGCTTAGTAATAACTGAAATCAGTATTTTGAGACTAGAACTTACTTCCACTAAAAGAAAATGAGAAGTTAAGCAGGATAAAAAAGCAGCAATTTAGATTCAGCTGGACTGTGACAGTATTTTAGACTTACTTGTATCCTTTGGGTGTCAAAATACACTTTGAGTCATGCTGGCAAGGATTCAGGTTTTGAGCACAGAAATCTAATTTCTCCTCACAGAGCTCACCTGGAATATAATGTATGCTTTCAATTCAGTGAAAATATCACTTGACCTGATATTTTAAAAGTAACTGCTAAAACTTTTTTTTGTTAACACTGAAATACTCATACTTCATGATATAATAATAAACAATACCTTTATAATAAATATTACAAAATATTAATACATAACAACAATAAATACTACTCTTTCTCATAACTCCTTTATAAAACTAAAATAGTTCAGTATCAATCAGCAATATGCCAAGCCATCAGTGTGATTTTTCTCTTACTTATTGCTATGCACATTACACAGAGAAATATCCAGGTTTAAACTATAAGTAATTTATTACCCCCAAACCCCTGTTAATATCACTGCACATCAATACAATTCCAATTATCTCCAAATGAAAACTTGATTTCTACTTTTTCTTAAATATGATTCTCTTTTTTTTGCATTTGTTAATGTGCTACTATTAAAATCTGTTGTGTCAAAAGTCAAAAAAAAGAATCTATGTCAAATGTCTACCCTTCCCTGCAGCTAGAAGCGGTGGCTATGATTTCCAATATTGGTATATAATCTAGGAAATATTTTAATATGGTTAAAATATGATTTTATTGGCAACTTTGTGACAAGGAAATACAGGTGTATAAACAGATCAACAATGTCTTGTTCCCTAACTAATCAGAAGATTCCATGAATCACTGGTTGTATCACAAAGTGTATCACTGTTTTATAAGATACTTATTCCAACATGCATATGAAGAATATATGTATAATCAACAGGTATAAAACCTATGCCTGCTGAATTCAGGGACTCACAGGTCTATCAGACTCTAAAACTACAGAAGGTGAAGGATTGCCCCTTGTCGTTCGTCAAGTAATAAAACATGAGCTAGTCAGCAAAGAGAAGTAGAACTGTAAACCAAAATGAGGAAGAAAAAAGCAGAAGATAGCAGCATATGAGCAGACACCTTCACGGCTCAGGTTGAACTTCCCTTTAAAGCAGGATAACATTTGGAATCCTTCAGTTTTACTTATCTGAGCATGGTAGTGTCCTGCAGTATAGTTAGTTCAAGAATCAGTATCTGCTGGAGGGCAGCCTGAGATTAAAATAGCATATGACGGCTTTACCGCTTTTCTTAACACAGTACTGAGGGTGAGGACAGCACCACCATGAATATGGTATGAGGAAAGGACAGCCCATTTAGGGACACAATTTGGGTAGAATCAGGAACAGGCAGAATGGGAAAAGGGAGAAAGTTACAGGATAATAGTATTGGAATGGAGATTTTGGAGAGAGTATATACCTTCCAGAATACATACACATGTGAGTGTATGTATATCAGTTCATCAGTTACTACTGCCATTAAGCAGTAAGGTTTCTAACATTTTACACTGCTCCTTGCAAGTACCTAGCGCCACATAGAAGCTTCTTCTTGCTTACACAGGCTTCTCTGGAATTATAGAAACACACATCATAACAAACTGAGAGCAACAGATTTAACAGATCCTCCAGAGACATTTGTCCTTTCCACGGCATGTGTGCCTGCACTGTAGTGTTTAAAACTGCATATCATGACTATGAATACTGACTACCCAAGTCTTAAGACATTATTTCCAGGACTTATTTCTTAGGGTATGTAGACTTTATTTCAAATGATGGACAACTAAGCAAAAACTTAAAAAAAATTGAAGAACATTAAAGCAAAGACAGAGAAAAAGCAAAACTGAACCAGAGCAAAGATGGTTATGTTGGATAAACTGCATCTGAAACATGCATGCTAAAGGTGGTAAGACAGGGGACCTCTACATGAGATAGCGCATTACTAATTTGCAAGTAGTGCATTTTCCCTACAAAAACAAATAAAGCTTTAACACAAGAAAATGGCCTTCGAGCACAGGTTACTTAACAGTCTTTGGGAAAGCTGTCAATAACAACATGATTTAGTCAATACATGTAGGAAACTGAATCAAGATCAAATGCAGGCCACTGACGATGACTAATACAAAGGATCTTAATTATATCCTCAAAGCCTCTTCAAAATCTGAATGGACTTACTAGTCTGGAAATGTGCAATTGTTATGACTAGGTCACTGCACAAAGAATCCTGAAATACCAGGGATTCTTTGCATCCCACTACGTATCAAATAAGAACCATATCCCCTTCACTTTTCAAGGGTTTTGTTCAAACAAATACAAATATAAGAGGTAGTAATTCTTCACATAGCATTTAGTCAATTTGCAGAACTTGTAATAGCTGAAATCCATTTAAAGGCCAGCAGCGTTCAAGAGTGAGACATAAATATGAGAACAGAAAATTCAGATTTTCAGGAACATGGAGTGGAATAATAAAAACATCACTTTAAAGCCTAGTTTGTGCACATTCCTATGGCTTAGAAATATATGCGTATGTCTGCACGTATGTGTATATATGCATACATATACACACCTCCATACAAATATCTTACGGCATATATTCTGTATTAAATTACATGCAGAACTACAAAATTTATGACACTCCAATTACAAATAATAAAAATGTCTGTTCAGTACTTCTGAGACTTGGACAAAAACACCTCTAAATTTTCCCCAAATTGCTGATTCAAACAGTGTATCAGAGACTTTCTGAAAGTGACCTACTGAATCTGTCTTACAAGCTGCGCTGGAGGTTTGCTGTATCTAGATAGATTCACAGTAGGAGTTCAGTGGAATCCCCCAAAATATGTAGAAAAAGGCAAATTAGGACTGGCATAACAGGAGCAAGTAATCTTACTGCTGCTGCCAATTTTACTGAACTAGCATTGATTTTGCTTCTGGATAGTAATCATGCCATGACTTACATTATTATTGGCTCAGACCTCTGAAATCTCTTGTGTGGCAAACAGTTTTACCAAGTAGTGTCTAAGCCTGTCCTTTTTTTCTTTTTTTTTTTTTTTTTTTGTTTTTATTCTCCTCCTGCCGTCCAGGTACTTCTGAAATACATGATTTCTTAAAGTCACAGGTAGATGGCCCTAATAAACTGAAAGCTGAATCACCTCATGGAAAGCTATGGGGTGCTTGAAAGTCTGAATTCCCAAATCATACCTGTGAATTCTGCACAGAGACTGACAGCTAAATTGGAAATTTGTTGCAAACAGGTTTACACTTTTGAAAAAGGAAGAAAAGCTTCCCCTTGCATTTGCAAATTGTATGAATCATAGAGAATCATATCACTGGAGTGAGCTTTTAATTAAACAGTGTGTTAGCAACTAGCCTAGTGAATCAAGGAAAGAACATGGTAAACATGGCAGTCCATGCAATGAAATAATTCTGTGAATTCCCCTATGAACAAGAAAGTTAGTTTTAGGTTAAGTACAGACTTTCATTATAAAAAGTAGTATTCATGACAGACTTGAACACAAGATTGGTAAAAAAATGCCAAGGAAAATTCAAGATGGAATTTAAAATATGTACATAAGATACTGAATTTCTGAATGAAAATATACATACTAGAACAAACCAAAATAACTCAAATACAAGGTCTCCATTTACACTGTTAAAAGATTTATATTCTGAATAAAGTGTTCCCATAACCAAAATATAACTGCTTGTGAAAAAAGTAATAGAAGACCTAAGTAAAAATTTGTGACAATGGAGTCTGAACAACTGAAGAATAGCTTCTTGGTAAAGCAACATCTCTTAGCATACTGAACAACCAATGTGTTATTCAGAATTTAACTGAGACAAGGTGAAGGGGAGAAAGCAATTTTGTTGAAATGAAAAGACAGTGATCAAAGTGAAACACTCATTGAAAGAAATATCAAAATTATGAGTTAGGCTCGTTGGTTTTACTGGAAGGAAATCTTAGAAAGTCTCCTGCTTTGGGAAGCATAATATAATGTTTTAAAAACATACTTCAAAATAATGAAAACAGATTGTGAAACAAATGTCTCAACTCAAGGAAGCTTGACACCAATGTGTGAGTACATTCTTTTATTCATCTAATAATACTGTAACTGAGGCTTCTATAAGAGTTGGGCTAAGCAACTATGGTTTTGAAAGATGGAAACATTTCTGTAGTTAGGCAAATAAGCAACAGATTAGTTTGTTTAAAAATAAGCAGTGGATAAAGTGTCAAAAAACCTATGAAAAGCTTCCAAAGTTTAACTAGAAACAGGAATAACTTTTTTCATAAAGTATCTTGCTTAATTAATCTAAGAAGCCTGGATTCTGGATTCTAGTAAAGAGTAGCACTGCAAACAGTGGAACTCTGCATGGTGGGCACAGTCCAAGGTCAAGACTGGAATATTTTCTGAGATTTTGCAGCCATATACAGAGGATGATGCAGACTCAAAACAGCCAGACAACACTATTAAACACTGATGATGAGTTGTGCATATTCCTTGGCGGAGTAACCGAAGTTTTAAGTTTGCTAGATTCACAGGTCAGTTTGCATTTCCTCTTATTATATTATTTATAGAGAGAATTAACATAATATAAATGTAATTCTAATGCTATAAATACTGGAACATGGTGATAATATGTCCCCTTCTTTTCTCAAGGCTGAACAGATCTTTAACTCTGGATTTTACAATATATAAAGACATGGAGTACAACAAATAATGAGGCACAATGCAATGAGGTAAAAAAAAAGGATTTACATTATTATTATTTTGAATAATTGGGCAATAAATTAAAAATACAGTCAAATAAAGCAATGCCAGCCACTGTATTTCTGAATGGAGACCTCTAACACAAATAGTTGCGGGCATCTGAATATAAAAACACACTGCTAATTACAGGGATGCTTACTGAAGAAACAAGCTTAAAATCACTAGTGTACTCACAAAGCTGGGTGTTATATAAGAATAAAAAATAGAGACAGAATGTGAAAGAAAGGATGGTCAGTTTTAATTATCAAAAACATGTTTTAGCTAGAAGATCTACTAGCCGTTCCAGAACTAAAATAACAAATATATATTACAGACTTACTGGTAATTGCTACAGTAACAGGATTTTAGATGTATATATGTACATATACATACATACATTCATTCATTCCAGCTTCTGATCTTGATTGCAAAATACTGTGAGTCAGCTTCTGCAGTATTTATGTTCCATCAATTAAGTATTATTATCTGCATCTTTGACTGGAAGTCTCTGCTTAATTACTTTTGACTCAAATAGCCAATAAGACTGTAGGAGTGGTTGGAAAATGTCGGTGACGTTTAACACACTATATACAGAAAAGTGCTACATTTTTATGAAGTCTTGAGTTTGATAAACATTAGACAACATTAATGATTTAAAGTCTTAAGCTCATTCAGAAAAGACAAAAAAATCCAGAATGCAGTTTATAACCAAAATATAAACATTTTGTTGGCATTTTAAAGTAAAATTCTAGATTTGATCCATTGATGGACTGTTCCTTTCACTATTGCTTATGTCTGTTCATCTATTCCCCATGCTTGTGGATCTCAGTGTAAGACCAAGTTTATTTGGTTTCATATTTCTAGTTGTTTTACATACATTGGCAGCAACAAAGAAATAGCAACTTTAAGGCAAGTAAGCTTTTAGACAATTATGGAAAACAAAGGATGGATCGTAGACCAGAATCAGAAATGGCAATGATCAATAAGTCGCAGGTTTCAAGGACATAATGTGTAACTCTCCCTTTAGGAAAATGCAGTGAAATTACCTTAATACTCAAGCTTTTAATATAAAATAGTCATTTGAAATATATTAAGCTACGTGTTTTACAATGAATGATGAAAAGCAAGAGTAGCAAAGGTATCTCTGTAATCTAAGAAGCTGTCACACTTCAGTGCAGTTCTTGTAAGAATGAGGATTATGATCCTGATTTAATAAAATAATTAAACCTTTTATCAAGTTTGATATGACATGATTTACATTTGATTACTTGCATGCTTAAATTTTAGGCAGGTAGTTATTTCATTACCAAGTGAATTGAAAGTAGTAACTCACTCCTTTACTTTAGAAGCAAGAAGACCATATAATTAAGTTTTGAACATGGAAAAATACCTCTCTCTCTCTCATCTATCTATCTATCTATCTATCTATCTATCTATCTATCTATCTATCTATCTATCTGTCTGTCTGTCTGTCTGTCTGTCTGTCTGTCTGTCTGTCTGTCTATCTATCTATCTATCTATCTATCTATCTATCTATCTATCTATCTATCTATCTACTTACCTACCTACCAACCTACCTACCTATCAATGTCTAGGGCTTGCCTAAGCTGAGTAATTACTTAAAATTATCTCCTCACCCTTTATTTTCCTACTACCATCACAATTCAAAAGATGTCTGGCATGATAAAACTGACTGATCCTCAAAGCAACTTACAGATCATCAATAGCTTTTATGTTCAGCTGACAAGATATTACAAGTATGTGTCACATACACATCTGCTTAATTTTGTTGCTGAATTTATTTCACATTCCCTGGATGTTTGATATTTTTCTTTGTGAGGATTTTGTTCCTGATATAATCAGTAATTTTAATATGTTATAATTCACACGTGTAATACATTTACAGTGACTATAATTCTGTTTAGAATCATTACCTTTCTACCTTTAATCACATTTAAAGACATTTAAACAGCAAGACTAATCATACACAGGTAACAGTTGCTTCAACTTGAAATGGAGACTTGAGTCTCTTCATAGTAGCATCTTCCCTTTACATTCCATTTGAAAAGCTGTTTTTTATGAACACAGAAATTAAGTTTTTCTTTTGATTTCTTAAGGTCCTGTAATTTGCGCTACTGCAGATCAGTGACAAAAAAAAATATCCATGAATTACAGATGTTAAACTAGTTATTTTAATCTGGTTTTTTTTTGTTTTGATTTTTTTTAATTAAAACCTAGAATAACCAAGAACTCGATGTTTCTATTTATTTGTACCGAGCTTGCACTTTTCCTAGTTTTTCTAGGGAAAAGTACTCTTTTCTAAAATCAACCAGTTTCATACTAGGATAGTAACAGAACAATGTAGAAAAAATAACTTAGGAAGTGACACGGCAAAAGAAAACAAGAGGCTTTCTATAAGTAATAATAAAATGCAAATATGCTAGCATGCCTAAATGGAATACGGCTTAAGTATGGAACACCTGTGGTTGGAATAATTTTCTGGAAATGTCTTGTTTTATCCATCATTTACAGAAATAATGTTGGCTCCCAGTTTAAGTTGGAAGAATTATTCATTAGATGTCTAAATTAATCAACATAGATGGTATAATTGTTGCCTTGCACAACCTGTTATTTCATGGATAATGAATATATTTTTATTAATAGTGAAATATTGCTTTATAGACTGTACAATATATTTATGAATTTAAATTAAAGGCAAATACACTACAAGATGATTCATTTGCTTTTAAAACTACATATGTAATTCCATAAATATATCATTGCTGACTGTGTTAGCTCTCAGACTGTATAGATGATCAGATTGTATCGAAGATGGTTTATCTCTTTTAGTGAGATAGGTGTTACGCAGAAACCTAGATCAGCAACACCCAAAATTAGTGTCATAAATCTCTTCACTACTACTTTTCTTGTATGATAGCCTCAGCTTAATGTGGTCATTTCAGTTTCTTCAGCTTTATACAGCAAAAAAGGCCACAGAAATGATGAGCAAGAAGATTGCCATTTTATACTCCAACATATTTTCTAGTACCATAAACTAAAACATTAAAGCAAAACAGAGCTATAAAACAGAAAATACATTCAAATGGAACCAATGTATCTCTTTAAGGTGATGAGAATAAAGATTTCAAAAGATCACCAGGGGAACTTTTTTTGATAGTCCTATCAGTGACTGCACACACTTTTAGTACATCTGAAAAAAAAGACAACAAAAGTAGTATTACAGTTCTCCTGCACAGCAATCTGCACCTTCAATGACCTTCTTTTGACATGTATTCACAGTAAGAGGCAAGTGCCTAATTTGCGGATTTGCAGTGAGCTTTCTAAATTACGTCTATATACGATTTATTTGATCATTTGTAAGACCTAAAATCCATGCACCTTTAAGGAAAGGAAAGTGAGAAACCAAAGCAAGTGAAAATAGGCTTAAAAGACAACTGACCTTTTTCCACTTCATTCAGATTAGCAGCTTGCAGTGACAAAGACAGAAGAGACAAGAGACTTTTTACATTGTAATACAACAGCATAGCACATTAAGCTAATGCACAACTATAGCAGCAGAGAGGTTGATATAGCAAAATGAAGCAAACTTCAGAGTCTCACCTACAGCAGAGCAAAACAAACAGAAAAGGTAAAAAGTACATGCCACTGGTGGCATAAGAGAGGTTTTACTTCTGGATCAGTTAGATATATGATCTAATGACTGATGGAAATGGGCAAGAGAAATGATCATCTGAATCTACAGAATGTACATAAAATGACCTTAAGTTTACTAGACTGAGATTAAAATAAAGGAGATGACAACGTTAAGAAAATAGCAAAGTTAAAGAGTGCAGGACATAGCGAGGTATTTCTATTTCTCAAGGTTTCATCAGTCTGCTGATTCCATTTGCTTACTGTTGTTCCACAGTTGCAGTCTGCGATCTTAAGAAAGCTCACAGTACATAGTGCAAATATAATTTCTTTGTCTTTCCACCTGTAACTGTGGAGATAATTCTAAAATTTAAATGAGGCAGAGAAACATGGATTAATTCTCAAGCACCATCATAATAAGCTTTTTAGACTGCTTGCTTTTAAACCAACACTGCATAATTGAGAAGTGTCAATTTTCAAGGGATTGTTAGAAAAGTAAAAAAGCGATTGTTGTTACACTGCAGCATTTTTCATAATTTTTGTATGCATTTTCAGAGCTAATTTGAGATTCTAACAAGCTCTCCACCTGAAAAAAAAAGTTTTAAAGGAGAATGATACCAGCAGGTTTCATCTGACTTCTTCCTTATACTGTGCTATGAAATGTAAAACATATTTGCAGATAACCATTCACCCAGAAAAATATTCTGGGCTAGTGCACTTCCACGTTCAGTACATATATGCTGTGACATCTCGAACACAGACACTTCAAAGTATTTCCAACAGAATTAAAAGAGAATAGGATGAGCCTACGGTGGTATTTTCATGGTAGGTACACTGTCCCAGTCTGCAGCATCTTACAGCTCATTGACTTTTTTGAGCTAGAGATAAGTATCTCTGAATTTAAAAAATCTTTTTACCTGCTGAATATATAGCTTGTTTTCCTGATTGTTAACCAACTTTTACCCAGCTAGTACATGAATTCATTTAGTGAAAAATACCTTTCATAAAAAAAACTCATTAGCAATATGCATATCTGTTAGATATCTACCTGTTAGAACAAACACCAAAATCCAGACATTTCATGTTCCTCATGAAATTCCCTGTATCCATACTGAACAGGGATTCTGTTGTTTATCTTTCAAATCAGGCTATAAGGCAGAGGAGAAAAATTAAAAAAAATCCTATAAAAAATTTGGTACCTCATGCACACTTGAGGCAACTCTAAGGTTAATTTATATTCTGAACACTACTATTTCTAGGTACTGATGTGTCCAGACTACTGTCAGTCAAATTCTTAACACTGAAAGTTTTTTAATTATTATGCAAGATCAAGGATGATGGACATGAAGACCCCTTGACTAGCTCAATGATTTATATTTTCTGCTTATAATAAATCTCAAAAATTACTTAGGATATCACATATTGTGTCCTATCCTCATATGCTTTGTCAGACAGTATACTGTAGAACTCTGCATTGTATCCTGCGGAATGAAAAAAATGAACTTTTGCTACAATTTTTGCCCAACTTGTCTGCAAAATGAATTGGGGCTCTTGGTGTTGGACGTTTAAAAAAACACCTGTCTTTGTTTTGGCAAGGTGCTGAAAAAAAATTGATGAGATGATGTAAATTCTCAACATTTTTTAAAAAGCAGCACAGCTAAAATTACTGATTACAAGTAGATTGATTTATTTTATACCTGGTGAGAAGATTCTTACCTACTCACATGACCTACTGACTTCTGTAGCAACTATGGGCAGGCATTGCCTCTGTAAAAGCAAATCTTTCTTTCCAAAAGAACTACAGTTAACCCACTTGCCATGTAAACTCACAGTATTTTCCTTTTAGAATTATGCACAATTATTAAGGATACATAAGGATATGTATTAAAAAATACATATCCTTGTGTTTTGACTAAAGAAGTACAACTGCAATACAAATGTCAAAAATGTTACCAGTGCTTATTCTCCTTTTCGCTCTAACCATGTGGATGTATGGGGAAATTCTACAATTGCTGTTCCAATTGATTATAAAACTTACATTTTGATTACAATATTACAGAAATGCAACAGGCACACTTAATCAAAGTTTAGGCTAGCACATGTAAAAAAGCCTTTATACCCACTCCATGGATATTTAATACAAACCAGTCTTTCCCACGGCGTACTGTGAATATAGCAAGCCATTGACTTTACTGCATTGACATGCACTCACAATGTCAAAAATGAAGAAATGAACACAGGTAAAAATACCTGCAAAGCTGCAGAGGAGGAATGCACCTGAAAATCAATTGTTTGCTACCTAAAAGATATATGAAAGCTTTTAGCATGAAGCCACTGAACAGGAATACCAGACTGATGTGACTTTGATTTGCATTCTGCCAGCCTACCTAGTGAATAACTCATCCCATTTTTAAAGGAGATGGTGATTGATCCCAGGGGAGGTGAAGCTTGACTCACATGTACCTGAAACAGCTGTTGTCAGAGAAATAGCAAACACCCGTCTCATTGATGCTGTTACCTGTCATTTTCTAAAGCTTGAATTGCCCATTGCACTTAGGTATTAAGGTATCAAGCAAACCAGTATTTTGTGTAAGCAGATTATGCCTGTTCTTCCAGATGTGGATCATCCAGTTATTATTACATACCTTATTTTGGTTACTTATACTTTTAATCTCTATTGTTATACATACTATAGGTCATTCTGTATGGAGAAATTTCTACCAAATGTTTACCTATCATATGTACTGGATGAACACAAATGTTAGATTATGAAGTTGCATTTCTTATACTTCTGTTCTATCATTTTCACTCTCTATGGGTTTCCAAGATTTAAATATTGACTTTACGTCTGAATGCCCTAAAATATTTGAGCAATCCAGTAAGTTGTAGAACTAATGATGGAAAAACCTTGGATTAAACAGGAGTTAGCTGTGTTTTCAATAAATGAAATTAATTAAGAAGTTTACCTCTCCTCATAGTTTTCGACAGCTCAAATCTGATTGACTGATTAAAATAAAGATATAGGATGGCTGAGTAGAATTAATTTCCAAGTGCTGATGTATTTTACATTTCCTTTTTCATGCATTTCAAGTCATGGTTTTATGAATTTAAGCTCTGTGTTCTCCTAGTGGTCAACTAGCTGTCATAAAATAGATCCGTCTAGTTAGAAAAACTATAAAACAGATCAATGTAAACAATAGATCCTACTTTTTCTCCAGTGTTGATGCTCTAACTATCCTCCATTCCCACAGAGATGATGACGGCAAGCAAGAGACCCTCTGTGTCAAAAATAGGAAAATGCTTTGGCTTGTCTGTCAACTGATAGAAACAAATTAGACACTCAGTAATGAGTTGTTTTTTTTTTTTTTTGTTACGGTTTCTCTCTGTGATAGAAGAGAAAGAATCGCACTCTACATTCATGTTTCTAACGGAGAACAGGACAACACCCAGGGGTGTCAAATTCAGTTCCCTACTGGTACAGACACATCCTTTTCTGTATACAAGGTAAAAGCAGAATATTTTTCACATTTCTACACCTACAGAGGTTCTTCACTGGGATGTCTGGGTTAGGTATACAGTAGGGAGGGACAAATACAGAATCAAAATTCTATAATTTCAAAAGTAACAAAGGAATTAGTGAGTGGCCATTCAGTCTTCTTTTGACTATAAGCCATATAGGAGAAAAATATGGATGTAAACCTGGCTTTTAGTCAAGTATAGAGTAACTACTAATTCACCTACAAACTGAAAAAATATTATTGTTCTGCTAGGAATTCTTAAATCACTTGTACTTTCTCTTATACTCCTACCTGTATATTCTGGTGGACAAAGGCAAGTATAGTTATTGATTCCATCCACACAAGTAGAATTATTTTCACAGTCATTGTCTTCACAGTCATCAACATTTACTTCACAGTTTTCACCTTCGAATCCATCTGCACAAGTGCACCTGTAATACAAAAACAAAACTAACCACATTGACATTTTAGCTGGGAAGACCAGGCAAGAAGTTTTGTAATTAATAGGTTCAATAATTCATAATCATTATCCCATAAAGGAACACAGCTGATATAATATAAAAAACCAAACATAGTAAACACTACCAAAATAAATTTTGCATTTTAAATTACAGAAAATAAGCTTCTAAATTTATGCCTTGATCTATACAAAAAAATACATCAAAATAAACAGCAAATGCAAAAGAGCTCTGAAACATGACTACATGTATATTTTCACATAAAATGCGCTAACTATAATTTCTGCAGCTTTCATTATAAGATTGCTTTGATATTCAAAATAAATAGTGTTTAAACAAACAAATGGAAAAGGTCAAATTCTGAGACATGACTATGTCAATTTAAATTCTATAAGCATAATATTAAGATGTATACACTTAAGTTTTAATAGAAAACTATTTAATCTTTGGGCAGAATTTGGATTAAAAAATAAGATTAATGACATAATGAATTGCAGGATAATGAATTGCATCTTTTTGAAGTGTCATTTCTAACAAGCTTGAGGTGTAGATTATTAAATGAATAATACTTTCACATAAGAAAGCAAAAGAACTTTATTTCATAATTCATGAAGTACATCTGGAGTAATTGTACTGTGTGATTAAATAACTCAAGATTAAAAATGCTCACAGCATGTTTATCTGCTGGCACAGTGAGTTTCAGATGAATCATTAATTTTCTGTTTCACTGGGATTTACATTTTATCATTTACATGCTGTCTGTTGAAGTAATACACACAACAACAGATGAATTGTGAGTTTTTTTCAGCAGGGATCTAGCTAGCTATTAGTTAGC
This sequence comes from Pezoporus wallicus, assembly GCF_028554395.1. Classification (NCBI taxonomy): domain Eukaryota; kingdom Metazoa; phylum Chordata; class Aves; order Psittaciformes; family Psittacidae; genus Pezoporus; species Pezoporus wallicus. Next base: position 2,665,096 of record NW_026637470.1, read on the forward strand.
ATAATGGAGTCAATACTGTGTTGTCTTGACCTGATATGCCTCCACTAATCACAATCATTTGTTACTGTTTTTAACAGTTTCAGAGCTTTAGAAGCTTTCCAAGGACAGCAACATGTTCTGAAAACTTCAGAAGCAGTAAAAAATCTGCCTTTGTGGTTCACTCACTCACAAACACAGAGAACCTGAATATTAATACCAAAATTATTTCAGCACACAAAACTCCATAGTTTTACATCCCTTTCTTACAATGAAAAGCAACCTACCAGAAACCATCTTTTTCTCCTTCTTTCAAATGACAGGTTCCACCGTGGTGGCATGGGTTACTAATGCAAGCATGAATGGGAGTATCACAGTCTTGACCCTATGAAGGGAACAATGATTATAATTTAAGAAGAACATACAGACACTACTGGAAGGGAGCCAAATAAACCTCAAGGGTTGTTAAGAAGCAGCTTACATTTCAGTGAGCTTTTTCCTCTTCATTCAGTACCTACCTTGAAACCATATGGGCAAGTACATCTATAGAAGTCAACTGGATCATTGTTGCAGGTTCCATCATTTTTGCATGGATTTGATAAACAGGGGTTACACTTAGCAAGAATATTAACATCCACAGGCCCTTAAAAATACAAATTAAATAGTCAGAAACAAACAACGATTTATATTTGATAGGATATACTTGCCATTTTGCTTTAAATTTAAAATGAAATTTATGTTTTAGACTTTGTGGTGTTTCCGTATGAATAAAATGCTGGACTGTCCTTAATACTTTTGAGATGACCAACTAAATCTGAATGGGATTCTTAGTTTAATTATCACTTTAATTATCACTTCAAGAAAAAAATAAAGCTTATCCCATCCTCTGAAATCTGTACAGTTCTCTTCCATGATGATTACCTTTCCTTTATATTAACAAAATGATGAATAGAATTGCAGCTTTAACCTCTTTAGAGGGTAAAAATTAAAAATTGCCCGTGAGAAAAAGAACTATCACAGTTTGCAGTCCTTCCCTAATGGTGTTACTGAAAAGACTATTTTAAATGTACTTTTAATTTACATTTTATTTGCAGGGTCAGAGATCTCTAAATGAACTGGTAAAATTACTTGTAAATTGTTTGAAGATCTGTGAACTGTAAATTACATTGTTCAAGCTATGTCACCGTAAATAGCTCTGTATTCTGCCTTGCCCCCTTATGGAGTCAGTCACAGTCCTGTCCATTAGTGCATTAGCTGAGCCCACAAAAAATGCAGACTATACCATGAACCTATGGCTGTAATCCATGCTTGCAGTCTAGTTTTTAAACTAGTGATTATAATGACAGAGTTCAGAAATTAACATTGAAAAAATCTTAGGAAGCCAGACTTAGAGCTTTGGCCTACATAAATCTTATCCTCATATATAAATATTTTTTAGATAATTATCTTTCTGTTGTTTTGCAATTTAAATACAGCCTTTTCATGGTGAATTTTCAAGTTAGGCACCATCAAATTTTATATTATTTTTTGTCAAACAACCAAAGAAATCACTGCTTATTTGTTAAAAATTAGAAATCACCCGAGTATAAATAATGTTTCTTTTTCATACACTTTGTGATAGAAAAAAGTGATAACTCTAAGAGAAAGTAGATGACTTGGCCAAAAGCCTATTCAGAGAATAATCAAACATTCTCTGTTATCTCCAGCTCTATTGCCTGATGACATTACTGCCTCCAGCTTGATTTCAGATCTCACCTATGAAAAAAACTTCAGCTATCCACAAGTGATTTGTACATTTCAAGGAATAATGAGTGATTTCTTCTAACCAGACACAGAGTCAAAACTCCTGAGACCTACTGGTAGAACTGCACGATTGTTCCATAACAGGCTTTACTCAAAATGAGACAGACTGCAAAGGTTTTTGAGCTAACAGGCACTTTTACTGAGATATAGGGCTTTGGGAGGTTTAAAACCTGGATATATTTACTTTCTTTTCTTATTTTTCTTTGCAAAAATAATCTCCGATGAATCATTGTAAAGGAATGGGCATGGAAGGAAGACATGATTATATGAATTCAGCAAGGGCTGTTAAACAAGGAGAGGTTGACATTTTATTTATCTGTTTGTTTATTTATTTTTGAATCTGCAGTTGCTGGTACCCTTCCGTGTCACAGCTTGCAGCAAATCCAGAGGGATGAACATGGTAATCTGTGATAAGATGCTTACTGCCAAAGCCACAATCTGTAGGGATCATTGACTGTCTGGTCTCCATTACCTTATTTTGTAAGAGAAATCTATACCTGATTAAAATTTCTGTTAGACCAGCAAACATCAGAGGTAAAAGAGTTGAAACATGCACCATAGAATTAAAATCTAGAAAGTCCTGCCTGTGTACTCTAGAGTACTGCTGATTATTTCTAGAATACATTAAGAGGTTCTATAAAAAAAATAAAGTGCAAGAGGCACATATTTAAAAACCAAAAAAATGGAAGCACTATGCTGTAGCATGAAGTCTATGCTTCCTTGTCTCAACCATTCTGAGCATCATATCCTCTTTTCTACTTCTGATGCAATAAAAAGCTAAATATTTGGCATGAATTAAAAAACATTCAGCAACTAATGTTATTTGCTGAAACAGATTAGCAATCTTAATTTCACTTCCAAAACAGAGCCAGAAAATGGCTACCTAAGTCTATATATACCATTCTATCTGAAGTTGGGCTGCGTTTATTTCAAACTATTATTTATATATTATCCAATAAAATATTTATTTTGATTTATTATTCTTCTGTTGCAAGATCAAAAAATTGAAATGCTTCAGGTATTTTTACTGAAGGCTAATGGAAATCCAGTTCTGGTACATATTTTCATTTGCACTATACTGTTCCTTTTCTCTTTCAAAGTGTTAAAAGTCTTGTATATAAAAAAGCATTGGGTTCATAACCTATTATTTAATTTTTCATATTGTAGACATTGTTGAATAAGCCCTGGCTGGAAAAAAATCCTTAAAAAAAAAAAAAAGCAGCATTCTTTAGTAAACAGTGAAAAGCTAACTGTATTTTACTGACATTGACACACACATGTAGCTACCATTTTCGAAGAAAAACATGACACAATTTTTCTTTTTCTACAGAAAACTTGCAAGAAAAACTTTCAGCTCTGACATTTTATTACTCCTATTCTCTCTTGCATTTGGCCTCAAAATCAGTATCTACACAGATTCACTTACACTAAAGCTGCTAATGAAATCACAAATTTTATTGCAATACAGTGGAAACAGTCATTTCAGTCAATTTTCAAAACTCAAACCCAGGCTTTTAAAATAAGAAAACTGTTCACACAATATGTTAAATGATATATCATGGGGACTCAGCTGTAAATTCATCAAAGGGGAAAACACACAGTAAACATGCATGTCTTAGGAAGGAGGATTGCTTGAGGTATACAAAAGGAAGGTCAGAAGGTCTGCTCTTAATCAGATCACCATTCCAGGTCTACTTATAACCTTACCTGGTATGAGAAAACCACAAGGCCCTGGAATCTCTAGAGGCAGGGCATGGATGATAAAGAGGTAAAAGATTGAGAATCTGTTAGAGGCCACATAAAAGAGGAAAAAAACCCCACCCATAAATGTAGAAAAAAACCTGAAAGAAGAAAATACTAATAGATGATTCCTGAAGTAAAAGAACTCATAAAATTAGTAAGGTACAATGATTTTATGGAGCTGTAGGACTGAGAAGAGACTTAATTTTAAAATGCTTATTTTCACTGGGAACTATTAATTATGTAAATTAAATTCAAGCACCCATTTCAGTTTCAACTGAATCAAGAGATACTGATAAGAGGGAATGACTCACTACTCTCTTCCTATAAATGTGTACACAATAGTTGATCATCGACAGATATTCTAAGAGTCGTCTCCCACCTAGCCTAAAATTTTGGTCCTAATAGGAATATAGCATCTTCCTAATTTCTATTCAACAGTTCATTTTTAATCAAAAGATAAAATTACTTCTCTTTGAGAAATAGACACATAATGTCTTACAGGACCATCATGTCATTGAAAAGCTACTGATTTGTAATCTGTAATTATGAGCATCTTCACAGGACAGTGGCAGGAAAATGATTTTCTCTCAAAGGTATCCATTATACCAGATATCCATGCCTGGAAGTGAAACAAATGCAGTTCTTACCCTGCAAAATAATATAAATGATATTTTCTGATGGGCAAGAGGGAGCAAGATATACTTTCTGTATTGTTTAACAGAAACATAACAATGACCGTAGACAGTGGTGATACAGTGTCTAAAACTAACAGTGCTGGAAAATAACCAAGCAGGTACCACATGTTCATGCAAATATTCTTTCACTTACATCCCTACAACAGTGTGCAATTAGAGTGTATCTGCAGTAACCTTCAGTGGATGCTTGTAGCAAAAAAGAACAGATTGTCCAGCAAAAGTCCTATCTAAAATCAGACTGAGACTTTGCAACAGATGAGTGTCATGTGCAATGAACACTGGCATGACCTCAGAGATGTACTTTTGAAAAACTGCAAGAAGGACTTGGAGGGAGAAACAATTCATTGGCATCACAAGCAACAAAATGGGTTCCACTGGTTTTTGTTTAGAAAATTTTTTTTTGACAGAAAGCCAGAGGAGAGAAATAGGATGAACATGCAGTAAAGAACAACTTCAGATGAGACAAACTCCAACAAAGTCCCAATGGCTTTTTAAAGGTAGAAATTACTAAGGGATTAAGCTCACCTTTGAAGATACATTAACAGATGTGTAAGTTAAAATAACTTGAAGAGTACATAGACTGAGAATAAATTACTTCTACAAGACTTAAGATTATATTCATCTGATGCCTCAGAAATCACTATGAGCTTAGTACTGACTTACTACTATTAGCACACATAAATTCTGTTTAATTAGTATTTCCTCGTTTAGTGTTTGGTTCTTTTTTTTTTTTTCAATTGGGAATTTCAATGTTTCAAAATCAGGACCATGAAAAATAAAGCTACAGCAGAAATCTTCTGTGTTTTCAAAATATTTAAGAAGGGAGAAATGGATGGAATAGAAGATTAAACAATAAAACAAGTTCTCTCTCCATGTCAGTAAAAAGGTACTTTTCCACTTAAGGTTCAGAAAGAGAACCTAGGAATTCACAGACAATACTATAAGTTGTGATATAAATGCCAGCATCATTGGTACAGACATGGAGATAAATACTCTTTGTCCAAACCCTGAGAAACCTCTCAAAACATTTTAGACTGAGACCTCTATAGTGGTATCACATCCTTTTACCTACAGGTTTTTTTGGGGTGTCTTTTACGCTTTTTTTCTGAAATACCAGAGGAAGCACTATGGAAATATTGGTAAAATTAATTGCAGACTGAAAGGATTATGAATGTATTTACAGTTTTTACTGTGAACAGACTGAAGGAAAAGGACATTCTTTGGCTAAGGGAAGTACAGATGTTTAAACTGTAGTTCATGACCGAGACAGTACCAAGTACCTGTGCACATCAGTGTGCTGAGAAGTACTGTACTGCTAGTCTAAAGACTCTTTTACTCCACTTATTTAAAAAGAAATAGGTATTGAAGTCTTTAAAATAAGTAGAGTTCCTGAATGGAACCAATGGCTACATCCCTAAATATGAGGGAGAATTATGACAACGGTGAGTGAAAATGCTATAGTAAGTGCATTTACAGCACACAAGAATATTTCACAGCTCAACTATTTGTAAAAATTAAAAATATACATTTCAAAGAGAAACAGTACAACAGTACCTTGGCAAGTGAATTTTTTAGAAGGAGTTGTGAGAAGAAGTTTATCTGCCATATCTCCGGGACCAGCACAACGTGCAATACCAGGCTCTTTGTATTCCGATTTTACCCAGTCAGATAGCCACTGCATGTTACAGTCACAATAAAGAGGATTTGCTCCGATAGCCCTGTAGAAAACAGACAAATAAAAAGGTAATAAAGTTTTAAATGGTTGCTTTTAAAAAGAGAAGCCAGAAAACTGGTTGCAAAAAATCCTCTCAAACCACAAATCTGCCCTCCATCCATGAAATGGACCATAACAGCATAAAGTGTCTGGATTTGGGTTCTAAATCAAGAAGTGATAGATTTAGCAGTAAACTTGGTCCGCAAACCTAGCTATTCTTAGTTGTGTGAATGTGTGAACTTTGGACGTCTAATACTAACTAGCTCTGTTTCACTGTTGGTATTTAATGTCCAAGATCTGCATAAGCAGAATGAAACTGATACTGGGAAATTAAGTTAGCAAGAATAAAGTATTTCTTCCAAAGCAGCCAAGGCAACCCCACAGAGTTCCACCCTGATATTTTTCCTTTTCAGTTTATGGCTCCCAGGCTGGTGCAAACCATCTGTTTCTAGGCTTCCAAATTTGATTTAATTATTTCCTCTTTGGAGCTCTCCCACTGAAATCACAGCTATGTTCAGAATTCTATAAGAGGTCTCTGCTGTGTAAGCAAATAAAACTACATTATCCTAGCTTTGTGGTAGTTACGTAAGAATTGCCTCATTATGAATGCAAATCAAATTATTTAAATAAATACATTCTTTAAAATTAAAAATAATTTAGCTAGAGATTTTGAGAATTGTGTAAAGGCTTTTTAAATGTTTATTTGCGAGAAACTATACTCTTAAAACTGACTATGACATGTACATTTGGAGGATAGAAGCACTGTGCTGTTCTATAAAGTTGTATTCATATTGCTTTTAAGAAATACAGTAATAATCTAACATTCAACAGATAACCTTGACATGTGCACAAACTGTCAAATGGCAGTATTGGAACATTCTCCTTCTCCAGATGTTTCAGTACTTTTATTTAGATTTTTCCATGACTTTGGATCAATTGGTCTTCCAGTGATAGAAGAAAATCCTTGGCAGACAAAGGCAGTAGAAACTACCACTGCTGAAACACTCTCTTTTGCCACCTCTCTCAATTAGTGCTACCTACTTCCACCTGAACACAAAAGACCATATACACTTGTTCAGTCAGACTTCAGTCAGAGCAGTAACAAGAATCAGAGCTAGTGATAGGAAACTTCCCATGCAAGGAGAAACACCAGGAATTTGTTAACTCCATATATGCAAGAGTGAATGTCAGACTGAACAGATAACACAATTGCTCTGCTAAGATCAAAATGTTAGCAAGGATAGCTGGTAGACTTTTGGGGAAAAAAAAACCCAGCAACAATAATAAAATCTATCAATTTTTTACCGATATTTCATGCAGATAAGCTAGTTTAACAGTGACATTTGAATAAATTATCAATGCCTTAAAGTTTAATCAGTATCATTAAGGTTCTGAGAAATGGTAAATTAAATGCAAATGTCCAATACTGAACTAGAAACAGATAATTAAGTTTTTAACAACTGCAGCTGTTCAGAAACATAAACCCCAGCTATATATAAAGGCACTAGTCAACTACTCAGTTGCAAGCAAGGATTTAATAACTATTCATAAACACAACGAGGTTTACAGCTAGGTAACTTTTACTAATCTAAGTTTCCCATTGAAAATTAAAATCAGGACAAGCATTGCCTAAAATTGTGTTCTGAAAGCAGATGTCCATGTATTTAATTTCAATTTAACAGACACCAACACAGAACCATAGAATAATTTAGGGCACTCTGGAGGTCACCTAATCTCACCCTCTGTGCAAAGGAGAGCTCACTTCAAAGTTGCTCAGGGCTCTGTCTAGCTGAGCTCTGAAAATCTCCAGGGACAGAGATTCTTCCTCTCCTTTGGGCAACATATTCCAAAGCTGAACCACCCTCACAGTGAAGAATTTTTACATTCAGTCAAATTCCCCTTGTTGCTGCTTGTGACTGTTGACTCCTATTCTTCACTGTGTACGTCTCAGAAAATCTGTCTCCATCATTGCTGTAATCCACCTAGTATCTTAAAGACTATTTTAGGTCCCTCCTTGGCAGCTTGCCACAGCTCATCTCATCCTGCCACCTTCCAGCCTTGCTTGCCCCTAACCTGGATTTGCCGATTCATACACATTGGCTTTGTACTTGAAAAACTGAACACATATTCCAGACGTGGCCGTAGGACAGCCAAGCAGAAGGGAGTGACCACTGTGTTCAACCACCTGGCTTTCTTTCTAATTCAGCCTGGAGAGTCTTTAGCTTTCACTGCCATAAGGGCACATAGCAGACATGTTCAGTTTGCTGCCCACCAGGAGGCCCAGGATTTTCCTGCTGAGCTGCTACCTCTCTGGCAAGTCCCAAGGCTGTACTAATGCATTAGCTTGTTCCAGGGCAGTCCTTTGCATTTTGTCTTTGTTCAAGTACATGAAATTTGCTAAACATAACAAAAAATATGAATACTCACAGGTGTGATAATGCTGAAAGATCATTAAAAGCTCCTTCAGGAACAACAGAAATATCATTCCCATGTAAAGACCTTAAAAAGAAAATAAACAAAATAATATATATGCATAAAAAACCAGCCAGTTAAATTTGAAATTTTCATCTATGAACAGTTTTCAACTTTTTACTTTTTTTTCTTACAATTCCTTAGTGTTTCCATCTGTTTTTGCATGGCTGTTTTTTGTTTTTTTTTTAAGCTCTGACAGCCTACACATCATTTAATTTGTTCATCCTGTATTTTAATAAGAACTGTTAATAATATGATTATTTTAAAATGGAAAGAAAAAAGGTGAGTAAAAGTAGGTACACTTCTGCCAACTACAGATTGGATTTAGGGATAGCAGACAAGTTATATTTCTGAATTTTTCAGCAATTTCTGACAATTTCAGCAATTCCTGAAATCCCGTTAATTATGCTCATACTTTCTTAAAATCTTTCATGCATTCACGGAAAATACAGGCATTGACTGTTCATTAATGAAAATATTAAGGTTATTGCCCTAATTTGATGGTAAAATTAAAGAACTAAAGACCTTATTAAGCATCAATACTGGGAATAGTGTTCTTCCTGTAGCAAACGTGCAAAGAATATCTTTCCTTTTCTATAAATTCATTCACTCATGAAACCTGACTTGGGAGTATTGTGTGCAGTTCTGGTGTCCTCAACATAAAAAGGACATGGAACTGTTGGAACATGTCCAGAGGAGGGCCACGAGGGTGATCAGGGGCTGGAGCACCTCCTGTATGAAGACAGGCTGAGAAAGTTGGGGCTGTTCAACCTGGAGAAGAGAAGGCTGCGTGGAGACCTCATAGCAGCCTTCCAGTATCTGAAGGGGGCCTATGAGGATGCTGGGGAGGGACTCTTCATTAGGGACTGTAGTGATAGGACAATGGGTAACGGGTTAAAGCTTAAACAGGGGAAGTTTAGATTGGATATAAGGAAGAAATTCTTTACTGTGAGGGTGGTGAGGCACTGGAATGGGTTGCCCAGGGAAGTTGTGAACTCCATCCCTGGCAGTGTTCAAGGCCAGGTTGGATGGAGCCTTGGATGCCATGGTTTAGTGTGAGGTGTCTCTGCCCATGGCAGGGGGGTTGGAACTTGATGATCTTAAGGTCCTTTCCAACCCTAACTATTCTATGATTCTATGATTCTATGTATATCTAACACATGTAGAATTATGGTTCTTGAAAATATTCATATTTATATAAAATAATTGAAGTTATGTGAGCACACTTAAATAATGTCATGCTTGAGACATTTAATCCACCTAGGCTATTAAATGGTTATAAACTACTCAAATAGAGGCAAAAATTACATGTTCTGCTGGGGGCTTTTGAGAAAGAATTTTTGCAGTTTTTTTTTCTTAATGACAAACTGAAGCTGTAAACTAGAGTGATTGTTCTGTATTTTCTTTTGTCCCTTTCTGTGCCCTTACAACCCTGTTTTTCTTAGAGGTAAAATAGAAAGTTTTCTTGGAACCAAAACTTAATACTATTGATTTTTGATAATTCATCATGATGCAATGATTTTGGAAATACTCCCATATTAAATGGAACAAGAAAGAAAGAAATTTGATGTTGGAATAAAAAGAATCAAAATTCAACTGCAAACCCCCCTCATATATAGTGAATTTATGCATATGGCATTTCTGTTAGAATTTAATGCTTATAACAATGGAGAATAGAACACAAAAAAGAAATACAGCCAAGATTAAAAAGCAGAAAAGTACGAAGTGTAAGTCTGGAAAAATAGCAGTGGTTAAAAAATAATACTTACAACAATCTAAGTGATTTCAATCCATCGAAAGTCCGTGCAGGGATACACCTCAGGCGGTTGTAACTAAGAATTCTAGAAATATATAAAATACTGTCAGCAAGTATATCAGACATTCATTACACAATGCAGAGCATGATGAAAAACAGCTTTTGCACACATAGCTAGTTAGGAAACAAGTTATTTTACAGCCTCCAAAACAAGCAAGCTTTAATTCCAACTAAATGTCCTTTCTTTCCAAGACAAAAAAATCCCCCAACAAAACAACCCAAAAGCAGAAAAACAAACAAAAAAAACAACCAAAAAACAACCCATCAAAACAACAACAACAACCAAAAAAAACCAACAAAAAACAATACACTGTAATGCTTCCAAAGAGTCACTGTTACATGTTTAAACTTACAGGGTGAGCAGCTGAGTCATGTTGCTGAAGCTCTGATTAGAAAGAGTGCTGATTCTGTTGTTACTTAAATCTCTATAAAAATAAATGCAGAAATTCAGACCTTAAAATGACTACCTCAGTCCTGAAAAACTGTATTGTTAAACTGACACATTACTTTGATTAGTAGAAGCAGTATCATTGCTATCAATATTTAAAGCAGCAGATATTTTTATTTTACATGCCCAGTGAGTGTTTAGCTTGTTCAATGAAAAGCTTTTTCAATTCAACACAGATGAAAAAGCAGCACAATGCATTCCTGTACAACAGCAATGTCCATCATGCTACTTAGTTGATAATGCAATCCTCCGTTGACCCAAGTATAGAAATGAAAGTGATGTCTTAAAGTAGAAATCATTCTAGTTGTGTCCCTAATGACACCTAAGTAAATATCACGTAATGCTGTACTCAACACTGATATGCTTAAGGCATCAAAGCCCAGAGCTATTATTATAAAGACTACTATCTAAGATTTATAGAGAAAGCCTTAACATTATCTAGGTGTTCCTGCTCCGGCAGGGGGATTGGACTACATGATCTTTTGAGGTCCCTTCCAATCTCTAGCATACTGTGATACTGTGATACTGTGTGATCTTTCTTGTTTTTCAATATTCTAATAAATAAAATCTTAAGCATAAGTATGATGGAAGCTGGAGTGGTATGTTGGTAGCTTAAAAGAAGCTTTGAAGAAGCTGTATTAAATGTGGATACTGCTTGTTCTTTATTCTCACATTGCGCTTTAATTTTCTTTTTATGTCTACCATTTCACTATTGTTTACTATATGGTGCAATACAGCGTTGGTTTGTGAGGAGACCTTGATATTTTAACTTCAGAGTACTGTTAAATAGCTATGCAACATACCTCTCTTAAAATTTCATGAAAGTGTGTAAGACAACTGACATAATAATAAACATATTGGGCAAGTATAACAGAGCGATCTATTCAAATGAGAAAAAAAAAGTTAGAAATAAACAAATTCCTTTGTTAATCTGAAACTCTGGAGATTTTAATGTAATTTCTTGTTTGGCCCCAGAAGAACTATGCATATGCATAGTACTGTGGTTGGAAAACCAGCTGAGGAACATTCTCAACTTTGTTAACAGCAGTTGGAGGATACATTCAGAAGAGACTACAATAATGTGCCCCACAGGTCTGATAAATTGAGGCTATTAATACTGGGTCTTATTTGGGGTTTTTTAGTGTTTTGTTTTGTTTTTTTTTAATTTACTATTTACCTATAACGTATTACATTATTTGTCTGCTAATTAGTTTTTGTATATTTTCTCATTAGGAGATAAAGTCAGCTGATTTCTGGCTGTCACAAATACACCATGAGTACCTAATTTCTGTGATGGAAGCCTTGTCACTATGCTTCATCTTTAGACATGTATCTAGTTTCCACTCATACTGTTACCGCACACAATCCACTCAACACATTTGCTTCTTTTACTGAGGTTCCAAAGTTCGTACTTTCTATGTGCTGCAAGTTATAACTTCCCAAAACAATCCATCAAGATTTCCTATAGATTCTACACTGTATACATTTGAGAATATTGCAAAGTTTTTTCCCCAATGTTATTTGCAAAATACAAAAGTTTTGGAAACTTGTTTTTTCTAAATTTGTGACCGTGACAACTTTTGTCTAGCATGAGGTAAATAAAGGAAATCAAGATCTTGGTTTTGAATGCCAAACCATTTTCAATTTTTACAGCAAAGCTCTAAACCCAGTCAAAAAATGTAAGGGATTTTGTTACTCCCGTCCACTTTTTATTCTGATTATAATGAAACCACAAACTGCTTTCAGAATGTTACACAGTTCAGCCTCAGCTAGTATAATTTTTTATAGTCCTAACAAAACCCATGGAATTAACGCCACTTACATCTACATTCTTCCTGTTTCTCTTGCTGTACTCTTACAAGGTACATAAATAAATAAATTTTAGAGTAGCTAGTGATTTGCCTCAAATCACAGAGTGAGTCAGCAACAGAGTTGGGAATAGGGCATTCTAAACAAGCTTTCTTCTTCAGTCATTAAACCATGAAGTGTGGGAGAAACAGAAGGGGTTACGTTTAAGTGTTAGAAGAGCTGTCTGTGCTATTCCTATGTGAAGCACACCACTGAGCAAAGCATATTGCAGAATATTTCTTTTGCAAAATAAATATTCTAGTGCCTTTATGGAGCTGGGTACAAAATGTTGTATTACCCTTACACCTTACCCTAATTACCCTAACTCACTAAGTTAGGTAAAAGATCTTACCTATCTTTTCAGGTTAACTATAATTTCTGGTTATTTACTTTATGATGTATCACTGTAATGAAATACTCCTATTTATAAAGCTGGAGAGGGACTTTTCATCAGGGACTGCAGTGACAGGACAAGGGGTAATGGGTTCAAACTTAAACAGGGGAAGTTCAGGTTAGATAGAAGGAAGTTCTTTACTCTGAGGGTGGTGAGGCATTGGAACAGCTTGCCTAAAGAAGTGGTGAATGCTCCATCGCTGGCAGTGTTCAAGGCCACACTGGACAGAGCCTTGGGCAACACTGTCTAGGTTGAGGTGCCCATGTCAGAGGGGCTGGAACTAGATGATCTCAAGGTCCTTTCCAACCCTAACTATTCTATGGTTCTACGACCAAGTGCATTGTAAATAAGTTGTGGTAAGTAGAATAAAATATTCTCTGTTATAAATTGTGGTTAGGTACAATATTTGCTGGAATACTTTTTTTTCTTTTTTCATTATAACTAAAACCAGGTATAATGAAGTAGCTATTTTGTTTTGTTTTTCATTCCAATAGGGACCGTTACTCTAAAACTACTTACATGAGTGTTAAGTGCTTGTAGTAGGAAAGCTCTTTTGGAACAAGGGTAAACTGATTTCCATCCAAATAACTAAAATAGAAAAATAAAACATAAACCATAAGTTTTTCATTAAAGCAGCAGCATCTTCATGCACTAATCTTATAATCCAACAGCAAAATTAATAACAAATAAATGCATACTATTTCTGTTTTATAATAAACCTATCTTGAAAATGTTGGGTTTTAGACACAAGTGAGGACCTGCAGTCTTAGATCCAAATGCTATTGTATCAGATATTATTAATATTATGAAGTAGCAGTAATACCAGCCAACTCTTACACAGTACTTTCTATTATTTCATAAATACTGCAAAATGAGGCTGTTTCACAAATCTTACTTCTGCAAGTAACTTTAAGTGTGGATTTTGAGCATACTGTAAATGGGAACAGACCCTGACATTGTACAGGTAGTCCTTTACAGTAGAAACAGCAAGAGCTGGTCCCAGCTCTAACACCAAATTAATTTGTCATGCCTGCAGTTCAGGTCACCTTCCTTAATTTCTCCCTGTCTGTTTCATGATATATCAGGCATAACATACTATAAGCCTGGTCCTATGGAGTCTGTTAGGGACTAAAGACAGTAATCAATTACCCTTCATTAGAAATGTTAGATGCTTTTTTTTTTTTCCTCTTAGGTTTACAGCTCCTGTATTACATTGCTTGCTGTTTTTCCATGATCATAATTTTCAGTAACAGGCTTGTTCACCCTTAGAGTTAACAGGTACAGTCACCAAACTGTATTGACACCTGAGTTACAGGGAAAGGAAGTCATCAAGCCTTGCCTAAAAAGCTTTCAGTGTGCAGCTAGTTATTGCAAAGTGCAAGTAGAGGGGCTCTTCCTGTAACCAGGGCAAGTAGATTAGAGATAATAAGTAGTGAATTCACTGATGTGTGATTCTCTGAAACAGACTGCATATGAAGCAGAAAGTGGCAGGAGGATTAAAAGTCCCTGGTTTCTAAACTGGGGCAAATGATTTGATGGCAGTATTGTGGTGGCATTACTTGTGTCTCCTGGAAACCACATAAAAACTACATCCTTATTATTCCTATACAAAGAAGATATTTTAGCCATCCAAATACTTGGAGCACACTTGAGTTAAGAACAGCCTTTATCAGAGACATTCTTACATTAGTTATGATTTTAATGTCTCTAAGTATGCTGCAGCATCTTTAGAAACTTTTTTCTTCACTAAATGGATGAGCTGAAACAGAGTTAAACCAGTTAAACTTTTATCCTTATATCTACACCTAATAAAAAAGCTTTTTCTTTATTTTTTTTTCTTCCTTGGATCTTGCCTTCCGTAGGACTGTTTGCTAAAAACAAACGTGTCTCAACAAGTTTTATGCTTACACTATGTTAATGGCATTACATAACTGGTGGTGAAGAGTGCATGGGCTCGTATACTTCATTGTTAAAAAAGAAACAAACAACATTTTAACTTTTTGAAAATGAGTTAGTATTCTGAAAAAATTCTTCCATTGACAGATAAATTAGGATATATTGCTTTAGCGTCATTAGAACTAAAGTACTACAAGCATCCACTTTTCTGATAAAAATTCCTCCTTGTTCAAATGAAGCAACTATTAAGATATTTTATAAAACACATGAAGAGCACGTCTTGGAAGGGTTATGCATGCTAATGAACAAGAAGAATCAATCAGTATGCAACTGCTAACTAGAACCACCTCCATTATTCTTCTGAAAAATATGCTAAATTCCATGCTTAGACACTAATTAAAGCATACAAAACTGTACACAAGTGAGTTTTCAGTCACAGTCAGGGTTCCACTTGCAATTTCAAAAGTACTTCTCCTTAGCTATTTAATTTTATATTTCACTGATGCCCTTAAATTTCTTAGACCAGACTGTATTTAATTAAGTCATCTTCTATTAAAAAAAAAAACAACAAAAAAACACCACCAAAACTTAATGAAGTTATAGGTTTATATATAGCTGTGTGCTAATTTGAGTTCTTAATAATTTCTCTTCATTAATGACTAAAGCTTTTTGGATATTATTAAACACCAAATTAGTGGTGGAAGTTTCAGAATCTTCTATACAATCCCAAATAGAAAAAGAATAAAACAGTTTTAGTGACTTAAGATAAACAGTTAAGATGTCTTCTGAAAAAGCACAATATTAATCAGTCCTTACAAAGCAGCAGGAATTTAATATTGAATATTTGCCATATGTAAAACAAACTCAACATTTTTTTTGCAATAATTTCTATTTTTTTTCAATCTTATGACCTGTCTGATCAAGATTAAAAACAGATTAATAACCCAATTTTTAGGTTTATTTTCCCCTTCATAATGCATAAAAGTGAACTCATCTAATCTTATTCAGTTATTGTCCTCAAACAATACATGAGGTAGCAAGCTCTTTTTTGTATCAATGTTGCTGTCCATCTGCATATTCATATAATATCTCTTAATAAAATTTAATCTTAACCATTTTTCTCATATAAAAATGTATAAAGAGATTAATAAAATATCCCAGATTGCATAAGACCGCCTATATGAAAAGACTTTCTATTAAAACCAGTCTTTTTGAAATACCACAAAAGTGTGCTTATTATGAAAACATGCAAACACATGAATAGATTGTTTTCCTCTTTCTTTTTCATGTAATTGAACTTTTTTGTTCCTTCCTAAATAATGACCATAGATCACTCAGATTCACTGCTGCCCATAACTGAACCCATGACAACATGATATCCATGTTCAGATATGACAGTTCAGTGTTGGGGATATAACTTCTGAGAACGATTACAGTTTTACATACTTATATTTTTAAAGCTTTTCAGTAACAGATATTTACTAGAGTGTTTTAGGACTTACAGAGCATTGCTAATTCAAACTTAACCTCAAATTTCTCAAAATACTGTGCAAATCTTTATGTATATAAAGTCGTATAAAAATAAATATCAACTGATCTACTGAATCAAGTTCTTCACTTTTTTCTCCCGTCATCTTGAGCCTGATAATAAAAGTCTGATATTGATTTTCATAAAAGGGAAAAAAGCATGCACTTACAGTTCAGTTACATCTTTGGGGATGCCTTTAGGCAAAGCTTTTAAGCCTTTGTTGCTGCAGCGAACCACTGTGTCTAGACAAGTACATTCTGCAGGACAGCGGGACAGTGGGGAGCAGCTATTGTCATCATTTCCTGGTTAATAAAAACAAACAGATATTAAGCTTGCTATAAAAATGGTGCTTCACTATTAGCAATAATATCCCCCCTGGAATTCCTATAAGCAGACATGATATTTCTACATTGTGATATTTCTAGGTAGGGAAAACATTGTTATCTCTGTAATCCATTCCTCCAAGAATTTACATTTCAAGTGATGCTTATTTAGTACAATGCTGTTTTACTAGGTAAAATGCTATTATATGGAAAAAAAAAGATCATTAAATGAAGAACAAAACACAAAAAGACAGATAAAGCAAAGCATTTGTTGATTTTCAAAATGAACAAATTATTAAAAATAGGCACTATCTTTAAAGAAAAGTTACAGCCTTGAAAATTGACAATCTAATAAAGAATTAAATGGAAGCATGCCTGAGAAAGGTAGCAGCCTTTTTTTATTTTTATTATTTTTATTTTTTATTAAGCGTTGAGGATGTCACAAACTAAGCAAAATGGCATGTTATTTGATCAAATAACCTGAAAGAGCATTTGACTTAAGCATCAGCATTTACAAATATTCTCATCTGAACTACATATGTGATCCATGTATATAATTTTTATATTATCTCTAAATTATGATTTACAGTACTGAAGATAGGCAAGAAAAACTTCTGAAAGCATATATACAATAGCCGTGTTTCTGCTGATTATCTAAAAAAACAGGTGGAGGATTTTTAAGCTGATGTAGAATGAAGTGCAGATGAAGTAATTTAAAGCATAATTAATGCTTGAAATAACTATGGATCTGTGGGAATCATGCAGCTATATATATATATATGAAAGCTGAAATTATAAAAAGCTCAAATATTAATTTTCTTACCGTCATCACATGTAAAATCCTGAATTGCTACATCCTGAATGGGAATCTCTTTGAGGAAGTAGGGTTTTTGGCAGCGAGGGTTCCCTGTCACAATGCGTTTCTTCCTTAGCCAGTCTCCAAGCCATGCAAGATGGCAGTTGCAGTTGAAGGGATTGGCCAAGAGGTTTCTAAGAACCACAGGAAAGTTTACTTCAGATGACACCATTTTTTTCATCCTCAGTATTTCATTTCTATTTTCAAAAAGCTAAGCTTAAATACTGTTCTTCAAACAATACTGTGTATAAACCATAGGTGAAAGCTGTAATTTAGGCTCTGTGAATCTTGATATAACTCATTTAGAAATAATTTAAAACTGTCAAAAGACCTGACTTGTTGTAAAGCTACTCTGTACTGATAATGCAATAATTTTATATAGAGATGAGGGCTGATTACTTTATATTATTAGTTTCAGCCTGACAACAGCTATTCCATTAATTTGTCAACTCAGGATTGCCATCTTTTATTTGCTCTAGAGAATAAGTTTCCTATCTGAAGTGACAGCTAAGTTGATTACATGCCAGTTATAAAAATGAATTTAATTCTGGAATTCTGAGTACTTTTGGCATTTCCCTACTTCAGCACAAACCTATTGACAATTCTGTTATTTATAAACATGCCATCCTTACTACGCACAAAGTAGTTACTTGGTGCCAAGTGTCGCTTTTTATGTAAAAAAAGGATTAAGTACTTTCCTGAATGTTGCTACGTACGAAAAGCATTTCTTCAGTAAACTGAGTGGCAGCTTTGCTCACCATTTTCCCTTCCTATAAATTACATCATGTTTCAATAAAAAAAAGGATGCTTCTTTTTATAAAAAATTAGACTGAAGCTTCATTATAAAACATGTATGAATTCAAATCTTCTGTAGGCCAAGGAAGCTTAAAATAGTAATTTGATGTCACACGGCAGAAAGACAGACACATGGTGGTTCAACCAGCTCTGACTGTGCAATGCTTAAACAAAAGGTGGCTTTCTCTCCTGGTTGAGATCAGTGGGCTTCTGTTGAAGGAGGAGTTGAGCAGTACACTTTTCCTGCCTTCTCAGGCACTTCTGAAAATCAGTCTAGTGCTGCATTCAGGGGTACCATGAAAACATACTCTTAAGTGTCCAAGATAGTTCAGGAAATAAACTTTCTCCAAAATACTTCTTTGAACTCTTTCTTCCCTTAACTTTACCTCATGCTGTGAAAGTATATAGCAAACATTAACATAAATGTCCTCAGAGAGTCAGAGGTTCAAGTTCGGGTAAGGTAAAACTCAAACGTGTGACTCACAATGTAGAGAGCGAATGTAGTGTATCGAAGGAGCCGGGTGCCACGGTGGTGATCTGGTTGTCATAAAGCGAGAGCAGGCGGACTGAGCTCAGGCCCGTGAAGCTGTCATTTCCCACACAACTCACACGGTTACTCCTCAGCATCCTGATAAAGGAAAGATCAACATTTCTCATCGTACCCTGAGTAGGAGTTGCAGCTGAAGTGGTGACCCAAGCAAGGGCCAAGAGGAATGACTCCAAAGGGATTGCTACTGGTGGAGAAGCCACAAGTGCAGTGACCCCTGTGCTGCCCGTCACCTCACTTGAGGTGACTGAATGCAGTGTGCTTGAAGGAGCCAGGAAAACAGAAAGATAGGTGGGTAGGCTTCACAGAGACAAGGGGTGTTTCCCCTAAGCATCTGTGGCTTTTTCTTTCAATCAGTAATAAAGTTTATTAATTGAAAATAAATTAAAATTCCCCAAATTGGAGTTACACAGCATTCCCCTCTTTATGCTTCCAAGCCTATTGGAACCAGCTGGACTCCTCCTAAGACCCTTTCAACCTGATTTTTCTTAGGATGAATTCTAGAAGCCACTTCTACTACATTCTCAAGTGTTTCAATTAAATAAAATAAGGGTACCCTGACTCCTCTTCCTCATGACTCTAGGATCTAGTAAAAAATTAAGAATACTAAATAAGAAGCAACTATCCTAAAATCTTTCATATTTCTGTAAAACTTATAAGCTTGGAAGTTTGGTGTTCTCCTATCTGATCATCAATAAATGAATATTTTCCCCCATGTTTTTGTCTAAGAATAAGTGCTTCTAACAATTTAACAGCTTTAAATGCAAAGTTAGAAATGATAGGCCTGATTTATTAAAAATACAGCTGAAGCCTAAAAGACCATTTAATCTCATCTTGGGTCTGCTGATCAGGATAAGCTCTCTGAGGAAGGCCAAGAAGTCGTAGATTGTATAAACATATCTTTTTGAGTGGAAAGAGCTAAACTGCCTTCATCAAAAGAATAAAATGAGCTCAAGCTATAGTGCTTTTACTCCTCTCTCCACTGTTGAAATGACATTAAAATTACTCAGGAAAGAATCATTTCCTCTATTTCAATATCCACCAGAATAATTTTTTCCTCTAGTAAAATCCCCAGGAATGGTTAGGCTGAATTGAATCAGACTCTATTACATAAAATGTGCAATTCCTGTGCAAATTTCTGTTACTTTGAAGCAGATGATTATTTTCAATTTCTGCATTTGGATGTTTACCCATTCTCAACCACTTCATCATTTTAAAGGACTTCACTGCTGTAGTCAAGCAAGCACAACAAAAAATTTCAGCTATGTTATATCCATAATTAATAACTAATGAATTCATATAATGTAAGATAACATTTTGTTAAATAGCAACAAAAAACTAAGATATGATTGAATAATCTATAACTATTCCTCAAAATTATTTTTTTAGGACAGATAAAGTATTACTTTTAAAAAATACCTGGCAGAAAGGAAGAATTAAACCACCCAAATTGTTACACTCACAGCGTTTTGAGACCCTCTAGTCCTTTGAACATTTTGTGTCGAACACTTTCCAAGCGGTTACTAGTGAGCAATAGTTCATTCACACCAGAGGCTCCGTCAAATGCTCCTTCTTCAATATCTGTAATCTTGTTATTGCTCAGGTTTCTATTACACATTAACAGAAACAGAGAAAAAAATGTTTTCTTTTTTGAGTATTCTAAATTAACTGTTAAATGCTGCAGACTGCATAGATGTTAAGATACCAAGTTATTATGTAAAAGCAACAAATGCATTGTTCAAATTCAAATTGACAACAAATGCAAAATTCAATGCCTTTCTACTAAAGTAGTGAAGATTTTTAAAGCAATCTTTGGAAGATGTTTTTAAATAATGGCAATTACCCAGTCCATGCTGCCACCACACAAGAACATCTTTGCATAGATTTGAATCTTATAGGTGACTGTATATTATTTTTGTGTCTCCAGTCCTTGTAGCATTATTTGACAAATTAACAACAAAATTAACAACTATATGAGCACCAGCACAACTATGTTTCGGTAGACACAAATATAAGAAAACAGTATAAACAGCAACATATGTAAATGAAATGTGTGAATGTAAACAGTACATGAAATGTTAATAATTTCTGACATTAGTTAAAAATGAGGGTTTATAAGCAACTTCGGCCATTTATCTGCAATCCACATGTAAAGCGGATCAAAATGTGGGAAAATGACCTAAAATACTGCCAAAATATTTATTGCCTACAGTTTTTAGTTGAACTATGGAAATTACATCCCAAATGGGTGGTATACATACAAAAGCAGGCATAGTCAACAACTCGCATTTACTTATCTTATTCTTGCCTCCTTTTGGTTTAGTTGTTTCATATAACTATACATATTATAGAAGTACAAATCTACAAACTAAACAGTCATTTTTAGAAGCTCTTAAAAATTTTTTGAGCCAATGTAAAATGAAGCTAAAAACCTTTCATTTGATGGGGCTAATGGCATTGGGAAGAACAAATATTTGATGCAACTTCTAGAACAGCATCTTAACTGTTCAAATCAAGAAAGATACTATCTCTTAGAACAAAAAAATTATATACTTGCCAGAATCAGCTGGTGACATTATCTAAGACATAGAAAATAACATGTTGTGGCTTCATCTTGTGTGCTGACTGCTCATCTCTAGCCTAGCTCTGATTTAATGTACACCTTGCCTGTGATGATGGACACAATTGCAGAGAATCATAGCATTATTTAGGTTGGAAAGCACCTTTGAGATCATCAGGTTCAACATAACCTAGCACTGCCAAGTCTACCAGTAAACCATGTCCCTAAGTGCTACATGTTCATGTCTTAAACACCTATAGGGGTGGTGACTCCACCACTTTTTTGGGCAGCCTGTTCCAGTGCTTGACAACCCTTTTGGTGAAGAAAATCTTCCTAATATCCAATTTAAACTTCCCTGAAGTGACTTGAGGCCATTTCTTCTTGTCCTATCACTTGGTACTTTGGGAGATGAGACTGATCCCCACCTCACTACAACCTCCTTTCAGGTAATTGTAGAGAGGGATATGGTTTCCTCCACGGGGCTAAACAACCCCAGGTCCCTCAGTCACTCCTCATAAGGCTTGTGCTCTAGGCTCTTCACCATCTTCTTGTCCTTCTCTGGACATGCTCTGGTACCTCAGTGTCTGTCTTGTAGTGAGGGGCCCAGAACTGAAAGCAGGATTTGAGATGCAGCCTCACCAGTGCTGAGTACAGGGGGATGATCACCACTGTGGTCCTGCTGGCTACACTATTGCTGATACAGGCCACAATGTCATTGGTCTTCTTGGCTGCCTGGGCACAAGCTGGCTCATGTTCATTCAGCTCCGTCAATCAGCACCCCCAGCTCCTTTCCCATGAGCAGCTTTCCAGCCACTCTTCCCCAAGCCTGGAGCCTTGCATGGGGTTGTTGTGGCCCAAGTGCAGGACCCAGCACTTTGCCTTGTGGAACCTCATACAATGGTCCTTGGCCCATTGATCCACCTGGCCAGATCCTTCTGTAGAACCCTCCTACCCCCAAGCAGATCAACATTCCTGCCCAACTTGGTGTCATCAGCAAACTTACTGACTGTGCACTTGATCGTCTCATCCAGATCACTGATAAAAATTTAAACAGAAGCATCTCCAATACCTAGCCCTGGGGAACACCACTTGTGACTAGCCGACAACTGGATTTAATTCCATTCACTACCACTTTTTGGGCCCGGCCATCTGGCCAGTTTTTTACCCAGCAAAGAGTACGCCTGTCCAAGCCATAAGCAGCCAGTTTCTCCAGGAGAATGCTGTGGGAAACAGTGTCATTTAGTTTCACTGTGAAGCTCTTCAGTCTCCTCTAAGGTGCTGCACAAGACTGTAAGCAAGAAACTCAATTATTTCTCATGTCATCTGGTTTATCTGTGTCAAGCCCTTAGTCTCCTAAAATCTTACTTGTTCCTGGTGTAACATGAATACTACTTCACCCACTTCACAGGGATATTTTAAGGATTAATGTTGCATAACTAATCAATGATGCAGTCCATACATGTGCTTTATGACTGATGAACCATCAAATCAATTAAACATTTAGGCCCCAGTTTTTCAGTGACATCTGTGCAGAAAGACCTTTGCACCTATTTGAACCTCCAGAAGAAATATGAGCTCCACAGAAATACAGAATTTATTCATATTGGTTTCTCTGTAACATCAGTACCTCACTGATTTCCAGTCACACTTAACCAGTCACTGCATTATTCTCTGAAATGAATAATGTTGTAATGACTGATAAGTATATGAAGTTACAAAGCAGTATTATTCAAAATGTTAATTTTTTGTTAATATTTTCTCAAATTTTTCCTTCTCAATTATGCAGATTTCAAAGCTCTTGGAGTTCTGGCAGACAGCTACACTGAGACTTTAAAATTTTCTTCCTTTTCTTTCTCTTGACTTGAACACCTCCTCGGCCAAAAAGCAACTAGCTTTAGATGACATTAAATGTTTACTAAGCTACCTTTACAGCCTGAAAATATGTAATTACTAATAGTATACTCTCTTTTCCTCATTTTTCTTATAAACGAAGATCTGCTATATCTGTGTGCATGTGTAAGATGGCACATCATGTATTTATTTCAAAGGTATTCTGCAGGTGTAAAAAGTGCGAATATGAGATCATTGACGAATAAAGAAAACTAGGTATCTACTGTTAAACACCAGAACACTCCTGTGCCAGACATTCCTCCTTTCTTAAATACTTAAGCCCAATCGTAAATGCCAAGATGAACTCAAGTAGACAGGACAAAAACAAAGTTGATTTTTTTATTATTTGTTGGTTTTGTTTAGTTTTTCTTTTTTTTTTATATTTGTCTTCTAACTAAAAAAATCAGTAAGAGATAACTGTGATCATGACAGCTGCCAGCAAGGATGTGAGCAAGGCTAACAATTTTTTAAGTAATACTATTGCTCCTCTTGAGAGTTTGGTCACTAGTGACATAGACTGATCTTTTACAAATAGTAGCAACTTGGTGTCTACAAAACACTGCATCATTTCATTAATCTGAACTATTTTTACTTGCATTTATCTTCGCTTACTATTTATGCTTGGATTTAATCCTGCAAAGATTAAGCACAGAGTCACTAAATCTAAATAATCTACCTTCAAATATGTCTTTTACATAAGCAAAAGAAAAGCTTTTCATAGATTTATTTTTAATAACAACTACAAGTGGTAAGATTATAAACTCCTCTTAGAACATGAACTGTGAACATGGACTTACATGGATGAGCTATCAACCATTTTTTTCTCAGTCATTTAATTTTGATATTCCCCTCATCTAATGACAGTTTAATGAAGCACAGAATCAAAGGCATGTCTTGAATATGCTGAAACAGGCAAAATTGTCTGGTAAGGGAGTTGTACAAGAAGCTACAAAAGATTACTGGACCTTTGTTTGAGCAGCTTATACTGTGGGCTCCCTGCTGTGGCTGCATAACAGACCGGCTGTCCAGACACCGGAGTGAAAGTGCCAGAGCTATACACCATAAGAAGTTTTTGCTGGCAATGCCTAGTGCCATAGAGAAGAGCTGCCAGCTCTGAGCTATCTCAGTGATTAATTTAAACCCATTCTTGATTTTTTTTTTATTAGAATACACTGAATCTTTTCTAGATAAGAACTAGGGAAGGTGGAGAAACACAGCAAGGAGCTAACATGTTTTGTGAATAGACAAAGTCACTGCAATTACACTTACATTTTACGCAGCTGAGGAAGTTTCTTAAAGATTCCAGTAGCTTCCAGGACTGAAAATTCATTGTTATTTAGTCTCCTATAAGAAATGACATCAATTTCAGAAAAAAAATATTTAGGCATTGGTACAGAATTTTAGACTCTAAGTGAACTTTTCAGACTGGTTTAACTGTATAGCTGGTGTTTAACTGGTAGCTGAAGAACAATTCTGTATCTAATGTTGTCCTGGGTTCAGCAGTAGCAGAACATTTCTAATTCTGATAATTCTTGTAAATAAAGATTCTCATGAGTTAAACTTAGCCATACATAAGACATAAAGAATCAAAATCAGATCACAAAATAACACACAACTAAAACTGCAGAGAAATATAAGGAGATGTTTTTAATTTTTCTTTTAAGGGAAGAAAAACTAAGGAAGGTTTCAATTCCATGGCAACTTACAAATAAAAATCTTTAAGAAGCACATATAAACCACTGAAGATTAGTTTACTGTTCTTTAAAGGATATCAGGTGGGGTCTGCCAGACATCTGGAGGTGCTCACAGAACACTGTTTACAAGAATGAAATAATTACCTTATGCTCAATAGTTCGTTTGAATAGGGTTTGAAACACCAAACATTTTAAAACACGTTTCTGACCATGGTTTATCTTCAGACAACCACACCTAACCCACATACATTGTGTAAGGAACCATTAAATGCTGATTTGTAGCAGTACAAGAAGGTATGCAATGAGCAACAAATACTAGCTGGATACTGATCTTTCCTGCCCAGGTATCAGAGCTGTTCCAGCGTAGTATACTTTTAGCAGCTGCTACATTAGGAGACCATCTATATTTCACAAAATATCTGCACTGATCCAGTATTCCCTGCTTCCTCTCTTGAATGGAAAACGGAAATTGAGTCTTAGATTCTTTATATGTTTTAATAGACCCATCTTATTAAGGAAGAGAGTCTGTCCAGCTTTTACTTCAAAATCTTAAATAGGAAGGAAAAGACATGCCTGAGAACATTACCACAAAATTCAGCATAATTCTAAACCCAGAATACTTTTCAGAATTGCCTTATTGCAAGACAATATTAAAAAAAACCCATAGAAAATTAAAGAAAGCTAATCATTCATCCTTCCTTCCTGCTCATTCTCAAATGATAGCCAGAAGGGAAATTAAGGTTGTAAATCTGAAAGTATGGCTGTATAATAATTTAAGCACAGAACCAAACAGAGAAGACAGGAAGAGGTTTTTGTGGAACATTTGTATACCACACTTAAGTACAAGGGACATGAATTTCAAATGATGCTACCAACTCAAAAATCCACTGAATGACTTATTGTGATTTTTAAGAAAAGAAAGGCTACCTAGCTGCTCTTCTCCTATATGCATGTAGATGTTATGAACTGGAATCACAGAGCGGCCCTACAACTAGAATGGGAAGTCCCAAGAAGAGCATCAAAGACCAGAAATAACAGAAAGAAAGAAGAGAAAGACTTGCATCATTGAGGCAAATACTAGAAGAGTGTATTTAGCTAGAGCAATCGGATTTTTACAGGAAGTAAAAAAAAAAGGCAGAAATAATTCCTTTATCCCCTCTAGAATACTTGTGAGGCTGTTGAAGTTTTTATTACATTAAAAGACTCGAAGAACAATCTGTACAGCTTATGAAGAAGTTGGTTTAATAGTGACTATACTACAGTATAAGACCATCTTACTTGATAAAGTGCTGGACAGAAAAGAGCTCTTTGAGGGCAAAAAAATATAAAAGAAGCAATAACGGAAACTGAAGAGAGGCAGATTCCATATGGAAGTAGAAGTTCCCACTTTAAAAGATTTTAATGGAAGTGAAAGGAGATGATTAAACTCTGTAACGCATTTAGGGAAATGGGGTTTTAATCCATTGACACCTTCAAACAAGACTGCATCTTTTGTGAATGAAGTGCTGTAACCAAATATGAATTTTGTTTTAGTCAAACACAATTTCTTTGTTGACTGAAATTTGACATTTTAGATACACAGCAGATGAGTTTTGATCATTTGTTTTTTCTGAATTTAATATGTATGATTCATAATTATAAAGAAAACACTTGACAGTTTATCTTCCACATGTAAATATGAAAACAATTAAAATATTACATTAAGATTATTACTTCTTCAGTGCAGAGAGAATTAAATATGAATTGTGTTAAGAATCAAGACAATGCACACTTGTCACTTCAACAACTCCATTTCTCATCTCTTGGTGCAGTAACTATATTTTTATAATCATTACTTTATGATCTCCTACACTTTAACCTGTAACTTGTTCCATTGGTTTTAAGTCTTCAATTTAAGTAATTTTATCTCAAAATATTATAGCATAAAGTAAAATGTATTTATCCACTGAAATCTATCTCCTTTTACACAAAACTGTGTAGCATTTTTTTCTTCTCTGACACTACTTTGTGAACAATAAATCAACAGCATGAACAGCATGGCCAAAAGCTGAGTTTTGCTTTTCCCACATATGCCACATTTTCAATTGAAATCGCCAGGCTTGTAAAGGTGCTTCTAGACACAATTAGAATTAACCACTCAGATTTGTAATTAGAACATCACTAAATTCAACTCATTCTCCCAGCTCAGAGACAGACAAAAATCTCCATCTCTCTTTACCCATATTTCAGTTTCAAATTCCTTTTGCTGTCCAGATATTCAAAATCCTTAGCTATAGTCTCATTATTTCATACCTGCAATGCTGTACTGTTGCTTTGATGCCAGCTGCAGACTGATTATCTTTCAAGAGATATGCTATACTGTTGCTCATTTCACCCTCTGTGTCACAACTTGATCACAGTACTCCTGTCTCCACATCTCTGTCCCTGCTTTACTACGTCAAATCAAAGTCCTTCTATTTTGCCCCTAAACACTCTGCCTTGTTCTTTAAAATGAGCGTTCTAGGAAAAACAGCTATTTCCTCCTGCTTTTGCTCTGTCAGTGATGGACACTTTCATCTGCCTTTCTGATGATCCTTCAAGTATCTCTGTGTTCCCTTTCATACTATGCTTCGCATGTGGGAAAACCTTGTAAAGCTGTCTTAATTTTACCTTTCAAACCCTCCTTGAAGACCACTTCAGTTGTAATGCCTACAAATCATTCCCATATGGCACTTATTAAGCAAGTAATAATCTGTGACTTCTCTTCTGCTCATATCTGCTCATTACATTACTATCTCAACTTCTTAACTCAACTCTGTCTTGTTTGTCTGCTTTATCTTCCTCTGGTCTCCTGCCTGACATACATAATGTGTCCTCTGCATAAGAAGAACCATTTTTGTTTTATTAAACACCTAGGTAGTACTTTTTAAGACAGACCTCTGGTTGCTGGCTGTCCTACTTGCTCTTGTAGTTAAAATAAAAAGCAAAATAAGCCCCATTACCTTTGAAAAAAAATCCAAGTGGGTAGCTCATGTACTGAAGAACTAGAAATATAGAACAGTTGCCTTATTTTTTTATCACACATTTTTAAGGCTATGTGGTATTCAAATGATGTATAAATAATTTTTATTAATATCTAGTCCTTTGAAGTGCCTTACAGAGGGGCATATACACATATATCTTTTTTGCTCAAAAAAGTAAAGTTGTGATTTTGTTTTGAATATTTTAGTTAGTTTTTCCATAAACAAATAGTGCTTTAATATGGGTTCAACTTACAACTCTGCAGTGTACTGCGGGATATGATCAGGAATTTTGTTCAGTTTCTGATTGGAGCAGTCCACTGTGGTCCCTTCACAGCGACATTTCTCAGGGCAAGCCAAATCTGCAAAGCAGTCTCCGCTTAATTTGGATCTGTAATCTTCAGTGCCTGTGGAAGAGTCAAGTCAAAATAAAGATACTGAGTCAATAAAATAGAAGATTTGCTTCTTGTGAGAAGGCTGAAAAGATGCCTGCAATGCAGATAACGGGTGGGCAACTTGGGAAATGTATGATAAACTTTGTGATACTGAACAGACAAAAGGGCTTCAAGAGAGGGTTAAATATAGGGGCTCAAGATATGCTGGAAAAAGAAACTGTGACCAACTTCACATAACAGGATAACATTAACTTGAGCTTTTCACAGCTGTACTTTCTGCTGATTATGTTGTCAGCCAATCTAGCCTTGTTTATAACTAATCACACAAATGCCACTGATTCTTTTAGAATTTATTTTCATTCTCTGTATGAAGAATAAATAGATCCTGAATGCCACCTTTTCTCTTTCTCTTGTTACAAATTTGTATTGTTGACTGGGCTTCTTTTTTTTTTTTTTTTTTTATAGTCTCGATACTCCACATCATCTCAAACACGTAAGACTGAAAACCCTGTTTTCAGCTTTAATTTAAAATATGTGTGATCCTGACTTAAGCCTCAGCAGCTTGCCATGCTGTAGAAAGCTGCGTGACGTTCCATGGTGCTTGACAGAACCATGTTTTACTCATACCTCACAACCACATGGTTAGATCAAGCACAACAGAAAATCTCGCTACATTATCAAAACTGCATCCATTAGGCCAAGGGTAAGAGCAAGGGAAAAGAGTAAGGAGTAGGTAGGTATAAGTTACAGAAGCATTTGAAGTTTAATACTTGCTTACATGACATGGAATTCTTATTACTGAATGTCCAGTGCCACGGTAACAGTATTAATGTCACAGATTAAATCAAAAGTACAAAAAAAGAAAAAAATTAAAAAAAGAACCACATTTAAAGTTTCCTCCACCATTTCCCAGAGTCAGTCAAAGAAAACGTCCTAAACATATTGGAAGATTCGGGAGAAAACATCCAGTAAGGAACTGAGGGTGGGTGACAAAGAAAACAAAGAAAAGCTGAAAGGACCTGTGGGTTCTTCTTGGACAAAGATGAAAAGACTGAGACTAGTAGAAGGTGCATCAGGGCTGGGAGGTACACTGTGATTTATCTCAGACACTGAATTTTACTTACAGCCAAAATGGTGAACTCCTGAAAAAGTAAAGATAGCCAAGAAGGAAAGAAAGACAGTAATCCCAATTAAGACAAAACCATGAACTAAGCTCTCATGTTCTCTACTCAACTTTACTTTGATTAGAAGATGTTGCTAGGGAGTACCATCTTCAGCAGAGAGGAAGAATAATTCATTTTAAGTGGCATCAAAAAATGAAGAAAAGATTGGGGTTAATTAAAGGTTTCATATAGGATGACAATGCCTCCCATGCATTATTCTTCACTATTTTAAATGAATTCTTTGAAAGCTGCTCCCTTGAACACATACACATGCTATGCCACTTAAAACCTGAATAAACCGAAGAAAAGTAGGAGAAACAGATTTCTCAGGGGAATAAAAAAAAACCCACAACAGTCATCACATGTTATACTATCTAGCATTTAAATGTCTTAAGCACATATAACAATGTGGAAAATTTCTAAGAGCTAGCAGACAGAATATTATTTCAAATTAACTATTTAAGGCTTGTATAATCTTCTAAATGACTATAATAAAATTCTACCAAGACTTCCTAGTGTCTGCAGAGCAAGATCTCCCAATGACATATTTAAAACAAATAGTAAAAGAATTGAATTGTCAGAGAAATTATAACATTTTAACAGCATTTACTGAAGTGTAAAGAAGTAATTTTTAGCACTTTTAAATACCCCAAAAGCAAGCCTATGAATATATTTTTTTTCTTCCTGTGTCCAGAGAAAATCACTTTTAGAAGCTAAACAACTAAAATATTAGGGGACAAGGTCTTCAACAACTAGAATAATTTTATGCAGCATCTTCCTCAAACCCAATAGAGAGAGAAAGCACAGCAATTGTATTTCAAGAAGCAAGTCTGTAGCACTTTTTTTCTCTCGCCCAGGAACAGCATTTTTGAAAGGGTACATAAACAAACCTAAACTGCATGTGTGGTCACATTATAAACAGGCTGTGAAGACATTTGCTGGCAAGAAAACACTTCTAACTCAGAGACAAAAGTTGTGCTGGCAAGGTTGAGTAGTAGTCACTCTGTGGCAGGAATACAGCTGTTTTACTCATTAAGGGATTGAGTGGTACTACAGGTTTGAGAAATTGAATCCCCCTCTGGTTTATGCTGCTTTAAAACACATTTTCGCGGCTGCCAATGCTGACAAATTGCTGCCTTATTTTGTATTTCGTCTTTTCTTCATATTCAAACCAGCTTTATTAGTAAAAGGGCACTAAAGAATTCCAGCATTGCTTCAAATTTAAGTGATACATCACACAGCATTAGGATAAGAGCTGTTAAAAACTGGCTTAAAAGACAAAGAATAAGTAAGATTGCAGAATGACAGTATACCTGTAGTACTTGAAAGAACAAGTGCACTGGTGTCATAATCAGTTATTGCAGGTATCTTTCTAGATATTAAACAATGGTAGAAAACCCTGCCTGCAAATTACATAGTGCAATTCATCAATAGATTCATTATTCACTTTTTTATTTTACCAAACAATCCTTATAATCATTATGTTAGGAACATAATGCAAGTCCATCATTGTTTTTTGTTTTTCTGTTAAGAAATCAGTGCACACACCTGACAAGCAAGATAAAGCAAAGAAACAAACATATTTCAAAGAGCTAGGGCCAACATCTGTAAATCTTTTGTGAAAGTATCATAGACTCATTGCAGCTTAAAGCGGTGTGTAAACTGCTGTTTCACCCGAACTCTAAAGTCATATTGTCTTCAATGACAAACATTTTTGATTCATTGTGTGCGTGTGACCACAGAATGCCTGTAATGAAGAATATCAGCTTTCTTTTCCAAGCATTCTGCTGTGATTTTGTAAACA
Organism: Pezoporus wallicus; assembly: GCF_028554395.1. NCBI lineage: Eukaryota > Metazoa > Chordata > Aves > Psittaciformes > Psittacidae > Pezoporus > Pezoporus wallicus. The sequence continues at coordinate 2,696,455 of NW_026637470.1, forward strand.
TAAAGAGGGTGAGGAAGCAGTAGTTGCAGCCAGCGTAGAGCATGGAAGTAAGGCAAGAAAATGTTAATATGTAAAACATTGATTTTTTTAAAGTTGTACTAGCTCTTTGATGGTAGTATTTTTTCCTGCTTTTAAAAGCAGCTCAGGAGCTACATTTTAAAAACAGGAGTGGTAGGGAGGCAAGGTACAAGGTAAGTAAAGGTGTCAACTGAAATATGAACTAGCAGGTGCAACCTTTTAAATAGTTTAAGTAGAGGCATAATTTTGGTAGGTTGTGTGAAATTTGTGAGACAAAAAAAGTAAGCGGAACTGCATGCTAGGCTCATATTCAGAAAACAGAACTATTAGTAATCTACAAAGGAAAAACTAAGTCTAGCTACAGGTATTGACTAAAGTTAATACACATGCATCAGTTTCTTAAAAGCTATAACAAACTTTGCTTTTTTAAGGGAAGGGAGAGAATATCTGCAGTTAGTCAATCTTACTGCAGAGTCAAACCTACCTGGAATGAAATACTGTTCTTTAGCTAAATAAAGAGAAAAAAAAAAATAAAATAAAAACAGAAGATGCACCTGAATGTCAGCAAGCAAAGGATGAGTTTTATTAGATTAAGTATGGACTACAGTTAACTACAGATAAGCGAAAAAATGTGTATTCACAATGAGAGCTGATAACAACGTGTGAATAGTCATAAATATATCCGGAACATGGGTAACAAACAGTTCTCAGCTGGTGTTTGCACTCGAGACTGAATAAATTGCAGAATGTGAAATGCACCTGGAACAGCTGGATACCATATGACAAAAGTTAGGATTTAAAGAAATGTAAGTAGGAAATGGAATAAGATTAGAAAAAGAAAACAGTAAATTTCAGTATGAGGTAAGCTCCCTGTATAAAATGAGTATGTCATGTTTCCATATTTAGCTAGAAATTTTTAGATCTTTCACATACTCCAGAGCCTCGTGGAAATTCTTCCAAAATGATTTATGTCAGTGATACTTGTAGTGAATAACTTTAGCATTTCATTCTGAAGTATATATTGCGTTTCTTTTGTTAGATTTAATGTTACTCAGAAATAATGCCAAATGTATTAACTAGAGTAATGTTCCATGATCCAATAGTCTATGACTTCCATGATTTCCCTCCTTCAGTCAAAGAACTAAAAAAGATTCTGCAATGTTTAATAATTCCGTAGAGAGCCAGCTGCCTTCATTAGAACTTCTATAACCACTGGTTTTGCCAATAAAAGAAAAATAGCAGCTGAATTAAGAAAATTACCTGAGCAGCGGAATTTCTTGCTTTTGATCTGGCCGATCCTTTTGTTTGCCAGACGACGGGGGCTGGTGCAACGGGCACCACTGGTCTCAATGGGGTTTGTATGAAGATAATCCGCCAGCCACTTCAGATGGCAGTCACAGATAAATGGGTTCTGAGCCAAATGCCTTTCATGAAGAAAAAAAATTATAATTTCACACATTATTTCCCTTTGGCCTCAGCAGTTCTCAATAGTTTTAGTACATTGTGGAATATGAAGTCATACTAAAGACAAATATAATCAAGAGCATACATACAAGGTCTGAATTGCACGTAGGGGTGAGAAGGTGCCTTTTGCAATTGTCTGAAGCTTGTTATCATACAGGGAAAGAAGATTCAGGTTGTGAAGATCTTGAAAAGCATCAACTCGAAGGCAGTTGATCTTGTTGGCATTCAATAATCTGTTTAATGGAAGAAAATTTTAAAATTGAAAGAATTCACTCAGTGTCGCTGCAGCTTCAGCATCTGTCAGGTATATTTTGTGCTCACTTGTAACCAGAACAAGAGGTGTAATACCAAATATTAACTGGCAGTGACATAAGGCATTTCAATTAAATGAAATATCTTATTTAGGTGATCTGAAATGATTCCTAAATATTTCCACCTTGGAATTGAAAAGAATGGGGTTAGTCAGCTAAAATAAAATCACTTGTGAGTGCTGGTAGAATGTGTGTGTGGAATTTGGCTGTGGAAAAAAAAAAAAGGAAGAGAAAAAGAAAAAAAGGAAAAAAAAAGAAACTAGCTTAAAAAATCAAGTATCTGCAAGGAAAACTACTTCCTTTTGCCAAATAAATAAATAAACAAACAAACAAACAAAAACAAAAAAGGAACTGAACACTGTGTTCGTTAGCTGGAAGAGGTGTGCAATGGCATTTTTAATTATATGTTTCTAATCAGCATGCTGACACATTAACAGAGTTGTAGTAAAAACTGGTGGCATGGAATATATCCAAATCTGTCTTGGATCCTTTTTCTTCTCCATCTTCAAAGGGAACCTTTTCTTCCCTGTACCTCCCAGACTTCTAAAGCTAAAACAAACAAGGCAATTTAAACCAACTCCTTCATGTTTTTGAAGAGGAAAAAAAAAATTAAAATGTCATCCAACGAGATGCATTTTTATAACCATTTTTAAATCCAATTTCCATCCAGAAATGGAATAGAATGGTAGATTTGAAAACCAATGCTTTGATAAAAAGTTTCAGCACACAAACAGAAATTTACTTAAACTGAAATTTATTGTCTATGCAAAGTATATCAAGCTACGGACATTCTTTAAATACAGAAATTCAGAGATGGCTCTTCCTTTTTTTTTACAACGTCTGAAGTATGGTTTTATAGCTAAAATCTAAAAGGAAAACAGGTATGTGTACCCCCCCCACCACTATACTAGTTTTTGACAAAAAAAAATAAATATAAACCTCTAGGTGGTGCTAGAACTTGCATTTTCTCTGTATTACTGATCCATCATCTTCATTGAGTTGTTAGTAATGGACATTTTGGTGATCATTACACAATAAAGTCTGGACATTAAATACTTTTAATCAAGTGAGAAGAAGTTTTAAATTCTTTAAGAAGCTTTAAACCAACAAGTCAATTATTCTGGAACAATTTAATCCAAAAACACCACCGTTGTTTTATGGCCTATTTCACAAATTTCTTTTATGCAGCACATCTAGAGTACAGCCTCTTCTAATGAACACTGACAATATTTGATAAACATATCACAATGTCATTTTTCTTTATTACCAGTATTAAATCTAAATAGAAATTGTTTGTGAGATTACACATGGAAATTTTCAAAGTGTTAAATTACACAGCAGCTGGAGTTTGAATTGTATAGAGATGAGTGCCAGAAAACATTAAAAGTCATCAATGAAACTATGCTGCAACTCTGTACTTCCACGGGTACAACCAGAAATACAATTACACAGCATTTCTACTACGTCCTTTCTCTGTATATAACACACAAATATTCCTTCTGTGGTTCTCAGAACACTTAATAAATACTAATTTTTGTAAACAAGGCAAGACAACATCATATCTTATGTATTTTATCCTCATAAATTCTACACAATAATAGTTTCATTTTGTCATTTTACGCAGAGACATGAACTGAGATATGATCAAATTTGTAGATGAATGGCAAGCTGGCCTACAACAGTCTTGACTCCTTTGGCTTTAACATAATTTGATTTTATTATACTCTGATCTTACAGATGGGATTTCCTGCCAGTTCTTCTCCAGGCATAACTCTCTCATCATGTTTACCCTTCTAAATTATCCAAAAATAGAATAAATATTAAAAAAATACTCACAGCAGTTGCAGAGAAAAGAGTCCTTCAAAGAGGCCCTTTGGAAGTTCTGTAATTTTATTCCCATAGAGGACACTGTAACAGGAAATAATCACGCATACAAAGCCACTATTACGAAAGGTATATACTGTGTGATATTGACTTTTAAAATAAAGGAAGTTCTGAGTTACTGAAGGGAATTTAATATCAACAATTTGATACTTGCAAGATCCTTGTGGTCCTGTGAGGCAGCAGGATCACACATTTTCCCAAAAGGTGCGTTGCCCAAATAGCTCTTAGCAGAATCAGCACCTCACTGTTTACAGACTTAACAAAGGACCTTGGTAAGTGGATTTGGTGTTAGCAAGAATGGCTAACTGGGGAATAAAAGAAGTGTTTGATTTTGTTCAATTCTTTACCACAATCATATTTATAAAAAAAAAACCCATACATTTTTAATGTCTAGCTGCGATGCTGCATTCAATTATCACTCCAACATTCTGAAATCATTTTTACCGTTTTCAGAATTAATCAAATTTATATCAAAATTCTGCAGGGAGATGAAAATTCAAGACAATTGCACTATAAGAATATGAGAAATTTGCTTTTGTTTTTATAGGTCAAACATATACCTACAGTGAATTGAGTGAACGTAAGCCCTGGAAAGCATCTGGAGCTGCTTCAGAAATCTGGTTATTGCTCAGGTCACTGAAATAAAGGAAGTTTGATTCAATTAATTCAAGCTATTCTCAACATAGCAAATGTTCAAATAACATGTAATTAGAATTGGACACGGAAGGGAGAGAGATATTAAAATATTTACATGAGACACTGACAAACAATTTTAATACAAAACCACTAAAAGCCAGTACACTGAAAAAAAATGCATGGTAAATAATAGACCGTTCAAATGTTTGGGAAAAAAAAAAAAAGGACAAAAAGATTTACTTTTCCTAACTGCTTAAGTACACTTTAGAAAGAATTGTTTGTTATCACAACAGAGCTATACAAACTTAAAGATATTCTGAAATAATAGTGGCTTATCCCCATTAATTTATTTGTTTACAGAATGCTTGCCACAGTAACATATTACTTCTATGCAGAACCATATATCTAATAAATTCAATACTTGGTAAAAAAAATATTAACTTGACAAATATGCTATACAGTCTTACTGTCATGGTCAAACTTTCTTAAATGCTCACACATTGACTGCAGTTCCTCTGTATGACGTCGACTTGTCTTTTATATGCTGATATATATATCCTGTATGAAGATAGGCTCAGAAAGTTGGGGCTGTTCAGCCTGGAGAACAGAAGGCTGCGTGGAGACCTCATAGCAGCCTTCCAGTATCTGAAGGGGGGCTATAAGGATGCTGGGGAGGGACTCTTCATTAGGGACTCTAGTGACAGGACAACAGGTAACGGGTTAAAACTTAGGGGAAGTTTAGATTGGATATTAGGAAGAAGTTCTTTACTGTAAGGGTGGTGAGGCACTGGAATGGGTTGCCCAGGGAAGTTGTGAATGCTCCTTCTGTGGCAGTGTTCAAGGCCAGGCTGGACAGAGCCTTGGGTGACATGGTTTAATGTTAAGTGTCCCTGCCCATGGCAGGGGGGTTGGAACTGGATGATCTTAAGGTCCTTTCCAACCCTAACTATTCTATGATTATATATATATATATATATATATATATATGTATGTGTGTGTGTATGTATATATATATGAAAATGAAAAAAAATCTAAATTATTTGGTACGTACATTCTTCGAAGCTTTTTATATGGTGAGAAAGCTCCAGGAGGTATGACCTTGATTGAATTTTGTTCTAATCGTCTGAAAAGAATAGCAACAACATAAAAATACAAAACTCAAGCCAAACAGCAGTGTAAAGACATAACAAACTGGAAGGGACGGACTTTAACAAAGAAGGTTGCTTTTGCTTTCTTTTTCAGTATAATTTTACCTTGAGAAACAAGGTAATTTCCTTTTAGTTTTCATAAGAAAAGAATAATATTTTGTCTCTGAAACCAAACTCTTTACTCTTTAGAGTGTAATGCTATAAATTAAAACCCAATCTTTGCATCTAAAGAAAACTTATTTTGAAAGCATGCAAGGTTTTTGTAAAATTTAAGCTAGATCTGTCATTTAAAAATTTGAACTTGAGTTGGTGTTAATTGACTCCTAATGTATTATTCACATACAGCAAGTTTTATTTAGAAACGTCTAAAGACTTGTGTGAGTTAATCATTGAAATATGAAAACCATAGGAAAGGGGAGAGGAGCATTCCTAAAGAACAAATAATGTATGTTGCTACCTGCAGTAAGGCAAAAGCCACGTTTTTCAACATGCACACATGATTTCTTTAGATACAGTATGTAACACATTTTCTTTAAGACATAATACTAAGATTGAACAGGCACACTTCTAACTTATTTAAACAAGTATTTTAATTTAAAATTGTAGTTTATGTTACTGGCCATATTTGCTTTGCATGTATAGGAACTGTGACTGAAACTTGCCATATATCAAAGTGTGAACTTCCTGATGAAAACAGTTTTCTAAGAATTTTTTGACCTTCCACAGCTTTGCATATGGGAGATCTATGCTGACACAGACCTATGGCCCACTTGCCAACAAGTCAAGACAGATTTAGCAATGAGCACATTTAAAATAGAAGCTACTTCTTAACACACCATAGTATTTCATGGTTATGGCAGTGTAAAAATTCTATTATGTAAACATAAGCAATGAAACTGTACTGAAAAGTACAACAGGAAAAGGCAGCATTATTCAAACTACTTAACATGCATCTAAAAAGCTTTCTCTTTCTGTCTTTCATGGACAGGCACCAACCCTATGATCTACATACATAAAGACAACGCCAAAAATCTATTTCATATAAGGAATCCACATTCTGTAGACTTTATTGCAGTGTTTCAAATTACATCAACATTGACCCCAAATTAAACGTTAATAAGCCGTTTTACATTTAGATGTGGGAATATTAGCCTGTATCTTTCCTTTCAGCTTTGTCTTATTAACTCTCTTCTGTTTCACTTCTGCTCTGATAAAGAGACATATAAGTCTCTGGGTATGCAGTGTAACTAATAAGCTCCTATACTCACTTTGAGTAAGCCTTTCCAAGAAAGTGTTCTTAAGACAATTGTATCTGTTTATAAAGCTTCTCCAGCTATCATGGTACAGCTGATCTGAAGAAAGAATTTTTGCTGCCTTTTTGAAGTTTTGTTCAGATGGAGATATTTACACATTTAATACTCAAAATCTCTTAAGTCTACACATGCTTCACCTTAGCAGAATTTATTTTTGGACGGTATATAAAAAAGCCAAGAAAAAATCCAAAAGCCTCAAAATATCTTCCTGACACACAGAAAATCGCACTTCATCAGAGCTGTTTTAGACAAGGTTCATGTTTTAAAAATGTCCTTAACCAGGAAAATGTTGCCACCTTGCTACAGTTTTCAGGTACATTTTAAACACTGCAGGAAATCCCATGGTGCAAGACTGTTAACCTTTTTTATAAACCCAATATTCTTTCATATGCTTTCTTCACCTTGGCTGAGCCTTTTGGACCCATGAAACACATTTTTCATCAGACCGGAAGTACTGGCTAGGCTACAAAGGAACAAGGTAAATCTTCTCCAGTACACTTGAGTAGGTGCAGAAGGTGAACATCTGAATAAGTAAAATCTTACTTAAGTTAAATGTCAACACCAAGTTAGACCAAACCAAAGTATTCTGTTCTTACACTACATTCTTAGCTTAGTTTCCCCACAAAATAAAGATTATGCATGCTTATCATCTAGGTAGTTTTCTGCTTGGCTGGGTAGGTCAAAGAGAGGTAAAACCTTCAAATAAAAAGTTTCTAAACATTCCCTTATTTTAGCAATGGGAAGGAGTTGAGAAACCAAATTAATGCAGCCATGAAGGGAATCCATCCATTCCTATTACACACTCTATTTGGCAGGTACCAACTGCCTAACCACCAGGGACAGCCTCACCAGACATTTATCAGATGTGTAGCTTTGAAAACCAGCCAAAGAGTATCTTGCACAGGGAAACACATAGGACATATGCAGAGACTGGAAAGGGGAGGAGGGTTAAAAAGAACAGGGAAGGATTAGGCCACATTGAAGGACATGAATTGCTGGAGAGAGAGAGAGACACTGGGGTGTCTCTGGGTATTATGGAAAAGACAGATATTACAGACAGATGTTGCAGTGGCAACACTCCCTTGTGAAGCTGACACAAGCCTCATTTATAAATGCTGCTTATTAGCCTATGATGTAGAGATTTGTAACCTAGTGCTAGAGGTTCAGCTATGTTTAAACACATAATGTTCTTAACTAGACATGTAACTTGAGAAAGACAAGGTCTAGAGTTAAATAAAGACACAAAAGTATTTTCCAGTTTATTCTTTTAATATAAGATGTATTAGTTCTATAAACTGAAGTACCTTACAGGATACATGTATGCTATTTTTTATTAAAAGATGGAACAGCTGATTTCATTTACTGCTGTCCAATTTGTCTACAAATTATATGGGTCAAAAACCTGAAGAAGTAAGTCCTACTACACTATATTTCTGAAAGCTAGTTTTCTAGTAGTTCTAATGGAGCAAGCTAAAATTCACTGGTGGATATGTAAAATGAACTCCCTGTCAACTTTACCTAACATTTCCTTTTAGTGAGAAATTTATAGTCTAATAGACAGACTGTGCAGTGCTGCGATAAATTTACAGGCTCTTTTGGATAAAGGATTTGTTACAGTAGGATCATCTAAGTATGTCTTAAGTCACGCCATGATGTTCGCACTAAAACACATCACATTTTACAAAATGTGATTAGCATAAGAAAGGAAAAATAAGATTATATAAATGCAGAAGAATAATCTTTTATACCCCACTTTGTCTGTAAAGAAAGTAAAACAAATTCACATTTTCAAGCATTGTTATCCTCTAATCTTTGGCTTTATCTTTCTAAAATCAGCTGAATTTCAGAGTAGAAATTTGCATCCACCATTCCAGAGAAAATATAATTAGATATATTCCCGGGTAACAAAGCACAGATAGACTAATATCTAAAGGAAATTTGCATTGTCATGATAAACCCCATAGCAATTAAAAATCCTTTCTATTAATCCTCATATTAAATGAAGCATTTTTAATTCTGGAATAGGATGGGTTGTATCTGGTACTGAAAACATCAGCTATTAGGTTCTCAAAAATGACATGGCCAGAAGTACCACTACATCAAGGAAGGACAAAAAGCTAGTATCAGTATTTTTCCGTGGAACTTGTATTAAATTTTATGCGCAACATCTCTTTTCAAAGTTATCCCAGAAGTCACTCTTTCTTATAAATGATCATCTATGTATCATAAACAGTGCCTTAGTGGTTTCTTTTTCAAAAGCCACAGTCAATTTCAGTAGCATATTAAATAAGATAAGGATAATGGAGGAAGATAGTTCAGTACACATTTCATCAAAGCTTGCACTGCCTCATGTATAAGAAGTACTGTGCCCATCACCACACAAACACTAATTAATGCTCTTAGTATTAAATTCTCCTGCTCCTTTTAGTGCTTCACTTCAAAGAAGTCCTGCATCAATACATAAGTGTTTCACATCTTTTAACAGTGCCAAACTGTTTAAAACCTTTTTTGAGGACTATTACCTAATCTCTCTTATCTAGGAAATGTACTGTGAACATTTCTTTTTCTAGCTCTTCTCCCCCTGCTTATCACTGCAGACACCATAATGTACAACCACTTACTATTCTGAGAAACAAAGGTGTTTCTGCAGTTGTGACTTCCAACCTAGTCAAAATAAATCAAAGTAGCTCCCCAGCCAGTAGACAGATTCTTCCCACCCGGTCCCCTGAGAGGCCTGTGACATGTAAATCACTTGACACTTTCCAGGATGCTGTTCTCTACTATATGCCTGGAGCACGCCATTACTGATTACTACTTCCGCACTTACAGAGACAGACAACATGTTTATTTATACTGACACTTTGAAACTAGCTTATTTTTGTACTATAAAAAGTCATTTCTGTGAAAGACTTCTGCACCAGGAAAGAGGCAGATTGGGAAGGAAGAACACCCTGTTCTCTACAGAATCCTTTTATTTTAAATCATGCAGATGGGGTACAATATACTAAGCCTGCTCAGTAGAGAAAGGTAAAAAGTACTGCACAGAGAGGTGCTGCACATAGATGTCTGTTAAGGGGTTAGTTATATAGCTAAAGAAAAAAAAGCGTTTAGTAACAATAAATTAAAACCCCATCCTTAAGAAAACACTAATTTGAAATCAGCCGTATACTTTATAATGGAACAATCAGAACATAACATCTTAAGTAAATTTGGTCACTATGATAGTGGCTTTAGAACTTAATTAATTTATTTAATTCCAGCACCTACTCACTTACAAAAAGTCTGCAAGAAGCTTGTCAAGAAATCCCACAAGAATTTTTACTACAGAGAAGAAAGTGTAAGCTATGCAATGAGTCTGATGTATTGCACAGATGCTGATTATACATGGTAATAAAATTGACAGCTCTTCTTTGCATTTTCCCCATCTGCTTTTAAAGTAAATGGCAAAAACAGCTGTCAGAAAACAGAAAATAGATTTCAGTGATGGGACTCAGTGCAGCTCCTGAATCTGAAGAACTGCAATACACAGCCAACCCATCTCTCATCATTCGCAACATCTGCCAGGTTTAAGGGTTTTTAAAATAAGGAAAAAGTAATGATCTCCCTTTGCTACAGGAATCCTTGAGGCTATTAAACAAAGTACCTCGGTTTTATCTTTCCCAACAACTTCATCTCCAGAGTGCTTATATCCACTAAATGTTGTTTCTAACTTTAGCAGCAAAAGAATTTTGTTGAAATCTGTGCTATCATCCATGTCTAACAAAACAAAAGATACATCTTGAATGACTATATTGCTTGCACTTTAGAATTTCAGTCTCTGATTCTGTGTATTAATAAATCTGGTTGACAATTATCTAAATATTTGCATATGAAGAATCACTGACAATGTTGCCTTAAAGCTTGCCAAACTGTTAACACCCATTCTAATTGTTCTATCAAATTTTTCCTCAGGGGACCGATTATAAATGACAGACGACTCCTTAGTCTGCATTACATCAAAAAAGTAACAAGAATTGTCATTCTAAAGCTATTAAGCAATTCATTGCATTTATTCAAAAGCAAGTCCCAAACCTGCATGTATTTCATTTTTCATCTCAGATGAAAAGAGAAAGGGTCATCTCATACTCTGAACCCTACAGCACCATTAATAATGATAGGCTTTACATTCCTTAATTATTACAGATTGTAGGCAAAATGCACCACTTCTTAAAGAATTATTTGCTCAGTACTTTGGCATCTGTCAGAGCACAACTCCAGTGCAATTAGCCTGAGTCACCTAAAGTCAAGTTAAAACCTCTCTAATTAGCCTACTTTTGATGAGAGTTGCTATACTATAAAAACTACTTGAGCTGTTCAAACTATAAAGTTCACAAAAGAGAGATGTAATCCTGCTACACTCTTGGCTCACCACAAGCAGTGACTTGTCAACCTGTTCTCATTGAGCAGAAACATGAGCCTGAGAATCCCACCGTTGCACAAGACCAACACTGTGGCAGGAGACCTTACTACCTCTTAAACAGGACATGGACTTACACCATAAATTTGCCACAAAAATCTAAACGAAGCTTTTTAACTGAGAATACTTTTCACAAATGGTGGCTGCTTACTGGATCATGTATTTAACAAGATGTAAACAATGAAGAAAACATTCTGAGGATGAAACACAAAATACCGAAAAGTCAATATCTCTAATTTCTTTTACAGTAACTTCACTGTTATTGCTGAGGAAAAGTTATCAGTAGTGAACAGCCATTTGTGAAAATAAAATCTGAGAGTAACAACACCTTTGGAGTGTGGCACAGCTGCCAGAGATCTATAAAGGTTTTTCTGGAATAACTAGATGGGCATTCTCAAGCTTCATTTCACGCTGTATAAAACATTCATTTGCTTCATGCTTCATGTGTTATTTTCTCTCCCTTGGCAGAGTCTGAGAGATCCTTCAAAGTGCCTCCTCTTCAATATCCACAACCCCACCTTGAGGTGGAATGGTGTTCATTCTGGCTAGTAACTACTAGTGTCTCTGGAAACCAGCCCAGGTTTCACAAGTTCTTTGTCCAGCTGTTGTGTGTCTCTCTATACTCTTGATTGCTGAAATTATTCTCTTTCCTCTGAATTTTATTAATTTTTAAGATAGGACACAAGGGTATGAAGATAGCTAAAGATGTGTGTGAACAATGGCAATGTAGAGCACATGCTAGTAAGAACAGGTTAAATTTTCTATTTACATAAAATGTTTGACAACTAAAATCTGTTAGGAAAAGAAAACAACCAACCAACCAACAAAAAACAAACAAGCAAGCATAAAGCCACATGATCTACCTGTAATTTTCAAATTAGGAAGATATTTGAGTAAGAGCATGACACATCATTTCTCTCCTGTGTGTTAAGCAGAAAGGATTAGCTATCAAATTAGCAAAACCATGTACTTCTGAGGCAGTCATGTGCAATATATTTTAAGTTTTGCCTGAGAAATATTAAAGTAGGAATCCGAAAGATAATTTAAATGTAATTCAGTGAAATCTGCATTAGTAAAATTAAATATATTAAGGTAAAAAGGCAATACCCCAATAGATTCCTTTATTTCATATTTATACATTGCCTCATGGATAATGAATTTTTCATAATTCACATGTAATTATTTTATGAAATTCTATGCATATATCACATGAAAATGTTAAGATTTTAGCAAATTTCTACATTTTTTATAAAGCAAACAAGCTATTTTGTTTTATATTGCAATGGACATAAATACTGGTTTTATTAGGATATAATGACCTTCCACCAATCAAAGTATATAAACTGAGTGTGACTTGTGACAGGGAATAGCATAAATACCTTTCTCGCAAAACGATGAAGTAATACTAGGTTTATTTTCATGCAAAGGTTTTCAAAGTTAATGTCCCTGTTTGCATTAACAGACTAAACATGGCCAGGATGGCCTTTAAAATTAGGTGCTGTACAATGTGGAAAAGTTCAGTCACAGAGTACATTGATAGTAAATTTTAGTTTCATGTCAGCTATTTTGTACCAGATATTTCCACTGCATTTAAGAACACTTTTTGGTCCTCCTCCATATGTGAAGCTATAATCCTTCTGAGTAAACTTCTAGGAAAAAGATAAGTGTATAAACTAATACATTATAACTAATAACAATGCATCTAAAAATCATGTACTCTTATTTAATACAAACTTCTGGACATAAAGATGCAGCAACTTTTGAGCAAAACAGAAGCAAAAGCTCTATATTTCACTGAAAAATGGACTGCCTCTCTAGTCCACTAGTAAGAAATTTGAATATCAAGTCCAATGCATAAGGCAGGATTGGTCTTTAAAACCTGTGGGAAGAAAAGAGGATAAAAGAAGATTTGAAGAAAAGCACACATGAAGTACAGTTGAAGCATATATAAGAAAAGTTAATTTAAAAAACATGGCAGCTAATGAAGTTACTCAGAAGTTTTGAAAGTTAGATTAAAAACTGAGAAAACATTAGGTAGAACGTGAATTTGTCCATGGGGCATTTAGCAAATCACAACATCTCCACAAAGTTCTTATCTTTAATGTAATCTATTTTAATCCAGTAATTTCTGAAAATTCAAAAATTTGGCACATTTTTCTGGCTTCCTACTGACCAAAGTATGCATTCATGAACAACCAAATATGACATTATTTTTCTTATCCAGAAGTATTTTCACTTGACACCTGCATATAATGTCAGTATTGTATGCATTTGTTATGTCAGGAATTAAGAAAAAGTTTTGATAAATCAGAAAAGTTTCAAAACGAGCTGTAATTAGAATTAAATGGCTGTGAAAAATTTTATTGTGAAACCAAACAAGCTCTCTGTTTAAGGTAGCATCAGAAGGTTAACACATGTTTTCTGGAAAAAGACACATATAATTAGAGAGGATTCTTTCAAACTACTGAGAACAATACAGAGTGATACAAAGCTAATGGCTATGTGTATATGTATGTATGTGTGTGTGTACATATATATATATATATATATAAAAACTAGCTTGGCAAAACCTTCCCAGAACTTCATTACTTCACTGGATATGCAAGACTTCAATCTGACAGCTTAACTATCTAAGAAGTAAATTATATTTAAGTACTGACATTATGTGCAAGTCATGAAAAGACCAATGTTTTAGTTTAAACTAGAGAGCAGAAACAAATGCAGACACTGGAAAACAATCATCAGTTTAATGTCTTGTAACTTGCTGCATCCTCCCCTCAGCATTCAGACCCATTCCTTTCAAGCTGTGAAGATGCAGGGTTTGCTCTCATTTCTGTCAGGCTACTGTAGATAGCCAAATCACACTTTGAACTGCTAAATATAGAGAAAGCTGCCTTATCTCTGATGTTTCAGTTTTCATTCTATGTGAGTCTTTGAACTGCCTTCAATAAATTATCGTGGTTTAAGCCCAGCCAGTAACTAAGAAACACACAGCCACTCACTCATTCCCCTTTTTTCCCCGCTCTCTCCAGGTGGGATGGGAAGAACTGAAAGAATGCCCTGTGAGTTGAGATAAGAACAGTCCAATAACTAAAATATAATATAAAACAACTAATAATAATAATGATAAAGGAAATAACAAGGTGAGAGAACATAAAACTGAAAGGGGAAAAGGAAAAGAAAACAATAAACACAAGTGATGCACAATACAATTGCTCACTACCCAACTGATGTGATGACCTTTAGGGTGACTCCCCCCAGTTTATATACTGGGCATTATGTGTTGTGGTATGGAATACCCCTTTGGCTGGTTTGGGTCAGGTGTTCTGTCTCTGCTTCCTCCTAGATTCTTGTGTCCCTCTTCACTGGCAGAGCATGAGAGACTGTAAAATTCTTGATCAAAGTAAGTGCTACTTAGCAACAACTAAAATGTTGCTGTGTTACCAGCGTTGTTCTCAGGCTAAAGCCTAAACATATAAATGTGCTTAAACCCTTCCCAAGTGACTTTTCTCTGTAAAGGGTCATCCTTAGGGTCATCTTTGCATCTCAATGTAAGAGTGTCACTGTCAAATAGCTAATTATTTAAGGCTATAAGGCTATACTTCACACTTTTAGCTAAGGGTGAATTTTAAAAAAAAACAGAAATGGTGAAACTGTACACATGCCAAACTTAGCTTGGGAAAGATAAATACATGGAGCTTCCAGTTCCCAAATAAGAATCCTCAATTATGTAAAGCACTTCTGCAGTGTCTGCAGTGTGATCAGGTCACTTGTCACTCTGTCTTGGTGAAGTCCATCTGTCAAGTTCAGTTCTGTCAAATCTCATTTCCTTTCCCCTCTTTTGCTTCTTCTTTTTCCCCTTCCTCTCCTTATCCTTTCTCCCCCACCTTCTCCCCACCCCTTCTCCTTTAATATAATTTGAGTGTTACTGTGTGAAACAACCTTAGGAGTGTTTAATCCTGCTTAATATCAATCACATGGCTCACAAAGATGTAGTTGAGTTCTTGACATAATATGGAATCATTAATCAAAAGACTTAGGAAAACAAAGTATAAGGGAGAATAAGGAAACAGGGAGGAATATGAAAACATGAAGAAACCCAGTAAAAATCAGGAAGATGAGACAAGACTGATGGGACAACTTAAGAAATTCATGGGAAATGTATATATAGTTACCATGTAACAACTGTACAGCTTCAGTTTTAGCATTCAAACATTAGAAAGCTCCATTCACAAGAAAGAACAACGTTATCTTCAAGGCAAGAGTAATTAGAAAGTCAGCTGCTTAGTTAACAATGGCTACCTTCCAGTCACCCTGCCCTCCAGCAAACCTTCCTCTTCCCCAAAATACCATTGTAGTGACTGCTATCTTTCTAAAAAAGAAACAAATTTAATTAAGTGCTTCCTTTGATTAATTAAATGGTTTTAATATAAACAAAATTAAGGAAAAAGATCAATTTAAGTCCACACTTTTCTGCTTAAAAAAATCATTTATATAAAGCTGTGGCCATCAGAGCAGGTAATTCCTCCCTTTACTAGAAACAGTCATCGCAATTGTATTTATCTTCTTTTATTCATAATACTACAGTAAGGAAAGAAGGTTTAGAACCACTTAGACTTGTAGTCCAAGCCACAAAAGAGAAAATCAGAAGAATATAGGAGCAGCATTTTCGTGAGGTAGTCTTGCTCATTAATGGCTTTTTAGCCTCTTCTTTCAAAAGAAGAACCTGTCACTTACTCACACCATTCTGAGAAGGTACTAGTACAATTAATAGAACTGTTGCTGGATCACTCTTTCATGGTTTCTGATTCTCTGATAGAACATGTGCCAAAAAAGGCCCTATCTGAAGGGAACCAGAGTTGTTTCTGCTGATCATTCAAAGAATTTTCACGCAGAGGGTCAATTTTAAAATGCAACCAAGTGAAAAGAGATTAACGGTGCTGCAAATCTAAAATGTGGAAGGAATGACAGCATAGAGGCTGATAAATGCTATTGCCACTGGAAAGGCTATGCTTTCTAAAATCAACTAAACTAATAGTTTTGAACCTTAAGAAATTACCTTTAATGCCTTTAATATATGAGCTGTATGACAAAGGTGGAAAGGCCTAGGTGCGTTAGACCACTGGAGTTGGTTAAGCTCAATAGACCGAACATGCCAATGAAAGAGCATCCCATAAAGATTTCTGGAAAACGGGACAGGTTAAACAAATATAAATCAACTTAAATGTTGATGTTTCTAATGAATGAATAATGAATCATGCTTGGCTTAAGTCAAGACAAAAATGCAAAAGTAAGGCACAGTAAGTAATAAAACTATGAAGACTATCAATATACAATATTTATGGGCAATGTATTTTGCCTCGCAATATTTGCAATACAGACATTAAAATAATAGGGTTAATATTAGGGAATTTTTTTTAAAGTTTAAAGTTACACAAATGTTTCCTGCCTGTCATTTACGGCATGAAATGTTCCCATTTAACTCAGTGGCAAAGGTGCACCTGTGCATGTTTTTAATTCTGTGCTTTCTGCAGCATGAGTAGGTGCACTAAAACTGGGTAGTCTTAGTGCTCCACCAGTTATTTTGTTTTTTCAAATATATATGGAATATTAAATATTTCTTTCTCAAATAATATTACATTGATTGAGCAGACCCTGGAAAGAAAAGCTTAGGTATTCTTACTTAGCTGTGTGTAAGTTTATTTACATAATAAAGAGAAGAATTAATTTTGCTGAAAGGGTGTAACTGGTACAGATAGAATTGTATTAAGTCAATAAAGATTAAGAATTGCATTTACTGAGATGCTGAATACTTAATTTTGCTCTGAGCTTTATCGCACTAGAAGGAAAAAAAGAGGACACCACAGGATTTGTTCTCCTTCCATTTTCACTGGCAGCTACTTGGAGATAAGCAGTCCTGTTACTGAAGGCGTCTTCCCAAGAGGCACTTGGCAGACAATGCATTGCCTGATAATTGACTTCATGTAACGGGAACTGGAAGTTTTAGCCAACTGACTTTCGTACCAATTGAGATGTCAGACAGCAGTATGACAAAACTGTCCCAGCAACAGTCTGACAGTCACCTGTACATCCAATGCAATGGAACAAAACAACATTTTGGAAACTTGTTCTGCCTCCTCCAGCTCTCACCAACAAGGAATGCCTGCTCATTCCTCAACCACTTCAACTTCCAGTGCAAAATCGTGTTTCTTAATGGTTTAGGGGCTACCACACCAAATTCAGAAACGGAGGGCTGCAGTGCAGTGCAAGCACATGGTTTCCTTGCCAGCTTTGCTACAGAAGCAGTAGCTATCAGCAGAGAAGACAGCTTCTACTGTCTTAAAATGTCATCCCAAAACAGCTGTGCAGCAGAACTATCACAGCAAGGCAAAGTCACAGCATCGGTATTAGACTCTAAACAGAAAGCTTTTTCTGTTTTCCAAAGATCTAACTCAGAGCTTTAACATGGAAAATTTTACTCAATTGAAACTGTCAGTGTTTAATACTTCAGAAACTCAACATTATATTTAAAGGTTTTTTTACCATATTATTTAGATGCAAGTTAATTTATCAACCCCCCGGGGGTAAAGAAAAGCATAAAATTGTCAATGTACACTTTAAACCTACTTATATACACCAGAAGGACAGAGAATAACATGAGTAATACCATTTAGATTTTAGGCAGCATTGTCCCAGATGGACTGAGAATGTAATGAATACAAGGTATTTTCATGTAGAAACAGATCAAACAACATTTTATTTAAAGGAAGTTTGTGTTGAGCAAAAATAAATCAGTGCTTCATAGGGTACCAAGGAGTTCACCAAGGAGGTTAGGCTTTCCATTGAGAGAAGGATGGAAGAAATGGATGGAGAACATGGCAAAACATCACAAAACCATGAGCATGCATTGAAGGTAAATTTCAGAAGAAACTCAAGAAAAAAAAGAAAAAAGTATTATGCACCATCAAAAACTAAATATGGATTATATTCTTATTAGGAGTAACCTGCTCGTGTCAAGAGTAACCTGTGAAATAAGAGGCTGAAATGGATGAAAGAATGAAATGTAACAAAAATAAGTTGTCAAATTTTAAGTAACTCCATAATGGAGGGCTGACAATAAAGTTTCATGTCAGCCGCATGGGAAGAGGTTATTCACATGAGGTACAACAGAGAAAAGGCAAAAGGCAGAAAAGGCACCAGAGGTGTTGGTGGATCATGAAGTTTTTTCAAGCTTAACATGATATGCTGGTAGTACTCATCACCGGATTCTACAAATACAGGTTATAAACAGGTGACAATATCATAGGGCAGAGAAACTAGTCCAGAGAAAGGGGATTTGAAAGTATTATGGATTTATCAAATGTTCCTGTCAATGAAGTATAATGATAATATTCAGTTTTCTCATTACACTTACATTCACTTGTATGCATCTGTTCAATATAAAACAAAAAAAGTTTAGCTTTCTATTGCTCTATCCACTATTATGCCAGCTTTTGAATTAATGTAAGTTCATATATATGTCTTACGGCATCAATGGTACTATTTAACTGCAAAATACTATTTAGCCTGAACTTACAAACTAGATACAATACACAAGAGATAACAGAGAGTTTACACTATACAATTATAAACTATATACATTAAAGCACAGTGTATATACTCTACATATTTATATCAGCAAATACATACATATTTATCTATATTAATGATTATGCATCTCATAATGCAAAATGGCCTCACTCTGTGATTTGAAGGCTAGCAGGAAGTATTGAGCCTCACTTTGCAATCTGTTAAATTTCTTAGCCAAATGCTGGAGGCCTTGCTATGCTTTTACTATCTTTTCCTCTCCAGGCCACTAAAATGCTGAAGGCCATACCAGTCCATGCTTAGCAGCATTTGTTATATAGAAAGTATAATAAACAAATTAGTAGAAAGCACATTCCTATTCTGTAAATTCCCATTTGCTTTTTACTTTAAGCACATTTCTTTTGACAGTGGATTTACAGTCAACTTGCAACTTCCACATTGTGTTGTTTCTTTGGGAGTGATGACCCTTAAAATACAGACTCAGGACCACCCTTGCAATCCCTACTACCAAATTTCTTAAGGAAGTACAGATGCTAACTTCACATACCCACTGCAAATTATGTACATCTAAAAGTCATGCAGAAGCCAGTCTTCTAGTGTCTGTAATCACTATTCATTCAGTGGTTAGCAGCAGAAATATAGTGGGAAATGTTGGAAATATACTCTCCACTTATTTCCTGCAATATTTTTCCTTCCTTTTCATGCACACACATGTACATGCAAGTAAAAAAGCCAGTAAACAGCTCAATGAAAATAGTCTGTGCAGCCTTCCAAGGAACTGTGCAGGGATTTTCTGAAGTAGTCATTTTATTTGCCAGCAGAGGATTTTTTTCTGAGAGAGGTGAAAGGTAGAAGTGTTTGTATTATATAGCAGAATGACTGAATTGGGTCAGATAAGGTCAGCCAGCTCAGCCTTAACAGCGGTAATAATGAAGATGAGAGATGTGATTATTATTCAGATCATAAGAAGAAACCATAGTCGTTCCAATTCTGTGAAGTTCAAAACACAGGTCAAAAATCAGCAAACCATATGATTGTCTACAAATTCTTAAACTGCACTTTATTTCTTAAAATCTCATTGTGGACACTCATTCTTGAACCTTCAAGAAGATCTTACATACAAAAGAATGTATGCTCTGGAAATCTCTTCCCTTTCACTTCCAAGTATCTGTTTCCCTCACTTCCCCTATCTGAAATTCTTAGTGTCATCTTATATCATCAAGGTGCTCACAAGCTTTTTATTCTGAATACTCTCTCCAACTCATTTACTTCTAGACAGACCTTCCTTACCAGGCTGTTTGCATAGCTACTTTCCCACTATTTCCCTAAAGGGAAC
Organism: Pezoporus wallicus; assembly: GCF_028554395.1. Classification (NCBI taxonomy): domain Eukaryota; kingdom Metazoa; phylum Chordata; class Aves; order Psittaciformes; family Psittacidae; genus Pezoporus; species Pezoporus wallicus. The sequence continues at coordinate 2,716,608 of NW_026637470.1, forward strand.
TCCTGTTTCCCTTCCAAAACACAGCTTCCACCATCCCCAGTGTAGAAAAATGCTCATGCTGATGAGCCCCTGCCCATCACTTCAGCAAGCTCACCTTCTGCTTGGATTTCTCCCCTTCAAAGAAGACAATGCAAAAATAACTTTCCTTCTGTGCCCTCAGAACCTCTCAGCCACATTGCTCTTGAAGCCTGCAGGCCCTATAGCACCTTTGCTATAACCTATGCTAAGGACATTGCTGTACTTTTTGTAAACTTTTTTGCTTTATATGACAAGTCACACAACCTTATTAGCATGCATGCTCTTCTATACACAAGTATATGGTATCAACATGATGACTATACCACAGATCCCATTCAACCACCTTAGTTTTGCCTTCCCAGATTACCCTCTGTTTTAGCAGATTACTGCTACTGCTACTGCTACTAATCAGTAGCAGCAGAATTATCTATTACTACAGATACTGTTTTAGCAGAATACTAATTATGGGCAATATAGGTTGCTCATCTTTCATGCAAAAATATACTTCTCTAATAGCGAGTCTGACAAATAAAGTGACTGAAAGAAAGTGTCAAAGTGTCATTGTTTAACCCCCGCCAGCAACTCAACTCCACGCAGCTGCTCACTCACAACCCCAACAACGGGATGGAAGATGTAATCAGAAAGGTAAAGTGAGAAAACTCATGGGTTGAGATGAAGACAATTTAACAGGTAAAGCAAAAGCTGTGCACACAAGCAAAGCAACTCAAGGAATTTGTTCACCACTTCTCACAAAAAGGACATGGAACTGTTGGAACAAGTCCAGAGAAGGGCCATGAGGATGATCAGGGGACTGGAGCACCTCCTGTATGAAGACAGCCTGAGGAAGTTGGGGCTGTTCAGCCTGGAGAAGAGAAGGCTGCATGGAGACCTCATAGCAGCCTTCCAGTATCTGAAGGGGGCCTACAGGGATGCTGGGGAGGGACTCTTCATTAGGGACTGTAGTGATAGGACAATGGGTAAGGGGTTAAAACTTAAACAGGGGAAGTTTAGGTTGGATATAAGAAGGAAATTCTTTCCTGTTAGGGTGGTGAGGCACTGGAATGGGTTGCCCAGGGAGGTTGTGAATGCTCCATCCCTGGCAGTGTTCAAGGCCAGGTTGGACGAGGCCTTGGGTAATATGATTTAGCGTAAGGTGTCCCTGCCCATGGCAGGGGGGTTGGAACTTGATGATCTTAAGGTCCTTTCCAACCCTAACGATTCTATGATTCTATGATTCTCATAGGCAGGCAGGTTTTCAGCTATCTCCAGGAAAGCAGGGCTCTGTCACACATAATAGTTACTTGGGAACAAAAATGGCATCACTCCCAACATCCCCTCCTTCATTCTTCTTCCCCCAGCTTTAAATGCTGAGCATGACATCACATGGTACAGGATGTTAGTTGGGGTCAGCTGTCCTAGCTGTGTCACCTCACAATTCCTTGTGCACTCCAAGCCTACTTGCTGGTGTGGTGGTGTGAGGAGCAGAAAAGGCCTTGACTTGGTGTAAGCACTGCTGAGCAGTAACAATAACATCCCTGTATTACCAACACTGTTTTCAGCACAAATCCCAAGCATAGGCCCATACCAGCTACTACGAAAAAACTTAACTCTAACCCAGCCAAAACCATCACAGTAAGCAACCCTGAAAGCAAAGAGATTTATAGCTTGCAGTGAAAAATACACTCACTTGCAGAAAAGCAAGTATTTCCTAACTCTTTTTAAACCAAATCAGAATGCAGTTTTAACTATGGATTGTGAGTAGTACATACAAAACCAACTCCTAAGAGAACATAAAGGTCTTAAAAATTTTCATACACCTTGATATTCCTTTGATATCTGAATTTGAATGTGTATTGCAAAATTTTTACCCTACAGGATGCATTAATTTATACAAATAACAAAAAGGGATACATAGAAAAAACTGATTTCTGCAAGTTCATCCAAAAAAAAGTCAGATTACGCACATTTCAGTAATGGTTTCTGGAAGGTTTGTGGGAATCTCAGTAAGGCCTTTCCCACGACAGTCCACAATGTTGTTACTGCAGGTACATGCAGTAGGGCAATGCAAGACACTGCAGGACGGAGCCATGAAGGACTGGTGACCTGCAAAGGAAAAGTTTTTCTCTTAAAATTGCATAATACTGTCAGTATTTCAGTTTACTTCAACAGTAAAACATCACATTTTCTACTTCTTTGAAAAATTTAAGTCAGAACTTCTAGAATAAACATTGTAGCCTATCAAGATTTTTGAATTGCATTAATTTAAATACCCAGTTGATAGCAACATGCTGATACAATACTGAGAGATAAAACACAAAGGCTCAACTACCGGGCTTTCATTACATCATTACTTCTTTTGCAACTTGCATTCAAAATCATCTTGTTAAAGGCTAACTATGATCCATTTGTCACATATATTTTATTTATTCTGTGTTTTTAAAACTAATTAATAATTTATTTAGTTTTCAAAATTTCATGTAGTATTAAAAATGCATGCCAACAGAAATGAATGAACTTTGCTACAGAAAAAATGAAGTCTTGCTAGTTACGTTTTATTTAGCAACTACTTATTTGAGTATAGTTCTTGAGTTACACATCACCTACAATTTTGGAGTTAAGACATTTTCGTTCACTGACACAAAATTAAACAAAAGCTTTGACTTCCCAGTTCATACTCTGTGTTGGCTCAGCAGACTTCTTCCTCCCACAATTTACCATTCTTACTAACTCAGGTGGCTAATTCACACATCTTCCCTCCCGCCTCCCAAGTTCTTGTGCTATATGTCAAACTCAGCATTTATAATAGCACTCAAACATAACAATTTCATACTTACGAAGGTTTTAGAAAGTAAACAACTTACTATCTCTTCTTGAAAGTAAATAGATTACACATTTTATAATATATTATTGCACTCATTCTTGTATTGATTTAATGATACAGAGTCGTTATTTTGAAATGATACAGAAAGGCACAAAGGGACGAAAAAGGCATGAAACCCTCTTTTTCTTTTTTTATTAAGGTAAAAAAGCTAGAGACTGTTTTGAAATTCTGAGGGGAAAAAAAACCTTTGTGACTATGTAACCACAACTGAATCTAAGCTCTCTCTCATTGTATTTAATGTCATATATAAATATAGCAAGGGTACGTTGATAATGTAAGTTGCAGCCACTGCTGTTCCTACTTGCAACTTCAAATAGCAACTTCTCAAGTTTTAAATTACTGAAAAGTTTAGTCTTTTAAGGCCAGGCTAGATGGGGCTTTGAGCAACCTGATCTAGTGGAAAGTGTCCCTGCCCACGGCAGGGGGGTTGAAACTCGATGATCCTTAAGGTCCCTTCCAACTCAAACTTATTCTATGAGATAGTGGTTTACAGTATAATAATTTGATTTCACATTTATGTATGTGTTACAAAAGTACAAACAGCTGCCATAATTAATGACACATACTACTTTTTTTGTATTAACAGGCAGGAAACATTTCACCTGCCTTTATTAAACAAAAACCCACAGAGAAAACATGGTTATCCTCTTACTAAAAATCAGCATTATAGTGAACAAGTTATAAAACAGTTCTTGACACTTGGGGTCTGCATTTACAAATAAAAGACATGAAGTGATCCTGTTAGGAGCCCTTTTAAGTGTACATAAAGGCAGAATTAACGGTAAGAACACTGTTAGCATTTACCATGTGATGATGGCAGTGCCTTACAATGTCAGGGGTTGTTTAAAGAAAAAACATTGTGCTCTCTGTAAAACTATTTTAAAAGCATAGATCTGGGCAAATTTTTGAATATTTGGCAATAGACTTCCGGGAGTCTGCAGAAAAACAAATAGTAGAAACAACCTGTTGAATCACTGACAAGCCATATTCCAGCTATTTTGAAACAGTAGACAAAGTTTACAGAAAATTTTTCAATCTGAGTCTAAAAATATTTGTATAAGAAAGAAAAACTTGCCTTCTTCCTCATCTAGAAGATATGAACAAAGGAAAAAAATTGAATAGAGAAAATGTGATTAGTAATGAACTGTTAGTCATTTCATTATCTCATATCAGAAAATAACCTGATGCACTAAAGCATACCAATAATATTCAGAAAGTAACAGGGATTCAGAATATCATTCAAACTGCAGAAAATAGCAAGAAGAAAATGCAACAACATGTAAAGTTGAAAAAGAATAATTCCTTATTACTAAAGGCATTATGTTCTCAGCCAGTGAACCTTTTATTTCATATTCCTCATCTCTCCCCCATGATTATACTTTCAGGAAGCTATATAATCTGTGTGAATACAGCATTCACTCTGAATTTGTAAGGCCAGAAGCACACCTACACAAAATACAAATGGTGATAAAACTGATTAGCTTAATTTTCAATAAACGTTAATGCTTGGATTATGCAAAAGCTAGCAAAAGTCAACATGCAGCAGTAGCAATCACTGCTGAGTTGTTGATAGCTGTGTTTTAAAACACGGCTTGGTGAGTGTATCCGTTTCCCTTACCACTGCAGACAAACTCTCGTTTTTGGACCTCGGCTACATTGTGTCCCCGGAGGTGGGACGGCCCCATGCACTGAGTGTAGAGGCCAACCCGTGGCCGCTGCCGCAGCCAGTCGGACAGCCAGGCCAGGTGGCAATCACAGTAGAGGTTGTTGGAATGAAGACGACTGCATGGAAGAAAACATGGAAATACTTTTAAATTAGGGAGAACAAACAGAAAAACAACCAACTTGCCCAGCCCCACCCTTCAGCAAGCAACTATGCCAACGTATTGATAAAAGTTGTTAATGAAGAAGCAATTTTTCATGTCACTCATTGGGCATTAAATGTTAATTAATAAAACTATACAAGCAGCAAAATTAATTTTTATTTGTGGTCTAATTAATTGCAAAAAAAAAAAAAGAAGGCTACCTAATAAAGACACCTATCTGTAATTTGTCTAAAAGAAAGAAGTAAATACACAGGAGCTTGAAAAATGCCGTGGGACTGTAGTCCAAATAATGAATAACACAAAAATCTCTCAACTAAATTGCCCTATGTTGATAATATACTGCCAGAAAAAAATAGTTAATAAAAGATTTGGTTTCCAATTAGATATATCTGTAAGTCTAGCCATTATAATTCTCTATAGAAACAGCCTACAAGATCCCTTTAACAGGTCAGATTCATTTTCTGCCGAACAAGACAGAGTAATAACTCAATATAAACTACCTTCTTTCACATCCTTTTCGGATTTCCTCTCTTTTTGTTTAATTACAGAAAAGGGGATTAGCTGCTTTTGGCTCCTAGCGACCTATGTTCTAAGCAATGCCTGAAATTAAAAGACCAAATGGCAGCAAGCAATGAAATTAAGTAAGTCGCCTCTCTGTTGGCAGGGTCCAATGCAAGACCATGGCTCCTTGCCAAGTGGCAAAAAGCACTTTGCCATTGATAAAATATCAGACAAATGTATTCACTGAATTAGGCAAATTACTTTCCTCTGGCTCTTACATTTTCTCAAACTACAGAAAAGGATGTCCATGGCTATAAATCAAATCCTTACTCAGAATCATCTGTAACTGAGTAATGACGTTTTGGTCCTCTTTAGCTGATGTACTTAATCCTAACTATATAACTGGAAAGAAAGTGCAAGAAAACCAGAATTTAGACAAGGGGGTGTAATTAATCCATTAAAAAAAATTAAACCTCTAAAGCAACATGAAATGTGCAACCAACATAAAAAGATTATTTTTATAACTCATATCCCCCCCCCCAAATTAGAAAATTAAAGAAATTGAAGGCAATGTATTTTCCTGTACTAATTCTTGGGTGGGTGCTTTGTAAATATAGCTCACAATACAGCACACTCATTCAGTACAATCTGTGGCCAGCTGTAGTCAAGAACACCATTGCAAATTAGAACTATTGCTGCTGAAATCAATCCCGTTATACAAGTATATTCGGACTGCAAATAGGATGTTGCAGCTATAATCTAGGAGTCTGTACGTCCATTTTCTTTTGTTTCCAAAATAAATTTTCAAAATATGAACTATCCCACCAAAAAAGTGTAAATGTTGCTAATTTGATTCACTGTGCTTTGTAGTTCAGAATAGAAACTATTTGAAGGTTTGAAAGAGGTACAGACGTTCATGTTTTCAACTCCCAGACCTGAAAGAATGGAATTAAATTCTATTACCAAACTATAACTGAGGCCAGCAAAAGCCCACGGTCAGCAGTTTTTAAGTACTCTTGTATTTATCCAAGCAAGAATAGTTACAATTCTGTTACAAAATCAACAGAAATATTCACCTGCATGAAGGTTCTTCAGTTATAAAAGGTATGTTAACTTGAGTGAATAGCCCTACTGATTTCAAAACAGCTCTGCAGCCCAACATGTGTGAATGGAAATGGACAGGCTCTTTGTAAAAGAAGTTTTTTAACAGCAAGAGCTACTCTTGAACTCTGATAGAAACATCCCATTCATTTTTGATTCCAGCTTCAGTGGAAAATCTGTTTGAAAGAGTCTCAGGAATAAACCTTGATACATTCTGGTTTTGCTACTCAATATAATATACATTCATTTTTAGTTCAGTATAAACATACAAAAGAAATAACTGCAAACTGTGTCACTTGCACATTCACTCTTTTCACTGTGATTTGTTTCAGAGGCCTGAAGTCTTCTGTGAAAGTCAAAACCTCTAAAAATGGGGACCTTATTGTAAATGCTGACACAACTTTAATTATAATAGCACTACCGGATGATGCTATAATTTTATGTTACAAAGAATGTTGGAGAGCCAGTTTAGTTTAATTAGGTCTGCTAGCAGTACAGTAATAAAAGCATAAAGATTTCACATTTATCACATCTGACAGCCAATCAAAGATTCTTCCATGTTCCTAAATGAAATGTGACCCCTTCAATAGCTCAAAGTAAAACAAATCTTTGACTTTCAAAAAACATCAATTTCGTTCTCTATACAGCTGTAACATATAAAAGCAAATCCCCCCTGCCCTCATGTTTTTTGCTAGAAGGTGAACTTTTCTGTGACTGAATATAGCACTTAGGAAAACCCAGCTAGGAAAAGGCCATGAAACCATTCTCATAGACTTACTCACCCTACAGCCTAAAAAAAGGAGATGGAAAAGGATGCAACTACTTCTTTATCTCCTGAGCCCTGAGTATCAGCCTTGCGGTCAGTTGTTAGCTTTACCTTTCAGAATTAGCTGCCATATATGCACACACAGACTTCATGCTCGCCATCCTCATGATACTCTGATATTTTTTTAATTGAGATTATGCTTTCTATGTCTGTATATGTATTTATAGACCACTGACAAAACTTGATAGAGGTAAAAACAATATAACAGAGTGATAAAAATGTCAGCCAGTTTCAGTGGGGCTACTTACAATGTTCTGAGTTTGGGCATATGGTTGAAACTTGCCACGGACAGTCGAGTAATGTTGTTATTGTTGAGAGTGCTGCAAAGTCAAGAAGAAGCATGTTACAGGTATGTCACATTTACTACACTTTTAAAAAAGACATAGCGAATGAAGATGATGGTGAGCTGTTTTTACGGATGAATATCAGGAAAAAAATCATGTTTTCAGATATACTTTTTCTCCCTGTTCAATCTCTAGTAAAACACTATGGTTTGATCATTCCATTAATAATCTTAAGTAATTTGAGGTCCTAGTAACCTATGATTCCACCAATGTTGAGAACATTTATGGCATTGAAATAAAGCTTGTCAATGTGATGTAAAAATTGAATTCTTGAAGAAAATGCCTTTATTCTAGGACTCTTGCTTCTCTTTCTGTTTTTTTCAAAACCTGTATTTTTTTTTGACAGAAGACAAAGTAAAAGCCGGTATTTTCAAGAATTTTAGGAAAAAGATTAACTCTGGGCTGAAATTAGGTTTCATATGGAACAGAGTTGCTATAGATGATCCAGAGTTGGATCATAGAGGGGTTTCTGCTATACAGTGAAAGGAATTGGGGATTTCAATACTTTAGCAAACTAATAATTTGAATTTTAGGCAAGATGCCTGAACTGGAGACAAGAACTAGGAACAAATCTTAAGCCAATTGTTAGCTAGCACACACCCATCACACTTAGTAAGTATAATATGTAAAGATAGCAAAACTTTAGGAATGATACTGTAGTTTAATACTGTATTTAGGCTGCAAATAAAATGCACACAAGCTTGACTCCAGAACAAGGAAGCAAACGATTTACTGTTTTGACTTAGAGATTACTCATTTGAACAGAATGGAGAATGTGCTCTGGGAATTCAAACACATAACTATGGTACTAATAATTCCCACTGACCATACCTTTTTTCCCCTTTTGAAACAAGAAGTGTTTTATTTTTTTCATTTTTTTATTTCTTTCTTTAAAAAATACCCCAAAACCCACAAAGTGTAATTTCTGTTTGAGTAAATTTTTAAGTACACAGAAAGGTAAATTCACAGCACCCCGAACAGGATCAGGCTATACACCTCCATATTAATCAAGCAATTAATTACTGGTGCAATGTGCTGTGTTTTACCTTTGTGTCCTACTCATTCTCCCTTATGTGCTCTTAGGGCTTTATAAACAGAAGAAGAATCTAAAAAAGAAAAAAATGGTGAATCATGCCCTTTTTCAAAACAAAAATGAAACAAAAACCAGCCAAGTGGGTATATCCACAAAATGTGTCTTAATGAATAAACAACAATCAGGAAATCTTGGCATGATTTTCTTACAGTTTCTTAATAATTTTCTTACAATGTCCAAATGGTAAGTGAGAGCTCCCATAGTTCTTCCTGCATAACTTCTGCAAATGTTTTAAAATCATATCCTTTCAATGAAGGGAATGGAAATCAGTATGTATTTCCAAAGCAGTTAGCTGTTCACAGGTGTATCTACAAATGTTTTAATTTTCAATTTCAGATGTTTGTTGTTTGCCTTGCTATGCTGTATACACAAGCTATGAATTTATTTTTGCAAGTGTACAGAAAAGTATTAGAAGTAGACAAAAGGAATACATAAGGAATTAAATAATTTTCATAACCATATCTAATGATGAGAACACTTGATTTCATTACAGAGATGCAATTTTAAAAAGTTGGCTCAATACTTCTACCTACACATTACACATGTAGGTAATAGAGCGGGGTGCATGAAAGAAATTTTATTTCTTAGATACATGATTGCTTTTTAATATTGTCAGCACTATACATTTTCCCATAGTCTGTTTCCCCACTAAAGCTGATTTTCTCTTAACAACTAAAAGAAAGAGGAAAAGGAAAAATGAAATTTTTTGCAGAAACTCACAGGAAGGGTTATACCTGTAATTGCTTTCTTCTTTCAGAACTGTCCAGATTTCAGGTTGATTTTGTATCTTTAACACTAACAGAACTAAGATTCTGCAATTATTTAACCAATACATAAGACCTGTTTACTTTGGTAAACAATTCAAACTGTCACTACACAGGTTTACAACCTACATAAAAGCTTTCTCCTATGCTTGCAGTTTGAAATAATATACATATTCTGTGCTTAGATAGAATAATGAACTCTAAATGAAAGCAAAAGATGTGATCTCATTTCCTACTCAGTGCATATACAGTATGGTCTGATCTACATACCTTTTATTCTTTAAACCAAATGGGAAACAAAACTGAATTAGACACAAAATCTTCAATACTTTTCAAAATATCCATGATTTTTTTTTTAATAATCATTGTTTATCGCATAATTCAATATAGTGTACATTTAGTTGTATATCTGAACAATGCTAATGTTCTATGCATATTCATTCATACAATTCTAACTACCTACTTTTCCAGTACCCTATTATTTTAACAGTTTTTTCCCTTTTTTGCATCCATTGAAACAGATGTGAAAATTCTACCACTGACTTCAACTGGCTAGGATGACCATTTTAGAACACTAAAAACCACCAAAAGATGCACATTTTTTAAAAAAAGATATATTTAATACTTTCATTTGTAAAGACTTGTATTAAAAATCATAATAACCAGATTAGTTATTCTGTCACATACATGAGTTCCAAAGATAAAATCTCACAGAACATCAGGTTTACTGACAGAAAACCAACACTTCACCAACTTCACTATTTGATGTAATATTAAATCAACACCAAATTTTACATCTCTTCATACCAGAAAGCTAACAACAGGCTTGTTATTCTGTGATTAAAAAAAAAAAGAAAGAAAAAAAAGAAAAGAAATCAAATTTAGCTGCCAGATTCATTCACTCATAAGTAAGACCAGCTATTGCTTAATAATAAAAAGTTTTATCACCAGCAGCTCACATATTCAATAATTTCATGGACATGCAGACACTATCTACTGCCAGAGAACCTCCTTTAACTCTGAATCTTAAAAAAAAGATATACATACATACAAAACATATACAGGAACCCTCCCCCCCTTCAAGTTGTGATTTACCAACTGTGATTCAAACTAACACGAAGTAACCCAGTGATACACAAAGTCTTTCACTTCTCTTAATGTAGAAAGCCCAGAAAAAAAGTGACTGACACTGCAAATACTTCAGGAATGTGGCCAGTGCCTCAGTTCTCACAGAATCTGCTCATTACAATAATTATTTTCAGGTCTGGGGTCAGTGATGATAATTTTGCTACCTTTAACCTCACTGATGGCCACTTTGAGATAGTGAGGAAAAATATGCAAAAGAGTATTGCAGTACTAACCTTCAGTGATATAAAAATTGTATTTTTCTATACATCTAAACATTTATATACATTTAAAACATTAAAAAAGCAGTTAATGTGAACACGCAAAACATCATAACACTTAACAGTGTTTGACAGAAAACTGTCTCTTTGAAAACATCCAGATTGTCAAATATGAAGCATATTGTTCCTGCAACAGAGTCTGAAAGATCAAATCAGTGTCATACTATACAACAAAGGCAATTGTGAAAATGCTCATCAATTCAACAGTGATGGATAATTTACAAAATTAATTGGATTCATTAATACTGCCCCCCATTTTAAAAGGAAATATATTATTTTCTTACAGTATTTGCCATCTGCTTTTTAATTTTGTTTGGTTTTAACTGTGCTTAATGGCCGTCTTACAGAGTAAAGAAGCATCTCTACCTCTTCACATTTTTTTACTATTTTATAGCACATTGCAGTGGATTATTTTAAGACATCTTTTCACTAGACCATCCTGACACCAGGCTGAAGCTCGTAGATAAGATTTTACATTAGTAATCCCCAGATATTGAGCTCTTGCTACAAGTAAGATACACAAGGAATACTCACAGCACTTCCAGGTCACGCAGAGCCCTGAATGCCCCATCTTCAATACAGTTGATCTGGTTGTAATCCAGTTGCCTGTTAAATAGATTAGGAAGGTATTTGTAAGGAAGATGAGCGTTGGCAGTATTCAGTGCACAGAAAGCCTCCTGAAGTGCCAGCAGAGCTAAGGCCATACTCGCTGAAATGCACTTGCAAATACGATCGTACGCTTGAGACTGTCACACAGCATGCTGGCCTGGATGCTGCCACAGAAATCCCTTTTTGTTCTGAACTGTCTGCGCAAAACAGTCGTGCTGGGAAAGCTTCAGTAAATAATAATTGCACCTTATATTAAATGCCAAAGGAATGCAATTTCATTACATCAAGAAAAGCTATCCATTAAAAGCTCTGAGCGTCATCTTGCTGAAACAATTTCATTAAGGTAAAGGATGGTAAATCACTTAATGTCACACACATACCCTCGGTGACCTAACAGAATCCATTTATCAGAGCAGCCCAGCTGCATGTTAATTCCGCCTGCCGCGGCAGGGACCTGCGAGAGACACCAGTTTTAGGGGTCTGTGTGTGTGTGTGTGTGTGTGCCAGGACCAGGTGGGAGGTGCAGGGGGGGTTGGATGGGAATTCAGGAGAATTACTTTCTAAAATATTTTCTATATTGAGAAATAACAGCGTCCAAGGCATCATCATAATTGGTTACTTATATCCTATAATTACGCTCCAAATGAAACTAGTGTTTCTGCTGTAAACTTCTGTATGTGTTTTTCTACATACTTTTTGCTCTCTGTCATTATATGCAGATAGGACGTTGTAATGGAGCACTTGAATTCTGGATATTAAACTCAGCAATCCATCCCATACATTATTAATCTTTAAGTATCAAGTTATGAAAAATTTACATTAATTTCTCTGAAGAATATTATTACCTTTTCAATTCAAAACATTAATACAGTACATATTATCCAATTTAAAAAGTCTTCTGTAATTAACTACTATGCAAATATAAAATCCAAGTTTCTCTGCTGATAGAAGCTTTTTGCTTTTACTGTCACACATCTTACACATTTCAGGGCACGACTTGCAAAGCAAAGATGATACAACCTCACTTTAAACAAGCAGCAGATCTCCAAGTCTGTAACTTGTCAGTGTCAGAAAAATATATGAGTAAATGTATATGAACAGTATTAAGAAAATGAACAAAATACAAATGAACTCTGCCCTTCTGTCTTCAATTATATATTAGCTAGCAGTGCTAATGAGGCTTTTACTAAAGCAGTTTATGTGATTCTTCTGAATCTATGATAACATTTTACTTTATTAATAAATCATCACACCCACTGTCAAATGCAGTATACCAACTTCTATAAAGTTTTAGTTTCACCCATATTTTTCATCTGAATTACTACTACAGAGGAATAAAATATTGTCCTAACTGTAACAGTGTCTGTGTTTCTGCGTACTGAAAGCTAAATGCAAACTATCATTTCCTGGATATGATCTTTAATCATTTTGGTGCAATGTTACAGCACAAGTGTTTCAGTGTTGGAATATAATATAATAATATAAGCCTACAGTCTCAGGCTCCTTCAATTTTTACTAATGAATTTCATTTAACAATTAAGTTAATAGCCTTTTTATTTTAAAAAGGTAAAATATATAGATAGTACAATTCTCCAACCTCTTGAACAATTTATCAAACCTATTTAAATTAGTACAATGGCATGAAATGCTAGCCTTGACACAATACAAAGAGAAATTGTTTCCAGACAAATTGGAGAAATCTTCTAATGCCATCAAATTTGCCTAATGCAGTCTGCAGGTTAATCTGTAAAAGGGTGAGCTGTATGTTTGCCCATATCTTATTATCCTTAGCTGTCAATGTATAAATCAGTGCTGACACAGCTTCCTCTAAATCATCCATATTATATACACAAAGGAAAATCTTTTAACAGTAGAGAAAGCACTTGAGCAAATTTTGTCCTACACAAACTGAAAGGCAGATCTCTTCCACTAGACTGGCAGCAGTTGTGGTGCACTTAAAAACTTTTGGACTTCTTCCTTCAGTGACCTTCCATGACCACTACCTTAGTGAAAGGTGAGTTGTTTTCATTTAAATCTTCTTACCAGAGAGATTACTTTATTTGCACTGAACTAATGAGTTCGTTTCATTTTGGGAGAAGGGAAATTTGCAGGTGGAACAAGATAAATTTTTCCTATTTTTATAAATTGCTATCTTTGAAAGATACCACTGTCTTTATGTTTTAGATGATCTTCCATCAATTATGACCATAATATAAAACCGTTACACACATGCCATTAAGACCAATCGGCATGTTCTTTATTTCGAAGATATGAAAGGTACACAGCTTTGAAGACCATGTGCATGGCTGAATAGCAATTTATGGTATTTATGTAAAGATATCCACTGCATATATAAAAAGTTAGACAATATTTCGAAAAGAGCATATCATTAGCTTATGATGACCCACTAATGCTGAAGCAGACTGAATTTTTTTGGAGCAGATAGCAAGTTCCTGATAGCAAGTTGTGTGAGTGCTATGACTTAAGACACAAGCAAGAATACTAGACAAAAAAAAGCATATACTAAGTTATTTTTTATAATTTGTTTTTTGCATAATTTCATAACTTTCAAAACCACACATAAAAATCTACAATAATATAATGAAACTTTTCCCACCACTAAATCATTGAGCATATCAAAAATCCTAACTCAATTTTAGAAAGCTTTTTTTCCCCCTAAGAGTTCTTTTCTTCCTTTCAAATTACTAAAACACCCTGAGAACAGAAACTGACCAGGAATGGACTAGCAACTCTGGCGCATGCTTATCATTCCCCTCTCCCCAGGTCTCTCTTCATCAGTTTCCCTCCTGCCCCATCTCTGTCTTGGGTCTTTTCTGTGTGGGGTCTCTCCATTCTTTGGAAAAATCACTGTTCTTTCCTGGCCCTCCCTTTCACAAAGTGGCTGATTACCTTCAGCAGTTCCATTCCCATGAGCCTCATAAAGTACCAAGCAACAGCTGCAACATTGAGAATCCTTCCATTGCCTCAGAGAATTAATTAGGTTTTGCACCCCCATCTGCAACATTACGTGGGTATTTCATATACTGACTAATCTACAGCTATTTCAAATATTAATGTTTCTGTGAGTTCAGCCATAAGAACTAGTAAGAACTAAATAAAAAGCATTAAACTAATAAAAAAGTCTGCTTTAAAATGTTTATGTATTTATTGGTGATACACTGTAGAAACATGTTGCTAACTTATATTTTCCTCCCTTTTAGCATATGTTGTCTACCAGATAACCTAATAATAAACCTTGTTATCTCACGAGAAGGGTATTTAATGGCTAACAAAAGGTGTTGCATACACATACAGAAAAAACCCTGCTATCTGACTCTGACAGAGAAAACCTTCTTTACTCATTCCTAGAGGCTGTGTTAAAAGCTGGGACAATTTCAGTCAATCTGTCCGTTTCACTCTCCTGCTCTTCATGGCTTGAGGACACTTTGTGGTCCCATGCAAGAGAGTTACCATGCAGCTTTACACCTTTCCATTGTTCAGAGATTCTTCTTGTGTAGCAACTTAATGCTAAACATTGTTTAAGAAGACATCAGAAAAAGTCAGAAGCCTTTCTAGATCCCTATGGTAACTTCCTCCCCAGTAAAACATTTAGAAATTGTTTCTAGTTTTACACTGTACACTGTTTCTAGTTTTACACTGTACACTGGATTTCATACCATTACAATTTTTCCATGGGAAAAGAACAGAGTGCACAATATTTATCACTACATTACAATTTTTGGAAATGCTGTTATCTTGTATTTTTCACAACAGAACTGAGTTCTGCTTCCTATTTCTTAGTTTCAAGAGGAATCAGTGATTTCAGAGGCATTAGATGAGACAGATGTATCAAAATCACATAGTTTACTCTAAGTTTTTATCGAACTTCAGAGAATTGCTTGGTTTCCATGACTATTACTATTTAGTTCGATTAGTCTTTCATTTGGAACTCAAGTGCTTTTTCTCTACTTGCTGTTTATTTTGCCAGTGTTGCTCATTCTGGTCTTCACTAAATTTTCCTTGTAAAAGATTTTGAATAATAATTTTCTAATATATATAATACATCAAATTGTTAACCTGCTTTTATTCCAAAATTAAAAAACAGGACTTGCAAAACTTCTAAGTGAGGCACACTTGCTTATTAAACTAGAAGAAAAATGAGAACATATCTATGGTGCAATTGCTTCACATTCTCAAAATCGTCTAGGACACTACTTGGCTAAACCCACAAGGGTCTTTCAGTGGCAGAATAAAAAAAGTCAAAATAAAGCAAAAGAATGCCATGAAAAAGAGGATGAACACAGAAAGAACAATCTGTAAGTTATATAATGCAAAAATACAATCACATCAGTATGACTTCCCAGAAATAATGCAATTTAGGAATGAGATGACAAACAGTATCATGTCCAATATAATGAGAGAAGCAAATACATTTCTATTCTAGTATGGAAGCCATATTAAGCCCCAAAATCCAAATAATAATTTAGATTTTTTTTTTTTTTTCATTTCATATATATATACATACACACATGCATACACATATACATATAGAATCATAGAATAGTTAGGTTTGGAAAGGACCTTAAGATCATCAAGTTCCACCCCTCCTGCATTGGACAGGGACGCCTCACACTAAACCATACCACCCAAGCCTCTGTCCAACCTTGAACACTGCCAGGGATGGAACATTCACAACTTCCCTGGGCAACCTATTCCAGTGCCTTGCCACCTTTACAGTAACAAACTTCCTCCTTATATCCAATCTAAACTTCCCCTGTTTAAGTTTGAATTTGTTACCCCTTGTCCTATCACTACAGTCCCTAAGTAAGAGTCCCTCCCCAGCATCCCTATAGGCCCCCTTCAGATACTGGAAGGCTGCTATGGGATCTCCACGCAGCCTTTTTTTCTCCAGGCTGAACAGCCCCAACTTTCTCAGCCTACCTTCATATGTTCTGTTAGAGTGGTTTATTCAAATATTAATTAGAAAATCTTTTTCTGTAGAACCATTTCTACCTACTTACTCTACATACCAACCAACCTCTCTGCAAATCACTATGACATCGTTATATCTCCCTGTTTAGTGAAGCAAAGGCAGTCTCTCTTTCCAAAATAATGTGGATACAAAAGGTCCTGAAGGCTCCCAAGTGTCCAACTAACTTTTCCATGAAGCTTCAACACTGAACAGAAAGATAAAAAAATTTCATTTTTTCTTTAAAATTCAAATCCTCAAAAGTTATTTGCATTATTCTCAGTACTTGACACAGCCAAATAAAATTTAAAGTTGAATACAAGTCGTCCTACCACAATTTATCATCTTAGTTCAAACCAATATTCTATCTCAATTTGCTTTGTAATAATACAGGAAGAATCTACAGGGAAGTGCACAAACCACAGTGATATTTGCTACTCTTCTTAGTAAAAGCATAGGACATATTTGTCACGAGGTTAAAATCACATCCCATGTAAAATTTTCCATGAGAGTTGGCACTTGACTTAGCAGATGGAACCACATCAAATTCAGCTGCCTACAACTTATTCACCTGAAATTTATTGTCATTCAAATAAGTACCTAGTTCCGATAGATTTTTTAGACCTTAGCTACTTTAGACTTCTTCTCACTGGTTTAAATGCCAAAAAAAGACTTGCAAGGAAGCTCTCAATTCATATTCAGATTTCCGATTTGAAACTCATCTTCAAAGCCAAATACTCTTCTTAATTTAAAAGCATAATTCACTTTAACATTTCAAACAATTTGGTTCATAAAAAGCAAACTGTTTTCAGCAGGCCAAATTTTAGGAAAGTAATCTGCAATTAAAATAACAGCTTTAAAAATAGTATTGAAATGCTATTTATTTAAATAGTTGGGAATAACATTTTTCCCTCAAAGGCAACAAGGTCACTGACCTATTTGGCAACAAGAGTCTTAAGAGGCACTAGAAAAGTGCCTTTTCTTCATTCCTTCAGAAGTATTTTTGACTTAAATAAAAATCTTAAGTATACAGTGAATATATTTCACTAACATCTCATGAAAATCCTTCTTGATGTATACCTAAAATGCAGGTGGCTGAACAGACAAGTAGTACAATTAAGATTCAACAAGCATGAGAAATATGCCAATTTCAAATTGTTAAAGCATGCCTTAGACAAGCAATGCTTTTTGATCAGCACTTGTACAGATGAACAGACAAATACACTTCCAGTTGCAGTGGAATTTTGTGCATGATCTGAGAAGAAATCAGCAACCAGAACATCTTCAGCAGATCTCTTTTTTGACTGCTAATAAAATTGAACTTACAAAAAAAAAAAGTCCAATCATTGCTAACAACGATTAATACAACATTCAGTTATACCTTCAGTGACATCACTAGTTATAAATCTTTTGCAATCAACCTAAAAGAAGCATCAGGGCAACAACAAGTAATATTAACCGAGGTGTTGAACAACGGTTAGTGTAATGGAAACTCTGACTCTGTGCTGGTGTCTGTCTCTCTTTGCTAATTCTCCATTTCCCACACAATTTAATCCATGAAGCTACTACATTGCTCTGTAGCCTTTATCCTTGGGGTGACAGCTACAGTGTCCTGAAATGAACACAAAGGCATCAGAGAGTAAGCGAAACTAAGGCTAGACTATGACAAGAGAAACGGGGAAAAAAGATGCTTGTGGGAGATACAATTAAAATGTTCTTTGGCATTTTTGGTATCATTTGACAGTTGTATACATTTAGCATCACAATTCTGCCATGATGTTGGTGTATTCCTTTCCATCCTCTGCCAAATATTGATTACACAGTGGAAGAGAAAGTTGTAACCTTAGAAAACTTTGTGTACTTCAAGCGGAAATGTCATAATATAATTTTATCAAAATCATCAGACCAGGGACAAAATCTACTTATCAAAACCTGAGCACAGCACTCTTATACTTTCAGTGGTGCTTCATATTTGTTTGCTATTTAAACCCAGTTATTTTTCCTCCTAGTAACCGGATTCAAAAAACAACAGGTCCAAATTTATAATCTGGGCACCTAAAGCATATTCTTACGATCTTAAATACAAATAAAATTCCTTAGGTTGGGAAGATTTAAAACATCTTTCACATCCAGTGAGTACTTGCATCACCAGGGAGGGTTACAAAATCATCATTAACATGTGTATTAAAAACCCTGTGTTTAATTTCCAATTTATATGATAATTCCTATTTATTTTTCAAAAACGGTGTCACTCTGTTCTCTGAAGAACCTAACTTCTTGGTGCATATTTTTATCCCTGAAAAAGTAGCAAATTAAGAGCAACTTTCAGCATTCTTTTTCCAGAACTTGTACCCTAATTTCTGTCAATTCCCATATCAGCTGCTACACTAGAAGTGGATTATTCTTCAAGTCACTGTCCTTGAAGAGGAATATCAAGACTCTGAGACAGAGCCACTAGGCTTTTTTTCTTACATTTGAACTGCCGAAATATCAGATACTGGGCATCCAGTTTGGGGAGCCTGTAAAAAAATAAGCTTCCCTTGTTTTTGTCACTTTTTCTGCCTACAACTGATTAAAGGGAGTGCATCTACTAAGCCAGACTCTTCTCAGCTAAAAGATGAAAAGCAAGAAATTAACTGGAAAACAGGAAATTCCAATTATATATGAAGTAGGTTTATGAAGCTGGATGTTTTCTTAGGGTTTTTTGGTTGGTTGTTTGTTTTTTTTTAAAATTCTTTTTACTATAAGTGTGTGGCAGCTTGCCCAGGGGGTCAATTTTCATAATGCCTTGTCCATTTTGCTTTTAACTTCTACAGAATCTGTACTGTGGATGTTATTAGGAAGATGTCCAGAAAGAAAATATCATGGCCACATTTTCTGAAAACTAGACAGATTCTTCTGAGAAATGTCAAGAGGACACTAGGACTAACATATCAGCAGGAAATCAAAAGTTCATAGTGGTATCATTAACCTTAAAGGAAATGATTTTCTTCACATAATATAAGTTACCATCTAATTCCCATTGCTCTGCAAAGACTAGAAGAACATACAATAAGATATTTTCTAAAATATTCCAACTCCTGATTCAAATGGAGAAGTATTTAGGGGGAGTGAGAGAATGGTGAATCTCCATTCAGTAACATAAAATATGTAAGCAGGTGAAGGTCTGTGAGATTTAACTACATTTGAAATACCTTACTAGAGCTACTCTACGGGATGGTTATCAGTCATTGCATTTAAAAAAAGAGTCTCTGCAATTTACATTGAAATTGATGTAATTAATATTTTTACACAAAGCAAATCTTGCATTTACAACATGTTCTAATATAGGCTTCTTTACACTTTGTACATTCTCCCATCTCTTCCATAAGTTTGTTTAACATCTTTAACATAATCAATACTGGACAGTTATAGAAAAAATGCCAAAATTAGATCATAGACTCATAGAATAGTTTGCCGATGACACCAAGCTGTGTGGAGCACTCCATCTGTGGCAGTGTTCAAGGCCAGGTTGGACGAAGCCTTGAGTGATATGGTTTAGTGTGAGGTGTCCCTGCCCACGGCAGGGGGGTTGGAACTAGATGATCTTAAGGTCCTTTCCAACCCTAACTATTCTATGATTCTATGATTCTATAATGGTTTGGGTTGGAAGGAACCTTGATGATTATCTAGTCCGAGCCCCCCTGCTATGTGCAGAGACACCCTCCACTAGATCAGCTTGCTCAAAGCCCCATCCAGCCTGGCCTTGAACGCTGCCAGGGCTGGGGCATCCACAGCTTCTCTGCAGAACCTGGACCAGTGCCTCACCACTCACTAATAGTGAAGAATTTTTTCCTGAGATCTAATCTAAATCTCACCTTTTTCAGCTTAAAGCTCTGTTTATGGCAGATCTCTGACAGTGTATACAAATACTTGGTTCCTGGACCTTAGCTTTATTACCCAATAGACGCTAAATTCCTTCATCAAATCATTAAGGTAGAAAAAGATCTTTAAAACCATTAAGTACATCCATAAACCTAGCACTGGCAGGTCCATCATTAAACCATGTTCTGAAGTGCCTGCCACATCTACACACCTTTTAAATACTTCCAGGGATAGTGACTCAACCACTACCCTGCGCAGCCTGTTCCAGCACTTGACAAACCTATTTAGTAAAGAATTTTTTTCCTGAAATCCAGTCTAAATCTCTTCTGGCACAACTTGGAGCTGTTTCCTCTCATCCTATTATTTGTTACTTGGAAAAGAGAATGATACTTGCTATGAACTCCTTTCAGGTGGTTCACTTCATATTTTCCTTTGCAAAGCGATGTTTTCTATACCTATCACTTATCAACTGCCTCCTTAATTTTCTCCAACAATTCTTGCCATCATTCTTCTCTAAGTAATGTCCAAGGCTAGATGGAAGGCTAGGGTTCAGATCACCTTCTTGCCTAAACTTCTGGAAAGTCACAACAGCCTGATCTAGTTACATAAATGCTGTACTAGAATCCACTCAACTCACCCCGCAAATCAGTATGATACTTACATCTATATCTCACAATAATATAAGATGCTCTTCCTTATTAGAACATAGGTAGGATTTATAGGACAGAGAAATATATTTCTTAGACTCACAACTGTAGTGGGACTGTAATGATTTGAGATCAGGGGTTTTCCAGGGTTTTTTCCCTGGTTTTATCTCTGGGACAACCAAGAAGGAGATATATGTAGTACTTCTATCACAATAAACTATATGCTACATATATGATTTGGACTTGTAGCAATGCTATTGTCTTTATGATTTTTTTTTTAATTATATCCTCAAAGTCTTTAAAGGGTGGATCTACTGTTTAATGCAAGTTTCAGACATAATTCAGGATCCTTACCTTGAAAAAACACACCAAGAGATAAATATTATCTTAGCTAAAGATTAGCATCCTAATTCAGTTTTTGAATGGAGCTATCTGAAAATATATTAGTACCTTTATTGCATTCTAAACCACTGCCCTGTCACTAGAATATCCTCAATGACGCTGCTATTTTTAGTACAAAGTTCCTTTCTGTAGCTGTATCAATTTTTAAATGCGGAAGATCATGGAAAAAAATTGCAGACTTCTCCTTGTAGCCAAGCCTCTTTTAGGCCATGAATAATGATGGAACCAGTTCTGAATAGAACAAAATCATAGAATAGTTAGGGTAGGAAAGGACCTTAAGATCATCTAGTCCCAACCCCCCTGCCGTGGGCAGGGACACCTTATGCTAAATCGTATCACCCAAGGCCTCGTCCAACCTGATCTTGAGCACTGCCAGGGATGGAGCATTCACAACCTCCCTGGGCAACCTATTCCAGTGCCTCACCACCCTAACAGGAAAGAATTTCCTTCTTATATCCAATCTAAACTTCCCCTGTTTAAGTTTTAACCCGTTACCCCTTGTCCTATCACTACAGTCCCTAATGAAGAGTCCCTCTCCAGCATCCCTACAGGCCCCCTTCAGATACTGGAAGGCTGCTATGAGGTCTCCATGCAGCCTTCTCTTCCCCAGGCAGAACAGCCCCAACTTCCTCAGCCTGTCTTCATACGGGAGGTGCTCCAGTCCCCTGATCATCCTCGTGGCCCTACTCTGGACTTGTTCCAACAGTTCCATGTCCTTTTTATGCTGAGGACACCAGAACTGCACTCAATACTCCAAGTGAGGTCTCACAAGAGCAGAGTAGAGGGGCAGGATCACCTCCTTCGATCTGCTGGTCATGCTCCTTTTGATGCAGCCCAGGATACGGTTGGCTTTCTGGGCTGCAAGCGCACACTGAAGCCGGCCCATGTTCATTTTCTCATCAACCAACACCTCCAAGTCCTTCTCCACAGGGTTGCTCTGAATCTCTTCTCTGCCCAACCTGTAGCTGTGCCTGGGATTGCTCCGATCCAGGTGTAGGACCTTGCACTTGGCATGGTTAAACTTCATAAGGTTGGCATCAGCCCACCTCAGAAGCGTGTCGAGGTCCCTCTGGATGGCATTCCTTCCCTCCAGCATATCAACCGACCCACACAGCTTGGTGTCATTGGCAAACTTGCTGAGGGCGCACTCAATCCCACTGTCCATGTCACCGACTAAGATGTTGAACAAGACCGGTCCCAACACCGATCCCTGAGGGACACCACTCATTACTGGTCTCCAGCCGGACATTGAGCCATTGACCACAACCCTTTGTGTGCGGCCATCCCGCCAGTTCTTTATCCACCGAGTGGTCCATCCACCAAACTGATGTCTCTCCAATTTAGAGACAAAGATGTTGTGTGGGACAGTGTTGAACGCTTTGCACAAGTCCAGGTACATGACATCAACTGCTCTACCCCTGTCCATCAGTTCCGTAGCCCCATCATAGAAGGCCACCAAATTGGTCAGGCAGGATTTCCCTTAGTGAAGCCATGCTGGCTGTCACCAAGCACCTTGTCGTTTTTCATGTGCCTTAGCATGCCTTCCAGGAGAATCTGCTCCAAGATTTTGCCAGGCACAGAGGTGAGACTGACTGCTCTGTAACCCCCGAGGTCATCCATTTTCCCTTTCTTGAAAATGGGGGTTATATTTCCCTTTTTTCCAGTATTCGGGAACTTCACCTGACTGCCATGATTTTTCAAATATGATGGCCAGCGGCTTAGCAACTTCATTTGCCAGCTCCTTCAGGACCCAAGGATGGATTTCATCAGGTCCCATGGACTTGTGCACATTCAGATTTTTAAGATGGTCTTGAACCAGATCCTCTCCTACAGTGGGCCCAAGGTCTTCATTCTCACAGTCCCTGCATCTGCCTTCCATGATTTGGGTGGTGTGGTCAGAGCCTTTGCCAGTGAAGACCGAGGCAAAGAAGTCATTCAGAACCTCAGCCTTCTCCAAATCCTGTGTAGCCAGTTCTCCTGAGAGCTTCCTGAGGGGGTCTACAGTCTCCCTAGTCTATTTTTTATTTGCTATGTACCTGTAGAATCACTTCCTGTTATCCTTAACACCTCTAGCTAAGTTTAATTCTAACTGGGCCTTGGCTTTCCTAACCTGGTCCCTAGCTTCCCGGACAACATCCCTGTACTCTTCCCAGGCCACCTGTCCTTGCTTCCACTTATTATAAGCCTCTTTTTTCAATTGAATTTTCCTCAGGAGCTCCTTATCCACCCAAGTAGGTCTCCTGGCCCTCCTGCTGCACTTCCTTCTGCTTGGGATGCAACACTCCTGAGCTTGTAGCAGGTGATCCTTGAATATCGCCCAACAGTCTTGGGCCCCTCTGCCCTCTAGGGCTGTATCCCATGGAACCTTACTAAGCAGGCTCCTGAAGAGGCCAAAGCCTGCTCTTTTGAAGTCCAGGGCAGTGAGCTTGCTGCACGCTCTTCTCACTGTCCTGAGGACCTCAAATTCGAGCATCTCATGATCGCTGCACCCAAGGCTGCCCTGGAGAGTCACATTTCCAATGAGCCCTTCCCTTTTGGTGAGCACGAGGTCAAGCATGGCACCTCTCCTTGTCAGCTCCTCTATTACTTGCAGAAGGAAGTTGCCTTCCACACGACTGAGGAACCTCCTGGATTGCTTGTGCCAGGCAGTACCGTCCTTCCAACAGATGCCAGGGTGGTTGAAGTCACCCATGAGAACAAGGGCCTGCGAGCGTGAGGCTTTTCCTATCTGTCTATAGAGTGCTTCATCTGCAGGTTCTCCTTGATCAGGCGGTCTGTAACAGATCCCCACAGTAATGTCTCCCATAGCTATATTCCCTTTAACCCTGACCCACAAACTCTCTGTTAACTGCTCACCTGTCCCCAGACAGAGTTCCATACTCTCCAGCCTATTCCTAACATAAAGGGCAAATCCCTCTCCCCACCTGCCAGACCTGTCTTTTCTAAAGAGCCTGTAACCTTCCATTCCAACACTCCAGTCATAGAAGCCATCCCACCATGTTTCTGTGATGCCTATTATATCATACCCCCATAGACATGCACACATCTCTAATTCCTCTTGTTTGTTCCCCATGCTACGGGCATTTGTATAGAGGCATCTGAGCTGAGCTCCAACTGAAGCCGGCTCATTGGCTGGAGCGGCTGGGATATATCTGCATTGTTCCGAGCATTTATTATAGGTGCTGGCAGCTGACTGGGTGTGTTGGGATGGAATGATGCCCCCCTCCCCCAACACATCTAGTTTAAAGCCTCCTTGACCAGTCTGGCAAGCCTCCTACCAAAACCGCTCTTTCCCTTCTTTATCATCAGACCAGCTCCACCAGCCCCCACTAGACCATCGTAAGACATCAGTTAAACAAAGCAACAAAGCTACTTTGAGAAGCACTTGCATGTTTTTGAACTTAATTTTTCCACTGAGCTGTGGTAGGATTTCACTTTGAGGAAGAACCCAATCACAGACACTGTTGAACAAAACCCCCAGATTTCTAAATATCATATCAAGTAAGCCAAAATCTTGGGCATTCATCTTTGAAAACTTTTCTCCTAATTGATCTGTGGTGAATTCAAAACTGCCCATGAACTTAAGGGTCACTATCTCTAGGAAAGTGAGTATCTGTCTTTTGGGAAAGGCTTATTATACCACAGAAGAAAACTGTGTAAGAAAAGTAGCCAACAAGTACAAAAATAAATGCTAGCAAAAGTAGGTAATAACATAATTTTTCTTCTTTTCTTTTATACAAGCAAACAAAAGGGAAACTCTTAGAACCAAGGCAAAATTATTTTTTCCACATGAAACAATTAAATATTTAAAATAGCCTGACTTTCAAATATTAAACTCAGGTTACCATAAACAGTTATAATGCCTGGCTGTATTCAACTCCAATTCAGTGTTTTAGATTTCATGTAGGGAAATTTTAGGATGCTTAAGATACATTATTTTGCCAAAAGAAATTGTAAGCGTTGGTTTTATGCAGGGATTCCTTAAGCAGCTGTGAAAGTGCTACAGGAAAAGGTATCTGATAGTATAAAAGGACACTGTATTGACCAAGCATTATCATCAGACTATACACAAGAAGGAGGAAAATACTTACAGATTTTTTATGTCTACAGCTCCTCGGAATGCTTTCCTTGGTATTGCTTGAATCTGATTTTCACTGAGATCACTAAGGAAAAAAAAGTATTAAAATTAACTAAAAATCTGCTATATATATTACTTTCTGTGTAACACAAAAAGAACATATAAGAAAATAATATCTGCAATTACAATTTAGTCAATACTTCCAATGAAGCTTATTTTATTACCTCAACTGATTTGCAATTGATGAAAAAGCAGCAGCAATAATAGTCCAATTATTTTACAAAACAACAAATATAGATGGCAAACTAAAAGCAGAAGCATTACATAATTTAACAATGAAGGTCAAACTGATTTAATTTCTGACTGATTTCATTTTTCAACCCATTTGAAACCCGTGACATCAAAAGTTTGATTGTACGTTCAGTTTCACGCAAGGAAGACTGAAAACCAGCAAAAAGAACAAGTAGGAAGCTGTTGAGAAAAAGCTATCAAGCTGTGGAATGTCTAAGACCAATATATTTCTGAATCTTTTTTCAGAGTGGGACGCACCATATATTTTAAAAGAAGGTATTAAAAACCATCCTGCAGCAAATATCTAATGCTCCTCCCCAAAATCCCTGCATGAACAGCTGTACCACAGTACCTGAAACTAACATCTTTTCCAAAAGAGAAATGTTATTAAACTTCTTATTCAGTAATTTTTTTTGGTATCAGTATAAGAAAACAGGAGATGTGGTTTCGAGGTTTTACTTCTGACAATTTCCTGCCCTGGACAAACATATCTACCACACAAACGGTTCCCATATGCCTGAAGGCCTTCAAAGGGGCCCATCTACCTTGGTGTCTTAGAGTTATGGAATCAGACCTTCTTTTGGAGTCCTCTAGAGATGCATCTATGTATGGACAATAAGGGGAACACAAGACGTTATATGAAAAGGCTCACTTGAGCATCTGAATAAAATTTAGAAAAAAATCAGATGCCTACAGGCTGTCTCTATACTAGGATTTTCAGCCTGTTTGTTAAGCAGTTTTGTCATGGGTATCTGGATTTCATTTTTCTAAAATCAAATCAGGAGCTTCACTCTGAAAGCACATCAAATACAATCTAACATCCTAACAGGAGAAGTAAAGTTTTGCAAAGCCTTCTTTTCAGAGACATCTTTAGAAGGCCTTTTTGGAGACAGCTTTTAGGAGAAACATTGCAAAATAGTGCATACAAATAAGAGACGTAGCTCAGATGAAATGAATAAGCAAGAATCATTTAGTTGATTAGACATGAACAGTCATGCTTTTGACATATTCTTTCCCTAAAGAGAATGAGCTCATATTTCCAGTTATTAGTAATCTCCTCAAAATCTTTCAGATTTATGAACTTAAAAAAAGTGAGGATTTGCTAAAACCCCAGGCTGCCCAACTTTAACAGAATTTATATCAATATAACTCTTTTGTAAATAATTCTACATACATTGACAGCAAATTTATTTTATCCAATTAGTTGTTAATTTATGGAAAATCACATTCTATTTACTAAATCTTTCATAGTTCTTGCATATAACTGCACTGCACTATCTTGCAGAATATATTTAAAAGTAGACCCAATTTTACCATTATTGACCGTGTGCAAAAAAAGAGAATCTGTGAACTATGATTTAATTTTCAAGTCACCTAAGTAATCCTGAAATGGGATATGACTGCACAGCTCTGACAATAAACTGAATGGCAAAGAATGAAAAAGCAGCCTTCAGCATTTGTTACTGTATCATGATTTAACAGCCTACTTCCTTTAAAAGAAATTCCATTGTAAGTATAAACAGCAAATACCTATATTTATACTTCTGTTTAATTGATTTATATATTTTAACTATAAAAAAATTGTGCATAAAGCAGTTAGGTTAGCAGTAGTGATTTGTATCATGATCAATGAATAGTTTATAATACAGATATATGTATATAACAATGTAAACCGCTGCCATACTAATAAATGTATACTGCAAGAGGTAATGGGTAATGGTGCATTACATTTTTTATGACAGTTACTAGAGTATCATCATTCACCATTTTTTATAATTAAAAAAGTGGAAGATGAACAAGAGTGAGATACTGTAAATTGTTTTTATAAATCTAATTAAAAATATCAGTGGTCAAAATCTCTCTTTCCTTGACTAAATGCAAATCTTAGCACAAATGCAAGGACTTACAAATAACAGCTATTGAGCAAGGGTCTTCAATAAAAAATACACTGAGGTTGTATGTGTGCAGATGTGTGTCTGTGTGTATGCACATGTAAAAGACAGTAGACTGACTAATTGCATGCTACTTTTACTGCTGTATCTATACAGTCAGTACCACTTCCATGCAGCACAAGCTCATGTACTCTGAAGTAGTGTTCACTGCTAATTTTAGCACATTTGAAATGTAAACTACTTGACTGCAAAAGTTCCCAAACTTGCTGTGCAAGGCACTGTTTAATACATCCCTCTAAATGTTGACCCTCTAAAGGTAGAGCCTAAGCTAGGTTAGCAAATGTCATTTCCCCAGAGAAATTTTTGCATTTGCTGGTTTGCAAAACTTACTCGGATCTGTTTATGTAACAAAAGTGTAAGTTAACTCATTTCTTCACTGCAAAATTCTACCTCTCTCAAAAATATGACTTTCAACACACAATTTATGCCTACTTATAATATCAGGAAAAAGGTTTTAGTAATTATTTATTGATTGCTTCAAGTTTTCATCTGCTCAGTAAAAAAAAGGTTTCCTTATGAAAACCTGTGGGGCTTAAATAAACATTCACATTTTTCTTGCACAAATTACACCTACATTTCACACTTCAGATCTAGGATTCAGTGAGGATTGCTGTGTGGTCTTTTTTAACGGTTTTAACTCATTCTACTGCAATTCCTAGATTGTTCACGAAAAAAGAAAGTCACAAGCAGCACTGGGTGCACTGTGACCTTCTGAGGAAATGGGGCAAAAATCTGTTTCTTAGACAAACCCAGGCAATTTTACAGGCCATTATGTTACATTGATTTGACTTTGGAGCTTATATTCTGCAGTGAAGAAACCTCCTTTTCAGCCTGATGGTAGTTGTTTTCCTGCATTGATAACTATGTGAACTTCATCTTCCATTTCAAAAAGAGATAGCATTTGAATACTTTATGATGGCACTTGGTACAACTAAAATGAAAGAGGCATTTTAAGTATTTCAATAAAATTTAAGCCCTAAACCCCAGAACATCCTACATTTACATGAACAAATATATATTTTTGAAAAAAAGTCATGAACCTGCTTCACATATGAAGCCAGCAATCTGACCAAGACATTTTCATTGGAAAAAATTATTTTCTATTACTATTACTTCCCAATATGCTGCATCAAAATCCAGCACACCTCTGATACAGCAGAATTGATTAAAAAACTGTTTTATATGCAATTGGAGTGAAAAAGCCAAGGCTATCCTATAGATTTTTTAGTTGGTTGGCTGTTTTTTTTGGTTGGTTTTTGGGTTTTGGTGGTTTTTTGGTTTTATTTGTTTGTATTAATAAAGCACAACGGTTTAGTAAAAAGTTTTGATGAGTTAACCTTTATGAAGATTCTAGTTGTCCTATAGCCCTCTTTCACCTAAATTGTTCTTGACTCTATTATATCAGTCCTAGAAAGGTACATTCCAAATTCTTCATTCTGGAATACCTTAGACATTGACTCTTCAAAAAATTTCCTTTGTACAACTCTGTGGGCTTCATTTTGTTCACTGGCCAGCAGAGCACCTTCAACCACCCGGTCTCCAATGCATCTCCCCATTCATACATTACCAAATCAGTGCTCTGGACCTGAACTACCACATGTAACTTCACCGTCTTTTAGTGTGAAATGTCCTCAAACAGAGCTCTAGGGCTCATTTAATCAAGGCAAAAGGCGGCATAGTAATATTTGGGTTAAGTAGTGGATTTGCACACAAAAAGCCATCTGGGCAAGTTAGGCTAGCAGCAGCTGAAAAAGGCTCTTTTCAGAGAAGGAAAGGAAGAGCACCTGTGCTGCGGTAGATGTGACTGTACCATCCAGTTTACTGTGGTTTGTTTCAGATTTATTTAAGCCATATGTATGTCAAGCAATCTTCTGAGTTGTAATATTCTGGCTGCAACCCCATTTTCTCAAAAGCAAAAGAAGAAAACCAAATCCATATGTCAAAGCTGAATCCCACTTTAAATGAAGACACACTAAGGAAAATGCACAAAGACTTATTTTTTGCCCAACTATAGTGATTCTTTTAAAAGCCTTCATACTATCTTTTCCCTCCACAGAAGATGAGGTGTGTATTTCTAACTCAGAGACTATGTTATACCTAAATAACTTTTTTTTTTAATTAACACAGTCCATCAAGTATTCAAACTCAGCAATAAAACCAGAGAAATACTATAACCTCTCTAAGATCTGTGATCAAGTAAATCCTGAAATCATTGTGCTAACATAACATAGAATTTCTTCTTAAACAAACTGCGTCAAAGCAATTTACATGCAATGTATCTTGATAATCACATATGCTTAAAACGATTTCCAAAGTTTAATGGCTTAATTCCAATGACAGTAGACAGTAGAACTTGTCTAATTTGAAATTATGCCTGAAATAATGTAATTTCTGTGTTTCATAAACCAATGAAAGAGCAAAAAAAAAAAACAAAACAACACCCCCCAAATAAATCTAACCTTGCACATCACTCTCCACCCTCCCCCACCCAAAATCAGCTTCATTTTATGTATATTCAGTTATTTTTTTTTATTCTGAATTACATTAGTAATTATAATGCATTATGCTTTATGGAAATAGGAGAAAGACCTTGCCAAAGCCTTGCTTGAATCCTTCCTAAGAACAGGATGGAAACGGTACATTTCTATTTATCATATTTACCGGTTAGTAGATAGAAGTATATCAGGAAAAAAACTCTAACCTAGAATCCTGCCAATATCTGAAATTCATACCAATACAATAGAATAACCTATTCCCCCAGAAAGCCTCAAAACCCTATGCTGTTGCTTTTTTTTCTGAGGATAAAGCCCTCAGATAACCTGATATTAATAAGCCTGATAGAATGTTTCAGCTCTTAAAAAATGCAGACAGTACTGCATTGCAGCTATTTTATTACTCACCATATATAGTTCCCAGTTGAATATCCCATTTACCCTGAAAGGAGTGCTAAATTTTTAATTATATAAATTGAAACACCACATATAATATCTATATCATAAGCTGTTAAGGGCTGTATCACAGTTTTGTGTGGCTAAACCCATTGTTCATTCTGAAACAATAAATCTTTTGAAGATGGCAAACCTGCTTGTAAATTTAATCACTTGTAATTTTATTTTCCTCTATGGTTTAACCTCCCCCTGTGTCTGACCAGTGGTATCATAAATCTATACTGCCATTCTCTACTTTGAAAAACACTGAGTATTGGGAATGAGTAATGTGTCCTGATTTTTAAAGGAAAAGGCAGAAATATTGAGTCAAACTAAGTATTGAGTACTTATCAGTTTATTTACACCAGTTCATAAAAATAGCTCAGAAGGTACCTATTCCGTGATCAGCATCCTTAATAACCATTTAAATATATCTGACATAAACAAAGTAAGCCTTTTTTAGTATGTCTCTCTTACTGCAAAACAATAGTTTCAACACTAGCTAACTATATTCTGCATGAAATCCCTGATGCCCATACAAGGTGTCAAGGTACCATAGATAATGAGACTACAGGGCATTCAAAGAAATAAACAGTTTTTTTTCAAATTATTTGACTGAAAAAAAAAAATACATTCATTTGGACATGAGGATTTTCACTTGGAATGAAAAGGTGCTGAAAAATCCCTATATATTTTTTAGAATAGGATAGGATAGTTCAGTTGGAAAGAACCTACAATGATTATCTAATCAAATCAGGTGATTTTGGTGGAACAAGTAACAGCTTATTTTTATGAACATACATATCAATTAGATATTTATCCCTAAATGATGCAATTAAATAAACAATTCATTTATGAATATTAAACGGTCCTCTCCTTTTTAGATGTTTTCACTATGATTTGCTTTTTCATCACTACTATTCAGGGCTCCTACAACATATCTGCACACCTTAAAAAGTACAGAAATTTAGATGGCAGTGAGAATCACAGAAGCACAGAATGATTCATAGAAATCATAGAAGACAGACACTACTTGTTCACAACGGAGCTGTGAGAGTCTGTGAAATGTGCTCCAGCACAGACTACTCACTAGACTCTAGACTTCATTATGATGTCTATGAGGTCTTGCATGGCCTGAGACACCTATCCAGCCACAGTCACCTTAACGAGGCATGCCACCTAAAACTTCAAGCTTATTCCAGAACAAGACCCAGGTTTGCAAAAGCTACTATTCATTCCCCTGGCTTTGATGTTACAGAACAGTATGGAATAACAGGATGATGTTACAGAAAATGAAGTACTCCGCCACACTGGGAGGCGCTGAAAACACCAGCCTTAAAACCTGAGCTCCTGGAAGGTGAAAACATGCTACAACATGACAGTGTAAGAGAAGTGAGCCAAAGCCCCAGGTTTCAACTATGCCTTGATATGTCTCAAGAGAAGGATGGAAAGAGATTATTTCATGCTACCATTAATGCTGGCAGCTGCCTCTTTTTGCAAAAGCTGTAGTAGCAATGGGCTTTCCAATACAAAGAAGACAGACTGAAATGGCAAAAAGGTTTGGGCTTTTTCCTGTTTTGCTGGATCTCTGATTTGGATTTTAATCCTAAAATGATGTTTTTCCACTTTCTAAGTTTGAATAATAAATATGCATTTCTACTTTGCATTAGGTGGTTTGCGTTACCACGGAAAACTTTTGATCTGATTTTTTTTACTGCTCCTGAACATTTATCATCACCCAACCATTCTTTCAAATTGGTAAATTCCAGCATGATAAGGAATTTAATCTAAGACCTTTTCTGAATGTTACATTGGCACACTTTGGCAACCACTATTTTTATTGTATTAGGGCAAGGTATGTAAGCATGAAAATTGTTTTCAGAAGTACGTACCAAGAATCAAAACAAAGTACAAAGCCTTCAAGAATACAGATACTACTGAACTATTACATTATGGTGTAAATCCAGGGAGAGTATGCTGGAGAGACAGTTCGTCTAAAATTAATAGCTCAAGTGAATGGAAACTATTGAAGCATGTGGAATTCCATCATGGTAGAAATATATTACAGCATGAGCTTACTAAACAAACATAAATGTTTTAATCTATGTAACACAACAGGCTTTTATTCTAAGTTCAGCAAATATATTAATATATACAAATGAGTAAGTACTTTTACCATCAGTCAAATGAGGCTTATCCGGCTAATTGTTACAATACTGACATACGTTTGGGTTTACAGGATTACCATATAACAAGGTACAGTACTGCATTACTTATTTATGAATATAATTTTATACCCAAATGGCTTCTCAGGTGCTTTTAGCACAGCACAGCATTTTGGCAGGTCTGTGAATCAACTATGACAGAATAAGAAAATGTTTTAAAAAAAATAACATTAACAATTCAATTTAAACTCTGAAAAGTTTCAGTTCTGAAAAACAAAAACACCCCCCCCACAAAAAAAAATTCAAACAAAACCAACCATGACAACCCAAGCTGAAGACCTCTGCTGTACCATTATTCTCTGACTATTAAATAAACAATTTAGCTTTTTATTAATTTCAGGATTAGTTTTTGTTGTGGTGGGTATTATTTTTTTTTTCTGTTCTTCCGTAAAACATCCAATGCAGCTATTCCTCTTGATAATACAGATACACAAAAGGAGTCAAAATACTACCAGCAGTAGCCAATGTCTCTAAGCATATATTTATCTTCTTGTGAAGATCAAAAATATGAGTTATAAATTCTAGCATTAGTTCTGTAAATCAATATTGCCGGTTACATCCTGATTCTACCAGCTACCCATAAAAGCAATAAAATTTCATGTCTGAGAAAGGCACTATTAACCTACTTTTACAGATGGAGAAACCAAAGTAGTATGCATCAGTACCATGCTGAGGAACACAAGCAGATGACAGAAATTTAGATCGCAGAACTGCAGGTTCTCCCTGCATCACTAATTTTCACTTGCTCTGTTGACTCCCAAGAGATTCAAGTGCTGCACACAGTAGACACATAATCTATTCTCATGCTAAAGCAAGATCACTCCCTATGCCATGGTGTGCTACGTGGCCCAAGTGAATACTTATTCACAACATAGGGCAATCGCTACAATATGTACAGAACTGTGTGAGTCACAGCAATTCCTATGGCAAGGAATGAATCTTCCTCTTGTCTAAGAATATTCAGACTGAATTTCCCTGCTCACTTTCATCCCTCAGTTTTTAAATTATACCACTTTTAATGAAACCACTAAAGATTTTTTCATTCTTAATGCTTCATGTTTTTAAAATGCTATCCATTTACAAATCTGTAATTGAAACAATATTTGCTTATTATACCTTTTGGTATATTATTATTTGTATTATTTCAGCAACACATATTTTTATCCATATTATATCTATTCATTTATTAAAGCAGAGGTGGAGATCATTCCTACATACAGTATAGAACATAAACAGCGAAAGAGAAAAACTCCCACACTACATAACAGAAGTACTGGTAGACTGGCAATCTTCAGAGTGTCTTCAACTTTAACATTTTATATGTGACATCAAAAATTTAAATGGTGACAATTAATGTTAATCTCTTTTTGCTAGAGAAACAGCCTGACTCCTCACATCCGTTATAATATGATGTCAACTTGTTTATAATTTCAGGTATCATTAGTTGGTAATTTCTGCAGAATGACAATAGCATACAGTGCAAGCACTGGGCCTTCTTACTTTTTAAAATTATTACATTTTGGGTTTGGAATAAGTCAAACTCTCCAGTCTCAGTCTTGGCATAAAAGTTAATCTATGGGCTGCAAAATCAATTCTACTCTACAACGTCTCCAAAAGTGCACTTAAATCAATTTGTATACTCTGGTACCATTTGAAAATAATTGCTTAAGATGACTCACCATTTATTTTTTATTGTGCTAGAGTGTCATAGTGTAGCAAATGCTAATTCTGAAATAAAATAGGAGTATTAGGACCACATATGTATTTTAGTGGAGTCTCAGAAATCATTTTTGAAAGGAAAGCAGCCTTTGTTAGTCTGTTCCATTAAATTAATATGTAATTCTCTTTTGCTTAGGACTACCAAAAAAAAAAAAAAAAGGAAATAATTATACGTTGTAGCTCCTAAAGAGGAAAGGACCACCCACAATTTCAAAAGAGAGAATTGCAGTACTACTTCAAATTTGGCTTCAATGTAATCCTCTTGTTAGAAGAAGATCCTTGAAAGAAAAACTTGAAGCTCTTAAGATCACCCCACTCCCCCCACAAAGAAAAACTCACTAAGTCTTTATCCGTAATGTGTCTCAAACTGGTCAAGATGAAGAAGGTACTGAATGACATTTACTGACTGCTGCTTGTTATTCATTTCTAATAGCAGAAACGTTCCCCTAACAATGCCTTAAGATATCAGCACAGCTGTGAAGTGCATGGGTACCATTGACCTACAACCCAGCTTGGAGTTTGCAGAGTGGGAGATGACTTTTGACCATATGTATATCTTGCATTTAAAGTTTAAAAAATCACAATGTAGTCCAGCCAATAACTTGTAAAGCATGTATGGGTTGTGTTCATGCATTTTCCCTTCCTTTTTATTTAACCATGTTGGTCTTGAAGGCAAAATAGAAAGTAGCTTTAACCTTTATGTGTTGTTATTTCATACAAGGTCACAAAAGAACACTTTTTTTGTAAGAGTGAAAATTCTGCTATTTTAATTCCATCAGTTTCTGGATAGGCTATGTGGTCATTAATTTTTAATCAATTATTACACTTGATAGACTTGAAAATGCACTACAAGTTAAGAACTTAGAAAGGATAAAGCAAGATGCTGCCAGGTAACTTTCACTTCTTCTGGTACGTTACATACTCAACATATGCACGGCTGAAACATCCATTTGGCTTGGCTGGGGGATCCGCTCACATTAAGAACAGATGAGATGGCATACTTACTTAATTTTCCAAAAGACCTCTTCAACACTATCTGAAAAATCTATCGCTACTTTTCTCTCTAACAAAACTTCATTTCTAGCAGGAGTTTGCAGCTATCAACATAACTTTAATATTTAATATTGTTTCACCTGCTTTGGCATTGAAACCATAAGTACTTTTAGGAACTGACTGAAAGGCTGTCTGGTATGTTGTCTAGTTTTACTGCACAGTCTATAACCCTGTATATTCTCTTCTGAAATATCACTCAGCAAAACATGGCAATTTCTCTTTTTGTTCGAAACAAAGTAGAGCGAGGTCCTGATCCAGCCCCATTATGCATACCTGCTGTTCCAATACAGGCAAGTAATAATTACATCCCTGGTAGCAGACATTTCTCATCAAGTATAGCTCCAAACTGTTAGTCCAATAATAAGACAAGTACTCCAAGTGTTTCCTAACACTAAAACTAATCTTGAACAGTTTGTCAAGGGACAGGCAAAATTTGGAGAGTAAACTAGAAATGATCTTGCAGATCATTAAAGCTGAATGGCACTGTGCTCAGTCTTCCTTCACTTGAGTCAATGATGCAATTTGGGTACCATCTCTTGAGACAGGCTGATTGCTTAACAAGGCAGATTTATTGTACAGTCTTAGCTTTATACAATATGTGTGCAGTCACATAATGTATGTGAAGCACTGATGCTTCAGGCTTTGAGGTTCTTGCCTCTCAGTGCCGAAAAGTACGCTAAGAATGGCAAAAGAAACCAAAGCAGATTATAAAAGGATTACCATGGATTATTAAAAAAATTGACAACAGCTAAGGTACCATCATAATTACTGCTTATCAATATGACCAATATTATATCATTGTTTTCCTGGGCTTCACCCATCTGCTTATACCCATCTGTCATTTCTTGTGCAGCAATATTTTTCATGGAATCACTTTGTTTTGTTTTATGTGGTGCTGATTGGTTGGCTGTTTTTTACTCTGTTTGCAGAGTGCCTCATACCATTGTCTTTCTGTCCCAAAAACTAGGACTTTAAGCTGTTGTATGAGTAAACTAATCATGGAAAGGATGATAAAAATGTGTATTCATGTTGTACTCCACTGATAATAAGGTACAAAACAGTAAGAACGAGCTGAATTATTTAAACAACTGGATAGTTTTTCAGACCAGATTTTTTGTTTATTCTATTTATTGGGTGCTGTTTATGTGCTGGTTAATGAAAGTCAATTTAAAGCTCTTAGGAGAAGAAGGAAAAGAAATTGTTGGGAAACTTCAGGGCA
The DNA here is from genome assembly GCF_028554395.1 of Pezoporus wallicus. NCBI lineage: Eukaryota > Metazoa > Chordata > Aves > Psittaciformes > Psittacidae > Pezoporus > Pezoporus wallicus. The sequence continues at coordinate 2,753,323 of NW_026637470.1, forward strand.
AATACTGATATGAATATTCGAGTATTCTAGAAGTAAAACTTCCCACTGACAATATTAAATGACTTTAATAGTCTAGCTGAGCATCGCAGAAATCCCAGGTCTCAAGATTCTATTTAAGGGCTCCAAGCTTCCTTTCTTCTTGAGCCTGCCTTCCCTTTATGTGGCTGTTCCAGCTACTTCCCCCAAATTCCTTTCACCACAACCTTTCTCTTCTCAGTGCCATGAAAACAATCAGAATGTCAAGAGTTTCCTATTCTAAAGGAGCTGAGAATACAGAAGAGGCAATACAATTGGTCTGTACAAGAAGAACAGTGTACCCTAGCTGAACACAGGGGCCATTTAGAAGTGGAAACCATTGCAAAAATTGTAAAAATGCACATAAGCAACTAAAGGAAAATTCCAAAATAAGCTGATCACAACTAATTTCTTCACCAACAGCAAAATAAAAAGAACAACCTAGGATAAAGAACTGGATCAAAGTGCTGCAAGTGTAAGACTGTGCAAAACTCCATTGCACATTACAACTTTGGCTGGATGCTATTGCCACAATAGCAGTACATATATTACATTTAAATGTTCTAGGAAAATCCACCTATAGGAAAATCCACCTATAAAATAATCCATGCAGAGCTGAATTTAGTATTATTTAAAGAAAAGCTTAAATTGTATTTCTACTTTTACACATCTAACCCTTTTTTCCTCTCAAAGTTACAAAAAAGTTCAGCTGCTTGCACTAGTGATAATTTTCACTCAAGCACGTTTTTGAGGTCCAAGTCCACAAAGCTCAGATTTTCTGTTCCAGGACTGTATTCTTCCACTGACAACATCAAAAAGTGGCTGCTCTTATTTGCACTTTAAAAACTTATCTCCACTCCTTCCTTCAGACTTTTTCCTCTATCTGTAGGTTTTCAAGTCTTTTCTACAAATTGCTTCCATGCAAAATTATTTCCCTTCAACCATTTTCCAGACTCTTCTAAACAGTTGATGGAGCTTTTGTACAAGTAAATATCCAGAAAATCCTACTGAGAAGCCCTAGTAATTAGGAAAAAAGTGATTATGTGTGGTAGAGGGGGGAGCAGGGGGTGGGGGTCCTTTTATTGTAGGAGGCATTTTTTTAATTTGGAGGGCAGGTGTGTGCTTTGTTTTGCAATTTGGGGGCACAAAAACAGTTGGATGGGATGGGTATTAGTTAAGTAATTTCAATCAAATGAGAGCAGCATACCTAGGGTGAATAAGGGTGACACTGATGTCTCCATTCACAAGCTATTATTCACTTGTGGTGAGAAAACAGAGGACAAAGAGGTCAAGGTAACCTCTTGATTTACTGAGACTGAGGACAGTTATGGTAATAAGAAGAAAGAGCTATTAGATTTATTAAAACCAACAAACAAACAAACAAACAACAAGCTTCCCTATTGCTTGAGGACTAATTCTGAAATGTACCACAAACATTTAATGATGATTACATTTTGGTTAAAGGGTAAATGCAAAATCCAACAAACAAAACATTGGTATTTAAGAAATAAGCCTAAATATAACATCACATGACATTGCACTCACACGAAAAATAGTCATTAAAGGGAACAACAACATCTCAGCATTACAGAGCCAGGCTTTCTGCTAAGCAGTCTGTGTAAGTCCATTCATACTTCTAAGGATTTCAGTAAGAGTTTCACCAGCACAAAAATCCTAGGACAATGTATCTTGGAAGGGCAAGCTCATGAATCTGTACTCACTCTTTTAGCTGAGTAAGAACAGATCACCTCTGAGAACAGGACCAGCTCAGAGCTCTGAGGTGACTGAATTTAAACAATATTTACACAGAGAGCTGAGAAGGTGTGAGGATTTGCTTCTCCACAGGCTCTATTGCACTTGCTATCTATTGCCATATGGCTAATTCTTTCTCATGCTTATTATTCTGTTGCAGTTCATATCACAGTATACTGTTTTACAGACCTTCACCTTCCAACATCTGTAGCAATGGCCCCAGAAATTGATTTAGAGGCTGAAATACAAGCATATCCAAGCCTGCTTCTACACAAGGCTATATATCTTTGTTGGAAGACTGACACAAGGTACCCATATGCATTGGTGATAACACAAGCTTGCCAGACACAGACGTACTTATAGCTCCAGAGAGATGCAATCTAATAATGGATAAGAATAATCCAATCGCACAAACATTTGTATTTGTAAACCCTACCTAGTGCTACAGACAATACAGGCAAAGACTGCATTTCACTGCCATGTTTCTTCAAGGATATAAAGATGTTCCTAAGGTATGACAAGCATATGATGAAACTTAATGGTATATAAGATGAAGAGACTACTTTCTGAAGCACAACTTCATAGTTGGAAGTTTTAAAACTTAATTGCTCTTCTGGCAAACTCAAAGAAAATTAAATTCAATTAGATACTGGAACTTTTTCATTAGAACGCTTTGGCAAAATAAAGTTAATAGAGGGAAAGCTTTCTGCAATTAAAAGTGACAGGTGCATTGCTTTCTCTAAGCTTTTAAATCACATCTGTCAAAAAGTCTATTAAAATGCATTTTTAAGCCCAATCTACTCAACTTTTATGAATCAAAATATTGTAGAAGTATTGAAGATACATCAGTTAAGAAAGTCACTGCTTTATGGCAGTAAAAAACTGAAATTTCTATAGAGTTATACATCTAACATATTTAGGGCAATGTATTAAATCACAGAATAACTCTGTATCCCATTCCCATTCACTTCATGTATCAGCATGATTTCCTGCTTTAATTTTAACCAGTGCATGAGAAATAAACAACTTGATTCTGTTAATTTAAAACCAAGATGTCTATAGTAAATTCAGGTCAGTCACAATTTTTAATTATCTATTCTATGTGTGCATGGTGACTTGGAGGAGAGATGGACATGGCTAAGTAGTTTCTCTAAACACCTACTATTTACTAGTATTTAGGCCTCTTTTGAAGAAACTTTTTCAAGACAGGAATCCAAAACTTCTTAATGATAATTTCTAGGATTTTTTTGGTTAAGTTTTAACATTATTTTGTTGTTTTTTTTTCAGGTAATCGATAATCCTAATTTTGATAGTTTGGGAATGAAATATATTTAAGGGAATGCTCCTCCTCCCCACCAATTTTGAAAACAAAAGCAGTACTCATCAAAGCTCTTAAGTATCAGCTAACTGAAAATCTATTATGCTCTTGTAAAATTGATTGTGACAATATGAAGTGTGTAAAAGTGATGATACAGAACCTTCAGAGATGTAGGAAGGGAAATTACACTAACTCAGCTCAACATAGCTCTTATTAAACCACAAACATACAAATAACCTCATCGCAATTCAGGACGGTACTGAAGCATGTGCAATTTAAAGTATGAGTGGTGTCCCTCAGGGGTTGGTGTTGGGACCAGCCCTGTTCAATATCTTTCTTGGCAACATGGACAGTGGGATTGAGTGCGCCCTCAGCAAGTTTGCTGGTGACACCAAGCTGTGTGGTATGGTTGACATGCTGGAGGGAAGGAATGCCATCCAGAGAGGCCTTGACAGGCTTCAGAGGTATGCAAGGGTGAACCTCATTAAGTTCAACAAGGCCAAATTCATGGTCCTGCATCTTTGGCAATCCCAAGCACAAATACAGGCTGGGTAAAAAATGGACTGAGAGCAGACTTGAGGAGAAGGACTTGGGGATATTGAGAGCTGGGCTTATTCAGTCTGGAGAAGGCTCCAGGGAAATTTTAGAGCAGCTTCCAGTACCTAAATGAGGCCTACAGGAAATCTGGAAAGGGACTTCTTACAAGGGTATGTAGTGATAGGACAAGGGGGAATGGCTTTCCGTTGAAAGAAGGCAGATTTACATCAGACATAGGTAAGGAAGAAGCTCTACACTAAGAGGGTTGTGAGACACTGGCACAGGTTGTCCAGAGAAGCTGTGGATGCCCCATCCTTGAAAATGTTTAAGGCCAAGGAGGATGGGGGTTTGAGCAACTTGGTTTAGTGGAATGTATCCCTGCTCATGGCAGGGGGTTGGAAATAGGTTATTTTTTAAGGTTCCCTCCAACCCAAACCATTTTATTGTTCTATGATTCTGTGATTTTGTGTCAGGTCTGCATTCCTGTAGAATAACATAAGTACTATGTTACCAAGGACAGCATGGTAGGTTGTAGGTCTTCTGGGAAGAATCAGAAATAGTTAAAATATACTCTGGAAGAGCTACAGTAAATGTAGATAAAGATTCATCTCTGACTTTCAACTGAGCAAGTCAGAAGTTGGACTGCAGTGGTACTAAATGCTTCAGATATGCAAACTAAAAATACACTAAATACACTAAAGGAACCAAGGAGTCATGAGGATATGACTCCTACAAATGTTTGCTTCAAACAGGGATAAAAAAAAATCAAATATTTTCCTTTAGTGTCAATTTTAAATAGACCTTGGGTGAGAATGAAAGGTCTGCAATCTGTGAAAATGAAAAGATCAAATTCAGCATTCAGGAGGGATACAGAAAATCTAATTAAGCCCCAAAATTATCTGCAGAATAATTTTTTCTTTTTTTTTTTCCGTTTCTTCTTCCACATCTCTTTTGCCCCCTGCTAAACATCTTCCCATCCACATGTATAAATAGTACAAGTAAGCCAAATTTTACTCACTGATATCACATATTATACAAGTATCTGATGGCAAAATATGTCCACAAATGTTCTGATGAATGCTATTAATTAAGCAGCTTAACCAAACATAAGCAAGCATATAAAAATATAGATTTGAATAGAGATATCAGATAGCCCTATTCAAAATAGAACCTAAAATCCTTGTACCCCACGGAAAAGGACTTACTAGATTCAAAGCCAGCATTCAAAACAGCATTGCCATACAAAACAAACCCTAATTTTGTGAGTCAGTCATATTGATTTTATTCAGGTGTTCAGTCTATGCTTAAAAGTAAATACTCTGATGAACTTTAAGGTATGTATTTTAGTCTCCTGAATTGCTGTTTTAATTTTTGTTTTCGTTTAACCTAGCTGAAATGTCATTATAGATACATATTATTTATAATACTGATTAACACCTCTTTTCACATGGAACAGGAAGAGTCTTACAGACTTCTGTGTGCCTGTGGGGGTTTTCTTGTTTTGTTGTTTAATTAGGGCCTCACTTCACTTCCAGTGGGAAATTATCTTCCACATATTTAAACATATGCATGGAGCAATGCCTGACCTGAAGAACCAGCAAATATCTTGTAGTGTCTGTTTTCCGCAGTACTTTCAATATTTATGATTCCCTTTCCCATACATACAATAATAAGCAACACAGAATAGAGATTCCCAGCTGAGGCAGAGAAGACATCCTAGCTTGCAGCTGAACAGGGAGAAAAAACATTTCAATAAGAAAGGGAAACTGACAGATTTTTTAAAAAAATAAAACCAGGATAAAACTCTGGGGTAAATGTGCTTAATGATGAAAATCACAACAGCTGCAATTACAGTATAAGGATTTCAGGTATATACATGTCTAATAGTGAACGTCTTTTTCTTCTTTACATTTATGAGCAGATAAAGATTATCATCATAAACCCCTGTGCTGAAATAAAAGTGAGCCTAATCTTAAGATTAGGAATCTAATCTCCATCAGAAATAAGGTACAGGTATTTAAAATGGATGGGAGGTCAATTTGCTACAGGCAACATGATGTTCTGTATTGTACATAATACATACCCCTGCACTGCAGCTCAAGTATTTAAAACTTACAAGCTGGCACATAAAGCAACAGATTGCAAGAAGAGTTTCATGAAAAGAAACAGAAAATGTCAGCAACCATCTTTGATTTCAAGTTGAATTTTGGTCATACAAGTCCTTGGTATTTTCACTTTGCTTTCCTAACTAGTTCCCATATGGATTAACCTCTTCTCACCTCTGGTTGTATATACACTGCAAGATGGAGCTGCCGGACAGTTCATTAGAGCAGCTCCTGCTGCTTCTTCTGCAAAGAGGAGGCACCTCTAAGTTACCATACACAGGCAAGCCCAGGTCGACATGTCTCCTAACAAATTCTGGCAGCTTTGATCAGGTTGGTGGTTCATGCAAGTTTCACAGGCCAAAAAAATAAAAGAAAGGGGGGGAGGGGGGAGCAGTAACTTTGAAGTATTTCCTGCTGCTGCTTTGGAAACCAAGTACCATCACTTCGTAATTCAAGCACCATATGGTGTCACTGAAAGGGGACAGTGGGATTTGGGTTTAGGGGCTTTTTCTGTGTGGCACATTTTAAAACGGGAAAGATATATTTAAATGGAATGTTTCAACCTACTGCTAGAAAGTTTATGTTTTAAATAACTGCTACATAGAGGTTAAAACATAATATTAAATATAAAGTAGATGATCTTAAGATCCTTTCCAACCTTAACTATTCTATGATTCTATGATTCTATGCTTCCTGATTCAATATTTCAGTTGCCCATCTCTTTCTGACCATGCGATCCAGCCCAAGCTTTATAAGAAGCTTTGCAGCCTCAGCTTTGTTAAGTGCTAGAGGCTCCGTGCTTCAATTTTCCAGCACTGCTCTATGTGGAATGGTGGCAAAGAATGTGAAACTGCATTTAAGCACTTGAAATGGACCCCTTGGTGTCCAGCACTTCCCACTGTTTGGCTCAGTCTCATTTCTTGACACCTTTGGTGGTCAAGCCAGAAAAGTCAACAGTCTGCAGTAATGAATGAATACTCCAGGACCCTTTCGTAATGGTACACTGATTGAGGTCCTGTTTGAGACGCCTTACCTCATTCCCCACACATTTTCTGACCCATTTTGTCTGCCTTTTCTCAGAGTGGTTTTGCCTGTTACATTGTGGGCTAATGTTCAAATCCCTTTGCAACACCTCTAATCCTATTAGTTATAAGAATGTGTGAATACTGATTGCACAACTTTAAAAAGGGAGAAACAGAAAAAACAGGCAGAGACAGAGGGAAAAAGCCAAAAGGCAGGACCTAGATGGATCTGCTAGCCACTTCAGATGGATCTGCTAGCCACTTCAGCCTTTTGAGACTTGTCAGCACACTCAAGACTCCCATCTATCACAAGATGGGACACTAAACACGACAATTTGTAAGATCCCTATTTCCATTTTTTTGTCTGCCTCATCTGCCCTAGAGCTGCCACTATTATCGAAGGCAGCTTTGAGCCCTTTGCTCACAGCAGAACTTGCTGACCCTTGACTCCAGTTAACAGTTACATTTTCCCTCTTTCCCCTTTCATAATGAACATTTTAATGAAGGGGATGACAATATTACAGTGTGTCAAAGAAGCCATATGAAGTACAGGAAATGAATGAATGTTAGTGTAGGCATCTATAGGCCCTACGAGTCCTATTTCTTTCCTTCAAAGAAGCTTCACAAGTGTTATTAAGGAGCCCTCTCGCCCTCTCCCTCAGCTGAAGATACTGGAGCAGTTGCCTCCTGCTGTCCACTACCGAGTGGACTTTAATCACTTTTCCTATTTTGTTCACACTGGGGAAGGAGCCAGGCTTCAGTGAAAAGCCTGCAGTCACAGTCGATGTTAAAGAGCATGAAATTTATCTGACTTCCATAAAAGATGAGCTCTGCCCTTCCATTCCTGCTTTTGCTAAGCTGGCTGCTCCGGGGACAGCCATTCTCTCCTCCAAAAACAAATATTTGCTTTCAGTGTGGATGGATGCTGCTGCCTAGGAGCGCCTTTTCCCTTGCTTTTTAAAATGTAAACTTAGTTGTTTCCACCCACAAAGAAGACTTGTGGTCTTGGGAAAGAAATTTAACTTTATCATTTAGACATGCTGTTTTGCAAATGAAGGTTTTAAAAAATGCAAACAGTTCCTGTTTTACATGAGTAATAAGCTCTGGCTAATTGGTTACCATAGAAGCAAATTCACCAGAATTCTCAGAGAGTAAGAGAAAGGTTTACCTTTTTTCCCCTCTCCTTCCCTGCAGAAATGTCTTTTTCAGTGAAAACCTAACTCTTAGGATAAAATACAAAGTTTATTTTCTCACATACTGTACTTACCAGTTTGAGACACCATTTACCTGATGAAGATTAAAATAAACTGTATTATTAAATGTACTCAATTATTAATTTAAAAAATATTAACATTTGGGATTGGCTCTACACTCTTTGGAAATCTTGTTTCCATTATTTCTACAAAGCTTGCTTACCTTACAATGGTAAATCAATGACACATTTCTGTAGAACCTGGAAGGATAACTCTTACAATGTGTATCTTTTTTTAAGAGTCAATGCATTATAAATAAGCATTTTCAAAACGACTGTGTGACTTTAGAAATATGTGGTTTAGAAGTGGTACCACTTCCATGTCATTTCATTATTTACATATTTCAAATACAGTAGAGAAATGGAATCCAAAGCACCCAAAAACAACTCCGGAAGTAATTTATCCCCAAAACACTTGTGTATCAAAAACTGAAAAGCAGTAACAAAATTGTATGAATGGGCTTGATAATAATAAGATTGTGTTAAAAAGGAATGAAAAGTAGTCCTGATCCACTGCCCATCCGCTCTGCATGCCGTAACCCCATCTAATCCCCAATTGATACTGACAACTGCAATGACAAGGGTTAAATTGGAGCCCTAAGTGGGAGTAATGATAGACTGCCACTTCAGTACGTCAGCAATTTCCAGATTAAAATTAATACCTCACAAATGCTTTTCTGTAAAGCAGAGACTTATCAGAGGAAGAGAAGTGATTCTTTAATAGTAATGCCTCCCAAAAATGTGCCACAGAGGCAGGGATAAGCATCCAGTGCCCAGCAGAGGTTAGCTGTCCATCAGCAGGAACAAGATGAGCAGGGGAAAACTGTTCCTGCTGTACTTTTAGTTGTGACCACCTAGGGGCACTCAGCGTCTTAGAAATGTATCACAAATCTCAGATTTTGATCCAGCACCAAATTCCGGTGTAAAGCACAAAACATACTCTCTGTCAAGCACCCTGCCTTATATTCTACTTGAACTACAGTGGTGAGTATCGTTTATTGATACTTTATTACTGGCAGATAACCAACTGGCCAGCATTGTTCCTTCTCAATGCTTCTAAAGATCTTTTTTCTGATAAAGGCGTTAATATACCACAAAGGTTTTCAACCAATAGGCAAAAATATACAGAACATATCTTTTGAGAAAGTGATTTCACATTTAATTCTGGACTTCTTCCAAACTGCAAAGCAACTATAATCTGCATGGAAACCTATCTGGAGGGAATTCAATTAATTATAATTCACTACAGCTTTGAAAGGAACACAGCAAAAAATGGAAATGAATATAAAACTGAGAGAGCAGCACAAGGTCAAGAGAATTGCCATTTTTATTTCTTCACATACATTTTTCCCTTTCTACTTCATGTTTTATATGCACAAAATATAAACACAAACAGATCTTTATTCCAAAGTTTTGGGATTCTCTGAATTCTCTTTTAAAAAATTACTTGTTATAATTAGCCTTCCAAATTTTCCTCAAAAAAAACTTTAAATATGTTCATTGACAAAAACAGCAAAATCAAGTTTTAGATTAAAGCAAATGGTTCATTTAGGCTAAACTGCAGCAGCCTACTGGCCAATCCTATCTGATATTTTATGGTGAAGTTTTATAGCATGAAAATTCTGAATTTCTGCCACATTTTTTCTGTTCAAACAGGGTTCACTTAACAAGCAGAATTCAGACCTGCTGCTTTCCCTTGTGGCCAACTTCACTTGTTCAAAGTCTTTGAGAATCTTGGAGTACAGCAATAGCTCTTAAAGGAACTTTGGCCTGCAGCTGTTATTAACTAGCTTTGGACGTATGGACCTCCGTTGACAAGCACCTCATGTAGAGAGGTTAAAAAATTGCTACCATATGCTTTCAGATTTTTTAACCTACAATGTAGAGGCTAAAAAAAAAAAAAAAAAAGGGAAACCCCCTTTCACTTCTTTAAAACTACAAATCAATTTACACATAAACCAAGACTTCTTTCTATCTTAGACTGCCTTACAGATATGAAACATGTATTTCATTTTTACAGTGGTGCTGTAGTGTTCCAAAGGCAGGAGCTGATTTCAATGAAAGGAACAACATAGGTATAAATATCTCAACAGGCTTTATTACTGGACACAAATTAAAAAACACCACACTCTTAAAACCAGCATTAAATTACAATAAAAATCTTGTACCATGCAAATGTTTGTGTTGCACAGAAAAGCATTCTCTCCTTAATGAAAGCTAAAGCTAGCACTGCTTATTACACCTTTCCTTTGGCCTTATGTGCGTATAAATTACATTAGTTTTCAATTATGTGATCTAGTTCAGACCTGAAGGAAGACCTGTATGCCTCTTCCTGAGCCTTTTTTTCCAGATAGATCAGCTGGTTTACTTACAGGTATTCTCTCTCTGCATAAGTACAGCCTTACTATGCAAGCAGTACTTTCCAGAGAACCTTACTCACTCAGCAAGTACTTGTACCAGTTCTTGTACTATGCATGCCACTTTTTGAAGTGAGGAAAAAAAAAAAGCCACCAAAAAAAAAACCCAAACAAAATCAAAACAACACCAACCAGCCAAACAAACAAACAAACAAAAAAACTACAAAAACCAACCAAACAAGCCAACAAACTCCAACTAAACCCCACAGTTGTTTACTGAACTCTTATTTCTCTTTTCTATAGATTCCCATGCCACTCTCTAAAAATACCTTAACAGTGTACAGTGAAGAGTTCAGCAAGCTTCAGTTCAGCATACCTCAGAGCTGAGTTCACAGATTTCAGATTCTACAGCTACCTTACAGATTTCCTTCAGTACTGGAGGAATATCACTGAATATCAACAGAATTTTGTTTTTTAAGTTGAAGTTATCGGTGGGTTAAAATGCCTATCTGGACTGGTAGATGAAAAAAATGTTGCCATGTAATCTATCACTTTATGCAAGACAGTTTCCCCATTCACTTTGTAGCCAAATATTCTAAGCTGTAATCAACAATAAACCAGAAATATGTTAACAAATCCAAGCTACTATTCTAGAGGATAACAAGAAATGCCCAGGAGACAATTTCTCTACTCATAATGAGCTTTACCCTTTCTGTATTATATCCAGGCCACTTTTCCCAAAATCCAGGGATATTCCACATGTCAGATGTTACTTTTCAGATAACGTGATTCGCATTAGGAATCCTATTAGAATTAGAATACTATTTGAGTTACCAAGAGTTATATACAGAAAAATGAGCACAAATACAGCATGTTTGTCCAACCCAAGCAAACTGCAGATCTAGAAGAAATGCAGCCACTAAAGGCCACTCAAGTTTCTTTTGTGTACTTAGAGAATCCCATTATTAAGTTGCCTGAGCACTATATATATTTAAGAATTTTATGAAAAAATAACTATAAACATCTATCCTGCAAAGTACATGAATACAATACAATAATTTTATTTTAAGATGGTGAAAAAAGGGATCGATGCCAAGGGACTAGTAGTGGGAGTCACACCATGTGTCTTTACCAAGCTGAAAATCAGAAAGCTAGTCTACAGAAAAGTGAAGGCCCTTTTAGTAGAAAGGTAGCTTTGTTTCTATCTCCGTATTTGAAAATACAAGAAGTTTTGAAAGTAATATTGGACTTTAATTTCAAGAAGGTCAAGGTAGAAATCCACACAGACTCACTCTGGCACACAGCCTAGCCAAGGTCAAGAAAAAGGTCCTTGTTGGTCATGTGGTGAACTGATGTCTCCCAAATGCCAGGATAGTTCCCTAAGTATTTGGACATTAAGATATGGCACACTCTAACGATGCTGGTTTATCCAGGATTTTTCTTAGTAGAAACAAACCAGCAATCTGCACTCCTCTAACCAAACTACAGATGTCTCCTGAACTCTACAAACTGCTCTAAAATATGACAGGACAGCCTGTATTAGAAACCCCCTGACCCCTCAAAGCTAGATGCCTTTTCAACTACTACAGTCTTACTCCCACTTCCTGTAAGACATTTAATTGAGAAATTTTAAATTACAACCAACTCGATATATCTTTATGTTAAACACAAACATGACATACCCATTTCCCAAAAGGCAGATGGGATTATCACTCTGTAGCATCTGATACCATTTTACCACTCAGACCTGCTCTTTAGTCACCAATACATCCAAATTTTTCATTTAAATTAATAGCTGGATCAATGGTTATTGCTTGAACTTCCAAATCTGCTTATCACTTTGGGCTCAAGAACATTCTTTTTCTAAAAGTGAATTCTACCCATACAATAATATAAGAAAGACTTAGAAAATAAAATGCTCTTGAGTGTCCACATCAACATTTACCTGAAGCTGGCCAAAAGGACTTCTTGATAAAGAGAACCTGTTATGTTGCAGCATTTGTCAAATCATGGAAACATTTCTTATTGATGAAAAATTGCACTAAAACATGGAGATGAAGTGGTGTATTTGGTTACTTTCGTATGCTCGTTTAGTTGTGAGGCTTTTACCACACAGACACCCCTGAAGGGAAGGATCCCCATTTTCCACTAACTGCTCAAAGACAATGCAGGGGGTTCATGGAAGTGTTCCATTCCTATGAACCCAACATTCCCTTACAGCCTCAGTCAAGGGAGCTCTGGGATGCCTCGCTGGAGTCCTCTCTGCCTGTAGCTACCCCAGCCACTCTGGCATAGCACAGGAAAGATATGAGGAGTGCAGCAGCTGCAAGAACCTCTGCTATCCTGCAAAGGGTCAAACACAACAGCTCAAACGTTTTAGTTTAGAAAAATGTTCAGCATGGACATTTCAAGAGTAATTTAAAAACCTTTACCTTAAGTTTTATCTTTGAGAAAAACAAAAATTCTTTCAAAAGTACAAGATACAAGAAGATTCATGAGGGTAAATGTAGGAAAGTGAACTTTTACTTGCTGGTACTTTCACAATATCCACTACATAATACTCTCTAACAACCTCTTCCTCTTATTTTGGTTCTAGGTATCATCAGGAGATTTAAAAATTAAAAACATATAATCAAGAAAGAAAAAAATATTTTTTAATTAAAATATTAAAAGCATCTCAAATGTGTAGGCTATTAACATTAAATACAGAGGTACTTTACAAACATTTCAATAAATCTCATGTCATTTTCCAAAAGCAGTAACAATCAACTACAGCAACCAATTGATTCGTCTACCCTCTTATACTGACAAATGCAGGCTACATTATCAGTAAAACCAGGATAGATATTCTGATTGCCATTTCTCCCCATATACTATGAGGATTTAGCCAATAGTGTAAGTTATATCTCTTTACTTTTCTTAAAACACTTCCTTGACACTGGAAGTTTACTTCTTTTGGAATAGGGACCTTTGTTTTAACAAAAGTAAAAAATAAAATAAATTCTTTTTATACTGTCTGAGTATGATTCTCTACAGGACACTATTGAGTGACTCACAATTACTCCAGTGTAAAAAGTTGTCATTATTACAGTAAGTCCTTTGCAATTTCTTCATTATAAGTAATCTAAGGCTTTTAATTAAGCTTGGTAAAAGTAGGCCACAACTCTTTACTTAAAATACAAATCATTTTGTCACTGGTAATGAAAGTGGGAGAGCCACAGAAGGGCAAAACAACATCTTGACTATTTTCATATTATTATATTTCAACTAAACATAGGTTTTAACTCTATAATGGAAGTTTCAATGACAAAAGAATTCTAGGACTTAAACATACTTGCAGACACGAAACAGCATTTAATAATTTCACTGTATATCAAATATAAGATATAATAAGCAAATAGTTGGCTTCTTTGGAAGAACAGGCCTTTTCATTGTAATGTGAAATATGACACATTTCATATATATCACGATAAAACATATATCTGATTAGTAATAGAGCTTAATATAGGAAAAACTTGTGATTTAGGAGAAACACGTGTTTTATCTGAAGTTAATAAAGACACCATGGGCTAGATAGAACTCTGTTTTCATCAGTTAAAGCCACAATAAGTTGAAATTCAACTACTATAAATTTAATAAATTTACTGACTCCATTCCATTACTTAAAAATATGGTATTATTTAAAAAAGCAAACATGCTCTATTTATGAAGTTATTTTGGCTGTATTACTCTCAATCTGTTTCAGGGGCCCAATTCACCAATTCCTGGAAAGCATCAGAGACTTGACGAATAAAGAGTTAATGAACAAAATCTTCTCAGACCAAAAGTACTGTCAACATATAACAATTTGTTTAAATTTCTAGATTTCCATTCATGCTCTGAAGTGCTAGTACCATCTCTAAGGAACATATGAAAAATAGTTTAATTCTTTAACACATGCATGATTTAACATCAGTATAAATTTGCCACCATAAACAGTTCTTGAAAATATGAGAAAATTCAGTTCTTTAAAGAGCCGTCATTCTTTAACGGATTATTCTCCATTGATTCCCAGGTGTAGCTTTAAATCAGGTCAAATCCCACAGCAGCATACCTCCATCACTGCAGGATCCTAATTCCATCTCATGCAGCTAACCACCATGCAGGCTTAGCCTATTTACCCAAATGTCAATAGCACTGGACAGAGCCACAGAACTAAGCAAAGACTGAAAATCTGCTATTCAACAATCATGTCTTCACTGTCACTTGCACAAGTATTATGTTACATGTCACAGATATTATAACAATCTTGCAAATACACTTTATAGGTAACCAGCAGCTTTTTAGCGTAAATGCAGCCTAATTTCCTGTTTCAACAAGCAATAGAAAGTTATTTCACAGAGAGGTGATGAGTAAAGATCATCAAGAAAATTTACAAAGGTTTTTTTTCCAATAATTATTGTTTTCCTATGTATAATTCTTTTGTTGCTTATTACATATTAGCAATCAACTTTTCAGGGATCCTGGCATGAAAGCTCTTTGGAGATTTCAGCAGTAATGCAAGGCATAATTATGTCTCGTATCTGCACAATGTTAAACTAATTGCCCTCACATTTCAAACCTGCTATCAGAAGCCATGTGATGGCTAAAACTGAGCTCTGCCCTGTGACCAGAGCGCTATCCCAAGAGGTTGGTAACAGTGTGCATACATGTTATTCCTTGAGACTTGCTTTCATAGCTCCATACTGAAGCATGTTGACTATTTATGAGAGAGAAGGAAAAAGCAAGCAACAACCAGTCATGCTAACACCTTCAACAACTGTCAGGGATATTCGGCTTCATAATAAAAGAAGTCTAATTTTTACATTAGAGTTATTTCTAGAGAAAAATAACAGAATTTTTAGACAATTCATCATCCCAAAGTCATCACAGAAATACAAATGACAAACATGCACAAAGAAAAAAAATGAAATTCCAAATTCTGACTATCCTTTAACGTGTTCCTTTGACAGGCTTAAGGTTTGATGGGATACCAACAGCAAAACACTGAAAATAATTTCTGCTGGATTCTGATAAGTGGTCTGTCATGCATCTGAAAAGCAAAGCAATCATGAGCTTTGAAATGAGAGCAGATTTGTGTCATACACGCCATGAGGGCATGTGTAACTTCTACAAATACAGCAAAACAAGATAGGAAAATACACCAAGGAGAATTTCAGACCACTTCCTAACAATTTTTGCCTGTGGCAGATTTGATATATTGCCTTACTGAATCACAAGATGCTTCTCAGTTAAATCATGTGTTTTTCTTTCCACAACAGAAAAAAGGTTTAATCTATTTATAAACTTGACTTTTGAAATCTTTGGAAAAAATTACACAACTTGAAACAAATGGAAAGCTAAATTATAAACTGAAAATTAGTATTTCTTATTTCTGTATTTAGCATGTCTCTTTCCAACAAAGATAATAAAAAGTCACAAACATTCCTTTAGATTAACTTAATTGTAATGTTTTCATATGCAGGGACTTAGAAACAAACTACAATCATTACCGAAGTTTCAGATACACCTTTATCTGTCTCCTCCCTTATAATCCTGTAAGTTTCCCACATATGTCAACTGACAAGTATTTTTGCTAAAACCTTTTCAACTTAAAATTTAGTCCGGACCAGAGCAGTAGCAGCCAGCCTAGCAAGACTGACCTAAAGAATTCAATTTGTAGGAAGTTAAGTACAGTTTAAAATGCTAGACATTAGGGGAAAGAAAACACCTTCAAAGTTAGCTTTGAGGTTTGACAGATTCCAGCAACAGCATGTAAGCATTTATAGAGAAGAAAAATTTTTGAAATTTTAAATAAGTTTCCAAACTTTAATATCAAACTCTTTAAATATTTGCAATCTAGCAATTTATAGAATGCTTCAGCAACTGATCTCTCAGCTGAATCCTTATTTATTTAAAGTTAGTTTCATTAATATTGCAATGATGTACGATTAAAAAAACTCCATGGAAATATATTCTAGATAATTGTGATATGCTTCTCTACATCACAGATTTAGGAAATATTAAAATACACTCTGTAACTCTAATCTATTTTAAAGATCACTGTAACACCAAGAAACATTGGAGGTTTTGAAGCTGTAGTTTAGGGTAGAAGAAACTCCATTCAAGAATTTAATTCTTGAGCCTCTGAAATATAACATGGTAAGAGTCTCAAGAGAATTTTTCATCATACAATTTTCTCCTTGATTTCTAGACATGAGGTACTGTTTACTGAACAATAACCTAAAACCCAAACAAACAACCCAAACCTCTACTGCATGTAAAGCCACTGATAATTGTCCCTGTTACTTGCACAGGACACATATTTGGTTGAATTATTATCATGTCTTGTGGCAGTATATAGATATGCTTAACATTGACTGAATTCTTTTACTCAATTTCATAAAAACTGACTCACAGAGAGAAAATAAGAATCTAGACTGCATACACTTATTTCAAACCAACTTGAGATAGTCCACCAGCTCTAACAATTAAGACAACACAGAAGAAATCAGAAGTGAACATTTTTTTCCAAAGTTTTCAGCGTTTTGGTAACTTGTGTAAAGTCTCAAATATAGGAGATCCCCTCCCTCTCAAACACCAGCTATAAAAAGGGCTGGCGAAAAAAACCTGGAAGTAAAATCAGACGACTCAAGCGAACTCTCTCTTTTTGGCATGTATTGTTAATGAAATCCTGTGTCTACAATGCAAAATTTAGCAGCAGATTTGTCCCCCAACCTTCAGATTTAGTAGTTCTACTGGTTAAAGTGACTTCTACCTGGGAAATGATCTTGAATGGAAAACATCTGCACTGCCAGCCACCACAAAACTCCTGAAAGCACTGCGTATCTAAATCAGAATCATACAGGCTCTCAGTGTTGAACTGCAACCAAGCCATGCCTGAATCTGGCACCCTTAAATGGCAGAGAGATTAGACAATTATTGACCAGCTTGGAGAGTCTGAGAAAAACACTGAACAAAGCATAATTACGTGTCAACACGCAACCATAGTTAAACTGCCTACACAAGCAATCGGCAGGGACCTTACACATCTTATTTGTATCAACTATAAAATAGAGACCTGTCCAAACCTGAGCTCTTACAAGATGCTGAGATATTACTAGTAACCTACAGAAGTTACTCAAAGCACCAAGACATGAGATGACTGCCATTGTCCCAATGAACCTTTGGGAAACAATCCAACTCCAGTATTTTTATGAGGATTTAATCAAAGTAATTCATCAAAATGCCATTTCAGCAGGGCTTTAGGGCTCTGTTGACATTTTCTCCAGGAGCCCAAACATTACTAGTATAGTAATTAGTAGTATATTACCAAGTACACCTCATTTCAATATTTTTCTATTGAAGCCTAGATTACATCTCCTGGAAGAGCCTGACTGAAAGTAAATTCAAATTTCCTGTTTTCATTTAAAGGAACCTAAAAGGGAAGCACTGGGGAAAAAAAACCCTCACAAACAAAATATGTCTGAGGGAGAAAGGCATAGACTTATCCTGGAAGGGCTGCTGAGAGTCTGCTGTGGACCACAAAACACAGAGAGGAAGGAGTCTTTCAGTAGGGCTGTGGTTTTTAAGCTCCCAGGGAACTTCTCCGTCAAGAGACAGAAAATGCTAGGAATATGGATACCAGGTCCTCAGAAATAACAGCTCTTTGGAGGTTGCTTACAAGCCCTCAGCACTCTCTTCAAAAGCTTGAAGATCTTACGAGTGAAGAAAGTCTCACAAAATTCACGTTGTTTCCTAAAACAAGCCACAATTTCAGATTTCACCATGCTGTTGAGGTTTCCCTCCTCCCTTTCCCAAGAGTGAATGAGGAGGAAAGGAAAATGGGGAAAACCATAGAAGTCCCCTTGCAAAACTTTCCATGGAAATCATTTCAGTGTAGCTGTCAGAATGGCTCTCCGAGCTGTCAGAATGCCTCCTCATATATCAAAGTGGGAATGAAAGGAGGTAGCAAGGAAATCTGTAACAAATTCCTACTGAGTCAAACTATAAATTTCCATACTAAACGACACAACATTTTTAGTATTATTTTCCCTATTACAAAGAATTGTCCCTATCCCTAAAAATAACTTTAAGACTTTTAAAGTCCTTTCCTGGCCATTATTAACAGTCTTCACAGTTGTTCTCCAAAAATAATAACCCACATGGATTTATTTTACCATGTAAAAGTGAAGTTTTTAATTCAGGAAGAGAATACTCATCAGATCCTACTTGAACTTAAATAAAACTAAAACTTTCATGCCAGTGCAGAATGGAAATGAGGGTTAATTTCCCCATGGAAAATACTTAACATACATAAAATAGTTAATGGAAACAGAACTGCACTAATGTATTTTACATTATTAATACACATACAAATGTTATTACTTCACACTTACATTGTGCCCCTTATCTGATAATCTTCAAATGTGTTTAAAATATTAATGATTGCATCCTCACAGAAGTTCTACTATGTTGGAAGTGTTTTCCTGTTGATTTTATTTCCCTCATGTGAACTCTCTGGGAACACATTGCTGTGTTGTATCTGTCTGGACAGTGCATATCAATACCCCAGAGAAACAAACCGTCACTGGCAAATTCACAATAATTAATATGCTACCCTGGAACACTGCAATTGTGCACTGGGTATGCACCCAGAAATTATTTATATGCCACAGTAATTATAAAACCATACCATATTCCTTTTTGTATCTATTTCTAACCATTTATAACCCTAAACCAAAGTTGTTTCTGCCATGTTACACAACACACAAAACCTGCTGTATAAAAGAATATGGCCACTATTTCAGAGAATTTACTGGTGAATTTAAAGCAAAGAGTTGGCAAGAGAAGGAAGACAAAATATAATGTGATTATGAAGCTGCAGACAAGCGGTATTTATAACTAAAGCTGTTAAGTCACTGGCAAGTTCTCTTCTGCCCCTCTTACAAAGATCAGTTATGTGTGAAAGCCACTTCACTTGTCCCGAATGGCTGACTAACAAAGGGGACCATGAAGAGGGCAATACAGGCTATTCTTTTTGACAAAAAACTAAATGCTTTGGGATTCCATAAATTGTTTAAGTATATAAAGCCTATTTATGAGCATCATATAGACTGGAGAAGGGTTTTAAATATTAAAAGCATGAGAGTTTCCCTACATATAAATAAGGCTTTTTTTTATAAATTATTATTACATTTAAAAATTACATTATTCCTCAGAGGATATCTATATAGGTAGAAGACACTGGAAAAGTTTAAATTGATGAACACAAAATAATACTTCTAGAAGTATTGTTTAACCGTAGAAGTTAAAATACCAGATGAAGCAGGATTCATGCTTTTCTTAGACTGAAGATGATTTTGGATGTATATACTGGCGAACTCTGTTTCTTCTTTACCATCAGTAACTTATGTGCTTTGAGATCTAAATAAATAAAAATCCACTTTTAAGGTGCTATTTGTGGATCTTTTCTACAGGTTAAGGCAGAATTCCCATCTCACTAGAGAACCTGTGAAATATTTCATGGATTACTTACAAGAATAGATTTCCAAGTAGTTGTAAAGATCTTAGGCCTTCAGCTACCTGAGAAGAAAAGTCACATCTCATTTTATTTTGTATTTGATGCTATTTTGTAGAATATGTTTACGTATTTATCTCTACCAATGCATATGCCGAAGAAGACAAACAGCTGTCCAAAAATGTCAGTCTCTAGGAGGTTATCTTACATCTGGCTTTCACTGCACTTCTTGGAAACTGGACATAAATGATTTCAAGCAGTGCTTGAAAGGCTTTCGTAGAGCAGCAGCTCTGGTAAGGCTTTGTAACCTAAGCCTTCATCCTTCACTTCCGAAGTCAGAATATTCATCATCTGAATCCGGATGCCCAAAACTAGAAGGCTAAGAATCTTTGAATTATAATAGGTTTGCACTACCACAGTTACTGTTGAGTACTGCTTCAAAGCAATAGTGCCTTCAAAGGACAGGAAATAGTATTATGCCAAGTATTCAAAGTCAGCATTTCATTGCCAATCCCTAGAAGCTACAGTGGAATTATTTCTCTGGTTCAGGAAACTTACATGGCTTATGCACATATGTGAATTAACTGGAGTAGTGCTCATGATGTTATTCAGTTTTGCAAATGGGCACATGAGCATTTATTAGAAATAACGAATAACTATCTCATTAGTTAACAATTATATAAACAAATTCTAAAGAGAAAATTCTTAATACTTTCTAATGCCTGGGTTATCTATTGTCTTTCTGCTTCCATATCAATTACTGCAATGAATGAAAGAAACCTGCACTTTTGATTTTAAACCTCACTGCATCAATTCCACTAGTACATATTTTGACAGATTTTAACCAGATTATGTTCTTTTCACTATAAGCTTCCTCAGTTTCTAAGACACAAAGGCATTTCACTTCTCAAACCATCATCATTCCACAAGATTCCAAAGACCCTTCCTTGCTGAGGCACTGAATACGTAATAAGTGGGAGCTAATGTAGGGAACAGCACTGATGTAAGCTCAAGAGGAGGCAACACTTGTCATAAAATGACCAAGTGGTCACTTGTTGACCACACAAGTAGACCCATGATCAACTACATCACTTAATCAAATACGTTACTTAATAATAATGCAGATGCGTTAGTAGGTTTATATTCAGCATGCCATAGCAAATGTATACACTTACAATAGTTTTAAGATATCTTGCTCCTCATGAGAACACACTTGAAAACTCACGATTGCTACTTTTTTGCTTTCTATTTCAAGTCTGCCCAAATTGTGATTAAAAATTATTAAATCAAATTAATATTTCCTTGCTGATTCAGTATTCAGCCCTAAGTACATTTGTTCCAATTTACTCCAAACCTTGCTCTTGGCTTCAGGTATTACATAATAAACAATATATGTAATCAATAAAACTGCTTACCTATAAACACAGTTGCATAGAGGGGAATTAGCAAAGCCTCTGCAACTGTGCACAAATTGAATTTTCACAGTATCACAGTATCACAGTACGCTAGAGATTGGAAGGGACCTCAAAAGATCATCTAGTCCAATCCCCCTGCCGGAGCAGGAACACCTAGATAATGTTACACAGGAATGTGTCCAGGCGGGTCTTGAATGTCTCCAGGGAAGGAGACTCCACAACCTCCCTGGGCAGCCTGTTCCAGTGTTCTGTCACCCTCACCGAGAAGAAGTTTCTTCTCAAGTTTAAGTGGAACCTCTTGTGTTCCAGTTTGTACCCATTACCCCTTGTCCTATCATTGTTTGCCACTGAGTAGAGCCTGGCTCCATCCTCGTGTCACTCCCCCTTTATATATTTATAGACACTAATAAGGTCACCCCTCAGTCTCCTCTTCTCTAGAGACCCAGCTCCCTCAGCCTTTCCTCATAAGGGAGATGCTCCACTCCCTTAATCATCTTTGTTGCCCTGAGCTGGACTCTCTCCAGCAGGTCTCTGTACTTCTTGATCTGAGGGGCCCAGAACTGGACACAATATTCCAGATGCAGTCTCATCAGGGCAGAGTAGAGGGAAGGAGGACCTCTCTCAACCTACTAACCACCCCCCTTCTAATACACCCCAGGATGCCATTGGCCTTCTTGGCCGCAAGGGCACAGTGTTGGCTCATGGTCATCCTGTCATCCACTAGGACCCCCAGGTCCCTCTCCCCTACACTGCTCTCTAACAGGTCGTTCCCCAACCTATACTGGAACCTGGGGTTGTTCCTGCCCAGATGCAGGACTCTACACTTTCCCTTGTTATATTTCATCAAGTTATTCCCTGCCCAACTCTCCAGCCTGTCCAGGTCTCGCTGGATGGCAGCACAGCCTTCTGGCGTGTCAGCCACTCCTCCCAGCTTAGTGTCATAATTTTGTAGGAATAAAGGAAAACTTTCTATAAAATCTTCTGTGGAAGAAGACTTAAAGAATCCTCTCAAAGAGTTAAAACACAGGCTCTAAAGTCAGATATTTTCTTTTTGTATACAGAGAATACTTTGACAATATTTGTAAGTTATTTAATTCACAAAACTTTGTACTTTAAGCAACTAAGATGCTTTAGCATTTGAAGCTTCAGTAGTGTGGTGAAAAGTGGACAAGAAATACGTACATAATGCTTTCTTCATTATACAGCTTGTCAATGTTATCCTGAAGATTTACAAACCAAAGTTATAACAAATGCAGAATCTGTATATTCTGATGATACTGAAAAATACTGCTTTAAAAAGGAGCAACACAGACAAGGATGTGACCATATGGGTTTCTGGCAATCATCTACACAAAGAGAAGAGTTTTGGAAATACTAATGACCTAAGTGCCTTGGGAGGTGTACACAGAAAATAGTTCTGGCATAACATGAATATATTTCACCCTAGAATTTGTTAATTTAGATTAGCTTGAGCAAGGAGAAGTCCTCACTTGTTACTGAAATAAGTTAGATGAACTAACACACATTCTCAACTGCTGTTTATTATTTTAGCTTATAAAATATGGAGTAATTCGGGCAGGAAAAGCTGTTCAGGTGTCTCTGGTCCAACTCGCTGCTCTAATCAGATCAGGTAGCTCAGGACCACACCCAGCTGGCTCTTGAAGACTTCCAAGGAAAGTGATCCTACAGTCAGTCTACAGACCTGGTCCATCCTTCATCATGAATTTTCGCCCACTAACATAGAATGAGAATTGCATATATTGAACGTCCCTATTACCTCTTGTTCTATTGCTGTGCACCTCTGAGAGGAGCATGGCTCCACCTCCTCTGCATCATCTGATCAGTCTGCATTGTCTGTTGATGCAGACAGGAATAAGGTCTGCCTTCACCTGCTCCAGTCTAGGCTAAGTAGACCCACTTCCCTCTGCCTCATGTGCTCCAGCTCCCAGCCACTGCAGTGTGATCTTTTTGTAGAGAGGAGCCCAAAACTGTACACATTTTTTGGATTATTTGAGAATACACATTTGAAAGACTGCTGACTGAAGTACAGGTTTAAAACATACCCTACAAGGAAGACAGCATTAGTAAACTACAAAATTACTGAAAATCTGTATAATTTTTTTCGGACTGCATTATAATTCAGTATTTCAAAGACTCAAAATTAATCTAAAACAAAGTATTGATTAGAATCTCTGAATAAATTCTGATAGATGTTCATAAAGTATACAGCTCCAAACAATGCCATGGATAGTAACATGCCAATAGAATTTAAATATATCCTAATTATGCATCTTTTAGGCACCAGATATGTAAGACATTAAGACTACCATTCCACAAGATATTATGAATGCCAAACAGAATCTCTATGGAGATTACTTCAAAGGCCGTTTTCCTGCATCCATAAAATCAAGTTTAAATTATATTCTGCATTGGCCTTTTCTATGTGGTACTGTTACCCAGAACAACCAAATTCAATTACAGATCTATGAGCAATTGTCTTCCATTATTTATGAGAGGGGAAAAACATTCTGTTTAAACAGATTTTCATTTTTCTTTTGCTATCACAATATTAACACTGATAGACATTAAAGTTTAGCTGAAAAGGACCGACAGAGCATTTCTATGCACTTTTCTCACCTGCCAACTGACATTGGACATGATCTTTAAACCTGATACATATAAAACTGCCCTTGATGCAACTTGTTATTTTGTCTATGAACAAAAATTGCAGAATCAGGTCTATTTTTAATTT
Organism: Pezoporus wallicus; assembly: GCF_028554395.1. Classification (NCBI taxonomy): domain Eukaryota; kingdom Metazoa; phylum Chordata; class Aves; order Psittaciformes; family Psittacidae; genus Pezoporus; species Pezoporus wallicus. Next base: position 2,777,386 of record NW_026637470.1, read on the forward strand.
CTGTTTTTTTTTCTTTTTTTCTTTTTTCCAATTCTTTCTATAAACACATGACTGTGATGAATTGACTTTTTAAGTGAATAGTGAAAGCAACACAACTGAGCTGTCTCTTCCTTGAAAGTCAGCTTACATATTACCAGAAAATAAATTACAACTTTTTAAATTACAAATTACTATAATCTCATTAAAATAAGAACAAAGTAATGACCAAGCCTCATTATTTGTATATTTAGGGATTTATTTTTAAACTGTGTCCTGCAACTATTTCTCATCACTGCTCAATTTAAATGGAAGCAAATTTTCAGAACCCCATATGGTCATGAAACAAGATGAAAAACCTGAAAGAACTGGTGGTACTAGCAAGGCCTTTCAGTACATTTCCACTTTTCTTTAGGGTTCCCCTGAAGAAAATCAAGACTGATCTCTCACAACATTATGAAAATCTATGCTAGGAATAAATTACTGAGATTTTTTTCGATGCAACCATTATCATTGTTTGTGGCTAGTGGGAGGAACAAGAACACTTGTCTTGGGCTCCTGAACCCTGAACCAGTCACCCCAAGGCCCTGAAGTCCTTCTTGAGTACCCTCAGGTTTCTTGAAGACATTTGCTCATTGCTCACCTGGAAGACTGATAAAGGATAGTAGTCGCAGGGGCGTACTAGACGGGTAAGTTTTCTGGTGATGCCCTTTACCCTGGCCCCAGGGAGGCAGAAGACTTCCCTGTGAGCCTGCTCAGGCCAACATATGGGACCCTCTGTTCTCCTTAGGGAGGAACAGAGTTTCAGTTTCAGTCACAGAAATAAATTGTTTTCAGCAATACTTGCGTGACTGGATTTGTGTGGGTATAACAGGACATGACTTGCCAAACTTCTATTACAAAAAAGGATGATAAAAGAAGATTTACTAAATCTCTTTTGAAACCTAATTTAAATTTTCTAATCCCTATGTTTTTGGAAACTGATCTAAAAAATAAAAGCACAAGCACAAAATATTCCTCCTTTTCCACTCCCTCATTTTCCTTTAAAACTAACAGAGGAGATTGTTTTTCCAGTCACTGAGCAATTTGCAGCAAGTCATGTTGACTACCTCTTCCTTTTTTTTCCCCCAGAATAAAGTTACTATTTTGTAGAATGATATTTGCTAGTGCACTCAGCTTAGTAAATCTTAATATATAAGTATTTCTTTTACAAGGTGATTTTTTAGTCTTTCCAGTGACTGCTTTCAGTGCATATTTTAAGATTTGCAAAAATTTTATTTTCTGAAATCTAATAAGCTTCTGATGTTTGTATTCTCCTAGCCAATTCCTTGAAATGCCAATTTCGAGCTACTAGATCCACATTTTCCTATTCTCTCATTCTCAGGTTTTAGTAGTATGCAGATCTAAAAAGTGACTTTAAGTTGCTGTAGATCATCTAACCAAGTTTATGTTCAAATCAATCTGTCAGTGGGCAACACTGATTGATTTGTGGAATACAGCCTCTAAGTATTCTTTCAATTATTAAGCTATTCATTTTGACACAGGTGGGCTACTTTTGGGTCAACATTTGAGGTAATCTCATTTGGTGTCATTTTAAGGGCTTCCCACTCAAGATGCAACTGCCTGCTCAGTATATTCTTCCATGTTCTCTCAAATGTTTGTAGCTCTCATTCTATCCAGTGTCATTCTCAGGGTCAATTTTTTCACTCTAATACAACTGTCTGTGACATCTTACTGATACTTCCCATTACCGTCTACATATGAACTGCTACTCTACTCACACGTGCCAAAACCCACATGAACTTTCCAGAATCTTCACAGTATCACAGTATCACAGTATGCTAGAGATTGGAAGGGACCTCAAAAGATCATCTAGTCCAATCCCCCTGCCGGAGCAGGAACACCTAGATAATGTTACACAGGAATGTGTCCAGGCGGGTTTTGAATGTCTCCAGGGAAGGAGACTCCACAACCTCCCTGGGCAGCCTGTTCCAGTGTTCTGTCACCCTCACTGAGAAGAAGTTTCTTCTCAAGTTTAAGTGGAACCTCTTGTGTTCCAGTTTGTACCCATTCCCCCTTGTCCTATCATTGTTTGCCACTGAGTAGAGCCTGGCTCCATCCTCGTGACACTCCCCCTTTATATATTTATATGCACTAATAAGGTCACCCCTCAGTCTCCTCTAAACTATAGAGACCCAGCTCCCTCAGCCTTTCCTCATAAGGGAGATGCTCCACTCCCTTAATCATCTTTGTTGCCCTGCGCTGGACTCTCTCCAGCAGGTCCCTGTCCTTCTTGATCTGAGGGGCCCAGAACTGGACACAATATTCCAGATGCAGTCTCACCAGGGCAGAGTAGAGGGAAGGAGGACCTCTCTCGACCTACTAACCACCCCCCTTCTAATACACCCCAGGATGCCATTGGCCTTCTTGGCCACAAGGGCACAGTGTTGGCTCATGGTCATCCTGTCGTCCACTAGGACCCCCAGGTCCCTCTCCCCTACACTGCTCTCTAACAGGTCGTTTCCCAACCTATACTGGAACCTGGGGTTGTTCCTGCCCAGATGCAGGACTCTACACTTTCCCTTGTTATATTTCATCAAGTTATTCCCTGCCCAACTCTCCAGCCTGTCCAGGTCTCGCTGGATGGCAGCACAGCCTTCTGGCGTGTCAGCCACTCCTCCCAGCTTAGTGTCATCAGCAAACTTGCTGATGGTACACTCAATTCCCTCATCTAAATCGTTGATGAATATATTAAATAATACCGGTCCCAGTACTGACCCTTGAGGCACTCCACTAGTTACAGGCCTCCAACTAGACTCTGCCCCATAGACTACAACTCTCTGGCTTCTCTCCTTCAGCCAGTTCACAGTCCACCTCACTACCTGATCATCCAGACCACACTTCCTCAATTTAGCTGTGAGGATGCTGTGGGAGACTGTGTCAAATGCTTTGCTGAAGTCAAGGTAGACCACATCCACCGCTCTGCCATCATCCATCCACCGTGTTATTTCCTCATAAAAGGCTAAGAGATTGGTCAAACATGATTTCCCCTTGGTGAAGCCATGTTGACTGCCCCTCATAACCCTCTTATCCTTGATATGCCTTAAGATGGCACCAAGGATAAGGTGTTCCATCACTTTCCCAGGGATGGAGGTGAGGCTGACCGGTCTATAGTTACCCAGGTCCTCCTTCTTGCCCTTTTTGAAGACCGGAGTGACATTTGCTTTCCTCCAGTCCTCAGGCACCTCTCCCGTTTCCCAAGACTTGGTAAAGATGATGGAGAGTGGTCTAGCAATGACTTCCGCCAGTTCCCTCAGCACCCGCGGGTGCATCCCATCTGGACCCATGGATTTATGGATGTCCAGATTGCTCAACTGGTCTCTAACCCATTCCTCATTGACTAAGGCAAACCGCTCCGTTGACCTGACTTCATCTAAGGTCTCAGGAGTACAGGGCTCTTCGGGACTGCCTGCAGCAGAGTAGACAGAGACAAAGAAGGCATTCAGTAACTCTGCCATCTCTGTATCTTCTGTCACCAGGGCACCCATCCCCTTCATCAGTGGGCCTACATTGCCTCTGGTGTTAGTTTTGTCTGCCATGTATTTGAAAAAGCTCTTTTTGCTGTCCTTGACCCTTCTCGCAAGGTTTAATTCTAAGGAGGCCTTAGTCCTCCTAGCTGCCTTCCTACATCCTCTAGCAGCAGCCTTATATTCCTCCCAAGTGGCCAGCCCCTCCTTCCATGACCTGTAAACTCTCCTCTTCCACTTGAGCATACCCAGCAATTCCCTATTTAGCCACGCAGGTCTCCTGGCCCTCTTCCTTGACTTCCTACGTGTCGGGATGCTCCGATCTTGAGCTTGGAAAAAGCAGTCCTTGAATGCCCACCAACTATCTTGGGCCCCTTTACCTTCAAGCAGCCTTGCCCATGGGATTTCCCCTAGCAATTGCTTGAAAAGGCCAAAGTTTGCCCTGCTAAAGTCCCGGGTTGCAATTCTACTTGCTATTCTACTAGTCCTACCACACAAGATCCTGAACTCCACCATCTCGTGGTTGCTGCAACCAAGGCAGCCCTCAACCCTTACTGCTTCAACCAGATCCTCCTTGTTAGCGAGGATGAGATCCAGCAGCGCTCCTCTCCTGGTCCATCCACCATTTGCAGGATGAAGTTATCATCCATACACTGGAGGAACCTCCTGGACTGTGGCTGGGTTGCGGAGTGGTCCTTCCAGCAAACATCAGGGAAGTTAAAATCCCCCACGATGACCATGGCCTGTGACTGTGAGGCCGCTCTCAGCTGCCTGTAGAAGGCCTCGTCAACTTCCTCACCCTGATCTGGTGGTCTGTAACAGACACCCACAACAGTATCGCCCCTGCCAGCCTGCCCCTTAATTCTCACCCACAGACTCTCAACTCGCTCGTCATCTGTCCCTGGACAGAACTCGGTGCATTGTAGTTCCTCCCGCACATAAAGAGCAACCCCACCACCCTTCCTGGCTGGCCTGTCTTTCCTGAAAAGGACATAGCCCTCCATGACTATATTCCAGTCATGTGAGCTGTCCCACCACGTCTCTGTAATTGCCACCAGATCATAGTCTCCTGACTTAACACAGGTTTCCAACTCCTCCTGCTTATTTCCCATGCTGCGCGCATTGGTGTACAGACATTCCAGGGAGCGAGCTGAGCACACCGATTTCACCCTAGGATTATAGGAGGCCTCCCAGTCTTCATCAATTCTGGAGCGCTGCCCCACTGGGGCAAGCCCAGCTACAACCCCATCCCCCTTCGAATCTAGTTTAAAGCTCTCCAAATGAACCCTGCTAATTCGTGCCCCAGCATCCTTTTGCCTCTGTGAGACAAACCTTTCCCACTTGTCATTGTCCAGACTGGTGCCCTATAAAACCAGCCGTTATCAAAGAATCCAAAGCCCTGCCTGTAGCACCAGTCTCGAAGCCAATCGTTTATGAACTGAATCTTCCCATTCCTTCCCACATCATCAGTGGAAGATGGAAGGAGAGATGGGGAAGATCACTCGAGCCCCAGACTCTTTCACCATCCGCCCCAAGGCCTGAAGTCTTTCTTCATCCCCCTCAGACTGCAGGAAGCAGCTTCCCCCTCACCTGTCTGGAAGACCAGCAGCGGGTAGTAGTCTGTCAGGTGCACCAGGTTGGGGAGCGCCCTAGTGATATCCCTGATCCGGGCTCCAGGCAGACTACACACTTCCCTATGATGAGGGTCAACTCTGCATATTCCTCCCAATCAGTTCTCAATCTCCAGTTGCAGGTTAAATTAATCTCTTCACTACTAATATATGTTTCAGGAAAGAAGTAAGCAGCAAGCAATCCTTTGAAAATCTACATGAATAACAGGAACGGTATTTTCATTTTTGTCCATCATACTTGAAATATCATGGCAGTCAGGTGAAGTTCCCAAAGATTGCAAAAAGGGAAATATAACCCCCATTTTCAAGAAGGGGAAAATGGATGACCCAGGGAATTACAGACCAGTCAATCCCACCTCCGTGCCTGGCAAAAACTTGGAGCAGATTCTCCTGGAAGGCATGCTAAGGCACATGAAAAACAGAAAGGTGCTTGGTGACAGCCAGCATGGCTTCACCAATGGGAAATACTGCCTGACCAATTTGGTGGCCTTCTATGACGGGGCTACGGAACTGATGGACAGGGGTAGAGCAGTTGATGTCATCTACCTGGACTTGTGCAAAGCGTTCAATACTGTCCCACATGACATCCTTGTCTCTAAATTAGAGAGACATCAATTTGATAGGTGGACCACTCGGTGGATAAAGAACTGGCTGGATGGCCGCACACAAAAAGTTCTGGCCAATGGCTCAGGGTCCAGCTGGAGACCAGTAATGAGTAACGAGTCACTCAGGGATCGGTGTTGGGACTGGTCTTGTCCAACATCTTTGTTGGTGACACGGACAGTGGAATTTAGTGCACCCTCAGCAAGATTGCCGATGACACCAAGCTGTGTGGTTTGGTTGATACGCTGGAGGGAAGGACCTTAACACGCTTGTGAGGTGGGCTGATGCGAACCTCATGAAGTTTAACCATGACAAGTGCAAGGTCCTACACCTGGGTAGGAGCAATCCCAGGCAAAGCTACAGGTTGGGCAGAGAAGAGATTCAGAGCAGCCCTGCGAAGAAGGACTTGGGGGTGTTGGTCAATGAGAAAATGAACATGAGCCAGCTTCAGTGAGCGCTTGCAGCCCAGAAAGCCAACCGTATCCTGGGCTGCATCAAAAGAAGTGTGACCAGCAGGTCGAAGGAGGTGATCCTGCCCCTCTACTCTGCTCTTGTGAGACCTCATCTGGAGTATTGTGTGCAGTTCTGATGTTCTCAGCATAAAAAGGACATGGAATGCTGGAACAAGTCCAGAGAAGGGCCACAAGGATGATCAGGGGACTGGAGCACCTCCCGTATGAAGACAGGCTGAGGAAGTTGGGGCTGTTCAGCCTGGAGAAGAGAAGGCTGCGTAGAGACCTCAGAGCAGCCTTCCAGTATCTGAAAGGGGGATATAGGGATGCTGGGGATGGACTGTTCAGTAGGGACTGCAGTGATAGGACAATGGGTAACGGGTTAAAACTTAACCAGGGGAAGTTTAGATTGGGTATAAGGAGGAAGTTATTTACTGTAAGGGTGGTGAGGCACTGGAATAACTGCCCAGGGAGGTTGTGAATGCTCCATCCCTGGCAGCGTTCAAGGCCAGGTTGGACAAAGCCTTGGGTGGCATGGTTTAGTGTGAGGTGTCCCTGCCCATGGCAGGGGGTTTGGACCTGGATGATCTTAAGGTCCTTTCCAACCCTAACTATTCCGTGATTCTATGATTCTACGATTCTGTATTTGGCTGAACAACTGCAGAAATTTCTAAACTTTATTGGTTATGTTCTTCTTTCCTGCATATGCAATGGTCTTTATGATGATGGTCTTCTGAAATCACAGTACTATCAGTTATGGAAGTAGATGCATATAAATATTGAAATATCAAATTTATAATAGAATATGAGTAAGTAAACTTTTTCCCACTGGGTTAATTAGCTTTCTTATTTACAAGGAAACACTATGTTCTATTACCATGAAAAGAATGTTACTTGGTAAATTATCAAACAGAATAGATTTGCAGAAGTGTTGTAAATAATTTCTCTAAAAATAACATTGGATATGTTTACTTTGGATACAACTAAAAGATTAAATGGACACTTAACTAGTAGTCTCTGAAGAGTTATACAAATGTTAAAATTTCTTTTAATTCCTGTGGGAAGCAAGAAAATAAGTACTGTTATTCCTATTTTACGGCTAAAGAAACACAGACAGAAGGTAAGTAACTTGCCCATAGCAATGCTGTGAATCAACATCCATGCCAGGTCTATAATTTATGAGTTCATTTTTCCTACCAAGAATGCTAAGACACACACCGCTGTTTAAAATATATACCATTCAATATTTATTACTACAAAAATATGCCATGTGCACCTGGAATTGGATTAGTACAAATATGAGTTAATATTTTATAGTCCTTTGCTGTTAGGTGAGCTGGTAAATGGATAGAAATACTAGTTTGGCTACTGAATTGCAGCTTTACAATTATGCATTTTAGGCCAAATTAGTATTCTGCTAATCTTTTGCCTTGCCTTAAAGCCCCTCCCCCCTTCCTTGAATGAGGTCCAGTGACAATCACTGGCAGTTGAAAATTGCTGCATTGGGTGGTCTTGATTCCTAATGTAGCTATACATATATCATATATTTCAAATGTAGCCCTAAGGTAGCTCACTTCTGCTTAATATATACCAATATTCCTATGTATAAATAATGTTGTTATTTTTTCACCTGGATCCAGTAATATCTGGAGGCCACAACTGTAAAGAAGGCAGAACTGCCTTGCAGCACTTAACAAATGCATAGCAAGAAAGGGATTCAGGTAGATGAGAGAAAAAGTGTAAAGATGAAGCAAGAAGAAAGAAAATTGAAGCTGTTCATGCCAGAATTCTCAAAAATGTTCGGAATTAAACCCTACTTTTTATTGCTTCTTCCACTGCTTAATAGACATCTTTGCCTCTCTACTGGCACACATGCTTCTCCTCAGAAAGCCCAGGTACCAAACTGTCCTTTCAGGCTAGGATAACTCTGTAGGGTAACATGCAAAATTTCAAAATTTCAAAATGCATGTAGGGTAACATGCAAATTTCAAAATCTTTGTCAAAGCTGTGTCTGGTCAACTCTCTAGTGCTGACCCAAAGTGTATGTATAGTTTAATACATACAACAAAAATTAGGCACCAGGAAGGACTTTATCAACAACTGAAAAATTGAAAATCCAGGTGAAGATGCAAAGGAGCCAACAAAAAATCAGTACAGAAACAGGTAGCATGGATTACTATGTCTAAGATTAAATACACTTCCCTGTGTTATGCTTGTAATACTTCCCTCAAACGTATTCTTAAAACAAATTAATTTCCACCATAGAATCATTTCACATGGCAACTGGCACTTAATGTGTATGAAAATGTAATTCGGACTTTAAATTAAATCTTGTTAAAATTCTTATCAAAGTGACTTACCCAATCAGCTGGAAACATCAGTTAATCAATGAAGTAGCGATAGCACTGCTCTGTAAGTACAAAACAACCTCTGAAAGTACAGAAAGTACAAGACAGAACAATCTGTGGGAACTGCCTATTTCAGTGTAAAAGATGTATGTATCTGTGGGAACTTGATCTTACTACAGGGGATACTGCACGACATGATATATTCCTGCAGATCAACTAAGGAGTGTCTTCTCAGTACCGAATAGCTACAAAACAGACAGAAGGAAAATGATTGTTGTTTAAGGGATGCTGAAGAGACAGCAAAGAAACGTGTTCAGTTCAAGCCAAAACTTGTCAGAAAATCACAACAAAAAAGGTCTCAAAAGAACACACATGTCAAGTCACAAATTTCTTCCCTACAACTTAAAAATATTTGAGCAGTTTTGCCTGTCCATGCTACTTTGTGTGAACTCAGGAATATTTCTTGCTTAAGCGGTATGCCTTCTTACACACCACAAACACTAAGTAATGACGGCGTTAGTATCTATTTGTACTTACAACACAATTTAAACTAACAGCTGCTGCTAATTTAGTAAAACACAGATTTAAGCTCCTTTTGCCTTCATATTTTTCTCCTCCACATCTAAACTGATTCTTTGTCAACCCTGCCAAAAATCAATAGAAATCAACTTAATATAAATACATAAATAAATATGTAAGAATAAGTACTCTAAGAAACTGTTTTCTCATCATCTTTACATCAATTATGCCATTTAAATTCTTTGGTTTTATTTGTTTATGAAAGGTTAACCAGAATGTCTACACACTAAGCATCTAAGTGCTAATATAAAACAATCTTTGGAATTTGGTATATCGAGTTTGACTAAATACTTACAATGTTCATAGAAGTGAATAAAAATTAGCAGATCATTTCACCCAAATGGGTCAAAGATGTCCACTCAATTTAACAATTAAATCACATTAAAGAAGCACCTATACAAAACATAGATTACAAAGATTGCCTGCTCTGGTGTAGGGCTGCTTCTGTGTGTTCGAAGTCTGCTAAGCTCCAGTGATAACACCTCAAGAAAACAAAAAGTTGTCACACTACAGAAGGACTCCATCTAAATGGAGACAACAAGAGTGACTGGAGTTATCTGACCAGTCTCAAAAGACTTCACAACCCTCATGAGTAGTGCAAGTTCACAACACAGTTGTTTTATTATATATAAACTAATCACAACGTTTCTAACCTTCTTTGTCCAGTGAGGCAGAAGGGAAGGCTCAAGGAAACAAAACCAAACAAGACTGAGGTGGAAGAGGGGATGAAACTCTGAACTGAAAAGTAACCTGTAATTAATATGAGAAAGACAATTATTTTGGAATTCCCCTGGCTTGAAAGATTTTTTTTCTCTCTTGTATCAAATACAGGAAGAAATAATTATAGGAACTCTGCTATCTCTGCATACAGATGACTTGCTTCAGAATCACAAAACTACAGCATTAGGATACAAGTTACTATTAATGCTCTCTATACAAATATTTTAAGATTTCTTGAGACAGAAAGCTGTAAAGGACAGATCTCAGTAATGACAAGCTACATTGTACACGTAGCTACGTAGCGTCTTAAAAGTCCTCTCAGGCACACAATATGTTGTTGTTTTTTAATTCTTCTAAAAAATTACATCATAGATTTCTTTTAGCAGGAATGAAATCCTGCATTGCAAATGAGTTAGTGAGGAAAGTAGAATTACATTAAAAAGACTATAAGAAAGGAAGTTGCAATTTTAATGCATTTTATACACACTATAAAGGATCCTCTCAAATTTGACTTCTCTTTTTTTAAACCAGCAATGTACCAACCCTCAGCAATACTGTTACAGAAACAGAAAAATAGAACATTGAACATCTGAAACAAAAAAGAGTCAGCAACTTTTACAATTACTGATATTGACCTTATAGGAACAAAAAATACCTGCTACAGAAGGCAATACAATATCCCATGAACATGAACAATTACTGCATTGCACAGCACCTCTTGAATACAGTTCTTCACCTCATTATGAAGTGCTTCAAATTTAATTACTTCCTATTTTACATTAGTTTTTTCTGTCATAAGATAAAATGCTATTTGGCAAGCCGCCTGCTTTGATCAAAGTATCTGATTAAAGACAAAAAGAAAATGAAAATTGAATATGAAATTATTTGGCAACAAAATCTCCTGTGTGCATATACATACTGGATTTCTTAATAGCATTATTTACACTAATGTCTGCTCTCATACAATAGCAAGTATTTGCCTTCACTTTTCCTTTGCAAAATTTAAGTACCTCTTGTCCTGGCGCCTGAAAATTACTGGCATAAATTAAAACACAATTACATCAGAATTTCAATTGTAGATTTCTTCAGAGACAGGGAAAACAAAAAGCAACACCATCAGCAGCAAAATAGAGAGTTTGGAAAATTCCATCACATATGCAAACAACACTAATACTTCTCAAAACTCCCTATGTAGAGGATTTCTTCTATCTTAGTATATGTTTATTTTGCACCTTTATAAACCAGCCATGCAGAATGTAGCATGTAGACAGAACTAATTATCAAAAAGGAAAATGTCTCTGTGGCTCAATCGGTATTGTGGAAGTGACGTACAAGATTTTAATTAGAAACAGTTCAGTACTGCTTGCCAGATTCTCAGTCTCATTTAAGATTTTCCAGCACACACAAAGAGATATACTAGGAATACAACTACCTGGGACAGAAACACAGCCAACATAATGCTAGCACTCACAATGGCTTCCCTAACTTTCACCAAGACCAGCCACACTTCTTAGTATACACCATCAAGGATAAGTTAAATATGTTTTAAAGACATCATTTGTCACTGTCCTGGGTTCAGCAGTAGCAGTCATGTTTTTCCTTTGTGTTAACTGGTGCAGTGCTGTGTTTTGACTTCTAGCTTGAGAACAGTGTTGGTGAAGCCGATGTTTTCGGTTGTTGCTAAGTGATGTTTACCCTGACCAAGGACTCTGTGAGGCTCATGCTCTGCCAGGGAGGAGGGGAAGCTGTGAGGAAGCAGAGATGGGGCACCTGACCCGGGCTAGCCAGGGAGGTATTCCATACCACAGCACGTCATGCCCGGGGTGGGGGGGGGTAACTGGGAGTTACCCGGAAGGACAGGGGCTTCCAGGGGGAACTCGCTTTCTTGGCCGGTGGTATCGTATTCTCTTCCCTTGTTATTTTCCCTTATCATTCCCTTATCATTGTTTTAGCTGATAGTAGCGGTGGTGATTTGTTGCTGGACTGTTCTTGTCTCAACCCGTAGGAGTTGCACTCTCTCGATCCTCCTCCCCGTTCCTCCAGGATCGGGGAAGGGGAGACCGCCCCCCCCCCCCCCCCCCCCCCCCCCCCCCGGGTGGGGGGGGGGGGGGGGAGACGGACACGGACCTCGATTGTTGTCAGCTCGGCACCACTCACTAGGAGGGAGTGAACAAGTTACCTGACTGGGTTTAAACCACGACAGTCACTCACCCACAGACTGAGCCTAAGGATCTGCAGATCTCAAAGGGGTATTTTGGACTGCTCATCTATTTGTCTGGAAATTATTGTTTTCTTTGGCAGCACATAGCCTAGAGATAATGAGGTTTTTGATGAAACTGATAAATAGCTTCAACCAGGCAAAAAGTCTTGATCCGTATGTTAAAAATGGTGTTAATATATATGTGTTTATATATATATATATATTTAGATATATGTCTATACACACACAGACACACACGTACATTCTCCTTCTCTGCAAAAAAGTCTAGATTACCAACCTTCCTAAAATGAAAAAAGGAAATTCTCTGATATAAATGCATTCTCAGCCTAGGACAGATCTGTTCAATAAGTTTTTAGATGCGTTTGCTCAACTTTTCTGAATAAAAATCTTAGCAGGCATTCAGTGAGCTCACCAAACAGGAGAGCTGCTCAGTTTTGAAGCTGTATGAGAAGGGGATGATAACTAGGTACCAACTTGTAAGAGTGAACCCCCCTGCTAATATTTACAAAACTAAAGTGAAATTCCTCCTACAAGAGATCCACTGGTCTTAGTAAGATTAGTAAGACTGCACTTATCAGTAAATTTTTCGACATGCATGATTTCTACAATGCCTATTCCTCAAATGGAAGCCAAAGAAATGCTATCTTTTATGTAATTTCTGTTTAAATCTAATGAAAATTATATCAGATTTTTTGTAAGAAGTTGATTGGCAGTGTACATATAATTCTGTGTAATTCAGGCATGGAAGATGTTTCACTGTATCTAAAGATCACCTTCACAGATGTTTGTCTCATCTGTGTTGTATTTGTGGATCTTTGTATATAACAGAAATCAGAATTAAAATCTATTTAGCCAAAAGGTCCAAATACAGAAAACCACGTATAACACTAAGAAAAAACTGCCCTCTACATTGTTAGAGAGTCTTTTGGCAGGCATTGCAGCAATACAGACACACCATCCATTTGGAATAATAAAGAAAACCAAACACCATACACTACATCCATCACTAAATGGCACAGAACAAAATTCCAGTCCCGACTTCAGTACTACAGGCAGTAGTGCCTTTTTCCAGTCTTTTCAAACAGAAATTTTTCTGATATACTCCTACTTTGAAGTATCTGTATATTTTATAGATGAAACTGAGGAATCCAAGGGAAAGACAATGAACATGAAAGCCACAGAGTGGCTATATACCAAATACCTGGAAATGGCATTTCTTAACGTATAACATCCAAATAAGCACATTTAATTTTGAGCCATGATCAATATGCATGTCAAAATAATACTGTGTTCCAGAGCCTAACCTGTATCTTTAGTGTTCAATTTTGAACAAAGTTGTATCCTGTCTTCTCCAGGATTATTCAAAAAATTAAATCCTTTCAGACACAAAGATAGGCTGGCCTTGCTCACCATCCTACCCCTTCCTTCCCTTTTGCTCTCCTGAAGCCATGCCGCTGCACTGCCCCATTTCCCACCTCCCAGCCCCACCATCCTGCTCCTTTCCCCCAGCACAGCAGCTGGCATGCTGCACGTCTGCTTTATGGCAATGGACAAGGCAGTTAAGTGCCTTCTGGAGACACTTCAGTATTTTCTGTGCAAGTTCACATCTGACACTCAGAAATAATGAAGAGGGATTATAAAAAAGCATAGCGAGAACAAGTGGGAAAGGAAAGGAGAATTTGGAGATGCTGCCCATGTTTCATAATTTTCTGAGAAAAAAAGCATTATTTCACTTCAGAACTCAGAATCACATTAGCACAGAACAAATTCAGGCACAGGAGCAAACAAAATTAAGATGTCTGCTAATGTCTTTCTACTGATGGAGGTAGAATCTGCTGTCTTCCATGACAGCAAAGACTTCCCTGAATGGGCTGCAGGAAATAGCTTGCTACCCATAGTAGTCTCAGTCCCATAACCTCTAAAAAATCAACACAGAAGTCAAAATCGTACCACATCATAGATTATTTTTACTTCATAAGCTTAGTAGTAAGAACTTCTGTCAAACAGAACATAAAATATGATTCCTCCCTGTGAATTTCATTTTATGATGAATATATATGTATATACTATGTATATCATGGACACAGTCTCTCTAATGCCATCTGTCCTTGGCCTTCAGCTTCCTACAGTAAATCTACAGCTATTACTATTTCAAGGTTATTACTTCAAAATGTTAAATTTCACAAATGAGAATACAGAGAACAGAAACTGCCTTCACACCAGGTTAGCTTTCTGTAGGATTATTTTTCCTATGCTTTTTTCTTTGGAAGTTGGTACCCTGAAAAGTTGTGTCATCATGAAACTTTCAAAAAGGAGAATTTATGCACCTGTTTCCTTAGAAAAACCTAGGATTTTTTCCTTTTAGTGAACAGCTACAAAATCACTCATTTTCACCTGTACACAAAAGTGAACTTGAAAAGACTGGGGAAAAGTAAGCCTAATAGTGCAAAGATGCAAATTTAAACAGATTTATTTTCAGCATATATTAACAGAATACAGCTCAGGGCCAGGAAAAGTATGAGATGTGCAAATGTGTGTGTTTTGTTAATAAAAAACAGGCAACCTTTTTAACATAATCACATCCCTGCTTTGTGATGTCAGAGCACAGAAAACTCTAAGGGGCATATATTTTCTCAGATAAGCACAAAATGCTTTAAGCAATTAATGTTAAGTAATGTTACTAATTAAAAGTCTAGACAAGCCAGACCTCTCACCCAGGCGTGTTTTTCCCAAACAGTTAATACCTGCAGGACTTCAGTCTTGGTGATGGTCTAGTAACACTTGACAAGTCATCCTGAATACAGCACTTAGAGCTTGTTGAAGCTTTGTGTTAACTTTGCACCTGCGCAGGGCCCCCAGCCTCCAGGAGGCCATGTGGATCAAGTGCTCCTGTAGCTGGGGTTAGTCATCTGTATCAGAATCACAGCAGACTCCCTCATAACAAAGTCTCCTTTTTGTTGTTAATTAAGACAGTACCAAGAAAATAAAGTTACTTACTCAGTCATGAGGGCTGAATGGTCCCAGTAGGTAGTCTTTCCACAATCCAATTTCCCTGATGGGACTCAAAAAGGAAATGAAACAACAAATTGTACTCCTGATGATCTAAGCAGAAGCTGCAATTCCACAGGGAGTCCTGCTAGGTCAATTAGTTCATCATGCTAACAGAATAGCAATCCAGAAACCAGTGTCCCACCAACAAAGGTTTGAAAAAGTGAAGTTCAATGCCCAGTTGTAAGGCAGTCTCCATTAGATATTATTGTTAGGTTCAGCAAAAGCACATTTACTGAGTATAAAAATAGGGCAGCGGTACTGAAAAGTCAGGGGGATATTCCCGTACTGCTAGATTCATTCATGTGAATGCAGCAGAAGCAGTCCACCTTTGTAAGATCTCTAATGAACGCTCCTTGTACAAAAGAAGTTCATCTCATCAAAATGTTTCCTTCTTAAACTAGTTATTGAAGAGGTAAGTACCTTTAAGCAAGCGTTTCTCTGAGAAGCGAAAGTGCAGCACTGCACCTGTTGTTTTTCTCTTTTGCAGCGTTTTGGTATTCTGAAACCTTAGTATTATTTCATGTTCTGTGCTTATTGCATAGCATTATTTTACAATATGTAGCAAAAATAATTAACAGGACTTTTTTCTTAAAATACCATCCAATAATACTGTGATGTAATAGAGAGCATTTAACTTTCATTTTTAAAGCAGCACTTGAAGAAAACATGTGCACCGGTGCTAAGTTTTTTTCCTTTATTTTTTTGAGTAGAATTTGATACTTCAAAGCTAATCTCATAAATTGCAAGTACCAGCTTTGATACAAGAAGAATAGATTTTTTTTTAAAAAAGATGGTCTAATACACTGTTTAAACTCCAAGAGTTCACCCATAGTTCTGTGTATGCCCCAAAATATTCAAGCATCCATTTTGTTTTGCTGACCTATAGAATGTGAATTACAGAGCTCCTTTTTACCAATCTCACAATGAGACTCTGGGACTAACAATTCTTTTGAGTTTGGGAACAGAAAGAACTATAAATTCCAGGCAGCTGTACTCGTTCCATCTATGTATATCGATGCAAGAGATGTTTTACACAAACCGGTGAGGTAGTTAAAGTAGCAGATTGTTGTCAATCCTGTTATGTTTATAAATACCTACTGCATTTCCTCCTGCAAAGCCACCTTAGATATTCCAAAGTTTTGCAAAAATAACAAAAAAATGTCTTTACACTTTTTTCCTATACACCGGTCACAGTTGTAAATAAGGAAGTTGCGTAAAGTGGATTATTCAGTTCTAGTTTGCTTTATTGCTATCAGCTACTGCAATATTAGACCTTGATGCTTTATTTACAGAACTCCCCACTGACAAAAGATAGCGCTGCATAATGAGCACACAAACACATTTCAAGAGCACATCTTGAAAGCTGTTTTTTGTAAAACGCCTTCTGGCTGCAATATTTGAATGTACTGTATGCTGACAGTCAGTAGGGACAACAACACAGATGTGCTTTGTTTGGCTCTTAATGGATTCAATCCCAAAGAGCAATAAAGAGAGAGAGTGAAGAAAATTTAACCTTTTCTTTTTTATGAAACTCTGATCATGCACACTCTCTCTGGCCGTGCAGGTTGAAATAAGACAGAACAATAATACAGTCTATTTATGAGAGAATGATGCATTCTTGTTTCCTTCGAAAGAATGATTAAAGCTTTGAGTTCTATTCACAGAAAACAATCCTTAGATTATTATATTTAATTTTAGGGCCTTAAAAATAGGTTTAATTTAATTTCAATTTGAAAGCATGCACTGAAATGTTTAAGTGAAGAATCTTTTTGTTGCCTGTCTAGAAATAACACTTTATCAGTCCTGTGGAGGTTTTAGAATCCATTTTACTTCATTAGCTTATTATAATTTAAAAAGCCATTATTTACTTGCAGCACCTTGAAGTAATTTGAGCATTTCTAAATAGCAAATGTATGTGACTGTTTAAACAAAGTTACAGAAGATGACGCATCTTAAACGTATCACTAGCGGTTACAGTATTAATGGTAATGCTGTTGCTGGTAAGATCACCATGTAGAAGATACCAAAGCAGCACCTTTGGACATGATTGTCTCATTTTACTCCAGAAATCTGCAGAATTGCTCAATTATACAGCTGTTCAGATACAAAACTGTATCTAGAAAATAAGATAACCAAATGGGAGCAACCACTAATGATCATATTCCATGAAAATCTGGTCTCTGTGAAGACATTTGTCTTGCTTACCTTTCAAAGGGGAAACAATGCTGACTTCAATCCCTTTGTAGGATGCTCTGGCAGGAGGACTGGTGTGACAGCGCACACAAGATGATGAGTGGCAGGTAAACCTGAGCTAGTGACAAGGTTAGCTCCTAAACTCAAATGCTGTACAATTTCTTTTATGTTCCTAGGTGCTATGATCTGCTGTCAACTGTAAGAGACTGTGTCAGGTGGGACTGAGAATGCAAGACTGGAGTGCTTCATGTAGATCAACAGAGAGTATGTAAATATTATACAAACATCATAATCATGGCTCTAATGTGCCTTCCAGATGCCAGCAAGGAAGCAGAAATAATACACAGAAACTCATGTGAAATATTTTGCTAACAGCAGGTTGTGCTGATAACTCATAACAGGTGATGGCTTAGTCTACACAAGTAAATATCAATATCTGATCAGATGGAAAGTGGAGTAGTAACCTCAGGTCAATTATAATCGTTCTGATAGAAACAGTTATCTTCATATCATAGAATCTTAGAACATTTAAGGTTGGAACAGACCTTACCACTTATCTGCTTTCAAACCCCTGTCATAAGCAGGAATACCTTCCACGAGACCATGTTGCTCAAAGCCCCATCCAACTTGGCCTTGCATACTTCCAGGGATGGGGCATCCACAACTTCTCTGAGTAACTTGTTCCAATATCTCACCAAACTCACAGTGAAGAGCTTCTTTCTACTATCTCATCTAAATCTACCCTCTTTCAGCTTAAAGCCAATCCCCTTTGTCCTATCCCTACATGTTTTTGTAAGTAGTCCCCCTTCAGATTTCATGTAGGCTCCCTTTAGGTACTGGAAGCTGCTCTTAACATCTCCACAGAGCCTTCTCTGCTCCAGGCTGAACAACCCCAACGCTCTCAGCCTATCTTCATAGAGGAGGTGCTCCAACTAAAAGCCTTCAGTACATGAAACCAGTTCTCTTCAGTATTTCTTATTCTCTTGAATTTTCTTACAAGACAGAGAAGCAGAGATTCCAGAAACTATAAAATGGCTGCTGTCCTTATTGTAAGAATATGGAAGTGTCCTTTACAACTGATGATACTTACATATGACAGCTGCCAGGGCACTAATTATTGCCCTATAGTCTTCACATTTGTATGCCTATTAACAGTTATTAGCTCACCGGACTTCAGACAAATGCTTTCTACTATTTACAATAGATTCCACACTCAAAAGCTTGGTCTGAGAACCACTCAAACAATGGTTTGAAAACATCTCTCATGCATTTCAGACCATCATTCAATTGTATTTGGCATCATTTTAAATGACAGTTAAACCATGCAAGTGGATAGTTGCTCTAAATAACGAGATAATCATGGGATGTTGGCTACTTAATTAAAAACACTTTAAATTCTAGATTCTCTGCTGTTTAACAATGACCACAACTTCACCTGATTGTGGACTTTAAATTCAGTCTAACATACAGATAAACTGTATATAAGAGAATCCAAACATGATGGATGCCCCTATCAATAGACTTCTCTGGAAGAATGTTCTTGTCCAAACATCCTGTCTGATGGACTCATCAGATCAGTTGACAAAGAAAACAACATTAATACAAGAGACTTCTGTAAACTCTGTGTAATGCAGGCAGTGATATTACTTTGACCTAGACATAAAAGAAACTCTTCTGAAAATATACTATTTCTGATTTCAACATTTTTTAAATACTGTGTTGAAAAAAACATAAAAAAGTAAATTAAATGAGATCTAAAAAGTAGGCTCTATGACAATATTTCTCATGTCCAAACTGCATACCCAGCAAATGTTTTAAAGGTTAATTGAACATTAACATTATGAAAAATTAAAAAGAATATCCTATACTTAAAATCTGAAAACAGATAATCCATAGAAAGAAAGGTATGTTTTTAACAGCAAACAATAAATAGAAATTGGAAACTAAGTTAAAAACAGCTTTTGATGAAGCCTTTACATGAACAAAGCTCTTCTTTTAATAAAATTTTCTAACATCCCTTTTGAAAACATGCTTTAGGTACTTAAGACCACCCTTCTAGCTCATTCTGAGATTTTGTGCTCCTTGCCTAAAATGTCCAGTAAAATTGCCTTGTATAAATAACCAGGAGTGGACATAACAAAAAAATGCAACCAATTTCTTCAAAGACACATAAGCATTATGCCAAAGCATATTATTCATCATGTTTATTAATGTTTGGAGCAATGAGGCTAGTGTGACTTCACTTGGTGGTCTCAGCTCTTCTCTCTTTTCCTGTCTGCTACATGTCCATATCACACAGTTTTCCTATTGTTCACTCAAGTCATGTCATGCATCAAAGATATCCTGATGCTTTTTGGATGAGTCAGTATGTTATACCAATTTACTTTAAAAAAGGACTGAAACATTGACATAAATGACAGCTTGGAATGTAGATATAATTTCATAATGTAATAGAGAAAATATCTGCCTTTGTTACATTATTATCATGCTAGTTATGTTTGCAAAACAATATTCAAAAAAGGATCCAGAATTAGAATTTATTATTATTAATCCTGTATTTATATTGGTATTTTTAATCTGGAGCCAAAAGTACCTCCACAAAATTAGCTGTGTCAGAGTAGAAGCAGAAAAGCATGAAAAAAGTAAAACCTCAATATCATCTACACTTCCTGCAGCTATAAATAAACCAGAATAACTATTGATGTCCTTTTTATGTTTTCAATACAGATAATCTGGGCCACTGGATATGCCACAGGCAAATTTCACAGGTCTTCCTCATGCCCATCTCAAAGAGGAATTTGCAGTCTATGTGTAGTCAGTGATAGAAACATATAGCCATGTAATTTGGTCCCTTGTAGTCTTCAGTTTGCTTTACCATATAGAACTGGTTCTCCTTGGTTTTCATATAAGCACTTCTATTTTCCTTTTCCCTATAATACAATCAGAATACTATTAAAAGAATACAAAAGATTACTGCCTTTCAGAGGCACCCACAGTGCTTTTCAGGAAAGAAACCAATGCATTTATCCAAAACTTTTTACAAGTTATTTTTAAAGATGCAAAAGAAAAAGGAAAGAAATCTAATACTAAGTTTTTAACATTGATTTTACCTTAAAAGAGCAAAATGCTAAGCACTAATACTGAGTAGTGTTTTAATGCAATAGTGTCAAAATACTTTTAGAATTCAGAAAAGTTTGTGGGTGAAGAATTGCTGAACAGACCACTATGCTAGTTCTTTTATTCTATGCATAAGTATCCCCTGCAGCGCCATAGCAACTTTTTGATGTATTTTTCAAAAGGTTTTCAACTCAACCTACCAGGTGGTTTTAGGAACTCAAATTCATTTGCTGAAGCTGTGTGCCAGCAGTTATCAAAGAACTCATGGCATGCATCCTAATATTCTTACTGTGCAATCAGCCTGTTTCTATATTTGTGTGCATATGTTTGTGTATTTCCATATTCGTGGTCCAAGTCTTGTAACACTGCAAATGAAATGGTGTAGCATTTTGCTACACTTATGTACATAGCAGTATCTCACCACAAGAAGCTTTTTGAGGAAAAACATTAACTGAATTCAACAGAATTGAAAAGCAGGCTTTTCAGTTTCTCCTGCTCTAATAATTATGCTTTTTCCAAAAGAGATGTAAACTTTGGTTTAACTCTAACCCAATTAGTTTATGCAGTCAAACAGAATAATTGCTTTGGGTTTCTACTTCCACACCATGGGAGCTTTGACTAAGTTAATATTTATTTACTTCAGGTGTGTGATATATAGAGAAAAGTGCCAGCAGGCATGAGTAATTGTATACAGAAATTCCAGGAGATTCTCCAGCTCTGTCTGGACTTTCTTTCCAACAAGAAATGTAAAAAGGAGAGAGAAAAAATCCTAAACGGCTTTTCCTCCAGCATGGGAAGTGGCTGGAAGATTATTTCTGTTCTCTAGTTTTACGTAGTCTGTTCTTAACAGAAAGAAAAGAATCGATCCTTTATTTCTCTGTACCTGAAGCAGTCTTTGTAGCAAATGGCAACTCAGTGCCCCACCTTTAAAAGAAGAAATGCCATTGCTCATTTTAATCAGGTGGTCATTACAACCACAGAATGGCAGCAGGAGAACCAAAGCAGAGCCCCTTGTGAGATGATGCGCTGAGAAGGAAAAAAGGGGCGAACCTGTCCTTACTGGGAATCCCCAAATAGATATTTTAACCAAACTCAAAACTGTATGTACTTATCAGCAATTTTTATATTTACTCTAAAACATGTTACAACACACATTAAGAAAGAACATGTTACTGTTAACTAAGGCTTAAGTGTATCCTTATTTAAATCACTAAAAGAAAAACATCAAGTAGTCCCATATTTTATTTTTGACTTCATGTAGTTATTTGAGCTTCCAATAAACGTATTTGCAGACATTAAAACATTAAAGGAAACATTGGGCTCTATATCACTGGATCAAGAAAGTAATTATTACCACATACTTGTAGTAGGTTGTGGTATCTAGTTACAGTCAACAAGCAAATCTCATACAACAAATATCTAACTTCTGAAACCTCAATCTGAACAAGAATGGGCATATGGGAGAGTTCCACGATGCCACATCAAGGGCAGAGAAGTTTCTAAGGCTTCTTGCTGATCACTCACCACAAATGCAAGAAACTGAAAAACTGGGTAAATTCTATAATACTGAAACCTGTGGTACAGACTAGAGCAGCAACTAGACCAGAAAGTTTTCTGGAAAGTCTTTCTCCACCAAAAGTAAACTCAACTTCTTGAATTTCTTAGAAAATAGCTCTCATTGAAGCTATACGATAATACCTGTGTTTGCATGTGAAATTTTAGCTGCTGAAAACCATAGTTAAGCATCTGGGATCAAAATTTACTGCAGCACCCATATGTTGCTATATGTCAACTGTGTCTTTGCAGTTTCATCAGTTGATATAAAAATCCTTCATTTTAATTTATTCAAGTTGCTTAGTTCAAATACCAGCTCAGCTAAAGCTGGACAACTAGATAATGCTTCTTCACATCCAAAGTTGAATAAATTTGAGATGACAGAGGACAGCACTTACTGGCTCTAACAGTTGACAGGACAGAGTATCTTGTATCCAAATGGCTATGATAAAACCTTTTTTTAAAAAAAAAAATTACTTTTGTTTGTTGAGCTAAATTTTCTGCTAAAAATTGCAGTTTTTACAGGGTAGATTTCTGCCTTTTAATACAAACAAAATGTTATCAAATATATTGCATCCAGGTGTATTTATTACTTAATGTGTGCAGAGGTAATGCATCATTTTTTGCAAAATGTGTAAAACTGCAAAGATTAAATTTAACACTACATTTCATATCAACACATTGGAATTATTGCTATGAAGCAGTTCCAAGGAACTGTCCATGAGTTCTGCATCTTGCCAAAATTCACTAACTGCCTCCAATTAATTACAAAGAATTCATGAAAACTGGCTGAAGGCTCATGCAGGTATACATGTCTGACATCAGGGAATCTTCACTTCTAGCTCAGAACAAAATCCACTTTCAACTAACAACGTTTTTTTTGCCTGCAGTCAGGTCTAAAGAGCTGCAAAGCCAGAAGGCAGTTTGGATGCCATACTTATTGTAAGAGTAATTATTTTTTGATAGATAATAATTTCAGGTCCATGAGGGCGTGCTCGGGAGCCAGGCTGAGTAACTAGATCAAAAAAAAAAAAGGTACCATTAAGCCTCCTCCGAGTGCTCTTATCTGAGTGCAATCTTTGTGGCTTACAAAGCAGCATGGAACAGGAAAACAGAAAAACCTAATGTAAATCATGACTAACAGAATTCTTAAGAAACTTCTCTTATGGTTAATAGAAAGTACTGTGCAGGCTTATAGGGAAGTACAGGCAGATATAAAAAACTGAAGTTGTGTTCAGGACTGTTCAGACACTTAAGCATCTTAATGTATAAAAGTACATCAGACTTACAGTTCCCCTAGTTTAACACCAATCCTGATAAGCACTTCGTCAAGGAATCGTTCAGTTCAGATATTACCACACACTGTGCAATATACACTCTGAAACCAACCCACAAAGATTTTAAAAAATAACACAAAAGACAGAACACATGTACATACTTTGAACACATGCTGTAAAGCTAGAGGTGGAAAATTATGTATCCCACTTTCCCTTTTGTGCTAATGTATCAACTGAAGACCTATAACTATGCAACATTAACATATAATTCAGAGCCATCTAGAAGTAGCTCAGGATCATCTTTCAAATGTCTACTATTCTTTATCTTGCTCTTTAGGCAAACTTAAAAAAATCTTAGTATAAAAAGCAGGTTGTTGAAAAACAATCTTTCAATATTCATGGTTCATTATTACGTGACAAAAGACTGTAGAAATACACATATATCTACAATAACAATAGGAGCATGAAAAATAACACTGACAGAACTACATTAGCCTCTGTTCATGGAGTTCAAAAGGCTGTAAGATCCATTTCGGTCTTATTTATTCATCAGAATATAACTAGGAAAAAAAGTAATATTTATCTGAGCTCACTGCACTGGATAAATTTCACAGATATGCAATTTTTTTTTAAGTATCAGTCTTGAAACCCTATTCTTATCTGAGTCACTGGAAATACATGTAGATGTATGCCATCTATATATACAGCTGTGCATATGGATATCCACTATCAGTGTCAGTTCAGGTATTATTACATCAGTAACACAAAACTGCAGAAACAGACACATGGATGCACAAAAATAGTTTATCTGCATGTTTACAGAATGCTAATAAAGACAGTAATTGTTACAGTGGGACCTAATTATTTGCAGCTTTTGTTTAATAGCAAACAGAGAACAAAGTTTCATGCTGTGCTTAATCCAGTCTCACTGTGGACTGCTCCTCTGCAGTGCCCTCCCATGTACACACAGCCATCTCCCCTGCATCAGATCTAGCAAATATGAGGTCAGTCACATCACACTGCTGATCCAGAGAAATACTCATCATGTTTTCTTCTGGATTGTCTGCAGACCCAGTTCTGTGCGTGTCACCTTCAGTGTGTGCTCCACCAGCAGCACAGCCACAGGCTAAAAAACTGAGAGAAACAGCACCTTTTTTGAACCAAAATGCCTTTATTTTGGATCAATCACCATGGGAAATTATATCCCTGGCAAAACTGAACTGAACAGCAGACCAAATCTGGCCACAGGAGTATGTGGTAGCAAATCAGATGAACACAGGACCAACTACAATGATGCGTTAATGCACATTGTGCTAATAATGTTATCCACTGAAATGCTACTCATAAAAACATGCATTTGAACAATGTCATTCACTGTGCTTCAGGACCACAGACTTACAACCTTTCCTTTCTGAAATCGACTGTAAACCACATTATTCAGGTAATACTAGCAGACCTAATTCTCCTATGAGTTCATAAACTTATCCAAGATTAGGATCAGCTTTTACCCAGCTTATGCCTTACTGTCAGAACCTCTAACAAGCCTTAATTTCTTTGCATTAGTACCTACAATCTATGTTGTAAACTGTTAGCATCAGTAAACTAGAGCAAAATACCACATTATCTTCGACCCCTGTGTCTGGATTTAAGTCAGTATACTCATGGGAAAGGCTTTATGGAATAATCAATAAAGGAGTAAAAGACAGCCCAGCATCTCTTCCAGAGGAGAAAACAGAGGGCATACAGCAATTCAGAAACCATGCCAATAACAAGAAAGGAAAAACTAAAGTGAAAAAAGAAACCGAAAACACATCCTTTCAACAATGCTCCCAGCAGAGTAGAACACAAATCCACAAAGTTTAATTTTCAGTATCCAGCTGAGATGCAGTAACAAGCTCTAAGTGTTCAGAGCTCCCCATCAGCTAGCTACAGAACAAACATAGCTGTTCAAAATAATCTAAAATAGACCAAGCAAATAGCAACCAAGTATCCAGTGATCTGCAATACAACCACCTACTAGCCTGTTCTGATGAAGGAATAACCAGCATGTCCTATTCCCAAGCTAGACAGGTTGGCCCCTAAGAGCAGAATGATTTTCTTCCCCTCTTAAATTGCACAGGAATTCTTAAGCTTTCCCTCTTGCACATCATCTTACCCTTAACAGAGCTGCTCCCAGCTCTGTTATGTATGCCCATGCCCAAGGCACTAAAAAAGTGCACACAAGAACACAATTCCATCACCACTAATACCTTACCTCTCAAAAATAGAAAGGTCATGAAGCTACTCAGGTAATGTACACACAAAATAAATCTGTGTAATGACACAAGAGCTTATCAAATTATTCTGATTACAAAGATATGCAAGGATGGTAATAGTCATGAAAGACTTCTAAATATAGAGAGGATCATACTGCAGTGAAATAACTTCAAAAATGTTAGACTTGATAACACATACCATAGCAAGCTTAGTCTGTTTTGCACTTGCAGACTTCAAAAAGGGAAAGCCATGATGAGCTGTCAGAACACAGGCACGGGAGTGCTGCATCAGAGGCCTTGTCCTCACTCCAATAAAACCGTGACACAGCAACAGCAATTTTAATTTGCTCAGGGTGGGATCCCAGTAGAAGTTTCTGCCACCACTGACCCAAATCAGAGCTCAGCTGCTTTGCTGGAAATGAAAAGCTGGGGTCCACTAATCCCACAAGCCCTCTTCCACACAGTAATGACTTTTCAGGGACATTTTCTAAGTAAATATATCTCCTGTTCAAGCTGTTCTCCTTCAGAAGTCTTTTAAAAGATCAAGAAACTTTCTTTATACATACAATGATAATCTTCCTATGCATTTTTTACCTATTGAAAATATCCTGCAGGATTTAAAAATACATCATAAATTACTCAAGGAGAACCCAATTTCAAAAATAAACACAATAACAAGACATAGCAGACCATGTAAACTTTAAAATAATGTTTCCAGAGTTAAGCTTTCAGTGCACGCAACACCTACACAAGATGGATGACTTAGAAAAGAAAAAAAAACAAACCACAATACTTACTTCACTTACTTCTCTGATTTTGGCCAGATGTCTAGATAACTATTACCAATTTTTGTCTTTTAAAGACCTAAACTCCTGGCAATAGCCAGTACTCAAATGTAATAGTCACTCAAGTAAGGATTTAACAAACTGTGTTTCAATGATTTGAGGTCCCAGTACAATGAACAAACAAAATGAAATTATTAACGGAGTTTTTCACAGTTATTCGTTAATTAATCATTGTATTCAGAGATGAAACTAGTGCCACAGGACATTACCAGAATACTATATCTGATCCATATGCATAGGGTTTTTTAACAGATTTATCGTGGCAGTGTTACCTTTTCAAATCCTGATCATGTTTCATATCACTGCACATCAATGCACAACCACAATTGTGCTATTCTTTGTACATACTAAAGGACATAGATAAAGTCTATACAGTAATCTTCTGGTATTTTTTAATATTACAAATTGTAGAAGGAAAAACCCTACTGTGATCATTGAACCATGTCATGATCCTTCCTAGGAAATCTCTGCAGAGATAAAGATAACACAAACTAACCTTTAGAAATCAGATGAGGGACACAGCTATCATAACAATGGTAGCTAAGATCAAATGCTCAGTCTACAGGGAATAAGAATATAGCATACTCTACAAATAATTTTTATTTATTTATTGAATCCAAGTGGAAATGGTCTTTTCAAGCCTCCACTTAAAAGCTGAAGCAGAAAATAAAAAAGGTACATATGGCCAATGGCTTTACTCGCATTTGCATTTTCTGATTTTTTTTAAATGTGTATCAAAAAATCTAGGATCTCCATCCAAATTAAGAGATCACTGCTGTACTAACACACAACAGGTTGTGTCACTGTCAACAGCAACTTAGACGTAATTTGTACTTCAAAATTTTTATGTTGGAGACTAGCAGCTTGCAGCAGAAGCATAGGATTCTTCCTTCTACATGCTTTTAGAGACCTGAACACACATCAGCATGTGCAGAAGCTTTGGCTGACTGCTTTTTTAAGCAAAAAGTGAAATGGAAGAAGCAGTCAGTTGATTTCTGATTTCCGGAGTGTTTTCCCCACAAGCCGATACCCTGAAAATCCAAGATCCCCAGAGGGAACATATAAAGCTGGCAGTCTGAGACTTTTTAATATGAAAGGTCCAGGGGTGATGCATTAATCAACCATATAAATGTGTTTGCAGTACACTTACAGATAGACAGAATGAGCATATCAGTAAACATAAAATGTTGCATCTATACTACTTGACTCTGAGTTGTGCTGCATATGAGTGCCATGAATGCAGGCAAAGATGTGACATGAGATATAAGAGACAAGCAGTGAAATAACTTACTTGGCATAAAATTACCAAGAAAAAATTTATCTTCCTATAAATATTCAAAAGCATCCAATAATTACAATCTTTTTGTAATGATTAGAAATTATCAAAATTTCCGTAAATTAGAAATGTTTCATTCGGTCTTAGCCATGATTATATCGACTATCTCTAATGCAAATCCAAAAGCTACACAAAAACCTGGTTTAGTACCTTAACCTTTTGCCTTCATTAATACAGAAATTTAGCTTATAGTGGTGAAATATTTTTTTGTACATGTACATCAGCATATTTATAGGTGCCTAAATATAAGCAGCTTGAGGGTTTTTTCCCATAGTACTAACAAATTCCTCTGTAAGCAGCAAGAATTCAGTGCCTAAAAGAAAAATAACTACAAGATACCTAAATTTGGGGATGGAAATCAATTTCATATTGGAAAGTTGCATTATTCTCTTTAGAAGCATGCATTTGAGTAAGATTCATTATCTGAAATGCTTACCGTCTGCAATCTTTTCCTAGAAAAGGATATAGATCGACCACGAGTAAAACCTGAGCTTCCTATTATGTACCTAGGACTCCTACTGGCTGACTCATGAATGACTGTACCTAAAGGAACCCTCCTTTAGAGACCAAAAGGAGATTGCTTTCTTGAAGAAAAAAATTTATCATTATCATGGAGCAGAGGTGTTAGTACAGGTTTTAAGAACCTTTGGAAAGGAGAAGTGTATCTGTTTATACAGTACATGTGAATGCCTCCAGGAGAACAGATAAGAAACCCATCTCAAATTATGTATCTGCAGGTCTTTTGAGTAAGTATTTCTATTTTCTTTCTGTCTTCTTTCCTGAAATTATGATGTCATGGGTTTGAAAACTGTCATCGAAGTCAGAGTGGATTATGTCAAAGTGTAGCAATACTGTAAAGAAAAAATTACGAAAGCTTTTTCTTATTTCTCTGTAAGATCCCCTTTTCACATTTATAAGGGAGCTCACAGTGCTCCACAGCATTCATATATACATAAACAATGTATTTAAGATCTGAGTAGATGAGCAGAGAAGAGCTAAAACAAAAGCATGAAGCAGGAAAAGAAAAAAAACTAATCGTATCTCATGTTACTGTGATGCTGAAGAGGCCTCTTGGCTATCTGAGGCATTCTGCACATTATTAAATTTGAGGATGTTTTGTCAATACAGTTTACTGATAACATAAAGGCAGCAGATGCTTGGTGAAAGGACTTGCATTACATTTTAAACAATTTACCTGATGCTACTATTAGGAGTATTGCAAATAATTAATTTGTCACTGATGAAAATGTGTTGGCTTTTTTTTCCTCAGGTCAGGCAAGAAGTTTAAGTCCTATAGGAAGACTTATCTTCATCTCATAAGCTTTGCTGGATCTATGTCAATTCATACAACCTGGTGATCTGGTGTTTGGAAAAAGTCCTATAGGAAGACTTATCTTCATCTCATAAGCTTTGCTGGATCTATGTCAATTCATACAACCTGGTGATCTGGTGTTTGGAAAAACCTGTAGTGAAAGAGTTGTCAGATGCAAAATTACTTTTAACCCCAAATTATATTTTTTGGGTAGCGCTTATCTCTTCTGCCAAACTTTTCATCACATTGTTATAATGTTTTGTAAGGCTGCCAGATCACACAGAGAGAAAGATCAGACAACCCTCAAACAATTAAGCATTCTTTGAAATACCATTAAATTAACTTAAATTGCCTTTGAGATAACTATATGACAAAGATCTGCAAACTATTAGCAGGATAGTTTCAAGTATCAGACTCTTTTTAATACTCCTGTTCACTCTTCATCAGAATGAAAGAAGTTATTAGTTTAAGTGCCTTTACTAAAAAAAAAAACAAACAAGTCTTCCATGTTCCATGATCCTGAAACACAGCTTCAGATTATAAAGCCAATAGGAACACTGTTCTCACCTCTCACTGTTTCCCATCACTAGGCCTAAGGATTTACTTGCAAACTGTGCAATCCTAAGGAGAAATGCCACTTACAAACCTGATTTTAAGAGCAAATGCATTTACCCTTTCAAAAATTAGCTTGCTTGCAGTAACTTCCTAGTGTTTCATGACACATTCAAAGCAACAGAGTTCCTCAGCAAAGCTCTAAAAAACTTAGATATAAGCAATCTGTACTTGCAGATTAAAAATGGCTATCTTAGCAGTTGTAGCTAACCACCATCCTCAGTTATCAATTAAATGTTGTGGTCATCACTGATTTTTTGGTGTTTAATGATCAAGGTAAGGCATTCTCAGTTGGGACTGGGTAAGTAGTAACACCACTGACCGCTATCTAATATGTCCTACAACTAATTAAAACGCAGATTCTTACACTTTTAAGGTTATTTGCTCCTGAACTGTGACTTGTAAATGTGCAATATTATGCTACATTTAGAAGGCCACTTGCTGTCTCTTTTGCTGACTATTTTCTGTGTCTCTGAGAATTATGAGCATTAAGTTTTGCCAGGACAAAGGAGCTCGGACATGAGGAAAGCAGTCATCTCTGTTTCTCCCCTAACCAGTCTTAAAAAGCAGAAGCAGCTAAGTCTCTCACAGGAAAAGCTCACAGCCCCATTACAGTGTTAAGAAGTGCAAAAGGCTGAAATGAATGTGTCTAGCCTATGTAAACTCTTTATCAACAGCATCAACCTACTCACTCTTGGGGAGGTTGATTACAAGTAGGTGAAGATGTAACAAAAAGTCAGTCATCACTCCCAAACCTTCCTCTCTCCCTAGAACTGAGGAGTCAGGTTAACAGTTAACAGGTATGAATCCCTTAACAAAAATGTTTTTTAAAGTATCAATAAGAAAAAATAACATACAATAGCCATGGAATAGAACAGAAACAGCATCAGGGTTAAAGAAAAGTGGATTTTGTTGGCACAATATATACAGCACAGAACTAAGAGGTGATTAAGTAAATTAATCACTTATGCAACCAAGTGGAACTTTTACTATGGAGCAATAAAAACACCTCATATAAAGGCAAAGGCATTCAGGACATCCACTAATTCAAAAGACTGTTAATCTTCAAAATTGATAGTTAGAATGAACCTTCCCTCTTTAAACCCTAAGGGTTAGATACAGCTCATATGAACTGCTAAAATGAGAAACTGCAAGGCATGTACTAAATATCCCAGAGGCAGCAGTACTTACTTCTTTAACAGGCATTCAGACTAGCTGTTTATACCTGAATGCTCCAGTGAGCCCTTTGTGTGTGCTATACTAGATGGTATTTTCATCATGACATCAACAACTATATATCATCACTCTTTCTCTCATCCTAGGTGGACTCTGATTTTCTGCACTCAATACACATTAATCTGTAAAGCTCCCTTTTATACAATGGTTTTCCTTCTCTTCAGGAAGCAAAATAAGGAAATATTAAGAGTGTGTAAGTTTTACATATTGCAAAGAGAAAATTTTAAAACAAAAAGAAATCAAGCTTTTACAGAAACTGAAAAAAACTGAAACGTTTCAAGTCAAATTAGAAAAACATTTAAGTTCAATAGGATATTTAGTTATGCAAACAAGGAAGCAGCAAAGCTGTTTCACTGAGCTTTCAGTGTATGTAACATGGACCTCTACAGGGTAACTGACTTATGCTTCTTTTATAGTTGGAGAGCAACAGAAAATCCTAGGATGCAAATGGTCAAAACAATTTCAGATTTTCTCAGTATCAAGCGAGTTATACCCATTATTCATGTATACCTTTGATTCATTTTTCTCCCAGTAGACTTTAAGGGAGCTTAGATGAATAGCTCTAATTCAGATATCTTCACTGCAGATAACAACTCTGCTTCTTAGGCTTCATGGGAGCTTGCCTTTCCAATCCAGCAACTAAATTCAGTTAAATAGTATGAAGACACTTGGTTATGGAACTTTTCTTTCAATATGACTTTGACATCTATGGGTCTTACTGCACCCATACTCCCAAGACTATGAGCTCCCAGATCGGTTTTTATCAACCAGCACCCCCAAAGTCCTTCTCTTCAGGGTTCCTCTCAATCCATTTTCTGGTCAACCTGTACTTGTGCTTGGGATTACCCCAGTCCAGGTGTACGACCTTGCACTTGGCCTTGTTGAACTTCATGAGGTTTGCACAGGCCCACCTCTTAAGCTTGTCTTAAAAGCATCCCTTCCCTCCAACTTGACCACACCACACAGCCTGGTGTCACTGGCAAACGTGCTGAGGGTGCAATCAATCCCACTGTCCATGTTACTGACAAAGATGTTAAACAGCATCGGTCCCAATACCAAACTCTGAGGACAACCACTCGTCACCAGTGGAGCCATCGACCAAAACTCTCTGAGAGCAACCATTCAACCAATTCCTTATTCACCTAGTGGTCCAATCATCAGACATACCAAACATTTCAACATACCAAAAGTGATTTCTTCCCAATTTGTGGGTTTTTTTTTTTTCACAAATGGCTAATCACAACAGCCAGTGATGCTGAGGGCAAGAACCTTTCCTTCAACAGTCTACTCATCATTAGTCATGGGCAGAAAATGGTGTCATCAACAGAAATGAGTAAAATACACCGAGTGGCTGAAGCTGGTACCTCAACAATTTCTATTAGCTAAGCTGCAGCAGCCATAATGTCCCACATCTATCTAATGCAAAGACAAATCAAAATGGGACATATAAGTAAGATGAAGACACACATTTTACCAAGGCCTGTAGTGACAGGACAAGGGGTAAGAGTTTTAAAATGAAAAGGGGTAGATATAGATTAGATATTAGGAAGACTTTTTTTTTTTTATGAGGGTGGTGAGACAGTGGCACAGGGTGCCCAGTGAAGTTGTAGATACCCCATCCCTAGAAGTGTTCAAGGCCAAGTTGGATGGGGCTTTGAGCAACCTGATGTACTGAAAGACATCCCTGCCCATGGCAGGGTGACTGGGCTGCATAATCTTTAAAGGTCCCTTCCAAACCAAAACATTCTGTGAATCTACAGTATTACAAATTCTGTGATCCTCCAAGGAATGACAACTGTACGACAGAAGAGGAAAACAAATTGCAAAAAAAAAAAAAAAAAAAAAGTAAGTTTTTGGTTTTTTTTTTTTTAATTCAAAACCCATCAGGTTTGAATTTAAAAATACTTTTTGAAAGTATTATTTTAAACTAAACCCAGCTTTATTTAAAATAATATTTGAGTGATTTTGATGGGTAACTCAGATTTTCATTGAGTTACCCATCAGTTAAGCCAATGCCAATTTCAGGAAAGCTACCATACCCTTGATGCACTTAAAAGTTCTGTCTCCAATGTGATGAACAATCTTCTCTTTTTAAGCACAGTAATAACAATGCTTCAAAATTATGTAATTCCTAACTTTAGGAAAATATAAAAATACTCTCTTTCAACTCACCATTATTTCTCTTTTTCCTGTCTTTAACTCTTTCTCCCCTTACTGCTTCATGTTCATGACAGAGTAGTACTACCTGACTCCTTGAGCTTCTTTCCCTCATTTGAATATGATGCCCTGGAATGATGACTTGAAAATGATTCCTCCTGCTTTTTATTTCTTCAAGCGAAAGTTTTCTGACTATTAAAACTTTTTTCATCAATTATTATTTACACACCCTTAAGTTTTCAATAATAATATAGAATCCTATATAGATTCTTATATAAGTCATTTAAACTTCCTGGAAGCAAATCAAGTTCTTCCTTTTCATAAGTTTATAGTAGACTGACTTTTTTATGGAGGCTTGGGGAGAAGAGAAAGTTGTTGTTTCTTCACTGGGTTGGGAAGGAAAACCTGGCAACACATGCCACAGAATTCCAAGGAAAGCCTTCTCCTGCACCCATTTTCAGCTCTAATGTCCAGGAAACACAAAATGCCCATGACATAGCAGGAATTCTCAAAGTGTTTTCTGCACAGCCCAACAGCATTTGCAAACATCCAGCTATTTCTTCCCAAAATATACCCCCCTATCTTCAGCAACTCAAATCCCAATGTCAGATTGTGGATGGGGGATTCCAAACCACCTCACCAAGCAATACTCTGCTTCCAGATCTTGCCATTTTGTCAAGTTACAGAGGCTGAGAACTTCACAGTACACCCTTGGCAACATAAGAGCAGAAGAACGCAGGTCAGTAAAACAACATACTTTGATGTAATTTTTAAACCACCCCGAACGTTTTGTATACTACCACTTAACAAGTTTCTTCCTGAAACATCACTGGTTTCCACCATAAACCAGCCATTTTTTTAGGGTTTTCTTTGCCACCTAGTTGGAATTACAATTTGCTATTGCATTTATTTAATTTTTATTAACTCGCAACAGCTTTCCCAAATAACTTTGATAGGAATACTTGCATGCTGCATTACAAACTTACAGAAACTAAACAGGGCCCAGTGGAAAACAGGTGGCTCCAATTTTACTCATCACTCTGGGACACAACTAAAGCTCAAGAGAAATACAAAACAAAATTAAGAAAAGCAGATACAAATTCTTCCAAGTTCATTTTCTTTGCTAGCATAAATTCTCAAATCTAATTGACCCCAATTCTTTCCTTATTTTCTTTGTGCATACTGGCAGAGTACATATTTTTTCCATTTTTTTTTAACCTACAGAGTATGCCATACATTATGCAAGTGGTTTACATTATAAAAAAATTACCACACATATTGGATTCTGTTTTATGGTATCATGGTTGTTTAGTCTGTACAGCTAATAGTTCTCTAATATTTCTCTCTCACTCCATAAAAAAAACTTAATCCTAAAGATTTCCTTTTATTTTTAAGCAAAATTTTTCATACTCATATGAGACATCTCACCAACAGCTATCCACAACGTTTCACTTCATTTCACTGTTCATAATATCCATTTTCTCATTTTTTTCATTCATATGCAGTTAAAGAATTTTTTTCCAACAAGTCTGCACTGCTTGCATTAATCCTTTTCAGAAAGCTTCCTTACCATACCAAAGCAGACAATAAAAACAGGAGTATGAGATTAAAAAATTCAAATAGGCTCCAGTAGCTAGGGTCTAAATCAAAGAGCAAAATCCATGGCTTGATTTTTATTCACTGCTATTTGGAATCTGTCTTAACATAGATCCCCTCACACCCCACCCCTTACATCTTTCAATTGCTGAGAATCTTGCTTCCCACTGTTTCAGACAATCGAGGCTTTAGAGAGCAGAAACAGTTTCAAGGAGTGGTGCACATTTAACTATTACTTCCCAGCCCTAAAAGCGCACACTGTTTTTTCTCTTCACTGGGACAAAAGGACAAGGAGGCTAACTGAAAACTCTTATCTTGGCTCATTTCAATTGCTTCATTTCGGTTAAGTACAAAATATAATTTAACGCAGGAATCACCTCATAAAGTCCTGGTCTCTGAATACTGTTATAACAATTCTTTGATCTGGCCTTCAAAATCTATTACTCCAATTAAAAATGAACCTTTTAATTTGGTACACAATGAATCTGTAACTACAATTGTATTTTAAAAACAGAGCTTTAACATAACTTCTAACTATACAGTTTTATTACTGCCTTCATTTAAACTCTGGGTTTGGGTGCAGAGTGATGAAATTTTCTTGCACAAAGACTTCAAATTCATAATGAATAACCTATACTTTAAAAGATTTAATTTCTGAAATGAAATCCATACATTATTCTATTTGCTTTTTTGACTATAGCTTAATATTTTCATATGCCGTTTTCCCCACACACTATTCATACTAATCTTATCCTATCTTGCAAGGTAGCTATACGACAAGGGGAAGTTCATCAGGTTAGAGATAAGCAAGAAGTTCTCTACTGTGAGGGTGGTGAGGCCCTGGAACAGCTTGCCCAAAGAAGTGGTAAATACTCCATCCATGGCAGCGATCGAGGCCAGGTTGTACAGAGCCTTCCGCAATGTGGTCTAGTGTGAGGGGTCCCCCTGGCAGGAGGGTTGGAACTAGATGATCTTAAGGTCCTTTCCAACCCAAACTATTCTATGATTCTATGAGTCTGTGATGTGAGACGTATCCATTTCGAATTCAAACTAGTAATGCAGATCAAGCTCACTAGTAAATTCAAATGCCAATAAAACCAGAGGTAGGCTCTCCTTCCCTTGCCAGTATTAAGTATTCCCAAGGATATGTGTGTCTGGGAAGAAAATAAAAATTGTACTAACTGCAGTTGCCTATTTTCAGTGTTTTAATATTTCAGCTTTTCCTTCTTAACAAAAAGGATTTCTTTTTTAAATTTCAGTGATAGTGATTTCAATTCCATTTACAGTTTTGAGCAGATACTTTTCCCCACATTAAAAAAAAAACACACAAAAGAAAAACAAAAAGTTTTTGTTCTTAATTTTTTTGTTCGCAATTATTGCTGTATTTATTCTTGCCAGATTTTAGAATGTGTTTTTGTTGATTTTTTTCTGTGTGATACCTTGGCATGCTCAGGTAATCTTACTGGAATTAATGGAATAAGACCTTGTGCAACATCAGTGCAACAGGACATTTGGTGAAACGTTAGACTCTTACTGATGGACCTCTCTGTGCTCAGGGTAATGATTCTGATGCTTGTTCCAGTCTTTGCTGAAGTTAAGGACTGGAATCTGCTTGTGTCTACTTGTACTTCTTCAACTGAGCAGCATTACATACCTATCCCTGCTGGACTCTGAGCTCGCCTGTGGACGCCATGAAGCATATACCATGTGAAAATTGCACAAGTGTTAATAAAGTGTGATTGAAGCCTCCTTGCACATTGTTAAATCTTTCCTACGAAGTCTTGATAGATGATGAGAAACAAAATTGGCTTGTATAAATACATACAGTACTGCTCACAGTTTGCATTTGACAATAAAAGTAAATTCATCTAGGGACTATATGCCATTTAAAACTGTCGTGGTTTAAACCCAGTCAGGTAATTCGTTCGCTCACTTCCCACCCCTTTCTTGCCCTCCCCCTGCTCTCGGAGGGACGGAGAGGAGAATCGAAAAGAATGCAACTCCCACGGGTTGAGATAAGAACAGTTTAGTAACTAAGGTATAACACAAATCACTACTGCTACCACCAATGATAATAATGATAAAGGAAATAACAAGGGAAGAGAATAAAACACCTCACCACCAGCCGACCGATAACTCGCCCCCCAAGCCCGACCAAGCTCTGACCGATACCTCCTCCAACCCTGCAGTCTCCCAGCCCTTCCGGCTAACTCCCAGTTACATCCTGGGCATGACGTGCTGTGGTATGGAATACCTCTTTGGTCAGTTTGGGTCAGGTGTCCTGTCTCTGCTTCCTCCTGGCTTCCCCTCCTCCCTGGCAGAGCATGAGCCTCACAAAGTCCTTGGCCAAACCAAAACATCCTTGTTATCAGCTCTGTTCCCGAGCTGAAAGTCAAAACACTACACTACACTAGCTACCAAGAAGGAGAAAAAATGACTGCTACTGCTGAACCCAGGACATTATCCACCCCTTATTCCATACCATTCACGTCATGCTCAGATCCCACATTTTCAATATACCATCACTCTTATCTTAGTGCATGGACCAGTCCATATAAAGCTGCTGAGTCCATCTGGTCCATGATGTCAGGCTCCATCTCTTGTAACAGTCTTCCAGAGCAGGAGAGACTGTGTGCAGTGTTCACACTTGTGAATAACCTGGGCAATAGTGTCCATTGCTAAGTCCACCCCTCAATCATGAGTCCATCTCTATGTTGCATCTCTGCTCTGATGGCCTGAAGTGCCATGGGCCCACCAGGCTCAAAATAATTCACTGTTCCCTTCAGCAGTTTCTGCAGCTTGTTGCTGGGGACTCCATACAGCTGCCTTCCATCTCCGATGCTTCCAAAGCACTGGAGGGGCCCAGTGGACTAGATACTTGCCCATACTGTCACACACACCCTGCCACTCATGACTGTCCAGCCTTGGGGAAAATCTCTTGGTCTCCCTATATTGTTGTCTAACCCCAGGCAAGACCCAAACCTGACTCTGCTTAACTTTTGAGATCAGACAAAATGGTGGTGGGTAAAACACAGTCTGTGTGTGTGCCAACATGTTGATCCCCATCACAATCAGCAGGCAGGTCCCAAGGATACCCAAAGGCCATTCAAAACCTTCAGAACTCTCAGTTGATGCTGCTGTACTTGTCACTGGGGCTGGTGTAGCTGCTGTGCTTCCCGGCTCTCCCACCACCAGCTTCTCTTTTCCTGAGTCCAGCTCTTCCTCCTCTGCCTTGCTGGGAAATGCTGCGTGGTCTCCTGCATCCTCCTGGGGCTCGGCGGGCGGCTTCCGGGAAATGCTCTCGGCCGTCGCGGGGCTCTGCTCGGCCGCGGGTCTCGGCTCCTCCGCGGGGCTCGGCTCTTCCGCGGGGCTCGGCTCTTCCGCGGGGCTCGGCTCCTCCGCCGCCTTATCCCGCTGCTCTGCAGCCGCTTCCTTCTGCTCCTCGACCGCCCCGACCTCCTCCACCCGCCGCCGTCCCCTCGCGGCCTCCGGCCCCGCTCCCGCCGCCGCTTGGTCCCCGGGGCCGCTCTCCCGGGCCGGTTCGGCTGCCGCCGGCTCCCGGGGCCGCTCCCCCTCAGCTCCCCGCAGCCTCACGAAGATGGAGAGTAGGGTGAGGGCCAGGACGGTGAAGAGCAGCCGGACGGCCAGGTACAAGTCCACGGCCACGTCCGTCCCGCCCTGCTGCTGGAGCCCGCCCGTATTACAAGCCATTGCCATAAAGCACAGTGAGACAAGAACCTTAGCCCAAGCCCCACACTTGATAAACACTAACACAGCGAATACCGGCTCTAAGTAAGTTACAACGGTCTGAAGCTGTGAGATCAACAAGAACAACTCTGAGAGCCAATAAATCAGCATTGTGACGAGTGACTATTAATCCAGTCAGATCTGTTGTTATCTCAACCCTTCGTGCCCCACGTTGGGCGCCAAAAAGAACTGTTGTGGTTTAAACCCAGTCAGGTAATTCGTTCGCTCACTTCCCACCCCTTTCTTGCCCTCCCCCTGCTCTCGGAGGGACGGAGAGGAGAATCGAAAAGAATGCAACTCCCACGGGTTGAGATAAGAACAGTTTAGTAACTAAGGTATAACACAAATCACTACTGCTACCACCAATGATAATAATGATAAAGGAAATAACAAGGGAAGAGAATAAAACACCTCACCACCAGCCGACCGATAACTCGCCCCCCAAGCCCGACCAAGCTCCGACCGATACCTCCTCCAACCCTGCAGTCTCCCAGCCCTTCCAGCTAACTCCCAGTTACATCCTGGGCATGACGTGCTGTGGTATGGAATACCTCTTTGGTCAGTTTGGGTCAGGTGTCCTGTCTCTGCTTCCTCCTGGTTTCCCCTCCTCCCTGGCAGAGCATGAGCCTCACAAAGTCCTTGGCCAAACCAAAACATCATTGTTATCAGCTCTGTTCCCGAGCTGAAAGTCAAAACACTGCACTGCACCAGCTACCAAGGAGAAAAAATGACTGCTACTGCTGAACCCAGGACAAAAACCTAATGCCAGAGAACTGAAGAACCTTTATGACAGGAAATTCTTCTGGAAACTCAGGAACACACATATATATGATCCTATATTACACATTACCATGAGAATTACAGAAGCAATTTTTTAAAATAAAAGACCTAAGGTGTATGAGATCATAGCTGAAAATAATCAGCCAACGCCAAAATATTTTCAGGGTAATGACTAAGATACGACTGAAAAAGATCACCTTAAAATACTGTTTTCTCTTGCAAACAAGACTTCCTATGCCACACAGGGGGGCAAAAAGAGATATTCTTTTTACATTTGCATTTTTACACAGATGTGCTGCTTTTATTCTTATGTGTTTACACATATGCATCCAAAGTATGTTCAAAGTATGAGTTTGAGCATTGGAAACGATAGTTTCCTTTCGGGGAAGTCACCAGAAGTGACTCAAGTCCCAACACAAAACCGTGCTTCTCCTCCCAGCAGTCATGAGGTCAAGCAATATTCCTTCTTCTTATATATACTGTCATTCTTTCTGAGTCTCAGACTTCTTTCATTGTGCTCTCCTATACTCATAAATGTCCTTCTCAGCTTTCCTCCTGTGTGATTCCATTCTCAGCTGTACTTTGGTATCAGTCCACCATTCTGCCTCTCATGTAGATGCCCAAGGAATGTTCTTCTCACCTGGGACATCACTAAACTCTGGGGTGAAGTCCTTGACACTGAATAGATTAGTCTGAGCTGCTTATATGACCAATTTCTTCCTCATAGTCTTTTAGTAATTAATAATAATAAAGATAGATTCTGAACCCTGACAATTAGTTCAAGAATGAAAACATATACAATGGTTTGGGTTGATTAAAGGTCTGGCATCTTCTTCCCCCTTTCTTGGATTTATTGTACCCTCTTCCCCTGCTTGTCTCTAAGAGTGAATTCTCTTGAGCAAAGAAACTGTATGTATGCATCTAAGCTATAATGTTTTAAGTGAAGATACTTTTTATGGGAAATATTACAATTGCTGGGCCCATAAAAACCTCCAAATATAACTAGTTTCCTGTACTGTAGTTGTTCTGAAAGGTAGTTTGTTTGGCAAACTATGTACATGAGTGTACAACTCATGTCTTCTCACAGACTACTTTTCAGGGAAGAAAAAAGCAAACTAAAAAGCAAAACAAGCACTAAGACATTGTAAGTGCAAAAAATTTAAACTATATTCTTATATATAGTTTTCCAAAGACTTTGAAATAAAACAGTATTACAACAACAAATACTTGCAAAAAAACAAATTTCATTTTAACAGAAGTGGATTTAACAGGAATGTTTTTTTGAGAAAAAAAAAAAGACAAAACTTTGCAAACAATCTGTATCACCTGAAGTATCTACTGCAAGACATTTAATTTCTATTTCTGATTTTCCATAAGTATCTCTCAACCCCCTCAAATTTAGAGGTATATTTACCTGTGTTTTGAGATCATGAATTCTTGTTTCCTTGTTGAATCACAATCTTCTGCATCAAGTATTTCCCTAGTTTCATGTCTTCTGTTACAGCATTATCTCCCTTGACTAGTGTGAACAGTACATATACATTATCCACACTGCTCCTTCATGATCTTTCAAAATTCTTTGCCCATTCTCCACCAAATTTTCTATTTTCAAGGCAACTAATGGTCCAACCTCTGTAACTTCATTGAACAACTAATCCTAATGGACTGACAGGATTATATTACAGTCTTTGTACTATACTACAGTCACTACACTTGTCTGCACAGCCTCCAAAGCAGCAATAGAAGTACAGCAAATGGAACTTCCATGAACTGCCTGCAGCTCATACTTCCCACTCCCAGTAAGCCCTGCTGTGTCTGAATTTCTCATGTAGTATCCATTTCTCCATTCTAAAGTAAGCCCCTGATTCCCAGTAAAGGAGTGGATTTTCCCCCATTTAGACCAACTTTTGCACAATGGTTTATGGGTCCTAGAACTACTGTTTTACATTTTCTGTATTAAACTGCATTTAGCATCTGTGGGTTCATGCAGCTGAAGTGAGTGATTCCTTCCGAGTCTGCTCATGCTGTTACTATTTTCTTGTATTCAAAGCATTATCCAACTAATTCAGAAAAAAAAAAAAAAAATAGAAGCAAACTTAGATACTGGAGTAAATATGGTTGCATTCTATAAATACACAAAACAAACACAAAGAAATAGGTACCTTTTAGGACTCAAACAGGTACCACTTGAGAAGAAAGAGGCCTCAAGTTTTATGATGTCGTAGCTGCTCTTTCTAGCTGAGCACAATCTACTCTATTCACAAAGTTGTCCGCTTTACTATATTGATAAGTTATTATTTTCACAGTGCCTAAAAGGACAGTTAAAGGACTTGAGTAAAGATTTTATAAGTATGGCTTTATTTATAGCAAAGTATTTAGCTAAATCCTAAGATGCTACTACAGTTATAGGCTAATGACACTAAAATCTATTCTCAAAGTTAGCAGAATAAAAAAAAAAAAAAAGGAGGGGTGGAGGGGAAGAAAAACCCAAGAATGGCATTTCATTCATATGTGTTAACAGAAATTGATGCTCATCCCAGTTAACCTGGAGCTATGCTCCAGGCAATCTCCCATACAGTAGATGACAAAATCACTTTGGGATTCTTACTGACAAAAAAGATGTTCTTATAAGACAGTCTTTTGATTTGAGAAGTTAGAAGTATTTTATAAAACAGCTGTGAATCTCATTATGTAGCAAGACTGAATCGGCTTACAGACCCCCATTTCTTATAAATTCCATGAATGAGGAACTGCAGAATAAATTTCCAACTTGGTAGCAGTGGAACAGGTAGCTGTGCTGTTTCTTTTTTTTAATTTTTTTTTTCTATTTTATAGATATTGATTTGCATATGAACAGACTTCACATGTGACTACATAAACTCAGTAGCTTACATAAGCAAGTAACCCCAAGTCACAACCATTATTTTATTAGGGATGATAGAAAGAAAAAAAGCACTAAGTCTAGTTATCATTTTTATTTCACTCAGTACTTATAACCAAGCTGGGAAGTCTCAATGTCACTCTGCTCTCTCTTCTTTAACATTGTAGAGAAGTCTTACTGTCTCAGTCCAACTTGCTATCTTATGTTTACAACTGGGCTTTATTTTGGGGAAAAGATACAATTCCTGTGCTCCTATGAAATAATTAAAAAGTTTGGGTGCAGGTGAAGAGCACAATACATGTAATTTATCCTTTCATTTCAATCCTCCAGTTGTTATGCACTTGTCTTTTTATAATTTCAGAACTTGATGCACAGCACCATACAGTGTTCTTAAAATATTAAGATTAGTGATGCATAACAAATACATATTTGCCAGTTAGATCAGTAAAGGTTTAGCCTTAAGGGGAAGGAGAAGGCTGGATCTCAGGAAGAAAAGAAAGGCAAAGGACAAATACATCCCAAAGAAACTGTGCCAGTACAGAATTATTCCTGAAACCTCATGGAGCCAAGTCAGCAGTGACAACCTGATACCCAGGACAACATATTTTTATAATGTAATACTTAAATCATTAACTTAAAGCAGTTTCAGAGTACTAAAACCCATCAGAATAGAAACCAGATTAAATTACCATGTAGGAGTAGCAATCTTTTTCCACAGATCTTTATGTCATGTTATTTGGAGAGCAGCAACGGCAATATTCAATTCCTCAGTGAGAAAATAGAATACCATCCAAAGTTTCACCTAATAATATTACAACAGACTGTTTGTATTCTTTATTTTAAGGGGTTATCTACTACTAAGGTTATCTACTACTAAGAAGCCAGCTAGGCTCAGATGGTGTCCTTCAGCATTTATCACATATATAAATAACATGCTTATAAAGCAATTGAAAAGATTTAGTGTACTAGTTGCTGAAAACAGTCATTGGTTTAACATAACAAACAGAGCAAGTGCGATTATTTGGACCACTTATTTTAAAAGGTGTGTTAAATTAAATATTCTAAATAAGTATGGCATTTGATTTGCCCTGTTGAACAGCTTGCTCAAGATAATAATGACTGATTCGCTCTGAAGTGTTGTATCAAATACGATTGATTTCTGCTATGTGAGAAAAGGAATCAGCATGGTAAAAGGAAGTGCATGTTAGGGAAAGCCTAGGTATATTGAGCATCAGGGCCAGACTGTATTCGTTTAGTGTTAATTTCATTCCATATAAAACAAACCACCACAGTACAACTTAAAGTACCATTGAGATATACACTGAGATACACAATTAGTATACTTAAAGCTATCCCACTTACAAAACTATTTTCCTCAATGGTATAACGTAAAGTGGAACCTACTAGCTATGCTTTTTCCTTACTCCAGGATTTTTCAAATCACCAGCTAACTGCCTTTGTGGACATCCGATGATGTTACCTCCTGGCTGGTGTGGTGTTTGTTTTTTAGTTAGGTAGTCGTGCACTCTACAGTATGCAGCTACACTGCTGCATTTAAGAGGTCACTGGTTTAGCATCAAAAAGGTCACAAAAAGCAACCACATTGACTGTGATCCTCCTCTGAATCCCTCAGCACTTGACTGGTATGACTTGGGAGGTGAAGGAAAGTGACTGGAAGGTTTTACTTAGTAGAGGGTTTCCAAGCAACCTTGCACAGTTGAGCAGCCTCAAGCAATGGGAACAATGACTATCTTTGGCAAGGATCCAGTAAAGCGAAGCCTGCGGCAACACCATTGTATTCCCACCACCAGCGGCTATAAATACAGGCTATGTTAAATAGGATCAGAAATACAAGAAAAACAAACCCGGGAA
Organism: Pezoporus wallicus; assembly: GCF_028554395.1. Lineage (NCBI taxonomy): Eukaryota > Metazoa > Chordata > Aves > Psittaciformes > Psittacidae > Pezoporus > Pezoporus wallicus. The sequence goes on from NW_026637470.1 coordinate 2,821,264, forward strand.
TGGGGTGAAGAGAGGGCTGTACAAACTGACTAATTTTTGGGATTGTTTGAACTCCAGCTGTGGCAGAATATAGTAACAGGATTAAAAAGCATTGCTTAAAACACAAAACTTTGTACCGCAGAATTTCTAATACATTTCTATTTTGGTCAAAGCGCAGCCTGACATACAGCAAAGATAACAAGGTGTTGAGAAATTACCAGTCAGTCTGACAATGCATTATCAGTTCAACCCCTTAAAGCTGTAATTTTGATCCTGGAGCGTTTTAAGGTAGGCTTGGTCTTTTTCCCATTCTTACTTCATACTTAGAGAGGATTTCTCAAAATCTAAGAAATCCAACCCACACATCTGAGTAAATAGGTAGTAATTCTGAAGAGATGCAACTTGGATGCCAAACAGCTATGTTCGGTCAAAAAATTAAGAATATTGGGATTTTTTTATTATTTCTTACAGCCATGTGTTAAATAAAACTGCTAAAAAGCATTTCCTTTTAAACACTGCATTTAAAATCTTTGTGTTAAGTGGGGCAACCTGATCTGAAATCCTACCATTTTCTACCATCAGCATTTATGATCAGTTTGCATAAGCCTTAAAACCTGTCTTTTTCTTTTTTAAAAAGAAGATTGATGTTTTTAATATAAAATGTTTGTAAAGGGTATTCAGGATATAGGAAAATAATTTAGAAGATTTCATTAAATAATCTGACTAAACTTCCTTTGAACTCTCATAGCTTCTATATAACTGTTTCTTTCCAGAAAACATGCAGCCATAATTAAGGATTCTTTGAGCTTTGCAGAAACACAGAATCTTGTAATACCAAACAAGTAATTGAAAATTCACAATATGTTCAGTACTAACATTAGCTTCATATTTGGCATTACACAGTTTATTTCCTACTATGACAATGGAATCATATTTGCAAGAATGTATATTTCAACAAAGTATATTTCCTGTTACCAGCAGATATTTTTGTGATAAAATACCTTTAAGTATCTAAATAATAGCACTAAAATGCCTTGGAAAAAGAAAAAGGAAGAGGAAAGGAAAAAAAAAAAAAGGAGTTAAAAAAGGTGGAGATAGTAAAACTATCCTTTGAAAATAAAATACTGGATTCTCTGTCATGCTCTGATAGACTTAGAAAAAGCATAAGGGAACAAAAGGAACAAATTACTCAGTTGCTGTGCAGTAAAAATAATCTATAGATCAGTAAGGCCAATTTACAAGCCGTGGCTGAAGTATTGTTCTTGTTCCAGGAGAGGTGTTGAGCAGTACAATTTAATATTCACTCAGCCAAAACAAATAAATTAAGACATGTGCAATGCTGAATAATTACACCTGTTGCCATACAACTTTTTGAAAGCTGAAAATACTGTTGCTTTTTTGTTTTGTTTTGTTCTTTTTGGAGGGGGGGAGGGAAATTAACCCCCATTTCCTGAGTTTAATAATTTATCTAATATTTATCTTAGCTGTTTAGAACCATATATAGCAACAAAAAGCATAATTTCCAATGAGTTTCCCATTATGGAAATAAGTTCTTCTTGCATAACATGTAAGATAGTGATTTTTTTGCATTATTCCAAATAAAGTTCGAATATATCTTTCTCTACTTTTCTATTTTCCTATTACAGCAGATGGTGATGATGCATAGTCAGATTTAAAAGTCTCATTCAGATCAGTTTCTGTATTTTCTACCATCATTTAACCATTTAGATTGTTTGCAAACTCTCTTTAATATATAGAAAAGACATTTGTATCAAGCTGTGCTCATTCAAGCACACACAGAAAAGCTTTACACAAACTGATTTTATTGTACAACCAGTCTTTAAAGTGTTATATTTGAAAACTTAACTTGCATAAGTTTGTACATATACTGAATCTTTAATCTAAACTTAGGGTATAGGACTTTTTTTAGTGTCTTTCATCAGTGCAAATAGTTATTGCACCGTTGGATTTTGTTGGGGGGAGGGTCCCCCTTTGAGCTCTTGCCATCTAATCAGCCCACAACCCAGATTAGGACTGTCATGTTGCATCAGGAGTTTAGAGTGAGTGCTCACTAGAGGGCCTTTAATCCTCCAAAGTTTACTCAAATGTCACAACCATCTGCAGGAAGAGGAGACTCCTTGCTGGGTTGCACTCTCCTTGCAAATAATTTGTTGAAAAAAAAAAAAAAAAAGAAAGCAAAATGCTAAATGCTAAATATTTTCTTCCCTCCCCCTCAAACACTCCCACAGAACTACCTTTGACACTATGAACAAAATCAGGGAAAATTTCATAGCTTCATTCTGACTACTAAAAGTTATTTTATATGCATTAGGCCATTTTTATCACAGGCCAAAAGATAAAGCAATATAATGAGAATACTTCAATGAAAAGTCATCCTACACGTTTGGAATTATTTTCACAATATGTAAACATCTTGTTTGGGCTAAAGACCCATTATATTGTGTTCTTTGTCAAACACTCCAATGTCACATTCCATGTTTGGAAAAAATTATAGACTCTCTCCTCCAGACTTTTTATTCCTTTTTAACTCAGAGATACTCAAAAAAATCACTGTGACAAAATTAAAATGACATAAATATATATTAAGTAGCAGGGATCTCATATTGTCTTAATCATATTACAATAATGTAATGGCAGCTTTACCAGAGCTTTTATTACAAAGTAGAAAATTGGCAAAGAATAACAATATATGGCAGTACAGCTTTACTCATAGCTTTTACTTCAGAGCAGTGGGTATGTGTGCATGTTTGTACACCCAGTACAAGCTCTTGATGTCTATAAAAAAGAAATCTGGATCTAGTTTTCTTTTAGAAGATATATTCCTAATCCTCTTCCATGCAAGTTAAGGAAAACCACTTCCTTAACTGGCATGGACAGACTGGGAAGCCAGCTGCATCCCATTCTTTAAATAACTGCATCTGCAGCTGTACTTACTTTCTACGCATCACTTAGAAGTGCCTACCTGCTCCATTTTAAAAATTAAGAAAAATAAAGAAAGCAATAGGTATTGTAGGCACTTCTGCTCCATTTGTCAAAAATGTCTGGCATTCCTGTCATTACTTCCTGCTTTTTCTCTGCACAGTATTTCATGGTTCAAAAGTTAAGGGAATGTGAAAACTTGTAACAGAAGTGGGGAGCTTCCCATGACCATTATCAGAACTAGAACTTTTTTTCAGTTAACAAGTCACTGCCCGAATTTTGACTGATAAGCTACTTAAAACCTTAAACAAATGAACAAACAAAAAATTCAGAATTGCTTTATTGCTTACGAAGTGTATGTCAACAGCATCTTTGACCCTTCAATTTCTTTAAGCTTAATTTCATGTTTCCTAATTTACCCACCATGGTATTGTTTTCCAAAACTGAGTAATTGATGCCAATGCTCTCAGGATTCAATAAAGATATTAGGTTATCAGCAAGCTTTTAAACAGTCTTAAAACACAGAAATGGTCTCAGCTTATTGTTCTTGGGAATAATTTATTTTAAGAATAATAAATTTTCTTTTTCCAATTTTGCACATTTGTGAAGTTAAGATCTTGAGGAACAATAGTCAAAACTCATTCTATGTACTGATAAAATCACACCCCCTCTTTAAACTTTCACCTCGCAAAGTTGGTGACTCTTTATAGAAAAGGTAAAAAATGTCATCAAAGAAGAAATATGCATTAAATAACCCTTAACCCACTGAAAAAGTTAAAGCAATATCAAAAAACTCTGCTACATTCTGCACAGGAAATGGACAGGTTCAGCACAGCAAGAGTGAAATGAGCTACACCAATGTATTTTTCAGATCTGTGAACTGACACTAAGTACCAATAACTATGACACACTGCGTCTATCAAGCACCAAAAGTTGGAAAGAAATTGGTAGAGAACAAGCAAACAAAAATCTCATACAGATATCATTTCTATATGCCTGTGCTGTGCTACCAACAACTGGGAAACCATGCAACAAATAAAAGCAGATGCTATGTACTTTCAATTTCTACAAAAATTAAAAGATACAAGCAATAGCCCAACACAATGACAGGTATTACTGTCATGTTCTCAAAAAGGCAGTAATGAATAAGATTCATAAACTCCTTGAGTAGATATGTCAACACAAAGTTCATCATCTTTTCTCCAAAGCACATTGACATCCGTATCACTATTAAGATGTGCTATAAACCAAACAGCATAGACAGAAACAACATCAAAAGAGATTTTGGCTGTAGGGCACTTTCCTTATATAATACAAATATTGATTGCAAGGATCTCAGTTTAAGCAAAGTTGGTATCTGCTTCGTGATGCTCTACCAGAACAAGGTAAGGCTTTGGACTACCTCTGCATGGCAGAGTGCAGGTGACTGTGAAGCCTCATCTCCCAGGCCTTTAGCCATTCAGTCATACACTGAACTCACAGATAGGTTATTAGGAAAAAAATATCACAGATTACACTATGTTACATCAGTACTATAAGTACTGATGCTTCAGTACCAACTCAGATGCTTGGCAGAAGGGTCAAGTTGAAGGGTAAGGATATTTTTAGCAGTCATTAAAAAGCAAACTACAATCAACAAATATTACAGTTATTTTTCACAGGACAGATGACTACTATATTCTGCCTTACAGTAAATTTAAAATTTCAAGGTAGAGATGGGGCAGATGAAACACAGACTGACCTTGTCTGTAAAAGTCAGAAAGCGTCACTGCTGGACCACTACTAATACAACGCAGTGAGATTAAAAGAGTATGCTTCTCATATGAAAATATGAAAATTTTCTCCATATGAGAATTACCAGAGGAGAAATACCAGAGGATGAAGTGTCACATTTCATGTTTAGGGTCTACACTAATAAAGGTTCTTTCTGTATACTACACTCATAAAGAATGTGCATTCCCCAGAAATGTACCAACAGCAGCAGAGAGGATCACTGCTCACAACCTTCATGAGCTGAAAGACAAAGCAGTCAAATTTAGGGAAAAAAACATGTACTGAATCCTAAAGAAACACTTGCTGGGTGCAAAAAGAGGGGACTCAGTCTGAATTACTCAATACAATTTAGGAAGCTTTATAGTATTTCCTTGAATAGTCAACTGGGAGGCATGCACTGTTGCTATTGTACTTTATGCTAATGTAATTTAACTTTTGAAATAAATTCCAGGGGCTGCATTTACCTGCATATCCTGGGTAAACCAACATTTTTCTACTATGAAATTCCCTAATTTTTCAATTTCAACAGTTGTTTTTGAATTACTCACTTAATTTCTTGAGAATAAACCATAAATATATGATTAAGCTATTACTGCTTCACACACTGAAAGCAGATGATAAAAGCACAGAACAGTGCATACTCATCTTAATGTTTAAGATAATTAATGCATAATGAACTGTATTAAAAAAAAAAATAATAAAAATACTTCCAGTCAGAAATGTGAAAGCATTTTGCCAATGCATCCTGTTGGCTTTGAAAAAGAAGTAATCCCAGATGTTTATTTTTTGATAATGCACATCTGATAAAAATGAACATGAGTCTTAAATGCAATATTTTCATATGAACCATATAATTAGAACTTTTTATAAATCCCTTTAAAAGATGTAGATCATCAATCAGGTTCACATCATTACAGCATTAATATTTTTAAGTTTATTTAGTAACTAGGTTCATCCTGCAATCAATTTGCTTCTTCGTGCGTACAGTTAAACACTCAATCATCTTAACCCCAGTAGTAGTCAGTGCTCCTTCCAGCTGTCTAACCTTATATAAATAGAAGGCATTTAAAAAACAAACAAAAAAACCCCACAAAACTAAAAAAATATACCAAGGTGAAGATATTTCTAAAGATGTCAAAGCATTAAAATGCTTACAAAAAGAGACTGGTTTATTTAAAAATAACCTGGACACCAAGCAAAGAGATTCAAGGCTCCTTCCTCGGCCACTGAAGATGTCACTTAGGGGCTCTCTAGAGAAAAGACACATTCTTTCCTGAGTTTCCCCCAGAACAAGTCATCTGCTTGCCACTAACTGTTAGCCTGTATTATCAGTCAGCTCTGTAAGTTCTCCTTATTCATACAACTTTTTAGTGTAATCTATTTACTTTCATGTTTTTCATTTATCAAAGCTTTCAAATATAAGGAAGAAAAATCTTATGGTCTAGGAGAGACAGTGTGGTGGGTTGACCCTGGCTGGACTCCAGATGCCCACCAAAGCTGTTCTATCACTCCCCTCCTCAACTGTACAGGGGAGAGAAAATATAATGAAAAGCTCATAGGTCAATGTAAGGCCAGAGAGAGTTCATTCAGAAATTATCATCGCAGGCACAACAGACTCAACTTAGGGAAATTAGTTTAATTTATTACCAATCAAATCAGAGTAGAATAATGAAAAATAAAACCAAAATTTAACCTTCCCCCCTCCCTTCTTCCCAGGTTCACCTTTACTCCCAATGTCTCTACCTCCCCCACTGCAGCAGTGCAGGGGGATGGGGAACAGGGATTGTGGTCAGTTCATCACATGTTTTGTCTACCACTCCTTTCTCATCTGGGGGAGGAGTCCTCACATTCTCCCCCTTCTTCAGCACAGTTCCTGCCATGCATCCCCCACAAACCTCCCTAACATGGGTCCTTCCCATGGGCTGCATTTCTTCAAGAACTGCTTCAGCATGGGTCCCCTACAGTCATGAGTCCTGCCAGGAGCCTGCTCCAGCACGGATTTCCCATGGGGTCATGGCCTCCTTTGGGTATCCCTCTGCTCTGGTGTGGTGTCCTCCCCGTGCTGCAGGTGGATATCTGCTCTACCTTGGACCTCCATGTGCTGCAGGGGAGCAATCTGCCTCACCATGGTTTTCTCCATGGGCACCTCCTCCTTTCTTCGCTGACCTTGTCTGCAGTCGCTCCTCTCACATACTCCCACTTCTCTCCTTGGTTACTGTTCACCTGCTTATGTTATCCCAGCCGCTCTACAACCATCACTGATTGGCTCATCCGTGGCCAGTGGTGGGTCTGCCTTGGAGCTGGATGCCATTGGCTCCATCAGACATATGGAAAGGTTCTAGCAGCTTCTCACAGAAGCTGCCCCTGTAGCTCCCCCACTACCAAAACCTTGCCATGCAAACCAAATACTGACAGATAAAATTGCCATCTGACAAATAATTCCAGATACTTATCTATCACCATTTGACGAGACCATCAGCAATTCTGACACACAATGGCACTCAAACACAACAAGAGGTGTTTTATCTTATGATATTTGAGCCTGTGGTAAGTTTATGAATTGAGGGATGTATATAAAACTCTTCTAAATGCAATTTGACTTACTGAATTCACACTATGTGTGCAAATCTTCTTTTGTAATCTAGAGTGCATTTCATCTTTGTATAAATTTATTCTATTTTCTAATAAAATAGTCAGAACTTTCACAGAACTGAAAAACACTCTTCAACTTAAATATCCTTTCTCATAGACTACAGAAAGGAAAATACAAAAATGAGCAAAGAAAATAGTTTTAACCACATGAGAAGAAAGGAACTTTGTTTCTTTAGGTATGTTAAACAAGAAGTGAATCCTGATTCTTTTAAATTACTCCTACTGACTTAAATTGGTGGGTATGGGCTTTTTCTTGATCTTAAGCATTACTTTATTGTAACAACAAGAGTAAGTAATGGATTCACTGATGTTACCTCCTTCTGGAATCACTTCACAGGTGCTAAATTCCTTGTGTATTTTGATTTCAGGAAACAGAGACCGACAGCATAGTGCAAACCAGCCAAAAGACACATTACGCTAGGCTAAAATTAAGACAGCCCAGATGGGTAAACACTATCAACACAAAAGAATACAACAGGTACTCATAAATCATGCAACAGAAACCAAATATTAGTTGGAAAAGGGAGACAGAACAGAATACTGACACAGTTGGTTTTGATTAAAATGGAGAAAAGCCCAAAAAATCTGGGTGTTCGACACAGAGGCGTAATTTCAGAAATCTATGTGACATCAGTTGCTATGAACCAGAGTATCAGATTCCACTAGGAGCTTCAGCTTTATTTTTAGAACATTACAATACAAAGAGGGCCAAATTTCTGCAACATCAACAAACATTTATTTTACGGCATCATGGCAGAACGAAACTATATGCCTTCCCTAAATATAATTACTAACCCTGTCAAGTTAATACAATCAGTAATGTTGGGGTAGATTAAACTTTTGCCTGGATGAAAACAGTTTGTTTGATCCACTTAATATTCTACTGAAGTTAATTCCTGTCTAAATAAAGAATGACAAATACTGAGACCAATTCTTATGTTCCAGACTCATGCAAAGAAGTACATTAAAATACAAAGAAATCCAAACAAGAGAAGGTAATAACCAACTGGACAAAAGTGCACGATGTTAAATCTGAAGGTGAGTAACGAATTTTAACTGTTAGTGTATTGATGCGGGCAGGGGTAAGTTAAAGACTTAGAAGTAGGAAAAGAGATGCAAAATCATGAACCAGACACATTTATTAGCAAATTTTGAATATGTTGCTTTACGAGTAAAAACTATAAATATGGTAGTAAGATTAATTTAAAAAATAATGTTATTTGTAGAAAGATTGTAAGAGTGAAGATGTATCTGACCTTAGCCCTTAATTTATATCTCTATAAATATATATCTATATAAATTTATATTTAAATGATAGGATGACAGATTATAGAATGGTTTGGGTTGGAAGGGACCTTAAAGATCATCTAGTTCCAACTCCCCTGCCAGGGCAGGGAAACCTTTCACTAGACCAGGCTGCTCAAGGCCCAGTCCAACCTGGCCTTGAAGACTTCCAGGGATGGGGCAGCCACAACTTCTCCAGGCAAGCTGTTCCAGTGTCTCACCACTCTCACAGTGAAGAATTTTTTCCTAATACCTAATCTAAATCTACTCCTCTTTCACCTGAAAGCCGTTTCCCCTTGTCCTGTCACTACATGCCCTTGTGGAAAGTCCCTCTCCAGCTTTTTTGTAGACCCTCTTTAGCTAGATGAAAGCTGTTTTAAGGTCTCCCCAGAGCCTTCTCTTCTCCATGTTGAGCAAGCCCAACTATCTCAGCCTGTCTTTACAGAAGTGCCCCAGCCCTCATTTGTACCTTGCAAACCATACTGATAGTGTGCACTTACTTTATGTCCTACTTTTCTACAGGAGTTAGTATCAAAGTATGACAGTTCTGAGACCAGTAATGCTAGAACCTGCCATGTGAGTACAAAGGGGTGACAGAGAAAATTTTCACTGAATGCATTTTTTTAAAAGATCTATGAAATACAGCATTGAAATCTGCCAATGTAAAAGAAATCAAAATACAGCAGTATTAAGTTATAAAAGTCAACAGTTTCCATGGGAAGCAGAGAGAATAAGTTGGATGGTAGCCTTTTGGAAGGTATCCATAAGACGTTTAAATCAGTATTTGGAAAATGGAAACTTCTGAAAGCAATCAGTCAAGAACATTCAGAATTAGTAGGGTAGGCACAGATGCTAAAATCAGCTATCCTCATCCCAGGTACACCACCAAATCACTACATGCAATTGTTCAAGATTTATTGTTTATTTATTAGTTTTATACATTTATGACTTCATGCCTCTTAAAGGCACAGATATGCTTTGTAAATTGGAATGTATTGTAACCAAGAACCCCAAAAATAATTACCCCACGCGATTGCCAAGGAGCTCATCTTGTAGAAATAGCTCTGCTATCCTCTGCTTGGGCTATTAGGCAGCCATGCCAGAAGCTGATGAATGTTGGAAAGCACAAATGTGTGATCAATATAAGAAAAGAGGCTGTTTGCTTAGCTGAACAAGCTAATAATTTTGCCAATTTTCCACCCCATCTTTTCCAACCAATAGCATGTGATGATGTGGACCATGAGAGTAGACACCAGCAGTCAAACAGTTTGAAAGCCCCATTCCCTGGTTGCATCACTGATTTTAAACTGAGGGCATTTTGACATACCTGTCACAGCCAAGACTTGTAAAAACAGATCTAAGGCAATAATATAGTCCACCTGTAGCACTGGAAGCATATTTTACCTAAGCAAATCTAAAGTTTCTTGGATTGTTGTAATAGCCAATGTGAACATTAGCCTTAATTGGTTAATAAAGCCTAACATGCTTTAAGTGACAGACAGGAAAATGCAACTTTTTCAGGGACTGTTTCAAATTCTAGTAATTCTAATAATAAGCAATGTTTTATATATTAACTTTTTCCATCTTGCACAGATGAGACCACTGGTACAAACCAGGTCTACTCCTGAGTTCCCCCAAAGATCATGCAAGCTTTTTTGCCCTCAACATAAACACAGTGGGAGGTTAGGTTAGGTAAAATTATTTCCTGAATAAATTTACTTAAAGCTAGATCCAGAAAGATAACCAGGAACACAGAATATTGGAATGGGAAATGCTTCCTCCATACAAGAAAAGAAGCACTAACACAGAGAAAGAAGAAAGATTAGTTGGCCAATAGGTATCACAGAAGAAAAGATGATTAAAAAATAAAAATAAATCAGTGAATCAGAATAAAAAAAAATAAAATAATTGTGGAGTTGACGATTCAGAGCCATGTCCCTAATCTGTACAGCTGGGAAAGAAAAAAAAAAAAAAAAAAGTGCAAAACCAAAAATACCAGCCACCTAAAAACTGTGATCATAAAGTAAAAATAAGGAAAGTACAGGAAAGGGTACTTTGTGTTAACAATATCCGCATTCCATAGACTCAGCCACTGAGATTATATCAGTTGTGGGAGCCTAAAATCAGGCCCCTGTAAAATTATGCAATTAAAATGCAATGATCTCTAACAAGCCAAACATCTAGAGAATCACATTGAGCTGGTTGGACGCTTTTGCTTATTTATTTTTTCTTAACCTAAATACTCATTACATCAAGATTCTTATTACTCTTAGCTCAAGAAATGGTCTTAAATGTGCTTTATTTTGACAAACATCAGACTAACTTGACCAATCTGCTTCAAGTCAATGACTTTTCTTCAAACTGCAATAAAGACCACCTCCAACAGATGCTTCTGTCACCACTGGTTCACAAAACACGTCAAAAGATGAAGCATTCAGAAGGACAGAGATCAAGATCTCAGAACACAGCCATGTTCCAAGCTGTATGTCCAAAGAAAGACTAAAATGACAGCTATAGCAAAACAAATGAACCTTAGAAAGCATCTTATCTTCTGGAGAGTTAGAAAAACTAACTGAGAAGAAACATCTTTTAAACTAGTGGATTAATACCATCCAGGTGTCTTAAAAAACCAAATTCCCACCTCCAAAGAACTTTCTCCTTGAAGAAAAGATAGTCCTACTTTTGAAAATGTGTGTTTTATTGTTTTGTGCTTTATTTTTTTCCATTTGCACTTCACCCTCCCCACACCCTTAAGTTTCATTGTGTCAGCAGAGCTACATTATTTAAGTTCAAATAAATTGTTTTCAGCCTGAAAATCCAACAACACAGTTGACTATCAGGGTAGTAAACTGTGAAGAACATGAGTACTTCTGACCAGCAAGAATACGCAGCATGACACTGAACAAATCAACACGTCTCTCTGGGCTCTTACTTCCCATATTATATATGCATACTCTTGAGATCATGAACTGCCTCGCTGTATGGTTGCCAAGTGCTCAGAAAAGTGGGTTTCTCTGAAAAAAAAAAACAAACCAACACTGGCAACTCTAGCATAATACAAATAATATAGTAATGACTTGTGCTTAAAAGAGGAAGAAAAAACTGGGTCGCATTCTTGCAATGTGAGGGAGAGTTATTCCCAATATCTCCAGATAAATTAGATTTGACAAAGCAGTAGTCATGCAAATATAAGTCACCAACACACATCTCTTCTGGTATGCCATTAAGACACAAACATTTTTGGGTGGTGTCCAAATCATCCAGCTATTACAGTTATGGTGGTGTCACAGCTGAATTTCTTTCTTTGGGAAATCTGCTGTCTAGCACCAGAAGTCACTAGTTTTACAGTTTCACTTCTACTTTTTGAGACAGTGGAGTCTAAAAATGAAGATTATACGCAGTCTAGCAATTCATAGATGAAACTTTCCTGCATTTCACATAAATACAAAATAACTTCCTAGCAACCTGACTTATATTATCAAAAGTACATCACATTGTTCATAAAATTAATTATCAAGGCTTTGTATTTAGCACTTTTTTTGCATCATCTTTATGTTTACTGGCAAATGTAGACCAGAGAATTGGATCAGAGGAATAAAGCACACTAAATAGGTTATTGTCTTATGTCTATACTTTGTAATGAACAGTCACAATGGAGCTTCGGTGTTTTTTAAGATTTGTAAACAATCAAAGTGTTCTAGATAAATAACGGCTCTTTTCAGACCCACATATATAATTACCCCTGTAAATGAACTCTCACCCATGGCAAATACAGGAATTCATGCACATTTAAGAGATTTGCTCTTCTATTTCAATGAAACATCTTTGGTAGACAGAGTTAAATTTCTGTTTAAAAATATTAATATGGAAGTCAGCTTTGGCAAGCCTTTGATGCTTATGCCTCCCTCTTCGTTGTGTATCAGGTACATATGCCACCCATCTGATAAGGCTTTTCATCATTTATGTGCCCAGAAAATCTGTTTGACAGTTCTGACATGAAAATAATTAATAGGGAAATGCTAAGAGAAACTCTAGCAACATTGCTATTCTGTAGTTTACTAGTATTTATTTTCTCTCTAAGAAAAATAATAACACACATGACATTGAATTTACCATAGTATTTTATTTCTTCGTGAATATTTAATTCTCTTCTTTGTGTTCATCCATGGAATAATAAGTGTTGATACGGTCATTTATCGCACTGTATGTTGCTGTTATATCAGATCACTGCTTCATCAGCTGCACTGATTCTTCGTCTAAAATTAGCTGGTTTGGTTTGGACAGAGATTAGAGAAGTGAACAAAAACTCTTCCTGTTGGATGAAAAATGAATACTAAGTAATTTGGGGCTAGTCCAAAATTGTTCAATTTCCAATAAACAAGAAACTTTGAGTAGGCACATGGCATTATTGGAAACAATCACACTGATCCAGAAAAAAAGGGTAGTAACTAATATAATGTTTTAAAGTATAAATCAGCGACATGCCATATTCTTCTGTGGAGTTTACACCATGTGAAGGAGTAGCTGTATCACACTATCTTAAAAAAAGATACTTTTAACTTTACTAGAAGTTTGCTGTGATAATTGTAATTCAGAAAATATCAACTGATGATCATTCTTCCAAATGGGCTTCTGTTTTACAGGTATGGGAAGTTCATTGTATCAGTTTAATTCTAATCATCATGTTTTCAATGTATCAATATTGCTAACACACAGTATTTTAGCCCAGGAAATACACAGAAAAGAATATTTTTAAGTTGTACAGTATATACATAAAAAGAAAGAAAAAAAATAAAAACAAGTGCACAAAAAACTCCAAGACTTTTCAGTATATTGGCACTTTCACCAATTAAGCTAAGGATGACCCTATGCTTTACCAAAAATCAACAACCTCCCCCATGTCTTCCATGCCACTCACCTACCCCAAGATAAAGAACGGCAAGTGAAAAAAAACACAGCAACTTGCCAGCTTTTGACAAAAACTCTATAGTACTGAATAAGCTATGTAGGTTATTTATTTTTTTAAACTAATGAAATCTTACCAGGTCCATTTGTTATTTAACTTTGCATGAAGATGGTGGACATACTATGCAATACCAGCAGCACATCAACACTCCCAACCAAGCTAAATTCTTATCAGTAAAGGGCATGCTATGATGGACACCTATTTTAAACTGCTGCAGTTCTCTGTCCTTTCCACTGGAATATTTATCTCTATGGCATGTGAAGAAAAAAAAATAATCTGTACTCAGTGAACAGAGTAGCACCACAGAATACATAGAATTTAAATTTACAGCATCTTTACTCTAAAGTGAAATGTAAAAAGAAGCAGAGTGATAGCAGATAGGATCTTATGGTAGCTAAGCAGACTGAAGCAACAACAGGAAGAGGAGAAAGATTAAAAAACTGAAGAGAACAAAAAATGAGAAAGTTCTAAAATCTAAGGCTGAAACATCAGCCTTTTACTTATCCTGATGATTCCCATTCCCTCAAATAGGTTCAACATCATCACACAGGTTCACAATCTTTTAAACTCAATCTATTCTTCAAGGTGACAGTATCCTGCATGCTTCAAGAAGGAAATCTTAAATGAGCAGACCATCCTCGTGCCAAAAGTTGAGCCAGCAGCTTGGCTTCCAGAGAGCTTTGGCTGGAACTTGGGGAAAAAAGATGGTTCATGACCTTTAGAAAAAGTTACAGGCAACTCAGGACTACAAGGATGATGTGTGGTTTTGCAGGAAGAAAATCAGGAGGGCCAAAGCCCAAGCAGAACTTAATCTGCTTGACTAACCTGATCTTTTTCTATTTCCAGGTGTTCCCTCTAGTGGATGAAGGAAATGCTGTGAATGCTGCCTACCAAGACTTCAGTAAAAGTAGTAAAAGTTTTCACACAGTTTCCCACAGCATTTTCCTGGAGAGACTGGATGCTCATAGCTTGGACAGATGTAGTGTTCGCTGGGTAAAAAAAATGGCTGGACAGCCAAGCCCAAAAAGTTGGTGGTGAAAGGAATTAAATCCAGTTGGCAGTCAGTCACAAGTGGTGTTCCCCAGGGCTCAGTACTGGGGCCGCTTCTGTTTAATACCTTTATTAATGGTCTGGATGAGGGGAACAAGTGCACCCTCAGTAAGTCTGCAGATGACACCAAGCTGGGCAGGAATGTTGATCTGCTTGAGAAGTAGGAAGGTTCTACAGAGGAGTCTTGACAGGCTGGATTAATGGGCCAAGGCCAGCTGTATTAAGTTCAACAAGCTCAGTGCCAGATCTTGCAACTTGGTCCCAGGAATCCCATGCAACAGTACAGGCTTGGGGAAGAGGTGGAGAGCTGCTGGGCTGCGAAAGAGTGGCTGATGGTGTTGGCTGAGAGCTGGCTGAACATGATCCAGTGTGTGCCCAGGCAGCCAAGGCCAACAGCACCCTGGACTGTATGAGGGAAGTGATCATTCCCCATCCTCAGCACTGGAGAGGCCGCATCTTGAACACTGCTGTGTTTTGGGTCCCCCACTACAAGACAGACATTGAGGTGCTGGAGCAGGTCCAGGGAGGGGCAACGGAGCTGATGAAGGGTCTTGAGCACAAGTCTTGTGAAGCATGGCTGAGGGAACTGAGGTTGCTTAGTCTGGAGGAGAGACCTTACTGCTCCCTACAGCTACCTGAAAGGAGGCTGTAGCAGAATGGGTGTCAGTCTCTTCTGCTGAGTAACAAGCAATAGGACAAGAGGAAATAGTGTCATGCTGCACCAGGAGAGATTTAGAAGGGATATTAGGAAAAATTTCTTCATCAAAAGAGCTGTCAAGCACTGTAACAGGGAAGCACCCCACCAGGGAAGTGGTGGAGTTGCCAGCCCTGGAAGTATTTGAGACATGTAGATGTGGTTCTTAGGGACATGGTTTAGGCTGGGTTAATGTTTGGACTAAATGATCTTAAAGGTCCTTTCCAACCTAAATGATTATACAATCCTATTCCTCTGCTGCTTGTTCCTAGTGCTTTGTTCAGCAAAAAAGAAAGAGTACTGCAGATCAGCAGTCACTTCCAACCAGTCTGTGGATCTCTGGATGATGCAGGTAGGAACAGTTCACAATAAGCATGTGAAGTTCCCAGCTGGACAAATACTAGGCATGTTGAAACCATATGTTCTGTAGCAAAGAGCTTTGCTAATGTTTCTAATAACGTAATTCTTCTTAAGTGGTAGCTAAAAGGGTCTCTTCCCAGTTTTCTCTAAAAACTTTCATCTTCTAACACCTTTAAAATTTATTATTTCCTATACAGAAAATTCACATAATTAAAATTGATAATCTGAAATCATTACTCTAGTAGCATCCTGCTGTATGACAAAAGTTATAATACAAAAAAAGTACAGAAATAAAGAATTTGGAAGGAACTCAGGAACATCCCAGTGTATCTTACACATTCTAGAAAATCCCTTTTTTCCTAACTTCTGTTCCAAGCTCAGCTCTACTGACATACATCCACCTTCAGTAGTCTTGAGTGGGCACTCCTCATAAACAGTTTATCTCACCTATCAACTGCATTTGCTCTTTTATTTAACTCAAATATCTGTTTCCTACTTGCTCTTCTGATCAAAGTGCCAGCCTTTCCTCAAACTTTCATGTTTGAAAGCTACTATGTTACCACAGAATCTTCTCTTTTCTAAACTAATTATTTCCAATTTGTTTCATTGACTGCTTTTACTAAACCTCCAACTCATTTCCACCAGACCACTCTCCTAATTTGTCTGATCTTTCTACAAAAGGTAGACTGAAACTGGCTACAGCACTGATACCCCCAATATCAGCTTGACCAGTATAGCCTGCTGTGTCTATTCTATGTCTGAAAT
Organism: Pezoporus wallicus; assembly: GCF_028554395.1. Classification (NCBI taxonomy): domain Eukaryota; kingdom Metazoa; phylum Chordata; class Aves; order Psittaciformes; family Psittacidae; genus Pezoporus; species Pezoporus wallicus. The sequence continues at coordinate 2,837,727 of NW_026637470.1, forward strand.
GCACATACTGTACATTATAGTCTTAAAATGCAATTAATAGAAAAAACATTGCACTCTGAATAACATCCTGGTTGAATACTAAACAAATATCCAGGAATGCACTAATAAACTAGATCCTGTTGCAGCATAGACTGTTATTTCTTAGTTTAAGTGTATTTGATACTTCCCTCTTAAAAACAGTATTTTCACTGAATGCATTTCTTAATAGTGTTTTCCCCCATTTGTAAACATTATTGATAGTTTCAGTTTAATGAGATCATTTTGCATGTAATTGTTGTCTCCTGAAGAATTTTAGGCAGCAGGAAAAAATGAAGTCTCTATCAAGCAGCGCAGCAATTTTATGGTTCTCTGACTCCCATTAAATCTCACTCTTAATGCTTGGAGACTAATTTCACAAAGACAAGTATTTTCTTTCTTGTTTTACGGATCCTGTACTTGGATTCAACTAAAGACTTAGGATATCCTGAATCCAGATGCCAGCTTCAGCATGTTCTAAAGCAGCCAGGATTACCCATTTCTCTTAAAACATCCAATAATTTTTGACATTATACAACCCCAGATCATAACTTTCAGATAATCAGATTTTGTCAAAAGGTAATCCTTTGTGGGGATGACAAGTAAGCAGAGTAATCTGTGTAGGCAGTAACTAGCAAATCATAGAAGCCTGAATCCATGTAGCTAAGCTCATAAAGTTTAAAATATTTCTATTATTAGCTCTGGATAACTGCTTTTAAGAATTACAATATAGAATGGATATTAAAGAAAAAGCAGAAAGGTACCATACTCATTTGGAGTCTCCCTTATACAGAGTTTGCAATTACATACAAAATGAGAAACAATTCATAATTTATCATCCCTTGGCTATAATTTTCCTATCATCTCCATCCTTCACCAAAGGTAGTAACAGCTTGCAAGACTTTAGACTCACAAAAATCTTTACCCAGAATTCATACAGACTTCAGACACAGGATGGATCATCAAGAGACAAAACATGCACAACACCCACATTTAGGGGCACAGTAACATCAGAAATATTATCATATTCACACAGATCCACAAATTCCGAGTTTCAATCTTTCGCATATTGAAGCTGTTCTGGACCAGTGTCACCCAGATCTGAAGTTCTGCAGTACTTCAACTACCGACAAGGATTCCATAACCTATGTCCTTTTCAGGTTGCACTGCAAAGCAGGCTTGGCACCTTTATCTGAACTGGCATTCAAATTACACCTGCTTTCAGAAACAAGCTTTTTATGAAAAAGCATCAAAAATGAGTCAAATTGTAAGATTCAAACAACTCAGAGCTGACCATCAACATTAATTACATGAATAACATCATAAAATTCATACTAATCAGATGATGTGCACTTTGACTGTTTTATTCTTATTAGAACTAACAGCTTTTAAAGAATAAGTAGAAATAAATCTATTTAATGGAGCTTAACACTGTAAGGATTCTTTCCTTTCCACAATCAGAATGCTTCAGTTTCACCCAAGTGTGGAAATACACACTGTCTTAGAACTGACTTTGGAGTGGGGGGCAGAATCCTTCATTAAATCCTAATTGGCTTCCATTATGTTGATCCTTAAATTCATTTCTGTTTTCTATAACTGAAAGGAGTAAATCAACTCACTTCATATAAATACAGCTATGGGAGGACAAAAAATTTCTTGGTCACCTTAGCAGTAATCTCCAACTGGGGAACGCTCCTGTATGAAGGAACAGTTTAAGAGACCTCCTTCTTTCTGTCTTCAGCTGTTCCATTCACACAGGCTGTAAAATAAAGCCTACTAGTTAATTCTATTTCAGACTCCTTGACCATTTGATTACCCCATAATAACTGTCTTTTTCGGTACAGTCTGGAGGGAGAGTTAAAAGAAAAAAAGGAGCAGCTTTATTTCTAGCATATAATATGTATCGTCTCAATTACATCACCGTTTTCAGGTACTGTAAGACTGCATCACAAGAGATACCCAAAATACTCCAAGGGGAGACAATAAGCACAGATAAACTTTGATAGATCTTTGCAGTAGCACTACTGGCACCCAGAATAGTAATTCTAATTGCTGAGACAAAATCCAGTCATCCACATTCTTTTCATAATAAAGGTCATATGCACTGTGGTCAAGTCAGTATTTGAGAATGCTGATCAGACAAATAAACAAGAACAGAGGTGGGGAGGGAGAACAGTCAAAACTAAGAATTAAAAAAAATAAAAAATGGAGAGAAACGGCATTTAAAAAAAAAAATCAGTGTTCGGCATCAAGAATTTTTTTTATCTGCTATTAAGATGTATCAGGACCAACTGAAAGACAAAAGAATGGCTTAAGTATTTTTTCTATTTTTATAAAGTAAGCATCAGGTATTTCTATCGAGTTTAAAGAAAAAAAAAAAGTATTGAGAAAAATGCACTACTGACCTCATTAAACAGCAAACAAAAGCAAGACAGAAGAGTCTTCAAGTAGCATTTAATTGCAAAGGACCTTTCAAAGAATTTTTCATATTTTCCCAAAGAAATCCCAGTAAAGTTGTATTTCAGGATCAACTTCGCACTTAACTGTTTTATATTGAATACAGTACCAATCAAGTTCAACATGAGTTCCGCAATTCATTGTGACTAGACTAAGGAATGTAAATGCTGCTAAGTGTCCTTCAAGTCTTATGCTAAGCTTGAGCACCAAATTCCTTTGTAGTTCTTCTAGGGTATTACCATTAGTATAGAAGGGTTAATAGCAAAGGCTGATGATTGTTTAAAAATTCACAGTACTAAAGTGGATTACATTGCATCTACTGAGGGGATCAACAATGTAAGCCTACACTAAGCCATTATTGCAGAAACAAAGCTTGCATTTTAAGCCTTTGGAAACAAGCATAAAATAGACAAAAGAAAAAATTCTTCTGATGTAAGAACAAGGGAAACACTACATGCTTTTCATAGAGACTCACATTTTCAGAGCCACATAGAATAGATGAAAATGGACAATTAGCCTCCCCAAAAAGCTCATCATGAACTTCTGACAAGATCAAGAAGCTTGGAGAAAAGGACAAAACAGATAACTGTAAGTGATCAAATGGTATAAAGGAAGTCTTGTCTTCTCTTTTATTCTAGACATAACCAATATAATTAGCTTGATTTTAGGAACAAAAACTGGAAGAATCAAACATGCTTGTAAAAAGCTGGGGTTTTACATCCTCGGTGAAGCGCTTGATGTTCAAAGGCACCAAACACTGCAAATTTTTAAAGTCAGTGGAATGTGAAGTTTCTCAACACACATCCATTTATCTGGCCAGTTAGAACTCGAACCTTATCAATTCAAGTTTGAAATATTAACAGAATTCTTTGGGCCTGCTTCAATACTTCCTCTATGCTCCCTGAATCTATCACTAAAATGTTTTGCACAAAATTAAAAAACAACAAATAAAAAAAAAAAAAAAAGAACAACTCCTCCCAGGCTGAACATGCTTTGCGATTTGGAATGCTACCTCTTCCCAAACACTCCCCTATGGATGAAGATGCTTATTTCTATTTCGAGTTGCAAATATAAGAGTTCAAGTTTTCTGACAAAATACTTGGCACAGTGGAAAATTCTGATGTGGTAAAAGTAAATTAATATAATGTATTCAATTCAGTACCAACTTATTGCACATTCTAGCTAAATTACAGAAAAAAATCCTGACATTCTTCAGAAATCCTTTTCTTCAGCAGTGAAGATTATTTTATATTAATAGCAGAAACCAGTTTATTTTAAGCACTATGCTAAGCTCCTACAAGATGCAACTAGACGGGGAAACATCATTCAACATTTCTACAATTCAGGCTTCCAAATGAAACTTGCTTTTGTTTTAATTCAGTCTTGATGAATTGAAATTGGATCAGCTACTGAAAAGTCATGCAAGTCTAACAGTTAACATTAATCATAGCTGAAGCAGACTACCACAGACAGGTTCTGTTTTTCTGAAGTGTTTTTAAGCTGTTAACAGCAACAGGCTTTCAGACATTTGTCTTTTCTGTTTACTTTAAAAACAGCATCATTATTTAAACGATCTTTTTTTATGACTGCACAAGTAATGAAGTTCACACATGGAACAGTAATTTCCTTAGAACAAGAAAACTTATTTCAGTGAATTTTGTTAGTGTGCTGGGTTTGGCTGGGAAAGAGTTAATTTCTTCATAGTAGCTGGTATGGAGCTATGCTTTGGATTTGTGCTAGAAATCATGTTGATCATCCAGGAATGTTTTAGTTACAGCTCAGCAGTGCTTACACAGAGTCAACGGCATTTCTGCTCCTCACCCCACCCCACCAGCAAGTAGGCTGGGGGTGGACAAGAAGTTGGGAGGGGAGAGAGTCAAGACATCTGACCCCAACTTACCTAAGGGATATCTCAGAGCATATGGCGTCATTCTCAGCATAGAAAGCTGCGGGAAGAAGGACAAAGGGGGAAGTTGAGAGTGATGGTGTTTGTCTTCCCAAGTAACCATAACACATGATGCAGCCCTGTTTTCCTGGAGATGACCTAGCTATGGGAAGTGGTGAATGAATTTCTTGTGCTGCTTTGCTTGCATGCATGACTTTTGCTTTACTGCTGCTTACTTATCTCAACCCACGAGTTTTCTCACTTTTACTCTTCTGATTCTCTCCCCCATCTCACCACAGGGGGAGTGAGCGAGCAGCTGTGTCTGGCTGGGGTTAAACCGGGGCATTTAGTTTTTAGAGGTTGGTTTTGGAAGATCAGCCTGAGTACTGAGAACAAAAAGCAGTTTTGCAAGTTAGGTAATTAAACAGGGGTAGAAGATCTTTATAACGACTCTGACTCACATTTTTTTTAAATTAGAATGACCTTAGTATCTCCTTCAATATTCTGCATCTCAGACTTTGAATCCTCTGAAGAATGGATAGGAGAAAGCAGAACAGGTTACCTCCTTCAACACAGTCCCCCTAACTCATATATTCTAGCAAGTCAAAACAGATGTATGTTTCTAAAGGTTTTTCCTCCACCCATCTCTGATAAGGTGGTATGGCCTCATTTTCTCAGTCCAGAAGCTGGTCTTTGACTTGGTATTTCCACAATATAGGACAAGGTTTCCCCTTTTTCTGCCTGATTTTTTTTTTAATTTGTTATAGGAGGAGAAGGGATACAACTCATTTCTAAGCCTACCTTTGCCTCATTAAGGATGTTCCAGTATTTTCTTACAATATGTTAACTCTTCTCTAATTTTTAAAACACATTTATCAGGACAGCCAGCAAAACAGTTCCACAGAAAGATCTGATGCTCCACATACAATAAAATCTCCTTAAAATTGCGTTGTGTGATAAATAAATTATGTTTGGCTACCCTATTGCCTACTGACGAAATAAACATTGACTGTAAGAATAATCTACTTAAAATTGAAAAGTTAGAATATTACCTCTTTGATTTAGCTTCATCTCATTGCCTAAAATTTCATGGCTCAGAACACAGTCTTTTTGATAGCACTTAGAGTACAACTTAATCCAAATGGAAGACATTTTTAAAAAAACATTTTTTTTTTAAAAGAGAAAAAAAACACCATTTCTTAAAAGCCATTTTTTTATGAAAAATATGAAAAGTTGTCCACACTGTATTCTTTTCCCTTTATTCTTGCTAGGTTTTCTAAGAAGCTGATCAGAATAGAGCAAACTTGCTGTAGTAGCCAAAAGCATTTTTTCTGACATGTAATCAGTTATTTGCCCTGTGGACCACTTTGACATCTTATGTGCACTACACACATAACTGAGCCAGGATACGTTACTGGCACTGACCTAACAACCCTCATTTTTTTTATTACAGACCTGCTCTCTGTTGTGGAGCTACGTACCAGGTTTTGCAGGCAAGCAGCTCAGAAGAGTAACAAGGAAACAAATTATAAGGTGTCTATATTTCAGTAAGTAGGAGCAGAGAAGCAGAAATGCAGTATTGTTCTAAATACCACCTAAACTTCATTTTCAACTACAATTTTTAGACATAATCAAACATTAAAGAAATGATGCAATTCGTCTCCATTTTTTCAGAGTTAATATATTGATAAATAACAGTTACCACAACAAAAACAATTTTTCACAGGTAACTCATGAGGCTTACAAACTGACACCCAGAGATCTTCAGCCATCACTGGGCTTTGACTGCAGTATCCCTATGAACAGAACGAACTAGGACTGATGGTCAGAAAGAACTAAATGCACTGGACAGTTGTGGTGTCCTCAACATAAAAAGGGCATGGAACTGTTGGAGTAAGCCCACAGAAGGTTCATGAGGGCAGTAAGGGAGCTGAAGCACCTCCCATATGAAGACAGGCTGAAAAAGCTGGAGTTGTTCAGCCTGGAGAAGAAAAGGTTGCGTGGAGACCTCATAGCAGCCTTCCAGTATCTGAAGGGGGCCTACAAGGATGCCAGAGAGAGACTCTTCATCAAGGACTGCAGCAATAGGACAAGGAGGAATAGGTTTAAACAGGGAAGCTCAGGTTAGATATAAAGTTGCTCTTTACTGTGAGGGCAGTGAGGCACTGGAACCGGCTGCCCAAGGATGTGGTAAATGCTCCATCCCTAGCAGTGTTCAAGGCCAGGCTGGACAAAGCCTTGGGTGACATGGTCTAATGTGAGGCGTCCCTGCCCATGGTAGGGAGGTTGGAACTAGATGATCTGAAAGTCTTTTCCAGCCCTAACCATTCTATGATTTTATGATTCATTTTCACCTTTCAAGATACTTGAAGAGTCCTGTTCTTTTGTATGTAAGCAGCGTATTAACTTTCCCAAAGTAACAAGGAAAAGGGCTAAAATACATGAACCTATAAAAGTCTTTCTAGCAAATTTCTGTAGTTATCTTTTTACTAACTCTTCACATCCTTGCCTCAATTCTATTGTATTCACTAATCTTACTTATTTGTTAACTTGGAAAAAAAATCAAGTTATCTAAAAAGGGAATTCTGCATTAGAGCAATTTTCACTCATCTAACTTTAAAACACAATTATAAGATGCATTTTTTTCCCTTCAAATGTTCCTATCATCCTTTTAAAATATTCCTACAATACTTGTATGAATAACTAAACTGGGATGCAGTGATAGTACAGACCCCTCTTTGAACCTCAGCAGAATCATTAATTAATCATTAAGGGAAAGAAGAACAGCTAAAACTAAACATTTTCAACAACAGCAAGAGGAAGCAAAATTAAGCTTTTATTTGTGTGCTAGCATTCAGGGCAGCATGACCTTTTTTAGTATGCTGATCTCTGAAAGAGGTGAGGGAGAGTACACTGAACTTGCATACTAGAAAGGAACACAGTAAAAATGCCTCTATTTGAAATATACATAACTGTTATTTTAGATATCTATCAAGTACCTGATAATAATTCTTTGAACTAGAGAAAGTTCTATCCACTGAACTGACAATACTGTGAAAAGGAACCTACTGGGCTTTGTTAAATGCTCAGCACTTATTCCTGACAAGAGGAGAAAGAGCAACAAGCTCCTCCATAGTCATTGTCACAGGGAAATATAAGAAGCTCTACATGACAAAACTGTATTTGAAAGGAAAAACTGAATTATGACGAGAACAATACAGGCATAAATCAATCAAGACAAATCCTCACAGTACTGATATATGCCTTGGCATAAGCCAGCAAACTAGTTCCATAAAGATACTGAATGGAAACATCTACTGCATGACTCTTCCAGGTACCCATGAGCACAGTGACAAGTTGGTAGTAGAAAGAATAGGATGGAAATAACCACATTATTAGAAGCCTAGTAAGTTGGACCCTTTTGATGCCAACTGGCACCTGACCATGAATATAAGCTGGAACATATACTGCCCTCTTGGACGAAGGGGAATCAGGAAGCCATCACCAAGTCACCCAAGCACATCTCTTCTACTCTAAACTCCAAATTCTGTTAAATGAAGACTCTAGTCCCATCCTGGCTCGCATGTCCTGACCAAAAATCTAAAGAAAACATTCATAAAATACAAGCTTTCCTTACTGTCTCACCTCAAACTCAGCCTACACACATGAGATTGGGATTTTGGTTATTAGTGATCTCGTGTGCCAAAATAATGATTTGTATGCACCATAGCAAATGATGCAATAAGCAAGTAATTAAGAAAATAGAATCAATGCTAGCACATTTAATCACTGATAAGGAACTCAACAAGGTCTGTGGTAAATTTGAATTATTTATTTCAATATGCAGTTTAAAGCATAGGAAAGTCTGATGGTAAAGGTACGAAGTTTTATCAGTTTTTATAAAACTTTTAACTTTGTACCAGAGCTCAAGTAGCAGTCCAAAGTGTTAAATGAACAAAAAAATTGTCATGCAGTAATAATATATCATATTATAGTATATTAGTAGTAGGAAATAATTAGTAAAAAGTAAATAGTAATAAGTAAATAGTAATAATTGAGTCATGCAGATCCATACCAAGAAATTAAAAAATAGGAGAAAAATTTCTGAATGGATTTCATCGTCCTCAGTTTAGATTTATGAAAGGCTACAGTATTTCAAACTGAGTAATACATCAATCAATAAATACAAAATTCACAAAATTCATGAATAGAGATATAGTGTTGCTGCAGGGGAGAAAGCAAGTTCCCCGATCATGGTGTAGCTATTAGCTTTACTGAATTATTACAAAACAAATCTTAATAGCTAAGCAGATGAAATTAGGGCAAATCTTAAACAGTATATGTCAGTCATGCACTGTGACTTCCAGTACATAAGCAGTTTCTTTAAAATCCGTGTAAGCAAAGTATCTGGGGATGAAGCTGGTGAAGCTCATACTGCCCAAGGAAGCTGCGGATGGCCAGCTGTGAAGGCCCTCAGCACCTGTCTGGACAAAGCCCTGAGCAACCAGCTCGAAATTCAGTGTTTGCTCTGCTTCAGATTAAAGGCCCATGCAATTTATCCCGTAAATTCTGTGATTGCTTTACCACTTGTGGGCAGGATTCACACAACAATTAATGTCCTGGTTTCATCTGGGATAATTTTCTTCCTAGTAGCTAGCACAGTGCTGTGTTTTGGATTTAGAGTGAGAACAATGTTGATAACACACTGACATTTTTGCTGTTGCTAAGTAGCACCCTGATCAAGAACTTTTAGGTCTCTCATGCTCTGCAAGTGAGGAAGGGCAAAAGAAGCTATGAGGGAGCAAAGACAGGGCACCTGCGCCAAACTGGCCAAAGGGATACTCCATGCCACAGCACACCATGCCCAGTATATAAACTGGGGGGAGTTACCCACAAGGGACTGATTGCTGCTTGGGGATGGGATGGGCACTGGTCAGTGAGTGGTAAGCAACTGTATTGTGCATCACTGTTTTTTTTAAGGGGACAGGGTTTACTCCATTTCCAATTATTTTATATTTTACTTTTATTTCCGTTAAACTGTTCTTACCTCAACCCACCAGTTTTTAAATTTTTTTCAATTCTCTTCCCCATCCCTCTGGGTGTGAGCAAGTGGTGGCATGGTATTCAGTTGCTGTCTGGGCTTAAACTACAACAGTTAATAAACCTGAACTTGCTTGTTTTGGTTTGATTTTATATTCAGCCATGAGCCTCATATACTACTTGGAACTTTTTCTGAAGAGCAGCAAAATGTATAATACAGATTATGCACAAGCAGGTTAAAAACAAAAAATTGTATGATTACACCAGAATGAATTTCAACTTACTTCACTATAATGCTATCTTTATTCTAATTACACTGCTCACCTCCTTCCTAAATAGTGATAGTATCAAAACAAAAGTTGTATTTCCTTTCATTCTATAATAAACATCTCCCACTAAAGTAAAAAAAAAAGTATTAGTCCTGAAATATGGTTCTTGTCTGAATAGCTGATGGTATTCAGAGAACTTCACAGTGATGATGAAGAAACAGTTACTCACTACTCTGCCTTCATAAAACAAGTCTTCATTCTAAAAATACTTTATAGTGGCATTGTGTAAGCCACAAATGAAATGTGGTTTAGCTTCATAAAAATGTAAGCATTTAAATAAAATAGATGAGGAGTTAATCACAAAACAAGACTGCTTACTGTAAAAAAAAATTAGTAAATCATTGCTCTATAAATGAATGTGCATAAATTCACACACTTTTTTTCTAAGTGATTTTTATTTTAATGTTCACGCAATATGACCAATTCAATAAAAAAATGAAATTGTTCCATCTTCAACATTTATTGCTTTAAAACATTACATAAAATGAATAGCTTAACACTTTAAGGTTTCCTCTTTGCTTACACTGAAACTCCTCCAATTCTAAACTTTTCTAATTAGGTACCTAGTATTTAATATTAAAGAATCTGACCTTCAAATGGAGGAATCTGCAAAAAAAAAAATCTGATAGTGTTTAGAAGACCAAACCACTTTCAATTATTAGTGGTTTTAGAGCACTCCTTAGATGTTTTTAATCAAAATGCTTATGTGTCAGACTGAAAATGTGATTTTTTTTCATAGGAATACAGTAGAATTAACTACTTTTTTCTTTTCTCTCATCCTTTATTTTTTCCTTTTATTGTTTTTGAGCTGCTTCACCTCTGAGCTTGAAGTACATCGTCATAACCTTCCCACTTAACATTTGCGTTTTATCTTCAGTTTTATGCTCTATTGACTGAACATAAACTGACTTATGGAAATATATCTAGGTCACTAGTACTCCCAAAAATTTTGGTCACATGTTAACTGACTGATGTTGCTGTGCTTCCTGTAACACAGTGAACACTGTGTGAATACACACATACATATGCATACAACTGTGAAGCATTATTTTGACTACAGTAGTGATTTTAGTCATGCAATGAACACTACAATTATCTTTTAAGTTCTCAACCTAGTAAGAAAAACTATCTGACACTTCCAGTTAACTATACACTACAGCTGAGTCAATACATTACCTGGCTGCTGGCCACACAGGCCGAGAGAAAGATTCTTATCCCAAAATTACAATCACTACACATCTGTTGATCTTCCAGTTCCTCTTCATATGCACAGAGTGCACAGGTTTGCAAACAGTGCAAGGTCCTGCACCTCAATTAGGGCAACCCCCAGTATCCATACAGGCTGGGGGATTAAGAGACTGAAAGCAGCCCTGTGCAGAACAACTTGTGGGTACTGGTGGATGAAAAGCTGGACGTAAGCCAGCAATGTACACTTGCAGTCCAGAAAGCCAACTGTATCCTAGGCTTCTTCAAAAGCAGCGGGACCAGCAGGTCAAGGGAGGGGATTCTCCCCCTTTACACCACTCTTGAGAGCCTCCACTTGGAGTACTGTGCTCAGCTCTGGTGTCCTCAGTACAAAAATGATATGGACCTGTTGGAGCAGACTAAGAGGAGGGCTACAAAGATGATCAGAGGGATGGAGAACCTCACGCATGAAAATCAGTCTGCCCAAGAGGTCATAGATGTGCCATTCCTGGGAGCATGCAAGGCCGGGTTGGACAGGGCTTTGAGCAACCTGGTTTAGTTCAAGATGTCTCTGTTCATGACCCTACAAATAGTCAAAAGGAAATTTTGGCATTATAACTCCACAAGAATTACACCTGATAAGCTGAATTTGTCAATTAAACAGAAAGGCATCCTTCCACTTCTAATGTCCAGACAGATCTTCAATATTTAGGACTGTACAACTGAACCACTATAAGTAACATTAATCACAGGAATAGTCTGTTGGAAAAAAAAAAAAAAAGGAAAAGGAGAGAAAAATGAATGACATAATATTTATCTAGATAGTATTTACACCCCCTCCCCATTTTTTAAGGAGCTTCAACAGTCTTATTGATTTGACACAAAACACTACATGGCACACAGATACATCTCCATTTGCAAGTTTCAATGCTTGAATGATAACACATCCACAAGTGTGTTCAGACACACAGGAATAATACATTTCCATATAAAACCATAGAAAAAAGTAAAATTTCAGAATTAGAATGACAGACTGAGACAGTTTCTTTTTCCATTCCCTTAAACCTTTTAAAAATTCATATTACTCTTCATGTCTGTCCTTATTTGTACTGTGCTCTTGACAACACCACAAAAGTGAGGATTTTAAATCAAAATAATTTGAAGGCAGAACTTTAAAAAGAATTTGAACTAAAAAAGCAAAAAGTATGCAAGTCTTTGCAGAGAGAGGTATTGAAACTCTAGCATGTAACAGAGCAGAAGGCTGGAAGCCAGACCAGACATGTAACCTGCTCTCAGAAAACTTCTAGGCTGGTATTATTCATCTCACCCACCCTGAAATAGATCCAGATTAAAGATTCACCTGGCAAAGAAGTAGCCAATGTTTACTGAGATCTACAAATATTCATGTACTCGCACAACTTCCTACTAATTGAAGAATTCAAATTCTGAGTTAATTTAGGCTGAGAAAACAAAATGAGTAATCAGACCAAACACACTTGTCTTTGACTAGAGCCACAGATGTTTTTTCATATGGTTGTCTCACATGATACTGGATTTTAAGCTCATCTTTTCCACCTTCTGTATTTCTATGCTTAAACCACTGATTTTACTCCAGAACACTCTGGGGGTTGCACTGGGTTTTTTTTCAGGGGATCTCTTGCAGAGGACAAATTTCTTCTTTTAATCTTATGTTACAGAGAATTAAACATTATCACCCAAAATAACAGCATTCAATCAACATATTTCAGTTTGTTCATGCTGAGAAGAAAAAAGAAAAAAAAAAGGTGGGCTATTTTCAAAGGGTTACTTTGCAGAGCATTTCAAATGTAGACAAGCATACTATTTAAGCCAAATTACCACAACTTCACAAGAAAACTTAATTGACATATACATCACATCTCTGCTGGCATAAGGATATCCAAATAGTACCAGAATGTATGCTTACATTATTTATGTAACATCTAATATCCAGAAATGTGTATTGCAAAGCATAATAGTTTAACCCAGAAAGCTGGACCACTAAATTAATTCTGAATTTTCAGGTGTGGCACTAACCACCATCTATTATTAGGAAACCTTGCTTTCAGTGGTACCCATCCCAGAGAATCAGAATTATGACAAGCTGCCATTTGTCAAGTCCTGCTAAGAGATGTATTCATTTTCCAGGCATGAACCTACTGTGAGTGCCTGTTAACCATGGCAACTCTGGTGCTCTAAGCAGGCAACATGTCAACTGGCTTGATCACTTAAACTGGACGCTGTTTATTAACAAACACTTCCACTAACAAAAAAAACCAGACAAACTAAAATCCATGCATCTGCGTACAGTCTAAAACAGTTTTCCCACTGCTGGAACCTGAAGTGCCACAAGCTGCACTTTCAATACCTGTAATCAGAGACACTCCAAAGCTTGTTTGAGAACGCAAAAAGAGATCAACTCAGACAGCCTTTGAAAGTTAGAAAAATCTTTCACTGAGAACATGTATTTCATGATGTTACACAGATGGAAGCTGAGAATCAGGAGCGTATGCAGTTCTTGATCAGAAGCTTAAGTCTTTACACTTTGGACAAGCCCTTTTTACCTACTTTACAATAAAAGTAAAATGAACCTCAAAGTAATTTATTACTGTTACCTACATCAATGACATGGATGCTATGAGGCTAATGTTGCTTCTATGCCTGAAAATCCCAGGATGAAAGGCACTGCATAAATCCAAAGCAGTAGTAGCATAATTAACTGTCGAGTGTAAAAGGTATCTTGAGCTTTGAAAAACTATCTTTTCCTTTGAAACGTGTGAATATCAACTCATTCCTGGATTTCTGGCTCTGCACAGTTATCCCATACCACCATAAAAATTCCAGACATGATACAGTACTTATTTTCAGAAACAGTATCCTTTGTAAAGAGAACGGTATTTCCAATTTTGGGAGGAAAAATTACATTGATACAACATTGAACAGGACTACTTGCATTAGCAGAATTATTATATATGAAGGTGGACACGCATGGACCAACTCACATAAGCCGAAGGAACTGCAATTTAAACACAAAACTTAATGGAGAGCTACACCAAGAGACCAGGTGGTGCGGAGTTAGGATGGGAGCTGCTGTCTACTTTTTAAATCACACCAGATTAGCCTACCTGTGAAATGCACAAGTGTCCAGATTGGTCCCTGTTTTTCTGATGTCTATTTTCAGTGATGTTACCTTAAAAGCAATAAAATGTTGTGAGGGGGAAGGAGGGACGTAAACTCTATGCTCTTTCTGTAAGTACTCAGAAGAAAAAGAAAAAAATCATACAATTTCATACAAAATCTTGGATACTTGAAGTTATTTCTAATACTTAAAAAAAAAAAAAGAAAAAAAAAACAACAAAAACAAAGCCAGCAAAACCCCAAACTCAACAACTTTTCAATTCCTAAAAAATACTCCAAGACGATTTTGCTGGTGGTTCTATTTCTAACACTGCATTACAGATATTACATCTTGGCTCAATTGTAACAAATTTCTCCTCATAAAATTCAAGATGGCCTTCTTCGAAAACTAGCCTGAAAAAAAAAAAACAAAAAACCTCTACCAGAGTGAACTGTTATTATAAATAAGTTCTATATGTTTTCTGTGAGAAATGTTCTTATTAAATACGGGGAAAAAAAACTTATTCCTGTACAAGTCTAGCTCTAAATTATTAGATAATGAGATTTTTCTTTTTACATATATTCTTCCAAGAGCTGATGAATGTATGATAACATTTTAATAAGTCAAGAACTCGATAGATAACAATGCCATTCCATCTCAATAAAAGAACATTAGTATAATGGGAATGTAGGTATTTTAAAGCTATAACATACTAAGATGGCATCATCTTTCAGGTTAGTCATTTAAAGCTTCTAACATGACAAACTGCAAAAGCTCTTTTAATGTTAGTAATTAAAATAATGAAGATTCCTAGGTATAAAAGAACTCCCAACTGCTGGGCTTTAAAGAATATATTAATTAATAAGAAACACCAAAAGCTAAATCCACAAAATTAGTTCCAGGTACCAATATTCAGATGTCATTGATATCCTCAAATCTCCTGCTCAACTGCAACCTAACCCTTTATACAACTAAGACCTCTATGACAGGGACATTTAAGTACAAGACCACTTAAGTGCTAACATTCAGACACTTGCACCCCTACCGATACACGGTAACATGAAGGAACTCCACCCCAGACAACCAGTTTTGTGAAAAGGCGTAAGATTGTTCTGTTTCAAGGAAGAAATCAGTATCCACACTGTTTGAAGAGACCATGCAGTTGTTCACATATTAGATGTTCCTCATCCCAGGACATTGCCCTAACAACCACACTGCTTCTGAGCTAAATTTAAGCCCTCTTGTACAAACTACTTGACTCTGCAAGAGCAACCAAATGCTCAGTAGAAGTAACGGAGAAAAGGAGAGGGGAGTTACCAATAGTATGGCAATGTCAGAAAGCAGGATTAAGATCATGCTGTAGCCACAGCTCCATTTTTGGTCTAAAGTGGAACATTTTCAAAAGCAAGCATTAAGGTAACTTAATTTCAAACTGTCAGGTATGTGACTAGAACCATGTCCTGGCATAAACAGCGTTGTCTCCAAGATTCGAGGGCATCTGAAAACAGACCTTTAGTGGGAATGTCCGATTTGTCTAGTAAGTAAATATAAGAAGTCATTTCTCATGTTAAGACAAGCATTGTTTAGCTTTCTCTTGTTTCTTCTGAGAAAGGCCTGGCTATCCCAACATCAAGAGAATGTACACCAGTAAGAAAATAAAGGAGAGTCACCAAACTGGTTTTGAGGGAGAAGGCTTCAGCCATGCTGCTGCCCTCACCATTTCCATTGATCCCTCATTATTGATTTTCCTAACTCACTCCCTACCACCCTGCAAACTCCCAAGAAGCATAAAGACCTGGGCATCAGCTGAAGACTTGTAAGAAATTAAATCCATAAATATACGGGATTACAAGAAAAATTCAGGCATGTAGGTACAAACTGAAAACCTAAATCATTCTCAGTTGGTGCTTAAACTCTGTAGGCACCACACCATCTGCAGTACATCATGCAGAGACACTCCTACTTTTATTCATACCCAAATTCATCCTAGTCTTAAAAAAAAAACTGAGGAGCATGGACTCAGCCTGGTAGATTGCACACTGAAACATCGTGTTACATTCTTTGACTCCATTTGGTTTTGATTCTCTAAGTAGTGAAACACTTCAAAAAACCCACATCTTGACTGAGACGGAGAGCCTCCAAGAAATTAAATAATATTTAGTCTCCTTGATTTAATAAAGACCTGAATATATTCTACTTCTACAAAAATGCTGCACTGTATTATATAATCAGTGACCTTTTCTTTTGCCATTTTAGACTATAAACACATGATCCTAGATCATTGTATTCTATTTCAGTTCTGCTACACCACCTCTATTCACTCCATATCACAGGTAACCACAAATATTCCCTCGCCCCTGCATTTCAGAAAAGTAGAATTATAATCCCACAATATACTTACAGTATACTGTAAGTATGTTCTAGCAGTGGCCAACTACTTGACTAAAACACAAACAATCCCTCCCATCACAGTAACATGCACACAAACAAGGTGCCATGAAGGTTACTTAATGTTTGCAGGTATTCTGCAGACTAAACGCAAAGATGAGATCATAACCCAAAATAGTTAATAGGAATTGCAAACAAGATAATCTCATACTAGTACAGAAGATACCAGAATCACAATGGAATAAAAACACCACAAGTAAAACTTGACATAATGCTGTGGCTGCTGTAAAAAAGATGTGGGCTTCAAGTAACGAGACAGGTACGATACACTTCAGACAAGGAAGCCAATCAGAAAACAGAAATAAATTGTAAAAGTGCTACAGAAAGAAAATTAAACATATAAACTTGCAAGAAAACAAGAAATTAATGGGATAACAGTCCTACATGTTAATCCATAAATAATCTGAAGCAGATAACCGGTGATATGAAATATATCACAGTTCAAAACCACTAGGGGAAGAATATAACACATTTGCATCTCATAAGTAAATACGCCAAAGGATGGAAATAGAATGCTCTAGACATAAATGAAAAGGGGGGGGTGTATTGTGTATTGTCCCCTGTCCATGTCATCCCCCCCATTACAGAAACTGACAGATCCTTGAATCAACTAAAAAGAGCCTGAAAACTATCCAAAAATTTCAAGTGGCACAAACTACATTATTTGGGAGTGAGATTTTAAAAATAATAGGCCAGTAGATATGAAAACAACTGAACACTTTTTTTTTTTTATGGTTCTAATGCCAATTTAAATGATCTGTTTTCTGCAGCCACAATAAAACGTAAAATGCACAGCAGAAAAATATAAACTAAACTCTAGCAGAAAAATTCTAAGGCTTTTTTCTACTAATAAAGCTTTTTTTTGTACTTTTACCCTCTTTTTTTGCTATTAAAGTATTTCAGAAAGATGCATTTCTGCACTATTCTGAATAAAATGCCATCTTTTTTGTTAACCATCTTTTCTCTATCAAAAGCAGGAGCTTGATGAATGAGTTGAAAGGCTACCTAACTTCACCACTGCTGCTGGAACACTACATTTAGCTTTGTCAATAGCCATTCTATAGCTTTTCATAGTTACATTCAGTGAAAGAAATGTTCCACCTACTAAACCAATTACCACCTCAGGAAAGTTCATGCACTCAACAACAGAATTAAAATATGACAGATCAGAGGACTTAATATAATGATGCTGTAACTTACATACAGATCAAAAAATAGTCCACTGAGGGAAAAAAAGGTTGGTCAAGACCCCTTAACAGCTAAAGAAATAAATTTGTATTCTCCTGTTACATTATTAACAAGAATAATAGGAATGAAGTCATAGTAGGATAAATAATTTATTTTATTTTCCTATAACCTAGTTTGTGGCTTAGCAAGATGAAACTATAAAGAAAGAAGAAAAAATGGTTTATTACCTGAAAGATTTCATCTGTGAATTCAGCCAGATTTTATAAGAAAGAATTCTGTATTAAATATGATTAAATATTATTTCATATTAAATATGGTATTATCAATAATAATTTACTACAATTTTCTTACAATTACAGAAGAGTATGTTGAAAAGAGCTCCCCTAATGCTTATCTAGGGAAAGCATCACTCAGCCTCATAATCATCGTATAGCTAAAACACGCACTACTATGTACTCATCGACCCATTCTTTAAAATATACAATTAAATCTATTTTCCAAGATTCCTGGGAACTTTTGACTAACTCAGACACTGGAAAGCATTTCCTAGTTTTCAACCTAAATTCATCACTCAGAATAGAAGTTGGAGAGAAATTAAATAAGCCGCCAAACAATTAGTTGCTAGTAGCTTTGTAACATCCTTCTCTTAATAGCCAGTTTTCTCCCCTCTAGGATAAGCAAACCCAACTATTGCAAGATCTTCCTCACAAGCTACTTTTTCTAAACTTAACAGTACCTATTTTTTGTCTTTTTGGGGGGCTAATTTTTCTACCATCTTAAAAACAGTTCCCCAGAGTAGACACAGACGAACATCAAACAATAGACAATAAACCACATCCAGTGTCATGTACAGAAAGACCTTTTGTAGGTCATAGATAGCATATGCCTTTTTCGCAATGGAGCTATGACTCACAATTTATCCTGTGACCAACCAAACGATTCACAAGTTGTATTTTGCCATGCTGTCTGTGCTTTCTGCATTTCAGTTCTCCTTCTCAGCACTAGTCTTCACTGTATATTATGAGTTGATTTCAGATCATCTACCCGATACACCACAGACATCATGAACTCCAGTTTCAACCAGGGTGTTTGCATCATCCACCCACTGCCCACACAGCCTCATCTTTGTATGTTACAGAGGTAGAGTAACTTCATTGTCCAGCTAATTAAAGCATAAGTGGATCTAGACTGCACTTGAGACTACTTCTCAGCCTAACAACAAATGATTGACAAGTGTTCCCAAGAGAGAAGTTTCAACCAGGAGGATAGCTCATAATGATTTATCTAATCTTATTTCCTTGTATCATTTATGCGAATGCCATGGGAAACAGAACAAATAACAAATGGTGCATAGGCCATGTCCATTGCTCTACATTTATCCAGAAAGCCAGTTTTCCTGTCCCATTCCCACTCAAAGCACCTTAAAAGTTAGGCATAAACTACTGATGCCAATGACTGTACATCTTTTCACTGGAGTACCGATGTAAATAAAAACAATCTTTTCACTGGACTGCAATGTGGCTTTACACTGTTAAGACAAACATGTGAAAAACATTCCACTGCATTTCACTGGAGAGAAAAACTCAGCAGAAACATATGACGTCAGCATCCTTACCCATCATCCCAACTGCACTGCTGGGCTTCAAGCAGAAATGCTCATGTACATACAAACATTAACAGACTAGAGCTACAAAGCTCACTTAAAATATGAGTTCTACAATTTATTTTAAAAATGTCACCATCATTTAGATGGATCGGTGCAAAGACAGCTTGATCAAAGTGATGCATTGTAGGGTATAGCCCATTTGTCTCCACGTGCATCTCCTTAAATCCATTTAAGGAGTCAGAAAAAAGCTTTTATGACATGACCCCTTCCAGCCTTGCCCTTTTCACCTGGATCTCTGGCAATAGATCGCTCTCAGATAGCAGCAGATTTCATAAATGCATACAGAAAATAGTTTAAGTTAGCTAATTCAAAGCACAGGCTGGCAGAAGATACCAAGAGCAAGTCAGGGAATAGGGGTGATGAAATCTAAAAGGTCTGCAGAGATTTTTTTGTTGCCAGGAAACCCCTAGACTTCTAGAAAAGTGGCAGGTATACTAACCTCTGGAACAGGCACAAGGAAATGGGGAACCCTGAAGTCAGAAGGAAATGCAATGACTTTTTTTACCCCCACCCTTACCTGAACATTAGGAGATAGCATTATTTTACATTCATGCATGAAATTAACAGGACTGGTGATACAGTGGGACAATTTTATTATTTTAGAACAGAACATCAGTTACTACCTATTAGACCTTTCAAAAAGGCAAAAATACAGACTACAAAACCAGCATTGAATGAGGAACACAGTTCCAAAGAATACTTTGCAGGTTACAAATTGTAGAACAATAATATTCCATAAAGTAAAACAAATCAAGCAAATTATTTCACTCAGAAAACTGAGTGTAGTGTCAAGGTATCAGGCAACCTGATTCTACTACCTTAAATAAAATAGTTTCCGAAACTATGTAAGTTTCACCTGGTTTATGAATTCTGAATTCATGTACCAATTAAATGCCCAACTGAACCAATGCAATCGGAATTATATAGCATCAAGAGTTAGTAGTATTTTCAGCATTGTTCTGAAATGCAAGAAATTACCCATACTAATTCTGTATTCACATCCTTTTTTTTTTTTTAATGTTGCTAGTTCCTAAGTTTCTTTATTGCAGGTTACAGATAACTGGGTGTTTGGTGTAAAACTTTTTGAAAATTCATTCCTATATTATACATTTTATGGTAGATGCGTTAACACCCATAAAGCTGGAAAAAGTCAGACAAAAATGCTTCTGGAGATCTTTTATTTTGGAATTTTCTTAGTGAAGAATCTTTAGCTTTTGGAAAAGAAACATTAACTTTTGTAAGCCACATTATTAGAGGAAGCATAGTAATTTCACCATTAAAGTGCTTGGGTTAAGCTATAAAATATTCAAATAAACAGTGCTTGAATAAAAAAAAATCTCCTACTATCCTCTCCCAATGTAGAAAATACTTAAGATACTGAGAATCTTGCCAAAGCAGTAAAAAATACACCCAGAACTGAAGTGCCACATGCAAGTTAGTCAATTCTCAATTTAGTAATTTCTAGATGCAGTATTATTTGTCTCTTCTATTTATATCTCTTTTAAAAAGTTCCTTACCCTATTATTAACTCATTTATTCATATACTTTTCTTTCTTGTTGTTCACAACTAATACAATCTTGTTTTTAATGAAGTAGTAACAGGGGTTCAAAAACAGTCAAAAACAAGGCCTCAACATGTATAAAAGGCAATATAAATGAAAAAGCTAGTTTTCTCCAACAGGAACCTTCAGGAAGAGAGCTAGTATTTCTGTTCACCTCTCTCTAGAAAGGTTATCTCCAAAAACAAAAGAGTTAGTAAAAAAATATTGTGGCAGAGAAGTATCTGAATATAGGAGAGTTTGCTGTTCTCTGCCTAGCTGACAGAATCATCCTTGCTTCTTCAGGAGTGGAAAAGTCCTGAATGCTAGTGTGCTTCTCCATCAACCTCTATTTGGGTTCCTCATCCTGAAAGTTCCAGACATTTCCGGTATCGCTCAGCAGTTGCATAAGAGGCAGCAAAATGAGCCTGACCCAATTCTATAGGTGTTGCTGCTACTACTTGGCAAAGAACTCAGGAAAGGTATAAGGTCCAATGGAAGGTAGCAGTATATACTGTGTAAATAAACATTTTCTTTCATTCCAAAAACCATTTTCCCTCTAACTCAGTCATATTTGGCACCTATAAATTATGCATGATAATTGGAGTTCCCCAGTCTACGCTGGCTCATTTCACACAATCACAAAAGCTATGTTTTTAGGGAAAAGTTTACTATCCTGGTGGAAAACTCTTAAGTTATATGTTAAAGATACAGCAGGACATCCACATTTTATGAAGTGAAAATATTCACTGTATTTAACAGAGAGATGTTTAAGGGTAAAAACCTAACTATATTGCTTTAGGAAAAAAAAAAAATACCAAAAAAAAAAAACACACCACCAAACAAAACCAAAACACCAAAAAAACCCCAAGAAATACATCAAACAATAGCATCACAACTACAATACCTCTTACAATAGTCTTAACATGGTTTAACCCATTTGGCCATTGCTCATTCAGTTCAGATTCAGTAGAAAAGTTGGCAAACTGGATGTTCCAAGCAACATGGAAAAGAATTTCAAATTCGTATTTGAAATGAGAGTGAAGTCTAAGAACAGATAAGGAGCCTGGTTCACAACAAAAGATCCTGTTAGCATAATAACATTACCAGCCCCCTAACCCAAGATGTGAATGATGAAATAGATGTGTGTCTATTGGATCTACATGTGACACCTCAAGATTAAGTTGCAATGTTGCTCCAAAATTTACACCACCCAAGTTCTGGCTCCCTAAAAGAAATACAGACAGATATTAAAGCTGCAAAGCCTTCAAAATATGATATTTATCTTTCTTTGCTCAAGTGTCAATAATCATCTTTAGCAGCAAAAAAACACATTTGTTACAATGATCCTTGGATCCTGGAATTCACTGATGTTTTCTTCATGTTACAAAGTAAAGATCCTCAAGGGTGAACCAATGAAGCTATTGGTATTTCCAGAGAGGTTTTCTAACTTTCTCTTGTGTTTCGCAGAGAAGGGAGGCAGGGAGGAAGAGAAGGTGAGAGGAAGGTTACGCTGTGCCTGGCTTTGTTAGGGAACCTTAAGAGCTACATAAGACTTGGTAGCTGTTTTCTAGGTGAGTCTTTTTTTTTTTAAGGCAAATTAACTACAATTATTACAGTAAACAAGGTTTTTGTCATTTAACAATTTTTCACATTACAGGAATAAGAAAATGAAGTTATTAGAAACAAATATGGGAAACTGCAATGTCTGAACTTCCTCTTGCCCAACACTGCTTTTATTAATCCAAGTATATATCACTATTAAATTATATCATACTAAGGCTTTATAGGAGTGCAACATAACAGTGAAGCTTTCTAAGGAAAGGAAGAAGACAGCAGCGTTACATTTAGTTTCCTGATTAACAATAATGTCAGGATACACTGGCAGTAAGTTTAATGAAAATTGGATTTCAGCTCCTTCCTGAGGCTTATGCAGTATCTGTAGCATTGCACCACAGCATGGGATATCAGAACACAGTGCAAGTGTTTACCCTGTCAATCACGTGTCAATCTATCCAGCTTTCTACAAATATCCCTTGTATTTGGAGCAGTTCCACAGACCTCAGTAATTAAATTTTTTTTAAACACAATGACAGACACATTTAGCAAATCTACGAAATTAAAGCCACTAACATGTGCAAGGAACAAAAAGTAATGTCATGGTTACCTTTCTGCAATTAGGAAAGTTTACATGTCAAAATCTCCTATAGTTATTTAAAATACATGCTTATTTTTCAGGTATTATTACCATTTGTTTAAAAAAATGCATTAATAAGCATAAGTGTGGGTGCTTGACTTCAAAGTCAGCAGGTGATTTTTGTTTTTCTCTTCCACAGCATGCTTCCCGCATTAAGAAAATATTTTCTTTCACACAAAGCATCTTGGAATCATTTATGTTACAGAAAGCTAGACTAACCAGATTTTCCATTAAGAATGCAGAAGAGAATTGTTCAGGGAAGAAAGTCTTCTCCAGAAAAGACAGAAACCTAGATATCACACTGTCTGCCAGCTGAGCTTACACTGAACATCACCAAGTAAGGTCACAACAAGGTTCAGGACAGTGATGAGAAATACTATGCTGAAGAAATGAAGACAAAAAGCTTTTGATGCACCCAAGAATTTCATGAAGTTGATAACTGAAGAGTGGAAGAAGCATGACTAAGCATGATATCCCCTGAGCTATGGCAAGTTATACAGGAAGAATGAGTGTCATAAGAAATTATTGCTGGTATCACATCTATTAAATGATCCTCCCTTTCTTCGCACACAATTTCCTCTTTCATTGATCCATGACATTTAAAAAGTGGATTTGACTACCATTATGCTTCTCCTAACTGCCCAGGAAACTTAACCTGGAACACTGTCAAAATACAGTTTTTATAGCAGTTCACAGTCAGAGTTTATATTGGTGAAGAAATAGAAATTTATGTACTGAAATATTCTCTATCCCGTGGCTCAGGTTTGGTAAGTTTGCATTTCCTGCAGAAACAAAACCCCCTCCAACAGCTAGCAAAATGAAATACCTGTCCACAAAACCAGGAGAAGTTACAGCATATTTCTACAAATAGAAACCTGATGCTGACTTTGTAAGACCCATCATAATTCAGACAGGCACAGTGAATTCTTCATCTCTGGAATTTTTACAAATATTTTATATCTAAACAATACCCCTGGTACTTATAAACTGCATTTTCAAGTCACCAAATACAACAAAGTGAGTCACATAGTTTGCCAAATTTCTTGGCTCACACTGCAGGGTCCTGTCTGGTGGTATAGTCTGACGCTTCCTTCTTACAGTCATCTTCCCATTTAACACTGAAAAATGTATGGAAACAGCAAACAACAACTTATGTAATGAGAGCAATCTGAAGACAAAGAACAACAAGCACCCTCAACCAGGATCCCATATATGTACATTAGGACAGTTCTGTGATAGGAAAAAAAAACAATCTGTAAGGACCAGGAGGATTCTGAATTTCAAAAAGTAAGCTTATTATCACCAGACTGTCATTCACATCAGAGACAATGTCCAAATACTAGGACATTCCATTGATCAACTCATCAATCCAATTAACTGTAGGCCAGAAAAAAAATCTTCAGGGCTAGAGCTGGAATTGATGGAAGTATAAAAGTGGGGAAGATTGATTTCCTCGTCATTACGAAAAATGCACATCTTTCATCTAGAGACACATCACAATTTTTCAAGATTCACGTGCAATTTACAGTACTGTTTCCTACATTTTTCATGCTTCTGTTGGCACCAGATTTCATTAAGATGCTGGCAGTGCCACTTGCAGCTCCAAGAGCATCTCCTCTGTCAACAGCTTGATCTCAGATGAGTCATACAGCTTCGTCTA
Source organism: Pezoporus wallicus (assembly GCF_028554395.1). Classification (NCBI taxonomy): domain Eukaryota; kingdom Metazoa; phylum Chordata; class Aves; order Psittaciformes; family Psittacidae; genus Pezoporus; species Pezoporus wallicus. The sequence goes on from NW_026637470.1 coordinate 2,862,471, forward strand.
GCAAGCAAGGAGAAAAGCCTCTTAAGCCTGTGTAAATAAGTCAACTCAGCGAGCTTCATTAAACACCAAGCAAGAAGCAGTCAGACAGGTGAAGAAAATAGAAACATTGTCTCTGCCACAGTTTAAAGTTCAGAATTTCAATGTTAGAATTTCAAACTCTGAAATTCTAAAATCTGCCACTGATCAGATTCCACTGCAACATCTTTCACTGCATCATCATTCAAAAAAACCTAAAGATATCTCATTCCACCCAAGCAGTACAGCTCTCCCTAGTCTTTGGCAGGGAAACCTGAAGAACCTGATGGAAAATAATCTGCCAGCCATCAGTGTTGACACTCACCACAGGTATCAGTACCGTATGGTAGACATCTACTGCAGGATATGAACCTATTTAGTAGAGAAGCTAAGCAGTACACTCAGAAAAAAGCTAATATATCAAGCTTATACGGGAATTGTTTATATCCAAAAGCAGCAGACAGGGCTGCATCAAAAACAGGAACAGCAGAGAAGTACAGACCTTTGTATACTGGTAGTATTTTTCCCACTCTACAAATCTGCTTTCTGAGTCGAGCTTTCAGGCCAGTCTGGCTTGAACACTACTTGCGGATATGAGAAATTATTTTGGAATTATATACAGATATTCACTGAAAGAGAAATAGGTTGTAATTATAGGTTAAGTTACTGCAGTGTTAGGAAGCTCATGGAAGACTAGAAAGGAACCAGATCAGCACCCACAAGGGGGAGTCTGCCCCTGAGAATAAATCTGAACTGCTGCACTTCATTAGACAGTCTACGGTTATCGGACAGCCCACCACTCTGCAATTCAGTACAGAAAATTTTCAGCAAGCTTTAGGCTTTAATCAGGGCTATCATCTGCAAAAAAAAGGAGAGCTTCAGGAGACAAAAAGAGCAGGAAGAAAGTTGAATGAAATTAAGAAACTGGGATATGACCTTTACAAAGGGAATACATGTAAATCTATCTAAATACATTGAATTTTTCTTTTTATTAAAGAAGAAACAGCCCAGGGAAACAGGAATGGAATACACATACTCAGAAGATATGTTTCCTATTTATCTTGGTTCCTATAGTCATACTATTTTCACTTCTAATCTGCCTGGAAATGACTAAATATTTGTTATTATTTCCACTTCGGAACTATTTATCTTCATAGCCATGGTAATACATTCACATAAAGGCACCAGTGCTGCCAAATTCCTTCGTTATAATTTGGACCATGGTGTAGAGGCTGGGGTGTTGGCACTTGCATCTCACTGGACCCGTAACAGCAGACACTCATCATCATCAAGTCATTATCACATTTTCCCTTCATGTCTGTGTTTATTTTAAGAAATTCCCATGTGTTCAAACACTACCTAGGCTTATTTCATAGTACCAATCCTATATTAAACTTCAGCACAAAGAGCTATTTCCTTACTTTCCCCTTTACAGTTCATACCTTCTGGAGCAGTTTCCTTAGATCCACATCTCCAAGCATTCAAGAACAAAACAAAAAGCATAAATCAGACTAAAAATCTTATTTATTATACAGGCTTTAAACGCCCCAAAAGAGTTTACCATGTTCCTTTTCAAAACTACACTTAATTCACACCACATTTCCTTTTTTAAAAAAAGTCTCATATTTGGAAAGTTTTACGTAGTATAATCCTCTCTAAACATTACACAATCTCAAAAGCACTGCTGATAAAACTACACCCAGCAGGATATTATAATTAAGGATAAAGCAAAACAAAGCATCAATTAAAATGTGATTTCTGGTTATACAATATTTTCCTCTGGTAGGAACTGAAACCACATTCAGAACATCCTTTTAATGTTCTTTTGGACCACCCACATTAAATTGAAATATTTTTTAAGTTTGTGTTGGGTTGTTTTGCTGTTGTTTTTTTTTTTTTTAATTACTGGTCATAGCTTTATGTGTATGCTGTTTCTTCTATCTGCATTCACAGAAAATAGACCCAGGGTTTTCATTACCCTGATTTAGAAGGACAGAGACTCCTAGGTGATCTGGGCAAATTCATTAACCATGGCATACCAAAATGATGAGCAGCAACACTTGAGCAGTAGGGATACATTAATTATCTTCTGTATCTTCTTTTGGGCATACCAAAAGTACTCTCCATTTTTGTATGAATATTTGCCAAATTCACTTAGAACCTACACTATTATTGCACAGGATCAGATGTTCACCACTATAAAGAGTTTTCTGCTACATTCACATTAAGCAAACCAATTCGAAAGTCATCTTGAGTTTAGAAGCCAAAATAAAATACAATAGACAAATGCAGTCATACAGCCATAATTAAGAATTGCAAGCAAAATGAACAAAGATTAATAACAGCAGAGTTTCTTACAAAACAATCCCACCCACAGTTAGATCATTGAAAAAAGAGGCACTAACTATAGTTGCAGGAATCTAGCTTAAGTGCCATTTTCAACAAAGTACGAAGTCAAATACCTTTGCGTTTCTAAGAAACCATAAACCAGAACTTATAGCATCACATTCTTATTCTCCTTATGAAGACATTAAGCTCCAAATGCATACCTCTAGTTCATCAAACAATTCAGCATTCAATGGATACAGACAGTATTTTTCTTAGCTACTTAACAAACTTGGAGAAATCTTCAAGACAGGCAGCTTTATTGCATTTGCTCTTTGACTACTTCTCAAAGACTGGGGTTTCTTTTGGGTTCGGGGTTGGGGGGGAAGGGTGTTCTTTTGTTTTATATGTTAAAATCTCAAAGATCAATAAATAAAGGCCAAAGATTTACCAATGCTAATACATTTGCATACCCACACATGACAGACTAAGGCCCTGCTGCAGGCATGAAAGGCAGAGTTATGAACACTAATTCTATGCCAGGGAATGCATAAAACAGTGTTTCTTGTAAAAGGTTGGCTTTCTGGGCTGTGACAGCACACTGAAGATGGCTCATGTTAAGCTTGTCATTGACCAACAACCCCAAGTCCTTCTCCTCAGGGCTGCTCTGAATCTCTTCTCTGCCCAACCTGTAGCTGTGCCTGGGATTGCTCCGACCCAGGTGTAGGACCTTGCACTTGGCATGGTTAAACTTCATGAGGTTGGCATCAGCCCACCTCACAAGCATGTTAAGGTCCCTCTGGATGGTGTTCTTTCCCTCCAGCATATCAACCACACCACACAGCTTGGTGTCAAAGGCAAACTTGCTGAGGGTGCACTCAATCCCACTGTCAATGTCACTGACAAAAAAGTTGAACAAGACCAGTCCCAACACTGATGCCTGAGGGACACCACTCATTACTGGTCTCCAGCTGGACACTGAGCCATTGACCACAACTCTTTGTGTGCGGCCATCCAGCCAGTTCTTTATCCACCAAGTGGTCCATCAAATTAATGCCTCTCCATCAAACTGACATCTCTCCACATGTTGGAGGTTTTTTCCCCAATAAAAAATGCTTTCTACTCTCACTAAAATATGCAAAATTCTTTTTAACTTAACCTAAGCTCTTTTAGAGTAAGCATATGAAATAATACACTGATAACAGTTCAACACTTTTTTGCCAGCACTGAAAAGCTCTTTAGGCTGAACCCTACCTTACTATCATGGTGATCTTCAGCTCCTTTTAGGACAAATGATACTTCCTGGACTAAAAGACAAATCAGCAGACACCTAATACAGTATTTGCCATTTTCAGGTGTGTGTTAGCTTTTTCATATTTCAGAATTTTCTCCCTTTTGCCAACTCAATGTCTAGGGTTTATCTAGGTATGAGAACTACTGCTTGTCAGCAATGACTGCTGCATCTGACTTCATTTCACCATCCCGATCAAATACAGTAGATGAAATACAAGACCGCAAGGTGTCATACTGCAAAACAGAATTAAGCTATTCTTCCCATTTGGCACCTCTATGGATAAAGTCATTATGAAGTCACCTTGTTATAGAATGGTTAGGAAACCAGCAGTGAATAAAATTAATGGAAAAAAAAAGCTTTGATTTTCTGCTACCACAGTGAAAAATCCAACATCCACTGTTACTCCTAAATGTTAGATTTTGTGAATTTACAACTCCAGACTGTCAAGTTCCATTTCTTTAATAAGAATTCATATCCTGGAAGCACTACGAGTATTTTGACTAGACTACTGAATATATGCTAAAACATCATTCTTAGGTCACCCATCTGAAAGATGAAGAAATCTTTTCTCAAACAATCAACCCCCTAATTCAATTACATTTCTCCTAGTTTTGGTCTTCGTTCCCTCCATATATGTGTGCATACAATACTGCCATTCTTCTGACAACTACATAACTCTTACATAACTAAGCTAACTGCACACTCATTTTAAAGACTTCCCTATAACTTAAATCCAGTTCAGTTTAGTTTTTGTTCATTTGACTGAGGAAAAAAACACAATAGATTTTGCAACCTGATTACAAGAACAGACAATAACTCAGTTTAGCCAAAATTCTAGTGAAATGTTTCTTTTATGTTGCAACAAAATGGAAGAAACGCACCTGAAGTGAACATCCCACATTAGCTATAAAAGGAAACCACCTTGACATTACTTTTGCAAAACTTCTGTGTAGTTAAAAATATTTTTGTTTCCATCTCCTGCAGCATCTTTGATTCATATGAACAAACCTGCATCTTATTCCATGCTGCACTGTACATTTACAGCTATTATCATTAAGTGTCTTACAATTGTTTTCTCTGCATTGATCACAACCTTGAATTTGCCATAAGTATTTTTCATTTGCCACATTCTCCAATCCATATCCACAGGACAAAATTCTGGCATACTTTGTATTTTATTTAAATCAATTAGTATTAGTTCCTCTAACATAATTTACTGGTGTGCTGTTCACACAGCTTACATCAGTGATTAACAGGCTACAAAACAATGTAATTAACAGGCCACAAAACAGTGGACTCAATAATAAATACTTCACCTCAGTGCCTTATCTAAAACTTTAACACAACTGGCCACACCCCAGAAACTTTGTATGTACTTTTGTATGCAAGATTTCAAAGTAAAGGTGACAGTACACTGCATATCACAAAATTTGTTCAGCTTAATTGGCATGCTAGCTGAACAAGTTTAACTAACAGCAATCTTTCTTAAAATAGCTGTAAAATTCTCTATTTCCTAATCTAAGCAGTCTCCTAACATGATCAATGATGAGTATGACCTGCTTTGGCAGTTAGACCCCCAAATCTGAAAATGTACGAGTACCCTTACTGGTGAGCCAAAGGAAGAGGAACACCATGGTTATTATTCCTTTCCTAGATTAAAATTTGACATCTACCAAACATACATACAGAACTAAAATTTAGCTGTAAGACAACATCTCTGTACTGTGTCAAATGAGAATTTCTGGCTTATGCATCGGACATGAATGCCGTACTGAAGATCAAGTAGCAAAGCCCTCCTCTATGGATTTGGTAGGCTCTCCACTTTGTAAGAGGTTTTGAGTTTTTTTTGTTTTCACAGAATCATAGAATAGTTAGGGTTGGAAAGGACCTTAAGATCATCTAGTTCCAATCCCTGTTTGTTTGGGTTGTTTGGTTGGTTGGGTTTTGTTTGTTTGATTTCCTTCATTTAAAAAAAATCACTGACCTAAAAAATAAGATTAGAATGTTTTCTTTTGTTCTTGTGTTGTAAGGGCATAAACCATGAGAGGAGTAACATTGCTATAACAAGATATAGTATAGGAGAGTTACACAAAAGTATTTGCTCTATTGAATTTACAGGTACATTACTAAAATCAAGGCTGCAAGTCAGTCTCTCACCTTTTACAATAATTGTAAAATTTATAAGAAAAATCCCAGAATATGACAGAATCAATTAATCATGGTGTAGATTTAGCACTAATACAGAAGTAGTAAAGACCAGGTAGGAATTATCTCCAGTCTCAGAAATCATAACTGCTTTCCTGCAGCATACATTTGAGTGTCTTCAGTTTACATAAATAACTTCTTTTTTCCCCACTTTAATATGTGTGTTTATACTCTCTTCTCTCTATTTAGCTTTCCATATCTTTACACTCTGAGAAGCAGCTACCACAAATGCCCCTTCATTACATTAGCTGTTATCCTATCTTTGCAACCTTTCCCTGTGGGCCTTATCAAACTTGAGATGCAAACTTCTTAGTTTCAAGGTCAACTATCTCAATACCTCCAGCTACCCACCACTCCTACAAGAATCTACAGAAGAGGAAAAGAAAAAGTCGATGTTTCTTCTATCTCCCCTGTATTAAAGTACTAAAAGCATTGAACAGCCACCATCAAATCTCTCCTCATACATGCTACTTTATAAAGTATAAGCAGCCCTTCCTTACAATTGTATGGATTACACATTCACAGCAAAAGTAAAATTGTCATTGAACTGCCTGGACAGAAGGGGAAATGAAAATAAAGAGGCAAGGATTTTTTTCTGTTGTACATATTACCCTGCAAATCCTCAAGGAGTACTTAACCAGAAGATTTACCCCCGCATTTCAACTCCTTGTTTCTTTCCCCTGAAGATTTAGTGCCATGGAAAGAAGCCTTCAGAGCATGGTCCTTTAGACACCCTTGAGCCAGGGAGGGCCTGCACCTGGGCTTGGCTGTAAAGATGAAAAGAGTGCAGCAAGTCCCAGCTTTATTCCCCATGAGATGGGTCTGAAGAGCCATTAGCAAAGCAGGCCCTTCAAGTGTCTGAGAGTGAGAGAGAGAATAAACTCCGCTTGGTATTCATAAGCAGCCTTTTCCAGATAAAACCGCCAGCCCCAACTCTGGTATCTTTACAACAGCTATAAGGATCAGGACAACAGTCTGGGTTGTTCATTGCTGCAGTCCTTGCTTCAGCTCCCCTCTGAGATCAAATATTGCACTATATTGGCACTTTTCCTTATGATAATGAGTCCCTTTAATTGGTACTTAGATAATTGATGTGACCTGCTCACCAGGAGGCCGAGTCCCACACAGTTCAACACAGTTTCAACTCAAGTCTATCAGTCCACACAAGGAAAGCTCAGCCTGCCGCTTCCTGCATGCACTACTCACTCACTCACCAGTTCAGCAAACCTCAAGCACCCACCAGGACTGCAAAGTGAAGAGAGTAATCCAAGCCTAGTACAGGATAAGCCTTTCTTATCTATCCTAAACATATTCTAAGTACTCCTTTATATGACATGTCAATTCAGGAACTGGACAAAGAAATATTTTACAGTGTTTTTAACTGAAAAACATACTCAAATGGTGATATACTGCTTTGACTGTAAATGGTCAACTATTTCAGACAAAAGCAAACACAAGTACCTCTGACAAGTTTCTATCTGAATATTAAATTTCAACTTAATATATTCAGAGAAATTTGAAAACCACTGAGATCCCACTGGCAGACAGAACTCTCACTGCAGCTGTAATATTTCATCAAGTGTTAGATGGCTTATGTCATTTGTGTGGACGAAAGGAACATTTACTGTATCAGCAGATTCCTAAGTTTTCCAGCTCTGTTATTGACATGTGTAAATGATATGATCATAGAACCATAGAATAGTTAAGGTTGGAAAGGACCTGAAGATCATCTAGTTCCAACTACCCTGCCATGGGCAGGGACACCTCACACTAAACCATGTCACCTAAGGCTCTGTCCAATCTGGCCTTGAACACTGCCAGGGATGAAGCATTCACAACTTCCCTGGGCAGCCCATTCCAATGCCTCGCCACCCTTACAGTAAAGAACTTCCTCCTTATAGCCAATCTAAACTTCCCCTGTTTAAGTTTTAGCCTCTTACCCCTTGTCCTATCACTACAGCCCCTAATGAACAATCCATCCCCAGCAACCCTATAGCCCTCCTTCAGATAGTGGAAGGCTGCTATGAGATCTCCATGCAGCCTTCTCTTCTTCAGGCTGAACAGCCCCAGCTTTCTCAGCCAAAAAAGTATACAAAAAATGTGTGGGTTATCAATAACTGTGTTAAGCTGCACTGGGTTTTTTTTTATTAATCTACTAAAATGCTTTAAAGTTGGGGGTTTTATCCCTAAGTAGAGACATTAAAAACATACCCCTACAAAAGTACAAAAAAAAACCAAAACAATCTCTAAACCTAGCTGTAATTTCAGGTTTTACTACAGTATGTTTAGAAAAACACATCAGCTGAAAAGCAGCTGCTCTTTAACAAAGAGCATTTCATCTTGCTTTAGCTCTAGGATGCAAAAAAAAAACCTATTCAAACATGCTTTGCAAAGCAACATTATGGCAAAAAGCATTTGTAGATCAACATTACAACAAAAACCATTATGAAAGACCAAGAGCAAATTAAAGCTTTTATATAGCCTTGACTTTCTTTGATATAATGGAACATATGAAAGCAGATCTGTACAGGCTAAAGTGGATATGCATTTTTTGTAGTAATGTTGTTTCCCTTGCCAATTTCCTATTCCTTTTGAAGAATTCAGACAGTAGCTCCTACAACCAGTGCACGATGTTGACTGTTTCAAGCCCCTTTTGTTATAAAAGCTTTTATTTTTATCAAGAATATGTAGACAAATCTGGCAGCATGACTTTTTTTTTTACTACATTAAAATTTTTGTTGATATGTTCTATATATATGTATTAGTAACTTTCTAGGAAAAAGTATGCTCTTTGTAAGAATGTACACTTTGGGAAATATTTTTAAAAACATATGTGTTGTTCGAATGCTGTGTAACTTTAGAGAAGCTTTAAAAGAAATTCAATGCATTTAAAATGCTATATAAATCAACATTCAGGATGAAGGGTCAGAGGTTAAACTGTCTGTCCTTCTTGACTACATTCATAAATGTCTTTTCTAGCTGTACTTATAGAAGCAACTGCAGTGTAACTTGGATATTAAAACCTCCAAGGAAACCAACAATAAATGCTGCTAAGAATTTCACAAGAGTTTTTTTTTTCCTTAGGTGTTAATTAAATGATCATTTAACACCGAAATGTAAACACAACATTTTCATCTACTGACAGCATAGCCTATAATAAATCCAGGGTAATAAACGTCCTGGTGTTAATACTCTAAACCAAGTTCCCACAACACACTAAGATGCCTTGTCGTGTCTAAGGTTAAGCATCTAGACACAAAACAAAGATTGTGCCTACTCAACTTCCAGTTCAATTTTCCCATCGCCCAGTGACCTAGGTAACACTTTGAGCAATAAAGAATAAATTTAATTTTTCCAGCATTTTGTGAGGATTAAGAACAATTGTTGGCCTGCAATGACTTTTTATCCTCGGATTCTTTCTCTTCCAGAGCATTCCCCCAGTTCTAAAAGAAAATTCTGATGGTTTAAGACACAGAACAAACAGAACTTTAAATTAGGCTTTTTTCAATCAATTGGAACTGTTGGAGGGGAAGCAATCAAGCTTTCTTTGGACTTTTCTCAGCTATTCAGTTACTTTAGGCTTTAATCTTGCACTCGCAGAAGAAACCTACCATCATAGGGACAAGCGTCTATACTTTCACATTTTCTCTTGGCCTGATTTATTCCTCTTTTCTGTTCCTTTTTTTTTCTTTTTTAATCTAGATGACACGGCTGCACTTAAATGTCCACTCTGTGCAAGCTGAGACTTACAGATGTCCTCTTTATAATGTTTCACACCATGTTGCTGCACCACATAATAATGGCATTTCCTCCGACATGCCTTTTTACTTTTCATTACTTCCTTCACTGAGATTCAGTTTCCTACTTAACTCTTGCCTAAAAGGTTTCCTATGTCACAATTCACCAAAGCTTTCAAGATTAACCCTCCAGGAACAATCCAGGGACTGATACAGAGTGGACATGAATATAGTTACAGGTGACTCAAAACCAGCTAATTAAATTTTAGTATTAAAAGGAATTAGCTTAGCTCTCTGCTTTGACCACCTATCACCGAAAACATGGAAGGCAATTATTAATGCTTGAGGCCAAATAGATCAAGGTAATAATGCCATAATAGCTAAAGCCAATATCTCTGTTACTCTGAATGCCACCAGTTTATTTTAAAGCTTGAGTAATTAATGTAATGAATGTTTTATGAATACTGAAATGGAATTTCAATATCAACAGCTAATAACATAAAAAATATCACAGATATTTATGTAGGTCCAGAAGAATTGCCTTCAGCCATTTTTCTGTCTGCTTGGTGTTTTATATGATTTAAATGAATGTTAACAGTGACTAGAAGCAGTTTTGGGTGTTTGTTCTAATGAAAAATCAACAGTCGTAATTATCCCTACAGATGCCTTTCTCTGAAATTAGTTTACTATATCACTTGGTAATGTAGATTACATAAAGATCTAGTGATTTTCCTAGTAGCAGAATTAGCTTACACCCCTATAAGTCCACTCAATTTGCCATTTTATCCCATAGCAAAGGAAACATTGCTTAAAGAAAAAAAATATTATTGAAGATATAAAAGCAAATTTAACTGATATTTAAAGACAACTACCGATGATCTTAAAATTAAAAATACAAACATCCATCATGAGAGCCTTCTCACAAGAAAGAAGTTTTGTTTCCAAAGTTAAAAATCCCATGCTATTACATTTAACCTGATTTCTGCATATTTGTTACATCATTTTTTTTCCTGCACAGCATGACGGGAGGTGCTGTGAAAATACACAAGAAATGATAGTTCAGGAAAAGCCTACAGATTAAAAGATTCTAAAACAAAGGGTAAGAAGACTAGTGTAGTGACATTTGAAGTTGTATAATTGCACAGAGTGACCATAGGGTTTTTCTCACAACATTTTAAAAGTTCATTCTGGTTCCACCAATGCTTCCACTCAACTAAATCCAAGGCCAAATGTTTGTGGCTGCTAGGACATGACTACTGCAAGTTTTACACCAAATGCATATATGTAATACTTGTTCCTGTGCTCAAAAAATAAATCACCTGCTGAATTGTACCAATTTTTAAAACACTTCGAAAAGCTTTAAAAAGTCAACTTGTCATTTCTAACCCTACATAAATAGGGCTTATGTCTGAAGCAAAGCCACAGTGGTATTTGTTTTGCTCACTACATTGTAAAGGAAGAATGAGTTTTTAATTTAGAAACATTATAGCAGAGAATTAGAACTGAAGGTAGAAGCAAGTGGCACTAGGACAAGAGGAAAAAAAGCATATGCAAGCCAAACTGCATATAATTCACATTTCTGTAGATTAAAAATGAGCAGGTGACAGAACAAACTATCAGTGTTTAGTGTCTTACGAAAGTTTCTCTCTTAGATCTTCCATACTGGAAATTATTTCCAGAGAAGAGGTATTACAGACCTAACAGAGGCAACACATTTTCAGTTACTTCAGTTTCTTCCTAACATTAATGTGCCTTAACAAGCCTATTTTTAATACCTATTAATTATTTTATTTTTAGGTAGTCCTGTCTATCCATGGATTGTAATTATAGAAAAAAATAAATTCACAACTATAACTGCCAGTGGGCTTGCAGTATGTGGTACTAAATTCACTCTGGAAACATTCCAGACTGGGGCAATAAGAGCTTGTGTTAGCACCAAAGCACCGAAGTAGCAAAGCTATGATAATGGTACTTCCATACTGCAAGGAAGAGTAGCAATTACGTGTATATTAAATTGGAGTTTTCTTTTTAAATGCTGGCTTACAACAAAGCCAAAACTCTATACTTATTTTATACATATACTATATGCAGTATTTCCTCATGAAATAGTAATTTTGAAAGACAGTTATCTTCTAAGAACTATAGTCACTGTTTTGTTATTATACAAAATAATGCTAGTAATGAAAGACTAGCTAGCATTAGAATTGGTATGTTCTTACCAACTTTATTGTTTAGATAAAACAATTTAAACTTCCTTGTATTTGAACTAAACTACTGTGGTAAAAAACACACCAGAAGTTAAACCACTAGCAGGATGGACACACTTTATGTTGTTTCTAATTACTTCTAGAAGAATAAGATTCAAAACATATTAAAAAAAATAATAATTTTGCCTTATATGCAGGCTGCCAGAATGCCCCAGAACAAATAAAAAAACTGAAACAAATTACTAAAAAAAACTCAACACAGTTTCCTGGGAAGGATATAGCAATAAGGTAGCTTCATAATTCATGTTTTAATAAATCTTTAATTGCTGCACATCCAGTATACTTCTGCATTAAGGTAGAGTGCACCATAGTGTTACTGCAGCACATCCAGCAGTGGAAAAATGCCCATTACACTTATCAAGTGACAGTTCCTTTAACAATATACTTGCAAAAGGTAAGAGATTCATCAATATTGCCTTTTGAAATGCTCATTGGTTTTAATGTCAAGAGCCACCTGTCTGCAGTTGGAGTAAGATTTCCGAGGCTTCAGGACAATGAGCATTTTTCTAATGAGCTATTTTACTATTCAGTTGTTAAAACAGATTCAGACAGAAGATAAATATCTTTTCTACATAACTATGACTATAGTCTCACCTGCCATGATTATTGTTAAAAGGGATATGACAAACCATAAATTAAAGTAGCTGCATTTAAGGCTTAACAGTAAGGAAACCAACAGTTTAAAACTGGCTGGTTTAGCATGTTACTTACACCACCTTTTTACCTTTTTTTTTTCCCCAGTTACATTCCTATCCATTTTTTTTTCCTTTTTTTCCTCTAGGCAAAGGTAAAAAACAAAACAACACTCAGCAATTGATGCAAACCACAGGTTCCTGCAGCAGCTCAAAAAACAGACCCAAGAGCTGCCTGGAGAACTTTCTTCCTCTTCATGTCAGCTGCCCGCAGCCTTCCCCACACTGGGGCTGGCGGCCAGGATGAGTGATGGTGTCGGTCCGACCAGACAACGGTAACCCTGGCAACTGCAACCTGCAATTCCTGCCTAACCATTGTGGGATTTATTGTGGCAGGGGCCAAAGAGGCCAAGAGTAAAATGAAGCAGAGAACTATGGTGTCTGACACATCTAGTACCACACACTTTAATCATAGCTGGCAGAAATTAATTCAGGAGGAATTTTTGCAAGGGCCCCCCATGCAGCATGTTTTTTTGTTGTTGCTATTGCTGCTGTTCTGGCCTAAGATAGTAGGTTTTTAAGGTTTTTTGACCTTCAGTATTTTTCCTTTTAGTTATCAGCTGTTAGGAATTTTATTGAAGTGACTAATAGACATCTCAAAACTGAGTGTTTAGTAATCTGACAATATTAAGATCTTTTTTTCCTTTAGGGGAGAAAAATCTTACTCACAGTATGGATCTTCTCAAGCACATGCATTAGAAGGAAAACATAATATAGGATCAAATCCACTAGAAAGATTGTCTTTTCAAAGCCAGCATTGCCTAACTTACATGGCAAATAATGTTCACTAAGGAAACTTAGACTTGTAGTAAGCACAAGAAATGTAAATCAAAAAGGACGGGCTTTGTGCAGGAATTCAATCTCTGCATGCTACTGGTTAATAAAGGTATCTTCTAAAATTGAATTTTCAAACAGTTTGGGGTCCAACACTTGATATCCTACAACAAATAGCAATCAATGAACTGTGATCTAAGGAGCAAATGTAAGCAGCCAAAATCTATTTGCCTCAGACAAGCACTCACTAGGCTTCAGGAGCTTCTATACTAAGGTGCCATTGCTGATGCACTTAGACAAGTTAGTGTGCATGGGCATACAGATCACTGAAAACAACATATCCCCTTCTCGCAGGAGAAGGGCTTGTTGAACAACGACTTTTATTACCCCTGGGCATTTACAACAGCACCTTTATTTTAATAGTATTGTATAAAAATGAATGTTTATGTACACTGTGCTTTGAAAGATACCTTGCTTTAAAGTAGCCTATAGTGCTATTAACATTGTTTTTAGCATTAACTACTTCCTACTGAAATATTTATGTAAAGATACCTTTGCAGGTAACTCTTAATGGGAAAATCAGTTAAAATTATCCATTTTAACTAGTTCTAAGAGATTTCTTGGAAGCCTGCTAAGTGGGAAAGTAATGTGAAAAATAATTTATTTAATTACCTTTGAAACTCAAGTGTCTTTAGGCACAGAAAATAATGCACTGTCTCTTTTAAACAACCTATCGCTTTCCTTTACTTACATTTCCCATCTGTCAACAAGTGCTTGAAATTTTATTACACTGTCCTGTAGTTTATGCAGAGTTGGTATTATTTTACAGAGTTCTGTTAATGGACTGGATAAATGGTAATGCTATTTAAACTAGTCTCCTGCTCCAGCAAACACAGCTGCAACTGTACTACTATTTCTAGGCAAACATCTTGACCTGAACACGCAGTGCTCTCTCAACCCGTCCAAAGAGAAATTGGAGCAGACAGCAAAGGGAAAGCGTAGCCGGCCGCTGGCGGCAACCAACTGTGTCTAATCATAATTCATATACAGTGTACCCTCTTTCTTTTATATTACATTTAGGCTACACAACAAGCATATGTGCTTCTTCACCTGGCATCTCATTTATAGTCAAGGGTCAAATGGTAATTATTATTCACAGAAGCTCAATATAGTATGTTGAAAATTGGCAGTACACATTGTTTGATTAGCTGTTAAATGCCAAAAATAAATACTAAAACCAAAGCATACTATACATTTTATTGATCAGGTTTAGAGAAGTTTAATTCTCCCCAGAAATATATTTATTTGTATGTAAATACATGTAAGAACATGCAATGATACATGTAAAAAAAACAAATAATTTTATATACTTCATAGTCATCAAGCTCCACATTTGAAAGCTGACTGAGAACAGTTAACCAGCATCAATCCCTTTGTTGGCCTGACATTTTTTTAATTACAAATTCAGCATTAAGCAACTGTAGATTTTCAGTACCACTCATTTTCTTTTAAACATGAATACATTATAACCAGACATTCACTTTCATGGTCTGATCAACAATAACCCTTAGGCAGAGGAAATTTAATACTGTGAAGCCAGTGATCTCTTGCTTTCCACCAAACACACTGTGAGCAGTTGTGTGCTTTATGTCAAAGGACATTAAGCATTTCAGACTAGCATCTATCAAATATACAATTCTGAATTAAATATATTCAAGTATGATTTTGCCTGAAGTGTGCATCCATTTTTTGCCTGCAAATTACATCTCATTTCTATTTTATATGAATCTAGATAACAAGCATTACACTATAGATGGAATAATAAAATGAACATAAATCCCTTTAATTTTCCTTCCTGATAGAAGTAATATCTTTATCATGCCTGGTGGAAATAAAACACACTCAATTGTCAATATATAAACCCACATATAATATTGTGCCACAGTAAAACATTTTTGTCAGAACAAAAGGCTTCAGGAGTTTTCTGGCCTAGTAATGTAACATCTACAGGGAAGTTCTGGAAACAAAGCATACATCCAAAGAAAACAAAAGAAACAAAAATACATACAACTAAATGTTTACACTAATAGAGTCATTTTCAGTTTACAACTTCATATTACTATGAGAAGGGAAAAAAAGAATTATTATTTCACAATATTAAAACAGAAATAATCTCCTAAAATATACAAGCTTCATTATATCATTTGTTGTCAAGAGTATTTCCATATACTCAAGTGGAAACAAGTCAGAGGAACCCCACCTTCACTTATTTTTTCCCCCAAGCACACAACTCAACATAGTCAGCAATTTCAACAGCAAAAGTCTCACCTGAAGTCTAAAGAAATGTCTCAAATTTATATCTACTCAAAATAGGGCTGCATCTGTACAAGCTTTTCAAAGCCTACTTAAGCATATCGTGTTATATCCCTTCCATACCACCTTAGGGTAACTTAAAGGTACCTTAAAATTTATTTTGTTACAATAACTAATTGTGTAGAACAGAAATGAATCCCTTTTACTGCAACAGATATAAGTGGATTCTTAGAAAGGCCAATGGGTCAAAACATTAATTTCAAAATACTGCCAAGAGTGCAATATTATCAAGCCAAAGAACACAACCAAAGCAAATGCTCATTACTATATTTGATATAGTTTTTATTTAAGTTAAAATACTTTTTTTTTTTTTGATTCCCAGAGCTGAAGTTACTACCTTTGTTGTCTGTGAGGGAACACAGGAGAGACTTCTCCACAGACCTACCATTTGCTAACACAGTGATTTTTCTGGTCAAGTGCATACAGCCACGAAAACAAAACTTCAGAAAACCAAAGTACTTATAAAGCACGATATCTCTGCGACAGAGTCTCTAGAGGCTTTTTTTTATCTTTCAAAACAGAAAGAACAACAAAAAAATACAAACCAGAAGAAAAGCCAAAGTGTTCTTTCAGCAAAACTTCATTACAGAAGTGGGAATGGATGAAACAATATTTTGTTTCAAGCAACTACTGGTATCTAACCTAGATTTTAAAAAATAATAAAATAATAATAATCTTGAAATCTTGCAAAGCACTCAAAGATAACACTCAGCTTAAACACCGCAATAATGTTCCTAGATGCATTTTAGCCCTGTCTGAGGCAAAAGTCAAAAGAGTTAATGCAAGACAGATCAATCCAAATTTTCCAGAATACTTGTTATTGCATCAAGCCTACTTACAGCCTGTATAACTTCGGTGTCCCCAGAAAGAGCAGTTCAGAAAGCAACTGGAGGTTATTTCTGTTTAGGCGCCTTTAGAAAGAAAAAGAAAAAGTTGTGTTACATTAAAAGAGCCACAGCAATGCAATACAACCACTTTGAGCAGGCATCCCGCGCTGTAACAAGCTGATTTTAAAGACCAGAAAGGCTATGCAATGCTGGTCCATTAGCGGAGACATGGTCCAGCAATAAATTTACCATGGACTAATTACATTTTCTGCTTTCCCCAACAGACCATATTACCTATTTTATGAAAGATTTTTGAATCTCTGTAGTGTGACTTAATCACTAAGTCAGGAATCTATCATGCAACAACCAGAAAACTAAAAATAGAGATCAGCAGTGTAACTTCAATTCTCCACCAACTCTGAATTCCTCTTAGTATAATATAGGAGATAGATATTTTGTGACCATGAAAAGGTTTAAGGGAACATGTATCAGATGTACACACTAAGTTAAGTAATGAGGTCATGCACCTAAAGATCCATATAACACATTATTTAAATGTGTTTGCTTTTCACATTATTTAAACGTAGTGAAGGAGGCTGTTACAGAAAACCTGATCAAATAAAAGTCAGAAAAAAACAAGACATCCCAGCTTGTACTTGGCATTACAGGGTTGTTTTTTGTTTCCATGATGTTTTTTTCTATAGCCATAAAGATACATGAAAGGGAAGTTAAATTACAAAACCCAAACAATCAGTTGTGCACAAGACAGCACAAAATAAAACCTACAACTAGGATCTGGAAGGTACTCCATTTGTCTGCAAATTTTCTCACTGAGCATGCTGACCAAGGTCAAAACTGCCTAGTCTGAGGTGTTCAGAGTTCAAAGCCTACTGCGTTAGAGCCAGAAGCAACACAACTATCACTAGCCAAGACAAATATATCTATCCCATGTTCATGATTCTTTAAATATACAATGCACATTATTCCCTCTAATGTGTATAAGTGACAGGCCTGGAACATACAGTCATACCTGTCAAGAATTGAAATTCAAAACAGGTTTTTGGTGAGTTTTAAGCACTGCACCAGATATGCCATCTTCCATTTAAGTAAACCTACATACTGAAAAAGTTTTGTCCCATCAACCTGATCACAAATACCAGTTTGTAATACACAGTGCTTATCAATACAATAATTCATGGCATTCCTGGACACCAGACTGCATGGTATTATCTGATACTTATTTTATCCTTACAGTGGGTACATTACATATGTCAACAAACTGTTGCCAAAACGTTCCACAAGGTGAAATAAAGAGATAATTAAAGTTTTGCAAAACTAACTTTTAGAATTTCATAAAGACTCAAAATTTTTTTGCTCATCTTCAGGCTGAATTTAAACTACTAAAGCCCCTTTAGCCTCACAGGGCTCATTTCATAAGCCCTGCTCCATCTAAAGGTCTTTCCAATATAAGTTTTCCCATAAATTCCCACACACACACTCAAAACCCAGTTATAAGTAGCTGCATGGTATAGTTCACTTAATTATTGCTCCCTTAAAGTTTAATGCAACTACTGATGAGGGTGATATAAACTGAAAAATATTCTTTATATAACCAAAGTTTGCTCCCACATTTCAAAAAATAAGCAATATAGCTTTTTGAGATCTAGATATCTGTAATTCTCATTTTTAGGTTCCTTTTTGTTAGTCAAGCAGCAGAAATCCTAATTTCATGTGGAAGAAATTTAAATCACACATTTACAAGATAAAGACAATTTAGAGTGAAAGAAATCCTGAAAAGGAAGCACTACAGTACAGGGATAAGATGGCTGAAGATGCAAGTTAAGGCACAGAAAAATAGGCTTAATCAAAGCAAAAGAAGAAAAAAAAAACAAAAATAAAAATAAACCTGTACTGTGATCTTGGAAGTCAGATTTCCAAATCAGTGGAAGTGAAGTTTTCAATATAAAAGAAAGAGCTATGAAGAAATTAATGACTACTGAAAGACTTGATTTAACATAGCTTAAAAGAAAACCTTACTGACATAAATAAGTGATGCATTTTAGTGTTTGTGGATTGACTGCATTTTCAAACCAGATCATTTAAAACAGGCATTTTTCTAACTTCTAGTAAATTTATGTATAAAAGTATATACTAGGACCACAAAAAAAATGTAGTAGGAAGAAAACTGCTTCAAAGTTATATTTGTGATCAGAAAAGAATAATGTGAAAATAGAGTTCTTAGACACCAAACCTGGGCAAATGGTTAAATAAAAAAAAAAAAGATATAAAGCTTATTCATCCCTTCTCTTTGCTAAATAGTTAAGACTTAAACCTGAAAGTCCACAATTATGATCAAAAAACACATGGGAAAACATTCAGGGTAAAGACTTTGGGAAGTTAGTCTCTAATCAGAAGCTATTCAGGCCAAAAATTTCTGTTGATATTTAAGGACTGTATCAAGTTCTGATGCTAGAAAAAAATGGCAAGCTGTAACTGAAAGGGCAAAGAAAGTATGTGTATTTCTGCAGAAGTCCCATATAATTAAAAAAAATAAAAATAAAAAAAGCACTGTAGTACAGAGTGTTAACTAGCTCTTCAGGAAGGCTGCCTTTCACTAAATCATAAAATGGTTTGGGTTGGAAGGGACCTTAAAAGATTATCTAGTTCAAACCTCACAGCTGTGGGCAGGGCACTCCTTCCACTACTCCAGGTTGCTCTAAGCCCCTTTCAACCTGGCCTTGAACACTGCCAAGGAAGAGGCAGTCACAGCTTCTCAGGATAACCTCTTCCAGTGCCTTACCACACTCACGGTAAGTAACTTCTTCCTAATACTTAAATCTAACCTCTTCCAGTTTAAAACCATTTCCCCTTTTCCTACCCCTATGTGCCCTTGTAGAATGTCTTTCTCCAGATTTCTTGTAGGACCCTTTATGTACTGAACACTGTATTAAGGTCTCCTCTGAGTCTTTTCCAGGCTGAACAAGCCCAACTCTCTCAGCCTGTCTTAAGAGAGTTGCTCCAGTCCTCTGACCATCTTCATGGCCTCATATGGACCCACTCCAACAGATCAATGTCTTTTCTGTACTGACTGCAGAGCTGAACGCAATAGTCCAGGTGGGGCCTCCTGAGAGCAGAAGCAGGGAACAATATGCTTGGACTTGCTGGCCACACTCCTTTCAATGCAACATATTTTCAAAATGTAACAACAGTCTTACAAGGACATAATTAACATCACTTTAGGATAATTCACAAGCGGAATACTTGTGTTAGTACATAACTTCCTACACAAGCAGTTAATACCTCAGATCAGGAGTTGCTGTTATTACCTGCAGTTCTCATGGCCCACACAACTGAGCATACTGTTAACATACTGATGTATGTGCTGCTGTACAGACTTTAAAAATCTAAGTTACAGACAATAAATCAAATTCATGGATTAAAGTAACAACAAACAGCACTACCCTCTGGACTCAATAGTTTCTACCAAGTGTGCCTGGAACTTAGAAATACTGTTTCGATGTACGTTTTTACTTTGCCATTCACAAAATGAAAGTATTTGCTATTTGAGTGAATTGAGGAAATATACAAGTTAAATAAATGACTGATCTTTAAGGAATGTTGTATTCGTAGCTTCTACTTCAAATGATTCTATCCCACTTCAAGTTGTTTTTTTTAGAACTAAGCTTTTCTATGAAAAAAATCTGACCATTACTTATTGCCTGTGCCCAAGAATATCAAACATTGCCAGTTTTCATGAAGGAAATTATGGGAAATACATCCTTTATCATACTTCAGAAAGAGGCTTCAGCTATTCTTTACATCTATCAAGTTACAACAGATGTTTTCAAAGGGGTCAACTTGCTGTCCTTAAGTCTTCTACAAGATTTTATGAACTGAACTTCACTGAAATGAAGTTTGAGATTATAATAGATAGCTCTGTTTAAGAAAATGCTATGAATTCACACACAAGTGAAGGAATTATAAAGGACGCAGGGCTTATCTGGAACACACAGACTAGTATCCAAGCACACAACAACTTCCAGTTCAACAGTCATTAAGAGTTCTCAATCTTTGAGACAGAATCACACTAGGAGTTCAGAAAACACATTCCTATTTTAAAACAATTCACCAGCGTGCATGGTTCTCCAATAATTCCACTTTTTCAGGTGACCTCATGCTTAATTCTGTCTGAAATAGCAATACCTATCCAGAACACATAGACATAATGGAACAAGTGTGAGAAAAGCATGATCCCCTTTCGCCCCAGAGCTGAAACCAGAGGTAAGCACAGATGGATTCATAACTACATACTGCAAAGAACCACAGTTACTGCAGTGTAAAAACAACCAGAAACACTCCACATTTTCTTTCAATGTGTGCTGGCAGAGACCTCATTGCAGCTACCTAGCAGGCAGCATTTCCCCCAGAACACCCTAAGAAGAGAAATTTTGGTTTCATCAACTGAACTGCTCTCCAGACCTGACATGAAGTTCAAGGTGAAGCACTGAGGAACAGTGATGAGCAATTCCATACTGCTACCATTCAGTTTCCAGACTGAGCTAGAAAAATCTGTATTCCTCAAGCAATGGCAGATTGCTCAGAAGAGATGAAGTGTTAGTGGTGTAAGCAACAAAAAAGTGTATTGGACAATCTCTTAACACTGCAATACCTTGAACTGCAAAGTCCCTTGGTTACAGCCAGAAACATCATATCACTCTTTCAGTTTAAGAAAGCTGAGGCACAGTTGCAAGTATACATAGCTTTCTTCTGTTCCCAAATGAATCTTCAGGAAAAACATTGGGCAAATTGACATACTGGCACAGGTAAATTTTTGAGCTCTTCATGATGACTTTAAGCAAATTCCACATACTACCTAAAGTACACAAAGCATTTAAACTACTTCAGCTTAAAGCTCCCAGAGCTCAGTTTTCTAAACACAGTAAAGACTAGAAAAGCACCTTCAAAGTGAAGTGATACAAGCAGTATACAGAATGATCATTTAAGAACGAGGAAGGAAAATCTTAACACATGACAGGTGAAATTACTGTTAAAAGGAAGCTTGATACCAACAGGCAGATAAAAAGGAGGAACATGCAAGCAACAGGTTACATTGTGAAGCAGACAACAGTAAGGTAAGCAAAAAAATTGGCTCAATTTGAGTTACTGGTTCTGAAGAGGCTAGCTTTGCAGAAATAGGCAAATATCTTAGTTTTACTTGTCATCTACAAGCAGCCAGAGGATATGTAGTGGATGACAGAGTTAGAGGTAGACTGCAGCAAAATCCCATTACTCTCCCAGTAACACATATCTTAACCCACTGAAGCCTGGCCATGCCATCAATATATTCTGACATCTCTCCCAAGTTGTCATGCCACAATCACTGTGACCCAGCATCACTCATGCAGGGGGGGGGGGGGGGGGGAGAAAATCTTAATTATACTGTCTGCAATGTAATCATCTGCTGCTATAATTCACAAACAGGTCTGTATTTATTTCCCAGACTTGGTTACAACCTTCACTGCAACTTGCTTCTGATCCCACTGTAATCTACAACATACAGCCAGAGCAGCTGTCTGGGACTGCACAGCCTCACTAAATAGTTCCAGTACTTCACTGTCCTCATGCTGAAGAAGTTTTGCCCTTCTAAGAGTCATAACCTCTCATTTCAAGTTATGATTCTCTCATCACAGCAATGAGCCTAGACTGAGCTTTTTGATAACCACATCATAGGTGCTGGAAGGCTGATATTTCATCCCCCACAAGTCATCTTCCAGTGGGTTTTAGTTCAAGTAGATGTAATTCTAGCCCCCTAACTAACTTCTCAAGTTAAGAGCCCTTCCAAGGAAATTATAAATCTTTAATTAGAAAGAGCCTATCCCATTGGGTGGTAACGACTCAGAGCCTTCCAAAACTCTAAATACAAGGCAGAGATGCATTTCATTCTACCACCATTGCTTCAGGAAGGAGGATAGAAGGTTTCCAAACTCACACAAAGTTAATGTTAGCTTAAGTCGTTATTTTTCATTCCTCCTTTGAAGTTAGCTGAAAGTAGTGTAAATACCCTATCTGCACATACAAACGCAGCACTGCATAGCTTAGAATCTTACTCTCCAAAAGGAGCACATCCACACCCACTGTTTGTCAGCAGAGGACATTACTATCACACCCATTTAAAAATACCATATAACATCTTTTCACTGAAGCTCATTTGCAAACTATGCATAAATGTTAAAAGCACACATTTTAATTATATTTCAATTTTAAATTAAAGGACATGCCAGTAAACAACCTGGCCATGCCATCAATCCATTCTGACATCTCTCCCAAGTTGTCATACCACAATCACTGTGACCCAGCATCACTCATTCATGGGGGGCGAAAGGAGGAAAAAGAAAATCGTGTGTTCATTCAACAGAAAAAGAAAATCATAAAAGTGCTCATGCAACAGTACATCTACTCACAAGGACAGAGCATACCAGACTCCTGAAGTAGTTCCAACAGGTTACAAGGATATGCATTAGCTGGGAAGGTCTAATACCAGTTCAGGCTTTATGAGCTCAGGATATACAGAATCAACCTATAAAATTACCCAAGTGTCTTAACAAAGAAAGCTAGCACACAGCACCTGAATCATCTCTATGAACTGGTTTAACCATGAAGACATAAAAACCTGACCCTAGATATATAGGGTCAGAATAATAGATATCAGAATAAGAGATGCCTATTTCCTCACAGAGCTTTACGCAGAGCTTGACGTACACTTACGTTTGCAAGGAAGGCAAGCCTTATCACTCTTCTATACAAAAATGTGCTGCTGTTTCTGCCAGAGGCAAAGAACATCTGCGCATCCATGTCCAAAGCCACAATCTATTGAACCTCAACACATATGGCAAATGCTGTCTGTGAATGTGATTTGCATGAACACATCATCAAGTGAGAAGGCCTAAGAATTAAGAGCTAAGCAAAAGATCATGACAGGTTTTCCATTAAGAATTCTCTGCAAAGACCTTCTTGTCCCTAGTCAAACTACTCATAATCTCACTAAATCTAGCAATATCAAGTTAACTGACCACATGAATAAGAACTGGAATCTGAGAAGTCAGGGCTGATCTTGCAGCATTTAGACGCCTAAGTCAAAATTTTCTCGAGGTCAAGAACCACTTAATTGAGGCTCCATTTTCCAGGCTAAATAGTGACTAACAAAGATATCTAAGTTTCAATATAACATGAAATACCAAATTAGATGTTTAATAAAAGCAAAAAAAAGTTCTGCAAGGAGGAAGAACATAGATACTACTACAATACTACAAATTCAATTTCTTACTTGTGTAGGAAGTGACAAAAGTTACTTTGCAAACTGTAGTACTACACTGTACTAATGTACACAACTTAAACCCTAACATATTTTGTCCTTCATTTTCTTTTCATATGGCACTGATGTCAAGTCCAGAATTATCACATTCCTCCCCTACTCCAATCAATTCTCCATATATTATGCAGAACACTACTTTGCACAGAAAATCGGGAGTCTATACTCACTTCACTTCTTTTTCCAACTAGAACAAAGCTCTTTGTGTAGTTGGGGTTTGGCTTTTTTTGTTTTTACTACAAAAGAAGAGAAAAACCTGTGGTTATTTTCTGGAAGTTCCTGTCTTCCTTGTTGTTTCAAGAGAAAAAATATATCTATAAATAGCTGGTTATTACTTATTAATTTTGCTTATGGCACTAAAAAATGTGTGGAAAGAAAGGAAAAACCCAGGAAACTAGAGGCTGGGTAACCTCGCCTCAATGCCTGGGAACGTGACAGAGGAAAACAGAAGCTATTTCTAGGCATAGAAAGGACGAGATGATGACTGGGAGTAGTCAGCATGGATTTACAACTGGGAAGATAATGCCTGACCAGCCTGCTAGCCTCCTACATAAGTAACTTGGCAGATGAAAGGAAGACAGTGGATGTTATCTATCTTGATTTCAGTAAAGCTTCTGACACCGTCTCTCATAACGGTTGTCCTCATAGGTAAACTGAGTAAGTAAAGGCTACAAAAGCAGATGGTGAGGTGGACTGAAAAATTGTCTGAAGTGCCAAGTTCAAAGGGCTGTGATCAGTGGCACAAAGTCCAGGTGGAGAACAGTCACTAGCGATATAACCCAGGGGTTAGTACCAGAGCCAGTACTATTCAACATCTTCATCCACAGCCTGGAAGATGGGACAGAGTACACCCTCACCACATATGCAAAAGATACAAACCTATGAGTGATGCAACAGGTATGCATGCTGCCATTCAGAGGAACCTGGTCAAAAAAAGAAACTCATGAAGGTCAAAAGGAAAATGCAAAGTGCTGCACCTAAGGAGGAACAACCCGATACACCAGCATACACTGAAGAACAAGCTGAAAATCAGAGAAAGGTCTGGGGTTCTGGTGAACAAGATTAAACTGGCGCCAGCAATATGCCCTTGACGCAAAGGCCAACAGCATCCTGGGCTGTATTAGGAAGAGCACTGCCAGCAGGTCAAGGTAGGTGATCCTTCGCCTCTACTTAGCACTGGTGAGACATGTAGAGAGCTGTGCCCAGTGCTGGGCTTCCCACTACAAGACAGACATGGACATACTGGACAAGTCCAGAGAAGGGCCATGAAGATGATTAAGCAGATAGAAACACCTGCCACAGAGGGAGAGTTTGAGAGAGCTGGGACTGTTCAGCCTGAGGAGGGAAAGGCTCAGAGGAATCTCAGTGTGTATAAATATATCATGTGTATAAGTGAGGCATCTAGTTCACAAGTAAGGAAGACCAAGCCACGCATTCTCAGAGGTGAGCAGTGAAAGGACAAGAGGCAACAGGCACAAATCAAAATACAGGGAATTACATTTAAACATGAAAGTGTTTGACCGTGAGGGTTGTCAAACACTGGAATAGGTTGCCCAGAAAGGCTTTTGATTCTTCATCACTAGAGACATTCAAAACCCATCTGGAAATAGCCCTTAGCCATCTGCTCTCGTCGACTATGCATGGGACTATCCATAGAGGCTACTTCAAACCTCCACAATCCTGTGAGGCTAATCCATTGGATTTTATTCTATAAAGTGTACCACAAAGAAGGAAACACAAGTTACAAAACCTCCATAAAGAAAGAGGATCACATACCAGACAAAGCAAAGCTGATGTCTGACAATACCTGGAATTACTTCCGAAGGAAAAAAAAAACCACGAACTAAACAGGCAAAAAAAGAGGGGAGGGGAAGTTGAACCATTAAATGGAATTTATCTAGAGTTTGGACAGATTTCTTTTAAAAAGGCAAGAAGAGCCTGCAGATAGTCCAGATAAGCTTATAACTGTCTTTCTGGCACTGAATTACCACAGTAAGTCTTCATTTCAGCATTTTTCTGTAGCACCTGTATAGGCATCCTGCCAAACTGAAAACAGAAAAACTGGTATGTCTTCCAGAAAACTTAAGGAAAACTTTGCCACATTGTATTTGACTATCAGTCCAGACTATTATTAAAGACAAGCCAGCACAATGCACTACCTACTATGAAGGAAAGCATTTCTTCTGATGAAGTTTCAAACAATCTTCATAATAAGTGAGGTAATATAAGAGTATGAGTCACTGAAGTGGCAGCCATGCAGCCAGATCCCTCATACATTTCGGAGTTTAACTGCAAAATTCCAGATAGAACTGTGGCTTCTGCAGTCAAAATAAGGAGTGCCTTAAAAATTCTTTCAAATATGTTATATTAAAATGCAATGACAGCTCAGTTTTCACCTGTGGCCATCTAACATTAAACCTGTTTTGTTGGGGTTTTTTTATAGGTTTTGGTTTTTGTTTGTTTGTTTTTCTTAATATTGCACTGGCTCTGCAAGAGATAAATATGACTTTTACAGAGTAAAACTAACATGCGGCTTTAGTTGTAAGCTTTAACATCAGTGCTCTACAGCATCAGTTTAAAATAGTTTCTGAACACAAACACTATTTGAAATAAAAACATTACAACAGTTGTGTAGAATCGGACTTGGTTTCAGTGTTTTGCAACAGTGCAAATTACCCATTTCAGAGGGAGCAAGAAAGAGGAGCATCCAGCAAACAGTGTCACAAAGGATGAGCATAAAACAGATGTGGGAAAAATAAACAGCCTTCCTGCCCTGGAATTTGTAAAAAGGTCTGCAAAGAGCAAACAGGACTTCTCACTGCAGTTTGACTTCTAGACCTATAAAGGGAGTCCCATGAGAAAAGACACTCAGATGAATGAAACATACTAAAAATAATACCAGACATGTACAAGGCTTTTAAAAGAACATTGTTCATTGTTTTATCAAATATTTAATAGTATTCTTGAAAGTGTAGCTACAATCTGATTTTAAAAATTCTGTAGAACACTGCATCTTTTTAAACAGTGTCTTCAAAGACAGCCTTTTCCTATTTCTGATTTAACAGACATTTTCAGAGAAGATATTTGAAGTTGCTTTGACAGAAGTCTGCTAATACAGAATAAATACTGTAGTTTGTTTTGGATTTGTTGTTTTTTGGTTTGTTTTTTTATTTAAACTATTAATACAGGTGTTCCTGTACAATTCATGTAAGATGGTCTCACATTCCTCCAGTAAGTAATTAGCACTGCAGGCTTTGTGGTCTCCTTACTCTAAGGAGAGGAATGTGCTATGCATTGCCCTTAAACTATGTAGGATTAGTGAAGAGAAGGATTTTTCACATCCATGATTAACAAGGAATAACTGTTCTCCCCTTCAGGGCTGTTCAAAACCATATTCTCTACCTCATTATTATTCTGCTACCTATCACACACACATGAAGGTATTAACCCTTCAAATGCTCATACATTCAGACAGAAGTCAGGTGATTAGGTATTAATGCTTTTTGGAGGAGAAAAATCAAAACATCAAGCAGCCTTAAAAAACAAGCACATGTATTAGCACCTCAGGTGTTTGATTGGCAGTCCAAACTATCCTTTCTGACTGCAGTAGTCAGAAACTGTTCAGAACATACCTCAACTGAAAAATAACAACTCTCAGGCTTCAGTAACGAACTTGCACACCAAAACAAAGACCAGGACTCAGTGAGAAAAGAAACTGGAGACTAACTTCTAGCTAAAGAGGTACAATTTCATTTTAAGAGTTCAGTACAACCTTCATACTATATAATATAAGGTCTTACTGCTAAAAGAGCTGTTTTCATTGAGAGTACATACAGTCAAGCACAACTAGATGAAACTCTGTCCATTTATTGGCTGTTCTTTCGGATATGATTGTGATACAAATGGCTCCTGGAACAGTAGTAGCGACTCCACTGCTAATATAGCATTTTTTTACCAGGGTCCTAAAATTAAACAATAACCTTTAAACTTCACACTCAAGCATATGTAAATTGAAGGGAAAAAAAAACTACACCAAAACCCCAAGTTTTGTTTCAGCTAAAACTGCATCATAAAAGTAGACAACATTTGGCATTTTTTTCAGAAGTCCCTGCTCCTGAACCTTGATCATGTAACTCTGTAGAAGTGAAATCTGGGGGTTTCAATATTTCTTTTCTGCAACTGAAATATCCGAAATTCAAAATCAGAAAGAAAATTTCAGAACAAAATTATTCTGGGATAAATTTATTGATTCAGCTCACATTTAAAGACTCATGGAAAATCCTGCTGTTCCTCTTTTTAAAGGTACTATTTTCCTATTTGGAAGCTACGTTATGGATAGAGGTAGTTAAATAATCGGAATAAAACTGCAATCTCATGCCACACATCTATACACAACAAAAAGTTAACAAATAGATTTATTTTAATCACTGGAAAGCATGTTTTATCCTAGATGGAACATTTTATTTCTTAGTCCATCCTGCTAAGCATGTCTTTGTAAGGTGAGATTCCCAGTAAAACGCTGTACGTTCAGAGATCGTGGTTTCGGTTTTACAATTTCAAAGCAAGCTTAATGGTTTAACATATTTATCAGACTAGGTTATAACCAAACAGATGACTCTGACCATGCAGTATGTGAAATACAGCTAAAACCCACCTTATTATACTGAACCCCATTTAATATCTTTGACAAGATTGACTCCTATGTATTGAAATTATAATTAAGTTCTTGCTACAGAAGCTGCAAGCATAGCAGTTTTGCATGCAGGTTTATAACCAGAAAAGAAATCTAAGTAGTACCTCCATTTGTTTACCAAGTTAAAAAAAAAAAACACCAAAAATAAAAACAGCAACAAAACAAAACCTCCCCTTGAAACTATGTAATTGAAATATACGTTTCCATCTGTGCAGGCACATCTGTAAGTTTCAAACTGTTCATCAGCAGCACAAGCAAAAACTTAAATAATTTTCTGTACTCAAACACTTGTAAGTACACTCTAAGTAAACATACTCTTCATCTTAAGCTCTGATAACTTATTATAATGTATTTGTGGAGATGGAGCCCCAATAAACAGCAAGTACAGACAATCCCTCCATTTTTAGAGCTGTGTTGTAGAAGTTAAAAAAAAAATGAACTGTAACATTTAATTCTTGAAATACTTCTTTATCCATCATTCAGTGATACATTGTAAGAAACATGAAAATACAACAAAGATAGCTTTCAATTTAAAACCTATTTTAAGTACCAACTTGATGTTCAACCCTTACAGCCTTCTCTTGAACACAGGATTTCAGCTTACACACCATGTACCTCAAGAAGGGGGCTGGCTTTTAAGGAAGTGGGGGGTGCGTGTGTGTGCATAAATATTTAGGTCAAACACTAACTCAGAGGTTGTTCTAGAGCCTGAGAGAGTAACATTTTACTTCCACACTAATTTTCAACAGAAATGGTTTCCATGGTATTTGGGTTTTGGTTTGGGTTTTTTTGTTTATGGGGTTTGGGGATTTTTTTAGGTCTGTACAGTAACTCTTTAGAACTATTATGATAATCAATAGACATATGATAATAAATAGACATTTCAGAAATAAACTTTTAATGCAAATATCAGAAGTGATGGGCTTAGCCTGGAAACTTATTAGGCCACACAAGTAACCTTTCTCACAAGGGTAATCAGTGGGACTACTCATGCAAACCAAGTTATTCACATGGTAAATATCTACAGAATCAGACTCCAAATTAGCATTTTAGGGGCATACTGCTACCTCAATGGATTATTCACAAATACAGGAAGAAAAATGCGGGTAGTTTTCAAATGACTGCTATAAACTCTTCCTATTTTGATAGCTTTAGGATGTTTAAGCATAGTCTTAGCATAACAGCTGTCATGTCAACTAGACTAGAAAAATTACTAGGAAAAATTATAACAACATACCTATCGGGAAAAAAAATTCTTAAATTAAAAGGTAACTGCACTGATGGGTAAACAAGTGAGTAGTATACTTATCTCAAAACCTGACTACACTGTATTCCTGGAGTACAAAGGATTGTAAGGAAATTTTAGACTTAAGTAGCTTATAATGGAACTGGTTCAACAGTCTACAGCAGCTGTCTTCAAATATTATACGTCCCTTCAGATGACAATAGCTTGTAAAAACACCGAGATACTTCACTGGGAACACTTGCAGCAATACCACAGAAGGTGCTGGTCTCAGGTATAACAACTTTTGAACATAATTTTTAAAGTTGTGTCTAATAACTGTTAGTTTTCAGAAAGTTGAGATTTTCAGTTTATTTTCCTCGTGTTTTCTTAAGAGGCTATTTCAAACCATTATAAACATCACACTCAAGGTGACAGCTTTATAAAGAAAAAAGAAACAAGCTTTCAATTTCACATTCTCATAAGGAATCATTTCAAAAGGTTTTGTCTCCCATAATAAGCAGTGGTTTCCAGAATTCTAAAATGTTGAGCAAATTCTCCATACCTTGACTTTTTACGGCATTTGTTATGAAACATACAGAAACCCTCCAGTGATACATGAATGTTGTCTACGTAAGAGAGGTTCAGCAAATATAACAGGCCAAATCCTAATCCTTTCTTTATGGGACCTGCCATGCACTGAAGGGCCATATACTCTTTAAAGGCCTATCCATAGAACCATGGGGTCATCATGCAGGTTACTAGTCAATATAGAAAGCACTGCAGATGCTAAATGCAGGACAGACAAGATCATAATTAATCCAAGAATTTTTGACACTGTTTCAGGATGTACACAAAGGCTGACTGAAAAAATAGGCTGTATGTACTGAAATTCCGAGAACGTTGTTTCAGCATACAGAGCACTTATACAACACAGACCACGTGACTCAGCTATTCCAGATACAGGCTGTGAAGAAAGCTATATTCATGGCAGGCTTCCTAGCTCAGGCAGTGTTGCACCAAATTGGTTTGGACTGGAGCTAGTACCCTTTAAAATCTGAGCCTTCACACAAGATTATACCCAAGTGAACACTGAAATATATACTGAAGTATATAAGTACATAAGACTTTCCAGAGAAGTATCCAACTTAAAGTCCTATAGCAAAATCACCTTCAGCTTCACCAGTGTCTGTCCAGCAACTGAACTTTCCACAAACCCAAAACTTATCTGCTTAAGTTGCTACTTTTAATCGTGTTTATGCTCCCAGTTCTTATGTAGCAAGCACTACTACACAATCATTTATTGCTAACTGAATATTTTTACTTTAAAATTGCAGCAAGGCTGTTGTAGCAACAGCCACTTGTTACAGCAGTATTTATTGTGGTTTTGGTTTCCACTGCACTTCTACAATTACACTGGTGTGACATAAATACCAGTTATGCGGCATATTACATCTAAATAGCTTTATGTCCTATTACATATACCGAGTATAGTAGAGATTTGTTGTTCCTTTACTAAGCTATAGGAAAAACATTACTGTCTACTTGAGATATACAGAGATTTCATCAAATAATGTCTTTAAGTTGCCTGTTGAAGAGAAGGTTGAGAGTTTCTTGAGATTAATTTTGCAAAATGCCACAGGTCTTCACTTGCCTTAAAATGGGTTGAGGACACACACAGTTTTGAATTATCAGATCTACAAATGAGTATTAATGATAACTGATCCAACCAAACAGTTCCTTGGAAATCAGAGTAAATGATCTAAAAAGAAATTATTTTGTAATGGGAATTCCAGTTCAGAAACAAAAAAAAACTAAAAGCACCACTTACCTAAAGAGATGAATTATTTTTTCCCCCAAAGGGAAACTACTGTGAAAGTCTGTTCTTCATATTAGAGTACTGAACTACAGAAAGCATGTTTTAAAACTGAGCCTGTACACACTAGCATAAGATAATCCATCATAAGAAATATTACATGTAAACAATCTTGTAAACTAAATCAAGTTCATTTAAACTGCAGTAAGGTGCACTTACACCTTCCACTGGCATGTTAAGAGGACTGCATCAGGTATTTCACAGTTGTTTGGCACATTGCATTTACAGCAGAAATGTGACATCTACACTTAAACATTTTAAAAAACTGAAAAGCTTTAAGTGCTCGCTGTTTAATGTATAAAAGAAAACACTTGAGGGAAGTATCCACAAGTTTCCCAAGAAATCATTTCTAATTCAGAATCCCAAGGAGATGAATTGGCTGTCAGATAACAATGTGCCCTCATCAGATGGACTTGGCAGTTGTAAACAGGAGGAATTTTCTCAGCTTTTCCTCACAAATATGAAATATTTGTTCTCTGCCAACAGCTGGGGCAGTTTAAAGACACCCTGCATATATATTCAAATTACAAGTCACCCACACACCTAACAATGACTGAATTTCAGCAACTTAAAGAAACTCTAACAATAACTGGAACAGATGCAAAATAATTCCAAAGACAAAACAATCTAACTTTGTCAATCTAAACGACTAAAAACTTTCAAATGTCATAGCTTGCCTGCTGAAGAGTGAACAAAAATAACTCACAAAAGTAGACACAATTATCAGAATTTCTCTTCAGAACTAGTGTCTATGTAACTGGAAAATATCTGTTGTTTTCCAAAGACTTTAATTATTTTTCTCTTGATAAATTCATAAATAGAAAACAATGGAAAATGTGAGCATAGACAAGTTTCAACTACCAGCGCTCTTTTGTTCTGTAGTATTGCAATTCCGTACTTCAGAAATCTTGTATTAAATGCCTTGAAATTATGACAACTTATTAACGATATTTCAAAAAATTATTTTAAATCACATAGCAGGATCTTGCTTCTAGATAACCAAGAAATAAAGTTGACTACATACTGGTTTAAAACTTGGCAAGTATTGGGTATCTCGGTGTCAAGCCACATTCACAATGAAGGCAAGGATCTTTTAAAATTTATTAATGTTTCATATATGTGTACTTCTGCAATATGATCTACACTACTGGTTAATTTTTTTGCTATAAACCTAATTTAGGGATGTGTGTATATTATTCCAATACATCTCTCAGCAGGAGAAGATATACTAAAACTCTGTTCTTTGTATAAAATCTAAAACACATTGTAAAAAAGCATTGCATTAAGTACTTTAATACAACTTTGAAAAAATCTGACTACGCATTTCTAAGAGCCATCGATTTCATTAAAATTTATTCAGAAAAGATTGCACTATATAACAACACCTTCAATTTTTAGGTCAAAAAGTTACTGTGGTTTCTTTGAAAATACGAGGTAATTAACTCAAGTACATGATATATCAACTACTTTAGAAATACCATAATTACACTGGTGGTTATTAAGTCTCTTGAATAGCTTTGTCTATATGAGCAAACCATAATGGTTTGTGGGGGTTTCTTTTAAACACACAGCAGCTGTGGATACAGAGCACAGCTATAAAGACAAACAGAATGTCTAAGCCAATGCTGCTTTTAAATAAAGTAGAAATACTTTTATGAAGTTAAAGCAACAGCTAATGAAAAGCTAAACAAGATCTCAGATGCATGCTTAAAGAAAAGTTGATATAATGAAATGGAAGCAACTAAGGTGTCTAATGATGAAGACATTACTTTAAAGTTCTACACAAACATACATGAATACAGGGCATTCTTTGACTTTACTAGATCGAGAATGAAACTATATCCAACAAACAGCATTTTGCCTTTAATAAGTCAGATGTCCCAAGTCATACAATACATTTTTAAAAGCATTTTCATTTTAGGAAATGCAACAAACTAAGACACATACTGAAAATTAAGCAGCTATTATAAAAAGCTAAAACCTTTTGGGAGTTACTCATTTTCTCCATCCAAACATGCAGGTGTTCGCACTTCAACTTCACCAGACAGGATCCTTTCATTGCCACTCCATTCTCTCTCCCCATAGAACTCAATCATTTTTTTTCCTTTTTAAGTCCAAACCCAATTAATTTTTGGGAACTAGCACTTTTCATATTTCTAAGCCTTTGTAAATGTTGCAATCATATAAAAACTGAAGCAGAATTAAAATACTGCTTTCCCACTATGTAACAAGACAACACTTGATAACTAGCAGTTACTTCCAATAAGACGTATAAAACATCAAATATCTCCAAGACTAGCAATTAACAGTGTACTTCAGATAACAGGCATTTTTTTAGTTGTATTCATGTTTGAAAAAGTCCTTGTTTATTCAAGGGAAGAGATTTCATAGTACCCAAGCTATTTCCTACAAGGTAATTGTAGTTTACATTTGAAATCTGGACTGCTCATGAAAGCTCCCCCCTGGCCAAGTCCCATACATACTGCTTGAGAATTTCTTTTCTTATGTCTCAATTAGGATAGATATTCCAAGTTGGGTTGTTTTTTTAGAAAAAAAAAATCAGAGGCCTGAGTACACACAAATGATTTGATTAAAAACAAAAAAAAATCTCTTGTGTTTAGAATTCAAAATACTTACAGCCTCTCCAGTTCTTTTAAATCCTGGAATGCTCCTCTCTCAATAGTACTAATCTTGTTCTCCATAAGCTGACTGAAATACAGAATTTTTTATACATAAGTTCTAAAAGATCCAAGACAACTTGTTGCATTAACAATAGTCATTTAAAGACAACCGCATATTCATTAAAACAGCACAACAGTTATTAGAGTGACACATGATTTAACCTTCCAGACCCATCATCAGCATTTTGCATGGGCTCATATATCCAAAAGGGAAAAAATAATCCTCAGTAAAAGAAATAGGAATCGATACTACATTCGCTCATTTACTTAATAATCCAAAGTTAAAAAGTCGCACATATACATGCATGCTGGGTGTGCACACAGACACACATCACTGCTCCTGGGCAAGTTACAAGACACTAGGTGAACAGCTTGAAGGCAATACTAGCCTCACATGAGAATGACAAAACAAAAATACTGAACTGTGGGGTGTGGGGAGAAGACACCAGTGAAAGACTGCACAGAGATTATAACTGTAACAGTACTTTTGTTTTGTAAATACATTAAATATTGCTAAAACATTTTCTGCTCCAGACAGAAACGGAAAAGGATTTTATACTGCTACTTGCTCAAATAAAATAGCATTAACAAATTAGCTACATAAATTATGTAGTATTTTAAAGTTTTTCTCCCCCACCCAGAAAAATTGCCCCAAAAACCAAAACCCCACAGAATCTTAAAAGATTCGTAACATTTGAAACAAAAGTGTCAACAAAAGCACCAAAAGAAATAATTCCTTCCAAGAATTCACTGTTAAAGCAGCTCCTTTTGGACCAGAAACTGTAGAAAAGCAATAATCATCATCTGCAATTTGCTTTTAAATTCAGTAGAGGAAGAACTTTTTTTCTTAATGAATTTCCTTATACTTTAGGTTGAGAGGACCCATTTTCAGTGTGAAATATGTTTTCTAACCTTAAAGTCACTCCAACAGTTATTCAACCAATTTTAGCAAAGCTACATGCCAAATTAAGTCCTTGAGTTCTCTTGTGAGCTTAATCAGAGATTATAAAAATTTTAACAAATGATATTTCAGGCAATTGCTAACTTAAACATATCAGTGTATAACCCAGGGAACGGGGGGGGGGGCTGCATTCAGAAAGGGAGGAAGGGTGTTAAATTCAGGTGCAATAGCTAAAAAGTGTTAACCTATCCAGCTGACAAACTGAAAGATAACCAGCTCAATGGCTGTATATCAAACTGTAGCATCAGCCCTAGAAGTTTTCAGTAATAGGAAGAGAAAACTTACAGAACTCGAAGGTGCCTTAGACCAGCAAAGTCGGTCTTGGTGATTCTTGTGATGTTATTTCCATTAAGATCCCTAAGAAAAATAATTTACAAGCAGCAAAATTAAACATTCAAAAGTTACTTTTAAATTGTTTTGTTTGTTTTCATGGGCACAGCCTTTTGAGCAATTAGATGTAAATGAACCAAACCATTCCTACAACTAACAGTGTGAGATCCTCATTTTCAAGTGACTGAACAAAGGTTTATCTTGAAGGTAGTAGTTTTAAACTCTCTAATGAGGCCTTTACAAAGTCAGTTCTGCCTGCCATTATAAATCTCATATATATCTTTAACAATATAGAACAGTCAAAACCTCTCTGAACATGGTTATAACTGCACTTAGAAAACCACTAAAGCTACTATATATATATATGTGCTACAGTATTTGTTTGCCTGTTACAAAATCTAAGAGACTGAAATCAAGAAAATTTTCAGCATTCTTAAGCAACTTTTAGCTTTCATAGCATAGCTACAAAAGCACAACAGATCTTAACTTCCTATAAGCAAACACAGCTTCCAAGCAAGCATGAGACTGGAGAATAAGTGATGGGAGACATGATTTTATGAAAAGTAAACTCTTCACTTGCTGCATGGAAAGCTACACTGACTGCAGAATGCAAAGCGCATTCAGAATCGACAGAAAACTATTTAGGCCCTAGCATTTCTGTTCATACTTCAGTAATACTTTACCTTCTGGAGTATATGCCCCTTTTTCTCAAAATTTTGGGGTCAAGCTGTGTACATCGCTCAGTACCAATCACTACAAATAAAACCAGACTTCGCAATTCCAGAGGTAAGCCATTAGGAAGTGGTTCTATACATGAAAACTGCTCTAACAATTACAGCTCATTCCCGAAGTGTGTGTGTGGGGGGGGGGTATAAATAAATATCCTTTTTCATGCACCAACATTCAAATGACTTAAAGATAACTCTTTCAACTCCTCAGACACTTTTAAAAGGCAACCCGATATGATAAAAGTAACCGACCAGACGCTTGCTTACTCTCAAGAGTAGAAAAAACCCCTAGCCGAAGGGTACACGAACCGTCTCAGAAAGAGGATGGGGGGAGGTCTCACAGCTAAGGAAAAACTTGGTGCTGTCTAAGTGGGAAGAGGTTAAGCCACGCCAGCGTGCCCTCGCCGTAAGACAGATGCGGGCAAAGCCTCGCCGGGCTCCAGCTTCACTCCGGTGCAGCGGGCGTCAGCGCGCCCCGCCAGCCTTCCCACGCGGTAACCCCGCGGCCCCGGAGCTGGAGTGAGCGCTGCGCGCCGGCGAACCGCCTCAGCTCACTCAGGGGCCCGCCTACGTCCGCGGAGCACCGCGGCCCGGCTCTTCCCCACTGCCTCAGGGGAAGAAATCCGCAATAGCGAAGTTTGCCGGGAAATGGGCGCCGGCGGGGGGAGACGCCGCTCCGCCGCTGCCGCCCCGGGCCGCCCCGCGAGCGGCCGCTGTGCCCGCCCCGCCGCTCCTGCTCCCCGCGGCGGCGGGAACGGCGCTCCTCACCGTGGCTTCTCGGAATGAAAGGCAGCAGCTGGGAGCAGAGTCCACCTCTCCCACGACTCCACGCATCGCCGTGAAATGGGGAGCGCTAACAGCAGGGGAAGGAAACGGACACGCCACACACCCCCTCCCCCAAAAGGGCGTCGGGACCCCAAACCAGGCCGGCTCCAAGGGGCCACATATGCCCCACCAGCCAGCGGGAGCCCTGACGGGAGCCAGGGAACGAGGGACTCTCGCCGCCACCCCAGCAGGGTTACTTACAGCCTCTCGGTGTTGCGGGGGATGTTCCTCGGGACCCCGCGCAGCGCCAGCCCGTGACAGTCCACGGTGCTCCCCGAGCAGGAGCACTGCGCCGGGCACGGCTGCGGCACCACCTCGCCCGCCATCGCCAGCAGCAGCCCCAGGGACAGGGTGAGCTTTCCCCAGCCGCACATCATCACCGCCCACAGCCGCCCGGCCGGGCCCGCCGGCCTCGGCCCCGGGGAGGCGCAGGGCGCGCCGCCCTCCTCCTCGCAGCGGTGAGGACTCGGGCAACTTTCAGGGTGCAGAGAAAGCGAAGTCCCTTCTATCCAAAGCCAAGCCAAGTAAAACAACCCCGGCAAAGTGAGGTGGATGGCACGGATCAGCGGCTGAAGACAACTTCGCCGGGAGGGGGGCCGGGCCCGGGCCCTCCCTCTCTAGCCCGTCGGGTGGCGGGGAGAGGCGGCACTTGGGTCTCGACTTCGCACGCTCCCAGCGGAGGCGAAGCGGCGGAGTTGGGCTAGCTCCTTATTTTCGTCCTCGCGCCTTTCAAAGCCGTGACTCTCCTCTGAGCTCCCGGCTAAAGGCCGCGGAGCGCCGTTCGCCCGAGTGGCGTGGTTCCTGCGCTGCCCGCGCAGCGCAGCAGTCGCTCCCACGCGCGTCCCCCGTCGCGGGCCGCTCACAGCCCCACGGGGGGCGGCGGCGGGACTGACACCGCGCACACACCGTCCTGTCAGAGGCGCCTCAGCAAATCATACCCCTCTCGCAGGCATTCATCAAACTGTCTCACGAAGAAGGAGGGAGGGGAAAAAAAAAAAGTCAAACACACGAGATGATGTTGGGCTTGGCTTTCCACCCCCCGCGCCCCCTCCTGCTGTAAGCTCCCAAGCCAAGTTTAGCAGGAAAGGGCTGGTCCTAGAGCACGATGATAATAAGCAGTCGAGAAGTGATTCGTTGCCCTGCTGGAAGGGAGTTCATCCACGACCCCTTTCTCCTCACTGACAGATCACAGTTATAGATCCTCCTGTGATCCCGGGAGCACGGCGAAACAGGCCGAAGAACAGATGATGTGCGGCGAGAGTGCGGGGAGTGAAGGGGGCGTTATTCTGCTCCCCGTGGTCTCCCGGATACCGTGGCTTTGCTGCAGCAAAGGCACCTGATCGGAAAGGTAAGAACTGCTCAGTCCTTCCAGGTGAGGCCAGTTCAGCAGCTCCTAAGCTTGCTGCAGGAATGGGAGCAACTTTCCTCTTCACCCGGAGCCCGCTGGGGCACAGCGCCTCGGGAAGGGTTTGCGCCCCTTCCCCTGATCCCACCGGTGCACCTGAGCTGCCGGTGCTGGTGCTCGGCTCCCTGGAGGCGGTGCTCTTCAGGCGCAGAGGGAAACGGCAGAGAGGGCGCGGGGATGCGGGAGAACGGAGGCGACACGCCAGCTCCTTCCCTCGCACCCCAAGTCTCTCCGAATGAACAATAGAATGGCACCGCCGTACGCAGACCGGCTCTCCTCCCCGCTGCAAGGTGCCTGCTGCCGCCCGCGGGAAGGGCTCCCCGAGCGCGGTCTCCCGCGGAACCGCCCCCGGCACCCAGCCGAGCGCTCCCTGCTGCCCGACCAGGCGCTGCTCCCCCGGTCCCGCTCCCACGGAGCCAGGAGCGCCCCACGCGCCGCCCTATATAGGGCCGACGGGGCCGCGCCTCCCCGGCCCCGCCCGCAGCGCCCCGCGCCGCTCTCACTGGCTGCGCCGCCGCCCGCCCCGGCCGGCCCGGCCCGGCCACCGCGGGGGGCGGGGGGCGGGGGGCTGATCCGCGGCGCCAACAATGAATGAAAGTTGGGGGAGCGGCGGGGAGGCAGGTCCGTGTGTGTGCCCCCACCCCGGGAGTTGTTGCGCGGACTTTCCCACGCAGCCCTGGCCTGCGGGTGTCAAGCACCCGGGAAGGAGAACGGAGAGGAGGGGCCGCAGCGGTGGTTGTGTGGGTTTTGCCGGGGGGTTTGAAAGGGGACGCTGAAACGTCGCCTGCTGCACTTGTAAATACCTCTGGCGTCTCACCGAGGGTCTGGTCTGGTTTGTGCCGCAGCCGCTACAGAGGGAGAAAGACGGTTTTCTTGGCGGTTTTTTTTTTTCGGCTGCAGTCTTAGTGTGAAACACACCAGAATCTTTAACAAATTATTTTTGAAAATAAGACGTACAAGTGTTCTTCCGTACGTTACGGTACGTAAAGTAGCAACACTGCTGTGCTCGTTTAGAAAACATCTTCCATTTACCAAAAGAAATTGTATTCTAAATACAACGTTCCTGATAAAATTTCCCAAACTGTTGTTTACTGTCAGTGCGTCTTTAACATTTTTTGGAAAATACTGAGTGTGTGAGCCTCTTAACTAAATTTTATCTGGGTTTCATTTTCCTTCCTTATGCATTTGGTTCCGTGCAATTTATAATCTTGAGACCCCAGTGATAGGTGAAAGTGATTCGTCTTTCATATATGGCAACCCCCAGCAGGGATGACTAAGCCTTCAGCAAGGTGTAGTTTGGAAGTGCTTATGGGAGTCCATAGTTTTTCCATATGGCTGGGTCCAACTGAGTCTCTTCATCCCTGGGGTCTCTGCTGCACAATCCCCACAAGAGGCTTACTGACTCTTTTTGCTTGTTACCAAGAGGACAAATACTGTTTTCAGAAATGCTATTCTAGATCCAAGCTAATCTGCTGAAGTGGAAGCCAGCAAAGTTACACCTGACTTCTCTTACCCTAGAATGTGAGCCAAACTGAAAATTGCTAAAAATGTATATATCTACAGAAAACTTATTTTTCGATGCATGTGTTGGAAAACATCCAGTAAACATGATTGTTGCACTGTTTTCAGATGCTGGTAATGGCATCTTTGGTCTTGCAAAGACTCAGATATATTCCAGTTTTTTAGACTGATTGCAGAAAGAATTCACTGACTGTAAGGGGAATACATGAGCTTCCTTGTATAAATGCCTTTCACTCTTTTCTCCTGTGTTACTGGTTTAGGTCTTTACAAAGCATTTCAAAAGGATTTTGCAAGTTTCTAGCAAGCAACATGATAGAAAAAGGAAAAAAAAAAGAACTTAATCTAACATACTGCTTTCATGCCTCTACTGACATTCTTTATCTTATAGCTTCAGGCAGACAAACCTAGAAAATACAAATGTTAACCATTCAGTATATTTTGATATTTGTTTGAAGTAGCAGCAATATGCCTAGTGCTGCAGAAGACAAAGAGAAGAAATAATGAATTTTCTTAATATAGTAATTCTCAGGAAATCTGAATCAATTCTGAAAGTGTTAAATGTTGCTAAACTGCTCTGTGCAGATCTGATTCAAAATCCAACCCGGCGTTAATTTTGTGTACTTTGTTTTCAAAGGGAAGTATAGTAAGTACAAGCAAGATCAATTTTTATTTCTGTTTGGGGGGTTCATTGATTTTTAACATGCCCACCTTTGAATCATACCTTTCATTCATTCAAATTGATTTTCCTGAGTTTCTTGCCTGCCAGCACATTGAAACTCTCTTTTTGTGATTTAAACTTTTCAATGGGAGAGCTCCCAATGCCTGAAATTGTCTGAACGAGGCCTTCTGTCAGATACGGTGTAGTATCATTGCTGAGTGTGAACCTTGCCCTGCAGAGTGCCCCGTGGCTGCCTCAGTTGCCTGCAGAAGTGATTCTAAGCCACTTCCAAAGTTATGAGGGAAAATATTCCCATAGAGGAAGAAGCTGGGGGAAACTATAGCAAGAAGATGTTGAAAAAAGGAATTAGAAACATTCATCAGTGGAAAAACAAAAGTTTTGTTACAGCTGTTTCAGAAGATACTGACAAGAGGTAGAAGTTTACTGTTCTCCAGATTTCATTGCACAACATTCCACCCTTTGGAGGGAAATCTAAAAGGATGCTCAAAAAGCTACGATCAGAACTGTTATAAGGAGATCAAAGTCAATAATAATCCAGAACATCAAAACAGAAAAACCTACTACTTACAGCTGAGGTTGGTAACAGTGACTATGGCTGACTACAAAGCTCAAAGCTATGTCAATGTATCAGCATCACTATAGATTTATAAGGACATATGCTTGAAAGATGCTGAATGAAATGACTCATCAATTTGTAAACAACTGAAGGTCAATAAGGTGATACAAAAATGTCCAATAGAGGTATATCAAGAAAAAACAGTACAAACTAATCTAGTTTGTTTCTTTGACAAGGTAACTAGCTTCTGTGTAAGGGGAAAGTATGGTAGATGCTGATATTAGCAGATTATTTGCTACCATGCGCATTTAAACTCTGATAAGCAATCTACTTGAACGTAGTCAGAATCTAATCTCTGGAATGTGGATACTTTATTAATTAAAAACCCTCAACCCTTATATTCAGAATATGATGTATAGGCAGTCAGGGAGTGACTAGACTCTTTTAAAAAGCTGTTAAGACTATTATGCCACTGAATGATTCCATTAGTGATTGAAAATTAAGTATAACTATTAACAGATGATACCAGAATGGAAAGGGATGTATGGAGTTTGCAAGGCAGAACAACAACTGAAAATTATTTTGATAAACCAGAGAAAACACATGGAATTAGAGAAAGAAAAGACGTTATAATACTTCCCCAAATTAAAACGTTTTTGCAAGCAGCACAGTAGTCAGTTAATATTCACAACCAGTAAAGGGCTTTGTTTTGGGGAAGGAAGGTTTATGAATCAGAAAAGCTGGTAGTAATAAAGGGTGTGAAACACAAAAAACAATGTTGGTCTTTGTTTCATCTCTTCTCCTGCACCCCCAAGCCAACTTTTTACTGGAAATTTTAAAACAGACTATATACTAGATAGGATCTATCAAAATGTACTACATACAGTGTCTGAGTATGGTTAGTTATTAGCTAACTGGCCTTTCAGGTTCTTTTTAACTATGATCTTC
Organism: Pezoporus wallicus; assembly: GCF_028554395.1. NCBI lineage: Eukaryota > Metazoa > Chordata > Aves > Psittaciformes > Psittacidae > Pezoporus > Pezoporus wallicus. The sequence goes on from NW_026637470.1 coordinate 2,904,774, forward strand.
CATGAGCATGAAATAGGTATGTAGCAGTAATACTCATTGTCAAAGAGGACATCTGGCTGTTTATTAGTTGCTTATGATTTATTATCGTAACTACCATTATCAATGGGCTGTGCCCAATGGTATGAGGTTCAACAAGGCTGGGTCCTGCATTTGAGTAACAAAAACCCCACGCAGTGCTACAGGCTTGGGGCACAGTGGCTGGAAAGCTGCTTGGAGGGAAAGGACCTGGATGTGCCAATTGACAGAAGTGAACATGAGGCAGCTTGTGCCCAGGCAGCCAAGAAGACCACCACCATCCTGGGCTCTATTAGAAATAGTGTAGCCAGCAGGGCCAGGGCAGTGCTCATACTCTGTACTCAGCAGTGGTAAGGCTGCACCTTGAATCCTGTGTTCAGTCCTGGGCCCCTTACTACAAGACAGACATTGAGGTATCAGAGAATGTCCAGAGAAGGGCAACAAAGCTGGTGAAGGGTCTGGAGCACAAGGTTGATGAGGAATGGCTGAGGGAACTGAGTTTTGTGCCATGATCACTGCAAAGAAATCATAAGGACAACATGGGCAACAAGCTGACATCCCATGTATGATAAAAGAGTGATGGGGAAATAAAAGCCAATAATGAAGGAAAGAAAAAGGATGCTGAAGAAAAGTAGAGAGTGAGAACAAAAAGCATGAACATAAGAATGTGGAAACCATATACTGAATTGCTGAAAAAGTGTACAAAGTGAAAAGAAAAAAAGACTTTTCTCTAAGAATCTATCAAAACATAGACTCAAAGGGATAAGTGAAACCCACTGAAACTGTTTTTAAATATTATTTGAATAGTATTCTGCTTTTAATCCTTCTGAACATTTACTGCTTGTGACAGTCTCACTGGATGAATCTGAGCCTGTATTTTCTGAGCTTTAACTGTTGTGGTATTGCACAGTGGACTACAGCCTAAAGAGCAACTTGGAATTGTATGCCCACACAATATTTTAGCTCAAAGAACATTTTATTAGTTAATAGCTATCTTCTCTAGTTGTTAGCTAGCCAAGTTTAGAACAGGTCTGAAATGCCTCCAAATTAAGTAAAAGATTAAAGCAAACTAGCTGGCAGGAGTGGGTACAGGTCCTGTGTTTTTACAACTTCTCCAAGGGAGCTAGGGATCAAACTTCTTGACTTCTTTGAAACAACACCCATAATAAACATTACAACTGGTAGTAAATATTTCAGAAATGTATCCTTAATCTAAAGCTGAGTGACCTGAGGTTTACCCAATATCAAAGGGACACTATCAAAGTTTTAGGGTCATGAGTTTCACACATATAAAACCCCTAGGCTCCCGCAGAGCCATCTAGAGTCTCACAATGCTTTACCATGAAGTTTGACTGGAAATTCATTTGAAAAATATTCTGGGGTTTAGGAGCCAAAAATGAAAACATTCAATTACTCCTTTTTATTTCTAGTGGAATAGAGTGGATTTAATCCAGTTTCTCAAATAAGTAGAACTTCAAATACTCCGTGCAAATCTGTTGTATAGAAAGATTCACATCAAAATTTAGCTTTTTATGAAAAATATTTACTATACCTCAAGTCTAGAAGAAACTGAGGAGGGAGGAAATGGAAGTGTCAGAGCTGTGTAAACAGAATCATATCACACGACCCTGATTGTGCACACTACTTTATTCCAGTTCTATTTGCTTCACTTATGCTTCGATTTCATATGGTAACATGAGTTTATTTCAAGATAGCTAGAATAAATATTGTTTATGCTTCCTAGTAAATAAGGAGCTATATGAAAGGCTTTCCAACCAGCAACAGTCATGTGACACTACATACATTGATAAATCTACCTAATATGTATTAAGATGAATTTCCAAAGAATAAACAAATGGGATCCTGGCAGTTAAAGGGAGAATGCGAAAAGTGCTTCAGCAGAGAAAACCAACAGAAGATAAACTGGTCTAACATCGCTAGTCTTTTCCCCAAGTTCTTACATAAAAGATAAATCATTTGATTATTTACTGAAACCCAGATTTAAATGTTTTATAGTCAGTATTTATTATGGTGTATCTTCACATACCAGTAAAAGTCTCATAATTTGTCCTAGCGAATTCTTTAACCCTTCCAAGTGACCTCTCAGTTGCTATCAAATGTAGAAAATCCTATAGCTGTTGTACATTCAATACTCCTATGACACAGATTAATGAACACACTATATTACTTATCTTGCATGGGATGGCACAAGGGACCTCATCCACCTCATGCAGTTTAATAACCTTGTAATTTAAAAAAAAAAAAAAGAAAGAAAGCACTTCTGTAATAATTCTGTGTGTGCAAATTCTTAGGCATCCATGGCAATTTAGTGTAAAAGGGATTATTCAGATTATTGACATTTTGCACAGGACAGAACACTGAAGCTAGTATTTCTGCATGAAGGCTGATTACTTTTGCTAAGCTAATCATACCCTTGCAGGGTGGAGGATCTAGTCTCTTACCATCAAAAGCAACCAGGAAAACTTAATATTTAAACAATTCAGTTTTGCCTTCAGTCTGGCTATTTGCAGACAGAAACCTAATTTTCACATCAAACTGTGAAAAAAAAAAATTTCATCAATGCAACTCACAACTTGCTTTCACTGTCATCTAGCAGCAGAGGTAGAACACTTAGTCTTAGCACAAGGGAATCAACTACAACCATGGTTTGCTTTGTTTTTAAATCTTTTCGTAATGATCTTTCCAAGTGTCTCTCAGATGTTTGTAGAAACATATTTGTCCCAGTGTAATTGTAAAGGATTTCTCCAGGTTCACCTTGTGGTTGTTAATATGACTTAACACCTGGTACTCTTAAAGGAAAAAGTTATGCACAAGCATGGGCAGTCTTTTTTTCATTTCCCTTTGCCTCTCTGTGAGGGAAAATGGAGCCAGTTCACTGTTGGACATATCCATAAAAGCAGAGCTGCAATGCTTTCTGTCCTTTCCCTGAAGACACTATTCAACCTCCCAAAAAGGTAAAAAATCCATTTTGAAACCTTCCAGTGCTTATTTCAGTTGACATAAATCTACACACTAGTCTTGCCATAACCTAACATCACTGGGCATATCTGTATTTGTTTGGGGTTTGTAGAGTATATATTTTTTGAGAAAAGAGAAGAAACTTGGGTTTGGGGAGAGTTTTTTTTGGAGAAGGGGAGGAGAGACTGCTTGTAAAATGTCTGAGTTGATAAGGATACTTTGAGTGCTGAGATCTCAAAATTATCTGGCAAATTTCCTGGAAGAAAAATTGTTATAGTCTGCTTTTGTCTAAGCATACAAAAATATTCTAGCACATATTATTTTTATTATGCGTGTGTTCTTTACTTTTGTTTGTTTATCACCACATAGAATGGGATAATGTATCTCAATTGTATCTGATTAGGATTTAAACTATATCAGTCCTAGAGAGAACATTGCTGAATCTTTGTTTCTCAGTTATTCCTTAAAAATGAGCATGTGAGAGCATATTTTTTTCCCAAAAGGAAGTGGTTTCTGCCTGTAGATAACTTAAAAGACATTTTCTAGAGAAATAATATTTAGCTCTAAAAGCTGGTAGGTATTTTCAGATGGGTATATTCTATTCATAAACAAATTTTGACTCATTAGCCACAGCCTTTGAAGAATGGTGGTTTAATCAGAACATGAAATATATTCCTCCTAGTCATGCTGGTGACTCAGTGTTTTCACCAAAATATTTTTGCCTCTCACGTCCCCCCGTTTTTGTGTACCTGGCACTTTGCTCTGTTGTCTGAAAACACAACACCCAAGTAATAGGGAAGACTTTATTGTAGAAGCAGTTGCACTAGGAAAGGGTTTTGGAAAGCTGAAGATTCAGTAAACAGAGCAAGAAGATGACCTGCAAATATTTGTTTCAAACCAAGTAACATTAAGGATGCATGCTCTTTAACTTTCCATCTTGGATTACAGAATAGTTTGTATTCAAGAGGAATGAAGCAGACTCAAATTTCCTGCAAAGGACAGCAAGATGCTCAAGAAGGGGAACTGCCAGTCCCTGTGAAAATTGTGTGAGTATAACGTAAAGAATCAAGGTCTTTTTTTTTTTATCTGTGGTTTCCCCTCCATTATACTCGCTCAATAGAAGTGAAAACACTAGAAAACAAAGACTACAGGGGAGAAGAAATATATGCTTTCATTTTCCAATAGAAAGGGTAGAAATTGTGATTTGTATTTCTGAATGATAGAATTTTTAACTATGGAAGTCTCCATTGCTAGCAGCATATGTTAAGGGTATGGACTGCAAGTATCACTGCAGGCCTTTAGAAAAATAGATAATGAAAGCTTTAGTCTGTCTATATTCCATATCAACATTTTCCTACAGCTGTAGCAAGAATCATTAGGCTAATTCTAAGAAAGGAGAGTAGTGTGAAGATGAAAAAAGGCAAGAAGATTTATTCAGACAAACAGTTCTCTCACTGAGAAATGCAGTTTCGGATCACCAAATGGCATTCAGGAATTCAAGATAATTTTATAAACTGTGTTGACTGAAATAACAAGTGGTACTTTAGTTGCAAATTTTATTCTAACAAACTCAGACCTAAATATTTTGATTTTTCATTCAAAATGTTGATTGGCTGCTTGTTTTGTTTTGATTTTATTTGTTTTTGTTTGTTTAATTTATTTATTTATCTATTTATTTATTTATTTCCTGGTTTTGGCTTGTTTTGTTTTGGGGTGGGGGGTTGGGTTTTGTGGGTTTTTTTTGGTGGGTTTCTTTTTCTTTGGATTTTTTTTTTTTTTTTTTTACAAAAGAGGATCAGAAAAAGAAATCCTCACACTGATCCAAGTTTTCATTTGAAATATCTTCTCCAGTTTTGGTATAGTCGCTGAACTTAAAATTATTAGTCATATACTTATGGTCTCTGAGGCATCTGTAAGCAGAACGTTTGGATTATACCTTGGATAAGTAAGTAAAAAAGAAAGTTTTTACTGTATTAATCATGTGAGCTTGTTACAGGCCCCTAGGGTGGAAGTAAAAAATTGATAAACTTCTTAAGCATTACAAGAAAGATTGTGACTGGGAATTGTGTGATTATAGTATAGTTTTCCACTAGTATTGGAAAGAACCAGATATTCCTGAATATTATAAGCAGAAGATTTAATTGTTAAACTATTCCTGAACCACCAAGCTATGATTCCTTTGGTTTAGATCGGTTTGCTACTTTATGAAATATTTCTAAAAAAATTGTCATAGAATATAACAGCAGTTTGAATGATTGATACTTTTAAACATAAATCAAAAGAAATAAAACCAACTGCATAAGATCATTTGATATCTTCAGGAAACTTGATCACAAACCCAGTTTGTCTGAGACCTCTGATTCCTTAAAGAGAAGATTGAAATTGCTTTAAGTGAACAGCTTTATTTTTATCTGTATTCCAGGGATGTAAGAATGGACAAGGACAGTGGTTTCAGATCCAAATTTATGAATAAGCACCTGAAAAAATATGACATAAAAACAAAGATGCCTGACTTTAATATGTTTTATCATTCTCAACTAAGAGCAAAATATTTATTCAATAAAAGTAAAGAACAGAGAAAACACTGGGGTTCCACTGAGAGTGAGGTGAAACTGTGAGTATATTCTAGACGCAATTTGGGATAAGAAAATGAAGATTATTTAATCCACTTGAAATTGCTACTATTTACAATTTTTAGGTGAGAATGGAGGCTTTAAACAGACTTTCTTCAAAGTGAGTTTTTTTAAAGACTGAGATACTTCTATAGCTCTAAACATAGGAATGCTTTAATTGAAATTTTCAAAGATTCTGTCTTTTTTGGCTAGAAATATAGACAAATCTGATTCCTCTCATGTTAGATTAGAGATCATGGAATAATTTCACTCATCATCTGAAATACTCCAGTGTCCTGATAACATGGGTACTATTCACCAGAATTCAGTTATACAAAACAATGTGTCTCATCTGAAACATATCGCTTCCACCAGCCCAGTGGGCCACATACTGAGGCAGAATATTAATTCAATTCTGAGTAAGAGGCTCCTCTTCTGGCTCTCCTGCTAACATGCACAGAATCATAAATATTCTGCAATTGTCTTTTCAACAAATATGAACATAACTTCATGTAGAGTAAAAAAGAGGGGTTTAACAACTTGGCAAGAAATGCTTCAGGTTTCTCTTGGTAAGTGTAGAAAGATTATACAATCGAAAGCAAGTACAGCTTAACAATACAGCCTGTTTGCAAAGAAATTCACGTTGTCCAGGGCATCAGTACAGCATACTTCTTTGCCACATCACAGACATGTCTAGCTCTCTATTAACACAGTGTTGAGGAATGAAAAAAACTTCACACCTACATCTGAAACAAGAAGAATGTTGTATGAAATAAAAGACTTTTTTGCTGTGTATAAACAGCAAATTAAACACTGCAAAGTATTTGCTCCCCTAATACCATTTTGTACCATTTCTGTGAATGCTGACTTCCCCAGAATCAGTATTTAAGTATCTACAAAATAAATAATTCCTTTGATCAGGACTCACCTCGTTAGAACAAGAGTGAGACAGACTTGAGAGATGATTTTCAAATTGCTAAGAGTCATGGATTATTTCACCCTCAAAACACCATTTTACAACTTCTCTCAATGTCATTTTGCAACCTCAGCCATGCTAAATAATTTCCTCAAGCTTATAAATGCTGAATTTATATGGCAGTCTTCACCTTGATCCTCCTCTCAGTACGATAACTGCTCTTCTTGCAGGGCCCTGCTGTGTTGTTGTGGTTTCTCTATCCTACTGTGGGGTTTATGTATTTAAACGTGCTGGTTTCATGTATTATTAAAGTCTCTCATTGGGGCAATATTATTGTACAGGAGTGTTGATTTAAAGAGAAGCCTTTCTGACCACACAAATTTACTGTCAGTAGCCAGCAGAAGGCAGAACAAAATATTTTGACACTTTGGTCATTTTGAATGCAATACTCTGACATTCTATCTAGTCCAAAAAAACCTCAGTGGGACCCATGAATTATAGATGATCAGTACAGAGGTTAACAGCTGGGAAAAAAAATAAAACATGCTTACAATCAGTAGTATTGGAATTATCATGTTGTGGATTTTTTTTTTTTTTTTGTTCAAAGCATAGGCAAAACCTCTAGTGCCTTTGTTACTTCTTGTGATAATAAAAGCAAAGACAGGGTTTCACTTTCAGCACACAAAATAAGTGGTATTTAGTTGATAAACAGTATTTCACTTTTTCCATATTGTTCATTGTGCAGTCTCAGCCTCCCTGTTGTTTGTGTATGTATACAAATCATATCCTATGCTGAAAACAAAATGGTGAATTTCATCCTGAGTTTTTGCAAATTTCTTGTTCCTTTAGCATCTGATGTATTTCATAAATATTTACAACAACTTTATGAAAAGCTGTTATTTAATCACCATTCTATATGCACAAAGATATTATGGTCTGAAGTTTTCACTAAAACTCAAGTGCCTAACTTGAGATGGCTATGATTTGAAGCTTCAGTTGTTAGTATTACACAACTTCTGCTCCAACTCTGTACTTGGTTGTAGTCCCACAGAAGACATCAGCCCCTCTTTCCATTTAGAGATTCAGAATTTCAGTGGACAAAGTTTGCAGCAATCCAGTGTTGTCTGAGGGATAAAAATCAGTTTTTCAATGATTTATCATATGTGATTCCCATCCAGATTTAGACCGAAGAAGATATATATTCTTGGCATGCCTCTGACAAGAACAACTCCCACCAAGGCTAAAATTCAAAATGACTCTTCAAATCATGGATGACAAAGTTTTTCAAAAGAGATCAAGCCTTGCTACCCCCCCAATAAAAACAAAACAAAAAAAGCCCAAAACAATTGGGGGGGGGAAGGAAAAAGCTACAACCCAAAATTCTGAACCACTTTGCAAGTGCTCCTAAAAGTGAAGTGTGAAATAGGCCCATAGAGTTTCTGTTTGGTGGCTGGAGTCTGCTGAAATCTATAGGCAGTGGAAAGCAGACCTTGTGATGATGGATGTTACCACTAGCACTGCCTGTAATATAAAAAAATATAGTCAGTTTTCACTTCCCCTTATAAAGGCAGCAACTTCCAACATGCTATTCCTCAACTAATTATGGTACCCATCTAAATCTCACTCCTATGGAGAAGTGACCTACCTCATTGTCTTTACAGATGCTCCTGACAGAGGACTGTGGATATTGCTGAGAGGACAAAAGGGTATCAAATTGCTGAACAGAAGTAAGTAATTAGACTTCAGGTGGAAAAGGATATGTAGTGTAAAATAGATCATTGCTTTTGCTTATAAATGTAAATTATCAGTTCTCCCTGTAGCTTCAAAAACAATGACATTAAATCCTCAGCTGTCATGACCGATAAGCAAGGAGTGATGTTAGAAGGGCAAAACAACAAAAATAAGAACAAAATGTTGGAAGAAGATAAGGAAGAGAAACCAAAGAGGTGGCTGGAAGAGGACATAGGCAATTGTTTTTGGAATCAGGCTTTCCAGCAGGAAAAAAAAAAAGCATAGGAACTGATTGCTCAGCTGAGGACCTGACTAGCATGGTGGAGGAAAATAGCTAAGACAAGTATTAGGTGGCTGTAGGAGGCTCACTGAACAGGCTGCTCTCCTCCATTAGCTGTGTTTTGGTCTGTTCCAGTTACACTTCATACTGCCTGTTTCAAACAACCCAAGTCAGCAAACAATCTAAGCAAGTCCTTAAATTCGTTTCCTTTCTTCATCTATTAAAGATTACACAACATCGAATAAATATTATGCAACATACTTCTATTTCTCTTACTTAAATGCCGCTTATCTGCTTGGCTTAACAGGAGAGTGTTTCAGGGTTTTAACAGAGAAAGACGTAAACTCATGGTAGAGTCAATTTTTAGCCTCACTGAAGCCAGCACTGAAACCCTTGTATTTCATAGGAGCAGGATTTCATCAAAGTACTTAGCTTAATTTCTGGCATTTGTTCATATTCATGTGTATTTGAGACATTTCACAAGTATAGAACTCTCCTATAAAATGATTCAGCAGCAGTAAATTTTCACACTCTTTTAAATGGAAACTCTATAAGAAACTGCATTAGGCCATAAAATGAAACTAAATGAAAAATTGTGCATAGAAAGAAACACTAAAACATGGAAAATTGCTAAAACATTTTAATAATTTCAAAACCTTATGAAGGCCACAGCATAATTTTCAGACAAGATATTTCTAGAACTAGCAGCCCACAAGAACCCTGGAACACCCATGTGGAAACATGTTTTTAATTTTGGAGTAAATATTTTTTCATCATACACAGAAGTCTTTTCCCAAAATAGGGAGGAAGTTTCTGTTGTGCAATTAAAAATGAATTTTACATAGCTAAAATCATACATCTGAAAAGTATAGCATAGAAAGCTTCACTTTCAGAAAGTGAAGCCTTGAAAGTGAAGCCTTTAAAGTGAAGCCTTGGAAAACTTTTAATTTGGGTGCTTCAGTTTTCTAACTACCATTTGTCTGATCATTGTATGTCTGGACACCTGGAGGTGTGAACTGACCTTGGATCTTCACATTCCAGGATTACAAACTCAAGGCAACAAAATGTGGAGACTTACCAGTGTTCTGTGTCACCAGGCGTGTCACTGAGAGTAAAGCCTCAGAGCATGACAAAGGAGATCTCCCTCAAACTGCAAACTTATCTTTAAGAAAACAGTTATTTTAACTGAAAGTTATAAGCTATTCCTAATCGATGCTCTCCTGCTGCAGCTGCAGCAAACATTGGTATAAGCATTCAGCACTTTGTGCATATTCTGTGTGAGGAGGACAAATTAGAAGTCTTAAAGACAAAACTTAGTTTCCAGAAATAAAATTTAGCATCAGAACAAGAAATGTTGGTAATAGTCTCTTCTCATGTTTTTAGCTTCAAAAACGTAAAAGAACAGCACCTATTTCACACTTCCTTCCTGTCATTAGTCTTCTGTACTCTGTATATCATGGGTATGAAGAGGCATCTTTCTGTCTTTTCACAGCCCTGAAAACTGGCATTTTCTATCCATGCAACAAGTAAAGTAAATCAATCAATACTATAAATTTTATCCCCAAGCATCAATATCAATTGCTAAATCTTATTTTTCATCTTTCAGATGATCTGATTTCTATACCATGACTTTCCTAGGGGCAAAATGATGCATTTCTTATTTTATATGTTTTCTCTGCACGTGTGGGGTGCTATGTTGGTTTATATGGTAAGAAAGTTTGGTCACAAGTTTCCCAGCTATATGCCAGAAAAGGCTCAGAGAAAGTTAACAATAGTGATTAAGAATATGAAAAAATGTACACGAAGAATGGTTGAAAAGATTGCCTACATAGAAAATAGTACATAAAAAGGCTATAATAAAGTAGAAAAAATAATAAGTACTGTGAAGAAAGGTATACTGGGAACTTCTTTTCTAGTATAAGAAAATAGCATATTCAACTGAAGTTAAAGTTGACAGATTAAAAATCAATGAGAAGTATTTTTGTACAGTTATTCACCAGCACTATTAGTCACAGAAAGTTCAAAGAACGTGCAAAATTGAAAACTCCTCACATATTTACATAAGTATTTCAAAATTGTCTGGAATAAAACTTATCATAATTTTGGAAGATATTTCAAATTACTGGCCTAACATCTCCAACTATAGATCACACTTATTTCATACAGGCTCACGTTTACCTTCAGCTGAATTTTGCTGAATGTTTTTGTCAGTAAACAAAACAGAGGAGTGATGAAGACGAAATAGTGGTCTAAATTCTCTCGGCCTAATCTAGCACAGCTTTTCCTTTTTATGCCTACTGTTGTCAATAGATGAGGTGTCAGAATGGTAAGTTATGTGACAGAAAGCTGAAGGAGCACAGAGGCACCATGGAAGGGATGGGGGAACCCTAATAACCTAATCAGAGAAGCAATCCCTAGCCCCACCAGGGCTGTCCCAGAAGGGGGTGACAGCCACTGGGATGAGTCAGTGGAAAGGATCTCCAGAGCACTTTTGGACTGCAGAGAGGTTACTGCCTATGGGACTTATTATAGGGTGCAGGAAGCGGCATTTGAGGATTCATAGAATCATAGAATGGTTTGGGTAGGAAAGGACCTTAAGATCATCCAGTTCCAACCCCCTGCCAAATGCAGGGACACCTCACACTAGACCAGGTTGCTCAAGGCCCTGTCCAACCTTATATGTCTTCCTATATATAACCTCAATCTCCCCTATATAATAGCAAACAATCTGCAATGGGATGTTTAGGGGAGAGATCAAAGGTGGGAAAAGGGAGCTGGGCACGGGCTGTTGTGGTAGCCTTGCCTCTGCTGAGCTGTGGGATTTGGTGAGCACTAGCAGGTTCAGCAGGAGATTTCACAAAGGCAGTAGAAAATCCAAAAGAGAAATAGTTTTCTCCCATGGTGTTCTGTACAAACACTGCCCAACAAAAAACCATGTTGGTGATCATAATGATTGCATTGTGCTTTTACTATCATTTCTGGCTACTGTACCTTCATATTCTTATGCTGAATTATCATTTGGATGTTATTACCTTTTATAACATCTTCAGTTTCATAATGCTTTACTAGCATGAAAAATACTAAAATTGCTTCTGAAAAGAAATTTGTATTTACCTTTTAATGTTGCTTTTATTTATGATCACTGTACCTGCCTCTGACATGCTGAATCTCTTCATGGCATAAATTAGCAATATAATTTTAAGAACCGAAAGCTGCTCTGAAGCTTTTCAGAGGAGATTACATTTACTTTACAGTTGCTTGTTAATTGCTTTAGTGCCTAAGGATGTACAACATATGTCCTGCAAAGAGACACCCATATGGTTGTACACTGTATGTCCTGGCACTCTGCTGTCACAGATAGAAAACAGACTTCTGTTTAAAATGCATGGCCCATTACATGATTGAAGGTGTGACATGTAAAGGATTATAACTGACAACATTGAAGCCCTACACCTGTCACAGTGCTGTGTTAGAAGGGTATGTACACTGTTTTGCTGAGAAGACTGCCTTCAGTGACAAAACAATTAAAAGATATTTTTTCATTTTGTGCAGGGGAGATTTTCATTCTTAACTGTTGGATTTATTCATGTCAGTGTAACCCAGCTGGAGCTCAGTTTTGATTCAAAGTTCATAAAGTTAAAGAAATCAGTAGAGGAAAAAGTTAAGGGCATTAACTGGCCGCATGAAACCAGATTTTCAAAGGTAATAAAGTTTTTAAAGCAGCAGAGAGGTGACTAAGGGTATCTCTTTAAAGTATCTACATTTTTAGAGGCCTAAACACTTTCAATAGTCAAGCTTTTAACCTTTCAAGTTTTCTGGTATTATGGCCATATTTGAATATTCGGAAAAATACAAGAATATGCACAATGCTCAGAAACTCAGGAGTCATTGTGGACAACTGTCTTAGACTAAGGGAAACCTATTCCAACAAGATAATTGCACTCAAGCACCTGCACTGTATTCAGGGTTGTCTTTTCTTAGCTTTAGCTTTCTCAATGAAATACTTAGGTAAGAAACTAGTCTAAAGACAAGATTAGTCTCACTTAAATTTATAGTACTACTAGAGCTTGAGCTTAGAGTCATCTAGGCTTTCATTGCACTACAGCAGAAATAAGCATCCCTAGAACATGCCTTAGAGATTCTCTTAGGGCGGAAGGAATCACCTCTGGAGATGCTGAGCCCTTTTCACTGACTGACTTGATAGAGGATTTCTCTCATCTAAATTTAGACAGCCAATTTACAAGCCTGGTGTTTCTAAATGGTTAACAAAAAGTGAAAGACATCTCTTCAGAGTGAGTCATCCTATCTGAAACCTGAGTCATGCTTCAGTGGTGCCTTTCTCTCTTCATTGACTACAGAGGAAGTGTAGGAGTACTCCTACGCAGGAGTCATGTCTTATCTCAGGTGTTTCATTTATATGCTTAGGTTATGTAAGATTAGTTAAGGTTTATGTGACATTTGACAGCAACCTGAGTACTTTGTTGGAGTACTTCTTTCTCCTCCAGGTTACATACAATATCTTCCACACTGCAATCCTTTCTGAGGTTTTGTTGTTTGGTTTTTTATCTCAAAGAGAATAAGAGTGTATGACAGAATTAATTTTGCCTGCTTTATTTTCCACACTGGTGTAAATTTTCTGAGGTAGCTTATAACGGTAACAAATTAACCCTGCTACTTTCCATTTGAATTTGGGCTGGTAGCTAAAAATCCCAAACAATGTAAAAATATCTCAGGGTGCAATAGGGAAGGAAGACATTTCCAAATTTTCCCATTGATCCAGAAAATCAGATTATTTTGGTTTTCTATTGTCCTTGTTGTTAAAGTAATTTGCTAATTGAAGAGCTGGAGCACAGTTGAATTAAAAAGGTTTCTTGTGAAAGGTTATTCTAAAACTCTGTGCAGAAAATTTAATTACTCAAAAATGCTTTCATCTTCAGGTTCCAGAATTTTAAAGGTAACAGGTCTGATAAAATTCAGAGAACTGTATCAGAAAAAAGCCAAGTAAGAGGCATTTAAGACAGCAATGAGCTAAACTATTAACTAATTTTCTTCTTAAGGTCTTTTGCAATTGTCCTACATGAATATTTATTAGAACAAACTAACTCTTCAGCTTTATTCAGATGCTCAAAGTCAAAATGCATTTCTTTCTTTAAAAATATGCTCATATCTAATTATAGGTTGTGTATATGTTTTAATAGTCACATGTAGAATAATGCCATGGTCACTATGCTATATTTGTCTAAGAATTCTTCCTCTTTCAGACGTACAACAGGCAAAAGATTCTTTCCTCACTCTATTGTTTTTACACAACACCTCTCTCTTCATTTCCTCTGTTACATATAAAAGCATCACTTGTACTTTCAGGAAGCCTCATTTGTTTCCAGGTGCAGTCATTTACTGAGGTAATACCTTTCCCTAAAGGATTTTTGTTCTCTTTTTTTTTTTTTTTTACACTTCATTTAATTATGAAGCCCTTTCCAGATGATGTCATTAAAATAAATTATTTAAAAGAATTCATAGGAACTGGTACCAAGATCATCCTCTTGTAAATGCTCGGAGGAAGCAACTCATACGAGTAGATTATTCCATCACTGCATTACAGAATTCTTGCACCTCACTCTGAGCCATATGGTAATACCTACTGCTAGACATAATGTTTCTAGGAATTTCATCTAACTCAGTAAGGATGCTAGAAGCACATGGGGTTCAATGTTTGTTGGTTCAACACTTGGCTGGCGCAAAGCAAACTATCCTTATATCTTTCTTGTTGGGCAACCTGTTGTCTCCAAAGAATCTTGTTGGGCAGTGAGCTTAAATGATTGGGAGCCCCTTTTCTTTTATCCCAGAGGTCTCCTGCGCAAGGAGTTGGAAGAAAAGGGGTGTTCCGCCCATATTTTTTTTTCTTGAAAATTATTTTATTTATAAATATTTCCTGTGAATTGCAACTTGATCATGTTTACAAAACTTTTGACCCTTGTAATGATCCCAGTTTTAAAATCTCAGAATTCAGCATTTATGATTATTTCTGTTTAAATAGAAAAACAGATTTTCAGTTCATCTGCTCTGAAAGCCCACTCTGCTGGCACTATCACAGACTAACATTTTTGGCAAGGTTCACCGTAAAAAGCAGAGTAGCATTTCACAACTGCTGGCTCCAAAGAAAGCCAACAGGGAACAAAACAAACTTTAGTCATTTAATATACATTTTTTTAAGAACTGAACTGAAGAACATCAAGACACTGATATGACAAAGTTCATACATGGAGTGATATGAGATCTATTTCCACTTATTATCTAATTATATGTATTCAGAACGGCTAAATTTTACCTTGAATGCCCCTAGCAGGTGGCCAGTTTACTTGAAAAGAAATGTAGTGTTATTTAGTTCAGGTCAGAGATTTAATTTCAAAGCCGGTCTTCAGTAATTTTCAGGAGAGAGATTCTGCATAAATGTGACTTCAGTGCAAGAGAAACATATGATGGGGCAAAAGTTCCCCTTTCTTCAGATAAGGTTGTTCTGACTGATATAAATCAAATGCATACACTTATAAACATATACATATAAACATATATTTAGGTAGGTCACACTCAACTGTTTTAGTGACAAAAATCAGTACAGATATTTGTCACCCATAATATTTTCCATTCATTTTATTGACTCTTTAGGTTTTATTTATCCAGCCTAATATGATTTAGATGATTTATAATTTATTCTTTTCTATATTTTATCTGGTTTAGTTATACTATTTCAGGTGTTATTACAGTCTACTACTTTACTCAGAAAAGGGATCTAAAATTGTGTATGGTGCTTGTAGAAATTTAAATTAGCTTATAAGGGAAAAAAAGTTTGTTGTCAATGGAGCATATTAAAATCGTGTAAGTTTGCACCAAGAGTCTGTGATTTGCTTTTACACATAATGACACTCCTTACTGTAATTTTGAGCTCTACTATTCTATAGAGCTGGAAGCTCTACACACTATTTTAGAGCACATTACACATAAAGAACAAAATGTCAAGGGATATAATCAGGTGCAACAACAAAATCTTACATAATTGAGAAAGGATTTTTATTAAAAGCCTACCTTTTAGAAATCAGATTTATTGTATTTAAAATTGGCATGTATATTTGAAGAAAAGCCGTTTGGAATGGTTTATTTAAAAATCTAGATTCATTTTTTAAATTATTAGCAACAAGGTATTGTTTTGATAGTAGGAAAAGCAATAACAATTGTATATAGCAAGACATGAAGTTGAGGATGACATATTTGTGATTTTGAACAAGTTTCAGTTTACAGACATGCCTACATGTGACTTTAGTAAAGTAGGCCAATATGAGCCAATGGAACTATTTCTCTTCCTTTAAATTATGTAGGTGCTTAATTTCTGCACACAGGCTCCTAGGAATGAAAAATGTTTTGGTTGTGAAACAAAGGTAGATCCTTGTTTTATTTATGTCTTGAGACAGAGAATTAAGTCATTCATGACAACCTACATAATGCTTTGGTGAAAATACACTAAAGCCTGCTAATATTTACTGTATAGATTCAATTGACATCGTATTATAGTTTACTGTTTCACAACTTTTTCAATAAAGATTACATATTGTATTTAATTCCTTTCATTTTCAACTGTCTTTCTTGTGGAGCCCAGGATGCTGTTAGCCTTCTTTGGCACAAGGACACATTGCTGGCTCATGATCAATATCTTATTCTCCAGAACCCCTCACATCCTTTTCTGCAAAACTGCTTTTGACCAGTTGGTCCCTAGCATGTAGTGGTGCAGAACTGCTGGATTGCTTTGTGCTCTGTTGTGTTACTGCTCCAGCAGATCTCAGGGTGGTTAAAGGCTCCCATGAGCACCAAGGCCTGTGAATATGAAGCTTCTTCCAGTTGTCTGAATAAAAATTCACCTATTTCTTCCTAGTCAAGCAATTGGTAGCAGACACCCTCCACTCACACTGTTCTGCTAGCTAATCCTGATCACCCTTCCCCAGGCATAGTTCCATGCATCCCTGCTGATCGCCTACATGAAGGATGAATCCTCATTCATGCTTTCCTGGCCTGCCCTTCCTAAAGAGCTGATATCTGGCTATGGCAGCAAATGTGAGCTATCCTGCCATTTCTTTCTGATCCAAATAAGATCATACCCCTGCAATTGCACACTAACCTCTGATTCCTCCTGTTCATTGCCAATGCCATGTCCATTAGGGTACAGATTGCATCACTCATTCTAATTTCCTGGGGAAAGGGAAAGAATATTACCCATCAGGCTGTCTTGTCTGCATTTCCTTATTTGTGTGCAGCACTTGGGATGGCCCACTTTCCAGTGCTGTTTTGTATTTTACCAGGTCTCTCTTGTCCACCCTTGCATCCATTGCATGCCAATCTTGTCCACCATTCCCTTACTCAACTGGGCATCATCATCTCTATCTCCTTCTATTCCTAATTTAAAGCTCTCCTCACCATGTAGGCCGGTCTATTGGCAAAGATGCTTTCATCTCACTTGGAGAGATCCCTTCATTTGCTAGCAGTCCTTGATCCCCAGAGGTGTGAAAACTAAATCCCTGTCACATTGATGTGAATTGCAATACAACAGTTACTGACCCACTGGATTGGTCCACTCGTACTCAAGCTGTTCCCTTTCACTGACAGGAATGAGGGGAAGACCACCTGGGCTGTCTTATCCTTGACCATCACTACCACAATCATGCAGTCACACTTTATATGCTGCAGGTCTTTCCTAGCAATATGATGGTGGCCAAGTGGAAGAACTGCAGAGAGTAGCAGGGGACTAGACCAGCTTTGACAGGCTGTCTACCACATCTAGATATGAACAAGCAGCAAACCTCCTAAGACAATGAGTCATCTCCACTCCCTGCTCTCCCTCCAGCACTGAGTCTCCCAGTGCAATCCTCCCCCCCTAGTTCCTCCTGGCACTGCTGTGTGGCTCAGGCACAGCTAGCTTGGAGACTTTGTGGGATACAACTCCCAGCCCCTGCTTTGCTATCAGGACACTGAGCTTTCTGTAGCTACATATTTACAGGTGGAACAGGAGTCCCAGATAAATCCAGTCAATCAAACAGCCAGACTAATTAAAAATAACCAGCCACCAGCATCCTCCCACATAAACTTATAGGCTAGAACTCACACCAGAAGAAATAAGCACAACTGCTGTTATCTCAGCTCTGTCAGAGTGGTGTTATCCTCTAATACCACTGCTATAAGACTATATTAATTTAATTATTTGAAGACTGAAGCAATAAGTGGGAGATTGCATATGAGGGACCATGAATGAAAATTTGGTTCTCAGTAACAAGTAGCATCTCTTCCCATAACACGTTATAATTTTAAACAGATCTGCAGTTCTATCACCATTACATATCTTTTGCCCCTTGCAAGCCATAAGATTGTGAATAGTAAGGGAAAAACCCAGATAATTTCAAAATTATTTAAAATCCCATTTAAAGATATGTAATCAGAAGCCATTTATATCCAAGCACAATGTATAAACATTGTATTGAGTACAGTTTTATTTTGACACTATTTACCATTCTCTTTTGACATCCTCCTAAAGGCAGATTACTGTTCCTTAGAGGACCTTGAAATTACAACGCCTTGAGATGCATTGGTAGCTAGCTGTTATTTGATCCACAGTCCTAATTTTCTTTTGTATTCTAAAAGCACATAATCTCAGGTATAACAAATAAGGGTTTTGGTTTGTTTTTTTCTTCTTTTAGTTTCTCACAGGCATAAACATTAGAAGAACTAAAAAAGCTGGAAGTATCTTCACGAGAGCTACTTTTCAATTAAACATAAAATCACATACCTACATTATAATGCTGTTGTACACTCAAGAAAGAAGTCATGTCCCCCAGATGTAAACATTCCTTCAAAAGTAGATGCCATATTCTATCAGATTTATTGACACTACATTGTTTTTTTCTGCAGTGCAAATAAAAGACACATTAATTTTTCAGGAATTCTTATTTTCAAAGCTTAACTCAAGTAGAGGAACATCAAGTCTGTCTGCTAATCTCACTTCACACTGCATATGAAAACAAAGGTTTCTACTACACGGACACATAGAACAAGAATCAGTATTAATTCATTGTCATTCTTTATGGTTGAACTTTTTCCTTGGAGATGAGTATTACTACTACAACAGGCAGAAGTGAAAGATCTTTGAGAAACAACAGGAGACTTTCTTATCATGATCACCAGACAAACACAAAATTAGAACATTTCACTGTATTTGTACAATTTTATACCCATAACAGTCTTTAAAAGTACAGTTTTGACTGTACAGTTTCATCTGCTTTTAAACAGTTTCGGTTCTTGGAGTCTTCATCGCGAATTTCAACTTATTACCAAAAAAAAAAAAAAAAAAAAAAAATTGCCATACAGTAAACAGGTGCCAGGTAAAAGAGGGAATTCTGGTTAGGCAAGCTGATGATGTACCATCCACAGAACATAATACTTCTGTCACAGAGGGAAAATTTCCCAAGATAGTAAAAGAGTGTTTGCTCCTGCAAACCTCTGAACACTTGAAATAAAAAAAAAAAAGCTCATAATTGAAAATATAAAGTAGTATGGTGTCCTGGGTTCAGCAGTAGCAGTCATGTTTTTCCTTTGTGTTAACTGGTGCAGTGCTGTGTTTTGACTTCTAGCTTGAGAACAGTATTGGTGAAGCCGATGTTTTCGGTTGTTGCTAAGTGATGTTTACCCTGACCAAGGACTCTGTGAGGCTCATGCTCTGCCAGGGAGGAGGGGAAGCTGTGAGGAAGCAGAGACGGGGCGCCTGACCCGGGCTAGCCGGGGAGGTATTCCATACCACAGCACGTCATGCCCGGGGTGGGGGGTAACTGGGAGTTACCCGGAAGGACAGGGGCTTCCGGATGGAACTCGCTTTCTTGGCCGGTGGTATCGTATTCTCTTCCCTTGTTATTTTCCCTTATCATTGTTTTAGCTGATAGTAGCGGTGGTGATTTGTTGCTGGACTGTTCTTGTCTCAACCCGTAGGAGTTGCACTCTCTCGATCCTCCTCCCCGTTCCTCCGGGAGGGGGGGAGACGGACACGGACCTCGATTGTTGTCAGCTCGACACCACTCACTAGGAGTGAGTGAACAAGTTACCTGACTGGGTTTAAACCATGACAGTTCTTTTTGGCGCCCAACGTGGGGCACGAGGGGTTGAGATAAGAACAGATCTGACTGGATTGATAGTCACTCGTCACAATGCTGATTTATTGGCTCTCAAGGTTTTTCCTCTTGATCTCACAGTTTCAGTATATCGTATCTTACGTCCATCCGGTATTTGCTGTATTAGTGTTTTTCAAGTGTGGGGCTTGGGCTAAGGTTTTTATCCCATTGTACTTTATGGTAATGACTTGTAATACAATAGAATCATTGATCATGAAACTGATCTGGCTTATGTTCCCAGTGTGGTCACCACCTTTATACTTTGGGAGGTATATGATGGAGGTGCTTAGCAATTACACATCTTTTTTCTCCTCCTCAGGTGCTCAACCTGTGAAGGAGACATCCTTTTACCCTCCCAGTCGTCCCCCCAGACCATTTACATTTGAGAGTTTTGAATTTTTTGAATGGCCTTTTAATGCTGTTGAGACTTGTTTGCTGATGGTGATGGGAATCACCATGCTAACACGCATACAGAGTGTGTTTTGCCCACTACTGATTTCAAGAGTTAAGCAGATTCAGGTTTGGGTCTTGTCTGGGGTCAAACGACGATGTAGGAGGACCGAGATATTTTCCCAGAGGCTAGACAGCCATGAGTGGCAGGGTGTGTGGGATAGTATGGGCAAGTATCTAAGTCAGTGGGCCCCTCCAGTACTTTGGAATTTCACTACCGAACAACTGCAAAATCCAGAAGAATTAGTAAAACACTTAAATGAGGTGTGTGGTCATTCTGGCCATACCAGAGATGGACAAATCACGGCAACGTGCTGGGGCTTGGCCTATGCTTACAGGGCCTTGTTCAACACTATCCAGCACCTTCAAAAGGAAAAGAATGTCGGCGGATTTGAGGGCAAAGCGACAGTGGCTACTCAAACTTTGGCTGCAATGAACTGCGCAGCTACCCCAGTGGCAAGTATAGCAGCTGCTCAAACTTCAACTGCAACACACAGCGCGGTTACTCCAGCTCCAAGCACAGCAGCTACACCACCCCCAACAACAAGTACAGTCGCTACTCAAACCACAGTGATAATCACTGCAGCCAAACCAGAGGACCAATTCGTACCAATATCAGTTGCCCCTGTACGCAAGAGAACACGCAAAAAGGAGGCAAAAAGGGTGAAGCGAGATGAAGAACCAATGAATTCACCACCCGGTCCAGAATCTGATCAGGAGTCATCATCACATGGCGAAGAAGAAGAAGAAGAGGTAACTTCTCGACCTCGGACCTCAACCAAGCTGCGGAATATGCGAAAAGATTTTACCCGTCAACCAGGGGAGCACATCATCACCTGGTTACTCCGATGCTGGGACAATGGGGCCGATGGTCACGAACTAGAAGGTACAGAAGCCAAGCAGCTGGGATCACTTGCTAGAGAAGGGGGAATTGACAAAGCAATTGCAAGAGAGAAAAAGTCCCTCAGCCTTTGGAGGAGGCTCTTGGCAGCTGTGAAAGAAACGTTTCCGTACAAGGACGATGTTACGAGTCGTTCGGCCAAGTGGACTACTATAGACAAAGGCATCCAGTCTCTGAGGGAATCAGCCATCGTAGAGATGCTCTATCACATCAAGCCGAATAACGGGGATACACCTATAGATCCAGATGAAGTTGAATGTACACGACCCATGTGGCGAAAACTTACACGGAATGCACCGTCATCATATGCCCATTCATTGGCAACAGTAACCTGGAATGACATAGTACCACTAACAGTGGATGAAATGGTTCATAAACTCCGAGAGTTCGAAGACAATCTCACTCCTTCCATCATCTCAGCTGTGAAAAAACTGTCCCAGGACCTCGAAAAATTGAGGGACGATGTATCTGATTTATCCAGCTCCTCACGTGTACCAACACACGTCTCAGCTATTAACAAAAGGCGTCCTATTGTTCAAGAGAGGAGATACAGAAGGTATACGCCACGGGGTACCCTATGGTTTTACCTGCGGGATCACAGAGAAGACATGACAAAGTGGGATGGAAAACCTACTTCAGCTTTGGAGGAACGGGTGAGTGAACTGAAGAGGGGAGCAAGGGCCAAGACTGATCGTCCCATGAGAGCTACGGCTTCAGTCTCTGGTGAGCAGTTTCCCAGATGGAGTGGAAGAGCTGATTTTACTCCAGCTCCTGTGATAATGAAGAATAATCCCTTTCAACACGACTTAAGTGTCCAATGCTGTGACGACCATTAGAGGGGCCCTGCCTCCAGCCAGGTGGAGGTAGGGGACAATCGGATTTACTGGACTGTGTGGATCAGGTGGCCTGGCACATCAGTCCCACAGAAGTATAAGGCTCTAGTAGATACCAGTGCACAGTGTACCCTGATGCCATCAAGCTGTCAAGGGGTGGAACCCATCTATATTTCTGGAGTAACAGGAGGATCCCAAGAGTTGACTGTGCTGGAGGCTGAAATCAGCCTGACTGGGAGGGAATGGCAAAAGCACCCTATTGTGACTGGTCCAGAGGCTCCATGCATCCTTGGCATAGACTACCTCAAGAGAGGGTACTTCAAAGACCCAAAAGGGTACCGGTGGGCTTTTGGTATTGCTGCTTTGGAGACTGAGGAAATTGAGCAGCTGTCCACCTTGCCTGGTCTCTCAGAAGATCCCTCTGCTGTGGGGTTGCTGAAAGTTGAAGAACAACAAGTGCCAATTGCGACCACAACAGTGCACCGGCGGCAATATCGCACCAACCGAGACTCCGATTCCCATCCATCAGCTGATCCGTAGACTGGAGAGTCGGGGTGATCAGCAGGACCCGCTCACCCTTCAATAGCCCCATATGGCCAGTGCAAAAGTCTAATGGAGAATGGAGACTAACAGTAGACTATCGTGGCCTGAATGAAGTCACACCACCATTGAGTGCTGCCGTACCGGACATGCTAGAACTTCAGTATGAACTAGAGTCAAAGGCAGCCAAGTGGTATGCCACGATTGATATTGCCAATGCATTTTTCTCCATTCCTTTGTCAGCAGAGTGCAGGCCACAGTTTGCTTTTACTTGGAGGGGTGTCCAGTTCACTTGGAACCGACTGCCCCAGGGGTGGAAACACAGCCCTACCATTTGCCATGGACTGATCCAGACTGCACTGGAACAGGGGCAAGCTCCAGAACACCTGCAATACATCGATGACATTATTGTGTGGGGCGATACAGCGGAAGAAGTCTTTGAGAAAGGGAGGAAAATAATCCAAATCCTGCTGAAAGCTGGTTTTGCCATAAAACGGAGTAAGGTCAAGGGACCTGCACAGGAGATTCAATTTTTGGGAATAAAATGGCAAGATGGACGTAGACAGATCCCCACAGATGTGATCAACAAGATAACAGCAATGTCTCCACCAACTAATAAGAAAGAAACGCAAGCTTTCTTGGGTGCAGTGGGGTTCTGGAGAATGCACATCCCAAATTACAGTTCGATTGTAAGCCCTCTCTATCATGTGACCCGGAAGAAGAATGATTTTAAATGGGGCCCTGAGCAGCAGCAAGCCTTTGAGCAAATTAAACGCGAGATAGTTCATGCAGTAGCCCTTGGACCAGTCCGGACTGGACCAGATGTAAAAAATGTGCTGTACACTGCAGCTGGGGAGAACGGTCCTACCTGGAGCCTCTGGCAGAAAGCTCTAGGGGAGACTCGAGGTCGACCTCTCGGCTTTTGGAGTCGGGGATATAAAGGATCTGAGGCCAGCTATACCCCAACTGAGAAGGAGATACTGGCAGCGTATGAAGGGGTTCGAGCTGCTTCGGAAGTGATTGGCACTGAAGCACAGCTCCTCCTGGCACCCCGGCTGCCTGTGCTGGGCTGGATGTTCAAAGGCAGGGGCTCCTCTACACATCATGCAACTGATGCTACATGGAGTAAATGGGCTGCACTAATTACACAACGAACTTGAATAGGAAATCCAGATGGAAGGCAGCTGTATGGAGTCCTGGACGACAAGTTGCAGAAACTGCTGACGGAGAGGGTGAATCGAGTCAATTTGCCGAGGTGAAAGCCATCCAGCTGGCCCTGGACATTGCTGAACGAGAAAAGTGGCCAGTACTTTATCTCTATACTGACTCATGGATGGTGGCAAATGCCCTGTGGGGGTGGTTGAAGCAATGGAAGCAGAGCAACTGGCAACGCAGAGGTAACCCCATCTGGGCTGCTGCACTGTGGAAAGATATTGCTGCCAGGGTGCAGAACCTGATGGTGAAGGTACGTCATGTAGATGCCCATGTACCCAAGAGTCGGGCCACTGAGGAGCACCAGAACGGGGAAAACAGCCAGTGAACTCAATTGTATGCTGTTTTCTGCTGTGTAACACTTTTATAGCCCATCAACTAGATGTCTCCAGGTCACCAGCGACTGGCCCTGACTTCCCTCCAGCCGTCATCCAAACAGAGAATTAACTTTGAACATCATGGACCGAATGGACTCGGCAGCATTATAGGGATTGGTCCATGCACTAAGAAAATGATTTTTTCCTCTTGGTCTGTATGTATATGGATGTATATATGTGGGAGAGCGATGGTGTATTGAAAATGTGGGATCTGAGCACGACGTGAATGGTATGGAATAAGGGGTGGATAATGTCCTGGGTTCAGCAGTAGCAGTCATGTTTTTCCTTTGTGGTAACTGGTGCAGTGCTGTGTTTTAACTTCCAACCTGGGAACAGTGTTGGTGAAGCTGATGTTTTCAGTTGTTGCTAAGTGATGTTTACCCTGACCAAGGACTTTGTGTGGCTCATGCTCTGCCAGGGAGGAGGGGAAGCTTTGAGGAAGCAGAGATGGGGCGCCTGACCCGGGCTAGCCAGGGAGGTATTCCATACCACAGCACATCATGCCTAGGGTGCGGGGTAACTGGGAGTTACCCGGAAGGACACGGGCTTCCAGATGGGACTCGTTTCTTGGCCGGTGTTATTGTATTCTCTTCCCTTGTTATTTTCCCTTATCATTGTTGTAGTTGGCAGTAGCGGTGGTGATTTGTGTTGTACATTGGTTGCTGGACTGTTCTTGTCTCAACCCGTAGGAGTTGCACTCTTTAGATCCTCCTCCCCGTTCCTCCGGGAGCGGGGAAGGGGACAGCCCAAGTGGGGGGGGGCCGGCCCTCGGTTGTTGTCAGCTCGGCACCACTCACTGGGAGTGAGTGAACAAGTTGCCTGACTGGGTTTAAACCACGACAGTCAAGCTGCTTGCTTAAGTGTTATAGCTTGCTTATGCTTATCGTACTCACAATGTGCAAGGGGGTTGATCAAGCCTCTTGCTTAACAATCTTACTACTCGTTCAATGCTTATCGTACTCGCCGTATATGCTAGAACAAGATATAAGGACATGGCTATTGTTAAGCTGTAGGGACCATGCCTTGATTCCCGTCCTTTGGACGCCTAGGCCAGCTTGTTGGCGTCGAGACAAACACATAACCACCGGGATGGTTATATGAGGTGCTTTATTGAGGAGCCGGGAACCAGGGGTATGCACCCAAATCTGGTTCCGACTCCTGTCACATCGCGTTCGCAATTTATACACTAAATATTTCGTAACTAATACATATTCAACACAGATTACATCATTGACTAATACATATGCATCAAGGATTGCTACATCAGTCTATTACGACATCAGCCTCCTTTGTGCTTGCGCAGCCCCCTCTGGTTGTCTCCCTGATGAAGTAAGGAGTCTTCTTCAGATGAAGTAAGAAGTCTTCCTCAGGTTGTCCTCTTCACCTTTTCTCTACTTGGCTAGGTCCCAGTCGTCTTCCGGACGTTAGCATTCTCTTATCTTCACCAGGATGCTTCTGGTATGCCCCTTTTGGCTATCTTAAACTTATGTTCTGCTTGGGTAGAGTTTTACAATACATACACCCATACTCCCCTCACCATATACAGTTATGTTAGCTCTTGCTACCAAGACTATAACATTTAGTTACAAAGTAACTATGATACAAAACGGCAAAGTTACAAT
The DNA here is from genome assembly GCF_028554395.1 of Pezoporus wallicus. Classification (NCBI taxonomy): domain Eukaryota; kingdom Metazoa; phylum Chordata; class Aves; order Psittaciformes; family Psittacidae; genus Pezoporus; species Pezoporus wallicus. The sequence goes on from NW_026637470.1 coordinate 2,930,440, forward strand.
GTCTTCTAATATACAAAGCCTCACTATTGATTTATAAATTTCTCAAATATAATCATTTTACTATTTTATATGATTATTTTATTGTAAAAACTTCACCCTCTCTAACAAGCTGAAATTGACGCTGCTGTTTGGACAGTGACCAAGACTCCAGGGAGCATGCGTAAAGACTAGAGGTAAAATGTTCAGGCTCAAGGAAGACTCGTTTACTTCATCTTGAGACCCTCACCCACGACCACCAGGAGGCACTGCGCAGACGCAAATGACTTCTTAGCTCATTATAATACGAAGCGGGGATAGAACATGAATATGTATAGGCATGTTATGCAACCTTATGCATATGTATAACTTTAGAGGATAAATGTAAAGGGGAAACGATGCTAAGGTGCGCATGCTTTTGGAGGAGCCATCCCCCATGAGCCCCAGCGCTGAATAAAGCATACCTACTTTACAACTTTAATGAATTGTGGAGTCTATCTGCGCATCAGGTTTATATTATACAAGAATTCTCAGTATGTTCTCTAGGTGTACTCTATTTTTTTTTCTGTGAATCAGGCACCTCAGTAATTTTCCGTTGCTACTGTTACAAAGACATCAAATTTACCATTACTTGAAGCTGATTCTAAAGGTTTATATATTTCATTTTGTGATTTTGTGCCCCATTTGTCTCAAATCCCCCCTTTTTCTGTCCTTTTGCAAATTCTTTTGCAATATTTTACATATTACCATTACCATCTAAAGTCTTTTTGAAATAATTTCTGTTTCTACTTGATGAGTGATTTAATTTCTCTTCCAATCTTCAGAATTTATCACAGATTGTTTACAATACCATAAGGAACACTGTATCATACCACAAGTAATCAATATTAAAATAATTAACATCAATATTCCTACAACCAGTTGCCTCAACCAGGAGAGACTAGGTAACCATGAAGTTAACTTTTTCCATATTTCCTCAAAACCCCAGGAGGTGTCATCTATGGCCATTTCATGAAATATCTTAGTTTGTTTCCAAATTTCCTCCAGATCTGTTTCAATTCTGTCACTTTGATCTATTATATAGGGACCGCAACTTTCATAGATTATAGGACAAACCCCTCCTTGTGAAGCAAAAAAAATATCTAGAGCCATTCGGTTTTGTAATACCACTTTAGATAGACTAGTGATCTCTTTTTGGTATTTTAACACATCCAGCCCCTCTGGATGTTTAAAGGTCTGCTCTGCTTGCTGCACTAGGAATTCAGGGTATGCTGTCTGGCTAATCATTGTGGGAGGGGCAGTCGCACACTCCCTCAATTCCTAGATTGCCTAATGATTACAGACAAACAAACGCTTCGTCTGTCTCCGTCCACTCTCCTCGCAGAGAACACAGAACCGCAGATCAGGACTCCACACTCGCTTCGTAGCTATGCCACGTCTCAGTCACACAAAACACTTGCACATGGGATCCCACAGACACACAGTGGTTCCGCCTACCCTTCACCTGCTTCCTGCCCAGTCATTAGCAGGTCCGGCCTGTCTCCCAAATGTGGGATGCGGTGAAAACCTGGACTCACCCGATCTGCTCTCAGGATCTCTAGCAGCCACTCCTGCCAAGGGAGCCCTACCTGCCAAGGGGAACTACACTGTGTGCCAGACATCTCTGCACACCTTACCAGCAGCCCCGGGCTACACGTACGCCTTATAGGTCCCCTATAAGTCCCAGGATAATTACAAACCTAAATTCCAAGCATACCGTTTTTCCGCAGCTGGCACAGGTTGTTGTCTGTTTCCCAGTGAGCGGAAAAGAAGCGAAGCTCCTCCAGGCAAGCGGCCTGGGGCACCTAGGATGTCCGCCCCTCAGCTGATCCTGCAGTCGAACAGACGTCTCCTGGCTGGCTCACCAAATTGAGGTGTGGATAGACTCCACAACTCGTTAAAGTTGTAAAGTAGGTATGCTTTTTATTCAGAGCTGAGGCGCATGGGGTTTAACTCCTCCAAAAGCATGCGCACCTAAGCATTGTATCCCCTTTACATTTATTCTCTAAAGTTATACATATGCATGAGGTTGCACAACACGCCTATACATATTTATGTCCTATTCCCTCTTTGTATTATAATGAGTTAAGAAGTCTTTTGCACCTGCGCAATGTCTCCTAGTGGTCATGGGCGAGGGTCTCAAGATGAAGTAAACGAGTCTTCCTAGAGCCTAAACTTTTCACCTGTAGTCTTTACACATGCTCCCTGGAGGTTTGGTCACTGTCCAAAGCGCAGAGTCAATTTCAGCCGGTCTAGGCAGCCAAAGGGCTGGAATGAAGTCACAGTCCCTACTTCTTAGCAATAGCTCTGTCCTTATATCTAGTTCTAGTATACACAGAGGCGTCCAAAGGACGGGAATCAAGACACGGTCCCTACTTCTTGACAGTAGCTCTGTCCTTATATCTTGTCCTAGCATAATCATGAGTGAGCAATGATATTGTTAAGCAAGTGTCCTGATATATCCCCTTGAACATTGCAAGTATGATAAGCATGAGCAAGCAGTAACATTGTTAAGTAAGAGGTTTGACCTATCCCGTTGTACACTGCAAACACCACGTACGATAAGCATGAGCAAGCAGTAACATTTTAAGCAAGTGGCTCACCCTAGCCCCCCCTGTACATTTGTTAACCCTTTGCATCAATCATACAAGGGAATGCTTCTGGCCAGCATGAAAAAGTATCTGTTAACACCAACAAATTTTGATAACCTCCTTGTCTTGGAAATTCAGAAAAATCTATTTGCCACTGCTGTCGCGGATAACTTCCTCTCCCAGTTGTCCCAATTTGATTTCTATTTTCAGTTTTAGGATTATTCTTAAGACAGAGCTGACATTGTTTTGTCACTAATTGGACTATAGCATATAGATTCCTTCCTACAATTTGTTTTAGTATTTATACAAAGAGTTACTACCAAAATGTGTTTTATTATGTTCAACCTGAACTAACTTCCAGAGTTGGGTATAGGGGATTACAATTCGCCCATCAGGTATCTGAACCCCACCATCTTTGTTTTCCTGTCCTTTTATATCTTCAATCAATTTTCTATCCTCTTTTGAATACCTAGGTTTAGATTTTTAAATTGTTAGTTTGCCGTCAGGGATTAAGGACATAATTTGAGATTGTTCATCTGCTCGTTTGGCTTCAAAACTGGCCAAATTATTTCCTATTTCCTGGTCAGACTTACCTTCCTGATGCCCTCTACAGTACATAATAGCTACTTCTTCAGGTAGCTGAACAGCTTCCAGTAGCCATAGAATTTCTGTAGCATGTTTAATCTGTTTCCCTTGTGTGTTCAAAAGTCCTTATTCTTTCCAGATAGCACCATGTGCATGTACCACACCAAATGCACGTTTAGTATCGGTCCAAATATTTATCCTTTTGTCTTAGAATCATAGAATAGAATCATAGAATAGTTAGGGTTGCAAAGGACCTTAAGATCATCTAGTTCTAACCCCCCTGCCATGGGTAGGGACACCTCACAGTAAACCATATCACCCAAGGCCTTGTCCAACCTGGTCTTGAACACTGCCAGGGATGGATGGAGCATTCACAGCCTCCCTGGGCTACCTATTCCAGTGCCTCACCACCCTAACAGAAAAGAATTTTCTCCTTCTATCCAATCTAAACTTCCCCTGTTTAAGTTTTAACCCGTTACCCCTTGTCCTATCACTACAGTCCCTAATGAATAGTCCCTCCCCAGCATCCCTATAGGCCCCCTTCAGATACTGGAAGGCTGCTATGAGGTCTCCACGCAGCCTTCTCTTCTCCAGGCTGAACAGCCCCAACTTCCTCAGCCTGTCTTCATACGGGAGGTACTCCAGTCCCCTGATCATCCTCGTGACCCTCCTCTGGGCTTCTTCCAACAGTTCCATGTCCTTTTGATGTTGAGCACACCAGAACTGCACACAATACTCCAGGTGAGGTCTCACAAGAGCTGAGTAAAGGGGCAGCATCACCTCCTTCGACCTGCTGGTCACACTTCTTTTCATGCAGCCCAGGATACGGTTGGCTTTCTGGGCTGCAAGCTCACGCTGCCTGCTCATGTGCATTTTCTCATCAACCATTTTCAACATATTTCATCAACATATTTTATTAATCTGTTGTTTGATCAGATGGTTCATCTTTTCTACTTGCCCACTGGCCTGAGGCCTATATGGAACATGTAGTTGCCCATCAGGTATCTGAGCCCAACCCTCTTCATTTTCCTGTCCCTTTAGATCCTCAATCAATTTTCTATCCTCTTTTGAATACCTAGGTTTAGATTTTTCAATTGTTAGCTTGCCGTCAGGGATTAAGGACATGATTTGAGATTGTTCAGCTGCTCGTTTGGCTTCAAAATCAGCCAAATTATTTCCAATTTCCTGATCAGAGTCACCTTGTTGATGTCCTTTACAGTATATAACAGCTACTTCTTCAGGTAGCTGAACAGCTTCCAGTAATTGTAGAATTTCTGTAGCATGCTTAATCTGTTTCCCTTGTGCGTTCAAAAATCCTCGTTCTTTCCAGACAGCACCATGTGCACGTACCACACCAAATGCATATTTCGAATCAGTCCAAATATTTACCCTTTTATTTTTAGCCAATTCCAGGGCTCTCGTTAACGCTATTATTTCTGCCTTCTGGGCAGAGGTGTTTTCGGGTAAAGGTTTAGCTTCTATTACCTGTGAAGTGGTGGTAATGGCATATCCTGCCTTTTGTTTACCATTTTTCATGAAGCTACTGCCATCAGTAAACCAAGAATCAGCATCTTCCAGAGGCTTTTCTTTCAGATCTGGTCGTCTCGAATATACAGTCTCTATGGTGGTCAAGCAGTCGTGTGTTAGTGGTTCTGTCAATTGTTCCTGCCAAAAGGGTGCTGGATACACAACGTTACTGACCACAATTTCTATGCCATCTTGTTCCACAAGGGTGTCCCGGTATTTTAAAAAACGTGAAGGAGATAACCAGTGGGCTCCTTTCTGCTCCAGGACTGCTGATACCACATGGGACACTAGTACAGGAATCTTTTGTCCCAAGGTGAATTTGCGAGCCTCTTCAATATTCATGACGACTGCTGCCACAGCCCTTAGGCTTCCCGGCCATCCTTTGCTCTCTTCATTCAGCTGTTTTGAAAAATACGCCACTGCCCTTCTGTAGGGTCCTAGTTTCTGAGCAAGGACCCCCAAGGCTATTCCCTGGTTTTCATAGGAATATAGCCAAAACGGTTTAGTCACATCTGGAAGTCACAGAGCTGCAGCTTTCATTAGCTCTGTCTTTAAATTTCTAAAAGCCTCCTCTGCTGTATCAGTCCATGCCAAAGAGGGAGGATTTCCTTTTATCAGTTCATATAGTGGCCTTACCAGAACTCCATAATCATGGATCCAAAGTCTGCACCATCCAGTCATTCCCAGGAATGTCCGGAGCTCCTTGACGGTCAACAGTTGTGGAGTCTGACAAACGGCTTCTTTTCTAGCAGCTCCAAGTTCTCTCAGTCCTCCTGTTATTTCATATCCTAGGTAGGAAACTCTGGTTTGGATTAGTTTGGCCTTTTTTCTGGTTACCCGATAACCATTCAGTCCCAGAAAATTTAATAATTACACTGTCCACTGGATACATTCTACCTTTGTTTCAGTAGCAATTGATAGGTCTTCCACATATTGTAACAGAGTACTCGTCTGAGTAGGTGGCTTCCATGAATCTAGTTTCAGTGGTAAACGATTTCCAAGAATCGTTGGACTGTTTTTAAACCCCTGTGGTAATACTGTCTAAGTTAACTGAGTTTTACTTCCTGTGGCAGGATATTCCCATTCAAAAGCAAATAATTTTGACTTTCTTTTGGCCGATGACAAGCAAAAGAAAGCGTCCTTTAAATCCAGGACTGTAAACCATTTCTGATTATTATTCAATTTAGTCAATAAGTCATAGGAATTAGCTACTACTGGATGAATATCCTCTGCAATTTTGTTGATTGCTTTGAGATCTTGAACCAATCTGCAACTTTTCCCATCACATTTCTTTACTGTGCAGATAGGAGTATTATATTCCAATTCACATTCAATTAATAATATATAGTTTTAAATCTATCTTTTTTTCTTTTTTTTTTTTTTAGCAGCCAGGTCCCTGTCATCTAGTTCCAATTCAGTCACCTGAGCCACCCCATGGCACTCCCCCCCAGGGCAGTCTCACTTCTAACGTCCAAACTCCCCATAGGACACACACCAATGCGGTTCCACAGAAGACGAGCCCATTGCCCCACCTCCACCAGACATCCCTCCTCCACCTCTGCCTCCCCAGCCTCATCCCACGCTCAAACACAGGACCTGCGCTAGCTCCCCTCCTTTCCCCCTTGGCTTTCCCTTTTTTTTTTTTTCTCACAGTTGTGCATCCTGCTCTTCAGGAGGCTGCAGATGCCTGCCTCTGCAACAGCGCTTCTGTTTTAACCCTGTTTAAACTCTGAATGTGAATCTGCTGCTTGTTGCCTGTGACAGCAATCTCTTCCTCCTTATCAATATCAGATAGGACAGATGCAGAGGGTGATCCTCTCAGAGGTACTTGTGATACATGATTTTCCAGCCTATCTTCCTGATTACTGTTTTTTAACTTTAAACATCTTTCCCCAATATCACAAGCTGAGCAACATCTCTCCAGTTTAACTTTCAGTTTTTCCCTGTCCTTTTCCAAAGCCAAAATTAAGGGATCTGGCGGAGCTATATTAATTTCGCATTCAGTCTGTCACTTGGGGTGGTTTCTTAAAGTGAAAAACATATCTGCATACATTACTTCATCCCATTTTCCTTGCCACCTCAAAACAACATTACTTGTAACAATGTATTAGAGTTCAGAGTTCCATTTTTAGGCCGTTTTTCCTGATCTTCCAAAGTATACAAAGGCCACCATTGGTTACAATATTTTACCAATGTTTTCTTGCTTACTGAGCCCCCAGGAGACCCTCCCAGTTCTTTCCAGTGTGCCAAAATGCACCATAAAGGACTCTTTTTCAAGATCTCTCCACTCTGCCGATTTTCCATTATCAATCTCACATTCACACACATACACGGGATCCCACAGACACACTCCACACAGTTACAACACTTGAGACAGAGACTAAAATTCAATCAAACAAACAACAATTAATAACACAGTTATAACACCCTGTCACCAGTACCAAAATCACAAGACCAAAATCATTACTGTAACAAGCCACAAAATAAGTCTTAAAACTTAAAACTGATTCTAAAGGTTTATATATTTCATTTTGTGATTTTGTGCCCCCCTTGTCTCATAAACTGGGGGGAGTCACCCAGAAACGGCAGGTTGCTGCTTGTGTCAGGGTGGGTTTCGGTCGGCAGGTGGTGAGCAATTTTATTGTGCATCACTTTGGTCTATTGCTTTTGTTCCTTTCCCTTTTTAGTTTTATATTTTTCCCCTTTTTAATCCCCTTACCATTATTATTATTGGTGGTAGTAATAGTGGTTTCGTATTATACCTTAGTTACTGGAGTGTTCTTATCTCAACCTGTGGGATTTATTTTTTTTCGATTACCCTTCCCATGCCTCTGGGAAATGGGGAAAGGAACAAGTGTGGGAGTAAGCAAGCAGCTGTGTGGTTCTGAGTTACAGGCTGGGCTTAAACCACGGCAATTAGGAAGCTAGCTACCCTTACCACAGCCTCTCAAGAACACAGGCTTGAATCTTTGAACATGTTCCATTTTCACCCATTTACACTGCACTGAAAGGCAAGAAGAAGGAACAGAGCAGAATGGTAGATGAGGGGTGAGAGCACAAGAGAGCTATCCAGAGACTTCTCCCACTTAGATGACTGCCATGTCTGTTCTTAACAGACAAGACATTCTGGCATTCTGGAGAGGCCCTTTAATAAGTACACTAAATAACCATAATTTCAAAATAATTGGAAGCACTATGTTGTTGTGGCTTAACCCCAGCCCATAACTCAGAACCACGCAGCCGTGCCGCAGAAAATACATGGACTCAGTCAGAGATCAGTATGATCAGACAAAAGCCGTTTATTACAAAGCCTTAACCCCTTAAATACTGTTTCTTACGTGCAATTACAGTGATTTGGCATATTATGATTGGATACCTGTCTTGAAGACCCTTTGTAACTAACATATAATTGGTTAAGCACAGGTGTGAGAACTTGACCTCGAAAGCTTGCCAACAGTCCACAGTTCTCATTACCTCAGTGAATTCCAGCTGCTTCTTATCTTGCTTGCTTAAGCTTCCCTGGGCCTCTCACGGCCTTGTTGTATCTTTCAGGATTTTCAGAGTTTATGTACCAATTATCCATTCTCCTGTGAGAACACTGTCTCCACATCTCTCCCTTTTTGTTTTATATATGTTTTGGGTGACTCTGCTTGAGCAGGGGATTTGGGCTAGATCATATCTCCAACATATGCCAACTACAGGCTGCTGGGCCTGCCCCTTTTTTCTCCTGTATGGATCTCTGACAACAGGGGAGGCCATCCTTCACATCAAGGTCTGGCATGGCATGTGTCCCCACCGCTCCACGCCTGCTGGGTTGCAGCCAACAGCGGAGCTAAAGGTTCTTCTTGGTGGCAAACACAGAGGCCAACCCTGTCTTGCCCTTGATTGTGGTAGCAGGCATTTTGTTAGCCTCAGTCCTTGCACCTTGTTGTCAATGCAGAGTTTCACCTGCTTCATCCAGTAACAAATCGCTACTACAGCAAGGCACACACAAATTTACATTAGAAGAATAACTATTACAGGGTGCAGCAGCATGTTGAAGATGCTGGTGGCAGCGAGGGACTAGCCAAAAAAATTTCTTACCAGTGGAATTCTCCCACCCTCTTAATTTGTTCCATTACCTGCTTTATAACACTACCATTGTCTTAGAATCTTTCCAGCTTTTGCCTTAGCATTTTCTAGCAGCTACTGCAAATTTCCATACTCTAACATCTCTTTTACAAGTGACAAATCTATACAATACAAGGTGCAGTTTCTTATTAGCAACTAGCTAGTAAATACAGGTGGTTTTATACACAAAATCACAGCCTCTAATAATAGCTACTTTACAAGCACACATATTCAGGATGTTACTTTTCAGTCGTCCCCAAGTGATGTTTTGCAGTTATTCGTTTTTTCTCTTCCTCTATCTCATTCTGCTTGGGGTATTCACGGTCAGCTCCTGTAGCTGAGGCATCAGGTTTTTCCATTCGTCTGTCCAGCTCATGGCAAGGCTTGACAAACTTTGCAGGCATTCGCCATGGACCTGTAGGCTGGAGGACACAAATATACCCCCTCCCCCAGGTTATCAGTTCTTGAGAAGCAGTCAGGTTAAACTGCACATTGTTAACTGTCAAGGAGTTTGCTGCATCATTGCTCTTTTCCCCTTTTTTTTATTTATTTTTTGTTTATTTTTTTCCTTGCAAAAGCCGGCCTGCTGGGCAGCAGCTACAGCCGCCTGCCTGCTTCAGCAGCAACTATAAATACCTGCCGGCAGCCACACTTTTACATTAATCCTTTCATGCCCGAAATGTTAAACAGCTACCCGTTGAAAACTTTTACATGAACCCAACAATACACAAAACACTGATAGCCCTCAACACACACACACACGTGTGGGATCCCAGAAGCACACTCCACGCAACTACAGTATTTGAAGCACAAACTCCAGACAATCATTACTCCCACTACAGTTCCACGTACAGAACTCGGCCTAAGGACCCTGTGGAGACTAATAGCAAACCAGCTCCGAGAAGCATCATTGCAGTACAAGGTGGCAGGCTCATTCTAAGCGGGCATCCCCGCAGAGGCTCTGCCTCCCCCACAGCGCATGAGGCTTGGGCTTTTATACTGACCAAAATGCACACTCATTCCGACACAGGTGGCCAGCCTGTGCTGAAAGAAGTGGCCAGCAACATCTGTAAAGCAGTATCTACAAAGGTCTCCAAAGGTTGATAGAAACCTGGACATACTTATTTTTACCAACTTCTAGTTCATAAGTATCACAGAGAGACTGTATTAAATGAGTCACAGTATGCCCAACACTCCTGATAAGAACATATGTAAGACCTTCCCACCACCAAGAGCGCACATAATACCCCTGTATCCCCTGTTTGTCTCGCTGTAGGTTCGGGTGGGTGGGTGGGGGGTGGAGGATGGTTTGTTTTGGGTTTTTTTTTGTTGTTTTGTTTTGTATTTTTGTTTTTGGGGTTTTTTTTTGTTTTTTTTTGTTTGTTTTTTTTTTTTACTTTAACATAAAATTGTTTGCTCTCTTCACTATAAGAAGGACTGAAAAACATCCATAAAACAGAAGTCCTAAGCTGACATTTCAATTAATTCAGTCACTGACATAGGGGGTTGTCCCGGGGTGGTGTTGGTTCTTTCCAGGGTTTCACCCATCGTGCTAGCACCCACCGCAGACCAGAATCTGTAATTATACACATATAACCTCGACCAGTTAGTTTTACTTCTGCAGGGCCTTTCCAAATGCCGGTTTCCAAGTCCTTATACTGGACCCGAATACCCTGAGTTTTAGTCATATAACCTGAACCTAATGCCTGACCATGTATTATAGCAGGGGGGTCATTAAAGTCTCCTGTCAATCGCAGAAAATTCATAACATATACAGCTTTCTGTATCCTTGCTACCGGTGTACGTCCTTCTTCCCCCGTTTTTTGTTTTTCCAACAGTTGTTTCAAAGTTTGATGTGTTCGTTCAATATTAGTTTGTCCTTTAGTACCCCCACGATCACCCTGACCTTGTTGTAGAAGGGGCTTAACAGCAGCAGTGAAGGTAGTAGCCATGTATCCAGCCTTTTCCTCTGCTGTGCCCACTTTAGAACATGCATCCATCATTTCTTGAAGACCAGCAGATTTTGGCAAAACCTGCAAAATACACTTACAAGCTGGGTTAGCATTTTCCATAGCCAGAGACATAAGCATGGATTCTTTAGCATTAGATGCCAGATCAATATTCTTTTCAATAGCCTCTGTCAATCTGTCAATAAATTGCATATAGGGCTCAGTAGGTCCCTGCTTTACTGATGTATATGAAGGATTAGGTTTTCCTGCTTCCGGCACAGCTTTCAGAGCAGCTAAAGCCAATTGCTGTGCTTGCTGTAAAACTTCAATTTTCATGCAAGCTTGTACTCCATCAGGGTGAAATTGTCCCTTTCCCAATAACATTTCAGATGAAACACCGTGCAAAGGGTGATGAGGATTACACTCTGAATTCTCATCTGCAGCCCTTGCAACAAGCTCCTCAAACCCACTTTTAAAATGTAGGAGCTGTGAAGGGATTACATTCTCCTCCTCAGGAGACTCCTACCCCAGCAAAAATTCTTGGGAACTAAGTTCAGGGGCAGTAGCAGCACGAAAAGGGTTAACATCAGTTTGTTTCAGTTGCTCAGTAGCCGCTACTGGCTCCCGAGTATCAGATGGAGATACCGCCGATAAAGGCGCTGTTGGCACAGGATAGGGGAAAGGCGCAGGGTCCTCAAACTTTTGTACCATACTGCGCGCCAGTTTTTGGCCAGAACGTTTTATGCCTGAAGCAGACGACACTGCCATGGCTGTAGCACCGGGTGCTGAATCTAATGTGGTTCCTGAGCCCTGCTGTTGTGAAGGCGAGTCAGAGAGAGCTGTAAAAACAGATTTTGCCGCCTGTTTCTCAGCCTTCATTGTGGCTAGAGTCCCATTTAGTAGTAACCAGGGGGTAGCAAGAGACTTCGCCTCTTTAAACCCACAAGTAACTTGATCCCACAGGCGTGCCCCAATTTTTTTTTTCAAGTCCCGAGATCAAAAGCTTCATTAACCCCCTTGATGAGCTCTTTTTCTTTACTCCAGAGCAACAATCTTATTAACAGATTATCGTCATATTCTATCCCTCTCACTGAGAGGATATGCTGGAAGAGCTTAAGGATGATCATTTCTTCCTTACTTAATTGATTCCCCATCCTAACCCTCTTCCAGACCCCATCGGCTGCTACCTTATTTCCACTGCGCAGTGTCTTCCGGGCTCACTAGGCTCCGTTCCGAGGCAACTACCTCCCGATCCTGGTCCTGCCGGATTGAACCCAGCCGACGTCCCTGCGGCTCCGCGTTTTCCACTTTCTTCGGTGCCACGCGCTTTAATTCATTCAGTTTCAATATGAAAAATATGGGGGCTCACTGTTCGGGCGCCATTTGCCGCAGAAAATACATGGACTCAGACAGAGATCAATATGATCAGACAAAAGCCGTTTATTACAAAGCCTTAAGCCCTTAAATACTGTTTCTTCCATGCACTTGCAGTGATTTGGCATATTATGATTGGATACGTGTCTTGAAGACCCTTTGTAACTAACATATAATTGGTCAAGCACAGGTGTGAGAACTTGACCTCGAAAACTTGCCAACAGTCCACAGTTCTCATTACATCAGTGAATTCTAGCTGCTTCTTATCTTGCTTGCTTAAGCTTCCTTGGGCCTCTCACGGCCTTGCTGTATCTTTGCGTACTGTAGCGGTGGTGTACATTGTTGTACATTGGTTGCTGGACTGTTCTTGTCTCAACCCGTAGGAGTTGCACTCTTTCGATCCTCCTCCCCGTTCCTCCGGGAGCGGGGAAGGGGAGAGCCCCGGTGGGGGGGGGGACGGCCCTCGATTGTTGGCAGATCGGCACCACTCACTGGGAGTGAGTGAACAAGTTGCCTGGCCAGTACTTTACCTCTATACTGACTCATGGATGGTGGCAAATGCCCTGTGGTGGTGGTTGAAGCAATGGAAGCAGAGCAACTGGCAACGCAGAGGTAAACCCATCTGGGCTGCTGCACTGTGGAAAGATATTGCTGCCAGGGTGCAGAACCTGGTGGTGAAGGTACGTCATGTAGATGCCCATGTAGCCAAGAGTCGGGCCACTGAGGAACACCACAACAACCAACAAGTGGATAAAGCGGCTAAGATTGAAGTGGCTCAGATGGACCTAGATTGGCAACATAAAGGTGAATTATTTTTGGCCCGGTGGGCCCATGACACTTCAGACCATCAGGGCAGAGATGCAACATATAGATGGGCCCGTGATCGAGGGGTGGACTTAACAATGGACACTATTGCCCAGGTTATTCATGAGTGTGAAACATGTGCTGCAATTAAACAAGCCAAGCGGTTAAAGCCTCTTTGGTATGGAGGACGATGGTTGAAGTATAAATATGGGGAGGCCTGGCAGATTGACTATATCACACTGCCACCAACCCGCCAAGGCAAGTGCCATGTGCTTACCATGGTGGAAGCAACCACCGGGTGGCTGGAAACATACGCTGTGCCCCATGCCACTCCCCGGAACACCATCCTGGCCTTGAGAAACAGATTTTGTGGCGACACGGCACCCCAGAGAGAATTGAGTCAGACAATGGGACTCATTTCCGGAATAACCTTATAGATATTTGGGCCAAAGAGCATGGCATTGAGTGGGTATATCACATCCCCTACCATGCACCAGCCTCTGGGAAAATCGAACAGTACAATGGGCTGTTAAAAACTACACTGAGAGCAATGGGTGGGGGAACTTTCAAGCATTGGGATACACACTTACCAAAGGCCACCTGTTTGGTCAACACCAGAGGATCTGCCAACAGGGCCGGCCCAGCCCAGTCAGAACTTTTACATATTGTAGAGGGGGACAAAGTTCCCGTGGTGCATATGAAGAATTTGCTGGGGAAGACAGTCTGGGTTATTCCTGCTTCAGGTAAAGTCAAACCCACTCGTGGGACTGATTTTGCTCAGGGACCTGGATATACTTGGTGGGTAATGCGGGAAGATGGGGAAGTCTGATGTATACCTCAAGGGGATTTGATTTTAGGGGAAAACAGCCAGTGAACTCAATTGTATGCCGTTGCCTGCTGTGTAATGCTTTTATAGCCCATCAACTAGATGTCTCCAGGTCACCAGCGACTGGCCATGACTTTCCTCCAGCCATCATCCAAACAGAGAATGAACTTTGAACATCATGGACCGAATGGACTCGGCAGCATTATAGGGATTGGTCCATGCACTAAGAAAATGATTTTTTCCTCTTGTTCTGTATGTATATGGATGTATATATGTGGGAGAGCGATGGTGTATTAAAAATGTGGGATCTGAGCACGACGTGAATGGTATGGAATAAGGGGTGGATAATGTCCTGGGTTCAGCAGTAGCAGTCATGTTTTTCCTTTGTGGTAGCTGGTGCAGTGCTGTGTTTTGACTTCCAGCCTGGGAACAGTGTTGGCGAAGCCGATATTTTCGGATGTTGCTAAGTGATGTTTACCCTGACCAAGGACTTTGTGAGGCTCATGCTCTGCCAGGGAGGAGGGGAAGCTGTGAGGAAGCATAGATGGGGCGCCTGACCCGGGCTAGCCAGGGAGGTATTCCATACCACAGCACGTCATGCCCGGGGTGGGGGGTAACTGGGAGTTACCCAGAAGGACACGGGCTTCCGGGTGGGACTCGTTTCTTGGCCGGTGGTATCATATTCTCTTCCCTTGTTATTTTCCCTTATCATTGTTGTAGTTGATAGTAGCGGTGGTGATTTGTGTTGTGCATTGGTTGCTGGACTGTTCTTGTCTCAACCCGTAGGAGTTGCACTCTTTCGATCCTCCTCCCCGTTCCTCCGGGAGCGGGGAATGGGAGAGCCCCGGTGGGGGGGGGACGGCCCTCGATTGTTGTCAGCTCGGCACCACTCACTGGGAGTGAGTGAACAAGTTACCTGACTGGGTTTAAACCACGACAAAACCCCATGGGTTGAGATAAGAAAAGTCCAATAACTAAAGTATTATACAAAACTACTACTACTACTACCAATAACAATGATGCTAAGGGAAATAGCAAAGGGGAAAATATGAAACTAAAAGGGGAAAAGGAAAAGAAAGCAATAAACCCAAGTGATACACAATGCAATGGCTCACCACCTGAAACATAGCAGTGCACCAGCTCATAAGAAGGAGAAAAATAACTGTTACAGCTGAACCCAGGACAGTATCCACCCCTTCTTCCATGCCATTCACGTATTGCTCAGATCACACATATTTTTTCCCACATTTTTTTTAATATACCACTGCTTTTTGTCTCATACATATATGCATAAACACACACGCAAGGATGGAGATATCATTCCTTATTCCATGGACCTTCCCTATAAATCGTGCTGAATTCACTCAGTCCATGCTGTTAGGCTCCATCTCTTGTAACAGTCTTTCAAGGCAGCAGAGATTGAGTGCAGTGTTGGATGTTTGCCTGCTGACGACACCGCTGAACTCGTTTGGTCTGACTTAATTCTCTCTGGGGTGCCATATTGCCACAAAATCTGTTTCTCAAGGCCCAGGATAGTGTTCTGGTCTTTCAATTGACTGACCTCCTGGGACAGTTTTTCGACCCCTTGTAGAGGAAATTTTGAGTATTAAGTGAAAATAAATATGGACAGGAATCCCAGATTAGGAAAATAGCTGTGGAAAAGTTGGCTTGTGAAAGCCTCTTTCATTTTTCATAACTTGACAGCATAATTTTAAGCTCCAGGAAAAAATGATGACACTGTTAGAAAATATCACTGATAGCAAGTCCTATAAAGCTGAATGTGAAACATAAGGCCAGCACTGATGTAATAGCTGAATTTGAATGAAGACTTCAAGTCTTATACAAGGTAGGTACATAATGGAAAATTTGACCTCTGCTGCAATTCTCTTAAATGTGTGTCTTCAGTTAAAAGAGTTGGTGGCAAAAATGGCAATGGGTGGCAGAATTTGAAAGAGCTTTTTCATGCAACTGGGAAAAAATCACTGTGGCACAAACTGCCTGGAGAATGATACTTAAAAGATTTGCCCATGTAGAAGGTGTTATGTAAGCATGCTCCTTGCTACAGGTAAGTTAGTTGCCACCAGGATGTGCGTATGCATAGGGCTTCCTAAAGTGTTATTTTAAAAATAAATATTTGCAGTTCTTCATTAAACCAGACCAGAAAATATTTTACAAGTCTGAATGCTTCTATTAGACTAGTCATAGAGCAAACGTTCTTATTCTCTAGCATGAGTCAAATCTAATCGTACCAATTGCTCTATAATACATTAACCAAATAGCTTGGTGGCAGTGAGAAAGACTTAATCACATCTGTCTTCCCATTCTGTGTCAGTATGTTCTATACTGTCTTGCCCTTACTGCTCAGGTGATGCATTATGTATAACACAGACACATATTTCAGGATCAAATTGAAGTGTGGAACAGGTGAGTGCCTGCCATACTTAAAACTTGAATCCACTGTGAGTCTAACTGCATGTTTAATTCTGGATACCTCTTTTTGAACAGATAGTCTGAAAATTTTTGGCAAAAGTGACTTATCAGTGCTAAATATCAGTGATCACTGGTATAGCTAATGTAAAATCTCGCTTGTACTTTACTCCAGTGCATTCTTACAGCAGTATCCTGCTGGAAGCCATTAGAGATGTTTGTTTTACAGGCTTGTCTGCTAGGTTCTCTTGATGAAAGCTAAGAAAATTGCTGGTCCTTATTAACCAGTAGTTGTTGTCTTGGGATAAATATTAGTTACATGTGTCTTGCCATATGGAGCTTGGGACAAGTCATTGTTCTGCGCTCAGGCGCAGTATGAAGTCACCACAAATAACATTGCCAACCTGAAAATAATCCCTTGAAGCAATATCAGCTCAAATAGGCTGTGGTCTGTCTTGTCTCTTGTGTTGTGCTCTGAAAGCTAACTACTGCTGCATGCAGATACTGTTGTTCTGGTATTGCTGAAATTAAAATGAACAGTTGAGGCTGAGATTTGTACAGTCACGCTTCCTTCCAAGTGGTTGGCTGGACTAGGCCCAACTACCTGTGTGATTTCTTGTTAGGGGTTGAAAAAGAATGTCAGTCTACTCAGTGATTTAAAGCAGCTTATATCAATAACAAAGGAATCCTAATTAAACAATACAACAACAACAAAAAAGAAACCCCTTTTCAGTTTTTATCTGGTAATTCCAGGAAACATACTGTTTGACTTGGCCTGAATAATTAATTTGTACTATTGTACAAAGAAACAAAGAACAAATATTTTAAAAACAGCGCATAAATTTTATATTCCTTGTATTAATTTTACAATTAATCTTTCTGTGATTATATCTTCCCCTGCATTTGTAAGTTGCTATATTAAAATATTTCTGTTCATAGATACCTTAGTATGCATAATGCTATTTGCACAGATTTTTTTTCTATGTACTTTATGTGAATGTATGTAAGTAGATAATTATACATGGATTTATGATAGATGTGCTCTTGTTTCTACTGTGAGCAGTGGTGTTATCCAAATGTGAGGAATATGGCAAAGAAACTAAGGATTAATGCACTGTGTAGTACATACACTCCAGGTATGTTTCTCTCTCTTATTATGTGGATCCCTCTCTCTCAAAAAAAACAACTGTTTGATCATCCAAGGAGTGGACTTCCTAAGAAAGTTGATCAAACAAGGCTAGGGTGGGGAACAGGAGCTCCAGAACTCAGTACCTACATTTTAAAAACTTTAAGAACTCTTTGCTTCAATCATAATGAAGATAAGCTGTAAACCAATAAACCTTGAATGTCCACTTTCCATATGAATAGAATATAAATTTCCATATGAACAGAAGGATAAAATATGGAAAAAATCAGAATGAACAACTTTGAAAAAAGTTCACTTGCATTATAAAAAATAAAAATGTCAGGTTTTTGTATGTGGGGGTGTCGTGGTTTAAGCCCAGCTGGTAACTCAGAACCATGCAGCCGTTTGCTCAATCCCCTCACTTCTTCCTCCCCCCAGTACCTGGAGGGATGGGGAGGAGAATCAAAAGAATGTAACTCCCACGGGTTGAGATAAGAACAGTCCAGTAACTAAGGTATAATGCAAAACTACCACTGCTACCACCAATAATGATAAGGGGAATAGCAAGGGAAGAGAATACAACTGTTCACCACCCGCTGACTGATACCCAACCTGATCTGAGCAGGGATTTAGCCCTTTCGGGTAACTCCCCCCAGTTTATATAATGGTCACGATGTGCTGTGGAATAGAATAGTAAACACAAGTGGTGAACAATATGATTGCTCACCACTCGCCGACCGATACCCAGACCGACCCAAGCAGTGACCTGCCCCTTCCGGGTAACTCTCCCCAGTTTATATACTGGGCATGATGTGCTGTGGTGTGGAATACCCCTTTGGCTTGTTTGGGTCAGGTGTCCTTCTGTCCTGTCTCTGCTTCCTCCCAGATTCCCATGCCCCTCCTCACTGGCAGAGCATGAGACTGAGAAGTCCTTGATGGGAGTAAACATTACTTAGCAACAACTAAACCATTGGTGTGTTATCATCACAGTTTTCAGACTAAAGCCGAAACACAGCACTGCACCAACTACTAGGAAGGAGAAAAATGACTTTTGCAGTTGAACCCAGGACAGTGGTAATTTCTCCTTCCTGCAGAATTAATAGAAGAAGTATCAACTGAATCCTAATAGATACCTTCCCCTCTGAGAGGCAGGGAGGGGAAGAGGCTGGAAAGGGTTGTCACCTGGTTAGCAGAAGGTTTCCTTTCTTTCTCCTTGTCCTGGGTTCAACAGTAGCAGTCATTTTTCTCCTTAGTAGCTGGTGCAGTGCTGTGTTTTTGACTTTCAGCCTGGGAACAATGTGGATAACACCAATGTTTTTAGTTGCTGCTCAGTAATGCTTACTCCAACCAAGGACTTCCTGAGTCTCATCCTCTGCCGGGGAGGAGGGGAAGCCAGGAGGAAGCAGAGACAGGACACCAGACCCAAACTAGCCAAAGGGGCATTCCGTACCACAGCACGTCACGCCCAGTCTACCTCAAGGGGATTTGATTTTAGGGGAAAACAACCAATGAACTCAATTGTATTCTGTTGCCTGCTATGTAATACTTTTACAGCCCACCAGCTAGATGTCTTCAGGTCACCAGCGACTGACCCTGACTTCCTTCTGACCATCATCCCAACAAAGAAGGAACTTTGAGAGAACCAGACAAGTTCTGCGGTAAAGGAATGATCAGCATCAGCAAGCAACCGTCCCACACTGCACACAGCCTCTCCTGCCCCAAAAGACTGTTACAAGAGATTGGAGCCCAACATCATGGACCGAATGGACTCAGCAGCCTTATGGGGATTGGTCCATGCACTAAGGAATGATCTCTCTCTCAGTATGTGTGTGTGTGTGTGTGTATGTGTATATATATATATGTATATGTATATATGTAAGAGCAATGGTATATTGAAAAAGTGGGATCTGAGCATGACGTCTGAGCTGTAGAAGATGAGTAACTGTTTAAAGAAATGTTTCTTAATTTACTGGTTTTAACAGGTAATCAGACAATAACCATGTTTAATGTAAATGTTTGGTGGAGCACTTGCCAAGCTCCTCAATGTTTTCTGAATTTGACTTCTAAAGTTGGCTTCTTTTAGCTGTCTTTCTCTTGATACAGTGTCATGGTTTAAACTCTGTCAGCCACACAGTCTCGCTCGCTCCCCTTCTTCCCTCCCCCCCGCTCCTGGAGGGATGGGGAGGAGAATTGAAAGAATGAAAATACCACCGGTTGAGATACGAACAGTCCAGTAACTAAGGTATAACACAAATCACTAATGCTACCACCAATAATAATAATGATAAGGTGTAAGCGGCTAGGAGAACCCAATATGGGTGATAAGCAAACTGCTACTTTACTTGTGGCGCACTTCGCTTAAATCCGCATGGTGTTTAGCCACGCCTACTAGTCAGAACAGTATTGGCTAGTTCTACACAGCTTCCCTCACATTCTCCTCTGTCCTGGGTTCAGCAGTAGCAGTCATGTTTCTCCTTTGTGGTAGCCATTGCAGTGCTGTGTTTTGACTTTCAGCCTGGGAACAGTGTTGGTGAAGCTGATGTTTTCGGTTGTTGCTAAGTGATGTTTACCCTGACCAAGGACTTTGTGAGGCTCATGCTCTGCCAGGGAGGAGGGGAAGCTGTGAGGAAGCAGAGATGGGGCTCCTGACCCGGGCTAGCCAGGGAGGCATTCCATACCACAGCACGTCATGCCCGGGGTGCGGGGTAACTGGGAGTTACCCGGAAGGACACGGGCTTCTGGGTGGGACTCGTTTCTTGGCCGGTGGTATCGTATTCTCTTCCCTTGTTATTTTCCCTTATTGTTGTAGTTGGTAGTAGCGGTGGTGATTTGTGTTGTGCATTGGTTGCTGGACTGTTCTTGTCTCAACCCGTAGGAGTTGCACTCTTTCGATCCTCCTCCCTGTTCCTGGGGGGAGGGGGACGGCCCTCGATTGTTGTCAGCTCGGCACCACTCACTGGGAGTGAGTGAACAAGTTACCTGACTGGGTTTAAACCACGACAGTTCTTTTTTTGGCGCCCAACGTGGGGCAAGAGGGGTTGAGATAAAGACAGATCTGACTGGATTAATAGTCACTCATCACAATGCTGATTTATTGGCTCTCATGGCTGTTCCTCTTGATCTCACAGTTTCAGTATATCGTATCTTACTTCCATCCGGTATTTGCTGTATTAGTGTTTTTCAAGTGAGGGGCTTGGGCTAAGGTTTTTGTCCCATTGTACTTTATGGTAATGACTTGTAATACAATAGAATCATTGATCATGAAACTGATCTGGCTTATGTTCCCAGTGTGGTCACCACCTTTATACTTTGGGAGGTATATGATGGAGGTGCTTAGCAATTACACATCTTTTTTCTCCTTCTCAGGTGCTCAACCTGTGAAGGAGACATCCTTTTACCCTCCCAGTCATCCCCCCAGACCATTTACATTTGAGAGTTTTGAATTTTTTGAATGGCCTTTTAATGCTGTTGAGACTTGTTTGCTGATGGTGATGGGAATCACCATGCTAGCACGCATACAGAGTGTGTTTTGCCGCCGACTGATTTCAAGAGTTAAGCAGAGTCAGGTTTGGGTCCTGTCTGCGGTCAAACGACGATGTAGGAGGACCAAGAGATTTTCCCTGAGGCTGGACAGCCATGAGTGGCAGGGTATGTGGGATAGTATGGGCAAGTATCTAGGTCAGTGGGCCCCTCCAGTACTTTGAAATATCACCACCGAACAACTGCAAAATCCAGAAGAATTAGTAAAACACTTACCCGTTGTCCTGGTTTAAACCCAGTCAGACAGCTTGTTCACTCACTTCCCCCCCCTTCTTGCTCTCCCCCTACTCCCGGAGGGACAGAGAGGAGAATCGAAAAGAATGCAACTCCCACGGGTTGAGATAAGAACAGTTTAGTAACTAAGGTATAACACAGATCACTGCTGCTACCACCAATAACAACAATGATAAAGGAAATAACAAGGGAAGAGAATACAACACCTCACCACCAGCTGACCGATAACTCACCCCCCAGGCCCGACCAAGCACCGACCCATACCTCCTCCCACCCTGCAGTCCCAGCCCTTCCGGCTAACTCCCAGTTACATCCTGGGCATGACGTGCTGTGGTATGGAATACCTCTTTGGTCCGTTTGGGTCAGGTGTCCTGTCTCTGCTTCCTCCTGGCTTCCCCTCCTCCCTGGCAGAGCATGAGGCTCACAAAGTCCTTGGCCAAACCAAAACATCGCTATCAGCTCTGTTCCCAGGCTGAAAGTCAAAACACAGCACTGCACCAGCTACCAAGAAGGAGAAAAATGACTGCTACTGCTGAACCCAGGACATTATCCACCCCTTATTCCATACCATTCACGTCATGCTCAGATCCCACATTTTCAATATACCATCACTCTTATCTAAGTGCATGGACCAGTAGCTATAAAGCTGCTGAGTCCATCTGGTCCATGATTTCAGGCTCCATCTCTTGTAACAGTCTTCCAGAGCAGGAGAGACTGTGTGCAGTGTTCACACTCGTGAATAACCTGGGCAATAGTGTCCATTGCTAAGTCCACCCCTCGATCATGAGTCCGTCTCTATGTTGCATCTCTGCTCTGATGGCCTGAAGTGCCATGGGCCCACCAGGCTTAAAATAATTCACTGTCCCCTTAAGCAGTTTCTGCAGCTTGCTGCTGGGGACACCATACAGCTGCCTTCCATCTCCGATGCTTCCAAAGCACTGGAGGGGCCCAGTGGACTAGATACTTGCCCATACTGTCCCACACACCCTGCCACTCATGACTGTCCAGCCTTGGGGAAAACCTCTTGGTCCCCCTGCATCGTCGTCTAACCCCAGACAAGACCCAAACCTGACTCTGCTTAACTTTTGAGATCAGACAAAATGGTTGTGGGTAGAACACAGCCTGTGTGTGTGCCAATTGCAATTGCAAGAGAGAAAACATCTCTCAGCCATTGGAGGCGGCTCTTGGCAGCTGTGAAAGAAAGGTTTCCGTACAAGGACGATGTTACGAGTCGTTCGGCCAAGTGGACTACTATAGACAAAGGCATCCAGTCTCTGAGGGAATCAGCCATCGTAGAGATGATCTATCACATCAAGCCGAATAATGAGGATACACCCATACATCCAGATGAAGTTTAAGGTACACGACCCATGTGGCAAAAACTTACACGGAATGCACCGTCATCATACACCCATTCATTGGCAACAGTAACCTGGAATGACATAGTACCACTGACAGTGGATGAAATGGCTCATAAACTCCGACAGTTCGAAGACAATCTCACCCCTTCCATCATTTCAGCTGTGGAAAAACTGTCCGAGGACCTCAAACAATTGAGGGACGATCTATCTGATTTATCCAGCTCCTCACGTGTACCAACACACGTCTCAGCTGTTAACAAAAGGCGTCCTATTGTTCGAGAGAGGAGATACAGGAGGTATACACCATGGGCTACCTATAGTTTTACCTGCAGGATCAAGGAGAAGTCATGACAAAGTGGGATGGAAAACCTAGTTCAGCTTTGGTGGAACGGGTGAATGAACTGAAGAGGGGAGCAAGGGCCAAGACAGATCGTCCCATGAGAGCTACGGCTTCAGTCTCTGGTGAGCAGTTTCCCACATGGAACGGAAGTGATGATTTTACTCCAGCTCCCGTGATAACGAATAAAAAGCACTTTCTACAAGACTTAAGTGTCCAATGATGTGATGACCATTAGAGGGGCCCTGCCTCCAGCCAGGTGGAGGTAGGTGACAATCAGATTTACTGGACTGCGTGGATCAGATGGCCTGGTATATCAGTCCCACAGAAGTATAAGGCTCTAGTAGATACCGGTGCACAGTGTACCCTGATGCCATCAAGCTGTCAAGGGGTGGAACCCATCTATATTTCTGGAGTCACAGGAGGATCCCAAGAGTTGACTGTGCTGGAGGCTGAAATCAGCCTGACTGGGAGGGAATGGCAAAAGCACCCTATTGTGACTGGTCCAGAGGCTCCATGCATCCTCGGCATAGACTACCTCAAGAGAGGGTACTTCAAAGACCCAAAAATGTACCGGTGGGCTTTTGGTATTGCTGCTTTGGAGACTGAGGAAATTGAGCAGCTGTCCACCTTGCCTGGTCTCTCAGAAGATCCCTCTGCTGTGCGGTTGCTGAAATTGAAGAACAACAAGTGCCAACTGCGACCACAACAGTGCACCAGTGGCAATATCGCGCCAACCGAGACTCCCTGATTCCCATCCATCAGCTGATCCGTAGACGGGAGAGTCAGGGGGTGATCAGCAGGACCCGCTCACCCTTCAATAGCCCCATATGGCCAGTGCGAAAGTCTAATGGAGAATGGAGACTAACAGTAGACTATCGTGGCCTGAATGAAGTCACACCACCATTGAGTGCTGCCGTACCGGACATGCTAGAACTTCAGTATGAACTAGAGTCAAAGACAGCCAAGTGGTATGCCACGATTGATATTGCCAATGCATTTTTCTCCATTCCTTTGGCAGCAGAGTGCAGGCCACAGTTTGCTTTTACTTGGAGGGGTGTCCAGTTCACTTGGAACTGACTGCCCCAGGGGTGGAAACACAGCCCTACCATTTGCCATGGACTAATCCAGACTGCACTGGAACAGGGGCAAGCTCCAGAACACCTGCAATACATTGATGACATTATTGTGTGGGGCGATACACTGGAAGAAGTCTTTGAGAAAGGGAGAAAAATAATCCAAATCCTGCTGAAAGCCGGTTTTGCCATAAAACAGAGTAAGGTCAAGGGACCTGCACAGGACATTCAATTTTTGGGAATGGCAAGATGGATGTAGACAGACCCCCACAGATGTGATCAACAACATAACAGCAATGTCTCCAGTTTATTATATGGTGCAGCCTCTTCAGCGTGCATCACCTCCTCCTCTGGTGACATTCTGAAATCTTTGCCCTCTGGCCAGTCCATGATGACTTCCAGAATG
The DNA here is from genome assembly GCF_028554395.1 of Pezoporus wallicus. Classification (NCBI taxonomy): domain Eukaryota; kingdom Metazoa; phylum Chordata; class Aves; order Psittaciformes; family Psittacidae; genus Pezoporus; species Pezoporus wallicus. The sequence goes on from NW_026637470.1 coordinate 2,954,728, forward strand.
CCTGGACGACTGGGATTTCCTATTTAAGTTCCTTATGTAATTAGTGCATCCCACTTACTCCATGTAGCATCAGCTGCATGATATGTAGAGGAGACCCTGCCTTGGAACATCCAGCCCAGCACGGGCAACCGCCAAGCGACTCATAACATCGTCCTTGTATGGAAAACTTTCTTTCACAGCTGCCTAGAGCCGCCTCCAAAGACTGAGGGACTTTTTCTCTCTTGCAATTGCTTTCTCAATTCCCCCTTCTCTAGCAAGGGATCCAGATGGTAGGGATGTGTTTTGTGCCACTGCTTGGCTTCTGTCCTTCATCACCCTGGCAACCAGGTGTGATGGTTACGGGTAAAATCTTTTGCATATTCCATAGCTTGGTTGAGGTCCTGAGAGTCACAGCTTCATTCTGTGTTGAGTCCTGATCAGATTTGAGCCCATGCTGCTGTTTCTTCACCTTGTACCCTTCTGGCTTTTCCTCTTGCGTACAGGGGCAATTGATATTGGTACAAATTGGTCCTCTGGTTTAGCTGCAGTGATTATCACTGTGGTTTGAGTAGTGACTGTATTTGTCGCTGGGGGTGATGTAGCTGCTATGCTTGGAGCTGGAGTAGCTGCATTCTGTGTTGCAGTCCATGTTTGAGCAGCTGCTGTTCTAGTCGCTGGGGTAGCTGTGCTGCCCGTTGCAGCCAAAGTTTGAGTAGCAGCTGTACTTGTCGCTGGGGGTGGTGTAGTTGCTGTGCTTGGAGCTGGAGTAGCTGCACTGTCTGTTGTTTTGCCCTCAGATCCAGGGACATTTTTTTCCTTTTGAAGGTGCTGGATAGTGTTCAACAAGGCTCTGTAAGAACAGGCCAAGCCCCAGCACGTTGCCGTGATTTGTCCGTCTCTGGTATGGCCAGAATGACAACACACCTCATTTAAGTGTTTTACTAAATCTTCTGGATTTTGCACTTATTCAGGGGTGAAATTCCAAAGCACTGAAGGGGCCCACTGACCTAGATACTTGCCCATACTATCCCACGCACCCTGCCACTCATGGCTGTCCAGCCTCGGGGAAAATCTCTTGATCCTCCTATATTGTCGTCTAACCCCAAACAAGGCCCAAACCTGACTCTGCTTAACTCCTGAGATCAGACGAAATGGTCGTGGGCAAAACACACACTGTATGCGTGCCAACATGGTGATCCCCATCACAGTCAGTAAGCAGGTCTCAAGGGTATTTAAAGGCCATTCAAAAACTCTAAAACAATGCTGTAAACAGTCTGCAGGGGGGCTGGGAGGGTAAAAGAAATTCTCCTTCACAGGCTGACCACCTGAGAAGGAGAAAAAAGATTTGTAATTGCAAAGCACTTCTATTATATACCTCCCAATGTATAAAGGTGGTGACCACACTGGGAACATAAGCCAGATCAGTTTCATGATCAATGATTCTATTGTATTACAAGTCATTACCATAATGTACAATGAGACAAGAACCTTCACCCAAGCCCCCCACCTGATAAACACTAACACAGGAAATAGCGGCTGTAAGGAAGGTATGATATGCTGAAACTGTGAGATCAAGAGAAGCAACCTTGAGAGCCAATAAATCAGCATTGTGATGAGTGACTATTAATCTAAAACAATGAATGCTTATCACAAATACAATTAGACACACTCTGGTCAGATCTGTTGTTATCTCAACCCGTTGTGCCCCAAGTTGGGCACCAGAAAGAACAGTCCTGGTTTAAACTCTGTCAGCCACACAGTCTCGTTCTCTCACTGCCCCCCTTCCTCTCTCCCCTCTCTCCCAGAGGGATGGGGAGGAGAATTGAAATAATGTAACTCCCACGAGCTGAGATAAGAACAGTCCAGTAACTAAGGTATAACACAAACCACTACTGCTACCACCACTAATAATAACGATAAGGGAAATAACAAGGGAAGAGAATATGATACCAACTGCGAACCGATAATACCCAGCCTGACCGAGCAGTGAACCAGGCCTTCCGGGTAACTCCCAGTTACATCCCAGGCATGATGTTCAGTGGCATGGGTCGTGGTTTAAACACAGCCAGACAGCTTGTTCACTCACTCCTCCCCCTTCTTGCCCTCCCGCTACCCCCGGAGGGACGGACAGGAGAATCGAAAAGAATGCAAATCCCACGGGTTGAGATAAGAACAGTTTAGTAACTAAGGTATAACACAAATCACTACTGCTATCACCAATATTAATAATGATAAAGGAAATAACAAGGGAAGAGAATACAGCACCTCAGCACAAGCCGACCGATAACTCGCCCCCCCAGCCCAACCAAGCACCGACCCATGCCTCCTCCAACCCTCCACTCTCAGCCCTTCCCGGTAACTCTCCCTTACATCCTGTTACACCAGCATGACGTGCTGTGGTGTGGAATACCTCTTTGGTAAGTTTGGGTCAGGTGTCCTGTCTCTGCTTCCTCCCGGCTTCCCCTCCTCCCTGGTAGAGCATGAGGCTCACTAAGTCCTTGGCCAAACCAAAACATCATTGTTATCAGCTCTTTTCCCAGGCCAAAAGTCAAAACACAGTGCTGCACCAGCTACCAAGAAGGAGAAAAATGACTGCTCCTGCTGAACCCAGGGCATACAGTTTGTTACTTCATATTTAAACTACAAGAAAAAAAAACCTCTTAAGTTCAGTGAACTCAGAGAAGTTGTATTATACAGATCTACCATACTAATATAAAATTAAATTTAATGTTATGCTACATCTTTACTATTCATGTTACTTACCAGCTCTCAGATGGTGTTGCCTAAATGGTTGTATATTGTTTTTGCCACAAATAAAACACTGGTGTCTGCTGCACCCAGTATAATTAGTGATCATGAAATGTCTGGTGCCAGACACAACGATGACCAACATTTCACTAGTGCTCAGAGAGAGAGTAGCTAGGAGACAGAATTATTCCATGAATGTGCCCTCACTAAATTTGCAGATGACACCAAGTTGTCTGGGAGTGTTCATCAGCTGAAGGAGGCATAAAATGGCAATTTTTAGCAATTGCACATCTTTTATATTTCTCCTCAGGGTGTCAACCTATGAAGGGGACATTCCCTCACACAGTCCTCTCCCCCACCAGGATATTTACAGCAGCATTTGAGAATTCTAAAGCTTTTGGATAGTGTCTTAGATTCAGTTTAAACCATGACAGATGACCTTTGGATACCCTTGAAAACTGTCTGCTGTTTTTGCTGGGAATCAGCATGTTGCCACAAATGCAGCATGCGCTTTGCCTACGGACACACCACCCTGAGAATGACCGATATCATCTGACCTCGGAAGTTAAGCAGGGTCGGGATCAGTTAGTACTTGGATGGGAGACTGCCTGGGAATCCTGGGTACAGAACCTGGTGGTGAAGGTATGTCACGTAGATGCTCATGTACCCAAGAGTCGGGCCACTGAGGAACACCAGAACAACCAAAAGGTTAATCAAGCTGTTAAGATTGAAGTGGCTCAGATGGATTTATATTGGCAACATAAGGGTGAATTACTTTTAGCCCGGTGGGCCCATGGCACTTCAGGCCATCAAGGAAGAGATGCAACACATAGATGGGCTCGTGATCGAGGGGTGGACTTAGCAATGGACATTATGGCCCAGGTTATTCACAACTGTGAAACATATGCTACAATTAAGCAAGACAAATGGTAAAAGCCTCTCAGGTATGAAGGACGATCGCTGAAATGCAAATACGGGGAGGCCTGGCAGGTTGATTATATCATACTCCCACCAACCTGCCAAGGCAAGCGCCATATTCTTACCATGGTGGAAGCAACCGCCAGATGGCTGGAAACGTACTCTGCCCTATGCCACTGCCTGGAACACTATCCTGGGCCTTGGGAACAGATTTTGTGGCGACACAGCACCCCAGAGAGACTTGAGTCAGACAGTGGGACTCATTTCCGGAACAACCTTATAGACACTTGTGCCAAAGAGCATGGCGTTGAGTGGGTTTATCACAACCCCTACCATGCACCAGCTGCTGGGAAAATCGAACGGTACAATGGACTGTTGAAAACTACACTGAGAGCAATGGGTGGTGGGACTTTCAAACATTGGGATGCACATTTACCAAAAGCCACCTGGTTGGTCAGCACCAGAGGATCTGCCAAAAGGGCTGGCCCACCCCAGTCAGAACTTTTACATAGGTAGATGTGTACCTCAAGGAGACTTGATTTTAGGGGAAATGGCCTAAAAATTGAACTCTGAACTATAATACATTGTTACAAGTAATGTTGTTTTGAGGTGGAAAGGAAAATGGGATGAAGTAATGTATGCATATATGTTTTTCACTTTAAGAAACCACCCCAAGTGACAGACTGAATGCGAAATTAATAGCTCTCCGCCAGTTTCCTTGATTTTGGCTTTGGAAAAGGACAGGGAAATACTGAAAGTTAAGATGGAGAGATGTTGCTCAGCTTGTGATATTGGGGAAAGATGTTTAAAGTCAAAAAACAGTAATCAGGAAGATATAGGCTGGAAAATTATGGATCACAAGTACCTCTGAGAGGATCACCCTCTGCATCTGTCCTATCTGATACTGATAAGGAGGAAGAGATTGCTGTCACAGGCAACAAGCATCAGGTTCACATTCAGAGTTAAGAAAGGGTTAAACCAGAAGCGCTGTTGCTGAGGCAGGCATCTGCAGCCCTCTGCAGAGCAGGGTAAGAAACTGTGAGAATAAGAAATAAAAGGAAAAACCAAGGGGGAAAGGAGGGGAGCTCGAGCAGCTCCTGTGTTTAAGCGTGAGATGAGTGCTGGGGCAGGTGGACAGGTGGGAACAGGCTAAAACTGAGATTGCCCTGGGGGGGCAGTGCCATGGGGTGGCTCCGGTGACTGAATTGGAACTAGATTGACAGAGACCGGGGGAATCTTCCCTAGCAGATCCACTGGTTATAATGAAGCTAGGGGACACAGAAAAGAAAGTGGAATTTTCAGTTGATACCGGCATAAAGTATTCACTTTTAAACAAAGCTTTAATGCATTTGGGGGATGATTATATTATGGTAAAAGGGGTGACTGGCCAAAGTGAAAAGGCTTATTTGTATAAACCATTGCAATATCAATTGAAAAAGCAATGGGGCATTCATAAATTCTTGTATATGCCTAACTACCCAAAAGCTCTTTTGGGGAGAGATTTGTTAGAACACTTGGGAGCAACCATTATTTTCAAAGGAGGCGAGATCACTTTAAAAGTAAAAGACCAACAGTATATAGAAATGTTAAGCTTAGTTTTGGTTACTAACCACATCGAGGAAGAAGTCAGGGAAGATATACTGGAGCAGGTATTCCCAGGGATATGGGCTACGAACATACCTGGAAGGGCCAAAAATGCACCCCCAATACATATTAAGCTCAAGGAGGGAAAACAGCCAGTTAGAATTAAACAGTACCCCCTGAAGAAGGAAGATAGGAAAGGAATTTGCCCAATAATTGAAAATTTCCTACAATTAGGACTGTTAAAGGAGTGCCAGTCTGATTGTAACACCCCTATTTTACCTCTTCATAAACCTGACAGGCCATACCGAGTAGTACAGGACTTACGAGCTGTTAACAAAGTAACTGAGAACCTTTACCCTGTGATAGCAAATCCATATACCTCATTAACATGCTTGACACCGGAATTAACTTGGTTTACTGTTTCAGATCTGAAAGATACCTTCTTTTGCCTCCCTCTTCAGGAAGCCAGTCAGAAAATCTTTACATTTGAATGGGAAAGGCCTAAGAGCGGGCGCAAAACCCAGCTCACGTGGACAGTGCTGCCTCAGGGATTTAAGAACAGTCCCCCCGTGCTCGCAGAACAACTTTCAAAAGACTTAGAGTCCTAGGAGGCTCTGCCGGAAGAAGGGAAACTATTGCAGTACGTACGTGACATCTTAATAGCCATCCAGACAGAAGATGCCTATGTTGCCTGGATGGTAAGCGTCTTAAATTTTCTGGGACTCCAGGAATATAGGGTATCCGAGAAAAAAGCCCAGATAGTAAAGGAACAAAATAACTTACCTGGGATATGAGATTAGTGTTGGACAGCGAGCACTGGGACAAGGCTGAAAGGAATAAATATGTCAAACACCAAAACCCCAGACGGTGAAAGAATTACGGATAGTGTAGATTGTGGACATACGATCATGGACTAATTATTAGCCAGTGGAAACAGAGATCTCAAGCGGACAAAGGAGGCCACTCAAGCCTTCCACCAGCTGAAGAATGCTCTCATGTCAGCTCCAGCTCTAGGACTTCCAGATGTGAGTAAACCGTTCTTTCTATTCTCCCATGAGAAACAGGGGATCGCCATGGGGATACTGGCACAGAACTTGGGTCCATGCCAGCGAGCCGTTGCTTATCTGTCTAAGCAGTTAGACGCAGCAGCCAAAGGGTGGCCCGGATGCCTCAGAGACGTTGCAGCAGTCGTGCTAAACATCCAAGAAGCACGCAAATTCACCTTGGGCCAGAAAATAACTGCGCTAGTGTCCCATAGAGTGTCCGCTGTGATGGAAGTGAAGGGCGGGCACTGGCTTTCTCCACAAAGGTTTCCAAAATACCAAGCCGTCATAGTGGAACAAGATGATGTAGAGATAATAGTGACTAACATTGTCAACCCAGCTTCTTTCCTCAGTGAAAATGAAGGAGAACCAGTACACCACAATTGCCTAAAAAACACTGAGGCCACATACTCCAGCAGTCCAGACCTGAAGGATACCCCTTTGGATGATGCAGAAACCTGGTTTACTGATGGGAGCAGCTATGTCATCAGTGGAAAATGAAATGTTGGATATGCAGTTACCACCTGCAGAGAGGTAATAAATCTGTACCTTTGCCAATAAACACCTCTGCACAAAAAGCGGAACTGATTGCTCTGACTAAAGCCTTCAAAATAGCAAAAGGAAAGAATATAAGCATCTATACAGACTCAAGATATGCATTTGGGGTCATACATGCACACAGAGGAATTTGGAAAGAAAGAGGACTATTGAACTCGCAAGGAAAAAGCATCGAACATGCACAAGAAATAATGCAGTTGTTGGAAGCGGTCCAACTACCTGAGAAGGTAGCAATCATGCACATGTGTCTATAAAAGGACGGCTTGTGCGGTAATGGGGAGACACACATTAGGAGGAGCTATCCCCTGTGTCTCCCGGTGCCGCAATAAAGAATACCTGCTTGACAGCTTGAAAACTTTGTTGGCAAGTTTGTTCCTGGAGATTTCTCCGAATCAGTTTGGTGACCCAGGTGGGACCTTCTCTGCTCAGCTGCAGGACCCACTGAGGACAGGGCTCCCTAGGGCCTTTGGGAGTTTTTCCTGGAGGGACCCCTCTTCTCATTCGGATCACTGCGGGAGCAGACAAGGACCATCTCATAAAAGGTATTCTTTTCTTTTATATAGTCTGTAAGATGCAGGGGGCATCTCGGTTTGGTAAACTGGTTTGGTAAGCATACGCATGGTTTGGAAGCCTTCCATAAATCGAGATAGGAAAACTCGTGGGTAAAGGGGTATACCCGGCTGCTAGCGTCTGTTTGGTATACACCCACAAGAAGCAGGGGGCATCTTGTGGTTTGGGTCCTGCAAGATGCAGTGGGCGTCTTGTAGAAAAGGTTTTGGATTTTACTGGTATACAGCCACAAGAAGCAGGGGGCTTCTTGTGGTTTTGGTCCTGAAAGACTCAGGGGGTGTCTTGTGGAAATGGTTTTGGATCTTGTTGGTATTTATTTTGCGGCTTGTTACATTAAGGATTTTGGTCTTGTGATTTTGGTATCAGTGACAGACTGTTATAACTAAGCAGGGGGCATCTTGTGATTTGGGTCCTACGAGACACAGGGGGTGTCTTGTGGAAACGGTTTTGGGTCCAGCGTGCTATCAACATCCCATAAAGGATTTGATTCAGTGGTGCTGTCAGCATGGGTCCCTGAATAGGTGAGTCGAATCACCCTCCGATACAGTGGGCTGTCCAGTATGTCCCACAGTGGGATGCAGACAGGCCGGTCGGGCACAAGGGTCTCTTCCTTCTTGGGGCACTGACAGGCTGGTCAACTATAAAGGGTTCAAGGAAACCCCCCTATTAATGGTACAATATGGTCTGAGCCATAGGGGTTAGGATGTATTGCTTTTGATTGTACTGGTATTCGTCTCATTTTGTGGCTTGTTCCAGTAATGATTTTGGTCTTGTGATTTTGGTACTGGTGACAGGGTGTTATAACTGTGTTATTAACTGTTGTTTGTTTGGTTGAATTTTAGTCTCTGTCTTTGACTCAAGCGTTCTAACTGTGTGGAGTGTGTCTGTGGGATCCCGTTTGTGTATGTGTGTGTGTGAATGTGACATTGATAATGGAAAATCAGCAAAGTGAAGAGATCTTGAAAAAGTCCTTTGAGTGCATTTTGGCACACTGGAAAGAACTTGGAGGGTCTCCTGGGGGCTCGGTAAATAAGAAAACATTGGTAAAATATTGTAACCAATGGTGGCCTTTGTATACTTTGGAAGATCATGAAAAATGGCCTAAAGATGGAACTCTGAACTATAATACGTTGTTACAAGTAATGTTGTTTTGAGGGGGCAAGGAAAATGGGATGAAGTAATGTATGCAGATATGTTTTTCACTTTAAGAAATCACGCAGAGTGACAGACTGAATGCAAAATTAATATAGCTCCATCAGATCCCTTAATTTTGGCTTTGGAAAAGAACAGAGAAAAACTGAAAGTTAAGATGGAGATGTTCAGCCTGTGATATTGGGGAAAGATGTTTAAAGTTAAAAAACAGTAATCAGGGAGAAAGGTTGGAAAATCATGTATCACAGGTACCTCCGAGAGGATCACCCTCTGCATCTGTCCTATTTGATAGTGATAAGGAGGAAGAGATTGCTGTCACTGGCAACAAGCAGCACATTCACATTCAGAGTTAGGAAGGGGTTAAACCAGAAGCGCTGTTGCAGAGGCAGGCATCTGCAGCCCCTGCAGAGCAGGGTGAGCAGCTGTGAGAAAAAAAAAAAAAAAAGGGAAACCCAAGGGGGAAAGGAGGGGAGCTCGAGCAGCTCCTGTGTTTGAGCACGGGGAGGAGGGATGACGAGTGGAGGTGTGGGAGTGGGCTCTTCTGCGGAACCGGATCGGTGTGCGTGCTATGGGGAGTTTGGACGTTGGAAGTGAGACTGCCCTGGGGTGGGGGGGGCAGTGCCATGGGGTGGCTCTGGTGACTGAATTAGAACTAGACTGACAGGGACCTGGGGAATCTACCCTAGCAGATCCACTGGTTAAATTAAAATTAGGGACTAGAGGAAATAAAGAGGAGTTTTAGTGGATACAGGCGCAACTTATTTGGTGTTAAATAAGAGAGAAAAGAATTCGTTACAGATGTGGGAGCTACTGGCCACCAAGAAAAAGCGGGGGGAAAAAAAAAAAAGGCATTCTTTCTGAAACCTTTAAAGTACAAATTGGGAAAACAAATAGGAATGCATAAATTTTTATGCATGCCAAATTCTCTAAAATCTTTATTAGGGTGAGAAGCAACATTTAAAGAAGGCAAAATGGAATTTAGAGTTAAAAACAATCAATTAATTGCAGTTTTGAGTTTAATTCAACAGAAAAACAAAAAGGAGGACCTCTCTGAAATAGAAGAAATCCTTAATCAGGTGTATGTGGAAGTATGGGCATCTGAAGTTCCAGGTAAGG